>NC_140492.1:73405254-74605254 GCF_964271855.1 Acomys minous | reverse complement strand
CTCTCTCTCTCTCTCTCTCTCTCTCTCTCTCTCTGTCACACACACACACACACACACACACACAGAGGTACACACCATAAGTCATTTGAATTTAAAGAATAAGTTTTGTTTTCTGCAGATGGAAATTTTTAACATATATTTAAATGTACTTTCTTTTTAGTTAAAATATAATCACTCTCTTTCTTCCAACACATTCCATGTGCCTGAGATTCATGGTCTCTTTTTCTTTTAACATTATATGTACAACATACAATACATAGGTATATAAATGCAATCTGCTGCATCCTTTTAGTGTTACATGTATGTATCTGTTTTCATAACAGAGAAGAGAAGCCAAGGAGAAGCCAAAACTGCCCTTAGGTGTCTAGTTAAATCTCACTGCCCTGATTACAGAGACCACTGAGCCCTGGTCAAGTTTTATCGCTGTAAAGGCCAAAGGTTTCTGTTTCCCAAATGTCCCACCTCCTATTCAAATTATAGCCCCAGGTTTGCTTTTCTTTGCTGTAAATAGTTAATACTTACTTGAAGCTCTTTTCGTGGGACATTTCATCAAACTCTTACATACTAAAAGGTAATGATTTCTCTTCATTTTACTGAAGAGAAAATGAGGTTTATGAGTTTTAAAAGTTTGGCTATTTATACAAATAAAATAACAGATAACAGTCTTTTAAAAAATTTAGTTATTTACTATGTATTCAGTATTCTGCCTATATGTACGCCTGCACATCAAAATAGGGCATCAGATCCCGTTATAGATGGTTGTGAGGTGGTTGTTGGGAATTGAACTCAAGACTGCTGGAAGAGCTGCCTGTACTCTTAACCCCTGATACGCCCTTCTTCCCCACAAAACGATAAGCTTTAAGAAGTGAATTTAAACTGGGTGGTGGCGGCACAGGCCTTTAATCCCAGCAGATTAATCAGATTAATCCCAGGCCTTTAATCAGAAGGCAGAGGCAGGTGATCTCTGAATTCCAGGGCAGCCTGGTCTACAGAGTAGGTGCCATGACAGCTGGGCTACACAGAAACACTGTCTCAAAGACAAAACAAAACCGGCTGTGAGGAGCCCTGCCACATGCCCTGTGCACACTATTCCTGGCCCGCAGCTCAACCCCATCCCCGGAGGCCCGTGGCCACCTGGGACAAACAGATAGGAGCCCAGCATAACTGTCTTCTGAGAAACTTGAAAGAAACGGCTGCTGAGACGCACAGCCAAACACCAGGCAGAGCTCAGGGAGTCTTGTGGAAGGGTAGAGGGAGCCTGAGGGGTCAAGGACACCACAGGACATTTAACAGAGTCAACTAACCTAGGCCCATGGGGCCCTCACAGAGGCTGGACCACCAAAAAGGAGCATGCATGGGCTGGACCTAGATCCCCTACATATATGTAGCAGATGTGCAGCTTGGTCATCACATGGGTCCCCTAACAACGGGAAGAGGAGTTGTCTCTGACTCTGTTGCTGCTTTCAGGTCCCTTTTCCCTAACTGAGCTGCCTTGTTTGGCCTCAGTGGGAGAGGAAGCTCTTAGTCCTGCAGTGACTTGGGATGCCAGGGTGGGTTGGGATCCCTTAGGGGCCTCTCCTTCTCTGAGGTGAAAAAGGAGGAAATGAGAGGAGGGGGCATGAGGGTGACACTGAGGAAGAGGGGAGGGACAGGGCTGGGATCAGGCTGTAAAGTGAATGAATGAATGAATGAATGAATGAATGAATGAATGAATGAATGAATAAGTAAATAAATGGGGGACAACCAGACAAATTAATTTAACAAGTTAAGATATGCCTGCATTCTCTTTTCCTTTATAGACGAAAGCCAGAAAACCAAAATATTGTCTCAGGAAAATGACAGCTAAAATAAGGCAAAGTTGCCTTAGGACCCCACGGCTGACTATGGGCTTAGCAAGCCTGGGACCCTGGCTTCAACCCTCACATCAAACTAACTGCACGAGCAAATGGAGATTCAGTTGTCCATAAGTAGACAATGTGCAAACATAAACAAACGTAGAAGCGAATTCCAGGCTTTTCCGTTCTCTCCGTGGAAGTTGCCTGTCCAGTTAACCATGCACTCACACATGCACTTTAAGCAACAGTACCAACTTCTAGGTAGTCCCTAAAGTGAAATTACGCTGACCTGGATGAGTGGATATTAACTGAGGCTGTACTCTTAAATACCAGAGAAGCCTAGTCAGCGCACACACGCTGCTCTGTGCTGCAGCCATGCCACGGTAAAACTCAGCTAGAACAAGGAGCAAGCTGCAGACTCACGCGTGATGCCGAAGGCAAAGTATGTGTCTTCCATATGACACCTTGAAAACCCAAGGGGAGAGGAAGAGCGAGCATGGCAGGCTGATAGGGTCATGGCAGCATTCTATGAGACAGTGGCTCTTACACAGTGAAATGGACGGTCAAGACCCACAATTGGACCATAAAAGGAGTTATCTTAATGTTTGAAATCCTTTATTTGTTAGAAATCACAGAATAAGAACAATTATTGTTTTTAAAAAATTCAATGATGAGGTCGAGACCGGAGGTTCATCTGGGCTACATAGCAAGACCTTATTTCCCCAAAACACAACAATAAAAACAAACCCGAGCAAACAAAAACAAGAAATACCAGCAAGACATAATTTGCAGAGCAAGCCAAAGGGGAACTCCTTGCTCTCTGCAGCCTCAGTGAGCCGCCACCTTGCCCTCCTCTTCCCTCCCTACAGAGATATTATTTCAACACAAATTTTACTGAACAGAAACTTAAGAAGTTAGCTAAGTTTTCTGTCTTAGCGTTTTCATTTAAAGCTAATATAAACTAGCACATCATGCAACTAAAAACTTTCGTGTATTAATGACAAAACCAGCTTCAATAAATTATCTATTAATAAGCATGTCTTGGTAATAAAGGAAAATTATACCCATAGATGTTAGTATTTAGCCTTTTCAGATAAAAATGACAGTAGGAAATGAAATGAAGACTTGATTGCACTTAAGTAAAACCTCCCATTTTCATACGCCATTTAACTAGGAGAAATCCCCACTTCCACAGAACAAATATAACCTTAATTGATTTTGTATTTATTGGTATTCTAATCACAATATAGCAACACCAAATAGCATGGTAGTAAAACAATTTTCTCAATGGCTAAAAATAATAACATTAAAAAGTACAAGAATCGGTTGGCATAGAACCTCCCTCCACTTTGCATGTTTGTGACCCTTAATAAAACGAAGCCTGGAAATATTAAAACATAAGCTAGTAAATATTTTATTGGCATATTTTGTACTAAATTGTTTTTGCATAAATCATCAAAAAGAACTGAGCCTTGTTATTTTATTTAAAATGAATAAATAAAAATATAGTGTTAAGTCTCAAACCCAGAACAAGCAGCTAACAGATCAAAGCAGACTTGGCCACTGTGTTCTCTGTTCTCCCAGCATTCCTCAGTCCCTACCTGTTATAGGGTATGGCTGCCATAGCCCACCCCTACCCTAAAGTTCTCAAGCCCAGGCCCTGGGCTGCCCTTCCCTGTATAATCCAGCCACTCTCCTGGCCTAGGCTGCCCCTCTAGGCCAGCGGCTCCTCTCCCCTCTTCACACGCTCAAGGTGATGTCCACCCTGGACTCTCGCAGATGTCCTGCCTCTGCCTCTCCCTTTCATCTACAGTTACTTTCTCCTCCACAGCCACGTCCTCTCCTTTCCTTTTTATTTCTTTTTTTGTTCCTATAGTCTATTACCTCGTTACTTGTATGTTCAGTTAAAACTGCAGCCACACTGCTGCCGGGGAAGCAGCTCTCCTCCACCCCACCCCTCTCCTCCAAATCTAAGCCCCAGTCTCATTTTCAGCAGACCCCTTGCTGAAGTCTCCTTCCCCGCCTGTCCAGCGGATTGCACAGCTCCTCCCCTCCTGCCTTCCCTCTCCATCCTCATTGCTTCATACCAGCCCCCAACTGCAGCAGGCGTTTCTTAAGGAACCCACTATAAACACATGTGTGCATTTCTACCCACAAAGCCTGCTCTACAGAGGCAGTAGAAGGAAAACTCCAACCTGATGAAGCTAACCACACCCAAGGGGGGAAAATCAAACAAGGAATAAATAACCCCAGACCAGAAAAATCAAGGGGAGGGGGGGAGGAGAAACTATCCCATAACAGGAATCAATAAATAATGCTCATTAATAACTCTCATCATCAATGGTCTCAATTCCCCAATAAGAAAGTGCAGACTGACAGGCTGGACTAGGAAACAAGATCGACTGCCCTGCTTCATCCAAGAAACACACCTTAAATATCACTTCAGGGTAAAAGGACAGAAAAAGATATTCCAAGAAAATGGACAGAAGAAACAAGCAGGTTTATTATTTTAATATTTACAAAATAGGGTTCAAGCCAAAACTAATCATAACTGATAGGGAAGGACATCGCATTCATATCAAAAGAAAAAGTCACCTAGAGGATATTGTAATTCTAAACATCTATGCACCAAACACTATGACATCCAAATTTATAAAAAGAAATACAACTACAGCTAAAATCATGCATTGACCCCCACAATGATATCGGGTGACACAACTCTCACCAATAGATAGGTCATCCAGACAAAAACTAAACAAATAAAGCAAATGGACCTGAAAGATATTTATAGGACATTTCACTCAAACAAAAAAAGAAATATACCTTTTTATTAGCAGCTCATGTGACATTCTCCAAAATTGACTACATACCTGGACACAAAGGAAGTCAACAGACATAAAGACATTAAAATAAACCCCTGCATCCTATTTGATCAGCACAGATTAAAGTTAGACACAGAATATACAAATTCTTGGAAACCAAACAACTCACTACTGAATTAAAAATGGGTCGAGACAGAAATCAAAACATTCCTAAGAGCAAGTTAACAACACTAAGTACCTACATAAAAATATTGGGAAGATCTCATACTAGCAATTTAATAGCACATCTGAAAGATCTAGGGAGGAAACAGAAGATTTAATACCCAAAAGTAGAAGGCTAGAAATAATCTAACTCAGGGCTGAAATCATTAAATAGAAAAACCAATAACAAACAAAACATACAAAAATTAATGAGACAAAGAGCTGGTTCTTTGAGAAAAAAAAAACAGTAAGATTGATGAACCCTTAGTCAAATTAACTAAAGGACAGAGAAGATCCAAATTAGTAAAATTAGAGACAAAAAGAGGAGCGTCATGACAGAAGGACAGCCAGAATCATAAGGACATACTTTAAAATCTGTACTTACCAAACTAGAAAACCTTGATATGGATGGCCTACTGGAGTTAAGACTGGTGCAGATAAGCAATTTAAACAGGCGCAAACTCCTACTTAAATAGAAGCACTAATTCAAAGTCTACCAACCAAAGAAGCCCGGGAACACTGGATTCATGATTCTACCAGACCCTCAAAAGGGAATTAATGCCAATACACTTTAATATTCCTTAAAATAGAAACGGAAGGAACATTATTAATTCTTTTAATGAGGTCACAGTTACCCTGATACCTAAACCATACAAAGGTCCAACAAAGAAAGAAAATTACAGACTAATTTTTCTTGTGAGGATAGAGGCAAAATCCCTCAAAAAATTTACAAAGACAACCCATCAAAGGCTCACACCATGACCAAGTAGGCGTCTTCCTGGAGATGCAGACATGATTCAGTGTATGTAAAGTGATAACTGTCATGTGCCATATAAACAGGCCAGAGATAAAAAACCACACAATCATCTCAATAGAGAAAAGGCCTTTGACAAAATCCGGCGCCTCTTTTTGATAAAAGTCCTGGAGAGACTGGGCATGCAAGGGACATGCACATTTCTGAAGGACACTAAGAGCAACATCAATAAACGGGACCTTGTGAAACTAAAAAGCTTTCATATGGCAAAAGACACCGTCATTTGGGCAAATTGACAGGCTACGGGATGGAAAAAGATCTTACCAACTACAATCCAATAGGGGGTTAATATCTGTAATATGTAAAGAGTTAACAACAACAACAAAAGTAGACATCAAGAAAGCAACCTAGCTAAAACATGGGTTACAGGAATAAATGGAGTGTTTTCAAAAGATGAAACACAACTGGCTAAGAACCACTTAAGGAAATGTTCAAAGTCTTTAGTCATAAGGAAAATGCAAATCAAAACTACTTAGAGGTTTTGTTCTACACCAGCAAGAATAGCCAAGATGAATAAAACAAAGGCCAGCTCGGGCTGGTGAGGACACGGGGTGAGGTGGCTGCTCATGCACAGCTTGCACAGGCACTCTGGGCGTGAGTGTGGCCGCTCATGCACAGCTTGCACAGGCACTCTGGGCGTGAGTGTGGCCGCTCATGCACAGCTTGCACAGGCACTCTGGGCGTGAGTGTGGCCGCTCATGCACAGCTTGCACAGGCACTCTGGGCGTGAGTGTGGCCGCTCATGCACAGCTTGCACAGGCACTCTGGGCGTGAGTGTGGCCGCTCCTCAGGAAGCTGGGCACAGATTTCTCAAGAAGCACCTATACTACTCTTAGGCATATCCACAAAGGACACCTCATCTGACCCGGGACGTCTGCTTACCCATGTTCATTCCTGCTCTATTTATAATAGTCAGAAACTGGAAAAGGCCTAGACATCCACCAACTTAATAAATAAAGAAAATGTCATACATTTACACAGTGGAATATCAGTCAGCTGTTAAAAAAACAAAAACCCTAAGTCATGAAATTCCCAGATAAATAGATGGAGCTACAAATAAATAAATAAATAAATTAATTAATTAAAAAAAATCAGCCTGGGTGAGGTAACCCAGACCCAGAAAGACAAATATGGTATAAATATGGTATGTGTTCCCTTACACTGATATGTGCGTGTGAGCTACCACTGATACTAGCCACAGAACTACAGAGGTGAGCTAAGGTGTAAGGGACTAGTGAGGAGCGAAGAGACAGGTAGGACACATAGAATATACAGTTAAGGACAGATGAGGGGCAGCGTGCGGAGGATTAGCTGAAGACAAGGACAGAAGGCACGGGGTAAGGGAAGGAAGGAAGGGAGGGAAGCTAACACTAAGGGGCCATTTGAGGGATTACATGAAACTGTACTACAGTAGCAGTTTCATACCTACACCTCCACTAACTCACTGAGCATACGTAAGTTAAGCTGCTGCCCACCTAGAGCCCTCACCCTACAGTCCAGTGTCATGGTACGGGAAGGTGCTCTGCCCACTGCCAGCGGAGAAAGGTAAACACTAACCCACGGCAAACTCTGCAGGCTACAATGGTGACCTGCCTGCATGCCAGCATGCCGATAAGCTGGTGCCAATTATGGCAGTAACCAGCCACTATCTGACTGGACTTAAAGCCTGCTCCGTGAGCCAGATCCCGTGCCTTTCACTGCTTGCGTGGCCAACAGTCTGAGACCAGACAGGTCATGGGCCTGGCGGGTGGGGGATGTTACTGTTCTGCTAAAGGAAAAAAGCAACAACATGACTCCTAAGGACATTCCGCTTTATCTGTAGGCTAAGTAGCACTCAGCCACCACCAGAAAAACTTCTTTCCCTCAGTAGATGCCCAAGTGGACAATATTCACAGAGCAAGAGACCCCGGAACACTCAATCCTACATGGGATGTCCAAATCAAACCCTTCCTCCAGGGATCAGGGAAAAATACGGAAGAGGAGGCTGGAAACAGTGTCTTTCAGACACAACAGGACTGGTGCACAAATGAACTCAGAGACTGTGGCAGCACGCACATATCCCAAGTGAGGTCCCAATGCTGGGAGAGGACGTGGGCATGCGTCACCACCTCTAACCCACAAACCATATCTGACCGACAGCCGCTCACAAAGGAAAAAGTAGCTTCTCCAAGGAGTTTCCCTGGGTGTACACTTAAGGGAGGGCCCGCGTCAGGCAGTGCATGGCCAGCCTCAAAATGAACTCAGTGGTATCTGCGCCTCAGCGTGTGTTTCCTCTGCTTTTTGTTTCTGTTTCTTTTCTCTGCTTTGTTTTATTCTGGATTGCTTGGTTTCTCTTATGTTCTTCCCTTCTCTTTTCTTTCTTTTTTCTTTTGATTTTGGTTTTTCGAGACAGGGTTTCTCTGTGTAGCCTTGATTTCCTAGACTCACTTTGTAGACCAGGCTGGCCTCGAACTCACAACTACCCACCTGTCTCTGCCTCTTTGACTGCTGGGATTAAAGGCGTGCGCCTCCCCACTCCACCCCTGCCTCGGTTCTTCTTTGGTTCCTAAAGAGAGCGAGAAAGAGACGTGCAGTTGGACAGGTGGGATGTGGGGAGGACCTTAGAGGAGATGGGAAAAACCATGATCGGAATATATTATACATTAAGAAATTTATGTTCAATAAAAATAAAGTAAAAGGTTTAAAGTGGAATTATCACACCAAAAAGTTTTGTTCCACCATAACAAAAAAATTTTTTAAACGTAAAATGTTTAAAGATGAGATCATCACAATAAAAAAAATATTACAATAGAATATAGCCTAGTATCTGTTTATGACTCCCAAGTTCAGGCAGTCAGCCTGTCCTTGCTTCCTAAGCCACGTGTGCTTAGTCAGCTGATCGCACAGCCCACTGCCCAGGCCATATCTCTGACTAGGTTGTTGGGGTTTTTGGTTTGTTTGTTTGTTTGTTTGTTGCCCTCCTTGGTCAGCTGACAGACGTGGGGGCTATAGACAGTCACTCTACCTTCTCCGCCTTCTTGCTCTTGTTCCCAGATGGATCTCCGTTGAAGTCTGAAGACTGTCCACAAGGACACGCAGGGTTTTACCAGGCAGCAAAAGAAGAGAAACAACAGTGCTTCAGGCCTCACAGTGAGGACTCTGTCAGGTCTGCGTGGCTCTCTCCAGTTCCGGTCGCCACGGGGCCACAATACACAGCTGACAGAGCGAGCCGGGCTAACCGGGGCGTTTGGAATAAAGCCCACATTCCACAGGAGGCGTGTAGGCTCTGCCTCTGCTCTCCTTCCCACTCCCATCTCTTGTCCTGCACCTCGGATATGTTCCCAACAGTCACTTGGGTTTTGAGAAAGGAAGTCAGGAAAAAAAAATGTGTATTTTGCAGGTTCCACGGGAACCTACTTTTAGATCTAACTCGGAAATAAGGACACAGGTCCCAGAAAAACCTCCTCCAGGGCTTTAATAAAATAAAATGTAGGTTTTGCCCTTGACAGATGAAACAAAGGGCAGGCATACTACAAGCAGTAATACCAACTTCGGGCATGGAAGCTCTGGCTTTCATTTCTGTCGGTTTTATTGGCTACCTGATCCAAACTTCTAGTCTCTTCCTTCCCCAAGAGCACAGTGCAGCTAGCTGGATTAACAGCAGCCAGGAAAGCCTTCTGTGCTGTCTACAATATTAGTATTATTATTTTTACATTTATTGTGTGTGCCTGTGTGCACGTGTGCTTGGCCATACATACTATGGAGGTCAGGGAACAACTGGCAGGGGCCGACTGTCTCAGGCAGATCTTAGATCCTCGGGCCTGACTGAGAGTGCTTTCCCCTGATAATCCACCTCACTGGCCTGGGCTACAAAATTCTTAAGGGCTTCAGTAAGAATTTGAAAGAAAACATATCTAAAAATGTAGCCAGTTAGCATCTTCAGTTACTTATTTCTCTAGCCCTTCTGACATAAGACGACACTGTTCACTGGGTTCTCGTGATATAGTCAGCACTGTGTGCCTGCTGCTCATGGAGGCCAGATCCCCTGAGCTGCTACAGACAGTGGTAAGCTGCCCTGTGAGTGCTGGGAAACACATCTGGACACTGTAAAATGGCAGCAAACGTCCTCTAGCTTAAGAACACTAGAAACTTAGTTACCAGCAGCAAACTGGAAAACGCTTCTTTTAAAAAAAATAATAAAAATAATAAAATAATAAATCTGAAATTAAATTCAAAATCCTTCTAACATGGCAGCAGCTGACTCGCTGAGCTCCTATATGGAACTCAATATAGTGTGTGTGTGTGTGTGTGTGTGTGTGTGTGTGTGTGTGTGTGACTTACACCTAGGCCCCTGGGGTGCTGATGCAAAGCTCTGCTCAGTTCTTTCCCAGGTTCACAGTTCCATCAGCCACACCAACCATATGGGTCTTCAGAGCCATAAGGGATCAGACACCTACCAAGTGCCCTTGTGACACTCCTTAGTACTCCACTACAGCCAAAGCTTAAGAGAGCACGGTGAACGCCCATCCTGTTCTCTGTTAGGGTTGATATGTACCTTCTGCAACTATAGTCTCCTTAGACTGTCTCTTCTCAAACAGCAAAAAAGAAAGCAGTCGAGGAGAATGGTGATTGACAAGTGTGGTTGTGGTCCTTCTTGTTACAGGCGCACAAAGGATCCAGAAAGGCTATCTAGATCAGCGTCTTCCAAATTTCTTCATGTTTGATCCCTTTGACTGTAAAGTTTCCCATAAATGTCTTATGTATCAATGGACTAATAGGCACAATATAAAATAAAAATAAAACTCAAGATAGGGGGCTAGAGAGACGGCCCAGAGGTTATAAGCACTGGCTGCTCTTCCAGAAAATCTGGGTTCAGGTCCTAGCACCCGTATGGTGGCTCACTGCCATCTGTAACTCCAGTTTGAGAAGATTTGACATGCTCTTCTAGCCTCTGCAGGAGCCAACACAGACACAGTGCACATATATATATTTGTGTAGGGGAAAACACTCATACACATAAAATAAAATAAATCCTAAACAGGAAACAGTTTAGGATGACATAGAGGCTAAAACATGGATAAATATGCTTCTGTCATTTTAAAACCTTGCTCCTACAGCTCAGAACACAGCAATCTGGAAGTTTCTTCCCATACACGGTACTGATGTTTACTCTAATGGAGAACTCAGTGCTATACTTCCTAAAGATTTCTTCTGAAATCTAGCAAACTGCCATCAGTCCTTTTAGATTACATGGAGTTGCTTTATTTATTTATCCTTTAAAAGTTTGGTCCAAAGTCTGCTAAACTCATTTCAATGACTTATGCCAACTTAAAAGAATCTTCTTGCAATGCAGGGCAAATATGCAGAAGTCTGCTTTTGAAAAAAAAAATACATTTAGCACCTAATCTAACAGAGACCTTTCCAGGCAACCATTTACAGACCTTTTCCCTAGTACATTTTCCCAATACTTTCCCATTCACATGTCACTTTGAGCTCAAATGGAAATGCTGTGTACATTGTACTAGGAAAACTTCTAAGCACTACACAGGAAAGTTGTCGAAATGAGAACACTCAGAGCTGTGGTACGGCACTTGCTTAAATCCTACGCCCGCGGTGTAACTGGTGATGTTTATGGTCACATAGTACCGAGCGCTGCCAGAATGCACTGCCTGAGATAATGTAATATCAGTCAACATAGCCAGCAAATGATACACCGGCAGGCATAGAGGCCGCAGGGAGCCGCCTACACGCTCAGCTTCTCACTTCGGCCAGAATTCCTCAGAGAATCAGATATACAACATGGATTTGTGACACGGAAGGAAGGTGCCAGAATACATCTAAGAATTAGGGATGCTAACTGTGATGGCGCAGGCCTGTATGCCAGCACTCAGGAGGCAGAGGCAGGGATGCTAACTGTGATGGCTCAGGCCTGTATGCCAGCACTCAGGAGGCAGAGGCAGGGATGCTAACTGTGATGGCTCAGGCCTGTGTGCCAGTACTCAGGAGGCAGAGGCAGGGATGCTAACTGTGATGGCTCAGGCCTGTATGCCAGCACTCAGGAGGCAGAGGCAGGGATGCTAACTGTGATGGCTCAGGCCTGTATGCCAGCACTCAGGAGGCAGAGGCAGGGATGCTAACTGTGATGGCTCAGGCCTGTGTGCCAGCACTCAGGAGGCAGAGGCAGGGATGCTAACTGTGATGGCACAGGCCTGTATGCCAGCACTCAGGAGGCAGAGGCAGGGATGCTAACTGTGATGGCACAGGCCTGTGTGCCAGCACTCAGGAGGCAGAGGCAGGGATGCTAACTGTGATGGCTCAGGCCTGTATGCCAGCACTCAGGAGGCAGAGGCAGGGATGCTAACAGTGATGGCTCAGGCCTGTAGGCCAGCACTCAGGAGGCAGAGGCAGGGATGCTAACTGTGATGGCGCAGGCCTGTATGCCAGCACTCAGGAGGCAGAGGCAGGGATGCTAACTGTGATGGCTCAGGCCTGTAGGCCAGCACTCAGGAGGCAGAGGCAGGGATGCTAACTGTGATGGCGCAGGCCTGTATGCCAGCACTCAGGAGGCAGAGGCAGGGATGCTAACTGTGATGGCTCAGGCCTGTATGCCAGCACTTAGGAGGCAGAGGCAGGAGGATCTCTGTGGGTGAGAGAGCAGGTTTATATAATGAATTCTAGGCACCATGGGTTTAGGCATGGGGAGAGTGCCGAGTCTTTTTTTTTTTTAAACACCTTATGAAAATTATTTCGTTTTGGCACCAGCTTCCTGTCCCCAGTAGTCTGTCTGTGCACACAACACTACACATACTATTGCTTTGAATAAGATGACATCTAAAAGATATGTATGAATTATGTTTGTGTTCCTAATCAGTATAAGTCGTATTTATGATTCACTTAAATCTTGGGAATGAATTGAATATTAAAGATAAAATATGTAAGATCCTTGAACTGACGTATGCTGATTGGTTTTTACTGTCAACTTGACACAAACCAGATTCTCCGGGGAGACGAGAGCATCAGCACGGGAGCTGCCTCCATCAGGTTTCTTGAGGCACGGCTGTAAGGGACTGGCTTGGATAATAATTGAATCAAGAGCCCCCCCGCCCACCCCCTCCCCCCTGCCCACTGTGCAGGGCATCACGCTTAGGCGGGTGGGCCTGGACTGCATCGGGAAACAAGAAGAGCCAGCCAGAGGGTCACAGCAGCACGCAGCACTCTTCTGGGTCCCTACTTTAGTGCCTGCCTTGAGTTCTTGCCCTGGGCTCCCTCAGTGTCGGGCTTATCAGGAAGTGAGAGCGTGGACCATGGTGTTTGTTACAGCAACGGAAAGCGAAGACAGGACTTAATACATTATAGCACCAATGCTAAAGTTATGGTTCAATATAGAGAGTAGGTACATGCACTGTCTACCTATAAAGGCACTGAGAATCAGATGATCTCAAGATGCATGCTTCCGGAATTTTAATCATTTCCTCTAGACTGGTCTGGATTGCAAGGAGACAATCTAAAACCATAGTTTGATTCTAGGACACAAATCACCACACTGAAAAAATTAGAAGTATTTCATTAGTTTATAAAGCCCGTCTAATTCTTATCTAGAAGTAAAAGAATATGGCTAGATATGCACCAGGCTCCAGGCTTGATCCCAGTTCCAAAAATAATACACATGTAAACGCAGTAAAATAATATGATAAAGAAATATCTGAATAAAAAGTTCTCATAGTAAAGACACATATTAAAACAATACTTTTACAAGCTTGGAATCTAAATAAATGATCATAAATTATATAACCCAATGCTAAAGACACTGTCAATCTAAGCCCTACCCCCCGAAATATAAACTGAAGCAGCAACTGAATAAAAAAATACCGGAAAACTACAAGTCTGCAACCTTGGTCAAGTTCCACTAAAGAAAAAGCCATCTATGCAAAGATAAATAGAATTTAGAATGAACATCAGATTAACAACAACTATGTTTTAAAGACATCATTTCTGTTGTCCAGGCTGACGCTGAACTCTGGGCTCGGCAATCCCCCTGCCTCAGCCTCCCACGTAAGTGGCACTATGCCTACTGCTACCATACCCAATCAGATTTAGGCTTGATAATTACATTCTCTCCTGGAAGAAAAGGACAGTTCAAACCACGCAGGAGATACACAAATATCTGATTTGAAAGCATGTTAATAAAGTGACTTTTTCTAAGTATCTGGGAACATTTTGAGCAGTCAGTAAGAGCATTCTCGACCTAAAATTGCCCAGTGAAGTGATAGTCATTTTCAGAACCTCCATCAGGCATCTCAGCAGTATTCCCAACACCACGTCATAGAGGTATCAATCAGATAAAGTTACAATCTCCCCACACACATTCCTTCCCTGGAGCAATGAGTAGGGCTTGTGGAACTTCCATAGACCAGAAGCCTGGTACCTAAAAGTAATGTGTACTCTTAATAGAACTGCCTAAGGCGTTTGGGTTCAGAATGAGGGTTTTAATTCTACTACAAACTTAATTCTGTTTTAAATATAAGTTTGTCTAGTCCCAGCACTCAGAAGGTGGGTCTCTGTGAGTTCGAGGCCAGCCTGGTCTACATAGCAAGTCTAGGACAGCCAGAGCTACATAGGGGGACGCTGTCTCATCTCTTCCCTGCCCACACACAGCCAAAAAGTTTGTCTAGAATGCCACATTATAATTTGAACCCTTTGCAATTTATCAAGCACCAGTGTAAGAATTTATATTCAGTACTAATGACCCTCACCAATGTCACCATTAAATAAATAATGAGCCAGGATGGTGTTAACAGGATCATGGTACTAAGGGGAAAGTTGGCTTGGTAATCAGATTAACCACAGCTTCCAGGGGGAAATAAGTTCCAGTTTGCAGCTTCATTGGATCTTTTCAGAGCCTGTTGGGGTCTTTTTTTTTTTCCTGCTTACTAATGTAATTACTTTTTTAACTGGCTTCTGAGAATAGTTTCAGTTCTGCTTTGGGCAAATTTAGTTATTATACTAATGTACTGACTTGGAATTAACAATAAATTACACAGTAAAGTCGAGTTCTCATAGGGGGTGCTGGGGTAGGGTAGCTCAGTGGTAGAGGACACACCTACCATGCTTCAGGCTGTGAGTTCAATCCTCACAAAACTAAGTGAATAAAAGTGACAGATGACTGAGCGGCTAAGGTAGCTTGTTGTTCTTGCTGAAAGCCTCATATGAGCTCTATATCATGAAACTGCCTGTAATTCCAGCTCTGCAGAATCCAACAGCCTTTCCTGGTCTCTATGCATACTCAAATGTGCAACCCCTCCCTTCCCCAACACACACAGACAACTAAAAATAAAATAGGTCTTTTTTTTTAAGTGAAAAATAAAATCAGTAGCTATTGAAGTAGCTATTATCCCTTGTGGTATAAGAATATAAGTGCAATTATCTTGATTAAGCAAGAAAGGGTCCTGAAAACCTGAATTCCATCCTCAGACCCCACAGGGTGGAGGACAAGGACTGACTCCTGAAAGTTAACCTTTGACCTCCACATTTGACCCCACTGACAGGGAATAAAGAAAGGAGCTCATTTGCCTCCAGCTTATTTTAAAGGAGTAAATAGTCCTTCTACATAATAAATACATTCAAAATAAGTTTTTAAATTCAAATCTTCCTTCTCTTTGGATTCTCACTTTCATTTCTTTATTGAAAAGACACATGCACTCGCAAGCATCTGCAAAAATCCAGTTTCTGTTTGCTTGCCCTGTGTTCAACATTGGCCAGAGGGACCAGGTTTTAAGAAATTCTCGAGAAGAAACAAACTATGTAAAATGGCACCACAAGCAGAATGCTGAATACCAGCAAAGATACTCTTAAAAGAATAGTAAGGTCGGGCTGGGCGTGGTGGCGCATGCCTTTAATCCCAGTACTTAGGAGGCAGAGGCAGGCGGATCGCTGTGAGTTCGAGGCCACCCTGGTCTACAAAGTGAGTCCAGGACAGCCAAGGCTACACAGAGAGACTCTGTCTCGAAAAACCAAAAAAAAAAAAAAAGAATAGTAAGGTCTGTTCCTTAATTTTTTTGTCAAGTTGGCATAGGCTTGTATCATTTGGGACTAGGGACCCTCAAGCGAGAAAACACTCCATAAAATCAGCATGTAGGAAGCCTATGGGGCACTTTCCTGATTCTAGGAGCGTGCAGCCCCCTGTGGGCAGTCCTGGGTTGCTTAAGGAGGCAAACAGAACAAGCTGTAATGCAACAGCAGTCCTCTGTGGTGTCCGCTGCGGTTCCTGCTTCCAGGTTCTTGCTTCTGCTGAGTTCCTGTCTGCCAACGGTAGAAAAAGCAAAAAGAGTGTCCACAGACTTCGACTCATTCAAGAAGAGGACCGTTGGCTGTAATTTCCCAGACCTACCAATGAAGCCTGCAGAGTCCTTGGTTATTCTCAAGCACTTGAGGCATTTCTGAGAAGGAGGTAGTCTTTTCCTTATTCTTTCATTAAGTGCTTTATCTAGCAATTTCCACCCATGAGGCTTTAGGCAAGCGCCCAGGAGGACACAGATAGTTGAGGCAGATTCTACCGTCTCCTACTGTATTATGAGGGAGAACTGAGCGAGAGCAGGTGAGACCTGTCGGACACTAGGACACTGGAGCAAGGGGAGAGTCCCTGACTTAGGTTCACAGGATCTTAGACTAGATCCACACTTACTTTCTATAAGTAAGTTCAAGACATTTGTGAGATGCTGCTTTCCTTTCTTTTGATATTTCTAGGCTATGTGGTTTGTCGCCAAACCTAAAACAAAATAAAATAATGATTATAAGTGGACCCGCCCTGCCCTCAAGTGTGGTGATGATGGATAAAACTTCAGAGCACTGTGAGAACTCAGATAAGAAAATGCAAAAACTGAGAAAAAGTGGTAGTTTAGGAGTATGTTTCAGGAGTTTAGTTAACGGCAATATTTTGTCCTATTATTTTACAATAAAAACCAAGACCTTGTAGCCATTTTGGTCCTCAGCATTACCATTGCTTCAGTATCTTATAACTGAGCTATGAATGGCAAGTAGCTGACTCATTAGAGTCCAGACTTTGCACAAATGTACATGGATATTAGCTTTACGCTGTGAATTCAGGTGAACTCTGTTTCCTGCTCTCACCTACAGCAGGAGTTTAGACGTCTGTAGTCAACAATTGTAAATGGTAATGAATGTTAGAAATTGAGGTTATGATGTAGGAAGATAATTAAAAACTTATCTTTAAATCTCACTTTCCCTTCTTGTCACCTTCTGTTCTTCTGCCAGTGCTGAGAAAGGCCAACAGACTGAGAACACTGCGCTTCCTTGGGACGTGAGGGGTGGGTGGAATGGAGGATGAAGACCCAATCACCAAAGCACACTTTGTTACAATGTGTCACGCTGATATCTAACGCCTTATATACTAATTTAAAAGTGATGTGAATGTAGGGAAGGGATTCACAGGGAAGGGAGTGATGGAATCTAGGGTATCAGGGACATAAGGGGGTGTTGGTGACCGTTTTCACTATGCAAAATTATCAAAGAACAAGTTTAATTAAACATATAAAGAGCAGACATTTCATATACCAGTCAGGACCAGTTAGATATGTAACAAGAAGTAAATTGAAGCTTTGGGTCAAATATGGCATTCAATTGTACTTCCTCTTTGTGTTACCAGTATTAGCTAATAATATTCCATCTACTCACATTCAATTCACACATCCAATTAATTGCTAAGTCCTAATACTTCTACAACTTGAGAAAGTCCTGTCCCTTCCTCTGCGTCCTTGTGCCACTGTCTTCATTCAGATTCCCCACTGCTCCCCGGCGAAATGGCAAGGCCCCGCACCCACACAGATCTGCCAAGGCCATAGCCTCAAAATATACACAGGCCCTCAATGCACCCCGTGTGAAGTTCCAGTGAGCTCATGCCGCGAACTCCCACCCCCCACACGTGCCTTACAGCCCTGACGTCTGTTCCTAACTACTGCACTCATACATTCAACCTCAGCGTTCCAACACTGCAAACCTGTATTACTCTTCTGAGGTTTTTGACCTTGTGTACGTTACTCTAATGTCACTCTTAAGAGTCTGATTCCGGACGGGCGCGAGCCCTTCCTCCTTGCGCAGCCGCGGCGCCTTCCCACACCGTGCATTGCGTGCCGGAGGACGTTTCCCAGCTTAGCCGCACGTCCTACGTCCCCTCTGTGTCCTGGCAGGCTGGCGCCATCATGACGGACTCTGTCTCTCTGGTGCTCACGCCTAAACAAGCCCCTTCGCTTCTAATGCTTTGGTCATAGTAACAAAAGAGAGAATACAAAAACCATGGAACAGAAAACCATGGCTTAGCATCCTACAATGGTCTTCCGGAAATCTTCCGCCAGCCGTCACGCGGGCCTGTATACATGATATCTGTTCTTTTGCGTCCTGACTGCATCATCATACGACGGCGAACCGTGTCAAAAGGACAGGAAGTCAGGCCAACAAATAGCAGTGACAGACTGTGCGGTCATCCAGCTGATGACGATGTGAGTATTCTTGGGATCCGGAAGCGTTCCCTTTGCAGTGTCATAGATACCAAAGTAGGCAGCTCGGTAGATGATAATGCCCTGTACTGACACATTAAAGCCTTGGTACAGGCCCTTAATCCCATCAGATTTGTAGATCTTAACCAGGCAGTCGCCAAGGCCTTTGAATTCCCTTTCAGCTCCAGCTTTGCCCACATCAGCTGCTAGACGGGTACGGGCAAAATCAACTGGGCAAACAAAGCACAGGGATGTGGCCCCAGCGGCACCACCTGATGCCGGGTTCCCTGCAAAGTAGCGCCAAAACTGGGCCCTCTTGTCCACACCACCCAGAAAGATCTGCTTGTATTTATCTTTGAAGGCAAAGTTGAGCGCCTGGGTGGGGAAATATCTGATGACGTTGGCCAGGTTACCACGCCAGAAGGACAGGACTCCCTGTTCCTTGGGGATACGAACCACGCAGTCTATGATGCCCTTGTATTGCTTATCTGCCGTGATTTGCTTGCTGGCATGCTGCACCTGTAGCAGCAGCTTGACCAGCTCGATGGGCGCTACCGCCGTCTTGGAGATGGCTGCGGCCACTCCACCAGCCAAGAAGTCCTTGGCGAAGGACACAGCGGCATCTGTCTTGGTGAATGTGAAAAAAAAAAAAAAAGAGGCAGAGGCCTGCGGGACAGTTCTGGCTTGACAACTGGCTTTGACTCCTGGACTCTGGGGTTCACTCAAAGTTATTATATGAAACCATAACACTACAGAATTATGGAGGAGGGGAAAGAAATTTTTTTTCGGTACCTGTACCTTAAACAGCCTCGAAAAAACCCAACCAACCAAACACATAGCACAGTTCTCAGTGCCTGTCTGTGAGCAGAGCAGCATTTGCTAGCAGTGACAGTACACACTGATTTTCTAATCTAACCCCTGCCTCTGCTCCAGCCAGCATCCCAGCAAGCTGAGGGACACGGCAGGTCAGAGGGGCCTCAAAGAGAGAAAGCAACGACTCAGTGCTCTAAAGAGACAGAAGGATTCAATTCAGAAGTTTGATAAAATAAGATTTAAAGAGCAGAAAGAAAGTCATTCAAATCAACTACTAGTATTAGCTCCGTGACCTATTTTATGGGAACGTGTTAGGTCAGTCAGCATTTTGGCATTATGTGTCAAAATAAAATAGCAAAAACCCACAGTAGGTCGATTTGCTGTCTTCCATAATAGTGAAATATTTGAGTCACTCTTAGAAATTGATTTAGTTTTCTATTTGTTTCCTATTTAAAAAATAACTCCAAAAAATATATATATATATATATTTACCAACATAAAAAGCACATAGTTCCTAAATGGCATTGAAGTACTGAAAAGACAGAATTGGGAGAGATAGCAGAACGCTCAAAAAAAAAAATCCACTTAAGTCTAGCAGTCCCCACACGTGGGAGGATGTGGGAATCAAAGCCAGTGCAGGCCCGAGAACTGTATTCTCAGTCTTCATGAAAGATGCCGGCACCAGGGCTGGGTGTCAGTCTGGCAATGCTGTGAAGAGCAGCGGACATCTCACCAGGTCGGAACCTCCTCCTCAACAGCGGGCGGCTGGCCGGCTCTGTGCCTCAACTTCGGGTGTCTGGGTAGTGAGCAGCATTGCTCCGATATGGACTGGCCTGCAATTCGAGAGGCTCAGTCCAGGTCACCCTCCATGGTTGCTAAGTTTGTAGTGGTTGATATAACAAAGACTTTGAGCCTTTTTTATTCTTTCAATGTAATATGTCTTAAATGAACCTAGATATAGATATTTTTAATTACAGAAAAGGAAAAAATTCGTCATGTTGCTATTCACGTAAGATAAAATAAAAAATTGCACTGTAAGGTCAGAGGTGAGTGAATGGCTGCTCATTTAACCCTTTAGAGAGAAATGGCCCTCTTCCCTGTAGTCCACACCTGTCTTGGGCATGGAGGGTGCTGTGCCCTCAGAGGTGAGGGAGCTGGGCACTGGAACTGTTTGACATCAACCCAGGCCATGTTTCCTTTCCCGAGTGAAAATTCTTTTAAAAGATTTTGATCACACTTTATCAAACTTTGTGTGTGAATTATTTGTTATGCTAGAAACTTGAACAAACAAGCAGGATCTTAATAAATGTGCTTTTAAGTATAGCGTTCAATGCCTACACATCTGGACAGACATCTGCTTACAATTACCCCCTTGCTAATTGAAGCCGATAACTGGAAAACAGTAGTACATTCGCAAACAGTCAACCGGTGAAGTGTAGATTTATATTGCCCTCTTAGTGGCCTAGGTACACACTAAACAAATCGCACCACCATGCTGTTTTAGGTTGCCAAGACACAGAGTAATTAAAGCAACAGTAATATCACAAGAACACATGATTTGGCTTTAGAAACCTTAAATTATTTATTGATTTTGATTAGTAGAACTTTTTCAGAATCACACAAGATTAGCTGGAAACTTTGTATAGTTACTAAGGAAGTTTTCAGGTAGACACATGTCTAGTATTGTTGCAAGGTGTTTCTTAAAGATAATATGTACTAGATTAACTTTCATATTTTAAAAAACTCGATTTAAGTGCAGAACACCAAAGTTAACTACAGATAATGCCAGAAATCCACAGAAACAGTTAGGCTTGTGAACTACAAATGAAATATAAGCTGTGTCCTTGACTAATACCAGGTTAACTAATTTCATACTGTTAGAAGAAGAAGAAGAAAAAGAAGAAGAAAAGCACAGCACCTATGAGCATCCCGTCTCTAGCTCTCTGCGTGGCCACTGGCCCACTAAGACAAACACCCAAGATGACAACAGGGTTCAAGTCTGACTGAACTGCACAGGCAAAGCCTTAATTACAGCCCTCCCTACAGAACATAAAATGGCAGACCTGCTAAACCAGGGCGCTAATGCTGGGGTTTCAAAGGCAAGAACACTGACACAAAAGACACAAAGTCTCCAGAGCATTGGGCTATTTCCGTCTTACACTTTTGTATTTTAGGGCACAGTTTTGGGGGAAGGAGACACAATGCTGCTTTACAAAGGACATAGTAGTCCCTTGTCTGAGTTACCAACCAACCTCTGAGCCACAAGGAAAAATGTCAGTCATCCATTTGTTAAAACTAAAATCTCCTCCCGCAGCTGACAATATGCAACACACATTTTAAGCAGCGATGGCCAAAAGAAGTAACAATGACAAAGGAAGTGCCTCTTCCTTGGTTTACCCCTCCCTCACCGTGCTGAGCCTCCATCTGTCACTACAGCACTGTCACATTGTTTCCACATGCTCTGGCCCTTGAAAGCTGGACAGAAGCACTTACACCAGCATCACACTTAACACATGTGGCCCAGCACAGACCTTCATTTTAATATAATCTACAAACGCCGCTGACGGGAGTCATTTCTCAAATGAGAGCGAGCACTGCCCGGGCTGTGGCCGTGGGTGTACTTGAGCAAGAACACTGGTGTAATTCACTGTAGAAGCCATTACAAGATGACTGTCTGTTTGCCACATGCAAGGACCGCAGTACAAGCTCACAGGCAGGAAATAGTTTTAAACGTTGCCGAACAATTCTGACATATAATGGTACAGGCTGTCTAAATCAATAAAAGGCAAGTGTGCAAGCATGGGGTGGGGTGGGGCAGGCGGGGCGGGGGAGGTTCTTACCAAAGAGCTTAGGGCTTCCTTTCCTTGACCACAGAGAGAAGATACTCACACCAAATGCGGTACAAACTGGATACGCAATGCCACCAGCTACTTACCTTAGAAAAGCCGATTTACTCCTTGTGGTTACACGTCACAAATGGCTGGAGACCGACTCCCTTCATTTGTTCTTCCAGTGAGCCAAACGAAGCCTCCCAGTGGCCCAGGGCACTGCAGATAACCTCACACTTCACAGCTCCCTGCTAACCCCACGTTCCCAGCCCAGCAAGGATAATCACATTCCGGCAGCGGGGAGTGAACAGATGGCGGATTCCATGGTAACCAGCCCTCCTCAGGCGATTGGTAGAAGTATCTGACTCGGGCTTATTGGGGGAACAATCCTAGTCTTTGTGCTCCCGCCCCGCGAAGCCCAAGTGAAGAAAGTGCACAGCCACGCACAGGGCTTGCTCAGCAGGTGTTTGGCTATTTAAACCAGGCAGTGCTGACCGACTAAAAGCTTTCTGCAAGTTGACCGCTGCCAGGACAAAGTCCTAATGTTTCAGAGAGGCCGGTCTACTCCCTTAGGAGGAAAGGTCGCAGAAACTTAACTGCACAAACAAAAAACCTGAAAGTTCACTTGCAAAGTCAAGATAGCACGTCGTAGAAAACTAAGCTGCATCAGCAGGTCAGTTTTTGATCTATAATCCCCATCAGAATGGAAAGCTGGTTTTATATTTTTAAGGGGTTTAAAAACAAATACATAGAACATCTTATTTTGGAAATAAAATCAAGTTTAAAAAAATTAATTTGTTTTAGAAGAAAACCGTGAGTTATTTTTTGTTCTATATTGAATGAGAGGAGAGGCTCTGATTATTTTAAAATCTAAATCTACCTAGAGTCTTACTCACTCATGATAAGCTGCAATGCCTTGGTTTTGTACTGAATGGCTTTAATTTATTTCTGCATTCATGAAGGTTAGTGCTGACTCAGCAGGAAAACTGCCCTTTTCTACTTGTCTCCACTACTTAGTGCTGTTCACTAACACATCAGAGATTAATCCTTGGAAGATGATGGCTGAAAAAAAATCAAGCATACCACACAGAAAACACATACAGGGAATGATTCATGCCCATGGGCACTCAAAATGGCATGAGTAAACATTTTAAAATACAAGATAAAAAATTTAGGATAAACACCAAAAGAAAACGAAGTGCATCTAGTGCATCGACACTGCAGGTTTAACCGACTCCTTTATCAGCACTCTGTATCACATACTTCAGGGTTCTTTTCTTGGCATGAAAAAGAAATATAATACAGATATTAGAAGGAAAAATATAAATATTACTTGAAGCTGGAATAAACTTATCCCTATAAAAATAACCAGAGGGACCAAGTAAGATGCTTCTTTTAAAGTGTCAGAAGTTTAGTTTTAGGAAAAAAAAAACCAAAAAACATTTTAGCAAGACTTAGTTTGCAAACAATGACTACAAAGAGAAAAAGAAAAAGAAAGAAAAAAGAAGAAAACTAGACATAATATCGTCAAGAAATGTAGATGAGCTATTTGGGAGGGGGGGAAAAGCATAAACTCTTACTATAAGAAATCATTTAAGTGAATACAAGGTGTTGAAAGATTCTTAGGTACACTTCAAAGATCCTAAGTTGGGGAGCTTCAATATACTTAAGAAGTTTATTTATAATGTTTTAAACTTATTTATTCTTTTAATTTATATACAATATAATGTTTTTGATCATATTGCCTGCATAATCCATTCTCTTTGTTTGTTTGTTTGTTTGTTTTTCCGAGACAGGGTTTCTCTGTGTAGCCCTGGCTGTCCTTGATTCATTTTGTAGACCAGGCTGGCCTTGAACTCACAGAGATCCACTTGCCTCTGTCTCCGATGTTACAGGCGTGTGCCACTCTTATACCCTTTCTGCTTATATGAATTTTTTAAAGAAGCTGAAAATATCAAAGAAGATGTTATGTAAAAGAAGCAATAGGAAGGCAGTTAAAATCATTGACCATCTCAAGCTTCTAAAACTCGTTATAAATAAGCATACACTCATTTCCCAAGCCTACTACTCTAAGGCAAGCCCTGAGGACTCTCTATTGACTCTCTCTACGTGGTTAATAAACAACTCACATCCAGCACTCCACAATCCACAATCCACTTCTGACTTTCTACACAGCCCCGGTGTTGTGCAACTTACACAGCTACAAAATGGCGACCCTATCCCTTCAGCACTCAAGCTAACCCCCTAGGAATGCTGTTCCTTACCTTCTAATTGCCATAACCAAGTACCTGATAAAAAGCAACTTAAGGGGGGGGGGAGGACTTATTTTGTACCCCAGTTTGAGAATGAGGCCTGCCATGGCGGAAAGGAGTGCGGATGGAACAGCAGTGAGACGGCTGCCATGCTGCATCCACAGTCAGGGAGCTGAGATGACTTCCTGCTCGGCTGCTTTTACCTCCCCACAGAATGGTGCCGCAGTGCTGAGCCATTCTTCAACCTCAATTAACTCCATCTAGAGACTGCCTTCCAGGCGTACCGAGACGTTTACTTCCGAGATGAGTCCAGATTCTGCTACACTGCAGCCATCCTGACCCAAACAGGAAACTATACTTGTCCGTCTAACCCTGAGACCCCATACCCAAGCCAAGTGCCACATGCTGCAGTTCCTTCCAGTCCAGCCATCCGTTACCTTCTCTACACCCCATTACCCGGCTAAGACACACGGACTCTCTCCTGGCTTCCTCAGTAAGTCCCTAGCTGCATTCTGCCTCCGGTTTTATTAAGAGGCCCAAATAATGGGCTCCAGGAACTTCTGCTTCCTACAACTTTTTTCTGCCTTCTCTGAGATTTCGAGGTAAAGCCTGGCATTGTGCCGTCTCACCACAGTCTCAGTAACTTGGGTGATGTTCACCCCTGGCCAGAGGGACGCACCTGTACACGTCTTCCCTGCACCCTGGGGAACCCTCATGTCCGCGGCCATGCATGCTATCTGAAACTCTGGGTTCCAGTGCCAAGGGTATTATACACAGAACACTAAACAAACATGTGGCGTAAATTAAAAACAAAAACAAAAAAAAAAAAACAAAACAAAAAAAAAAAAGGCCTTATATAAATTTTTCCTCTATTGCAAACCTAGAGGTATCCTAAGAATCCAATATTGTATTAAATTATATAACTAATAATATCCATATCTTGTACAGGCTATTATGTTGCTTTGGGTTAAAAGTAATAAACACATGAATAAACAAAAACAAGGTACAAAACAAACCGCCTGTAGGGGCCTGTTCTGAAACAGAAAACCAAGATGAAAACAAGTGGTGAATCAAAGCTGTTTACTGCAATGGTATGGGGGGGGGGGAGCAGAGATGGAGAGACTGGGGATCGGAGGAGGCAGGGGAGAGAAACCAGTCAACCTGGGGGCACGAAATACCTTAACTAACACCCACACATCCAGTGACCTGTTTCCCCCACCTAGCCTACCTTTCTAATAATCCAGTCAGGTTAGCATTCTCAAAATTCAGTCACTACTCAAAGCCCCATTTCTGAACATATGACCTTCATCCAATACATGAACTTTAAGGGAACACCACATACAAACCTTAACAATAGTTATCCACCACACAAAAAAAAATCATATGGCAAAACCCAAAAGTGTATGGTGTATTATTAATAGGGGTGCACAATATATTCAGTTCTTACGATGTGTCACGTGCTGTAATAAAAACTTCACAACTGCTTAAAACTCAGGTAGATATTGTCTTTATTGTCAGATTATCAAGTATGAAGGCTGAGTCACAGATTTCAGGGACTTTGTTATGTATTTTACCACTGAAATTTGAACCTGGTTTATAAACAACAAAGCCTGGATATAGGTCACTATGCTATACCAACGCATGTATGTATGACAAAGCCCTCACTGAACCACACGTGTCAGAAAAAAAGAAGGTGTCTTATGTGTCTTTTCCATCACTGTGATAAAACATCATGCCTGTGGTGGTTTAAATGACAATGACCTCCATAGGCTCATATATTTGAACACTTAATCACCAGGGAGTGACACTATTTGGAAGAATTAGAAGGAATAGGAGGCTATTTTTTATGTCAACTTAACACAGAATAGTATCATTTTGGAAGAGGGAACCTCAGCTGAGAACATGCCCCCCACTGGACTAGCCCATTGTAAATTTTCTTGACTGATGATTGATGTGGGAGGTCTTATCCCTCAAGAAATGGTGTGACACCTGGCTGGGTGGTCCGGAATGGTATAAGAAAGCAGGCTGGAAGTGGTGGTGCACGCCTTTAATCCCAGCACTCGGGAGGCAGAGGCAGGCAGATTGCTGTGAGTTCGAGGCCAGCCTGGTCTACAAAGCAAGTCCAGGATAGCCAAAGCTAACACAGAGAGACTCTGTCTCAAAAAAAAAAAAAAAAAAAAAAAAAAAGAAAAAGAAAGAAAGAAAGAAGAAAGCAAGCAAGTAGCCTGAACAAGCACTGAAAAGCAAGCCAATAACAGCAGCATTCCTCAATGAACTCTGCATCTGTTCCTGCCTCCAGGGTCCTGCTCTGACTTGCCTGGATAACGAACTACAGACTGTAAGATGAAACAAACCATCTCCTCCTCCCTGGGCTGCTTCGCTCGGTGCTTTATGGCTCTATTGCAGCTCTTACTGAGAACACATTTACGTGGGGGCTCGCTCACGGCTTCAGAGAGCGTGCCGGCAGGAGCTGAGAGCTATATCTTGATCACCAAGCAGAGAGAGAAAAAGAGGGCTGTGTATGAGCCTTGGACACCTGAAAGCTCACCCCGCCCCACACACAAAATGCTTCCTCAAACAAGCCCACACCTCCTATTCCTTCTAATTCTTCCAAATAGTGTCACTCCCTGGTGATTAAGTGTTCGAATATATGAACCTATGGAGGTCATTGCCATTTAAACCACCACAGGCACGATGTTTCATCTCAGTGATGGAAAAGACACATAAGACACCTTCAGTCTCTCTCTGGTAGCCTATTTACTCTTCCTCTGAGTGCCACCACATCTCCCTGATCTTATATTAATGTTGATACTAAATATAAAACATTTCAACCTAGAAAAAGTGCATAGTCTTTAAATTTTCAAATGTTTTATAAGTTCAGACTCTTTCTTGAATATTCAAATTCTCATAACTATAGGTTCTTATCAAACAAACAAACAAAACAAATTGAATACTTTCTTATTCTAAGAGGGAAGAACTGAAATCCCTCAAATCCTAGTAAAAGTTCAACAGTGTTGCCGGGCGTGGTGGCACACGCCTTTAATCCCAGCACTTGAGAGACAGAGGCAGGTGGATCTCTGTGAGTTCAAGGCCAGCCTGGTCTACAAAGCGAGTCTAGGACAGCCAAGGCTACACAGGGAAACCCTGTCTCAAAAAAAAAAAAAAGTTCAACAGTGTTCAAGTTCACTGTCAGACTTGTGTGACTCATGGTCAACAGTGTTAAAGCTCACTGTCAGACTTGTGTGACTCGCGGTCAACAGTGTTAAAGCTCACTGTCAAGACTTCTGTGACTCTCGGTCAACAGTGTTAAAGCTCACTGTCAAGACTTCTGTGACTCTTGGTCAACAGTGTTAAAGCTCACTGTCAGACTTGTGTGACTCGCGGTCAACAGTGTTAAAGCTCACTGTCAGACTTGTGTGACTCGCGGTCAACAGTGTTAAAGCTCACTGTCAGACTTCTGTGACTCGCGGTCAACAGTGTTAAAGCTCACTGTCAGACTTGTGTGACTCGTGGTCAACAGTGTTAAAGCTCACTGTCAGACTTCTGTGACTCATGGTCAACAGTGTTAAAGCTCACTGTGAGACAGCGTCTGTGACTCATGGCCTCCAAAGGACTTGCCACACACAGCTTGTCCCACAGGCTCAGGCTGCTGCACTCAATGGCTGCCACTGTGTCTGGTGTTCTCTGCGTGTTACAGGCATCTCCAAGGTTCTAGGGCTTCTGTCGCTGGGCTGAGCCTTCACCATCGCCTCTCCTAGGCTCTAAGGCACCTTCAGCCCTGGCGCTTCTACTGCAACTAAGGTTGCACCTTCAATAACGGCCTCTCGCGGCCTCTGCTCAGGGGCTCCAGCCCTACCACACAGCACCAAACCTCAGCTGCTCTCCTTGACCCCCCTCATACCTTCAAAAGCAGCCCCATGTGGGTGACTCTACAGGTTACCAAGGTCAGCTGCCAGCATGAGATACAGCTCTGCCCTCTCGGGACCACGGCTTCTATGTGCTATCTTTGAAGAAGTAGTCTCAGACTAGCCAACGATGCTGGACTCTTCTTAATCACTAGTTTCTCAGCTCCAGCTGACCAGCATCAATTGTTCTAGTAAAGTGCAGATTTCGCTTTAGTGGCTCTTAATTCAAAATACCACACAAACAACCCCGATACAGCGTTTGCTTCCTTCCCTCTAACCCTTCACAAGCAATGCCTCCACTGGCTGCAGTCCTTTCTACCTTTTTAATCTTCCAAGCACCCACAGAACAGCTCACTGAGCTCAGCACACTTAGCAGCTTTTCTAGCCCAAAGTTCAAATGTCATATTACAGTCCTTCCAAAAACAAGGTCAGGTCTGTCAGAGCAATGACCTTTGACCTGGTACCAAGTTTTTAGTTGTTGGCTTTTCTATTGTTCAGGTGTTGAAACATCCTGGACAAAAGCAACTTGGTAAAGAATGGTTTTATTTCATTATAGCTGTAGTTCATCATCCAGGTAAGTCAAGGCAGGAACTCAAGGCAGGAACCTGGAGGCAGGAACCTCGGAGGACATGGAGCAGCGATGTCTACTGACTTGCTCTTCATGGCTTGCTCAGCCTGATTTCTTATATAATCTAGAACCGTACACTGGGCGATTAGAATTTCTCCTCCTCCTGCCTCTACCTCTTGTTTGCTGGAGTTACAAGATGTGCTAACAAGCTGTGTTTATGAGGTACTAGTGATACAGATCCCAGGGCTTAAGGCATAAAAGGAAATCCTCTGCTAACTGAACTGTATCCTATCCCTCTAATTTGGTGCTTGAACAGAAGACAATGTAAGTGAGAAGAGATTCCTTCTTGTACAGATTAGATATATAGATATAGATAGATATAAATATAGATATAGATATAGATATAGATAGATACTTCATTCATCTTTCTCTTCTAGGACCAAAAACCAAATTGCTATTTCAGCATGTCCATAAACAGTATAACTGTACTTACACTCAGCCTGATTTATACGTTCAGGAAGGAAATCCCAGCAAACACTTATTCACATATAATTTAACAAACACAAAAACTGAAGCTCTCTCTCCTTAGGAGAAACATACATTTTCTGAAGTAAGCTATAGAAAAGATCAAATGTTCCTAATTAAAGAAAGAATTAGTTAATTATCAGTTGTTTTCCCCAAAGAGAATACTCCTCGTTTGTGCCATGTCACTTAATCGATTATGGTGGACAAACATTGATCAAGACTGCTGTGCTAACTTGCTCACAGGACACAGCCTGACAGGCTCTCAAATGTGGTCTGTTAGTGTCATGGCAAACCACACTTAATATCTTTTAAATACAAATTCAATTTGTTTAGCAGACTTAGAGCAATTTCAATGTTCAGTCTCTGCTTCTGTATTGTTTTCCCAAGTACATATGTCCTACAGGTCATGGTAGGGATTAAATCCAGGGCCTGTGCATACTGGAAGCACTCTACCCTAGCCTATGCCCCAGTCTTATGTATGGTCTATTTCACATATGTTGCAGGATTCACTGACATAAAGTCACTTACAGCTAAGTAGAATACAAACATCAGGATTGTTTCCTGTCATTTCTAATGCCTGGATAGGGATTTATCAATTTTATCAAGCTTTCCCAAGAGATTACCTTTTGCTTCTTTTATTTTCTCTATAGTATAGTTTTAATTTTCATGCTTACCACTGCTTTTTTTCTAGGTAGAGTTAATTTGCTTCCTCTAGGTTTATAACAGATTCTTGCACCAATGACTTTAGACTTTTCTAATATATAGTCTAATATAGGTGCAATAGCTTATATGTTGCAGGCAACTGTAGAATATGCTATTGAAATAATTTTATTTATAAATATAAAATTTTATTGCCTCTGTGTGTGTATCTGTGTTCATATGTACACATGCACAAACCATGGCATATGGAGGTCAGAGGACAGTTTGTGGAAGTCTATTCTTGCCTTCTCCTTGGGTGCCTGGAATGAAACATGGGTAGCCAGGCATAACAGCAGTGCCTCTACCTGCTTAGTCCTTTAACTGGGCCTATGGTTTTGTTTTTCAATTGCAAGGAAGTTCTTCAACATTTATTGCTGCATCATAGCCAGATCCAAGTCTTATGCATGTACCTGTTTGTCTTAATACTTACTTAAAGATCAAATTAGTTACTGAGAAAAAAACCAATGGAAATTTATGAATGAAAAGTCAAAGATTCTTGATGTATACAGGTTATGTATAGGCTACAGAACACATCAAACACTACAGTAAAGAACTGTCTGGATGGACCGCTGTATTGATATTCTATTTTAACCTAATTAGAGAGACCATAACCCAAAGCCCCATAATCTTTCACTGAAGGGCTATTCTCACCTTCAAAAACAGTTTGCTTCCATTGGGCAACATGACACCATTTTGTCTTCATTCTCCAGAACACTAAAATCCCACAAAAGCCCACTTGTTAGTAAAAACAACTCTGAGTGACTGACAAATTCTCACATTCCTGTTCTGCCCTGAGAGCACTGTATTAGGAGAAACAGAATGAAACAGAAAACATGGTCTATGTTAGAAGTAATTAAGTTAAACCACAAACAACAACAACAACACACTGAATTTAAGTTGATTCTGGTAATGTCAAACGACAGAACTCTTAATCGAAATGCCAGAGTTGCCACTGAAATCGGTCCTGTCTGCAAATGTCCCCTCTGTGTCTCACTCTGCGTTGTCAGTATGGAGAAAGCACAGGCTTGTGGGCACATGAGGATGTGACAGTTTCAGAAAAAGTGAGGTCTGCAACTTCAAATGAAATCTGAATACACTATCGACTCATATATTTAAGGTCAGGTACTGTTACTATTTTAAAATCAAGAGTTTAAGTAATAATGGGGCTTTGTCCTAAGGCACCTTGCAAGGTAACCTGAAACACCAGTGTTCTTCTCAACATTATCCGTAAGCCAAAATTACAACACAGAACGTGTTACAATCAAGGCACTAACTAGCCTGTCACGCAACATCATAAAATGCCTGACAGGAAAATTTCCAGAGAACTTTTAGTAGCTTGAACGATGACATAATAATATATGACGGAGTTATGAGAAGCACCCAGGTCCACCAACACTGCAGTCCTGGCTTTGCAGGAGCACAGGAGCTCAGGAGAGCCTCCAAGCTTTACCAGCACGCGACACCAGATATGCCTGGAGGCCTGCTTCTCTCCCTTTCTTGCTCGGCAAAAATGAATGTTGAAAAACTTTTTTTTTTCCTAAACGAATATATTCACATAAATTGTTTTTTGTTCTGTGCGTTTGGTTAGTTGGTTAAATACGAAAATATAAGATTATAAGATAATATTCTTATTATTATATTATATATTATATATTTTATATATTATAATATAAAATAAGAATGTAAGATTAAGTAAAATATTAAGAAAATCTGGTCAAACAAACCAGACTTCAGATTCTGATATATCAGACGTGATTTCTCAAAAGCCTCCAGGGGGGAGAATGATGATAAAGACCACAGGTTTTCTTGTTTGTTGGTTTGGTTTGGTTTTTCCAGACAGGGTTTCTCTATGTAGCCTTGGCTGTCCTGGACTCACTTTGTAGACCAGGCTGGCCTTGAACTCACAGCGATCCGCCTGGGCCTCCCGAGGGCTGGGATTACCACGCCCGGCTTGACTCTGGTCTTTTTAACTCACTTCTACAGCTGTTGGGAAACACTGTTATCCTATGAACCACAGAGAAAACGGCTGCTCCTTCAACTAGATCTTGGATAATGAAAACAAGAAATAACACATATTAAGCAAAGAAAGAAATGGCAGCATAGAACTTTTCTGATGAAGGGTCAGAATAACTTTAAATCATAGTGGAAATATTCTTAATCAATTCATACTGATGAAGCCACATGCCAGCCACCCAGTCTGTATACCCCCAAAATTCTGTTGTTCTCTCCTGAGATTGTTCTGAAACCGTGGTCATAAAATAGCAGTACTCACCACACCCCATAAAATATTCTTTTCAAAAAACAGCTAGCAGCTCCTGTTTCTCTTCCAATCGATTTATCTCCTGCCTCTTGAGGAAAGGGAATTACATCAGTCATTTGGAGGTGAGATTCTTATCAGTCTGCAGTTAGATAGCAGGCATGCATCTTGTGTTAGACGGACATGGCAAATGCATAAAAACAGGAACTGCAGAGTTGTTTCATAATGGGCCTCATTGTGAGGACGCCCCAAAAAAGGACACAGTATATTTCAAAACCCCAAGAAAGTATTTCAAAATGTAGTGAGAGGGAGAGAACCCTGTGGGTGGGATAGAAGGGTGACGCTGGCTAGCTCCGTGCAATTTAACTATAGCACAGCCATAACAAAGATACTATCCTGCCGTAATAAAGATAAGATGATTGGTTCAAATGAATATTTTGGTTGCTTATAATACAGGCTTCTTAGGACACCTAAAGAGTAGGCACATGCATACTCAACTTTTACATAATAATCTAAATTCTAATTTCCCTTTTTGTATATTTATTTTCATATTATAATCAGACCCAGACTGTAAAACCTCGGGTCAGTTCAGTTTCATAATCCTTTCAACAAATTACTGTATTTCTGAAGAAGGCTCAAGATAAACACTACGGCAGTACCTTCCAGTACTTGAAGGATTCCAATGGGCACAGCAAAATAAACACCTAAAACAACTTAGGAACCGGCAAGTGGCAGCATGGAAGAGACCCACTGGAGAAAGACACCCAAAACCCAGTCAGGGCGGCTTAGAAATGTTCCTGTTGGATTAAGGTGCCATGGCCTCTGCACATGAACGTCATAGAGGGGAGCTCCGGCGCACACTTTCTCACTGCAATTGTCAATGGCACGTGTGAATAGTGAGCCTAAAGAGTATTCACTGTGTGTGTGTGTGTGTGTGTGTGTGTGTGTGTGTGTGTGTGTGTGTAATGTGTGTAGGGTAGCGGTGTACATGTACCACTGGGCGTGTGTAGAAGTCAGAGAGCAACTGTGTGGAGCTGGTTCCCTGCTTCTGTCCTTATCTGGGCCACAGGAACACAGGCAGGCTTCTAGGCTCCCGCTGCTCCCTGCAGACATCAATGTACCTGCGACTACTGTGTGCTGCCAGTGAACACTGTTACAATCAGGAGCCTTGCAATTTGATCTCTGAGAGGTGAATGGCATCACAGCACCCCAAGGCCTGAAGCTTTCCAAACTCCCCACCCCCACCTCCGGTCCCCAGCCTCGCCCAGTTACTGACTGCTGGTGGACGGGAAGTGCCATCAGTGTGCTCAGGCATGTGTCTCTGAGGTGTCAGCATTCTTGGATCCCTCTCTGTAGCTCCGAGGCATGTGGCAGGAAATTTGAAAATGAGCACATGCCAGTGTACTGAGCGCTAAGCTGACACTGTCTTGCTTTATTGTCATGTCCCAAGGAGAAGGATCTTAATGAGTAGGTTGGCCCTAGGCTGGCTGGCTGGCCCTAGGCTGGCTGGCTGGCTCTAGGCTGGCTGGCTCTAGGCTGGCTGGCTGGCCCTAGGCTGGCTGGCTGGCTCTAGGCTGGCTGGCTGGCCCTAGGCTGGCTGGCTGGCTCTAGGCTGGCTGGCTCTAGGCTGGCTGGCTCTAGGCTGGCTGGCCCTAGGCTGGCTGGCTGGCTCTAGGCTGGCTGGCCCTAGGCTGGCTGGCTGGCTCTAGGCTGGCTGGCTGGCCCTAGGCTGGCTGGCTGGCTCTAGGCTGGCTGGCTCTAGGCTGGCTGGCCCTAGGCTGGCTGGCTGGCTCTAGGCTGGCTGGCTGGCCCTAGGCTGGCTGGCTGGCCCTAGGCTGGCTGGCTCTAGGCTGGCTGGCTCTAGGCTGGCTGGCTGGCCCTAGGCTGGCTGGCTGGCTCTAGGCTGGCTGGCTCTAGGCTGGCTGGCCCTAGGCTGGCTGGCCCTAGGCTGGCTGGCTGGCTCTAGGCTGGCTGGCTGGCTCTAGGCTGGCTGGCTCTAGGCTGGCTGGCTCTAGGCTGGCTGGCCCTAGGCTGGCTGGCTGGCTCTAGGCTAGCTGGCTCTAGGCTGGCTGGCTCTAGGCTGGCTGGCCCTAGGCTGGCTGGCTGGCTCTAGGCTGGCTGGCTGGCTCTAGGCTGGCTGGCCCTAGGCTGGCTGGCTGGCTCTAGGCTGGCTGGCTCTAGGCTGGCTGGCTCTAGGCTGGCTGGCTGGCTCTAGGCTGGCTGGCTGGCCCTAGGCTGGCTGGCTGGCTCTAGGCTGGCTGGCTCTAGGCTGGCTGGCCCTAGGCTGGCTGGCCCTAGGCTGGCTGGCTGGCTCTAGGCTGGCTGGCTGGCTCTAGGCTGGCTGGCCCTAGGCTGGTTGGCTCTAGGCTGGCTGGCTCTAGGCTGGCTGGCTCTAGGCTGGCTGGCTGGCTCTAGGCTGGCTCTAGGCTGGCTGGCCCTAGGCTGGCTGGCTCTAGGCTGGCTGGCTGGCTCTAGGCTGGCTCTAGGCTGGCTGGCCCTTGGCTGGCTGGCTGGTTGAAGACAGGGTCTCAGTTTATAACCATGGCTAGCCTGGAACTCACTTATGTAGACTTGGCTGGCCTTGAACTCACCAAATTCTGGCTGCCTCAGCCTCTTTTGTGCTGGGATTAAAGCTGTGTCATCATGACCCTTATTTTTTAACCTCCTTTTCAATGTTTCAGCAGTACAGGAAGCAAAACAAACAAACAAACAAACAAACAAAAGCAAAAAAAAAAAAAAAACCAACCAACCAAACAAAAAACAAACCAAAGAATAAAAATTTTTTACAATATCTCATAATGATTCAAAGCATAAAATTTTACAGATACAACAAAATCCTATACTGTTGACTTTTCAAATCTTTCCCACTGGCTGGAGCTTTTCATGGCCCCTGTACTATGTGGCTGTAGCTGTGGGACATGTGGCCCTGGGTGAGAGTCTTGTGTTCTATATCCATGGCTTACAGCTTGCCCCATTAGACTTCATAACACCAGATATAACTGTAAACAAAGCAGTTTTGACCAATTTAATCCCATATGTTTACATTTCACAGTGGTTTAAGAATCCAAAATTTCAATCAACTTGGCTTAATGGTAAAATCAGTAACCCCCAAAATTATGAGGCTAAACCCAAAAGTTCAAGAAAGGAGAATATATATCCAAAGCAACTGCCTTATTCCATGTCCTCACCCCAGGCACACCGGGAGCAGTTACAGTGTAAAACGTGGCTATCTGCTATCCTTACAAGAGCTCGCACTGCGAGGCCTGACCAGGCACGTTCCACTGTAAGGGAAACAGGCCACCTGCAGTCTTGATGAGCACTCTATGGTCCTGTCACAAACTGCTCTCTACAGCATGTGGTCCTCTTCGTAGCTCAAGTCCTCCCCTCTCCACATCTAATCCACTTGTAAAATTTAAATTTCCCAGCATCTTCTAGCATCCTGAAGCCCAGCGAGCTATCTTGGTCTCAATTAGCTGGTTTGCTCTGAGAAAACGAGAAGAGAATTGTTACTTCCTCAAGGTCATTTTGACCCAGAAATAGCATCAGGCTTAAGGCCTGCTTGCACTTCCTCTGTGGTAAGCTGCCCTGGAGAGTCAGTCCCCAGCAGCAGCACGCAACACGAAGCATGGGGAGTGAAAGCCCTCCCAGACAACTTCCCTTCCTCTCAACATCTACCTGCTTCCTTTTAGCCCTTAGCCTATATGTGCTACAGTATGACTTGGAGAAAACCCTAACTGCTTTAGTAAATAAAGAAGAAGAAAAAGCATTTGTTCACTTATTTATTTATTTATTTATTTACTGGAAATGAACCAAGTATTTCAATTCCCTATTACAATACAGGACCCCCTCTTATAAGCATGCAGTGTCCTGTGACCATAACCCTGCTGTTTCTCCTTTCTACCTACATTTCTTGTGTGTGTATGCGCACGCATGCATATGTGTGCATGCGTGTGTGTATGTGTGTGCACATGCGTGTGTGTCTGTGTGTGTGCGTGCGCACATGTGCATGCGTGTGTGTATGTGTGTGTGCACATGCGTGTGTGTCTGTGTGTGTGTGTGCGCGCGCGCGCGAGTGCGTGTGTGTGTGTGTGTGTGTGTGTGCAATGCCTTACCGACAGTGTTTCATAGACTGTTTCTCCCCATCCTCAAGCTCCTCATATCTGCCTGATCCTTTTTTTTTTGCAATGTTTCCTGAACCTTGGAGGGAGTGATATTGATATTCTGTAAGGGAAAAGCACCTAATATTCATTCATTTTCAGCATTTTGAGCAGTTATGAGTCTTGGTACTAATTGTTACCCACTAAAAACGTGAATATTTTATAAAAATTACATGTTGAGTACATGTATTTTCTCTGATTTTACTGGAAAAGACCATTACTTGTTGAGTACCAACACAGGTGTCACCTGTCACTGTGAAGAGGATGGCGAACAGAGTGCATAACTACTTTCTGTGGTGACTGAGCTGCTCTGCCTCTGAGACACATAATACGGTAGTTACAAGAACACTTGAAACACAGCTCGGGTGACTGAAGAACTGATGTAAATGTTACTCTATTTAGTTGATATTTAATATTTTTAATCAGCACCTGAGCGAACGAGACTGACTTGTCTAACGACAAGATCTGCCTATTTTTAGCTTTGTAATTTGCAATACTTAGCAGACTGGAAGAAGGACGCTGCAGGCGCGGTTAGGCAGAGACTCCTTCTTTTCTTTGATGATTATATCTTAAATAACTCCAGTACAGTATCAGTCCGAATGAAAACCAGCCACTGCCATGGGCACAGTGTGCTGACTTCCAGGCCAGTCTGTCTCTTGTGTCAATTTTTAGGCAACATAACCAACATACAAAGCGACGCCATTTCCGTCAAGAGCCCCCTGTGCTCCGTGTTCACTCAGGCTGACCCGTCTCTCAGTGTCTCTAACTCCCGGCAATCGCTAATCTGTCGTCCATCTGTATCGTTTTGTCAGCTACAGGGTGCTGCGTAATTGGGATCCCATACAGACTGTGAGAATGTCACAAGCATGAGACTGCCATTTCCTCTTGCAGAGGACTCTACCGGGTGGCTGCGCCGCTGGAGACTTAACTGCCCAGATTCTAGGGAAGACATGATTGCCTACATTCTTTGGCTATTGCAAATAACTGGTAGGCCCATTCACATGCGTGTTTTCATACATGCATCTAACTGGTTTTATGTGTCATCTGCCATCCTTCTGAGTAAAATAATGTCCTCCTTTTTAAAATTTATACTTTTATTTTTAATGCTGGGAAATTAAACCCAAACCTTATAAATGTTAAGAATGAACTCTTTCACTAAATTATATAGTCTTATGCAAAATTTTAATTTAGATTGTTCAATTTAACATATCTTTTCTTTTATAAATTATGCTTTTGATATTTCAGCTTAAAACATTTTTTAAGCCACAGGTAGAAAATTACTCTCCTATGTCTTGTTTAGTGTTCACTGGTGTGTTGCCTGCATGTTTGTCTGTGTAAGGGTGTCAGTCCTCTGGAACTGGAATTACAGACAGTTGTAAGCTGCCGTGTGGGTGCTGGGACTTAAACCCAGGTCATCTGGAAGAACAGCCAGTGCTCTCAACTGCTGAGCCATCTCTCCAGCACGCACCCCTCTCCCCCACCCCCACATACACACACGTCTTCTTTTAAAAGTTTATAGTGTAAGTCAGGTACAATGGTATACACCTGTAATTTAGGCACACAGGAAGCTGGGGATACTGAATTTGAGCCTAGTCTGAGCTATACATCAAACCACTCCTGCTAAAAATGATGACAGTTTTAAGTTTTACATTTATGACCTCTTTTGACCTAACTTTTGTAGAAGGTCCATCTGCCCTATGGCCCAGCTTCATGTGGTTAAGTACAGCTATGAACATAGCTACAAACAAGCACAACTGCGAAGCTAACTTGATTTAATACAAGAGGAACTTGTACTTGGTGACTTGATTGTGTTGTTAATGAGCATGAATTTTGTAGATGACATTATCATATCAACAGGTCAAAGATCAAGTGTTGAAGAGCTAAAAGCTAGAGAGCCCAAGAACTAAAAGCCCAAGAGCTCCTTCTACTTCTATATGCTGTCTTAAACACCCTCAACGCTGTCTTAAACACCCCTCACCTCTATCTTAAACACCCCTCAACTCACAGTCACACCTACTCTTTAGTCCCTGTCAGCTGGTGTGGGAAGGATTGTACACTTTGTGAAAGCAATCTTGGAGGGCTTTACCCTTGGACACACCACTGATACTCCCTGAGATTAACCTTGAATTCGGCCTGGAATTCAGGAAGCGGACCTGGGGACTCCACCTGGACTATTGTGTTTCTAATCGACCCTCAAAGGGAGAGGGAGACCGCTCCTTGCAGGTGAGAGACAGGCAGGCGGAGAGGAGAGAGAGGAGCAGCTGGTTCAGACCGGGCAAGGATCAGCGAACAGGCCAGACCAGTGCGCAGACCAGAGACACCTAGGGACCCGTCCCATGGAACGGATACCGGAAGGTTCACTCTTGTTTCCCTTTAACCTTTTTTCCCTGTTGTGTAAGCTAGTTGGGTTGTATAATAAAGTTTAATTGTTAAGAAACAGAGCCAAGGGCTGGAGAGATGGCTCAGTGGTTAAGAGTACTGTCTGCTCTTCCGGAGGTCATGAGGTCAATTCCCAGCAACTACATGGTGGCTCACAACCATCTATAATGAGATCTGGTGCCCTCTTCCGGAGTTCAGGTGTACATGCAGGCAGAATACTGAATGCATAATAAATAAATAAATCTTTAAAAAAAAAAAAAAAAAAGAAAGAAACAGAGCCAACAAGTTGGTTTCTTGCTCTGCCTCTTGACCTAGGGTTAACTTTATTAAATCCTTATACAGTAAACACTTGGATTAAAGGTGTGTGCTAGGGCTGGGTGAACCACACCTTAATCACCTATTTAGAACAAACAGAAAGTTCTTGGATTAACAGTGTGTGTTAGGGCTCAATCACGCCTAAGAAAAGACAGGTCTTTACACTTCACAATCTCAGAGATCACAATGGGATCACAACATCATGAAACACAAAATGACAAATGACTCCGAGACTCCATCTTATACCTATCAGAATGGCTAAGATAAAAAACTCAAGTGACAGCTCATGGTGGTGAGGATATGGAGCAAGGGGAACACTCCTCCATTGCTGTACTAACACTTTGGAACACATTTACACAGTGGAATACTACTCAGCCACTAAAAACAAGGAAATCTTGAAAATTGCAGGCAAATGGATGGAACTAGAAAAGATCATCCTGAGTGAGGTAACCCAGACCCAGAAAGACTCACATGGTTCGTACTCACTCATAAGCGGATATTAGTCACGCAATACAGGATAAACACACTACAATGGACAGACCTAAAGAAGCTAAAATAACAAGGAGGATGCTAGGAAGGATGCTTAACTCTCATTCAGAAGGGCAACTAGAACAGGCACTGGAAGTGGTGGAATGGAAGGAACAGGATGGAGCCTAGCACAGAGGTCCTTTGAAAGACTCCACCCAGCAGGGGATCGAAGCAGATGCTGAGATTCACAGCCAAACTTCAGGGTGGAGCACAGGGAGTTTATGGAAGAGTTGGGGGACAGAAGGACCTGGAGGGGACAGGCGCTCCTCAAGGAGACCAATGGAACTAACAAATCCAGTCAAGGGGTGGGGGGTGGGGGTCAGGGGATGCTGCAGAGACTGATGCACCAACCAAGGACCATGCATGGTGAGGACCTAGAGCCCCTGCTTACATGTAGTCCATAGGCAGCATGGTCTCCTTGTGGGTCCCATCATATGGGGTGTAGGGCCTACTTCTGACACGGACTCTGGTGCCCACTCTTGGACACCTCCCCTGGAGGGGTGGCTTGCCAGGCCACAGAGGAAGAGAACCCAGGCAGTGCAGATGAGACTTGATAGGCTGAGGTCAGCTGACAGGGAAGGAGGGCTCCCCCCTTTCTGAGGACTAGGGGAGGGGGTGGGAGATGAAGATGGAGGATGGGCCTGGGAGGCTATGGGGGGGGAGGGCTGCAATCAGGATGTAAAGTGAGTAAATTAAAAATAAAAACTAAAAATTAACTAAGGCAATTAATTTTTCAAACTATGGTTTCACTCCATTAATGGGTTTGATAAGCAACAACAAAAACTGAAAATGTGAAAGTACACAAAATAGATACATTTACTGCAAAAACACAAGTTCACAGAATAGATACATTTACTGCAGATACACAAGTACCCACAGCTTCCTATTAGGCTATGGTACAAAGCTTCAAAAGCCTTTGTTCTAAATCACAGGGACTGTCTCTCCTAAAATAAAGTGGAAAAGCACTGTATATTCAATTTCTATAGTTATAGTTCTGCCCCCCCCCAAAAAAAAGTCTACTGTCGTGACAAACAAAAGGCAGACAGCTTAAAAAGCTGGGTTATGAAAAGTTTTTCCTCCTGTTTTGGTTGTATAGTAAACACAGATCACTTAAATATTCTTAAAAAAATAAATGTGGGTATGAAAAAGAACCACTAGGAAAAGGGCAGGTAGCTACCAGAAGAATCGCCTCTATGCATTCCACATACAGTGCCCTCACTTAATCCACATAACCCTGCGCAACAGCTCCTACGGCATCGAGCAATGCCATAATAAAGCCTATTTTCTGACCCTTAGATGACTGGGGAGTATAGTCATCACCATGTTTACCTGTTGATCCGGCTCCAGCCACATACCCATAAGCATTATGGGTAAGAAAGTAAGTAAATAAGTAAGTAAGGAATTCCTAGGAAGGACAATGTGTTTGTGCGTGCGCGTGCGTGCGTGTGAGCGTGCGCGTTACCGTAGCAGATGAAGGTACATAGATGTGCGGGTACACGCGGAATGCAGCGGCCTCAGGTGTCATCCATCAATTGTTTCCACCATTTTTGTTTGGGGTGTGTGTGTGTGTGTGTGTGTGTGTGTGTGTGTGTGTGTGTGTGTGTGTTGAGAAAAGGTTGTTCATTGATGTGCAGTTTGGCCGGCGGGCTAGGTTGGCTGGCCAGCAAGCACCAGAGATGTGCCTGTGTCTAACACCCGGTTTTAAAAAAACAACATAGGTTCCGAGAATCCATCATGTCTTCAAGCCTACAAGGCATGTGCGCCACTGACTGAGCATCTTCCCTGTGCTGGGGACCTTGGGTGTGTCTACACAGTGGGGTCACAATGTCCTGCTTCCTTTGATTTTACAAAGTTTCCACAGCTAAGATTCGTGCGTTTAAGTGACAAGTCGGAAGTAACGCCTTTTTCCAGGAGAGGGAGGGTAACAGGTAAGTGGCAGGGCGATACTAAGGCACACACTCTCGCCCAGAGGCTCTGCAGCCAGTGCGCAGGCGGCTTCCTTAGCCTGCAGGTCCGCCTGGAAAACTTGTCTCTCCACTGCCCCCTGGTGGCAGCAGGATTCGCAGGCTTGCCGATCTAGTGTTACAGACATTCCAGGGAGGAGGAAAGATCGCAAACACAAAGACTTGCTTGCCCTTCATCCTTCCAAAGCTTGTCTTCAGAAAGACAAACTTCATTTCTAGACAATCCTCCAATTCAGAGGCATCCATTAAAAATGGCAGAATATACTGCACATAGGATTTTAAAGAAACTTTAAGAACCACGAAAGCCACTTCCCCATGGTGGGGAGGCCTGGTGGCACTCAGAGAAAGAGTAAGCAGGCTACCCAGATGAGACTTGAGAGCCTATGACCATACAATGGGGGAGGAGGTCCCCCTCGGTCACAGACCTAGGGGAGGGGAATAGGGTGAAAGTGGGAGGGAGGAACGGGTGGATACAAGTGAGGGGATAACAATTGGGATGTAATCTGAATAAATTAATTAAAAATTTAAAATATAGTATTAAGAAAAAAAAAGGAACCAGGAAAGCATGAAGTTGCTTTATCCAGCGATAGACTCAAGGGCACTGTCCTGGACAATAGCACAGAAGTCTACTGCTGTGTGGGGGATGAAGGGCAAATGTGCATTAACACATGAGCTGTTCAGCAGGGGAACCTGGTCCTGCTCAGGATCCCTGACAATATCCATCACTACTTCATATGTCTCCAAGTTCACTGCCCAAAGAGCATTAGAACTTTCCTTTAATGCTATCTTAACACAAGGAGCCTCCTGGCTTTGGGTAAAGATAAAATCCAGAAAATAATAAAATGTTTAATCTGTTTTTAAAATGTGTGTTTGTGGTTCTGCGCATTTATATGCTTGTGTGCAGATGAACATACCTGTGTGCAGATGAACATGCTTCTGTGTAGGTGAACATGCCTGTGTGCAGATGAACATGCCTGTGTGCAGGTGAACATGCCTGTGTGCAGGTGAACATCATGCCTGTGTGCAGGGGAACATGTTTGTGTGCAGGTGAACAACATGCCTGTGTGCAGGTGAACATGCCTGTGTGCATGCTCAGCGGGCAGAGGAGGACATTGTGTGCCCTACTCCATCACTCTGTACATTATTTCCAGCAAGTTCCAGAGGTCCTCCATGCCCAGCTTCTCATGTGGGACCTTACGCTTCCACGGGTACTATTACCTACCCACTGAGCCATCCTCCCAGCCTCATTTTTAAAATTATTCAAATATCTAATAATCATTGTCATTAAAATGTCACATTGACTATAGCATCTTTATTTTTTGAGGTCATATGTGAGTACTGTGTTTACAGTATTTCCCCTCCCTTCCCTCCCTCCAACTCCTCCCATCCCCCTGACTCCCGCTCAAATCGGGGGCATCCTGTCTTTATTATTCAACTGTGCATACACATAAACTCACAAACACAACTCCCTCATTTCATTTAGCGCTGCTCCTATGTCTGCGTGTTTGGGTCTGATTGCTAGGGACTGAAAAGCCTACCAGGGGTTCATCCCCGGAGGAGACTGGTGTCACTCTCTCAACAAACCATTAGTTGCCCACAGGCCTTCATCTAGTGACGGGGGCTTGTGAGATTCCCCCAACACATGTTGAAATACATGTTGTAGTTACATGTTGTATGTAGGTAACCATATGCTGGGTTTCATGAGGGCGCCCTCCCTACCATAGCGGACACCACCTCGTAGCAGGTATCTTGGTCCCTGACTCTTAGAATCTCCCTGCCTCCCCCTTCCCACGGCTCCCCGAGCCTTATGTGTAGGGATGTGTTGTGACTGTAAAAACAGAAGACGGGCTCCACCGTCAGCTGTTCTACAGTTTTCTGCAATGGTCTCCACCTGCTGAAAAATGAAGTTTCTTTGATAGGAACTTCTATTTTTTTTTTAGAAACACTACATTTATCTGTGGTGTGGAATAAATATTTAGAACGCAATTAGGAATTATACTGTTTTAGGAAAGTGACAGTAGTAGGTTCTTCTCTAGGGTCCTTGACCTCACCAACCATGAGCAGAGTCTAGGTTTACCATGCCAGGCGTGTATTCACTGCTGCGGAATGGAACTAAATTCTAATTAGGCAACTGTTGGCTACTCCCGCGGTATGTGTACTATTTCACCTTCCAGAATATCTTGTTATTCTGGCTATCGCTGTGGTTCTTAGGTTTACCCCGAGGTGAGGCTTTCGGTTGTTTTTCTCCCTTGGTAGCTCCTCGCACTACTGCCGTAGACCCCAGTGAGGAGGCTTTTAAGTCATTCCCAACCCAATCCTTCCGAGCCCTCTGTCCTAAGTGCGTGATGTCTTCAACAAGTAGGTCTTACTTACAGTTTCTAGAAACGCAATGAAGGGCCACGGCAATAGGCCATATAATTTTGGGGTCTCTTGGACTCCCCTGAACTTAAAAGTAGGTTTCCCATGCCTGGTCCTAGGACTTTACTTTCCTAGTCTATGGCTTTGGGTATTGTTGCTGCAAGTGTCATAAGATATATATATATATATATATATATATATATGTACATATAACTGTAAGTAAATATAATTCCCTACTGCTTTTTCAAATATGCTTGGGATTATTTATCCCTCCTTCCTTCCTCTTGCACTGCCCTCCATCCCCAGCTAAGTCCCCCGCGACCCATTGGCCCTACCTCATAGCAGTGTGTCCTCCCGTCGCCCTCTCTGGAGTGCCCCTCTCCTGGCCCGGAGTCCCTCTTTGCTTTCCTGGTATGCACACTTGTTCCAGGTTATATCCTGACATCTAAAAGTTTAGAGCTAGGATCCAAATAAGAGAGAGTCCGTGGTGCCTGTGTTTTGGGGTTAACACCACTCATTCAGTAAAATACTTTCTGGTTCAGTCCATTTCCGTACACATTGTTTTATTTCACTTGTCTATTAGGCCAAATACTATTCTATAATGTCTCTTCTTTTTTTTTTGTTTTTTTTTTTTGGTTTTTCAAGACAGGGTCTCTCTGTGTAGCCTTGGCTGCCCCGGACTCACTTTGTAGACCAGGCTGGCCTCGAACTCACAGCAATCCTCCTGCCTCTGCCTCCCAAGTGCTGGGATTAAAGGCGTGCGCCACCACGCCCGGCATTCTATAATTTCTTATACCTTCCTATTTTCTTCCATTTACATTCAAGATGCAAAAGCTCTGAGTGTTCTCTTCCGACAGGACAAAAGGGACGCACAAAAGCTGGTATGTAACAACTCACCTGCAGTTGTTTCTTCTTCTAAAATTAGGAAACACTGCAGTTATTTGTAATTTTTAATTAACTGGTTTATTGGCAGACAGACAATTTTAGAAAACATGGCGGGGGGGGGGTAATCAGATGAAAAGCTATGTTTACTGGCCATTAAGTCTGACAGACACTGAGGGACACTGGCTTTGTGGTTGTTTTCTTAAACTTATGAGTTATCTTGTTCCAGAAAACTTAGAACACTGATGATAATATGGTGGGCATCCTGCTGAGGTAAGGTCTGGGGGTGCCACGGCGGCAGGCTTCTGTGATGTGGCTCTGCAGGGCCCGGGGACTACCTTCACTGAGTGTAAATGAGGGTGACATCACCCACCATTACCAAACAGCAAAGCACTTCTTGGACATGTTGGTAGCATTATCCCCCTGACTGTCACCAATGGGGGTGGGGGAAAAGACCCCCACCTTTCTGCACATACAGTGTCTAGAATTTGATATATTCTTACAAATATCTGGAAACTTAGACAAAAATCAAAGGTTTTTGTTTTTAGGCCTGAAACTTGATATGTAGTCCGGGGTGGCCTCAAACTCAAAGAAATCCTCCTGCTTCTGTCTCCCAGAGTGCTGGGGTTAAAGGAGTATACAACCATGCCTGGTTCGAGTTTAGTTGTAAGTAAAAGGACATGTTACTTCCTGTCGAGTAAAAACCAAACAGGAGAAAGCAAATGGTAGTGTGCAGTAGTGTCTGGATGACAATGACAGAAAAGGCAAGCAGACCTCCGTGAGTGTGTGCAATAAAGACACTAGTATTCTTCAGTGTGGTCAGCTGTATTCAAAAAGAAGGCAGGATTTTTTCATATTTTTATATCAAAATTTACATTAATGCAAAATAACTTAAAACATTTATGTTACTGCACTAGTGTAAAGATGCGTGCACAGTACAGGCATTTGCTGTTTAAGATGGACATCCAAAGATACAGTAATATTAGAATAAAGTATTTTTTAAAGTAGAAAAGAAAAACAATAACTGTGCATTAGACAACGGGTTAAGGAAACTCAATACATTTGCAGCTGACGGCTACGGAAGTGCAAACCTTTGCATAAGCATTGGTGGAACTGGGTATAAATATTTGATAAGCAGAAGCCAAAATAAAACCACAATGTAGGTCAAGTTAAAACTTTACAAAGATGAAAGAAATAACTACAGAGCATAGTTTACAAACTATGTGAATATACATCCATTCTTAAAGTATACAGTGAGCATCTTAATGACACAACTGGAAGCCCTAGAAAAAAAAGAAGCTGAAACACCCAAAAGGAGTAGACGTCTGGAAATAATCAAACTCAGGGTTGAAATTAATAAATTAGAAACTAAGAAAACAGTCCAAAGAATCAACAAAACCAAGAGCTGGTTCTTTGAGAAAATCACCAAGATAGACAAACCATTAGCCAAACTAACTAAAAGGCAGAGAGACAGTATCCAAATCAACAAAGTCAGAAGTGAAAAGGGAGACATAACAACAGACACTGAAGAAATACAAAGAATCATCAGATTCTACTTTGAAGGCATATATGCCACAAAATTTGAAAATCTAAGGGAAATGGACAATTTTCTTGATCAATTTCACTTGCCAAAATTGAGTGAAGAACAGATAAACAAGCTAAATAGTCCCATTTCCTCTACAGAAATAGAAGCAATCATTGATAGTCTCCCAACCAAAAAAAGCCCAGGCCCAGATGGTTTCAGTGCAGAATTCTACCAGACCTTCAAGGGCGAGCTAATACCGATACTCTTCAAGCTACTCCAAAAGATAGAAATGGATGGAATATTACCAAATTCATTCTATGAGGCCATAGTCTCATTGATACCTAAACCTCACAAAGACTCAACAAAGAAAGAGAATTTCAGACCAATTTCTCTTATGAACATCGATGCAAAAATACTAAATAAAATACTTGCAAAACGAATACAAGAGCATATCAAAGATATCATTCACCATGACCAGGTAGGCTTTATTCCAGGCATGCAGGGATGGTTTAATATATGGAAATCCATCAATGTAATCCACCATACAAACAAACTGAAAATAAAAAACCACATGATCATCTCCTTAGATGCAGAGAAAGCATTTGATAAAATCCAACACCCTTCATTTTAAAGTTTTGGAGAGATCGGGGATACAAGGCACTTTCCTCAACACAATAAAGGCTATATACAGCAAGCCAATAGCCAAAATCAAAGTAAATGGTGAGATACTCAAGGAAATTCCTCTAAAATTGGGAACAAGGCAAGGCTGCCCACTCTCTCCGTATCTCTTCAATATAGTACTCAAAGTTCTAGCCAGAGCAATAAGACAACAAAAGGAGATCAAGGGTATCCAAATGGGAAAGGAGGAAGTCAAATTATCCCTATTTGCAGATGATATGATAGTGTACATAAGTGACCCTCAAAAATCCACCAGAGAACTCCTACAGCTGATAAACACCTTCAGCAAAGTGGCTAGATACAAAATTAACTCAAAAAAGTCCATAGCCTTCCTATACACAGATGACAAGCTTGCAGAGGAAGAAATTAGGAAAACCACACCCTTCACATTAGCCACAAGCAATATAAAATATTTAGGAGTTACTCTAACCAAGGAAGTGAAGGACTTGTTTGAAAAAATTTCAAAACTCTGAAGAAAGAGATTGCAGATGACATGAGAAGATGGAATGATCTTCCTTGCTCATGGATCGGGAGAATTACCATGGTAAAAATGGCCATCCTACCAAAAGCAATCTACAGATTCAATGCAATCCCTCTCAAAATACCTACACAATTTTTTAAAGGCATTGAACGTTCAATTCTGAACTTCATATGGAAAAACAAAAAACCCAGAATAGCTAAAACAATCTTATACAATAAAAGATCCTCTGGAGGAATCTCCATACCTGATCTCAAGCTGTACTATAAAGCACCAGTAATTAAAGCAGCATGGTACTGGCACAGCAACAGGCTGGTTGATCAGTGGAATCGAATCAAAGACCCCCATATGAATCCACACACATATGGTCACTTGATTTTTGACAAAGAAGCCAAATCCATTCAATGGAAAAAGGATAGCATCTTCAACAAATGGTGCTGGTCTAACTGGATGTCTATGCGTAAAAAAGTGCAACTGGATCCATATTTGTCACCTTGCACAAAATTCAAATCCAAGTGGATCAAAGACCTTAACATAAAACCAGAGACACTAAGTCAGATAGAAGAAAAAGTGGGGAAGAGCCTGAACACATTGGCACAGGAGACAACTTCCTGAACAGAACACCAACAGCCCAGGCCTTGAGGTCAGCAATTAATAAATGGGACCTCATGAGGCTGAGAAGCTTCTGTAAGGCAGGAGACACTGTCAAGAGAACAAAGCAACAGCCTATAGACTGGGAAAGGATCTTCACCAACCCTACATCTGACAAAGGCCTAATATTCAAAATATATAAAGAATTCAAGAAATTAAACACCACCAAACCAAATAACCCAGTTGAGAAATGGGGCTTGGAACTAAACAGAGAATTCTCAACAGAGGAATATCAAATGGCTGAGAAACACTTAAAGAAATGTTCAACCTCCTTAATCATCAGGGAAATGCAAATCAAAACAACTCTGAGATTCCATCTTACACCCATCAGAATGTCTAAGATAAAAAACTCAAGTGACACCACATGCTGGTGAGGATGTGGAGAGAGAGGAACACTCTTTCATTGCTGGTGGGAATGCAAACTAGTACAACCACTTTGGAAATCTATCTCATGCTATCTCAGAAAACTGGGAATAGGGCTTCCTCAAGACCCAGCTATTCCACTCCTTGGAATATACCCAGAAGAAGCTCCAGCACACAATAAGAAACTTTGCTCAGCCATGTTCATAGCTGCCTTATTCATAATAGCCAGAACAAGGAAACAGCCTAAGTGTCCCTCAGTAGAAGAATGGATAAAGAAACTGTGGTACACTTACACTATGGACTACTACTCAGCTATTAAAAACAAGGAATTCCCAAAATTTGTGGACAAATGGATTGAACTAGAAACGATCATAATGAGTGAGTTAACCCAGAAGCAGAAAGAGTCAAATGGTATATACTCACTTATATCTGCACACTAGCCCAAGGGGCATGTCCCATGAAAGTCTTCACTAACCAGGAAACTGGGACAGAGGGGAGAACATCCTATTGGGACTCTAGATAAGAGAAGCATGGGAGAATGGCAAAGTTGAAGGATCCAGAGGGTCCTAGAAACCTACAAGAAAAACATTATGATAGGCAGATTTGGGCCCAGGGGTCCTGCTCAAACTATGGCACCAGCCAAGGACAATACAGGCAGTAAACTTCAAACCCCTACCCAGATCTAGCCAATGGACAGGACATTCTCCACAGTTGAGTGGAGAGTGGGGTATGACTTTCACACGTACTCTGGTGCCTCATATTTGACCAAGTCCCCTGAATGGGGAGACCTGGTGGCACTCAGAGGAAGGATAGCAGGCTACCAAGAAGAGACTTGATACCCTATGAGCATATACAGGGGGAGGAAGTCCCCCTTAGTCACAGTCATAAGGGAGGGGAGTAAGGGGAAAATGGGAGGGAGGGAGGAATGGGAGGATACAAGGGATGGGATAGCCATTGAGATGTAATATGAATAAATTAATAAAATTTTTAAAAATATAGTATACAGTGATCTTAAATTTCTCCCAGTAATTTTTCTGTTTGTTTTGTGGAAACACTCAGTGATCTTCAAAAATCTTGCCTCAGACTTCTAAAAGCTGAGGTTATAGGCACATCCCATCACAACTGAATAGCCATTTTAATTATTATTTGAGTATTTGTGGGTTTTTTCTATATGCAATTGATTTAAAACTAGCTTCCCTGAAGTACTTTTTCATATCTGAATAATGTATTAACAAAAACAACATAAAAATATTAATATCTTCAATATGATGAGTGACTGATGAACTCTAGACACAGGAACAAATAACACATACCAGTGCATTCATTAGATTCTTGCATATAATTAATATAATTTTACATTAAAAGCTCAATAGTAATGATAAATATCTATAGTGATTTTATTAGGGAAAATCAGTCATTTTATTTACCTTAGCCACTGGCATTTTCAAATACCAGTACTAATATATCTGAAAAATATATCAGGAGAATGAGCTAATATACAAGACCTAGGCTGAACTATTGACTTTGCAATAGATTCTAATCTTGGGCAGATTGACTGCTGTGATGGCTAGCGTTTGTGGACTTGACTACATCTGAAGTTAACTAAAGCACAAGCGTCTGCTCTCAACTGTGAGGGATGTTTCCTGGTTGGTTCTTCCATGTGGGAGGACTCGCCCTAATTCAGGGCCACACCTTCTGGTGGCAGAAATTCTAAAGGACATGGGACCAAAAAAGCATTTGCTTTTCGCCTTCTTGCTCTCACGCTCGCTGTGAAGTTCACTCCTTCGTTAATATTTAGTCTATTTCTTTAGGATTGTAACACATATTGTAAGCCAGCTGGGACATCCAGCCTTGTGCCAGATAACTACTAGATTCTTGGATTTTGTCTGAGGAAGCAGCCATTGTTGGACTAGGCAGACCACAGTCTGCAATAAATCTACAGCAGATATGGATTAGATAGATGGAGATAGATAGATAGATAGATAGATAGATAGATAGATAGATAGACAGACGGATAGATAGATAGATAGATAGATAGATAGATAGATAGATAGACAGACAGACAGACAGACAGGTAGATAGATAGATAGATAGATAGATAGATAGATAGATAGATATAGATAGATATAGATAGATAGGTAGATAGATAGACAGACAGACAGACGGATAGATAGATAGATAGATAGATAGATAGATAGATAGATAGACGGACGGATGGACAGACAGACAGATAGATAGATAGATAGACAGACAGACAGACAGATAGACAGATGGATAGATAGATAGGTAGATAGATAGATAGATAGATAGATAGATAGATAGATAGATATAGATAGATAGGTAGATAGACAGACAGACAGACGGACAGATAGATAGATAGATAGATAGATGGATGGATGGATGGATGGATGGACGGACGGACGGACGGACAGACAGACAGACAGACAGACAGACAGATTTATTCTATCACTTCTGTTTCTTGAGAAAGCCCTGACTAATACAGACTTGGTACGAGGAACCGGACCCTTACTTGAGCAGACAGACAGACAGACAGACAGACAGACAGATTTATTCTATCACTTCTGTTTCTTGAGAAAGCCCTGACTAATACAGACTTGGTACGAGGAACCGGACCCTTACTTGAGCATATTAACACATCTTCTGGTACAGAGTATGCAGCTATTAACCTAGCAAATGTGTTTTCTTCTGTACCTGTCCATAAAGATCATCAGAAATAATTTTCTTTCCGTTGGAACACCTAGCAATATTCCTTTACAGTTTTACAATAAGAAACTTTGCTCAGCCATGTTCATAGCTGCCTTATTCATAAGTGAGAATATGTGTCCAGCTGTGTCACGACTTAGTTCAAAGCAATCTTGATCATCTACCTCTTCCACAAAATATCACACTGTTGCACTCTATTGATTACATTATGCTGATCGGATCAAGTGAGTAGAAGGTAACTAACAATCGATTTGGACTCACTGATAACACACATGTACATCAGAGGATGGGAAATAAATCCAACCAAAATTCAAGCACCTTGGTGAAATTTCCATGAGTTCAGTGGTGTGGGTCATGCAGAGATATTGCTTCTAAGGTGAAGGATAAGTACCATATTTTCTGGTGTATGAGATGACCCACAACTTGAACTTTTCCAGTTAAAATATAGAGTTTCTAGCCTGAATCTGCTGCACAGGATGTGTGTTGGAAGAGGGGTAGTCTTAAATGGTGAGTATATTCCAAACTCTATATTTTAACTGGAAAAGTTCAAGTTAAAGAATGGGTTGCCTTATACACTGGAAAATACGGTAATTGCACTAGGCACCTCTCATTACCAAGACATAAACACAATGTTTACTGGGCCTATTTGGACTTTGGAGGCAGCACGATTCTTACTTCAGTGTGTTACTCTGGCCCATATACGAAAAGTGACTGGGAAAGCTGTTAGTTTGAGAGGAGCATAGAGCAGGAGAAGGCTCTTCAACAGATCCAGGCTGCTACGCAGACTGGCCTACCACTGGACAATATAATCCAGTGGATCTGCCTACAACAGAGATTACACTGAGACTCTGTATGGTACCATTTCCAGGAGACAGCAGCCCAGGCTGGGTGTGGCTTTGTTGGAGGAGGGTATGCCAGAGGGGGTGGACACTGAGGTTTCCAAAGCTCAAGTTAGGTCCAGTGGCTCAGGGTCTCAGGCTGACTCCGTTGTACCAGTTCCTCCATGAGGAAGACAACGCTTTGTCCTTACTGGAATACACACTTACTCTGATTACAAATCTGCCTTTTCCTGCACATAATACTTCTGCCAAAATTACCATCTTGTAGACTTAGAGACTTGGAAACACGGCATTGCTGCTGACCACGGAACTCACTTCACAGACAGGCGAGTACGGCGGAGAGCCAATGCTCATGGACCCACTATGTTGTCATGGTCCCCGAGATCCCGAGGCAGCTGTCCTCAGAGAATGGTGGGATGTCCATTTGAAGACACACTTACAGCACCAACTAGGCAACAGCCACCTAGAGGGCTGGAGCAGGGTTTTCCAGACATACGTTTTGAACTAGTTCCAAAGCCAGTCCCAAGGCCGGGATTCACGTGTCTAGGAAGCAAGGAGTGAAAAGGAGGAATAGCTCCACTCACTACCATCTCCACTGACCCACTAGGAATTTTTTTTGCTTCCTGTTCCCACAACCTTAAGTCCTGCTGGCCTATAAGTTTTGGTTCCAGAGGGGGTATGAAGGTTTGAATAAGAGTGGCCCCTATAGGCTCATGTATTTGAATGCTTAGTCAACAGGAAGTGGCACTACTTGAGAAGGATTAGGGGGTGTGGCCTTGTTGGAGGAGGTGTGCCAGTGGGGACGGACACTGAGGTTTCAAAAGCCCTCGTTAGGCCCAGTGGCTCTCTCTTCCTGCTGCTGCCTGCAGATCCAGATATAAAGCTCTCAGCCCCTTCTGCAGCACCAAGACTGCCTGCGTGCTGCCACGGTTTCCACCATGATGATGATGATGATGGACTAAACCTCTGAAACTGTAAGGCAATCCCAACTAAAGTTTCCTTTGTAAGAGTTGCTGTGGTCGTGGTGTCTCTTCACAGCAACAGGGCACTGACTAAGACAGGACAGGACCACTTCCAAGGATAGGTGGGCTCAGGAGCAACAGAAAGGTCAGTAACAGGTTACAAGTTATCTCTCAGGGGTCACTGGAAGGGGGAGCTCTTTGAGGAAGGGTAAGAGAGGTAAATAGAGAAAAAGGAGAGAAGAAAGTAAAATAACAGTAAAAAGATATCTGACAAATTCATAAGCAATCACACTAACTACCTAAAAAAAAACTTAAAATACATATGATTCTGTGCATAAATAACATCTTTATTTTAATAAACTTCTCGCATTTGGGCTAATAATGCTCCCTCTAAAAACCAAAGGCTGTCTAACAGCAACTAGACAGGAGATGCCTGGGCTGTTCAGGAGACTCCCTAAGCATATAACCTGTGTCTCTTTGCTGCCTCCAGACACAGAGGTGAGTTCTTATTGCTAAAGCCACCACACACACCACTGAACCATAACTGACCCAACGCCTCCTCTCTGAGGAGCAGCTTTCACAGTACCAGAAGTCACCTCCACAGGAGGGAGGCAGCCCCACCTGAGACCCGCCTGAGCCTCAACAGTGATAAACATGGAATGATCATCTTAAGGGCACAGTCCTAATCCACATAAAGAGGTAACTCCCAACTGGCAACCGAGGCATTCGTAAGCAGTATAACGCAGAGTAGCATTTATGTAGGACAGAGTCAAACGTGTTCACAACCTGCTTTTATACCACCAATATAGCAAAAACAAAAGTGGAAAATCTTAACATAGGAGTTCATAGACACTACGCTCATAAAAACTTGTTTTTAAAGAGCCATGCTATGAGTATTATATTCATCCGAGGTCCCTTCCCTCTAAGGAAGGGACAGTCTTCGTTAAATACTTTACTTGGCACTTAGTACTCTCCGAAGCGATCACAGTCCACCACGCACAGGCTTTCCGGCTTCCTTCACTCTCCTCCGTGTCCCATATGCCACCACGTCCAGCTCATGAACACACCCAGACCTCTCCAGCTGGTGAATGTTAGAGGAACGTCATATTCTTTACTAATCAATGACCTTTGCTCCTTTGTGTCACTTGGCTAAACATCTACACAAGATATGCCAGTATACCAATCACATAACTGACAGTGTCAAACACCATTTCAATTACATATGTTTTTTAAACCACAACTGGGTTTTTAAAAAAAACTTAAATTTTATAGTATATTTTACTTTGATTTAATATAAAAAGAATATCCACAATGTAATACAGTTCAAAAGATTGACAAAAATGAACACATGTATTTAATCTGGCTAACCCACTCCAGAAACAAGAGTGCCACAGTCCACCCGAGTTCAGCTCCCCTTCCCCTACCCCACCAAAATCAATTCATTTCCACTTCCTGTTACTACCTCCTTCAGCAAAAATAGCCACCACTCTTAAAAGAAATTACTCAGTTAAGAAAAGCCAGCCCTAGACTAGATCCCCAGCACTTGAAGCAAATGTGGGAGTGGGCGGGATGGACCATGAAACAGATTTACAAGACTGTAAATCAATCCCAGTTCTCAGTTTTATATACACAGACTTTTATTTGTTTTATGTGTTCCGCTGTTTTTGTCCATACTGCAACATTCATTCACAATGTTACACACAACTGAAGCTCAGTTATTATTGTGAATTGTTAGAGTGAGTTGTTCGCATTTCCAGGCTACCACAAATGATGTGGCCATAGGTGCACATGACATTTCAGTGTATACATACAAGAATTTTTACTGTATATGTTTATCAAAACTAAAATTTTCATTAGTTTAGCCACTGTAGATACTGCTCAGCCATTATACCAATTCCAACTCTAGCAGCAACACACGACAGTTTTGGCTTCATATTCACTATCATGACCAACAGCTGTCAGTTCAACCTTCTCAGCATCAGCCATACTGAGGGGCATGTAATAACATCTATCCTTACTGTCAGTGAGGCTGAAATTTTCTTTACCCTTATTAGCCATTTGATTTTGGTTTGTAAATTATTTACTCAAGGCTCTTGATCATTTTATTACAAGATTATCAGTCCTTTTATTGATTGTAAAAGTCCTTACCTAATATAGATACAAGATATAATTTATATAGAACACACACATGTGCGTGTGCATGCATGCATACACACACACACACACACACACACACACACACACACACACCTTGAAACTCTATTCTGTCCTCTATGGTTTACAGTGAACAACAGTCAGAATTTGGAATTGTAAGTAACTAAACTGCTGAGACTGCTGAGTGCTTAGCCCAAATAGGACATCTATGCCACCACCTCTGAGATCCACGGAACATTACAGAAGAGGAGCCGAGAGGACTGTTTAAGGTACAGTTTTGGAAGGAGTGAAGTGGGGCACTGTCACATGGATATGACATGACCATTGCAATTGTGAGCATATATATGAAATTGTGAAATAATAGTTTTGAAAAACCAAATGATCAATTTCCTTCATGAACACAGATTCACATTTCTTCAATAAGATTCTGGCAAATAAAATTCAGGACACATTAAGAATATTATATACCATGGCCAGATTTTCATTTTGGACATGACAGGATTCAACATATACATATCAATAAGTGTAACAGAACAAAGAAAGAGACTTAAAGATAAGAACCACACGATCACCTCAATTGGCCCAGGAAAGGCCTTTAATAAACTTTCACATCTTTTGTGATAAAAGTCCTGAAGCAACATAATAAAGGCCACATGTGTCAACCCTATAGCCAACACTACAGCAAATGGGGAGAAACTGAGAGCATTTCTTCTGAAATCTAGAATAAGCGATTGTTCATTTTCTACTCAATATGATGCTCCAAGTCTTAGAGCAATAAGGAGTCAAATTATTCTTATTTGCAGACAATAGGAACCTACACTTGAAAAATCCTAAGAGTCTATCAAAAAAGAAAAAGCCCCTTTACAGCTTTCATCAAAGTTACAAGATATAAAATCTACACACAAACATTAGAAGCTTTTCCATATAGCATTAACAAAGTTGCAGAGAGAGAAATTAAGGAAAGGAGCCCCATTAATAACATCAAAACGAAAACAAAAGCCCAAGGATTAACTTTACCAAGGGAATGGTACTGGTTCAAAATGGATATGTAGATCAATGGAGTAAAATAGATCCACATAACTACAGCAACTTAATATTTTAGCAAAGTGTCAAAAACGTAACTAGAGAAAAGACAACCCATGCTGGCCAAACTGGATTTCTACATGGGAAAGAATGAAATTAGATCCATATATTTTATCTTGTATAAAAAGCAATTGAAAACAGATCAAAGGCCTTCATCAAAGGCTAAAACTCTGAAACTGGAGTAAAAACACTTGAAGAAATAATCATAAAAAGTAATGTTCTGAGCCAGGCACTATGGTACAAGCCTGTAATCCCAGCACTTGGGAGGCAGAGGCAGGTAGATCTCTGTAAGTTCAAGGCCAGCTTGGTCTACAAAGTAAGTCCAGGACAGGCAAGGCTACACAGAGAAACCCTGCCTCAAAAAACAAAAACAAAAAAGAAAGGAAAAAAAAAACACACAAGTAATGCTCTGAAAGGACTCCAACAGCACCAAAACTAATCCTAAAAATTAACAAATGGGATGTCATACCAAAAAAAAAAAAAAAAATCAAAGAAAAACTTCAGTAGATCTAAGAGGCAGCCTACAGAAGGAGGGACAACTACACATCACAGATGGTATTATTATTTAGAATAAAGAACTTTAAGATGTTGACTGCGACTGCCCACAGGTAAGACTATTACTGGAGTACCACATGTCCTGTTCATGCCTCATGCTTAGAACATACTCTGATGCTGCTGGGGCGGGGCGGGGGGAGAGCTGTCAACAGTCTTAACTGACTGTGAACCCTGGGTATAACATCACTGCCACGCCAGGAAGCGTATGCCCACCAATGCAACAGTGGCAAGTCCGTTATAGAGGTAACCAATCACTTTCAGCTTAGACTCAGAACCTCATTCCACAAGACAGATTTCATGTCTGGTACTGTAAACTGAGTCAAATCTTACGGCCTGAGAAGTCTTAGGCCCTAGTAAGGAGCTGTTGGTGTTGTTTTACTATCTTTAAAGAGTGGGAAAATGGAGGGAGAGCAGGCATGGGAGAAAAGGAATGAAAGAGGAAACAAAGCATTTGATGAAAGGTTGGATCGAGACTGAACAGTAAACTACTTGTCAAATGTCCACGAGGCCCCAGGTGACATCCCACTAATGAAAGGGCGGAGGAGAGAGGAAGAAAACTACGGTGGAATTTTATAGAATTACAAACTTCAAAATTATACCACTATTGTTGAAAGAATTGTGAAGAGAAAAAAAAAAAAAAAAGGAAGCTTGAGGTTCGGCAGTGGCTCGTACATGAAAAAAAGATGAAAGATAAGAATAGATAGTTGATTAACAGACAAGCAGGAAAATAGATAAGAATAAAGTTTGGTTTTTGGTTTTTTGTTTGTTTTGAAATCTAAAGCCCAAACCTATCAAAGTAAGTAAAACTCTATGGAGGGACTGGAGTTCGGCAATTATTTTAAAACCTCAATTTTGGGGTCCCTTGGACATTTACACTCAGGATACCAGTCCCAGAAGAGCAGTATGCATGGGTGAGTAAATAGACCCAGAAGCAGGAGGTTGCATGAAGACTGGGGATGGGGGGAAAGATATAAAGGAAGATAATAATAATAATAATAATAATAATAATAATAATAATAATAATAATAATAATAATAAAGGACCAGAGGACAAAGGAAGGGAACAAGAAGGGGGAAAAAATAGGTAACTTTTAAAGAACCAATAAAGTAGGAAAATTGAAGTGATGTAGACCAGGAAAAGAGCTTTTTAAAGGTGAAAATACCACAGAGAGATTAAGAATAAACATCAGATTGCAGGATGGTGACTGGAAATTCATTGCTGGCTTCACAACTACTACTCCCGTGCTAGCAGCTATTGTGGGCAGGGCAAAGAGACAAAGAAATAAATGAAGGCCGCATAGGAAGCACAGAGAGTAACTTGATACACAAAGTCATCAGTACCTCAGCGAGCATCATGGTTAAAGTCTAAGAATACTTCACAGGAGAAAAGGGGAGAAAGAAGTCAGAGAGTAAAAGAGGCAAAGCCTAGGGGACCCGGAGGACCGTTTCCAGGACTGCTCAGTGTGCTCCAGACCAGGAGGAGGGCTACAAAAAGGAGAGCCAATGCCAGGAGGTCAGAAGCGAAAGGCCAGTTAGCCACCGCAGACACACACTGGGTGGCAATTATGTGTAGCATAAATTAGGGTGTATTTGAAGAGAGATACGATAGGATTAAGAGACAACAGCAGTGTAGAAAAGACCTACGACAGGTGCAACGGGTCCAGCTGGGCATCAGGCAGGCATAAGGAGAATCCAGGTGACACGTGAAGGAAGGACCACTGCACACTCTGTGGCCGTCCGACTTTTTGTATTGTGACAAAAATATCAAGACCAGCCGGGCGTGGTGGCACACGCCTTTAATTCCAGCACTCGGGAGGCAGAGGCAGGTGGGTCGCTGTGAGTTCGAGGCCAGCCTGGTCTACAAAGTGAGTCCAGGACAGGGAAGACTACACAGAAAAACCCTGTCTCAAAACAAAACAAAACAAAACAAAACAAAACAAAATACCAAGACCAAGAGCAGCTTGGTAAAGAGTTGACTCACCATTCCAGAAAAGAAGTCCATAATAACAGGGAAGCTGTGGCAGCACACAACAGGAGCAGAAAGACAGCTGAGACATCTCAATCCATACCCAGGAAGCAGAAAGTTAGGCAAGTCAGTAAGCACAATGTACTCCCTACAACGCGGCTGCACCTCCCAAAGGGTCGATAAATCCCAGACAGCACCACCAACTGGACATCAAGTAAGTGTTCAAATACCTGAGCCTATGAAGGCATTTCTCTTTCAAACAATCACATTAATTTCTGGACCCATAGGCTCACAGCCATCTTATTTAATCCAACTTCAAAAGTTCTATACAGTTTTAACAGTCTTAACATGTTTAGAAGTCCAAAGTCTCTTCTGAGACCCAAAGCTGAGAGACCAGGAGTTAGCCAGACTCCTTGGTAGGCACACAGATAGGGAGAGGCCCACGTCTAGGTAGGTAATAAAAGTAGTAAATTTCCAAGATGACCAGCTTCTTTCTCCACCTCCTGGCCTGAGACAAAAGCTGTCAGGTCCCCTGTTGATGGGCTGGCTCACGGCCAGATCAACACATATCACACATGGTTGCGGACCAATCAACCATCTTATCTGTCTTCAAACAGACCAACCCTAAAGAAGGGGAGGAAAACTCTTCAGAGGAGAACTTGACTTTCAGTTTTCCAAGCAACCCCCTCTGCCTGTAACAGGTCTTCTTTTTCTGTGTGTCTCCTGCATGCAAGGTCCAATAAACACCTTCCATCAACTGATTTCTGTCTGTGATGCTTGAGTTTTCTCTGCCGCTACCTGTAGGCTTACAGACGTTTCCTGCCTTTGAATTATTTAACTGGCAGAGAAAATGAACCCCATTAAGACCCCTACAACTGCCTCCAGTAAAGTCAAAGATAAATTATCTATTTCAAACCAATAATAACAGAATATACACCCTATTCCAGGTTTAAGGAATGGAAGCATATTGAGGGAAACAGGGCTAAAGAAGTTAAACTAAGCCGGACACTAAGCACCAAGCACGACGCCTTGTCCTCCACATCCATGTCTGGGACTTAAACCTCACAGGGCTCATATGCTTTCCGCCTTCCGCCTTCCTGCCTACAGCACACGCTCTTTCCTGGGCTGGCTCCACTCCCTGCTTGCAGCTCTCCTTGGCAGAAGTCTTATGGCTCTGGCATCTCCAATATCTTGGGGTTCCACCAAAACTCAGGCTGAGCTTTCACAGTTTCCCGCAAAGGCCTACAACTGCTTTACAGAAACTACATAGCCATGTATAGTCTGGCCTCAGCAGCTCTCTAAAGTCGTGGAGGGTAAATCCATGGTGCCCCTTTCTCTTGCATCTTTCATGCCTCCAAAGCCAGTCTCACAAAAACAAGACTGCCAAATGTGGATGCCAACTTGGGAAAGACCCTTACCCTCTTGGACTACAGTAGCAGCAGGTTTTTTGTTTTGTTTTGTTTTTTGTTTTTAATTTAAAGCAGTTGCTTTCTAGAAGTAAGCTGTAAGCTCAGCTGGCGGGGAGGGGCTTATCCTGCTGGCATTTTTATCCAAATTGTACACTTTGTATTCCTTTTAGTCTCACTTGCTCTTCACTATAGAATTGCATGTGAGTTCTATAAAACTGAATAAGCATTTGTATAGGCTCAACATCATTTATGCTGTCTTGAAATTTTCTCTCTGGCAAAGGAACTAACCCATTACTTTTAAATTCAATCTTGTGTGAATTCTTAGGACAAGGGCAGGAAACACGCAGATTCTTTGCCAAACAAAACAAAACAAAACAAAACAAAAAACAAAAAAACAAAAACAAAAAACAAAAAACCAAAACAAAACAAAACAAAAAAAACCTAAAAAATCCAAACCCATGTGCGGCCTCCACACCAGTGGCCAACAGGAGCCTTGCTCTAGCTGATGCTGCTTGAGCTGAGCTGCACCTCACACTTCCATCTCTGGATTTACAGTCTGGCCTATGAGTTTTAAACTCAGTAAAGAGCATTTCTGAGAGGAAAACGGAATGGAGGGACAGCTGAGAAACGCAGACTGTTATTAAAACCGCTCCAGAAAAACAACGGTTGCTTCTTGTACCCTCTTCATACAAGTGCTTGTGATGAGCCTCAGTGGGAAAGCTTTCTCAGAGGCAAGGCCCTAAGGACTCCAGGAGCAAATGCTTAACTTGAAATCCAACCCAGCAGCCTTGGAAACTCAAGATTATTGGCTCTGGGCAACCACTGAATCTCTTGTCAGCTAATCAGCCTTGTAGAATCTTTATCAAGGGTTGGACTCCACACGTGAGACACCTTCCCCTTGGAAACTTCAGTTTTCAACAGAAGGATGTTATCAGTGCAGACACTTCATGGGATAACAGGGTAATGAAAGAAATGAGCTGCTTTAAGTGGGGGTTAGCAGAAACAACACTGAGCAGGGGAGAGGTCACCAATCCCAAAACCTCCATGCAGTTCACTATGTAACTGGGATAAAGCCCAAAATGAGCCGGCAGAAGTACAAGTTCATCAGTAATTATAATATAAACAGAATAAGCTCGCCTGCTAACAAAAACCCCTTTAATCTTACACTGCGTGTATCCCTTAGAGTCAAAATATCCTGGACTACCTTTAACCCCTTTAACCCACCTGTGTGTGTGTGTGTGTGTGACACAGCATGTTTGTGACTATCCAGTGTGGAACAGCAGGTATGTGAGACCAGATCCCATCAACCCAGATAGCATATGAGACCCAGAGCGCAGATTTCACCTGAAGTGCCTGTTGGGAATTAGAGTTCATGGAAAGAAGTTGTTCTGTAAAGGCTGTTTGATTTTCACCATGAAGAAATCAATGTTGAGAGAATATACGTACCCAAACTGCGCCTTGATTTCTCTGCTTCCGTCTTGTTTTTGTTATTTTCACCTTGTATAAGACAAACTCTCACTCCTCCGTCCAGACAGGCCTGGACCTAACTCACTTTGTAGGCTTTGAAGGTATGATGATGCCCTTTTTGCCTCAGCCTCCCACATGCTAGGATTGCAGGTATAAGGAAGTAATCATACGTGGCTGTCTTCTAAATCTTAAAATGTGAATTCAGAGGCTGGAGAGGTGGCCCAGCAGTTAACAACACAGGGTGTATTTCCAAAGGACTAGGGGTTCAATTCCCAGCACCCACATGGTGGCTCACAACAGTCTGTGGCCCCAGTTCAAGGTGATCTAATGCCTTCAAGCCTCCTCGGCAGCAGACATGCACATGGTACATAGATAAACATGCAGTCAAACCACCCACATATGTAAAATAATAAAATTCTTTTAAAAAATTAAACAGTGGGTCCACAATTGCCAAAATACTCCTTCTAAGACAGAAGTCTATTTGGAGTCTTTAAATTCTAAATGCTTGCCAAACACTTCCTTAAGATTCATGAAGACACTATGGAGTCATAAAAGACAGCTACAGGCCAGACAAACTAAGGTTTGAATCCTGGCCCACAAATCACCAGCTAATTACTCCAGCAAACTTAAAGAATCTCTTCACCTGTAAACAAGCATCATATTCTCTTCCGAGTATGATTTTTGTGAAATAAATCTATGTGCATGTATATTTATATGTATCACAACACATTTCTGAATTTAAAAAGGGCACTCAATAGATAATAGCTACTCAACATGAAGGAGCAGAACAGTCATTTGTTCATTTCAGAGATATTAAAGAATTTCTTAGTGGCAGATTTTAGGAGACACAGACATGAATATATGGTTATTTGTTATAATACTACCTAGCATGTATGCCTGTGCCAGACAACTAATGTGTGTAATCTTCTTTAGCCATCCCAATTTATTAAGCATCACGACTTTCCACTCTCCAGTGAATTTCACAGTTACTGATAAAAGCTATATTAATGAATGCAACATGACCCCCAAATCTCTGTCCTAAACCTTTACATCTCTGCTTCACTCAGATGAGGATTTAACATTCAGACAAATGCAAAAATGCAGTTTATAGACTTTGTTTTTATTATTTTTCACACAAAATAATAGTACTGAAAAAAAAATACTGTTTCACAGCCACAGAATCTAGCAAAACAGTGATTGATATCTGATTTCTCTTTTTGTCTCTTCTTGTGTTGTTGTTTTAGCTTTGCTGTCACTGCTTGGATGGCTTTGCCTGGTGTTGAGGCAGAGTCTCAGCCTGTAGCCTATGGTAGCCTATACAGTCCTCAAAGCTCAGCCTTCCAAACCCTGGGACCCCAAGTGTTTTTCCCACGTAGCTTTGGCTAAGTTTTTCTCTTCTCTGACTTTCTTGTTCAAGAAAAGTAACATTTCTGTGAGGACTGTCCACTCTGATTCACCTCAATTGTGTGGCTTTCACACATAATTTTCCCCCTGAGAGTTACAGAACGAACGGGCACAGCCCAAGAATTTAATTTGGTTTATTTTTTGAGGAAGGGCACATTTATTTAATGACGGATGGTTTGATGAGATTTAAGAAGAAAGCCACATTCGACTCAAAGGAAGAAGCCGCCTCTAGCTTGTCTTCTTACACTTCCCAAATTCAACAAGGTGTGGTGTCAGTAAAAGGTTTAGAAACTAGATCCTTCTCCTTTGTGAAGTTGCTAAGGATCTTGCTGCGTGAAAGGAACAGCTACTGCTATTCAGATACAATTAATTACTTCTCAAGGTCAACAATCCCGGCAGAAGGCGCCGAGTTCCAGGAAGGGGTCAATACGGAGACAATGTAACAAAACTAGGAAGGTTGATTGTAAACTGTTTCCTTCTCGTCACTGGATGCGGGGGAAGCACTCAAGTGCACAACCCGCCACAGCCACCAGGATGGAGCGCTGGTCCTAGGTTGGCCAGCAAATGACTAATTGGCCCGCTGAGCGTTCTCTACTGTCTCTGCTTCTTAAATTGCAACATATTCTCTTTGAATTAAAAAAAAGAACAAAGGATAGCTAGGGCACACTGAGTGGTAGCCTGCTTACCCACCGCACCGAGTTTCCACCCTCAGCAGCAGAAAACAACAAATGTTAAGAACAGAACTCTTCCTCCCTCAAGCGCAGTTGCTTTACAAAAAATAATTTATAGACTCTACAGAGACTCTTGAATGAGGATATTTGATCACTTCTCCAAAGCATCTGAAAAGAAATTAAGTGACGTCACTCCAACAGTGCAGCCGGCCCTCTACCTGCACTAAAAACAGCTGATGAAGAAAAACATGAAGCCTAAACACCCCTTTCCGAAACACACGGGTCTTTTCAAAGCAAAATGTTTTCACTTATTAAGAGAACGTTTTCATTCCGTTTGGTGAATCACGCCTAGAACTGGAAAAGATCTCAGGAATACTTTCTCAGTCTCCTACTTCAGCAGAAAAAGATTACAAAGGAGGATCCGCGCGCGACCCAGGTCCTCTTCACGCAGCTTCGCCCATCACGACCTTATCTACTGTGAGCACGCACTTAACAGCACACCATCCAATACGGATTTTCTGCCTTCCGCCGCGCTGGGACAAGGACTAGACAGGACACTTAAACCATTCTCAACTCTTGTCTTATTTAAATAATCAAAGCTCATTACAGAATGAAAGCAAACAAAAGAAAGGTGAGAAGATTTCTTTTTAATATTCAAAGAATTTTTTAACGTAAATATTTAATCCTGATCTCTGCATGTCTGGCTTTTGCCCTCAGGAAAGTAGGCTAGCTTCTTCCGAGAAAGGAGCGCCAGGTAACTAAGGTCAACTAACGCAGGAATTTAGCGAAGCATAAATTGCAGCACGTAGAAAACAGGCTCTATAACTCCTAATAAAAGTTGTCGTAAAGACACACCTTAACTTTTGAAGGACAAGCTGTTGCTAGAGCAGCATTTGGACATAGAGCAAACTAACTAGTAAGAGCGCCCTTCGGGTAACTAACCACGAAGCTCCTTTCCCAACAGGAGAGGTCACAGTCGCCGGAGCTGGCCGCTGGCCCCCTCCCACACCCCCACCCACGGCACGCCCTCTCCACCAGCCCACCCACCCTCGGCATACTTACACCCCAGCGACCCACCCACGGCACGCCCCCACCAGCCCACCCCCCCCTCCGGCACCCTCACCGCGGTCGCCAGCGACCCACTCACGGCACACCCCACCCCCGCCACCCACCACCGACCCACGCTCCCCGCCCGCTCACCGGTGGCCTGGCCCGGGACCAGGACGTGGTCTGCGCGCTGCAAGTGCGGCGAGGGCCTGCTCCAGGGCCGGGGGACCCCGGGCGGCAGGTAGGAGCCCGACTTCCGCCGGATCGCCACCCGCCTGAAGTTGTGGTCGCTTTCACCGTTCATGGTGGCCTGCGGTCCCTCCCGGAAGCCCAGGCCAGCTGTCCAGGCTGAGCGGCTCCCGGCACCCGCCCACCCCGCGCAGGCCTCGCTTCCCCGGGCCGCCGAGCTCCGGCTCCGTCCGACCGGGGCCGCCTCCGCTGCGCAGCCAATCGCTGGAGGGAGGCGCGGTCCCGCCTGAGCGCCCGAGAGGCTCGGGGGACCGGCGTCGCCCATTGGCCCTGGGGAAGGGAGCCCGCACCTGCGGGACTCACCTGAACCTCAGGAACGCCGCCTCGCCCGCTCACCTACAAACCACGCCCCGGGCTGCCGGAAGAGCAGTCCCGTAGTTTACCACTCTTCAAGGGACAAAGTGTCTCAGGCTCAGGTGCTGTAAACTTTAAGTTAAAAAAAAAAAAAAAAAAAAGCTTTGAAACTGACAGAGGAGAGCAGAGCAGTACCAACCCAAGTCTGTACCGCAGTCTCTTCTTATAGGAAGATGTGAATTATCTTACCAGCAGCAGTGTTCAAAGGGTAAAGAGGCACAGCTCTCACCTTAAAGGGAATAAAATAGTTTGTTTTGGTTTGGGGTTTTTTTTGTTTGTTTGTTTGTTTTTTGGGTTTTTTGAAACCCTTTTGAGTGACCATGGCCCAGGATCACAGATTTGGGTTACCCCAAATTCCATGGTCCATCGTAGAAGCAGTCTTACAGTTTCACAGAACAAAGCAAGTCATAAATCAAGGCAAGTTTAAAGTACATTGGTAGGTGTATCGGAGAGGCTGTTACAAGCAAGATGGAGGTTATTGTGTAGGGCTGAGATACTATCTCATGACATTCTGAGCTTTGGGGCTGCTAGAAGTCAGTGGGGCGGCTAAACCAATAGATTCCAAAGGTTTTTAATCCGATGGCCACAGGATGTCAGTCTTGAGACAGAGGTGGGCAAGAAATGGCTGTTGCCCTAGACTAAAGCTAGCCCAAGCTAAGGTTTATTAGCCTCTGGGCCTGCAGCGTTCCAGTCTCTGAACGGTCAGCAGTCAGCCTCCACGGGCAGGTTCCTTTCAGGAGGTTCCATGTACAGAATAAGCCATAGGTGGGGCAAACACCCACTGGTTTCCAGAACAGCACAAGACCCCATTTATCATGGCCACTGTGGAAAGTAATGTACTAATACACTCAAGAGAGTTGTGAAAACGAAGCTGCTTTAAATGGACAACTCTGCAGAAAAGGGACATGACAGTAGAGAAAAGGCAAAGGCGGCTGGAATGGGGCTCTGGCTCAAGGCGGTGGCGGTTAAAGTCCCTGATTACAAGAAACATTTGTCCTCTCTTCTCAGAGACCAGGACTTGCTCTCTTTCCAAATTTCCCATCGTATTGGTTTAGGATATGGCACCTTACTTAATAAATACTTTGGGGTTTCACACTGCCGCCTTCTTTAGTCTAGGCTCAGTCCCACAGCAGACCACTCCTACTTTTCCAGCTTTACAGAGCCGTGAGATAGCCTCCAGCTAGGAGAGAGAGGAGCCTGGGCCACTTGCTTAGCCACAGCTCCTGAACTTTAGCATACTTTATGTTGAAAATGGGCCACAACGACTCATTTCTTCTTACATTCCCTTACAGGGAAAAGTATGAGCAAATGCCTATGGGGTGGTTTGCAATGGGGGGACCCTGTAGCCCCCGCTGTTGGGGGATGCTGTTCACAATGGGGGGGCCCTGTAGCCACCGCTGTTGGGGGATGCTGTTCACAGTGGGGGAAACCTGTAGCCCCCGCTGTTGGGAGATGCTGGAGCAAGAAGATCACTTGAATCTAGAATTCTGGCTGAAGTCAACCTGGGCACCATAGTGAGACCTTGAATATGCGTGTGTATGTGCTTGTGTGTGTGCGTGAGTGCATGTGTGTGTGTGTGCACGTGATCACTACCCTGTTTAATAAGAGATTGTGTTCCTAAGCCACAGAGACAGGAAGGAGAGGGGCACTTTCAAGCTCTCCGGCTCAAGCAGTTTCACAGCCCTTACGTCAGTTTTGGAAGCCTCCTCAGACTGCTACGCCCAGCTCCATAAACTGTAGCCCAATAACGCATCTCTTCTCAGCTCAACTCTTCTACTTTCCTTGGCTTCTATTCCAATAAACATATCCTTAAAAACATCTTTTCTTAGCAGACAATTCTTTTTCCATAATAGATGCACTTCCATGGGGCAAAGAGGAATTTGGGGGCTTTTTGTTTGGTTGGTTTTTGGTTTTTTGAGAAGACAGGGTTTCTCTGTATAGCCTTGCCTATCCTGAACTCACTTTGTAGACCAGGCTGGCCTCGAACTCATAGCAATCTGCCTGCTTCTGCCTCCCGAGAGCTGGGATTAAAAGCATGAGCTATCATCGCCCAGCTCGTCAAAGAGGAATTTTAATGTACACGTTTAGAGCAGTGATTTCAAGCTGCCTCATTGGAAGATTTTCAGATCCTTATATTATACACAATTGTGTTTCTTGATCTAAGTTGCTCACATTTACCTTATATGTGTTCACATCGATGCATGTCTGCGGTTTCACATGGAGTGTTTTGCAGCTTCTGCCAGGAATTGAACTAGCACAAAATTCTTATACCATAATACATGAGATTATTTTTAATATAAAACATATTTTCGTGATAGGCTCTTCTATAAAGACCAGTCTGGCTTGGACTTCACTGTGTAACTCATTTATCTTTTCTAATGTACGACAATTTTATGTTGGAAGCCAGGTGTGGTGACACACACCTTTAAGCCCAGCACTTCCTAGGCAGAGGCAGACAGATCTCTGTGAGTTTGAGGGCAGCCTGTACATATGTAGTTTTATTATACATGTTTTACTATATATGCCTATATATGTAGTTTTACTGTATATGTAGTTCTAACTACATATATAGTGAGTTCCATGACAGCCAGAACTATATAGAGAGACCCTGTCTCAAAATGGGGGGGGGGGGGGCTGGAAACAAGGCTGAGTAGTTACCACTTAGTGCTCTTGCAAAGGACCGGTGGGTCTCCGTGAATTCAAGGCTAGCCTGGTCTTCAAAGCGAGTCCAGGACAGCTAAAGCTACACAGAGAAACCCTGTCTTGAAAAACCAAGACCAATCAAAGAATGGCCCCATAGCTTTTTTTTTTTTTTTTGAAAGATTTACTTACAGTGTTCTGCCTGCATGTACACCTGCAAGCCAGAAGAGGGCATCAGATCACATTATAGATGGTTGTGAACCACCATGTCGTTGCTGGGAATTGAACTCAGGAACTCTGGAAGAACAGACAGTGCTCTTAACTTCTGAGCCATTTCTCCAGCCCAGCCCCATAGGTTTATATTTGAGCACTTGGTCCACAGTTGGTGGAATTGTTTGTGAAGGGTTAGGAGGTATGGCCTTGCTGGAAAGGTGGGTCTCTGAGAAAGGGCTTTGAGGTTTCAAAAGCCCATGTCATTCCCAGTTAGCATGATACCCCCCTTTCTCTCCCTCCCCCCCTTTGTGTTTGTTTTCTCAAAGTACGTACTCTTAGCTACTCTTTTGATGCCACGCCTGCCTGCCTGTTGCCATGCTCCCCACTATGATGGCTGTGGACTCACCCTATGAAACTGTAAGCTCACTCAGAATAAATTCTTTCTTTTACAAGTTTCCTCAGTCACGGTGTCTCTTCACAGCAAAAGAAAAGTATCTAAGACGTGGTATCTATACATACATACAGGCAAACCAATCATATAAATAAAGTAAAATCTTAAAAATATGTTAATCATATTTCATCCTCTGGCACTGTAGCAAAACCCTTGAGGCAGGTAGTTCATAAAGAATATGGGGCTGAAGGACCTGGAGAGGTGGCTCAGCAGTTAAAGAGCACTAGCTGTTCTCCCAGAGGACCCAGGTTCAATTCCCCAGCCCGCATATGGCAGCTCTAACCCATGTATAACTCCAGTTCCAGGGTGTCTAACACTCCTTTCAGCCTCTACAGAGACTACACAAATGTGATGCATTTTCATACCTGCCATCAAAATACCCACAGAGATAAAATTAAAAATAAATAAAAATGTTAAAATCAAATCTATCGTGTACTGGACTTAGGAGACTGGGATGTCTAAAGCATGGTGCCTTCATCTTAGTATCAGGTAACAATAACAAAATACAAAGGGCTGCAGATTGACAAGGTAGAAAGGACTTCATATGGAGGCAGAACAAGCATGCACTACCCTGGTGTAGCGTTTGGACTAAGCAGTGACCCCAGAGGCTCAGGTACTTAAACTCATGGTCTCCAACTGGAGATGCTATTAGGATGCTATCAAATGTTGGAGGAAGTGAATCATTCATATGTCACAGGAGTGGGCTTGGCTGGAGGAGGCATGTCCCAGGGGTGGGCTGGGCTGGAGGAGGCATGTCCCAGGGGTGGGCTGGGCTGGAGGAGGCATGTCCCAGGGGTGGGCTGGGCTGGAGGAGGCATGTCCCAGGGGTGGGCTGGGCTGGAGGAGGCATGTCCCAGGGGTGGGCTCGGCTGGAGGAGGCATGTCCCAGGGGTGGGCTCGGCTGGAGGAGGCATGTCCCAGGGGTGGGCTCGGCTGGAGGAGGCATGTCCCAGGGGTGGGCTCGGCTGGAGGAGGCATGTCCCAGGGGTGGGCTCGGCTGGAGGAGGCATGTCCCAGGGGTGGGCTCGGCTGGAGGAGGCATGTCCCAGGGGTGGGCTCGGCTGGAGGAGGCATGTCCCAGGGGTGGGCTCGGCTGGAGGAGGCATGTCCCAGGGGTGGGCTCGGCTGGAGGAGGCATGTCCCAGGGGTGGGCTCGGCTGGAGGACGTATGTCACAGGGGTGGGCTTTGAGGGCCAATAGCCTCACTAAATCTCTGGTTTGCACTGTGTGTGTGGGTGAAGATCAGATGTCTCAGTTTCCTGCTCTGGCTGCCTGCTTCTATGCCCCCTCACCATTTTTCCTCTGGAACCATATGCCAAAACAAACACCTTCTTTCTTAAGTTAATTTTAGTCATGGCGGTTTATGTCAGTGGCAGAGAAGTTCTAGGAATCCTTATAAAGCCACTAATTAGACCCCCCATATCTCCCAAACACCCACCTCAGTTTACATTAATATATGAATTGAGTAATATATTTTCTAATGTATAAACTTTAATTGTAACTCTTAATGTTTTAAACAAGTGTTTTTAAAATTAATTTTTAAAGATAACTTACAAAGTAACGGATTTCATTAAGAAAATTCCATGTGTCATTAACATATCATTGTAACTCCTCTGCCCCACCCCCACCCTTCATCACTCCTCCGCCCCACCCCCACCCTTCATCACTCCTCCGCCCCACCCCCACCCTTCATCACTCCTCCGCCCCACCCCCACCCTTCATCACTCCTCCGCCCCACCCCCACCCTTCATCACTCCTCCGCCCCACCCCCACCCTTCATCACTCCTCCGCCCCACCCCCACCCTTCATCACTCCTCCGCCCCACCCCCACCCTTCATCACTCCTCCGCCCCACCCCCACCCTTCATCACTCCTCCGCCCCACCCCCACCCTTCATCACTCCTCCGCCCCACCCCCACCCTTCATCACTCCTCCGCCCCACCCCCACCCTTCATCACTCCTCCGCCCCACCCCCACCCTTCATCACTCCTCCGCCCCACCCCCACCCTTCATCACTCCTCCGCCCCACCCCCACCCTTCATCACTCCTCCGCCCCACCCCCACCCTTCATCACTCCTCCGCCCCACCCCCACCCTTCATCACTCCTCTGCCCCACCCCCACCCTTCATCACTCCTCCGCCCCACCCCCACCCTTCATCACTCCTCCGCCCCACCCCCACCCTTCATCACTCCTCCGCCCCACCCCCACCCTTCATCACTCCTCCGCCCCACCCCCACCCTTCATCACTCCTCCGCCCCACCCCCACTGCTGTGGTCCTTTCCCTGCTGAATCTGTTCCTTATGCCCTGTTCCCCTCTCACAACACCAGGAGAAATGTGTAAAGATATTTTGGTTTCAACACATTCAGCAGCATTTGTTATTTGTTTTCTTGATTCCGGCTGTTGGGGGGGGGGTGAGATAGAATTTCAAAGCTATTTTAATTTGTGTTTCCCTAATGGCTAATGTCCCAGATTGCTTTTTATTGCTGTGAGAAGCACCATGACCAAAGGTAACGTTTACCTAGGAAGGAGAACGTTTACACATTCCAATTGCTCAGCCTGCACTCTAGTACAACCCAAGAACACGTGCACAAGGGTCGCACCACCCACAGTGGGCTGGATCCTACCTGGGTGCTCATCATCCATCATCAGTCACCAATCCCCGGAGACACGCCCACAGGACCATCTGATGGAGGCAGTTCTATTCTTCAGCTGAGGCTCCCCACTCCCAGATGACTCTAGTTTGGATCAAGTTTACAAAAACTAAGCAACACAGCTAAGAATGTTGGACATTTTTCTCAAATGTCTATTGGCTATTTGTATTTCCTGTTTTTAATTGTGTTCAATTTATTTTTGTGTATGGGTGTTGTGCCTGTATGCATGTCTGTGTGCATGCCCAATCCCCTGAGACTGGAGTAACAAAGGGTTACAAGCTGCATTCTGGGTGCTAGGAATTGAACCTGGATCCTTTGGAAGAGCAGCCAGTGCTCTTAACCCCTGAGCCACTTCTCCATCCCTAGTATTTCTTGTTCTGAGTATTATCTAGTCATTCCATTTGCCCATTTTTCAAATTTATATTTTGTTTTTGAGTTTGCGTAGGCTGTGCTTTAGCTGCTCTGATAGTTTCCTTTATTGTACAAAAGTTGTCAACTCACTAGGGGCTGCACCCTTAAAGAAGAAAACTGTTTCTACTTCTCCTCAGTAGCTATCGATTGCCCATAGATTTTTCTCTGAAAGTGGGACTTCGTATGGCGCTTCCATGCTGGGATTTCACCTGCTTGCCCAGGTCTTGTGCACCCTATTTCAACAGCTGTGGAGTCATGTGTGCAACTTCCCTGTTGTGCCCAGAAAACAGTTTTCTTGTAGCCATTCTTTACCTCTGGCTCCTAGGGTCTTTTCACTCCTTTCCACAATGATCCCTGAGTGTTGGGAGGGTAAGATGTGAGACAGGCATTTCGTTTAGAACTGAGAACCCCACAGACTCTTATTTCCTGCAAAAGGCAGCTTCCCTGATGAGTGCTGAGAGATGCACTAAAAACTACAGGCATAACTGTAAGTTTTTAAGAGTCAGTTTAAAATTATATCTATTAGCAACGTAATGGAAAGAGTTTCTCCCCGGGGCCCAGGCTCAGTCTAGACACAAGTTCTTCATCCCGATAATGGGGCAAAATATGGGTTTTAAATAGGAAGCATTTGGCTATTTGCGTCACATTTGTTTCAACACTGCGCTGATCAGCATCTCTTACCAGGCCATTTATTGTTGTAGTTTTCAGGCAGCATAGCTAGGTAAGATTGTTGCTTCTTTTCTCGTCTACTGGCATGAATACCAGCTTCCAGCACTACTGAGAGCTAGTGGGTATGAAGTGTACAGCTAAGTACAAGCTTGAGTTCTCGGTTGTCTATCACGTAGAGTTTAGGCTCATCGGCAATAGGGTCTTACCATCAAAGTCTGCAGGGTAACCAAGAACACTGCAATGGCTTGAAATATTTTGGGATTGATAGGACTTCATTTTTCAATGAATCCAAAAGGTGTAACCAATTCCTGAGATTTTAATCTCTTATCCTGTGGTGTCTGGTAAACACATTCTTGGCTAGCTATAGAGTAACTTTTTTTTTTTTGATACAGGGTTTCTCTGTGTAGCCTTGGCTGTCCTGGACTCGCTTTGTAGACCAGGTTGGCCTTGAACTCACAGCCACTGCCTGCCTCTGCCTCCAGATTAAAGGCGTGCGTCACCACACTGGCCTTAGAGTAACTTCTTTTAGACTTTTTTATGTGTGTTGTTTGCACATATGTTAGGGACCTTCTATGTTCCCACATGATTTTCCTGAGATGTGTTTGTTGTTATCCTTCCCCGTATTCCGTCCTATGCCTGCCCTCCCACCCCCTCTCTGGCTAACCTCTTCTGTTCTTTATACTCTGTGCTCTACCTCCTCTCCCTTGGAATCCACCCCCACCATTTAGCTGACCTCCATGGGTGCTCCAAATGGAACACACACACAAAACGAAGATTTAAAAATAATATCCACAAATGAGAGAAAACACATGACATTCGTCTATTTGGGTTTGAGTTACCTCTCTCAGGATGATTGTTTTCAGTCCCATCCATTTACCTGAGAATTTCATAATTTCATAGTATGAACAGCTGAGTACCATTCCATTGTTTAAATGTACCACATTTTATTTTTAATTCATCATTAGTAGATCCAAACTCCAATGCAATTCACAGAAATTTCTTATGTGATTTCTTAAATTTCATATGTAAACACAAAAGACCTGCATAGTTTTAAATGATCCTGGACAATAAAAGAACAGCTGGGACCTTGTGGCTGGAGAGATGTCTCAGTGGTTAAGAGCACTGGCTGCCCTTCCAGAGGACCTAGGCTCAATTTCCAGCACCTACATGGCAGCTCAAAACCATCTGTAACACCAGTTCCAGGGAATTCAATGTCCTCTTCTGGCTTTCACAGGCACCAAGCATGTGTGTGGTATACAGACATATATGTAGGTAAAACATTCACATAGGTAAAATAATAAAATAAAACGTAAAACAAATATTTAAACAAATGGAGCCTCATGAGACAAGAGAGTTTCTGTACAGCAAAAGACACTATCATTTGAGTAAAGAAGCAGCCTACAGAATGGGGGTAAATCTTTACTAGTTCTATGTCTGACAGAGAGTTAGTGTCTAGAATTTAAAAAGAACTAAAAAATCTAAACACCAAGAAAATGAACAACCCAATTTTAAAAAATGGGGCTTAGGACTAAATAAAGTGTTTGTCTTAGTTAGGGTTTCTATTGCTGTGACAACACACCATGACCAAAAAGCAAGTTGGGGAGGAAACAGGTTATTTAGCTTACATTTTCATCGTTGAAGGAAGTCAGCACAGGAACTCATCAAACAGGGATGCAACCAGGAGGCAGGAGCTGATGCAGACACCATGGAGGGTGCTGTGCACTGGCCTGCTCTGCATGGCTTCCTCATCCTGCTATGTTATAGAACTCAGGACCACCAGCTACGGCATCACCCACCATTGGCCCTCCTCCATCAAGCATTAATTAAGAAAGCACCCTACTGGTGTGTCTACATCTTGATCTTATGGAGGCATTTTCTTAATTAAGGTTCCCTCCTCTCAGATAACTCTAGTTTGTGTGTCAAGCTGACATAAAACTAGCTAGCACAGAGTTTTCAAAAGGCAAAATGAAAATACTTGAGAAATATTTTTTTTAATGTTCAGCATCCCTTGCTTTAAGGGAAATGCAAATTAAAACTACTTTGAAATGCTATCTTACCCCAGTCAAGATGGCTAAGATTCCCAAAATGTGCATAAATATTGGCAGCAATGTGGGGGAACACACATTGTGTCGGCTAGTTTTGTGTCAGCTTGACACAAGCCATAGGCATTTTGGGAAAAAGAAAGTTTTCAACTGAGGAAATGTCCCCATCACCAGATTGTCCTGTGGGCAAGGGTATGGTGCATTTTCTTAACAGCTAATGGTGCCATCCTTGGGCTGGCGATCCTGGGTCCTACAAGAAAGCGGTATGAGCAGACCGTGAGGAAGAAGCCAGTGAGGAGGATGCCTCTGCGGTTCTATTTCATTCACTGCCCCGAGGCCCATGCCCTGAGTTCCCGCCCTGCCCTCCCTCAGTGATGAACTGCTGTCTGGAAGTGTAAGACGAAATAAACCCTCTCCTCCCCAAGCTGCTTTCGGTCATGGCGTTTTATGACAGCGATAGAAAAGTAGCCGTGGCACTTATTTACCACTCGTGGGAGTGAAAACTGGTATGGTCACCATGGAGATCAGCGTCGGGGGTTCCTCCGGAAATGCTGATATGGACCTACCACCCGATCCAACTCTACTGCTCCAGCATATAGCCGTAGGGCTGTGTCCTACGTAGAGGCAAGCACTTATCTGTGTTTATTTCTGCTCTATTCACAACAACTAGGAGATACAATGTTTGTCCTTGGCATCTTCACCAGAGACCAAATGGCTGTAATCATGCTGGTTTGTTTCTCAGTTTGCTGTCGTACTCCCTTGTCTGTTTGCCTGTCTTGATGATGATGATGATGATGATGATGATGATGATGATGATGATGATGTAATTTGAGATCATATACTGTTATGTACTCTCTCGTTGGCTTTCCAGACAGTATTGCTTTCAGCTCCTCTTGTGCTTACATAGGAAATTTGAGGGCTCCCCACCCAGTTCTTTGAGGAATGTTATGGGAATTTTGAGGGGATTATCTTTAAATCCGTAACTTTTCGTATATACACTTTTTACTATATTAATTCTGCCAGTCTACGAGCTTGAGATGTCTTTCTACTCTCAACAGTGGGGACTCAGCGTGGAGTTAACGTACAAAGAACAGACGCAATCCCGAGTGGCTGTGTGTCATTGGCATGGGCACAGCCATGTCAGGGACCAGTGTTTCTGACCCCCTGGGAAGTGGCCTCTCCCTCTCCTCCTACATGAGGCTCAGACAGATGACAAAACCCTTTTTCTGGTCTTATGATAAATGTTGGCAGACTATGCAAAAACTAGCAACCACAGCTTCCCCCTCCTGGATGTTTACTGTCTGAAACTACACTCTAGGTACTGCCTACCTATACTATACAAAAGAAATATGTTGTTTCCAACTGCCACTCTGTCAGCGTGGGCACAGCCCACCTGACCCCAGCTTTTCTGTGTATGTGTGTCTATCTGTCTGTCCTTTTTTCATTCCCTCACTACCCCTTTTAGGTTTTCAGAACCCAAGTCATGCTTGATGTGGCTCTTGAGACTTTTTCTATTTCTTTCTTTAATGGTCAAAGTCATGTAGTCTAAGTTCAAAAGCACTCATAGTGTTTAACAATTCTAATGCTGTTTAAAAGTCCAAAGGAGGGATTTTGAGCGGAAGTTTTTTGTTGGTGGGTTGGTGTTCCCCTCCCTCTACAAGGAGACTTGTCTAGTTAGAGGGTGTCCTCTTCAGTCTCTACGGCTCCTGACACTAGGAGTCTCTGCTAGAGTCCCTCTCATATCACCCCAGGAGCCTACCCTGACTCAGGTCTCCAGCTGTCACAGAGATGCTTCGGCCCACAGTTTCCTCTTCTCTCTACAGGCCTTCTGTCCTCCTGCCCCTGCTCCTCCCAGGTCTGATCTCCACCCTCACATCTCTCTGTGTTTCTTCTCCTACCTTGTTCCCTTTCTTCAACCACTACATTTTTCTATTCTATTTCTCCTTCTGAGTGAGAATTAAGCATCTTCTCTTAGATCCTCTTGGTTACTTATCTTCTTTGGGTCTGTGTATTGTAGAATGTTTATCCTGTACTTTATGACTAAAATCCACTTATAAGTGAGTTAAACCATGTGTGTCCTTGTGTATGGTTTCCTCACTCAGGAAGATCTTTTCTCGTTCCATCCATTTACCTGAAAATTTCATAATGTCCTCGTTTTTGATAGCTGAGTGTTTTCCATTGTAAAGACGTACCGCAGTTTCTTTATCCATTCTTTGGTTGAGGAACATCTAGAAATGTGCAGGGGTAAAGATAGAGCAAATAAAGCAGAGATTAAGGGAAGGTCCAACTAATGCTTGGCCCAGCCCAAGACCCACACCATGGAAGAGAGCCAATCCCAGGCAGCAATACTCTGCTATGCTTGCAGACAGAAGCCAAGCAGAGTTGTCCTCTGAGGGGTTCCACCCAGTAGTGATTCAAAACAGATGCTGAGACTCACGGCTAAACATTGGGTGATGTGTAGGGAGCCATGTGGAAAAGTGGGAGGAACAAGAAAAGGACCTGGAAGGGACATGGGCTTCACAAGAAGACCAACAGAACCAACTAAGCAGGGCCAAGAGGGGCCTACTGAGAAAGAAGCACCAACCAAGGACCATATGTGGACTGGACCATGGCCCCCCACAAAGATGTAGCTGATGGGCTTCATGTGGGCCTCCTAGTAAGGAGAGATGGGGCTCTCTCTGACATGGACTCTCTTGGTAGCTTTTAAATTACTTCTCCTGGCAGGACTGCCTTGCCAGGCCACAGGGGAAGAAGACATGCTCCGCTCTGATACAACTTGAAGAGTTGGGGTGGATACGAAGTGGGGCTCCCTTTTTCTGAGGAATAGGGGAGGGAAAGGGGAGATGGAGGGCAGGTTGGATTGGGAGGTGAGGATGGATGGGGCTATGACAAGGAAGTAAAGTGAACAAAACAAAACAAAACAAAATCTAAAGGAGGCCAGGTGGTGGCAGCGGCGGTGGCGCATGCCTTTAATCCTATTACTTGGGAGGCACATTTCTGAGTTTAAGGTCAACCTGGCCTACAGAGTTCCAGGACAGTAAGGGCCACACAGAGAAACCCTGTCTTAGGGAGCAAGGGCGGGGGGCAGGGGAATATGAGACATACAAAAGAGGCTGCCTTGGCCTCCGATGACACCCAAGTGCAGTCCTGGCCTCTTGACCCAGGACAGGCAGGCAACACTACCATAAACAAATATGTGATAGAGAGGTGGGAAAGAGAGAGATCGGAGTAGTGTGCGTGGTACAGAAAGATCGGAAGTGGAGGCATGATAGAGGGCTGGTGGACACTGTCGTTGCCCAGCAGGGTTGGCAGGATGGTGTACACACACCCTGGAGCCTATGCAGATCCAGCCTCCATCCTGCTGCCTGGCCATGGGCTCCCACGAGCTCTGGGCAATGCACCCACCCCACTGTTCTGAAGGTCTACCCTCTTTGGTGGTAGGGAATACTAGACCTGTACTAGCAACTCCACCTCCACTATGAATTGCCTTATTAAACGCATGTTTACTTGCTACTCTTAGTCCCTTTCCACATACAGCTGACAGGGAGCCCCAACCCACATGGCTAACCCCATCCACCACTGCCTAAGTGCCCTTCCTTTATCCCTAGATGGGAAAACTAGACTCCCTCTCAAACTCTACCTCACATACCCTCACCAGCTCTACCCATCTTAGCTTCTCACACTCAGTCCCTTTTCCGACAAACACTAGATTCACAACACCAACTACACCTACCTCCTAGACATGAGGACTGTGCCTTTCCAGGGAAGGCCACTAGACCCACATTAGGAACCCATCTGCTCCCATAATTCATCTGAGGCTCACATATCCCACACCTGCCTTCTGACCTTCCCTCACAGCCCTCTTCTTTAGATAGGGAATCCCAGGATCACATCACCAACTTTACCAGTACCAATTCCTGAACACTACAACCCCACAGACTTCTAAAGACTGACAAAGAATCCACTAACTCTACAAAGGATTTTATCCTTGGCTTAGAAGCCTCACTTAGCTTAAACTGAACCAAGTTTACTTCTGAAACCCCATTCAAACATCAATACTTAATTGAACCCCACAACCATTTGGACAAGCAACTAACAAGTTAAATGGCAGGAAACAAACTTCAAAGACCCATTCAACAAAAGAGAGTGAAAAAGTCTATACCAGCTGGCCTCTGTAATCTAAGCACTTGGGGGAGGCAGAGGCAGGTGGATCTCTATGAATTCGAGGCCAGCTTGGTCTACAAAGCAATTTCAGAACAGCCAAGGTTACACAGAGAAACCATGTCTCAAAACAAACAACAACAGCAAAAATACACTACCAATGACCTTACTTCAGATGCCAGGTCACACCACAAATTCACAAACATGAATAACCAAAAAGTGTAAGTCTCTACCAAGCTTTTGTGCTGCTATAGTAATGTCCCTAAGAAAAATGACTCAGATGATGTACAACACAATTATTTCAAAACAGTAATAAGAAACATGATGAAAGAACTAAAAGAGGTCATGAATAGTGCTGAAATGAATATTATGAAAACCATCAATTGAATGAAATGCTAAAAACTCAAGATATGAAAACAGAATTTAATAAATCTATGGAGTGTTTTAAATAAAGCCAAAAGGAAATAAATTTTGAAATAAAATCTCTCAATATTAAAACAACAAATTCAGAGGAAAGCATTACTAATAGAGTGGACATAAGCAGAAGAGAAAAATACCAGCTCTTAATGACAAGGTAGATGAATTGGATCGCTCAGTCTAATAAAAATATCAAATTCAAAATACCCCAAGAACAGAATGTGCTGAACTCTGGGACACTATTCAAAAACTATGAATAATAGATATAGAAGATGGAGAAGAGACCAATATCAAAGGTACAGAAACTATTTCAAGAAAATCTTAGAAGAAAACTACCCATATCTAACAACAGATATGCCTATTGAGATTCAAGAGGCACATAGAACATTAAATAGATAAGAGAAGAAAAGAAACTCCCTGTGTCATATCATAGTCAAAACAATGAATGTACATTACAGAATATTGAAAGCAGCCAGAGAGAATGATTAGATTACATACAAAGAGAAGCCCATCAAAATTACAGTGGAAGAGATCGCACTAGTGTTCTACAAGTTATGAAAGACTACAAATGCCAGCCCAGACTACTATACCCAGAAAAACTATCAGTCATAATTGAAGAGGAAAGAAAAAGTTTCCACAATCAAAATAGACTTATGGAATGCATGACCCCTAAAACAGCTCTAGAGAAGATACCAGAGATGTCTGAGGTTGAAGAGAAGGTTACATGCCCAAGAAAGTAAAAGAGCAAATACACAATTCCAGAATCAAGAAAAGTCTAACAGAACACAACAAAAATAACAAAATTGCACAGATTGGTGCATACTGTTCAATAACAACACTAAATATTAATGTTCTCTTTTTAATAAGCAGACATAGACTAACCAATTGGATCAGATAGTAAGATCTGGCATTTTACTGCAAATGAAAGACCTGTATGACAAGAACCTCAAGCCTTTGAGAAAAGAAATTGAAGAAGAGATTAGAATATTCAAAGATCTCCCATGCTCATTGATTGGTAGTTTTAACATGGTAAAAATGGCCATCCTACCAAAAGCAATCTACATATTAAATGCAATTCTCATCAAAATCCCAACACAATTCTTTCCATATCATGAAGGAACAATTTTCAGCTTCACATGGAAACACAAAACCCCAGATAGTTAAAACACTCCTGAACAATAAAAACTGCTGGAGGTATCATCATCCCTGATTTCAAGTTGTACTATAAATCTATAATTAATAAAAACCATGCATGTTTGGCACACAAACAGACACACTGATCAACTGAATAGAATTGAAGACCTAGGCATAAATTCATACATCCATGGACAACTGACTTTTTAAAAAGAAGACAGAAATACACACCAGAAAAAAAAACAGCATCTTCAATAAATAGTGATGGGCAAACTGAATGGCTGCACGTACAAGAATCCAAAGAGATATATACTTTTCACAAAACTTAACTCTAAATGGATAAAAAATCTCAACATGAAACCAGATGCACTGAGTTGGGTATAAGATATAGGGGAACAGCCATGAACTCATTGGCACTGCAAACAATTTTTGCAATTATTACTGTTTATTATTGACTTACATATTGAATAGAACACCATTAGCACAGGCACTAAGAGCAACAATTAATAAATGGTAATTCACAAAACTTAAAAGCTTCTGTATGGCAAAGGACACTCTCATTTGGACAAAGAAGCAGCCTATGGAATGGGGAAAGATTTCTTTTTTTACTAATTACACATCCAATATAAGGCTAATATTCTAACTACAGAAAAACTCAAAACACTAAGTAATTAAGAAAACAACTCAATTAAAAATGTGATACAGATCTAAACAGGCAATTCTCAAGGGAAGAAACTCAAATGGCTCAGAAACAAAGAAATGTTTAACATCCTTAGCCACCAGGGAAATGCAAATCAAAACTACTTTGAGATTCCATCTTATATCCATTGGAATGGTGAGGATGTGGAGTAAGGGGAACACCCCTCCATTGCTGGTGGGAGTGCAAACTAGTACAGACACAGTGGAAATCAATGTGGTAGTTCCTCAGAAAGCTGGGAATAGATCTACCTCAAGATCCAGACATATCACTTTTGGGCGTATACCCAAAGGACACTTCTTCCTACCACACAGACTCCATGTGCATTGCTGAAGCATGCTACTTTCCTCACGACAGCCACAAAGTGAAAACAACCTAAATGTCCCTCAACAGATGAATGGATAAGAAATATTGTACATGTATAAAATGGAGTATTTCGCAACTGTTTAAAAAACTGAAATCATGAAATTCCCAGGAAATGTATGGAACTAGAAAAAAATTCCAAGTGAGGTAACCCAAACCTAGAAAAACAAATGTGGCATGTACTCACTCCTATGTGGATATTAGCTGTTGAGTCGATGATAACCAAGTTATAGTCCCCAGAACAACAGAGGGTATGAAACAGTGAGCAACATTCAAATTAGTAAACACTAGAAACACAAAAAGAGCTATCAGAATTGCAGAGCAGAAAAAAATGTGAATGTATGTTTAGTTCTTTCAATACCAATAGATAACTTTTAGGTTTTGAGATTCTATTAGAGCTGAATTTATGCTAGAAAGTATTTTAAATCTAGAAACATAAAGTTTATCTTTCACGTCACTCTCCTTAAATTTTGTTAGGCTCATTTGTAACATAACCACAATATTTTAGAAAGTAATTGTTAAGGTATCATTTAAAATGCCAAGTAAAAATCTAAATCCTGAGGGAAAATATTCGAAGTATCTCTAAAAATATGAAGTCTCTCTAAAAGCTCCAAGTCTCTCAGTTGTGGGTCCTGTAAAATCAGATTGAACTTAATACTATCTTACGTCATCAGGGAAGAACCAGGGTATAGTCACAATCTGAACAAAGCAATGACAAACTCCAAACTCTGACAGTATCAATAACCACCTGTCCCATGTCTGGGATTCACTCACAGTCTTCTGGATTCCTCCAAAGGGTCTTGGTCGCTTTTATAGCTTTGCCCTATGTAGTCCACACACTTGGTCTCCTGGGTTCAGGCTACGTGTGCACTATGGCTGCCTCTGTCTTCGGCTGACGTACAGCACTAGCATCTCCAAAAGGCTAGGGTCTCCTGGTGTAACTGGGCTGCACTTTCATCAATAGCCTCTCATCGGCTTTCTTCGTGGTGCCAAGACTCAACTTCTCTCCATGACTCTTTCAATCCTGGGGCTTCGACTGAGACTGAGGCTGCGCCTTCGCAAATGGCCTCTCCGTGTCTCTTACAGTGTCACGCCTCAGCTCTTGTCCATGACCCCTTTATGCCATCAAGACTAGCACCACCTGGGTTACTCTTGTATTACAAAGTTCACCTGCCAGCGTGAGATACAACCTTCGCCACCTCTGAATCACAGTTTGTGTGCGCCGACCCTGAGGAAACACTTCCCGGAGGAGTCGGCCTCAATGATGCTCCATAATCACAGGTCGTTCTCCAGCCTCGGCTGACAAGCATCCGTTGGCCCAGCAAAACTAAGGTTTGACTCCAAGTAGTGCTGGTATAAAACTTTAGCTTTGTTTATATCTTGTTTTCACATCCAATTCTGTGGCTCCAGACTCCTGTGGTATAATAGTTCTGTGGTGACCAGACACCATAAATTATTCATCCAAAATATCATACTAACTCTGCTTCTGCCGCACCCCCTAACCCCCCCGCTGAAACATCACAAATCAGGCCTTATCATCTGCATTTCTTTCTTTCTTTTTTAAGATTTATTTATTTATTATTTATACGGTGATCTGCCAGCATGTACACCTGCCCATCAGAAGAGGTCAGCAGACCTCATTGTAGATGATTGTGAGCCACCATGTGGTTGCTGGGAATTGAACTCAGGACCTTTGGAAGAGCAGACAGTGTTCTTAACCTCTAAGCCATCTCTCCAGCCCCTCATCTGCATTTCTTGAAGGAGAAATGTTCTCCACAGGTTCATGTGTTTGAATACTTGGTACCCAGTTGGTGGCTCTGTTTGGGTAGATTATCAAGCCTTTAAGAAGTCTAGTCTTGCTGATGAAAGCGCATCACTGGAGGTCATCTTTGGGAGCATGTAGCCTCACCTATGTCCTGCCTGGTCCATCTGCTTCCTGTGTGCCGCTGAGATACTGTCTCTCTGCGTCCAGCTCCTGCTGTTACGCCTGCTTGCTGCCCTGCTGCCCGTTATGGACTTTCTATCCCTCTGGAACCACATACCAAAATAAAGTTTCTTCCTAAACTGCCTTTGGATTTGGTACTTTTATCACAACTGAAAAATAACTAATACAGCTAATGATGTTGAACACTTTAAAAATGTTTATTAGCTATCTGAGAAATCTCTGTTCAGCTCCATAATTTTTCAACCGTGTTGTTTGTTTTACTGATGGTCAGTTTTTTCTTAGCTTTGTTGTATGTTCTAGATTCTTTTTCAAAGGCACACTGGCAAGGGTGGTCTTTCATTCCATAGACTGCCTCTTCACTCGACAGTTTCCTCGAACGTTCAGAAGTTTTAATTCCATGCTGTTCCACTTGCCGGTCACAGGCTTTCCCCCACTGAGTGATGGGAATCCTTCACACAATGTCCCTGCTTATGGCTACATCCTAAAGTGTACCCCTACTTTTTCCTCTAGCAGAGTTTCCAGTATGATGGTAAACACCTTGATCCATTTTGAATTGATTTTTTTGTGCTGTAGAGGTGGTGAGAGCTGGGAAAATGGAGCCGATAAATGTGTTTTCCCACAGAGGCATAAACAGTTTAAACTTTAAACATTTAATTGAGTAACAACAGCAAGCAATAATGAGTAATCCGAAGTAAACTCACTCCTAGCCACCATACCATGGAGGAGCACAAAAACACATTCCAGGATCAATTCTGTGTTTTGAAGAAACTGAGGTCACAGGACTCTTGTCTTGCTTTCTTGGCGTGTTCCCTCCCCACATGCACATGGAATTCTCCACACAACTCCACTCCTGGATGGTGTTCCAACCCGTGAGAGGTGAGAATCTACTTTCATTCTTCTGCAGGTAAGTAGCCGGTTTCTCCAACTCCATTTGCTGTCTTTTCTACAATGCACATTTTAGGCATGCTTATCGTGCCTACTGTTGTGTGGGTCCAAACTGAGTCCTTAACTTTATCCTATTTGTTGAGAGGTCTGCTTTTGTGCCAGGACCATGATGCTGCTATTATTAGGGTTCTACAGTAACATGAAATCAGGTATGGTGATGGGTCCAGCAGTACTCTTTGGCTCAGGATTTCCTTGGCTATCTGGAAGGTTTTTGTTGTTGTTGTTGTTTTTTGTGCTCTATATGAATTTAAGATTACCTTTTGTAAAACACATTTTTAAAGTACAACACTGGAATTTTGAGTGCATTAAGTCTATAGATTGTCTTTCTTTGGAGACTTTTTTTTTTTTACAGTATTAATTCATCCAATTCCTTAGCATGGCAAGTCTTTCCATTTTATAGTTTTTCCTTAAATTCTTTCTTTATTGTTTTAAGGGTTTCATTATAGTGGTCTTTTTATTTCCCTTGTTAGCTTATTATAAGGTAAATTTGGGACTTTATGATGAGATTTTCCCCCTGATTTCTTTCTCAGTTTGTTTGTCACTGTTATATAGGAAGGCTATAATTTCATGTGTTTATTTTTATAAGCTGCCACTTTGTTGGAAGTGTTTCTCTGTTTTAGTAGTTTGCTTGTGGAGTCTGAAAGTTCACTTATGTGTACAATCATATTATCTGCAACAAACCTACTGTGACTTCTTTTCTTATTTACACCTATTTTTATTTACTTTTTCTTGTTTTACTGTTCTTGTGGCTAAAGAAACTCCATTTCATGTTATGCATCCATCTTGATACCCAGTAGCCATTTGTCTCTGAGCTCATTTTCCCAGAAGATAAGTTCCCAGTAACCCTGGTCAGTGACCCCACTCAGAAATGTAGGACCGTGACCACCTACTTGCTAGGATGGCTTCTGTAACTTCCTTACTCAGATACTCAAAGAATTTTTTTTTTAATCTCCTTATCACTTAACTTGGCAGTACAGGCCAGTTTTTGCTTGCTTGCATAGATATGGAGATCATCTTGTGGTTTTCCCGTTTATTTTATTTTTATTTTTATTTATTTTGGGGTTTTTTTTTGTTTTTTTGTTTTTGTTTGTTTTTTTTTTTTTTTTGAGACAAGGTCCCTCTGTGTAGCCTTGACTGTCCTGGACTCACTTTGTAGACCAGGCTGGCCTCGAACTCACAGCGATCCACCTGCCTCTGCCTCCTGAGTGCTGGGATTAAAGGCGTGCACCACCACGCCCGGCGGTTTTGAAAACCCTTCACCATGGAAACTCCATTGCTGCTGGGAGTGCAAACTTGAACAAGCACTTTGGAAACCAATCTGATGCTTTCTCAGAAAACTGGGATTAGCTCTACCTCCAGACCCAACTATACAACTCCCAGGAAAACACCCAAAAGAAGCTCCACCATACTACAAGGCCATTTGCTCAACTACATTCATAGCCAGAATCTGGAAACATCCTAGATGTTCCTCAACCAAGGAACGGATTTAAAATAATACCTGTAGTACATTTGCACAATGGAATACTACTCAGCTATTAATAACAATTAAATCTTGAAATCTGCAGGCAAATGGATGGAAATGATCATCCTGAGTGAGGTAACCCAGACCCAGAAAGACACACAAGGTATGTATTCACTGATAAGTGGATATTAGCTATAAAGTACAGGATAACCGTGCTACAATCCAGAGACCCAAAGAAGCTAAGTAGCAAGGGGAGTCCAAGGGAAGATGCCTGAATCTCACTGAGAAGGGGAAATAGAACAGTCACTGGGGAATGGAGGGAGGGAACTGGGTCAGGGAGGGGCTGGGAAGGAGAGCAGGAGGGATCACGAGGTGGGAGAGTACAGGGGGAGAGGGGGCATCTCTGGTACAAGCTAGAAACCTAGGTCAATGGAAACTCCTAGGAATCTATGACGGTGACCCTAGCTAAGATCTCTAGCAATGGGTGATAAGGAGCCTGAACTGGCCAGTTTCTGTAACCAGAAAAGACTACCAATGGAGGGACTGGAACACCAACCCAGTCACAAAACCTTAGACTTACAGTTTGTCTGCCAACAAGATATGCAGGGGTAAAGGTGGAGTAGAAATTGAGGGAATGGTCAGCCAATGACTGGCCTAGCTTGAGATCCATGCCACAGAGAGAGCCCACCCCTGATGCTATGCTTCCCGGCAGGGGCCTCTAGCATAACTGTCATCTAAGAGGCTTTATCCAGCAATGGACGGAAACGGATGCAGAGACCCACAGCCAAACATGAGGTGGAGCTTAGGGAATTCTACTGAAGATGGGGATGAAGGACGGAAGGAGCCTGAGAGGTCAAGCAGCCCACAAGAAAACCTATAGAATCAACTAGTCTGGGCCCATAAGGGCCCACAGAGACTGGACCACCAAACAGTGAGTGACCTAGGTCCTCTGCACATGCGTAACAGCTGTGTAGCTCAGTCTTCATGTGCAACAGGAGCTGTCTCTGACTCTGTTGCTCACCTTAGGTTCCCTTTCCTCTAACTGGCATCCTTTTCCTAGACACAATAGGATAACATTCACCTAGTCCTACTACAATTTGATATGCCAAGGCCGGTTAGGAGGCCTCCCTTTTTCTGAGCCTTTTCTGGGGAGAAAGGGAGGAAGGAAGATGTCTGGGAGGTGAGCTGAGAGGGAGGGACTGGGAAGAGCAGGGGCGGGGGGTTTAGGGGAGGATGAGCCTGGGATGTAAGGTGGGAGAGAAGAAGAAGAAGAAGAAGAAGAAGAAGAAGAAGAAGAAGAAGAAGAAGAAGAAGAAGAAGAAGAAGAAGAAGAAGAAGAAGAAGAAGAAGAAGAAGAAGAAGAAGAAGAAGAAGAAGAAGAAGAAGAAGAAGAAGAAGAAGAAGAAGAAGAAGAAGAAAAGAAAGAAAGAAAGAAAGAAAGGAAAAACAACCAACCAAATAGAAAGACCTTCCCCACACCCCTCTTTCTTTCCTGGCATGCCTGAGATTTGCCTTTAAGGCTAGAAATTAATCACCAGTCTTTTAACTATGATTGGATTGAGTATACGGTCTTTTCCAAGTGGTCACACGCTCTATAACATTCTAGCTAATATTTCTGGTACTGCATTGAATGCAAATAGAGAAAATGGGATCTTCGTCTTGTTTCTGATTTTAGCAGAAATGATTTGAGTTTCTCCCACATTTAATACAATGTTAGCTATTGGGTTTTTTTGTATACTGTATTTTTGTTAAAATACTTTTTTAAAATGCATTTTTTTCTATTTTGAGTTTTTTCAGAATGTTTATGATGAGGGATGAATATTTTCAGTTGTTGAGATGACCATGTAATTTCTGTCTTTGAGTCTATTCATTCATTTAAATATGTCAAACCAACCTTTCGTCTCTCTCTCTGCGTGTGACAGACTTCCTGAGGGAATACAACACAGGGAGCCCACAGCAGACCAAAGTACAGTTGCTGCTAGAGTCCATATTAGTTGGGGTCACTTACAGGAGCAGAGATGAGTCAAAATCCACTGCATCACCAAAGCTCACCCCAGCATGGGTGACAGCTCACAAAAGCAGAGAACCTAGAGAACGGTGCTTAGCCTGCGAGCAGCTAGGGTGTGGAATGTCCTTTCCTCTTCCAGGCAGCTCAGTTGCTCCTTGTTTCTTCTAGGCAGTTTGGTGCCTGATTCCAGGGTACTCAGCACATCCCTTTGTGTGTTGCTTTATCTGAGAGTGTCTCTCAGCAGGCTTTTCTACTTATATACTCTTGGGAAGGAGAGAGGGAGGGAGGGAGGATCTAGCATATCTGGTTCGATTCAGGGACTTTCTGAAGCTATTTTGAGTTGTTTACTTTCTATCTTAATGAAATTCCCTGTAGGATAGAATGTTTCAATCTCAGGGGAAGGCACTAGACAACACTCTGGAATAAAGCTAAATTGATCACAATTCTGTGTCTACATTCATCAAGACGGGTTTGTATTTTTCTTGGTTTTTGGTTGTGATGTTATCTAGCTTTTATACCAGGGTAACACTAGTTCCATCAAAAGAGTTTAATAACATTCTTTCCTTTTCTATTTTAAGGAAAGTGAATCCATGTGGGACTAGACTGTTTTCAGTTGGGAGATTTTTAATTGCAGCTTCTACCTCGCTGCTTGTTATAAATCTTCTAAAATTTTATCTTCTCTTGGTTAAGGATTGGTAGGTCACATGCACCTAGACATTAATCTATTTCTTTTAGATTCCTATTTAATGGAACAAATGTTTTTGTTGTTTCATTTTGTTTTCCTTGGTTTTTCACGACAGGGTTTCTTTGTGTAGTCCTGACTGTCCTGGAACTTGTTCTGCAGATCAGGCTGGCCTTGGACTCAGTTATCAACCGGCCTCTGCCTCCTGAGTGCTAGAAACAGAGGCATGTGTCACCACTACCAGGCAGGAACAAGTGTTTTTAAGACAAGAAAATGATTTGTTGAATTTCAATGGTGTCTATCATCATGGCTTCCTTTTCTTTTTTAATTTATTAATTTAGGTTTTCTGTCTCTTTTAGTCTAGCTAAGGGTATTTCACTCTGTCCTTTCAAAGAACTAAGTGTTGGCTTTGTTGATTTTTTTTTGTATCTTATGTTTCCAGTTTATTGACTTTTTGTTCCAGCCTTAGCACTTCCTATCTACTGGAATGGTTGATAAACCCAGTGTCACGCCATTGATGACACTGAAGATACCTCATTTTCCCTCTCCCAGCAGGTAGAAATGACAATTCTGCTGTTAACCTTTATCCTAGTGGCTAGGTTTACATCCACTCTTTCTTTCTTTTAAAACAAAACAAAATAAAAAATATATATAATAAAACAAAAATTATTGCACTGAAGTTAGATGAGACAAAAAGAAGGCTCAGGAGTTAAGAGACCCACTTATTTGTCCACTAAGGAACTCCATAAAATCATTAAAATGGAAGTTATAATGTAAGGATAGAGGTCCTAGTAAAGACACATTGAGGCTGCTTCAGTCTCTGGGGGTTCATATGAGCTTTGCTCATGTTGGTTCAGAGGGCCTTGTCTTCTTGGTGTCTTCTGTCCCCTCTGGCTTTGACACTCATCCTGCCTCCTCCTCTTCTGTCAGGTTCAGTGTATCTGATATTATGTGAGGCCTTTGATCCATTTAGAGTTAAGGCATGGCCAGGGTGATAAGAATAGGTATATTTGGATTCTTTTACATGTAGCTCTGCAATTGACCAGCACCATTTTCGAGGAAGACGCTGTCTTTCCCGCCCCCCCCCCCCAGTGTGTATTTCTGGCATAGTTAACAGAAATCCGATATCCATGGGTGTGTGAATTTGTGTCTGGGTCTTCCATTCTATCCCATTGATTAGTAAATCTGTTTCATGCCTATATACTGTTTTTATTACTATAACTCTTGTAGTATGACTTGAAGTCAGGCATGGCGATACTTCCAACAGTTCTTTTATTATTCAGGAGTGTTTTCGCTATCTGAGGTTTTGTGTTTCCATATAAAGCTGAAATTGTCCTTTCACGATATGAGAAAAAAATTTATTGGAATTTTCATAGGGATTGCTTTGAATGTGTAGATTGCTTTTGGTAGGGTGGCCAGTTTTACTGTTAAACTTACAGATCCATGAGCATGGGATATTGTTCCATTTTCTGATATCTTCTTCCATTTCCTTCTTCAAAGACCTCAAGTTTTAAAAATACAATGTTTCACTTGCTTCCTTAGCGTTACCCCAAGACTTCTTTTTCAGTCTTTCCAAAATTATAATTTATTCTGATTACATCCCTATTGTTATCCTCTCATTGGTATCTTCCCTTTCGCACTCTCCCTCCCTCTTTTGCCCTATTCCCCTCCCCTAGACCTCTGACAGAAAGGGACCTCCTCCCCCACCATATGACCACAGCCTATCAGGGCTCATCTGGATAGCCTGCTTCCCCTTCCTCTGTGTATCGCTGGGCCTCTCCTCCAAGGGGAAATGATCAAATTGGGGGTACCAAAGTTCATGTCAGAGGCAGTCCCCTCTCTCTCCTCAACCATGGAGAATAAGATGTCCATTGGCTAGATCTTAGCAGGGGACCTAGGTTTACTGCCTACATTGTCCTTGGTTGGTACAACAGTTTGTGTAGGCCTCCCTGGGTTCATATCCTCCAGCCTTCATGGTCTTCTTGTGAGTCTCCTGAACCCTCCCTCTGGGCCCTTGCATCCCCCCACTCTTCCATTCTACTCTCACCTGGAGTCCAACAGTGAGTCCCAGCATCTGTACTGATCCCCCACTGACTGGAGACTCTATGTTGGGCTAATATCCGCTTATGAGTGAGTATATACCATGTGTGTCTCTCTGGGTCTGGGTTACCTCACTCAGGATGATCATTTCTAGTTCCCTCCATTTGCCTGCAAATTTTAAGATTTCCTTGTTTTTAACAGCTGAGCAGTATTCCATCGTGTAAATGTACCACTGTTTCTTTACTCATTCTTTGGTTGAGGGACATCTAGGTTGTTTCCAGATTCTGCATATTACAAATAAGGCTGCTATGAACATAGTTAAGCAAATGTCCTTGTTGTATGGTAGATCATCTTTTGGGTATATACCCAGGAGTGGAATAGCTGGGTCTTGAGGTAGCCCTATTGCCAATTTTCTGAGAAAGCACCAGAGTGATTTCCAAAGTGGTTGTACAAGTTTGCACTCCCACCAGCGATGAAGGAGTGTTCCCCTTTCTCCACATCCTCACCAGCATGTGGTGTCACTTGAGTTTTTTATCTTAGCCATTCGGACGGGTGTAAGATGGAATCTCCCTGATGCATTTTCCTGATGACTAAGGATATTGAGCAGTTATTTATCTGTTTCTTGGTCATTCTATATCCCACTGTTGTGAATTCTCTATTAGGTCTGTACCCCATATTTTAATGGTTTGGTGGTGTTTAATTCCTTAAGTTCTTTATATATTTTGGATATTACCCCTTTGTCAGAAGTAGGATTGGTGAAGATATTCTCCCAGAGTGTAGGATGTTGTTTTGGTCTGTTGACAGTGTTCTTTGCCTTACAGAAGATTTTCAGTTTCTTGAGGTCCCGGTTATTAATTGTTGATCTTAGAGCCTGGGCTGTTGGTGTTCTGTTCAGGAAGTTGTCTCCTGTGCCAATGAGTTCAAGGCTTTTCCCCACTTTTTCATCTAACAGATTTAGTATGTCTGGTTTTATATTGAGGTCTTTGATCCACTTGGACTTTAGTTTTGTTTAGGGTGATTGATATGGATCTACTTGCAAATTTTTACACGTATACATCCAGGTAGATCAGTACCATTTGTTGAAGATGCAATCTTTTTTCCACTGAATAGATTTGTCTTCTTTATCAAAAATCAAGTGTCATGTCTATAGGTGTATAAATTTATTTCTGGGTCTTCAATTCAATTCCTTTGATCAATCAGCCTTTTTCTATGCCAGTACCATGCTGTTTTAATTACTGTTGCTCTACAGTACAGCTTGAGACCAGGGATGGAGATTTCTCTGGAAGATCTTTTATTGTATAGGATTGTTTTAGCTGTTCTGGGTTTTATTTTGTTTTCCATATGAAGTTGAGAATTGATATTTCAAGGTCTTTAAAAATTGTGTATGTATTTTGGTGGAGATTGCATTGAATCTGTAAATTGCTTTTGGTAAGATGGTCATTTTTACTATGTTGATTCTCCCAACAATGAGCATAGGAGATATTTCCATCTTCTGATATCTTCTTCAATTTCTTTCTTCAGAGACTTGAAGTTTTTTTTCATATAAGTCTTTCACTTGCTTGTTTAGAGTTGCACACCTATACTTTTTATTATTTGTGGCTATTGTGAAGGGTGTAGTTTCCCTAATTTGTAATTTATATACAGGAGGGCTACTGCCTTTTTTGAGTTGATTTTGTATCTAGCCACTTTGCTGAAGGTGTTTATCAGCAGTATGAGTTCTCTGGTGGAATTTTGGGGGTCACTCATGTACACCATCATATGATTTTCAAATAGCGATACTTTGACTTTCTCCTTTCCAATGTGCATCTCCTTGATCTCCTTTTGTTGTCTTATTGCTCTAGCTAGAACTTCAAGTACTATAATGAAGAGATATGGGGAGAGTGGACAGCCTTGTATAGGCCCTGATTTTACTGGAATTTCTTTCCATTTAACTTGGTGTTGGCTATTGGCTTTCTGTATATAGCCTTTATTATGTTTAGGTATGTGCCTTGTGTCCCTGATCTCTCCAAGACTTTAAACATGAATGGATGTTGGATTTTGTCAAATGCTTTTTTGGCATCTAAGGAGATGATCATGTTTTTTTTTCTTTCAGTTTGTTTATATAGTGGATTACATTGATGGATTTCTGTATATTGAACCATCCCTGCATGCCTTGAATGAAACCTATGTGGCCATGGTAAATGATATCTTTGATGTGTTCTTGGATTAGGTTTGTGAGTATTTCATTGAGTATTTTTGCATCAATGTTCATCAGAGAAATTGGTCTGAAATTCTTTCTTTGTTGGGTCTTTGTGAGGTTTAGGTATCAAGGTGACTGTGGCCTCATAGAATGAGTTTGATAATGTTCCATCCATTTCTATTTTGTGGAGTTTGAAGAGTTTCAGTATTAGTTCTTTGAAGGTCTGGTAGAATTCTGCATTGAAATCATCTGGCCCTGGGCTCTTTTTGGTAGGGAGACTTTTGATGACTGCTTCTATTTCTGTAGAAGAAATAGGACCATTTAATTTATTTACCTGATCTTAATTCAACTTTGGCAAATGGAATCTATCAAGAAAATTGTCCATTTCCTTTAAATTTTCAAATTTTGTGGTGTATAGCCTTTTGAAGTAAGACCTAATGGTTCTTTGGATTTCTTCAGTGTCTGCTGTTATGTCTCTCTTTTCATTTCTGATTTTGTTGATTTGGATAGTGTCTCTCTGCCTCTAGTTAGTTTGTCTAAAGATTTGTCTATATTGTTGATTTTCTCAAAGAACCAGCTCTTGGTTTCATTGATTCTTTGAATTGTTCTCTTTGTTTCTAATTTATTGATTTCAACCATGAGCTTGATGATTTCCAGCTGTCTAGTCCTCTTGGGTGTTTCTGCTTCTTTTTTCCCTAGGGCTTACAGATACATTGTTAAGTTACCTGTGTAAGATGTTCCCAACCTCTTTATGAAGACACTTAGTGCTATGAACTTTCCTCTTAGCACTTTCTTCAGTGTGTCCCATAAATTTGAGTATGTTTGTACCTTCCTCTTTAGTCATCTTGCCGTTTTTGGCATTGGGCAGTAGTTTTTGGTGTCCTTCACTAGCTGCTGAGAGCAGCTCATAGGTTACTGGTTATAGGTTGAGACCCCTCTCCTGCGGGGATCAGGGAGCCTTTCTGTGGATCAGGCAGGTGACCTGGGTTTAGATCCAGGAACTTTCCATGGATAGGCTGGGTGGCCTGAGATATATTCACTTCTGCTTTATATTGTGGGGTCTCCTCCGGGCTCTAAGACACTGTCACCTTGTGGCCCACAGTTTGGTTTGAAACACAGGGCACGGGTGCTACTCACCGATCAGTGTGTGTGTAGCTAAGCTTTGGAGCCTGTGCCTGCTTGAGCTCGGGAACTCTCAGTTGTTTGGCAGGTGACCTGAGGTAAGATCCACTTGTGCTCTACACCTTGGGGTCTTGCTTGGGCTAGCAGGCCAGGACCCTGGTGTGCCTCAGTACACCGCTCATCCTGAGACAGAGTGCTGGTGCAGCATGCTGGCAGGCCTGTGGCTAGCCTTTGGTGACCATGTCCATGCCCAGCTGGGCCCTGAAGCCTTCCATGGATTCGCTGGGTGATCAGAGGTCAGATCCACCTATGCTCCACACCCTGGGGTCTCCCCTGGTCTAGCAGACCCAGATGCTAGGGCTCTGCAGCCCACAGTTCAGTCCAAGAAAGAGTTTGGTTCAGTGTGCTAGTCTGTGTTTAGCTGGGCTTTGGAGACTGGGCCATCCCTGCCTGGGCCCTGGAGCCTTCCATGGATTAGCTAGATAATCTGAGGTCAGATCCACTCGTGCTCTACATCCTGGGGTCTCCCCTGAGCTAGCAGACCTAGATGCTGGTGTTCTGCAGGCCACAGTGCAGTCCAAGACACAGAGTCTGGTTATATAGTGCGTAGGTAGGTATGCCCCCAGAATCTGGGGACTGGGACCTGACTGAAGGGACTACACTCCATGGACCAGCTGGATGGCCTGAGGCCAGACCTACCTGTGCTCCACAAAGTGTGGACTCCTCTTACAAAGGGCATTCCAGCTCTGGTGCCCTGTAGCTCCCAGGCCAGTCCCTTGGCTCAGTCCTGCCCATCAGATGCAGTGTGTGATCAGTGCTGCCATCTTGTATCCCTTCAAGACTTTTTATATTATTTGAGGCTATTGAAAAAGGTCTTGTTCCCAGATTTTATTTTTAGTTCATTTTCCATTTGTATATAGAAGGGCTACTCAGTTTGTGAGTTGTGTATCCAGCTGCTTCATTCAAACTGTTCATCTGCTGTAGGAGTTTCCTTGAAGAATTTTTAGGGCCGCTTATGTATACTATCATAGCATATGCAAATAAAGATACTTTGACTTTTTTCTTTCCAATTTGTACCCTCTTGATCTCTTTCAGTTGCCTTATTGCTCTAGCTAAGACTTCAAGCACGAAATTGAATAGGTGGATCCTTGTTTTGTTCCTAATTTTAGTGGAATTGCTTTGAGTTCCTATCCATTGAATTTGATGTTGGCTATAGGTTTGCTGAAAACTGCCTTTATGATGTTGGGGTGTGTCCCTCATATCCCTAGTCTCCCCAGGACTTTTAGAATGAAGGGGTGTTGGGTATTGTGAAAGGCCTTCACTGCGTGTAATGAGATGGTTTTGTAGTTTTGCTTTTCAGTTTGCTTATGGTGAGTTATGTTCATCTATTTGTGTATGTTGAATCATCTCTGTATCTCTGGGAACGAAGCCTACTTGACCATGGTGGATGGTCTTTCTGCTGTGTTCTTGCATTCAGTTTACAAGTATTTTATTATTTTTGCATCTGTGTTCACGATTACTCTCTATTTCTCTTTCTTTGTTGAGTCTTTGTGTGGTTTGGGTATCTGGGCGACTGTAACCTTACAAAAGGAATTTGGCCATGTGACTTCTGTTTCTATTTTGTGGGATAATTTGATGGGTATTGGTACTAGATCTTTGAAAATCTGGTAGAATTCTGTACTAAAACCTGGGCTCTTTCTGTTTGGGAAACTTTTAATTGCTGCTTCTGTTTCATTAGGGGTTCTTAGATCTGTTTAAATTGCATATCTGAGCTTGGTTGAACTGCGGTAGATGGTAGGTATTGAGAAAATTGTCCATTTCTTTTAGATTTTACAATTAGGTGGCATACAGATTTTTAAACTGTGTCCTTTTGATTCTCTGGATTTCCTCAGTATCTTTTCATCTATAATTTTTATAATTTGTATATTCTGTCTCTGACTTTTTGTTAATTAGGATAAGGGTTTGTCAATCTTACTGATTTTCAGAAAGAACCAACTCTTTGATTGATTCCTTGTGTGGTTTTTTTTTTTCTTTTCTTTCTTTCTTTCTTTCTTTCTTCTTCTTCTTCTTCTTTTTTTTTTTTTTTTTTTTTTTTTTTTTTTTTTTTGGTTCTGGAGTTTTTAGGTATTCTGCTTAGTTACTAGAAGGAGAGCTTGCAATTTTTTAAAATATAGACACTTAGTGCTATGAACTTGCCTCTTAGAAGTTCTTAATTGTGTCCCATACATTTGAGTCTGTTGTGTATTAATTTTTATTCAATTCTAGAAAGTCTTTGAGTTCTTTCTTAATTTCTATTTTGATTCACTTTTTCCTCAATAGAGCCCTCAGTTCCCATGAGTTTATAAGCTTTTGTTATTTCTGTTATTGAAATCCAGCTTTAAATTGTGGTGGTCATATAGGATGCAGAGTATTACTTTGATTTTCTTGTAAAGGTTTAGAATTGCTTTGTTTCTGCGTATGTGTTCAATTTTGGAAAATGTCTCCATATTTTCTTTTCTGTTTGGATGAAATGTTCTACAAGTATTCGTTAGCTCCATTTGGTTTATGGCGTCTGTTAGCTCTAGCATTTTGTCCTTAGTTTTTATCTGGGTGACCTGGTCACTGGTGAAAGTGGCATATTAATGTCTCCTGTAATCAGTGAGTGAGGATGAATATATAATTTAAGCTGTAGTAGTGTTTCTTCTTTAATTTTAATTTATTATAATTTACTCAGATTATATTCCAATTGTTCTCCACTTGCTTGTGTCTTCCCGTTTCCATCCCCTCTCCCTCTTCTGTTCTAGTCCCCTCCCCTAGACCTCTGACAGAAAGGGACATCCCCTCCCACCATATGACCACAGCCTCTATCAGGCCTGCTTCTCTTTCCTCTGTGTGCCTGCAGGGCCTCTCCACCAAGGGGAAGTGATCAAATTGGGGCACCAGAGTTCATGTCAGAGACAGTCCTTGCTCTCCTCACGACTGTGGAGAGCGAGCTGTCCTTTGGCTAGATCTGAACGGGAGGTCTAGGTTTACAGCATGCATTGTCCTTGGTTGGCAGAGCAGTTTGTGCAGGCCACCCTGGGTCCAGATCCATCAGCCTTAATGGTCTCCTTGTGGGGCTTCCGGGTTCTTCCATTGCCCCATTCTTCCATACCACTCTGTCTCTCCATCTGGAGTCTAGCAGTGACTCCCAGCATCTGTCCTAATTTCCTGCTGGGTGGAGTCTCTCAGAAGACATCCATGTTGGGTTAATATCCACTTATAAGTGAGTATATACCATGCATGTCTTTCTGTGTCTGGGTTACTTCACTCAGGATAATCTTTTCTAGTTCCATCTATTTGCCTGAAAATTTCAAGATTTCCTTATTTTTAATAGCTGAGTAGTATTCCATTGTGTAAATGTACCACAGTTTCTTTATCCATTCTTCAGTCAAAGGACATCTAGGTTGTTTCCAGATTCTGGATATTATGAATAAGGCTGCTATGAACATAGTTGAACAAATGTCCTTGGGTCAGTAGTATTTCTTTTACAAATCGAGGTATGCCTCTGTTTAGAGCTTAGAAATTAAGAATATAAATGTCATCTTGGTGGATTTTTCCTTTGGTGAGTAGTTGGTGTCCTTCTTTATCTTCTTATTAGTTTTGATTTGAAGTCTATTTTGTCAGATACCAAAGTGGCTTTACTAGCTCATTTTTTAGATCCATTTGCTTAGACTGCCTTTTTTCAACCATTTACCCTGAGGTGGTGTCTATCCTTAGTGTCAAGGTGTATTTCATGGATGGCACAGAAGTATGGATCCTGTTTTGACACACATTCTGGCAGTCTTTTTATTTAAGGATTGAGACCATAGATGTTAAGAGATATCAACGGTCAGTAGTAGCTTGTTCCTGTTATTTTGTTGTTGTTGGTGGTGGTGGTGGTAGTGTTGGTGTTGGTGGTGTTGGTGGTATTGGTGTTGTTGTTGGTGGTGGTGGTGGTGTGTTTTTACGCTGTTGTCTAGACATCTGGAATCATGAAGATTATAATTCTAAGTACTGATATCTAGTCTTATTGTTGTTAGGTGGACATTTTGTTCCTTGGTCTCTGCTACCTCTTCCTCCTTTAGTTTCTAGGAGAGTGTGGCAGCTGCGTGCTGCCTGTAGGAAAATCTACTGGGGTTTGGTAAGTGTGGCCACTGGGGGTTCTAGGTAAAATCTATTTCATGGATTAGGACCAAGATTTAGAAGTGGGTATGGGCTGGGAATTGTGCAAGAGGTGGAAAGGATGGGTGCTCCACCAGGATCTGCTTAGTTATTCCCCTGGGAATGAGGCCAGGGAGTGAGGCCAGGGCACAGCGGACGGCTGCTGCAGAGCTGGGATAAGGCTGGGGGGAGGTGACTTGTGAGAATGGGTGGAAAAGTGGGGATCTGTAGTTAGCTCCCCTGGAAGGAGTGGTCGGTATGTTCTCAGGGAGTGATTTCTGGAATTGGAGGAGGTGGAAGAAAGCAAAGGAGTGTGGGGAGGGAAGATCCGTGGGGTCCCCTGGAGATGGGGTGGGGGTGCTCAGGTGTTCTGCTGCAGAGGTGGGGATGAGACTGATGGACTGGACTTGGACAATGTAGAGAGTGCAGGGAGTCTGCCTGCTTCCTTGGCAGGACTGGCCTGTAGGTTCCTGAGAAGTGCCTGCTTGAGCTGAGGACTGGGGTAAAGCAAGATACAGGGAGGAAGGCTAGGAAGAAAGATCTGTGGGATCCACTGGAGATGGGAGTGTGGGGAAAGGGAGGCTGCAGCAGGAGGGAGGGAGGCTGCAGCAGGGGGGAGGGAGGCTGCAGCAGGGGGGAAGGGAGGCTGCAGCAGGGGGGAAGGGAGGCTGCAGCAGGGGGCAGGGAGGCTGCAGCAGGGGGGAGGGAGGCTGCTGCAGGGGGGAGGGAGGCTGCAGCAGGGGGGAAGGGAGGCTGCAGCAGGGAGGAGGGAGGCTGCAGCAGGGGGGAGGGAGGCTGCAGCAGGGGGGAGGGAGGCTGCAGCAGGGGGGAGGGAGGCTGCAGCAGGGAGGAGGGAGGCTGCAGCAAGGGGGAGGGAGGCTGCAGCAGGGGGGAAGGAGGCTGCAGCAGGGAGGAGGGAGGCTGCAGCAGGGAGGAGGGAGGCTGCAGAAAGGGGGAGGGAGGCTGCAGCAGGGGGGAAGGAGGCTGCAGCAGGGAGGAGGGAGGCTGCAGCAGGGAGGAGGGAGGCTGCAGCAGGGGGCATGGAGGCTGCAGCAGGGGGGAAGGAGGCTGCAGCAGGGGGGAGGGAGGCTGCAGCAAGGGGGAGGGAGGCTGCAGCAGGGGGGAAGGAGGCTGCAGCAGGGAGGAGGGAGGCTGCAGCAGGGAGGAGGGAGGCTGCAGCAGGGGGCATGGAGGCTGCAGCAGGGGGGAAGGAGGCTGCAGCAGGGGGGAGGGAGGCTGCAGCAGGGGGGAGGGAGGCTGCAGCAGGGAGGAGGGAGGCTGCAGCAAGGGGGAGGGAGGCTGCAGCAGGGGGGAAGGAGGCTGCAGCAGGGAGGAGGGAGGCTGCAGCAGGGAGGAGGGAGGCTGCAGCAAGGGGGAGGGAGGCTGCAGCAGGGGGGAAGGAGGCTGCAGCAGGAAGGAGGGAGGCTGCAGCAGGGAGGAGGGAGGCTGCAGAAAGGGGGAGGGAGGCTGCAGCAGGGGGGAAGGAGGCTGCAGCAGGGAGGAGGGAGGCTGCAGCAGAGGGAAGGGAGGCTGCAGCAGGGGGCATGGAGGCTGCAGCAGGGAGGAGGGAGGCTGCAGCAGGGGGGAGGGAGGCTGCAGCAGGGGGGAGGGAGACTGCAGCAGGGAGGAGGGAGGCTGCAGCAGGGGGGAGGGAGGCTGCAGCAGGGAGGAGGGAGGCTGCAGCAAGGGGGAGGGAGGCTGCAGCAGAGGGAAGGGAGGCTGCAGCAGGGGGCATGGAGGCTGCAGCAGGGGGGAAGGAGGCTGCAGCAGGGGGGAGGGAGGCTGCAGCAGGGGGGAAGGAGGCTGCAGCAGGGGGGAAGGAGGCTGCAGCAAGGGGGAGGGAGGCTGTAGCAGGGGGAAGAGAGGCTGCAGCAGGGAGGAGGGAGGCTGCAGCATGGGGAAGGGAGGCTGCAGCAGGGGGAAAGGAGGCTTGCAGTCTGCTTTTGTTTCTACTTCCATCACATACTGAGCACCCAAATTTTGTTTTTACTTTTCAATTGCTATAACCTAAAGGCGGAGAGAAAAGAACATTCCACGTTCTCTAAATTATGGGTACATGTGGTAGGTAAATTGTCCATACTGAGTGTGTACGGTGCCTGATTGCTTACAGATTATAAATTTGAAGGGTGGGCAAACAGGATGTTTAGTCCAAAGTTGTTCTTGTTTCTCCTTCTTCTTCTTCTTCTTCTTCTTCTTCTTCTTCTTCTTCTTCTTCTTCCTCTTCCTCCTCCTCCTTTTCTTTCTCCTCTTCTTCTTGAAGGTTGGATCTTATAGAATTTGAAATTCATTAAAGGTCACAAAGTATTACACAGTTCTGTAGAGCAAATATTCAGTACAGGCATCCCCTTCTTTCATGGTCCCTAATAAAGAAGGGAAGAATATTCATACCCATGTCTGTAATATTTCAGAGGATGCTCTAGACAGGGAGACAAATAAATCTGAAAGATAATACAGCATATCTTATCTTGTCTACAGCTGAATAATTATCAGCAAAGTTACTCATTGGGAGCTTTGTGATCCATGAGCCTTAAGAAAAGAATACTGCCCCTGTCCCCACCTCCCACTTAAAAAAAAATGCTGGCATGGCCTAAGTAAGTCTTCACAGCCATGAGAAGGTTTTTTGGCATAGGTTGAGAGTTAGATTGACTTTTTTTGGGCGGGGGGCAGGGGCTGGATGAAGCCTGAAAAGTTGCTATACGTCTCTGAACATCACAATTTCTGCCAAGAACTGCCAACAAAAGAAGAACTTTTAGGGTAACCCCGGAGAAAGAACATAGGATGTAGCAGATCCTCCCACTCTGTAGGTTCTGGAGAAGAAGAAGTGGTTAAGTATTTGGCTCTGAGGTCAGAAGGCTGCGCTCTGAGCACCTGCAGGGAGCCTCCTTCTAGGTTCTGGAGCCCTGTGGCTGAGAGTGGGTGTATAGCATCTTGTTTCATGGCTTCAGCTACACTTTTCCATCTCACACACCCCCCTCCACACACACATCCTGCACCTGGCCTGCCGTCTATGCTAGAGGATCTGAGGGACGGCAGGTAATGCTGTTACCTTAACGACCAAAAGTGTCCCTGCAGATGCCCATTGATATGCTGTGCCCTCTGCTATCATGGTGGACTTTGGAACTATGATCATTTTGCTCTCAATTAGATTCCCCTTATATCACCAGGAATGATTTTATATCTCTTCCCACTGAGGATCTTACCCTCTGTACGACTGCTTTGTAAACCTTAAACTCTTGACTCCACGGTTGTTAGTGAGATATACTTGGTAGGGTGGATATGCTGCTGAAAATGGAGAGGGCACTTGTAAAGTGGCAGTGGCCCGAGAACACACCCAGCACGTCTGAAACATCACTGCCTGAGACTGAAAGGGCCCAGGGGCCGCCTGTAGGTTGTGTCAGTAGGGTGGCATTAGACCCTGCTGAGACCACGTCACAGGTATGGGGATGGCATAACCAAAAGTCTTCTTCCCAAAAGGCCTCCAGCCTGCTCATCCGAGCACCAGATGGAAACATGATGGGTACCAGAAGCAAACCCGCAGCTGCCTGCCAGCTGTGGCTGACGATGAGTTAGGAGGCCTGGCTTGTGAAGGCTCAGAAGGAAATTCTGAGAGTCTCTTCAAGACTCTACCAGGGCCGGTCATGTGATCAAGTGGGGCCGAAGGATCAGCTATGATTAAGAAGAGACCAGAACCACTGAAGAGAAACATTTGCTTTACTGGGACAATAGATACTGTTCACTTGGGGCTGGAGAATCAGTGATGACTAATTAGAGACCCGTGTCATTGAGTGTAATCTTCTGTGAATTGTTTTTGTAAGGGCCAACACATAAGAACTGTGGTCCAGAGAGGCAAAGCTGCATCTTGTGCTGTCAGCCAGACTTGTTAAATGTGGAAGTCTCTGGCCTGCTACTGGTTTAGGTGGCAGAAAAGCTACAGGAAATGGCAGGGCTGTGGGAGGACCACCAAGGACAGCAGCAGCTGTACTTTAGAGCTAGACGGGCACAGATGGAAAAGGAGAGCTGCCTAGGCCCCCTGGAGGCCAAAAGATGGTGAGAGGCCCCAGGTATTGGGCAGTGAAGTGTTTTTTTTATTATAATCGTGCCCTGATTCTTCCCTCTTGGGATTAGAGGAGACCTTCTGTTTAGCAGGTGGATGGGTTAGCTTTATTGTTGTTGTTTTTGTCTTTTTTGCTTTTTTAAAATTTTTTTTAAATTTTTTATTAATTTATTCTTGTTACATCTCAATGATTATCCCATCCCTTGTATTAGCTTTTGGTTTAATGGGCTGGCGCCCACCTCACTGCCTTCTGCATCTGGCTCTGCACCCTCACTGGATCATGTGAGGCTGGAGCAGAGCCTCCTCGGCCATCACACAGGTAATGGGGCTTCTGGTTTCTCTCAGAACTCTGCGTGGATTAATTACTAAAGAAGGAAACTGAGAGACAGTAGAGTACTGACTCACAAGTAAGGTGCAGGAATTCCACAACTTATTCCAACCTTTCCACAGGGCAGACTAGACAGCACTAGCTGCTCCCCGATAACAGAATGGACACACCCATCCAAGTGGACTAGGGAATGAGGGCAGGAAGAGGGCAACCCTGACCCAAGATGTCTCTACTGTTTCTTTTCCATCTCATAGCAGATGGGACAACGGGTCCTAAAAGTTACCACTCATCTGCCTTCTTAAACTCTGGACGGAATCCTTGAACTCTCAACAACCCTCGCTTCCTTCTGTCTGGAGATACGGCCCCAACATCCCAAGGGCTGATCCCCTTGCAGGATTTCGGACTCTCCTGTGTCCACAGGCTTTTCTTGTTGCCGCCCAGGTGGTCTGTAGTTCCCTTCTTCAGCACAAACCCTGACCCAGCTAAGTCTGTGTGGCTTCAGGAAACTGCAGGCCCGGGGGAAATCTCCTCCAGGGCAAAGCAAGGCCATGAGAGCAGAGGTCTGCTGAAGGAAGAGCCCAGGTGAGGAGTCAAAGGCACTGCTCGCTCAGGGTCAGCTTGCAGTGCTGTCTCCAGCGGCCAGCTAAACAACATGTAAACAGCAGCCGGAAATGAAAACTGCTTCTTCTTGCCGTGAACCCAGAGCCCCGTGTCCCCGCCTACCAACACCCTTCTTTCTGTCCTGAGGCCCAAACAATACTGCCTCCACAAAGGAGTGTGTAAGCTTTGGAACATACTGGCTCATAACTGGCAAGTACCCCAAAATATGGAAATTCCAAAAGTGTCCAGAAACATTATGTCTCTTTACTGAGTAATATGTTGAGGTTAAGAGGAGTTAAAATTAATAAAGATAATTTAGATGCATGTTTAGACTAATCCATGGTTTCCAGAAGGGGAGACAGACCCTGAGAATTGGCAAAGAAAAAGAAGAATTGTGAATTGAAAACTTGAGCAAGTTGAACCAATTCTTGTAAAAATTATTTTGTGTTTGGAATGCTGTTACCGTTGTCTTGGAGGCGCTGTGAGACAAACCTAAGTCTCCCTCCGGGGGCCAGAAAATTGCTGAAGAAATTAAAATTTCTTGTCCTCCCTTGGCAGCCCCCACATGAAGTCTTTAGTCCAGACTAATGTAACTAAGATTTTTAGAAAGAAAGAAATATTTCTAAAAGTACCGAAAATGGCCCTAATGGCATTGTGCTAAGGAAAGGGTTAAAACAGACTTCACAGGAAGGCCTGGAGACTCCAAGCCTTTCCCCTACAGCAAACCTGGAGGCCTTCATCGCCAACCGCCAACCGCACCATGCATGCACAGTCCTGTGGGGGCCTCCTTGTTCCAGGCCCTGTCTTCATCACCTCTGTGCCCCGCCTCCTTCCCCCCTCCCGCCTTCCCCCTACCCCCACCCCACTCCCGCCCCAGGCCTCCACCAGCGCCTTGACTGAGGGTGCCTGGCCGTTTATCCATAGCAAAAAGCCTCTTTTCGCCATAAAAACATTATGGCTTTAGGATACATTTGGATTCAGAGGATGGGCATGTCGTTGCTGATGGTACAAATCCGCGAGCTTTAAAAAGAAATTTGATTACCCGAGTCTCTGAAATAGAATAACTTCAAACCCGAGGCTCAATTTCCTACCAGGCTTTGTTAGTTAATTGACAAGCACAGAGCCTCCCAGGCTTTGACTCTGCCACAAGGGCTTAAATTAAGAACATCAAATGTCCCGATCTTAAGACATGGTGAAAGGAGGCTCATCAGAGATGACCACTCAGACATATTTTTAAAATATGTTTATTGTTAGCATACCTGCCTCTAGGTTGCTTAGCAACCTCTGACATCATCATACCCACCACTAGGTGTGTGCCAGGGGCCCAGGATATAAAAGGACCAACTCTCCACCTCTCTTTCTTTGCTCTCCCTCTTACTCTGTCCTTCTGTCTCTTTCTCTGTCTCTCTCCCTGTCTCTCCTCCTGGGGTGCCCCTTCCTCCCCCTCTTTCTTCTCTCCTTTTCTATAATAAATCTCATGCCATATGTTTTGTGTGGCACATATTTCATATTTAACATGTATAGTCAACTGAAGGTCTTCACTACAGCCATCTGGGACTACATTCAGGTATTCAGGGACCCAGGTACAGCGCTGAGTGTTCAGAGCATGGGGGTTTTGGAAGACAGAAACCACATCTTGGCATCCTGCTCTGCAGCTGTAGTGGGGGCTTCACAGAAGCAAGCAGTGTGACAGAAGCTAACACAGTCGGATGATGTTCTGCACACACAGGCCCTGTAATGCCCTGTCGTAAGGCTCAGAGTCTGTCTCCACTAGCAAGCAAAAACCTACAAAGATCTTTATTGATACTTTGTTAATATTCTACAGCAAGATATAAAGAGACAAAAAGTAAAGAGATTGCGTTCTTTCTTTCACTGAATTTATAAAAAGACAGATTATAAAGAGGTCCCTGAATGTTTCAAATGTGAAAATTAGGCCTTGCCTTTCCCCAGAGCTAGCAGCCTTTCTACTGATAGAGGTAAACTCACAAACAGGTTTTGAGAGATTAGGCATTAGACAAACTTCCTGGTAGGCAGCCTGATAGGGAAAGGAGCCGTGGCTAGGTAACAAAAGAGGTGAATTTCCAAGATGCCTGGCTTCTTCCTCACCCTCCTGACTTGAGACAAAAGCCTGGCAGCTTGAAGCAAAGTCCTTGTAGGCGTTTGCTTCCCATCAGCAGGCTCTCTGCTGATGAACTGGCTCAGTCAGTCCAAGGTCTGCACAGCACTCTGGCTTTCCTCACTCACCAGATGGACATTACTCCCAATAACCAAACTCTTAGAATTCTCCTGACTGCAGCCATGTGGCCAAAAGAGCCATCCTGTTTATGCAGTTTACGCAGTGCTTGGGGTGGGATTACAGTTGAGATAGGCCCTACAATAGGGGAAATTGCTTCATCAGCCACCTTCTATCACTGGTTATGCAGGGACTTGACAGATGGCCTTAAGGGACCAACTAAACTCCTTAGCTAGGGTAGCCTAGAAAACAGGAGAACAAGATTTACTGGCTACTGAAAAGGATCTGCCTCTTCTTGAATGAGGAATGATATTTTTATGTAACCAGGTCAGATGCAGTAAGGAATATGGCTCAGCACCTGAAGGTATGAATTACAAAAGAAGAGGTAAGTGTAAAAGCAACTTTTAGTCAACTGATATAATTGTCATCTCAGAGGCTTACTGCTGAATAAACTCACCTGTTCTAGTTCATTCTGAACTCTGGTTGGCTTGTTCAATTCAGATGTTCTGGCTTAAACTCCTCTTTAAGCTGACTGATTCAAACTTGGCTTCTGACTGAATTGCTCTGCTTGGCCTCAAACTAACTCTGGCAACCTGTTCTAATCTTCTGGGGTTTTGTTTGTTTGTTTGTTTGTTTCCTCATTCTCTGGCTCATTTTGTCTTATCTGCAACCTGTCTCTGTAAAACTGTCCCAGTAAAACTGCTCCTCCCCCATCCCCCACCCCATACACACACACACACACACACACACACACACACACACACACCGCCAACCCTTGTCTCTTTCTTTCTCTGCACTGTTCTTTTAAGTCTTCTCTTTCCTGTGCTGTTCTCGTGAGAGTTGGGAGTATCCTATCTTCGGCTGTCAAATCCTTCTCTGATTTGCCACTTTGTCTGCCCCTCAATTAGAGATCATTTTCAAACATTACTGCTTCATTCTACAAACCAATTTGACCTTGTATTGTTTGGGATTAAAGGTGTGTGCTAAGGGTATGTCTGTATTCGAGTCAGATCACATAGACCTAGAAGGTCTTTAGATGTGATCCCTTGCTAGAGTATAGCCATGTTGCTGGACTAAAACTGACTCTAGTGTCCAGATATAAGTGAGTATATACCATTTGAGTCTTTCTGCTTCTGGGTTAATTCACTTATTATGATCATTTCTAGTTCAATCTATTTGTCCACAAATTTCAGGAATTCCTTTTTTTTTTTAATAGCTGAGTAGTATTCCATAGTGTAAATGTACCACAGTTTCTTTATCCATTCTTCTACTGAGGGACACTTAGGCTGTTTCCATGATCTGGCTATTATGAATAAGGCTGCTATGAACATGGTTGAACAAATTTTCTTGTTGTGTGCTGGAGCATCTTCTGGGTATATTCCAAGGAGTGGGATAGCTGGGTCTTGAGGAAGCCCTATTCCCAGTTTTCTGAGATAGCGCCAGATAGATTTCCAAAGTGGCTGTACTAGTTTGCATTCCCACTAGCAATGAAGGAGTGTTCCTCTTTCTCCACATCCTCGCCAGCATGTGGTGTCGCTTGAATTTTTGACTAGCTCAAGGGGCATGTCCCATGAAAGTCTTCACTTATCAGGAAAGTGGGACAGAGGGGAGGACATCTTATTGGGACTCTAGGTGAGAGGAGCATGGGAGAATGGGGAAATAGAAGGATCCAGAGGGTTCTAGAAACCTACAAGAAGAACGTTATGATGGGCAGATCTGGGCCTAGGGGTCCTGTTCAAACTATGGCACCAGCCAAGGACAATACATGCAGTAAACCTTGAACCCCTACCCAGATCTAGCCAATGGACAGGACATTCTCCACAGTTGAGTGGAGAGTGCGGACTGACTTTCACATGAACTCTGGTGCCCCATATTTGACCATGTCCCCTGGATGGGGAGACCTGGTGGCACTCAGAGGAAGGAAAGCAGGCAACCAAGAAGGGACTTGATACCCTATGAGTATATACAGGAGGAGGAGGTCCCCCTCAGTCACAGTCATAGGGGAGGGGAGTAGGGGGAAAGTGGGAGGGAGGGAGGAATGGGAGGATACAAGGGATGGGCTAACAATTGAGATGTAATATGAATGAATTAATAACAAGAAAAAAACCTTCCTCTACAGATAAGAAGTAGATACACTTGGAGTTGGAGATCCTAGCCTCTTCCACTGTCTGGCCTCCTGTTACTCTCCTATTGCTGTGATGAGACACCATGGCCAACATAACTTGCAAACAGAAGCACTTAGTTGGAGGCTTGCCTACTGTTTCAGAGGGTTAGTCTATGATTATCACGATGGGAAAGCCTGGCAGCAGGCAGGCTAGCATAGTGTTGGAGCTTTCGTCCTGACCCACAGACAAGAGGCAGGGGTTGGGAGTGGCGAGGTTTTGGGGGGGAAGGGCCTGGGCCTAGCATGAGCTTTAGAAACCTCAAACCCCACCCTTCCAACAACCTCCTCCAACTAGGACACGCCTCCTAATCTTACCTAAACAGTCCACTAACTGGGAACCAATCATATGGATATATGAACCTATGGGAGTCATTCTCGTTCAGACGTCCCCCTTCCACTCCCTGGCCCGCATAGGCTGGTAGCCATATCATAACTCAAAATGCATTTCATCCAACTACAAAAGTCCCCATAGTCTATCACAGTCTCAACACTGCTTAAGGCTGTCTACTAACTGAAATCCTCTGTTTAAAAATAAAACAAAACAGATCACATACTTCCAAATAAAATGACTCCATTTCAAAAGGGAGGAAAGGGAGCACAGTGAGAAAACATGGTACCAAAGCAAGACTGAAAACCAACTGAGCAAACTCCAAATCCCAAAAATCCATGTCTGATGTTAAAGACCTTACATGGCTGTCCTCTTGTAATGATCATGGTAAAAATGTCTTTTAGAAAGGCAAAACTACCTTAGTCAGGAACCCTGCTACACCCAAGTCTGCACCTGGCAACCAGAACCCAGTGATATCACTCACTCAAGTCCTAGAACCCCATAACTCCCACGGGACAGGGTATAAGCAAAGACCAAGAGCAATGCTCTGCTCTGCTCTACATGTCCAGAGAGATGCCACTGATGCCACCTTGATCTGCCTTGGGGCCAGAGAATGTCCCCCAGGATCCTGGCCCTTCAAATCAGAGACTTCTGTTAGAGACGGTTAGATACATTACGCAGGTGAGCATCCTTGGGGGAAGTGAGGTAAGGACCATACTTGGGAAGTAAGAGTGTGAACTTTATGTGATGCTGCTCAGCATGGTAAAACATAACTTTTGTTCTACTAAATACACGTAGCTACCTTTTTGCTTGTGACAGTTGGTGTCATTGGTAGGATTTTGGATAGTCCTTAGAAAAGGCAAAGCTAAAGTGGCTTCCTGCTGTTGCAGTGGCATTCACCCCACGGAGAAGAGTGAGCTGCTGACTGCACGACTTTCCTCCACAAAGGCATGGGCTTGAGGCTTCTGGCCTTAAAACCAAGTAACAGAGAGATGGTGGCAGGAAGGAAGGCCCAGGCTTCTGACAGAAAAGTGGGATCATGAGAGACTGAATAACCAAGAGCATATTAACTAGAGCAGATCTTAAATTTGAAAAGCCTGCACTTCTAGCAACCTAAGTTGGTACTTTAGAAAAAGAGAAACCAAATTCCTCTATTATTTAACAAACACGTTGAGAAAAGGCAGAAACTAATAAGAGGAATTTTCCTCATTAATTTATTCACTTTAAGTCCTGATTGCGGCCCCCTTCCCTCCTCTCCTCCGAGTCCCACCCTCATACCCCCTCCCCCATACTCCCATATCCTTCTCATAGAGAAGGAGGCGCCCGTTGGTACCAATCCTCCCTGCACATCGAGTTACAACAGGACTAAGTGCATCCTCTTCCACTGAGGCCAGACAAGGCAGCCTAGGTAGGGAAAAGGGATCCAAAGGCAGGCAACAGAGTCAGAGACAGCCCTCTACTCCAATTGTTAGGGCACCCACATGATGACCAAGCTGTACGTCTGGTACATATGGGTAGGAAACCTAGGTCCACCCCATGTAGGTTTTTTGGTTGGTGGTTCAATCTCTGTGGACCTCCATGGCCAAGGTTAGCTGACTCTGTCATGTCGGGTCTTCTTGTGGTGTCCTTGACCAATCTGGCTCCCTTAATCCTTCCCTCCTTTCTTCCACAAGACTCCCCAAGCTCGGCCTATTGTTTGGTTGTGAGTCTATGCATCTGCTCCTAGATGAAGCCTCTGAGAAGATGGTTATGCTAGGATCCTGTCTGCAAGCATAGCAGAGTGTCCTTAATAGTGTCTGGGGTTGGCTCTCTCCCATGGGATGGGTCTCAAGTTGGGCCAGTCATTGGTTGGCTATTCCCTCAGTCTCTGTTCCATATTTATCCCTTCACTTCTTGTGGGCAGGACAAATTTTGGGTCAAAGGTTTTGTGGATGGGTTGGTGTCCTCCTCCCTCCATTGAGAATCTTGCCTGGCCACAAGAGGTGGCTACTTCAGCCTCCATATTCCCCGCTGCTAGCAGTCTCAGCTAGGGTCACCCCCATAGACTCCAGGGAGCCTCTCCATCTTATCCCAGAGATGCCCACCCCACTGGTTGTTTCCATTCTCCTGGCCCTCTTTCCCCCTTCACTGCTCTCCCCACATCTGATCCCCACACCTACCTCACACCCAGTTCTGATGTCTACTTTATTTCCCCTTCAGAGTGAACTTTAAGCATCCTCCCTTGGGCTCTCTCTCTCTCTCTCTCTCTCTCTCTCTCTCTCTCTCTCTCTCTCTCTCTTATTTAGTTAGCTTCTTTGGGTCTGTGGATTGTAATATAGTTATCCCGTGCTTTATGGTTAATGTGGCTTATAAATGAGTACATACCGTGAGTGTCTCTCTGGGTCTGAGTTACCTCATTCAGGATGATCTTTTCTAGTTACATTCATTTACCTGAAAATGCCATTATATCTTTGTTTTTAATAGCTGAGTAGTATTTCGTTGTGTAAATGTACCACTTTTTTTTTTATCTATTCTTCAGTGGAGGCACATCTAGATTGTTTCCAGATTCTGGCTATTATGAATAAAGCTGCTATGAATATAGTTGAGCAAGTATCCTTTGTGGTATGGTAGAGCATCTTTTAGATATATGCCCAAGAGTGGTATAGCTGGATCTTGAGGTAGAATTTTTCCCAGTTCTCTGAGAAAGCACAAGATTGATTTCCAAAGTGGTTATATAAGTTTAAACTCCCACCAGCAATGCAGGAGTGTTTCTCTTTCTCCACATCTTTTCTAGAATGTGCTGTCACTTGAGATTTTTTATAATAGCCATTCTGACTGGTAAAAGATGGAACCCCAGAGTAATTGTGATTTGCAGTTCTCTGGTGGCTAAGGTAAATGAACATTTTTTTAAGTGCTTCTTGGTCATTAGAGGTTTCTCTGTTGATAATTCTCAGTTTAGCTCTGTACTGAATTTTTAAATTGCATTATTTGGATTGTTGGTGCTTAATTTCTTGAGTACTTTATATATTTTTTATATTAGTTCTCTTTTGGATGCAGACGACATCTTGGTGTAATTCTAACCAAGCAAATGAAATACCTGTATGATACAAATGTCAAGTATGTGAATAAAGAAATTGAAGAAGATATCAGAAGATTGAAAGGTCTCCCGTGCTCATGAAGAGGAAGGATTAATAAAATGGCGATCTTACCAAAGGCAATGGACAGATTCAACTCAATTCTCATAAAAGTTCCAACAGATTTCTTTTTTATTTTTCATTTATTTACTTTACATCTAATTGTAGCCCCATCCCTGCTCTCCTCCCAGCACTGTCCTCCCTCTCCCCCATCCCCCTCTCCTAGTCCCCAGTCCCATCTGTACAGCTCATCAAGTTGCATCAAGACTGAGCATTTCATCCCAGCACTCGGGAGGCAGAGGCAGGTGAATCGCTGTGAGTTCGAGGCCAGCCTGGTCTACAAAGCAAGTCCAGGATGGCCAAGATAACATAGAGAAACCTTGTTTCAGGAAAAAAAAAAAAGACTGAGCATTTCCTCTTCCTCTGTGGCCTGGGAAGGCAGTCCCACCAGGGAGAAGTGATCAAAAACCTGGTGACACAGTCCATGTCTGAGACAGCACCGCACCCCGCCCTCACTCCCTTTACTAGAGGACCCACGTGAAGCCTGAGCTGCCCATTGACTACATCTTTGTAGGGTGCCATGGTCCAGTCCATGTATGGTCCTTGGTTGGTGCTTCTTTCTCAGCAGGCCCCTTTGGGCCCTGGTTAGTTGGCTCTGTTGGTTTTCTTGTGGAGGTCATGTCACCTCCAAGTCCTTTTCTCTTTCCTCCCACTTTCTCACAAGACTCCCTATGCATCCCCCAATGTTGGGCTTGGTGGAGCCTCTCAGAGGACAACTCTGTTAGGCTTCTGTCTTGCAAGCATAGCAGAGAAATATGAATAGTGTCAGGGGTTTGGTCTCACCCATAGGGTGCATCTTGGGTTTGGCCAGGCATTGGTTAGACCTTTCCGATAAGTTCTATTACTGAAAAAACACCTGACCAATACAGATTTTGGTACCAGAAGTGGCTATAGAGAGGCAGAAGTATAAGGAAGAGTATGTTAAGTATTTGGAATAGGTTTTCCAATTTGTCAACACCTACAATTACTGAAGCCTTCCCTGAGAGCTTGCAGAGTTCTGATGGCCCATGATATGACTTACTTTACTAACTAAAGTAAACAAATGTATTGATTATCCTGATTCATCAGTGGATTTAATGACTCTGTATACTCAATTTTTGATGGTTTGTGGAAAAAATAAGGAAAATGATGATGCTGGTTAGTTGCTTCTAGTATCTCTGGATAAATTGGCAAAGGAAAAGAACTCCATGACAAACTTAAGACAGCTTCTTACATCTTGGAATGCAATGATGGACAACAATGAACTCAGTAATAAAACTAATAAATTAAATAAAATAGTACAGAAATAGGCTAAAGGTTTCTCTGTGTGCCCTGGAAGAGAATTTTCTCTCTGGCAGCCACAGAGCTCAAGTTGCAGAAAATCAAACCAAAGCCCTCATAATTCAGGTTGGCTGAATTACAGACAAAATTCAATCCCTAGCCTCAGAGGGTGTTGGTGAGTAAAACAATGACATTATAACTTAGGGGTGGGGATGTATGGGATGACCCTATTGAATCTGAGAACTTTGAACCCTCATATTTTCATAGTTTGATGAAAGTCTTTGGAAAGGACCAGGAGGTATAGCCTGGTTTCAGGGGGTATGTCAGTAGAAGATCGCAAAGCATTAAGCAGAGTATTGTTAATAGTGTCAGGGATTGGCTCTTTCCAAAGGGGTGGGTCCTGGGTTGGGCCAGGCATTGGTTGGACGTTCCCTCAATCTCTTCTCTATCTGTTCTATCTTTTTTTAATTTTTAAAATATATTTTATTAATTTATTCATATTATATCTAAATTCTTATCCCATCCGTTGTATGCTCCCGTTCCTCCTTCCCTCCCATTTTCCCCTAACTCCCCTCCCCTATGACTGTGACTGAGGGGGACCTCCTCCCCCTGTATATGCTCATAGGATATCAACTCTCTTCTTGGTAGCCTGCTATCCTTCCTCTGAGTGCCACCAGGCCTCCCCATCAAGGGAACGTGGTCAAATATGAGGCACCAGAGTTCGTGGGAAAGTCAGACCCCACTCTCCACTCAACTGTGGAGAATGTCCTGTCCATTGGCTAGATCTGTGGTACATTTACACTATGGAATACTACTCAGCTATTAAAAACAAGAAATTCCAGAAATTTGTGGGCAAATGGATGGAACTAGAAATGATCATAATGAGTGAGTTAACCCAGAAGCAGAAAGAGTCAAATGGTATATACTCACTTATATCTGCATACTAGCCCAAGGGGCATGTCCCATGAAAGCCTTCACTTACCAGGAAAGTGGGACAGAGGGGAAGACTTCTTATTGGGACTCCAGGTGAGAGAAGCAAGGGAGAATGGGGAAATAGAAGGATCCAGAGGGTCCTAGAAACCTACAAGTAGAACATTATGAAAGGCAGATCTGGGCCCAGGAGTCCTGCTCAAACTATGGCACCAGCCAAGGACAATACGTGCAGTAAACTTCAAACCCCTACCCAGATCTAACCAATATCTGTTCTTTCTTTATCCCTGCATGTCTTGTAGGCAGGGTGAGTTTTGGGTCAAAGTTTTTGTGGGTTAGTTGGTGTTCTCTCTCCACTTGTCTGATTAGAGGGTGTCCTCCTCAGCCTCTATGGCCCCTGCTACTAGGAGTCGCACCTATAGTCCCCCTTATATCTTCCCAGAGACAGGATTTTCATATGTTGAAAATCCACTGATGGATTTTCAGTATGGATATCAATATGAAAATCCATCAGTGTACTCGACCATATAAACAAACTGAAAGGAAAAAAAGCACTTAAATTTTTTAAGAAAACAAAACAAATGAGACCATTTCACATGTATCTGATATTTTAGGCCATTTAATAAATGTATTTATGTTTGATACTGATGTTTAACATTTAAACAGACACATACCATACACTGGACATTTCATGGAAAGTATATTACTAAAATTTTAATGTATAAATCTTTACATATGGAAGTTTTTTTCTGATTTGGAAACCACATTAAGACATCTTTTGCAATTTTATCTTTTTGTACAACACGTTTTATGAACAATAAAACTATCCTAGCATAAGAGTAAATGCCATAATCAAAGGGACAACCACTCATAAGGATAGCTGCAAAGTACATCCCAATATCATTAGGACAAGTATCTTGGCAGGCAAACAGTACCAGCATACATGTAATGTATATTTTATATCAACATTTCACTAACATTCTGTACCAAGGAGCAGAATAGGCTTATGAACAAGAAATTGAATATAGAAATAGTGTCCTAGTAAGGATTATGAACTTACACATATATAAAAGTACTATGACATTGAAGTCTACACTGTAAGAAGAATTAAGACAGCAATAAGGACAGGTGAATAGAAAACTGGTAAAAAAAAAAAGCCACAGAATTTCTTCTATATTGAAATTACTCCAAGGACCTCATTAACCGTAGTTTATTCCATAGTACTAGCACCAGTCAGGGCTATGTAAAATAAATGAAAATCTACAAATTGCTTCTGACATGATACTGGGATGAATACTGGAAAATTGGAAAATATTCCATATCAGAGAAGAAAAAATTACTAATGATGTTAGAGAAAATCAATAAAGCAGTTAAGAGAAACCAAAACTCTAGGAAACAAGTGGAAAGATGAAATTCTCTTTCATTGTTTGATTAAAGAGTTGCAGTGCCTAGATTTTTCTACCCAAGGCAACGGGCTCTTCCTGATAACTGTCTCTCTCATGGCTTCCTTCTGAAAACTCTTCTTAGAGCTCCTGTTAGGTCCTTATTCCTCAAACTGTAAATGAACGGGTTCAGCATGGGGGTGACCACACTGTACATCACAGATGCTCGTGCCGTTGAGTGTGAGTTTTGGGTGACAGAGGAACTGAGGTACACCCCCAAGAGTGTAGAATAGAACAGCAAAACAACTGAGAGATGAGATGCACAGGTGGAAAACGCTTTGTACTTCCCCTCCGATGATGAGATCGCACGTATGGAGGAAACTATCTTAGAGTAAGAGTAAAGGATGCCAGCAAGAGGACCACCGCCCAGCAGGACAGCTGCAAAATACATCACCATGTCGTTAGGGAAGGTGTCATTGCAGGCGAGCAGTACCAGTTGGTTAAGCTCACAGACAAAGTGGGGGATTTTCAAATCCGTGCAGAAGGAGAGCCGCAGCGCCATGGAGCTCTGTAGCAAGGAATTCAATGCTGTGGATACCCAGGACCCCAAAACTAGTAGTCCACAGAGGCGGCGGTTCATGATGACCGTGTAGTGCAGAGGGTGACAGATTGCCACATATCGGTCGTAAGCCATCACAGCCAGAAGAAAGTTGTCCAAAACTCCAAACAGGATGAAAAAGTACACTTGGGCAATACAGCCTTCATACGTTATCACCTTGTCATGTGTCTGTATGTTCACTAGCATCTTTGGGATGCTGACAGAGGTAAAACAGATGTCAGCAAAGGACAAGTTGGAAAGGAAGAAATACATGGGCGTGTGAAGATGGGAGTCTGCAACTGTGGCAACTATAATGAGCAGGTTCCCAAGTAGAGTGACTAGATACATGAACAAAAATAGTCCAAAAAGGAAGGGCTGCCATAGAGGGTCCTCTGAAATTCCCAGAAGAATGAACTTTGAAATGTGTGTGGCATTTTCCAACTCCATATAGCTAGCATAACAAAAAGGAGAAAGTAAGCTGATGCAATTACATTATTATGTAAAACATTACACAAGATTAACCTGACCAAAAAACTATAGTTTATAGTATACTGCTAGGATGCTAACTCCTGTTTTGTGTATAAGTGGTTGGCTTTTTAGGGCATCCCCTGGTACGACTCATTTGGAACTTCTATCTCACTCCAAGCCTTTACCCAAGAAGATGGTATTACAAATGTAATGAATTCTTTGTTTGGAAATACAATTTAGTTTTGGCTGTGCACTATATATGCCCTTGAGATTAAATTTTACCATAATAATTTCTATCTCGTGATTAAATAAGTTTAATACATTAGTTCCACAAACAAAGACATACACTTTTTTTTTAAAAAAAATGTCTCCGGGGGTAATGTTGTCTAATTAGCTCAAGTGGTTCCTGAGAGACTGAAAGGAAGGAAAGCTTCTTTGATGCTGGCTGCGTTCAAACCCAGTCACATTCGGTCAGGGGGGGTCACAAAAACAGTAACACATCAAATCAAACTTCTCAGAAGTTAAGTATTTCATCAGTGTGGTACTCACATACTTACAGGTTGAGCTTCCATTTGGGGGAAAAAATGCAAGGGGAAGAGAGCAACAGATGTGAAATATAAGAATTTTTTTCCTGTACCATGCAAGATTAGTTAGAGTTTGAATTCACACGTGATAATGGAATATATTGCATTACACAATACAGTGCTGTGATACATGTACACCTGACATAGCGATCAAGTCTAGAGACTACAGTCCCCCACCCCAGTGTGCAACGTAGGGTACAGCCTCTGCTGTGACTTCTGTCTTACCTAAGCTGCCCTGTCCCTCATTCCCACTCCTCAGCCTCTGAAAACTACTAATCTACTCAATTTGTGTAATAAAAGTGTGCTGGGTTCCACAGGGAAACACTAGTGTGTCTGATTCTGTCGAGTATGACACGTATAGAAAGACAAATATCAGATGGTTGTCATGTGGACAACAGCAGATTAGCCCTCTGTTTTCCCCGCAGAGTACACTTTCTGTCTTACTGTGAGCTTTCAGAACGTATCTCTTTGGACAAATGACATAGGAGCACTGTAATTGTGCCTGGTACCTTCAAAGTCTCCAAGCCTCGGCATCTTTTCTTATAGTAAATTCTGTACCCACCAGGACAGCTTTACCTTTTACATCAACAAAGTGCTGAATGTGCCTCAGGCCTGAGGGCATTGCATCATGCACACGCTTGTAACTGCGTGCTTTGTATTGAAATTTGAATTAAAGATCTAAATTTTCAGTATTCTGTTTTGTTTTCATTCCTGTTTTCACAGTTAGGCAAATATATTTGTATTATATGGGATAGAGGTTTTAAAAGGAGGTATTATGTAATAAAAATAATGTCAGAGGAATAAGGTGAGACCTAACTAACTTATTCTAAAACATTTGCACTAAACAAAATTAAGTAGAACATTAACATTAATTGAAAGAGCAATATAATCCCTCGAATGTTTTCAAGAGTAATTGATTGCTACATTGGAGATGACCTATAAATAAATGAATATCATAACATTCTGTTAACATTGTGGTACATAGTACATGCTCAATGACCATTTATTAAAGTAACTTGGGAACCAAGTCTCAGTGCATTTGGAAATGTAACACATACTAATGTTTTCTTTAAGTTCAACTTTATCTTTTCAATTTTTAAGAATTATAATCACATCACTTTCTTTATCCTTTTCACTCCCTCTAGCCCCTCCCATGTCTTCCTCAATCCCTCTCAGATTCATGGCCTCCTCCTCTTTGTTATTTTTGCATAGATATTTCTATATACGCATAAATATGTAAATGCAACATGCTGAGTCTATTTAGCGTTGCTTGTATGTACATGATTTAAGTATTGACTGCTTGTTGTAAGAGCTTAAATATTTAAATAAAACTTGAATAGATGACTACCAATCTAGAGTAAGATGATACTGATCCTCTAGATAACATATTGCAAAAAGTCAAAGCAAAATTCTCTGAAGGATTTGGGAAGCCAGAGGAGTCAAGGACACCACAAAAGGACCTACAGAGTAAATTAATCTGGGCCCATTGGGGCTCACAGAGATGGACCCAACCAACCAACGTGCACGCCTGGGCTGGACCTAAGCCTATAACACATGTGTAGCAGGTGTGTGGCTTGTTCTTCATGCCGGTCGCCCAGCAACGGGAGCAGGGGCTGTCTCTGACTCTGTTCACTGCCTTTGCATCCCTTTCCCATAGCTAGGGTCCCCTGTCTGGCCTCAGCGGAGGACGATGTGCTTAGTCCTGCTGAGGCTTGATGTTCCAGGGTAGGTTGGTACCCATGGGAGGAATCCCCTTCTCTGAGGAGAAGGGAAGACCTTAGGTAAATGGCCTTGCTGTTGATCGCTCAGTCTCTTTCCTGTCGCACCTGCTGAGCAATCAGACTCACCTGGATAGAGCTTCTGGATGAAAAGACCCTTATTGAAAATCTAGTTGGTCCTCTGTATGGTTGAGTATAGAGACTGTAGATAGTTTTAAGACAGCAGGAGGGGGTCATGCATCAACCTCCAAGATAGGTGAACACCCTAAAGAAAACAGAAACGTCCTGTCCACAGCAATGTTGCACATGCAGAGACAAAGGCAGGGGAGGTATTTAAAGCCCTGTATATCTGCATATTATGTACATTTCCCTCTTGTCACAGTCAGCCTGATTACACAATTTTCCTATGGGACTTTGCTCTTCATAGAAATAAGTTTTTCTTGTGGAGTCTCTGTTCCCAAGGTACCTGATTAAATGTTAGACAAATGAGACTTGATGTATTCAACTCTATGTATTAGTTTCTTTTTCAAAAGTAAAATCTGCTAAGACCATAACATCATTCTGGCCTAATGCTTGCTTCATGTTTGTTTTCTGTCTTTTTTGATGACTAGGTCATGTAATGACCAGGTCTCATGGGCTCTCCAATGCCTTGACTTGGTTTGTGGACACAACTGTTAATATTTCCAGAAACTTTACTATTCTTGTCTAAAACAAGATTTTTTTCCAATCCATAATCACTACAATTCTTGGCTTCATTGTCTTCTTGCAAAACAATTGTAATATTATAATATTATAAAGGAGGAAACACTCAGCACTTTTCATTAGATATACAGAGCTAAAACAAAGCAGGTAAAGGGTCAGATGTGTGGCGTGGAAACTAATGGTATGGAAATTATCTTTCAAATCAATGAAGACATTGATGAAATTCAGAAACACAAGAAATTCATGACCCTAAATTATCATTTTAAAGTAACCTTACACAACTAGGATGGCTACCATTAGATTCATGGAATTAAATGCAGTAACATTATGTCAATGGTCTACTGATTATATTTATCATTCAAAGAACCAGATCTTAGATTTATTGGTTCTTTGGGTTATCTTTATTTCAATTTTTTTTAAATCCCTTTATTTTTACTTTTTATATCTGTTTACTTGATTTGGATTTCATTTGTTCTTGTTTTTTCCAAATTCTTGAGCTGCATCATTAAGTAATTTATTTGTGCCCTTATTATTATTTTTTCATATAGGCATATAGTGCTATGCTTTCTTCTCAGGACTGTTTCTGTGCCCCAGAGGTTTTGTTGTGCTGTTTTAATTTTAGTTTACTTCCAGGATAGTCTTTATATTTCTTTGTGGATTTCTCTTTCGACTCAATCATTGTGTTAGTTAATCTCCCTGAGTTTGTCTAATTACTAGAGATTCTTTAGTTATTAATTTAAGTTTTATTGCATTGTAATCGGAAAAGATTTCAAAATTATTTCAATTTTTCTAAATTTGTTAACACTTAAAACATATTTTAATTCAAATAGAATTACATCACATTCTTCTTTCCCCTTCCTCCACTAACTCTTCCCAGATGCCCTCCCTTCTACCCCTGCCCCTCATCCTCAATTTATATCATATTTTCATTATTATTGCATATATATTTATATGTGTACAAATATATAAATGCAACTGTTAGATTTGTTTTGGTGTGTGTGTGTGTGTGTGTGTGTGTGTGTGTGTGTGTGTGTGTGTGTTTTAAGAACTGATCATTGTGTATTGAAAATAACTAAGGGGCCTCATCCCTGGGAGAGGCTAATTTGCCCTCTCACAGCAGTTATTAGTTATTAGTTATCTGTAGCTCTTTGTCTAGGGGTGGGGCCCTATGATATCTTCCCCCATTCCATATAAGCCTGTATCAATATATTGCCATTGCTCTGGTCTTCACAGAAGACGTTCTGGTATTCTAGCTATTAGAACCTTTCCACGCCCTCTCCGCTAATGTTTCCCGAGCCAGAGGTGTAAGAGCTGTGATGTTGGTGTATCCATTGGGGCTGGACTCCCACAGTCCAGAGGTGTAAGAGCTGTGATGTCGGTGTATCCATTGGGGCTGGACTCCCACAGTCCAGAGGTGTAAGAGCTGTGATGTCGGTGTATCCATTGGGGCTGGACTCCCACAGTCCAGAGGTGTAAGAGCTGTGATGTCGGTGTATCCATTGGGGCTGGACTCCCCATAGTACATTGATCTCTATGCTATGTTAAGTTGAGCTTCTTTGTGGTGATCTCTGTTTGCTGTAAACATGGCTTCTTTGATGAGGGGTGATAGTTACACTTGTTTATGGGTATAAGGATAAGATTTAGAATTGTGCTGGTCTAGCAAAATGTCATAGTAGATTCTCTTTTAAGATCTATGACTTCACTAGCCCTAGGAACCTGGCTAGGTTTCTTGCAGGGCCCGCACTGCTAGTCTAGGCTACGGAGAGGGTCTGCGGCTTGAAAAGAGGACACAACAATGGGTCATTCCTGCTAAGAGAATGCCGTTTATTGGGAATAACAGAGCTGCTTATATAGGGGAGGAACCAGCAATCAAACAGCACTGTGGAAAGTCCCCAAGAGGGAGCAAACTGAGGGCCAAATAACAAGACTCAAACCAAGGAAAATGAAGGCAACCAGTGGAGCACAATGTTTCAACTGCAGAGAAAAACAAGTAATGTTTCAACTGCAGACAAAAAAAGTCATGGTCAGTACCAGCACAGCTACAGCTTCCTACAGATCCCCCTTCTGTATATAAAATGAGCTCCTGCAGTAGGTCCTCCGGGATGTCAATGTACATCTTACCCGTCATGGGAGAGCCCATGTATATCATGAACTTCTTGTCTTAGGTTGATCATACATCCCCCGGATCTTACCCATCATTGAAGACTCATTTATCCAGATTTGGGGAGTGGGATTGTCCATAGCTAGGGACAAGACTGCTTGCTTAAACCTGAATTGTTGAGCATTGTGTGTGTGTGTGTGTGGAGTCGACATAGAAGCATAAGGGAGAAACCCCCTATGCCACAAGCCATGGTACCAATGGCCAAAGTTCCATCCCACTCCTTCATCAGGTTGCCAAAAGTCTGCATTCCTTGCAAAAATGTGCCCTCCCTTAATAGGGGGAGTCTGAGTCTTGTTAATTTTAACAATTTGGGAAGGCAATTGCCCTGTATAATTTAAAATTTACATTCCAAGGTCCGGCCACATATTGATTGCGTGTGCGAAGGTGACAGGAAGCGTGAGTGGCTGGAACAGGGGTGACATGAGTATGGGAGGACACAGGGGAGCAAGCAGCCATGTGCATGTCCCACAGCATGTCAAACTGCTCCTGCCCCCTTTAGTTGCTTCAAGCATAATTTTAATCTCCCCCATGCTATCTTCATCAATTATCCCAGGAATCACCTGCACCCCTCTCATGACAGCACTGCTTTTTCCAAGTAGCAGTCCGAAGGTTCCTGAAGGTAGGGGCCCCAGGACTCCTGTACCTATAGCCTGGGGTACCATTTGCGGAGTTAGTATGACTTGGGAGGAGGCACAGAAGTCCAATCTTGTATTTCCTGGGGTGCCTTGGACGAAGTCTCAGACAGAAAGGGATTTTTTGTGGGACAATTGGATAGAAGGGGTGAGTGTTTGAACATTCTCTAGGGCAGGTGTCTGCAAGGCTCCGTACACCTGCCTCTGCAGGACTGCCCCCCACTTCCCAGTTCCCTGTAGGAAATTTTCATGGACTTCATTTAAAACAGCTTCAGCCTTCCCAAGGTTTTCTTTGACTTTCCTATCTTCACTAAGTAAAGCGTCTCTCACTAACCTCCAGAGAGAAAAGGTAACTACAGGAATCGTCTCTGGGCCTTCCTTGTATAAGGCCTTTTGCAAATCTGACTTTATCTGGTCCCAGTCAGAAAGATTTAGGCCCTCGAAGACTAAAAACCATGGACTGCTCTGTTCTATAGTTTGGATAAAATCTTTTACCGCTTATACTTAATCCCAGTGCCTTGTTCCCTAAGCAGTTTCACTAGTTGCCCCCACCAGAACGGCAGAAGAGCTAGCGGCACCGATCCCAATACACCCATGTCTTCCTTCCAAGAGGCGCTGGCCAGCTTCCCCGGGCGATCTGTCAGACTTTCCCTGCTCTCTGTATCTCGGTGAAACCTCCACTTGCAGCGCCTGCTCTGCTAGTCTAGGTAGGGTGAGGGTCTGCGGATTGAAAAGACAACACAACAATAGCAAAAAAGAGAAGAAAAAGAAAGAAAGAAAGAAAGAAAGAAAGAAAGAAAGAAAGAAAGAAAAGACAACACAACAGTGGGTCATTCGTGCTAAGAGAATGCCGTTTATTGGGAATATCAGAACTGCTTATATAGGGTAGAAACCAGCAATGGAACAGCACTGTAGAAAGTCCCCAAGAGGGAACAAACCAATGACCAAATAATGAGACTCAAAACTAGGAAAATGAAGGCAACCAGTGGAGCACAATGTTTCAACTGCAGACAAAAAAACAAAAGCAACGGTCAGTACCAGCAGAGCTGCAGTTCCCCCACAGTTTCTAGTGCCAGGCACGATTTGCCTCCTGTTGAGTAGTCCTTACATTGAATCAGACAGGTACTTCCAACACGTGCATGTCACTAACTGCATTTTATGAATATGTAGCCATGCTATTCATTGTTATCATAGGTTTCGCAGCTGGGTAGGACAATCAGCTGACTTAGTGCCACAGAGAGGCTCTTACTGCCACTCCCTTTCAATACAGTACTGGAAGCCCTAATCACAGCAAAAAGACAAAAAAGTGAAAATTACAAGGATGCAAATAAGAGTCAAATAATCACAGTTTGTAGATGATATATTACACATAAGAGATTTTAAAAATGCCACCAGAAAAAAATTAAAGAAACTAACAATTTCATCAAAATGACAGGGTAAAAAAAACCAACTCCCCCAAATCAGTAGACCTTTTATTCACCACCAAGAAGCACTGAAAAGAGATCATAGACACACTCCCACTTACAGCAGCATCAAAGACAATAAAAATATCTTGGAATAGAGTTAACTAAGGATGTGAAAATCTGCCCTAATGAAAACTTCAAATCTCTGAAGAAAGAGATGGAGAAGACACTAACAAAGTGGGAAATATATACTGCTAATAGATCGGTAAAATTGATCTTGTGAAAATGGCCATTCTGCTTAAACTAATTAGAGAGTTAATACAATACAAATCAAGTTACTCACAACATTCTTACTGAAATAGAAAAGGCATCCTAAAATTCACACTGTACCAGAAAAAGCCTAAGGTAGCCCAAGAAAATTCTAATAAAAAAGAATAATATTAGAGGAATCACCATTTCAGACTTCAAGATAGATATTATAGAGCTAGAGTAATGAAAACAAATATAGAACTGGCAAAAAACCAACACAGACCAATGGAATAAAATATAAGACTCAAATATAAGTATAACAACCGTAGCCATCTTTGATTTTTAAAAAGAGGCAAAAAAACAAAACAAAAAAACCAAATCAAAACAAACAAAAATAGCTACACACTAGAGAAAAGACAGAATCTTTCACAATGGTTCTGGGGAAGCTGGATGTCCGCACAAGGAAGAATTAAATCAGATCCTATCTACCACCACGCACAAAAGTTAATTCCAAGTACCTCAAAGACCTCAATTTAGAAGCCAGGCATGGTGGCACAGGCCTGTAATCCCAGCACTCAGGAAACAGAGGCAGTCAGATCTCTGTGCATTCAAGCCTCATCTACAAAGTGAGTCTAGGACAGCCAGGACTACATAGAGAAACTCCGTCTCAAAAAAACAAACAAAAATTCTAGAAGAAAGCCCATGCAGTACCCTACAGGATCTTAGTGTAGAAAAATACTTTCTTAGCTGGACTCCATTTGCTCAGGAATTAACAGCAATGAATGACAAGTGGGGCCTCAAATAAATGAATAAACAAACAAACAAACAAACAAATAAAAAGCTCTGTACAGCTAGCAAAAATCAATTGAGTGAAAAGAAGAAACCCATAGAATGGGAGAAAATCTTTACCAGCTGTATATCTGGCAGAGGATTAATATCAAGAATATACAAAGAACTAAACAACAACAACAATTGAGGAAACAAATGGCTCAAAAAAAATGGACTAGTGATCAAAACAGAGAGTTCTCAATAGAAGAGAAAAAAGAAAACTGCTTATTGTCCTTTGCGCTTAAGAAGTACAAATATAAACAGATGTGTGATTTCCTCTTACCCCAGTGAGAATGGCTAAGACCAAGAAACAACTGACAGCTAAGGTTGTACGAAAATAGGAACCTTCATTCACTCCCCTATCCTGCATGGCTTGTGTCCTGTATCCTTGGCTAGAGGCAAAAGGAGAATAAAGAAAAGACAGGTTCACAGACACACAGTGAAAGCAGGGTTTTCTAACACTGCTATTACAACCCGGGGCCTCGGCTTGGTAATAAACATGCATCTAGTAAGGTACAGCACACGGAAATGGGTTAGCTACTCCCTGAAAGTGAGCATCTCAGGCTGTAAAGAGCCAGGAGGAGGCCGACATTCCTAGACTCTGCACACACTCATCAACATTCATAAACAATCTTATTTCAATTCCTAAGGAAAACTTTGCTATTCTTCTTTAGTCTGGTATGTTTAATTATGGCTTTGCCAAGTTCCCATAGTCCACCTGGCCTTGCAGTCCTCAATAAACCTCATCCACGTCAAAATCACATACACTCGGGTCTGTAATCCCAGCACTCAGGAAACAGAGGCAGGTAGATCTCACACAGAGCTTCCTACAGCCCCACACATTTCCCTTTTTCTTATTTCTTAGATGTTCAGGGTGGATCTTTATGCTTAGTTTAGGGACAGTTCACTGCCATGCTCCACACCAAACTGTAAAGATGTTAAGAAGGAGAAAAATAATAGCCATGGCACCCAACACAAACAAAGAGGATATTTGCAAGGTAAAAAGGGCAGCTAGCCTATGCATGTCCTCCTTTACAGTGTAGCATGCTGCGTCTCCCTGACTGCCCCGTCACTCCTTCTGCACGATGCATTAAATCCAGCCTAAAGCACACATTTGGTGCCCTGGCCTAGACTGGCCTCCCCTGCCTGCACTAGGACAATGTCTAGGCTTATGCCAGGACCCTCTCCACACACCCTCCACCCATGGACCCTCCCATGCCATATACAACCTTTCCATCCAGCAAGAACTACGCCCAACAGGAAATACTTTCTGTACACCAGTCCGTTTCTCTTTGTCCACCTGACTTGGTTCCACACAAGACATTTCCAACGTCTAGGCTAAACATGTCACAAGTCTTCTTTTTCTGCTCTAAACTTCTCTGTTTATATCACACTAAGAACTAAGAAAAGAGCCAGGCACAGCGGCACACGCCTGTAATCGCAGCACTCAGGGAGGCAGAGTCAGGTGAATCTCTTTGAGTTTGAGGCCAGCCTGGTCTACAAAGAGAGTCCAGGACATCCAGAGCTACACAGTGAAACTCTTGAAAAAAAAGGAAAAAAAAAAGGAACTAAGAAAAGAAGTCCACATTCCCAGATATCATTGCAAAATATACAAGTAATACTAAAGTTCTTATCAGTATCTTTCTTCAAAAACTACCAGCTCCATTGAAGTGTTTGCCAATGAGAATTACCTAAAGGAATTCCAGGATGCATAGTTAAAACAAAACAAAACAACCGTCCAACACTCATGTAGGCTCATGAAATGGCTCAGCAGATAAGAACACTGGCTGCTCTTCCAGAGGTCCTGAGTTCAGTTCCCAGCAACCACATAGTGACTCATGACCATCTTTAAAGAGATTTTATACTCTTTTCTGGCATGCAGGTGTGCATGCAGACAGAGCACTCCTACATTTAAAAAAAGTACATAAGTATATAAATTTTAGAATTGGGCTATAGTGGGGCATGATCTTAATCCCAGCACTCAGGATGCAGAGGCAGGCAGATCTCTGAGTTTGAGGCCAGCCTGGTCTACAGAGAGAGTTCTAGCACACCCATGGCTACACAAAGAAACCCTGTCTTGAAAAAAGCAAAAGCAAACAAAAAACAAAGCACCAAAACTACTCATAAATCTCACCAACAGACTTACACAGTTAAAACATAAATAAAACAGCTTATTGAAATTAAGGAGAAAGGTCTTAAGGAGAGGGAACATGTGAGTGGTGCCCAAGAAAACACAAATTTAAGGCAGATGGAAATGACAACAGTCCAGGACTTGAGAGTGGAGTTCAACAAGGAGAGAGAAAGACAGGAGAAGGCTCAGGTTGAAATGAAGATGGGACTGAAAAGTCCAGGCTGCTACCTGAAACCTCAAAGGAAAGCCTAAGGGGAGAATGAATCAAGCAGCAAATACAATATCAGGACTTGAAGATAAAGTACAGAACCAAGACCAAAGAAACAGGAAATGAGAAAAACTTTCAAAATCACAGGGAACACACAGGACATGTGGGATACCTTTAAAAACCTGTCTTTGAATTACTATATTTGAATTATAGATTAGGAGGAAGAGTCCCAAATGAATGACATGGACAAGATCTTCAACAAGATCATAGAAGAAATTGTCTCCAATTTCAGAAAAGACACCCTGATACAGACACAAGAAGCACACAGAACACCAAATAGAGAATACCACAAAGGAAAATGCCCATGGCATATCGTAGTTGAAACAGTAAGTATGTATAACAAAGAAAGTGTGCTGAAAGCTGGAAAGAAGGTCACATATAAAGGAAAACCCATCACAATAACAGCTGATTTGTCAGTGAAAACTGTGAAAGCCAAAAGAGCCAAGAGCATGCATTCTAAGCCCCAAAAAGTATAAGGACCAACCTAAGTTAATATAACCTGGATATATATATATATCCTGCCTGTAGGGGGACATAGCCAGCAGAGGTGAGCTACATGCTGCCTCTCTCCCTACCTCAGCTCCATTACCTTCGCCCTGGAGTATTTCTGCTGTTCCAGGATCATTCAGGCTTTTATATTCCAAGGAACATCCATGTTAGACCCTGGTCAGGCTTTCCTCTGCCTGCTCGGGAACACTACCAACAGAAGTGAGTGGCATCCTGCCTCCTCCTTCTCAAGCTCCATAATCTTTCCTCTGGAGGAGGCTTTCAGGCCCCAGGATCATACAGGCCTGTGGGTTCTCAGGAACAGCCAGGTTAGACCCCAACTAGACTTTCTCCTGACTCCTGGCTCCAGCTGGGACACAGCAAAAAGAAGAACATTCAGGCCTGCAGAACCCCAGGAATATCCAACCTGCAAGAATGATCAGCCTGCTATTCCCTCAGCTCCTCTATTAGGTCCAAGACTCTGCCTGCCTCCCCAAGGATTCCTGCCAGCATCAGCAATATTAAGCCAAGACCAGGATCAAGTCAGCAGAAAAACACAACCAACAAGAGCCAGAGCAATATGGCATCACCAGAACCTAGCTACCCAACCATAGCACACCCTGGACATCCTGACACAGTCAAAGCAAAAGAAGATCCAGCTTTATAAAGATGATAGAGACCTTAAAACAGGATATGGCTAAATCTCTTAAAGACAGGAAAATTCAATCAAATAGGTGAACAAAATGGACAAATGCCTTAAAGAAATACAGGAAAATACAAACAAGTGAAGGAATTAAATGAATTCCTTAATGAAATACAGGAAAATACAACTAAATGAGTGAAGGAAAAGACTAAAACTGTTCAAGACCTGAAAAATGGAAATAGAAGAAATAAAAAAACTGCAAACTGAGGCAATCCTGAAGCAGGGAAGCCTAGGGAAGAGAACAGGAAATACAGACACGGTATCACTAACAGAATACAAGAGATGGGAGAAAGAATCTGACTGAAGAAATAGATACATTGGTCAAAGAAAATGTTAAATCTAAGAAGTTCTTGATACAAAACATGCAAGAAATTTGGGACACTATGAAAAGACCAAACTTAAGAATAATAGGAGTAAAAGAAGGAGAAGATTCCAAGCTTTAAGGCCCAGAAAATATTTTCAACAAAATCATAGAAGAAAACCTCCCTAACCTAAAGAAACAGATGCCTATAAACATACAAAAGCCTGTATTCCACAAAATTGGAAATTCTAAGGGAAATGAATAATTTTCTTGATAGATTTTTACTTACCAATGTTAACTCAAGAACAGGTAAACAACTTAAACAGTCTTATAACCCTGAAGGAAATAGAAGCCATCATTAGATCTCCCAAACAAAAAAATGCCCTAGGCCAGATGGTTTTAGCATTGAATTCAAACCATCTTTCAAAGAAGAACTAGTACCAGTACTCCTCAAACTGGTCCATAAAATACGAACAGAAGCTACATTGCCAAACTCATTTTATGAGGTCACAGTCACTCTGATACCTAAGCCACAAAAAGACTCAGAAAAGAAAGAGAAATTCAGACCAATTCCCCTTATGAACATAGATGCAAAAATACTCAGTGAAATACTTGCCAACCAAATCCAAGAACACATCAAAAATATCATCCACCATGATCAAATATGCTTCACACCGGGATGTAAGAATGGTTCAACACACAAAAATCCATCAATGCAATCCACCATATAAAGAAAAACTTTAAGGAAAAACCCACATGATCATCTCATTAGATGCCGAAAAAAGCCTTTGACAAAATCCAGCACCCTTTCATGTTGAAAGTCTTGGAGAGATCACGGATACAAGGTGCATATCTAAACACAATATCCATCAAGACAATAGCCAACATCAAATTAAATGAAGAGAAATTTAAGACAATGTCACTGAAATCAGGGACTCTTACTGTTCAACCTAGTACTTGGAGTTCTAGCTAGAGCAATAAAAAAAAACTGAAGGAGATCAAAGGGATAAAAATTGGAAAGGAAGAAGTCAAAGTATTGCTATTCACAGATGATATGACAGTGTAAATAAGTGACCTTCATAATTCTACCAGAGAACTCCTACCACTGATAGATACTTTCAGCAAAGTGGCTGGATACAAAAATTCATTGAAAAAAATCAGTAGCCCTTTTTTTAAAATACAACCGTTAAAAGGGCTACAAGAAAACTTAGCGAAACAACACCCTTCATAATAGCCACAAATAATACAAAATATCTTGTTGTATTACTAACCAAGCAAGTGAAAGACCTGTATGATAAGAACTTCAGGTCTCTGAAGAAGGAAATTGCAGAAGTTATCAGAAGATGTAAAGATCTCTCATTCTTATGGATCAGTAGGATTAACATAGTACAAATGGCCATTTTATGGAAAGCAATCTACAGAGTCAGTGCAATTCCTATCAAAATGCCAACACACTTCTTTACAGACCTTGAAAGAGCAACTCTCAACCTCCTCTGGGAAAAAAACAGGATAACTAAAACAACCCTGTACAATAAAAGAACTTCTGGAGACATCACCATCCCTGATTTCAAGCTGTACTACAGATCAATAGTAATTAAAAACTACATACTATTGGCATAAAAACAGATAGTGTGATCAATAGAATTGAATTGAAGACTCAGATATAACACCCAGTGCTTTCATTGTGGCAGAATTGGTCATGTAAAAAGAAACTGCAATGTTAAAATTTCCACACCTCAAAATAACAGGTGCACTCACTTTGGAGTAAATGGTACTCATAGGACAGGACAGGGAGCTTCTGGCCATGATGGTTACTGGGTACTGTAGCCACTGTGGGAAAGAAAAACATTGGTCCAGGGATTGTCAATCTAAAAGAGATGTCAAAGTGATATCTTACTGACAGGAAATGGCAGGAGGGGCCCATTGCTTCAGGGCCCCACCAACAATACAAGCTGGGTTTCCCTGGCCAGTCCAGAAGTAATGGACTCACAGGAAAATGGGAATTAGGCAGTAGTCACCTAATACACGCTACTGAAGGCAGAGCAGCCTTGGATCTCGCCTCAGGTATATACCTATTACATCATCTCCACAGGTTGAATGTTACAAATTAAGTACTGGTGTTTACGGGGATTGTGGGAATAACTCTGGGAAGAATTAGATTGACTTCTCAGGATCTTATTGTGTATTCTGATGTTATAGATAGGGATTGTAAGGGAAGTATCAAAATCATGGCGTGTGTAAATAAGGAGATACAAATTAATACAGGGGATAGAATTGTTTAGCTGTTACTGTTTCCTTACATTCAGGGCAGAGCTGCTCCAGTAGAAAGAACAGGTGCTTTTGGAAGTACAGGGAAACATGTGTTCTGGCAAACAATGGTTAATGATCAGAGACCTAAATTAATGGTGGAAATTAATGGTGTTGAATTACAAGGTCTTGTTGATACAGATGCAGACATCACAATTGTTTCTAACAAGTATTGGAATCCAAATTGGCCACTTCAGAAGGTTTATACAAAAATTATAGGGATTATTAAATTATCTCAAATACAACAAAGTGTACAGTGGTTTAAGTGTGTGGGACCAGAAGGGCAAACAGGAAAGCTGAAACCCTATGTGGCTGACATACCCATAAATCTTTGGGGAAGGGATCTCTTACAACAATAGGGTGCTCAGATTAATATTACTGCAATTACAGAGATGAATAATTATGAAGCTAGGGGTGAAATGGTACATGCTTCTGGGGAAGATATTAAAATGAGTAATCAGGAGCAAGCACAAGTTATGCCCATTGTCCAAACTCAGAATTTCTCAGGTATTGAGTTTCCAAATTTAGAAGAGGGGCCACTGCTGATTTCCAACAGCCTTGCCTCTAAAATGGATTTCAAACAGCCCTGTGTGGCAAGAGCAGTGGCCCATAACAAAAGAAAAATTGCAGACATTTCACCATTTAGTACAAGAGCAACTGGAGGCTTAGCATATAGAAGAGTCTACCAGTCCTTGGAATTCCCCTGTGTTTGTGGTTTAAAAAAAAAAAAGGCAACTGGAAGATGATAACAGATTTGAGAGCAAAGAATAAAGTAATTCAACCAATGGGCTGTTTACAGCCTGTAATTCCTTTACCTTCCTTGTTATTTAGATCATGGCCTATAACAGTAATTAATTTAAAAGATTGTCTTCACAATACCTTTGCCTGAGAACAATAGGGAAAGGTTCGCTTTCTTAGTACCTACTCTCAACAATAGTGCTCCAATGAAGAGATGCCATTAGAAATAATTCATAGGCAGTTCCCTCAATCTATCATTTACCATTATATGGATGATATTCCGTTGGCTGATTCTGATTTGGAGGTACAGATATGTAGAGATCAGTTGCAAACTCTAAATGACTTTCAAAAATTAATGGGAGATATTAACTGTTTAAGGCCTACAATTGGACTAGCTACCTATGAGTTAAGTAACTTGTTTCAAACATTACAAGGGGATTCAGATCTAAACATTCCAAAGTGTCTAACAGCTGAAGCGGGAAAGGCAATAATTCTGGTAGAGCAAAAACTACAAAGGGCATATGTGGATAGAATTGATCCTAAACTTAATTGCATTCTTGTTATTTTGCCTTCAAAACATTCTCCTACTGGGCTACTGGGCTCCTTATGCAAAGGGAAGATAGAATCGTGGAATGGATTTTCTTAGCAAATAAACAAAGTAAAAAAATTGAAGGCATACATAGAAAAAATTTCTGGATTGATTACAAAGAGAAGAATAAGATTGTATCAGCTGTCAGGGACCTACCAGGAGGAAATTGTAATGCCTCTTACTAATTCTGAGATTATGTCATTCTGGGTAATTAATGAAGATTGGCTTGTAGTAACTATTTGGGAGAGTTTTCTGTGTTGAGGACCATATTTCTATGCTGAGCTCCTGCTCACCTTAGAGCTGTTGACCCCTGCTGGGAGAATCCTTTGTGTTACTTAAACTGCTGGAGAAGAGTTGCTGCACCTGGGCCTTTGGATTACCTACCACTGTGAGAGACAAGGAAACTTGGGAGCGGAGTTTTTCCAGGCTCTGACTTCTTGTCAGCCTGCCTGAGAAGCTTGCGGAGGGGCCTTGTAACAAGAAACCTGGTGCGTCTTTTGGTATATAAGGTGCACTTCCTTATAATAGACGAATATCTTTGTCCTGGCCTTCATATCTCCATGTCTCTGTTCTCCCCCCATCTGCACCCCTCCTTTCAGGTGGACCCTGGTTCAAAACTGACTCTCAGGACGGGACAAAAACCCGAACACAGGACCTGAACACAAAGGGAACAGTGATGGCTGTCACTCGGGAGCACACTCTAAGAAAGTAAAATGGAAAGGAGGATTCGCCTCCTGAGTGACCGGCTTCGTGGAGAAATGATAAAGCATGGGAGAGAGTAATTCTAAAGAATTATTTAAATGAGCATTGCAATTTCTTCTTCAAACACATGGGATTCAGGTCGATACTAAAGAATTAATTAAATTTTTAGATTTTGTTAATGAAGTATGCCCATGGTATCTTGAAGAAGGAACGGTTAATCTGGAATTGTGGGATAAAGTAGGGGGAAAATTTTCAGGAACATTATATTACAAAGGGACCAGAAGAAGCGCCTGCCATGGTGTTTTTACCTTTGGGCTTTGATTAGGGGTGTCCTCGACCCCCAACATGAAACTGAAAAAATAATAGATTTTTTTTTCTCTCAAGCTAAAGAAATCTTGGGAGAAATGAGGCAGTCTAAGATTAATAATGAGAAAGAACAAAAAAGAGAGGCTGCTTTCGATCACGAGCCTGATGGGAGGCCTCTACTTACCACACCTCCAGTTTTTTCTGTAGAGCAATGGGACTTTAATAAAGAATTCTGGGAACAGGTTCTAACTCTGGAAGAAAAGGTTAGCTTAGCTAAGAGACAGAAACAGTTGGAGGAAGAATTAGAAAAAAAAATCAAGATTTGTGTTGATGCTGAGAAAAATTCTTGGGGACAAAAGGAAAAGGCGTCCAGTTTAGCACAAAACAGTCCTCTGGGTATGTCTCCCTTAGAGACTGCCATACATACAGAAAGCTAGAAATTCAGGACAGGAAATAGAGGATGAATTTGTTTTTTCCAGTTGTAGAGATATTAGATGCTCAGGGCCACTGAATTAGACAGTATGCCCCTATAGAATGGACACAAATCAAAGAATTAAAGTCTACTTGTGCTCAGTGTGGGTCCACAGCTCCATTTACCACAGCAATGGCTGATGCATTTGAGGATACTAACCTCACCCCTGCTGACTGGAAAATTCTAAGCAAGTTTTGTCTGACTGGAGGAGATTACTTGCTACGGAAAGAAGCAGAATTTTTAAATGCTGTAAAAAGAACTGCAACACTTAATGCTAAAGCAGGGAATCCTCAATGGAATGTTAACATGTTAGCAGGAGAAGGGCCATTTGAGGATAACAGTAATTAAATTAATTACCCTCCTGTGGTGGATCTCCAAATCACTGTGGCTGCCTGGGAATGTGGAACAAAGTTCCTGGTAAAGAAAATCTAAACACCAGTTTATCTAGTACCAAACAGGGCCCTGAGGATCCGTTCCAGGAGGATGTAAACAAACTTCTTAAAGCAAAAGAGAGAATTTTTGGCAATTCTCAAAACCGGAATTCCTTTTGTAAAGCAATTAGCCTTTGAAAATGCTCAGGTGACACTGTCAAGAGAACAAAGCGACAGCCTACAGACTGGGAAAAGATCTTCACCAACCCTACATCTGACAAAGGTCTAATATCCAAAATATATAAAGAACTCAAGAAACTAAACACCACCAAACCAAATAACCAATTGAGAAATGGGGCTCACAACTAAACAGAGACTTCTCAACAGAGGAATATCAAATGGCTGAGAAACACTTAAAGAAATGCTCGACCTCCTTAGTCATCACAGAAATGCAAATCAAAACAACTCTGAGATTCCATCTTACACCCATCAGAATGGCTAATGGCTAAGATCAATAACTCAACTGACACCACATGCTGGCGAGGGTGTGGAGAAAGAGGAACACTCCTTCATTGCTGGTGGGAATGCAAACTAGTACAACCACTTTGGAAAGCTATCTGGTGCTTTCTCAGAAAAATGGGAATAGGGCTTCCTCAAGACCCAGCTATTCCACTCCTTGGAATATACCCAGAAGATGCACTACCACACAACAGGGACATATGCTCAACCATGTTCATAGCTGCCTTATTCATAATAGCCAGAACATGGAAACAACCTACGTGTCCCTCCGTAGAAGAATGGATAAAGAAACTGTGGTACATCTACACTATGGAATACTACTCAGCTATTAAAAACAAGGAATTTCCAAATTTTGTGGACAAATGGATTGAACTAGAAATTGTCATAATGAGTGAGTTCACACAGAAGCAAAAAGAGCTAAATGGTATATACTCATTTATATCGAGACACTAGTCCAAGGTGTACGTCCCCATGAAAAACTGTACCTACCAGGAAAGTGGGTAAGAGGGGAGGACATCCTATTGAGACTTTAGGTGTGAGAAGCCTGGGAGAATGAGGAAATAGAAGGATCCAGCCGGTCCTGGAAAACTACAGGCGAGTCTGGGCCCTGGGGTCCTCCGCAAACTATGGCAACAGCCAAGGAAAAAATAGGCAGTAAACCTCGAACCCCTACCCAGACTAGCCTATGGACAAGACATTCTCCACTGTTGAGTGGAGAAGGAGATCTAACTTTCACACAAACTCTGGTGCCCAGTATTTTAACATATCCCTTGGATGGAGATGCCTGGTGGCACTCAGAGGAAGGATAATAGGTCACCAAGGAGAGACTTGATACCTTATGAGCATATACAGGGGGAGGAGGTCCCCCTCAGACACAGACATAGGGGAGGGGAGTAGGGGGAAGTGGGAGGAAGGGAGGAATGGGAGGATACAAGGGATGGAATAACAACTGAGATGTAATATGAATAAATTAATTTTAAAAAAAAGAAAATGCCAATGCTCCTTGTCACACTGAGATTGATTAGGCCCTACAAAAATAAAACTGATTCGTCAGGGTACATAAAATTGTGTGCTGATATTGGCCCATCTTACAATCAAGGATTAGCTATAGCTGTGGCCTTACAGGGAATGACAGCAGAACAACCGACCGAGTGCTCAATCTTAATCCGTCTCAGGCTGTGGCTTCAGGACAGTGGGCATGCCTAGCGCCTACACTGACAAAATAAAGACTGTGGGACCTTTTGGGTCCCAGGCTGTTCCAATGAGACACCCTCCAGACTCTGAGACTGTGCTGACCTGACTGTGAAATGTGCTGAACAGAGACTTCCCTAGAAGAAGGAATCTGTAATAGTTTGTGTTCACGCTCCCTATACAAAATTTCTGCTATTTTCTTTTTACTATTGCCTTAACTCAAACTGTACGGACTGCTAATTGTGTTGTTATCCTGAGACAACTGAGCAGGCTACTATGCCATGCTAAGGTTCCCCTGGACTTGTGTTGCTCCTTATAAACACTATGCAACTAGACTTAATTGAATTTGCAGTTCAACATTCATCTTTGTTCTCCGCCCCATCTGCATTTCTTCTTTCAGGTGTACCTTGGTTCAAAATTGTCCCGCGGGATGGGGCATTCATGAATGTCTTAATATAATCACTGACTCTCAGTGTGTGGAAAGAGTTGTTCTGCATATAGAAACTGCTGAATTTACTTCTGATAACTCAGAATTAACTACACTATTTATAGAACTGCAACAGGTCATCAGAAGTAGAAACTATCCCTTGTATATTACTCATATTCAATCCCATACAGGTTTACCAGGTCCATTGGCACAATGAAATGAGGAAATCGACCAATTGCTAATAGGAAATGTGCTTAAAGTCTCAGAATTTCATGAAAAACATCATGTTAATGGTAAGGGTTTGAAGAAAAGGTTCCCTATCACTTGGCAACAAGCCATAGAAATAATTAATAGGTGTCCTATGTGTTCTTTGTATTATCAAATCCCTTTACCTGCTGGAATTAACCCTAAGGGTACAAAAAGGAATGAAATATGGCAGATGGATGTATTTCACTTTGCAGAATTTGGAAAACTAAGATACAAACATCATACTATCGATACATATTCAGAATTTAGATGAGCAGCTGCCTTAAGTTCTAAAAAGGCTGATTGTGTAATTACTCATTTATTGGAAATAATGGCAATTATGGGAATACCTGCACAAATTAAGACTGACAATGTTCCTGCATATGTGTCCCTTCAGATGAAAAAATTATTTATATATTATAATATAAAGCACATTACTGGTATACCTCACAATCCCACAGGGCAGGCAGTTGTAGAGAGCTAATCGTACCTTGAAAGAAATGCTTATTAAACAAAAGGGAAGGGTAAAGACCCCCAGGGAAAGATTAAATAATGCTTTGCTGACTTTAAATTTTCTTAATGTTGATGATGAAGGAACAACAGCACCTAAGAGACACTGTGTTACAGAAAAAACTGAGGAACTAGGACAACCAATTTACTATAAAGATTTCTCTACCATGGACTGGAAACCTGTGAAAGTTTTGAGATGGGGCCGTGGTTATGTTTATGTTTCTACAGGGAGGGGAAAAAATATGGTTGCCAACAAAACTTATAAAGATTAGATCTGACCAGGAAAGACCTCTTAGTACCTAAAACAAGAATACATTCATATAACAAGGGAACTTAAGGGACTCCCTGGTCCTTATAACATGACATTCTTTCATACAGCTTGGAGATTATAGCTCAAACAGATGTATAAAATTGATGGCTTACACCTGCTTGAAAATGGGACAGACATTTACCTTTAGATTATTTGTACACCTTTCATATTCCATATATGTAGAAATGTACCTACACTAATAATTTCAAATGTTTGCTTATTTTCGAAGCAAAAAAACAGAATAATAATGAAGATAAAGCAGACAGCCTGGATGATTCAACCTTGGAGACTGCCTTTGGCACAGCAAGAAGTGTTCTTCAGCTACTGTTTCCTCAAAAAATTGCATGCATATCAGCTTTAAAAGGGATAGCCCAAAGGATTGATCCCAAAAAGAATGGACAAAACCAGATACAGCTAGCTTTTCCAGTGCTTGGCCAATATCTTATTTCTCTAAGGGTACCCAAAAGATGTGTTTACCTCCAGACAGCAAAAAATAATTCTGAGAGAATGATGCCCCATTCCCAATAGGTGGGGTGGGTGTTTTTGGTGGGTTATTGATGCTCATTTTTGTTTAGGGGGGGTTGGTTATAAGTTAATAAAAGGGATTTCATTTAGGAATTTCTTCTATCCTTCTTTCTCTCTTATCTTCCTATCATATCTAGTGTTAGGGGAAAAAGGGGGAAGGAGGGAAGGCTATAAGGGATGATATAGATTTATAGAGTAAAAAGTAGATTATTGAATCTACTAGCCTCAAATATGTTGCATTGATATTCGAATGTTTTACATTGATATTGTAGATTGATGGAAATTTATTTTATGCAACTTTTGCTTTATGTATTGTATGTTATATGTTGATGGAAACAAACTGTATATTTTATGTTGGTTGAAACTTAAGGTCATTTTGTTCGACATTAACTTGATGTATTTATACAGGTACAATTCATTTGAAAAGGTGAAAGCTAACTGTTCAGGATGGTTGGAGATAAAGTTTGGTAGTTAATAATCTATAAATCTTACTAGATACTAAATTACTTAATTACAGAATAAGCTTTATTTAGTTTCTTGTAGATGGTCTTCAAACACTTCAGAGATCACAGAATATGGCACTTAATAATGAAGGGATTTTATGACAGAGAGATACATCCGCTCCTGGCAGCACCTCCAGTCTAATTATAGGGGCATCAAGAAATGAGTGTGACCAAACAGCCACTGGACTGAGGAACTGTGCTTATCTCTACTGCTGATGATAAACTGACCATCTACTATGATCAAGCCTGACACTGAGGAATTGGATGCCCAGTCTTGCAGAGATTAGATGGGTCAGTCCTTCAGGATTCCTGCTTCACAGAACAATCTGTCAGATGGTTTTGCACCAGCAGGCTGAAGACTGGATGCCCTGAAGATGGAGAGGAACCTGTGACTGTTCAGGCAGTCAGCTCTCTCTTTCCTGACTATACTTTTGGAAGTTGCTTGCCTGAACTTCCTTCATGTTAGATAGCATTTCCTTCTGGGGGCTCTGATGGGGTTGAAGACTATGTAGCCACAGTGTTACCATAAGCTTTAGTTTAAGAGTTAAAAAAAAAAAGAGAGAGATTTAAAAAAAAAAAACAACCTTGGACACTAGGATAAGACTCAATAGGATAGGATAAATAGTGGAATAATTTCTCCAAGATTGTCAAATACAAATGGACTGGTCCTTGTAGCTGTGACTGTTACTAGATAATTCTTATAATTATTTTTATTGTATATAGTTTTTTATAATTAACAGAAAGGGGGAGATGAAGCAGAGATAAACCTGTTTTTGTTATGATCCCAAATGTGAATGAGGAACAGACTTGTGAGAGAACAGGTGACGTTTATTCATTTAGAAATCGAACCACATGCAGCAGGGAGCTTGATTGTTGCCAGCTGAAAAATATCCTTGAACAGACTGGGAGGATACATATATCCCAAAACAGAAGGTGGGGATTTTTTGGGTCCTGGTATTGTTTGGCTATTCATTGCTTCTCTTTGAGATGCTCCTAGAGAGAACTGCTCCAGTGAAGGCTTTGGCTACTGTTCTGGGCCTCGGCTGCTGCTCTGGATTTCAGCAGCAACTTTCATTGAATTGCTGGTCTGCTGAAATCCTAGGAACTGATACCCAGAAGGTTTCAATCTTGTTTTCTTTAATCTCCTTTTCCTCTTATTTAGGCTAGTCGGGTTATAAGGGAGGTACGCTCATTTAATAAGTTCATAATGAAGTATAATTGTTAAGGAAATTGAGCCCACAGAGGAGGGGGTGACTGCAAAGACTGTTGCACCAACCAAGGACCGTGCATGGTGAAGCCCTAGACACTCAGCTCAATTGTAGTACATAGCCACCACAGTTTCCTTGTGGGCCCCACAATATGGGGAGTAGGGACTACTTCTGACATGGACTCTGGTCCCCCAATGTGGATCACTTCCCCCTCACTGGGTAGACTTGCTAGACCACAGAGAAAGAGGATACAGATAATACAGATGAGACTAGATGAGGTGAAATCAGATATTAGCCCCTCCTCATACTGAGGGCTAGGGGAGGGAGGGAGGAAGGAAGGGAGGGGGTAAGGGAGGGAAGGAGAGGGTATGAGGGAGGGAGGGTGGGATCAAGAGGTGATCAGGGAGGGGACTGAAATCAGGATGTAAAAAAATTAAAACTGCAGAATAAACAGGTATCATATATTCCTAATTCCACTACATGAGAACAGCTCTGAGACAGGCTGAGACATGAATGTCTATGCATAGACAATGCTTCTTATTGGTTACAGAATACATGTGACTTAGGACTAGGTGCCATTCTTTCTATGACATAAATGAAGATTTGCAGATGTCTTTCTTCTGCTTATGAAAAGAGAACCAGCCTTAATTGCTATGTGCACCATGTACACCTCACACACTTATAATTTTAGGATGGTATAATGCTTGTGAGAAACTATATGCTTTCAGAACAAGAGAACCAGACTTTGAAGCTGGATCAGACCTGACAGGATTTATTCCTCTGAGCATGATAGATGCTGACATCCTGCATCCTTCATGTTCCAGCACCAAGTGCTTCCGTTGCTGTTCTCCATCAGAACAGGACAGGTCCCAAGACAGCTTTGAAGATCACTTCTGTACCCAACTGGCCCAGCATTTCAGACTGTCACACATAGGACTTTTATTAAGCCTGGAAGTTCTCAACATTTAGAAACTACACCACAAATTATATTCCTATCTTTTTAAATCATTTCCACCAATTTATTTGGGCCTCTACAAAGGTATAATCCATCCCAAATCAGCAGGAAAAACCCTAAGAGAATGACACCCCATTTCCCTTAAGGGGACTTGGGTGGGTTTTTTGGATGCTTTCTTGGGCTTTTGGTGTTTATTTTCACTGGGAGTTGGTTATCAGATAACATTATAAGTTACTATTGGTCTTACCCATAGAGAAAACGAGGTTGGACTCAGGGATCTCTCTCTTTTCCTTCATCGTTATTTCTTGGTTTTGGAGTTGGGGGCTGAAAAGAGAGAAGGGGAATGTGGAGGTGCATGGGGAGACTCGACAAAAAGTGGATTGTTGAGTCGACCCCTCAACTTAAGGTCTTAACTGTGCTCACAAGGTTATTTTTAATTCACCGGTATAGAAATGTATATATTGATGCAAAATAAGTTGAGGTTCAATACACTGGTTGAAAATTCAAAGTTAAGATTATTCTTCACACACATTATTTCTATTTCTATATATCTCTTTTTCTTTATATATATTATATATATCATATATATATTTCTACTCTAATATGAGGTATTGTACCCATACCACTCAAGTAGAAGACAAGGTTTACCTCTAATACTTTGAAAATGCTACTGCGAGCTATTTAAGATAACTAAGTTAGAGAAGCTAACTGTCAATTGATCAAATTGTCATCATTTCAATTACTATTCTATTTATACCACAAGAATATACATCCTAGATGTAACATATAGGTGTGATTCTATAGATATATAAGGTAAAACAGTTGGTTGAGGTCTTTTAAAACCTCAGAGTCCTACAGAATATGGCACTAAAGATATTTATATTGTATTAATGATTCTTTGATAACAAGACAGATTAAATCCTGGCAACACCCTGCCTACCACAAAGATGATGTTGAGCATCAGTGACCCTCCTCATGGAGATGGCTTCAAATATGGCGAACCAGCCACAAGGCAAAATGTCCTAATTTCAACCACTGACAAAATTCTGCCTAAAATTTGGCAAGCTTGGAAGCAGGCAGAGTCGACAGCCAAATTCTGCCAAGACAAGGTAAGCAAGTCCTCAATAGTTCCTGCCTCACAAATATGTCTATCAGATATACTGGGCCAGAAGGCAGAAGATGATGTTTCAACATTTTAGAAAGCTATGAGTGACTGTTCAGGCAGCAAACTGTCTCTGCTATTTTTTTTATTATTATTAAATTTGGAAGTTGCTAACCCACACTTCTTGTTTACTCAGGTAACTAATTTTACTCAATTCTCTGATGGGGTTGAAGGCCAAATAGTTGAGTTTCACAGTTAAGCCCAGTTGTTTAGGGATTAAGATGTCTTTAGGTCTAGATTGATGTTTTAAGTTGAAAGAGATAAAATATGATAGAGTTACATCCAGAATTTTAAGACTCAGTGAGATAGGAAAATGTTTTCTTCAAGGTTGCCAAATACAAACAGCCAAAACACTATGAAATATAACATGAATGTAATTCCTGAATGTTCTGTGGTTCTTTCTGCTGTATGTAGCTTATTTTATATAGGTATAATAATCTAAATGCATATGTAAAAATTTTTAAATAATTAAAAAAAATAAAGGGCAAAGTTCTCATTAAAAAAAAAGAAAAGGTGTTTGTCATAGATTGAATATGAAATGTCCTGTGCTGTTTCATGTGTTTAAGCCCTTGGTCCCCTTAGGCAGCCCTGTTTGTGTAGTTAGGGAACCCTTGCACATGTGGCCTGGAGGGAGGCAGTGGACCACCCTTAGGATTGTTCATACATTGAAACCATTTGCCTCACATTCTGTTGCCAGTGCCAGCAACTAAGCCCTCCAACCTGCCGTGACCGATGCTCTGAAAGCCTGAGGCAAAACCACCTCTGCTGTTTAGCAGTTGTAATGTGGCATAGACTTGTGAAGAGCCATGAGGAAACCTAAAGAATGGTAATGGGTTTGGGCCGGCTGTGATTGGTCCACTGTTCCTGTGACCTCACAAGGAGCCATTGTGAGGAATATGATAGTCTCCAGCCGTATAAGGCAGCGGCCGAGCCTGGGCCTTGTCATTCTACTGTAGTAGAGCTGGCTGTTTGTCACCTAAGACCAGTTGGACTCAGAATTGGATCTTAGAGTTTTGATTTTTATTTTCTGTCTTTTAAATTGAACATCTGTGATCTCCCACTGACCTGAACATAGTGAGTTTGCTTGCTCGTGGCTTGGTATTTGAGGCCTGGATTTTGCTTTTGTGTTTATAGTTTTGGGTGCAGTTTGTGCCGTTGCTTCAGGATTTTTTAAAAATCATTTGTTTTTTATTATCTATTTATTTATATTTGACATTTTGTACATTGGTTTATTTCTATGCCTTAAAACCCTTGTTAGCATGTATATATTAGATGTAAAAAATAAGGAGTGTGACTATGCCACGCACTTGCAAACTACCCACCAGCTCTGTTACTTCCCATGACGTTTACCTGTGTTTTTAATTTCTCTTATCATAGTAGGAGTCTTCCCCTGCCAACCTAAAACTCATGAGACAAAACATGTCCTGTGGGATCTTGAGGGACAGCACATTTCCTCAGGGAATCACAGTGTTAGGGACAGGCTTCTAGCCCTATGACTCCTAGTTTAAGAGAAAAGGACTGAGCATCATGACCTAGCGATTGAGGGGTCTGCAGTAGTGAGAGTCATCAGAGATTCTGAGGGTCTGACTGGAAAGGACACTGCAGGCGCCGATGTGTTCACTCTCTAACTAGTGAAAAGCCATGTCTCCCACCCAGGTCAGCACAAAGCTTACTGAGTCCATTCTTGGTGTCACTTCTCCCTTCATTATGGTCAAATGTCCTCCTTAAGTCTCAGTGACAGAGGTCTCATACCACCTCATCTCTGAACTCCTGCTCTCTGGAGGGGATGCTGTTTGGGGATGTCATGAAACACCAGGGCAGTGGAACCCAGAACGAGAAACTGGATTGATAGAAGCAACGAGACCTGGAAAAGCCGTGGAAGCAGCTGCTTCAGACCCATTTTCCCAACTCTGCAGCCACGCCTTCCCTGTCCATTGAGAGCTGGAGTCTATATAAAACCTCTATTGTATGTTGCCTTTTCTCAGAGACTTGGGCATGGCCATCAGAAAAGTAACACAGTGCTGTGAGTTACAAAATTCAAACAGCTCTTTAGATTGTGAATAGTATGATTGGCTCCTTTCTTGCAGTGACCTCACTGGAGCCTTTGTGAGGACCTGCAGACCCCACCCATTGAGGGCACTGGCTGGTTCTGGGTGTTGTCCTCACACTGCAGAGAAGCTGTTGCTTGGTTGGCTGTAGAGTGTCTAGGCTCAGACATTGGGTCACGTAGACTTTGATATTATTGATCACTTGGCTAGTTATTCTGATTTTACCTCAAGGGTTTCAGTTTGTTTCCTGTTTGGTTCCTTTGATCAATATCTCTTCAGTGGTGTTTGGATTGATTTGTGCTTTCACTTTAGTTTCTTGCTTTCTAGCACTGTTAGTTTTATTCTCAAATTAGCATGATACTTTGACATTTTGAAATTAGTTTTTTTTTTCTTTAAATGCTCTGCTAGTATGAAAGAGGTGTAGAAAATAAGGGATTTCACTACAGTATGCACTTTGAACATCTCTTAATGTTTACACTCCCAAGCTTTGATGAGCTTACAAGTTCCCCTATACTGTTAACTATCTTGTAGACTTGACATGTCATCTCCCCCCACCCACCTCAAAAAACAAACAAACAAAAAAACCCATGTCGTGGCCACAAGGTGGAGCCCACAGTATTGAAGTATCTAATGAGAGCTTCCATCCTTTAGATGTTCATCCATAAAAGTTTAAGATAAAGGAATTGAATATCATGAGTCTAGTAGTAATGATGTCTGTGGTAGGGAGATTTTAGAAATTATGGTGCTAGTGAAAAGGCCCCTGAAGCAGCCTGAAGGTCCACTCTCAAACAGGCCTAGGCTCATAATCCAGGTCAGAATAGAGTTCCTGAGTCTGTCCTTCCCCTGCCCCCTCCCCATGGGGCTTCCTCTTTTTTTTCTTTTTTTATTTTATTAATTTATTCATATTACATGTCAATGGTTATCCCATTCCTTGTATCCTCCCATTCCTCCCTCCCTCCCATTTTTCCCTTACTCCCCTCCCCTATGACTTTGCTCATAGGGTATCAAGTCTCTTCTTGGTAGCCTGCTATCCTTCCTCTGAGTGCCACCAGGTCTCCCCATCCAGGGGATGTGGTCAAATATGAGGCACCAGAGTTCATGTGAAAGGGGCTTCCTCTTTTTAAAGCCAAAATGTCTTCCTCGTGCTTGCTGGGAAGGCCATCACCTTCTCACGTGTCTGAACGCTGGGTCTCTAGCAGGCAGTGCTGATTGGTTGGGGAGGTCATAAAACCCCAGTGCTCTGGAAGCAGCAGGAGGAGTTGGGTGACTGGACACAGGACCTGCCAAAGCCATGTCACCAGCTGCTTCAGACCCATCTTCCCAAGTCACCTGCTCCTCCAGCTGCCATGCCTTCCCTCTCCTCTAGAGCCTGGGGGAAGGGTGACTTTTGTCCCTTAGGTGGCATCTTGTTGAGGATTTGTTCACTGCCATGATAATAATGCTGTCCCTGGGGATAGATAGACAAACAACTTTGGGTTATTTCCTGATGTTTCTGGTCCATCCCTTGCAGGACACTATTTGTGAGAAAGGATGGAGTCTGTTCACAGGAGGCATTGCAGTGTGCTGGGCTTTGTCCTGATGCTGCAGGGAAACTCTTGCTGGATGGAAAGCTGATGGACTCTAGCACTGGTCCTGATGCCCTGGGGCTTTCCTGGGCACTCAGACTGGGAGTTTTCCTCTCTGTTGCTGTGGGTTTCATGCTTCCTTTTGATTCATGAGCACCCTGCTTTTGTTTGAGGCATTGATTTCTGTTTGTGTGTACATTTTTTTAATGGTACTCTTTCGATAATTTTGCTTTGCCATGTTGTGCTCTGGTTTCATTGGGGAGGGGGGTAGAAACCGTAACCGTGTAAAGTAAGAAATTTCCCTGTGACAATTTTACCCATGCATGTTGTGAACTTGGGTCATTTTTCACTGCTGTGTTAAATTGCTGCAGACCCTGGCATGTGCCTGCAGTTCTCCCCTTTTGGCTAAGATCCCACCTACTCATGGCTCAGGTTAGGTTCAGTATATCTCTGGAACCAGCATGTGCCGTACAACCGGCCCTGTGTCCGTGTGCGTTTCCAAACCTGACAGGATTGGTTTTTGGCTGTTACATTAAAGTTTGGCTTAGCATGACGTCTTGTCTTGACCTGCTCATCCGCTGGTTGTTGATTAGTCTGTGTGTGGATGTATCCTAGTGTTCCATGCTGAACACACATGAACGTGAAGTATCTCTGTCATGTGTTGTTGGACAGTATGTACTCAACCAAGGATTCTTATTTCAGATGTACATGTAGTCATCAAGGATATTAACTTATACAGTGTGTGTGTGTGTGTGTGTGTGTGTGTGTGTGTGTGTCCCTGTGTGTGTGTGTGCCTGTGTGTGTGTGCCTGTGTGTGTGCCTGTGTGTGTGCCTGTGTGTGTGTGCATGCCGAGTATGTGCGCAGGCGTGTGTGCCTGTGTGTGTGCCTGTGTGTGTGTGCCTGTGTGTGTGTGCCTGTGTGTGTGCCTCTATGTGTGCCTGTGTGTGTGTGCCTGTGTGTGTACCTGTGTGTATGTGCCTGTGTGTGTGTGTGTGCCTGTGTGTGTGTGCATGCCGAGTGTGTGCGCGTGCGCAGGCATGTGTGCCTGTGTGTGTGTGCGTGCCTGTGTGTGTGTGTGTGCCTGTGTGTATGTGCCTGTGTGTGTGTGCCTGTGTGTACCTGTGTGTGTGTGCCTGTGTATGTGCCTGTGTGTGTATGTGTGCATGCCTGTGTGTGTGTGCCTGTGTGTGTGCCTGTGTGTGTGTGCCTGTGTGTGTGCCTCTATGTGTGCCTGTGTGTGTGTGCCTGTGTGTGTACCTGTGTGTGTGTGCCTGTGTGTGTGTTCCTGTGTGTATGTGCCTATGTGTGTGTGTGCCTGTGTGTGTACCTGTGTGTGTGTGTGCCTGTGTGTGTGTGTGTGTGTGTGTGTGTGTGTGTGTGCGTTGGGGGGGCAGTGTTGTTTTTGGTATTAGGGTAATACTGAGTTTGTAGACTAAGGTTGGAATGATCTTTCCTTGTTTCTTTGGAGATGTAGCTTGAGAATCATTGATCTCCTTTCTACTTTGTAGCAAGTAGGTAAGACCCACTTTGTGTTCCGTTGGTGCTGGGCTGTCCTTGTTGGGGGAGAGTGTATTCCTCTCTCCATCTTGTATTTATATTGATCTCTTCACATGGTCATAAGATCCTGAAAGTATCATCACAGTCAGGAGGTAGCAACCAGGAAACAACAGGTGGTGCATGTATGGGAAACTCTTGTATCAATGTTGGTGTCTGTATTGTTTTTAAATTTACATGTATTATAAGTATTATCTATAGGCCCAGGTAGCAATCAATTAAGACACAGACACTTGTTATATTTTTAAATAGCCTTAGTTAACCTGGCACAGGGCAGATATCAATCCTCTTAACTACCTCCCATAGTGGGACGGGCATGGGATCCCTGCCTCAATCCCATGCCATCTGCTTCTAATAACTTCCATCAAGCTACCTCCCATCCATAATCCCAAATACTTGTTCGTGTTCTTCATCTGGGCCGGATTCTCCATCCACGCCGGCGGCCATGTGTGCTTCTCCTCCAGCTAACCTATGGCAGCCTTCCTCTCTTTACTTCAGGTCTCTCTCCTCTTGGCTGTCCTTTCTTCTTCCCAGAATTCCTCTCTCTCTCTCCTAGCCCTATTTATCTCCTGCCCTGCCCAGGAGGGATGGCTTTTTTTTTTTTTTAATGTATACAAATCTCATTATAGATGGTTGTGAGCCAACATGTGATTGCTGGGAATTGAACTCATGACCTTTGGAAGAGCAGTCAGTGCTCTTAACCTCTGAGCCATCTCTCCAGCCTGGGATGGCTTTTTATTAAGCAAAAGTTGGGTCACAGAGACAGGAAGCTGTAATTAGCACCAAAATACATCAGCCCATCCCCCAACATGTCTGTTTTGTGAACTGAGCAATCTCTCTGAGGATTGTCAACACTCTGGAGTACAATTTGCCCTAGAGTTCCCTGTCTCCACCATGTCTCACGTTTCATTAACTTGTGTCTTTTCTCTGAGTGACTCATGTCAAGGCTTTGTCAGGTTTGTTCATCCTTTCAAAGGACCAGCTCTTTGTTTCGGTCACCTTTGTTTCAATCTCTCGGTGTCCAGTTATTTGCAGTTCTGATATTTATTATGCTTTCTCATAACTGTTTTGGGGTTGTTTGTTTGTTTGTTTGTTTTTTATCTCTGACCCCATGATGCTGCATTAGGATACACGCAGTATTTTTTATTTTCATAAAGTACAGATTGGTAGCCATTACCTTGTCTCCTAAGTGTGTTCTTTTTCAAATTGCAGCATGTTGTACTGATGTATTGCTCCACCTGAAAAGGAGGGAGAGCATGGCAGATGAATATTCATGGATAGACCTGAGTGATGAAAACATACCACCAGCTTCCAGACAATCAGGTTCGGGGTGGTCCATCTCCAACCTGGTGGACATTATGTGTTCTCTGAAGCACATGGCAGAGGAAAACGTGAACACTGAGACAACAAAGCACTTTAACGATATCCTGGCACAAAATGATATACTCTACCGTAACAAGAGGTATTACATCCCTGGACAAATAGCACATCTTCAAAAGAACCACTCAATCAAGAGGCCAGCACATCGTATTGTCCTCCCTCCCTTCCCCTTAAAGAGAAGATGGAGTGAGTTGGATCTGCCCACGTTCATGACATCATCATCAAAAGGCGATAAAGTGCAGGAGGTAAGTGATAAAAGTAGTAAGGTTTTCTAGGTCCAACTCACCTCTTTTTTACATATCAATGCACCTGAGTGTGAGTACTCTGAGAAATAAGTTTGAGGAGACATGCTAAATTATTCGGTGACACATGTAAGGTTCCTTTCTAGGGGAGGCTGGTCACAGAGTTTTCTTCAGCCTTCTGGAGTCTAGCTAAGGAAGGCTCTGTTCTGAAAACTGATCACCAAGAAGGCCTCCTGGGCAGGGAGAGAGCTTTCTGGCCAGATTCCCCAGCTCGAGAGAGCTCAGGGTGGCCTCCAGCTTAGCTGTGGTTGAGACAAAGGGATTCCCTGTCCCTTCCAGTGGGGGAAGGGAGCCCTGTAAAAGGCCAGGTAACCAATCACATTAGGTTAAAATAAAGACAGTCAAGTGTCAAACAGCTAGATTTTAATTCATTAAGCTTAATGATAAAAGGACAAAAACAGGGAACTAAGGAAGAGGAAATGGGTTATGTGCGCCCCCACACCTTGGGTTTTTAAACCAAGGGTAACTGAATTGCAGGACACAGGACCAGGAACCCCCCCCCCCAGGGCTTGTCTGCAGGGCAGCTTTGATATGTATTTCTTCAAAGAGACACCTTTTGTGTGGTTTAAGGTCTGTGCACTGGAAGTGTCCCTGAAAGGAACTAGCCTTTTAACACATTTGGGGCCTGGTGGGTTGTTGCCAGCAGGAGTATGCTCACCTATGAGCACAAAGCTTACTGGGAGAGAGCATCTCCTTCCACATACAGACAAGGGCCCACACAAGGGGACACATGTGGAGGCTGAGATGAAGAAACAGGCATTACCAGGACAATTATTGACGTAGTTCTTGATGTGTTGTCTTTCTAGGAGGACACCAACATTGAAGAGAACCCTGGACCACAGGATGATACTGATTTCAATAAGAGCATCTGCAAACAACTAGATGTAGATGAAACTGTCAGTGAGACATCGTGTAATATTATCTTCTCTACTGAACCTCCCCAGCATGGAAACTATGACTATAAAGTAGTCACGGACATAATCCTTGAGTTACCATCCGCTGAGGACCACTCTCAGGAGCCACACATAGGCTCAAACAGAAACAACAGGAGGCGATGGAAGAGGGTGAAGAGGCAGATTAGTCACCTGTTTAGCAGGTTGTGTTGCTGCCTCCCCACTCCAAGGAGAAGACACACAGCATACAGGTAAAGGATAAGAAACAGTGGGAAATGGAGTCCCGAGGAAACTGAGTAGGCATGGCCACCAACATTCACATGCATATTTGATCTTTTTTAAAAATCACTTTGCCACTGACAGGCTGAACCTATTTATAGGACATGAAAGTTAAGATGTCTGTTTTCCTAGATGGAGGTTTCCCACTGAATCCTGCTTCTGTAGATTCCGAGGATGTTAAACGAGACGCAGAGAGCAGAGGATGTGACCAGAGTCTGGGGATGGAGAGGAGGAGGAAGAGGGAGGACATCTTGGTGAAAGGGAGCACAGGTTAGGAAGAGAGGAATCCTGGGGAGACCAACGGTACCACAGGGCAGCTCTTGACTAGTCCTCCAGGGTAAAAGTCACTAACACAGTCCTTTGTTCTTTCAAGGGTTGATGATCAGGCCCAGGCCCACAGTTCCTAAACCATGGGTCTGTGTTTGGCTTGGTATGGAATAACAGCTGCAGAGAGAGCCAGACCAGAAGCAGTGTGCACAACCTGTTGTTACCTGTCAGACACCTTCATCCACCAGGACACTATCATCTCTCTGCCCCTCACCTCCTCCATCATGTGAATGATTAGCTCCCCAATTTTCTAGGTTACTGTTACCAGTACACTACTGGCTGGACAGAGGCATCAGAAACATACTTCTTTCATTATGAAGAGATGTGGGTTCCCAAGCCAGGTGAGGGAAGGTGGAGCATTGCCCGTACCCTGGGCATCTCTCACAGAGCTCTGCTGTAGTGATACCACTCCCTGCTCTGATGAGTTCCTACCCAACCCCATGGAGACACAGGCCAGGTCATGACACAGTCAGCTCTGCTTCTGTTTCCTGGCCAGAGAACAAATTCCTCAGTAATCATGTGACCTGCTGTGTACTAATCTGAGTAATATGCTGGGAATATCCCTGGGCCACCCCCAGCACTTATTCCCTTGACATAATTTCCTCCATCCCCTCAACTCAAGCTATATAAATCTGTCCCCTCCTCCCCCCCCCCCCCGCCCCAATTTCAATAAACGTGCTGTCCTCCCAAAGTCTCCCAGGCTGTTCATACCTGTCATACTCACAGCCACCCTAGGCCCTGCTTCCCAGCTTCTCTTCTTCCTGAGACTGCTGGTGCTCGAGGGCAGATCAGGCTCAGGGGAATCACAGAGAGACAGCCATCCAGCCATCCGACCTCTGCAGTTCACTGGAGAGAACTACATTTCCCACAGGCCTCCTTGAGCTTGTTCCTCATTTCCATCAACACAACTGATGACAAGATTCAAAGAGGTGCTTGCATAGGTTCTGCTAAGGAGTTAAAAATGGACATGAAGAGGAGGGGACAAAAGAAAGAGTGGGTCAAGTGGGTCATGTCAAGAGAGAAGAGCAGTGAGGGAGGGAGAAGGACAGGTCACAAAGCTGCGCGAAGAAGAGGAGTCTGTGCGCAGGAATTTCCATTCCAGTCGCACAGAAGAGGTGAATGTGTGGGGCAGCAACATGGGCCATGGCAAGCAGAGGAAGGAGTAAAATTCCCTTAAAGGAAGGTGTTGTGGGGTGTAGGGCATGGGTACCCAGGAGGAGAAGACTGCATTTTTCTGATGTGTAGGTATAATGTTATTGTGTAATTCAAATGCCGATTTCTGTATCCTCCTCCATATCTGGGTACAATCCTCGTTCTGCAATTCTCCTGCGTCAGTGTTGTCTGCACGCCACTGCTTCCCAATTGTCCCCTGATATGCCAATAAGGTAGCTTATTGACAATGGCTGAGCAAGGGAGAGAACAGAGTTGGACTTCCTGCCAGCCAGGAGAGGAGTTAGAAGAGGAAGTAGGGGATTGAGTCACCCAAGAGGTCTGAGACTAAGACAGAAAGAGTTCAGCAGGGAAAGCTACAAAGTGTAAGTATCTCCAGGATGTATGCTGGGAGGAAACCAAATTAGCTTAGAGGGTTAAGAACAGAGTAATAACTTCTCAGTTCTTGGGCTGTGAAGCTGGATAAAATTGTATAAAAGAGTCTCAATTATTTGATAGCAGGGTAAGAGAGAAACAGAAGCAAACACAATTTTATAAAAACAACTAACATTTTGGTGCACAGTATGGGGCATCACCTGTAGGTTTTGATCTTTTTAAAACCTACTTTATTTGGGGTTCTTTAATGCCTGTACCTCCCTTGCAACTCACCTACTATAGATAGTAGAAAAGGGAAGTTAGTAGGGACAGTGAAGGTAGATCTTTTTAGACGCAGTCCTTTGGTGTTAGAATTTCAACAGCAAGCACAGCATCAGGAACAAACAGCAGTAGGAGCAACAGCAGGGACCAAAAACAGCCTCTTCAATAGTTTCTCTGGAGCATTTCTCCCTAGGAAAGTCCCAGAGAAAAGCAATGCACAGCCAGGAGGTATGAAGTGATGCAAAGTATGTGAAACAATGTCTCTGGGTTTTTTTTTGTTTTTGTTTTTTGTTTTTTGTTTTTTTGTTTGTTTGTTTGTTTGTTTTGCCTCCTATTTATCTTTTCGGACTGATCCTCCAGGATCTTTTCCAACTGACAAAGATCACACCCAAGCATGAGGCAGTTTCCTGCTGGCAACACTCAGGAACCCTCTCATGAGTCTGTTTGCAGCATACAAACACCACATGTCCTCACCCAAGGGAGTTTAGCAGTTTACACTTGGGATCAAAACGAAAACATGGATACATGCACTACAATGGCAGGTTCCAGCTTGTTTTAAGGTGCACCACTTGGAAGCTGCCTCGGAAGTCTGCTTCTCTCTCAGACACTCAGGCCAAATGTGGATGCAGAGAAGAGAAGCCATGTATTTCCCAGTAGCCTCTCCTCTCACTGCTTTACAAACCTTGGGCTGATCTGATACCTGTGTCTTTGCCTTTACCGACTTCTTCCTTCAGGACTCATGGTTTTGTTACTCAATTCAAGGATTATATAAACATAAATTCCGTGCTCCCAAGGAGATTCTGCCATTCAGGCTGCATGTCCCTGGCTGTCATAGTGCAATCATCCCATTTAGCCAAGACCAATTAGCTGTGGCATTCTACGCTGTTCAACCCTTGTGGCAGTGATGGTGCAGCTGAAGCCAGGCTCTGTAAGAAGTCTATAAAGGCTTTAATTGCAGTGAAATTGGCCATTTACCAAGAAATTGTAAGATTAAAAGCTTCAGGCTCAAAATAGCAGGTGCATTGACTCTGGAGAAAACAGTATTCACAGAAGAGAGCAAGGAGTTTCAGGCTGCAGTGGAATGCCTTGGCTTCCAGGGATGTGCAGCCAACTGTGGAAAGGGAAGACATTGACCTAGGGACTGCAGGTCCAGGAGGGGCTTACAACGTAATCTTTTGTCCTCAGAAAGTGAGTGGAGGAGCCTGTCAGTTTGAGGCCCTACAGCAAAAATTACGAGGCATTTTCCTACAGTTAGCCAGGAGTTAACAAGCAGGCAGGAAAATGCAAACTAAATGTTGATTTTATGCATCCTACTGAAGGCAGTGCAGCTTTGGATATCTGGCCACAGACAAACTTCCTACACTATCTCCAAAAGTTGAATGTTATAAAATGACCATTAGTGTTTATGGTCCTTTACTCTCAAGGACAGCAGGAATAATCTGTGGAAGGGAAGAAGTGGATTAACGTCTTAAGGATTTATTGTGCATCCAGGTATTATAGACTGGGATTGAAAGGGAAAAAAATTAAAACTATGGCATATGTAAAAGAGGAGATGCAAATTAGCTCAGGAGATAGAATTGTTCAGCGGTTACTGTTTCCTTACATCAAGGACAAAGCTCCTCCAGTAGGAAAAGCAGGGGCATTTAGGAATACAGGAAAACTTAAGTTCTGACAAACAGTGATTAACGACCCGAGACCCTAATTAATATTTTGAAGTAGAAGTTTGGTTAAATACAGAAACTGGCATCAGTATACGTTCCCAAAATTCTTGTAATCCAGCATGGCCACTTCAGAGGCTTTATACACACTTTATAGGGATTGCTAGATTATCTCAAATAAGGCAAAGTGTATTATGGATTAAGTGTATGGTACCAGAAGGACAAACAGGGAAGCTGAGACCCTGTGTGGCTCACACACCCATAAATTTATGGGGAAGGGATCTTTTACAACAATAGGATGCTCAGATTAATATTACTGCAATCCCAGTGACAATGATGAGATTAGGGGTGAAATGATGGAAGCTCCTGGGGAACGTATGATTTGTAACCCACAACAATCATAAGCTGGGCCTATTGTCCAAACACAGGGCACCACAGGGATTGAGCTCCCAAATTTATAAGAAGGACCACTGCTGAAATACCAGGAAAATGGATTTAAGAGCAGTGAATAGAGTCCCTCACAGCTTGGAATTCCTTTATCATCTTTGTTACCTAGGCCATGGCCTATAGTAATAATTGACTTAAGAGGTTGCTTTTTTCACAGTACCCTTTCATGACCAGGATAGCTAAAGGTTTGCTTTCTTAGTACTTACTCTGAACAACAGTGGTTCAATAAAGAGATACCACTGAAAAGTACTTCCACAGGGAATGTTAAATAGTACAACTTTATGTTAATATTTGTTGTCACAACTGCTAGAAATAATTTTTAGGCAATTTTATCAATCTTTCATTTACCATTATATGGATGATCTTTTGTTGGCTGATTCTGACACATACTTTAGAGAAAATGTTAAAGGGAACACAAATAATTCTTCCATGCTGGGAGTTACAGACTGCTCCAGGAAAAGTACAAGGAGGAGATTCAATTAGCTATTCAGGTTATAAAATAAGCCAACAAATTTTGACCACAAAAGGTACAGATCCCTAGAGACCACTTGCAAACTTAATGATTTTCAAAAACTAATGGGAGATGTTAACTGGCTGAGGCCTACAATTGAATTGCATACTTATGAATTAAGTAATTTGCTCAAACATCACAAGGAGATTCCGATTTAAGCAGTCCAAAATGTCTTACAGCTGAAGTAGAAAGAGATTTAACTCTGGTACAAGAAAGACTGCAATATTCATGTGTGGATCAAATTGATCCTGAATGTGTTATATTTTGGTTACTTTGCCTTCAGCTCATTCCCCTACTGGGATCACTATGGACAGGGAAGATGGTATTATGGAATGGATTTTCTTAGCACATAAACAATGTAAAAAATTGAAGGCATACATAGAAAAGATTTCTGAATTGCAAAAGGTAAAATAAGACTATGTCAGTTGTCAGGAACAAATGCAGCTAAAATTGTAGTGCCTCTTACTGTTGGTGAGATCATGTCACTGTGAGTAATAAATGAAGGTTGGCAAAGAGTTTGTAGTAACTACTTGGGAGAAATTAATAACAAATACCTGGAAAACATATATACACCTTGTAAAGAGAAGTAATTGGATTCTTCCATGTACTGTAAAAGGAACACTAATTCTAAACACACGAACATTCTGTACTGATGCAAACAAGACGCGAGTGGCAGGTTGTAAGTCAAAGTCAGAAAGTTAACAAAAGCTCATACACCTGAGATCAAAGATCAGAACTATATGAAAATCCTTATAGTATCTCTTAATATAATCATTGACTGTCAATATGCAGAAAGATTAATTGCACATATAGAAACCACTGAACTTACTCCTGATAACTCAGAACTAGCTTTATTATTTATGCAATGGCAACAGGCCATCAGAAGTAGAAACACTCACATTTGGTCTCGTGGGTTTGCCAGGTCCACTGGGACAAAGAAATGAGAATATTGACCAATTATTCATAGGAAATGTTAGAAGCCTCAAATTTCATGAAACATCCTGTTAGTAAAGGTTTAAAGAAAAATTCTCTATCCCTTGGCAACAAACCAAAGAAATAAAGCAAAATGTCCTGTGTTCTCTGTATGACCAAACTCCATTACCTGCTGGAAGCGACCCTAAAAGTAGATAAAGAAAGGAAATCTGGCAGATGGGTGTGCTTCATTTTCCAGAATTTGGAAAACAAAGGTATGTACACCATACCATTAATACATACCCAGGGCTTCAATGGGCAACTGCTTTAAGTTCTGAAATGGATGATTGTGTAATCACACATTTTTTAGGTTGTAAAATAAGTTATAAGGAAGTGATTTAGATACAGAACCTTGGATTCTAGGAAAGGAGGAGATAGTGGAATACTTTAAGACTGCCATATGCAGGTGGACAGGACATTGTGAATGTAATTCTTACCTGATAAGTCTCATCGTTCTTATTGTATATAGTTTTATTAATGTTAGAGAAAAAAGCCATTGGTTCTCAAACAGAAAGAGGGGCATGTAGCAGAAGTTTTGGGTATGTTATGTAAACATGTTCACATCCCAAGTATGGGGATGTGAAATTTCCTTTAGCTCACCCATAGCTGATAACAACTTTGTGAGAGGACACGTGATCTCTGTCAGCTGGGAACTGCCTCATGTTTGGGGGGCGTGGTCCCTGCCAGCTAGAACACATCCTTGTGAGGACTCTGAGAGTGCATAAATAAGAGTGTATGGGGGAGGGGTGGGGTGGGGAGTCATCTCAAGACTCTGCCGATTCCTCCAACTGTTGCTGCCTCTGTTTGCTGTTTGTTATTACTGCTTGTTATTATTTAGTTCGACTGCTGGAGTCCTGACAATAAAGAGTGGAATTGCCCTAAATAGCTGATTCTATAAAGGTCTACGTTATGTGGTCCCTACTAGCCGCTTTCTCTCCTGCCTGGGGTCAGTGGGTCGGAAGAGAGATGGAAGCATTAAGGAACCCCAGATAAAGTAGGTTTTAAAAATCCAAAGCCTACAACGTATACTTGACACCGCTTGGCTGGCCAAGAACCAGAGACTACATAACCCCAAGACCTAGGACAAACCTAACACTACTGCTTTTAAAAAATAGTATCAGTAAAATGATTCCTAATGATAGACAGTTTGCTGTGTTTGTTCATGGATCTGTATTTGTTGTTGTTTTTTTTTTTTTATTGTTTTCAATCATCAGGGATGCTTCTGCCTGCAGCAGATGGGAACAGATGCAGAGGCCACAACCAGACACTGTGTGGAGAGTCCTTGGAACACAAAACTCTAAATGGAAGTCTCCATCAGACGCTTTCCCTCAGAGCTCAGGGAACCCCTGGAAAAAGGCAGCAGAAAGAGTGTAACAGCCAGAGGGAAGGGAGGAAACCAGGAGACAAGACCCTGTAAATCAACGAAGAAGCAACTCCCGCATGAACCCACAGAGACTGGCACAGCATGCAAGGGCCTGCTCCGGTCTGCACCAGGTCCTCTGACCTAATGGCTTCCGGCTGAGTATTTGTAAGAGATTCCTGAGTGTGGCAACAAGTGGGTCTTTATTGTCTTCTCTAAGGCTCATTTCCTTCTCCTGGCTTGTCTTGTCCTTATTATATTTTATACTGTTATATTCTTTAAAAATGAATATATGAATGAGTGATTTAATTAATTAATGTAAACCTTGCCACTAGTGTAATGGTTAACAACTAAACTGTCACTTATACCTTCAGGGAGAGGGGAAAATATTTCTAATGGACAATGAACATTTTTTATAGATTTTCTTACCCATATTTTTCTTCTTCGGAAAATTCTGATTAGATTCCAGACCCATTTTTTTTTAAATGGCTCTTTTAAAAAAACAGAACTGTTTGTTTTTCAATCTGTCTCTGTGTGTGTGTGTGTGTGTGTGTATGTATGTATTCTGTATTACTGCTATAGCAGATGTACAGCTGACAAAAATTTTGTCCCATTCTGTGAGCTTCCTCTTCATCCAGTTAATTATATCTTTAGGTATGTAGATGTTCTTAAGATTTATTAAGTCCTGCTTGTCAATTGTTGGCCTTACTTATTGGGAAAATAGAGTTTTACTCGGGAAGTTGTTTTTTACACCTGTAGTATGTATGGAACTGCCTATGTTTTTCCTTAGCATTTTCAGTGTTTCATGTGTCAGATTTTGATCATTTGGAGTTAGTTTTTGTGCAAGATGGTAGGTAATGTATAGTCAATCTTTTGTGCGTGAACATCCAATTTCCCAGTACTGTACGCTGAAGATGACTTCTGTTCTCTGGATTATGTGTCTGCCATTCTTGTTAAATATAAAATAACTGAAGTTATGTGTGCTCAGTGAGATTTCCAGTTTTTCTCCTTTCAGGTCGATGTGTAGTAAATAGCTTCTATATGTCGAAGTTTGTTCTCTTTATTTTTACTGAGCTGTTTCTCTGTGTCTTTTTAGACTCTTTTAAATTTTGGTGGATGTTTTGATTGTTTAAACACTGTATCCTGGGTTCACCTAGGTATTTTCATTGGGAAACATTTCTACAGGATTGGTGGATTTTGGAGAGAAGATACTAGCTTGATCTTTCATATGAGCAGTATTTTTATGATGAGATCTGTGCATGTGGACTTCTTTTTTATTTCTAAGTGTGCAATGGACAGAACAGGTTGGAGCAACAGAGAGGAAGTGTGGGTGTGCTAGGCCTAGATGTTGAACATTACTGGTGGGATGATTTCAAGTGGAGAGAAGGGAGTGGGCTGGTGTGCAGTATGCGTATCCTGGTTCAAGCCTGGAGCTGGGATTACAGATGTGTGTGAACTACCCGGTGATTGCTGGGAACTGAGCCTAGGTTCCCTACCAGAGCAACACATCCTCTTAATTGCTGAGCTGTCTCTTCCCCCCGCAAGATGAAGTCTTCTTTTAGTCCTAAACTCTTATGGTATAACTGAAGAGCCTGTTTCTCAGAGCCTGCAGCAGCAAATGTGCTGTGGTTTCCCAGCAGCTGCCTTTAGTACAAAACTGTAGGTGTATTTAAAATTTTTCCACTGCAATCTCTTTTAACACTGGGTAGGAGAGACAGAAAGTTTGCAGGAAAGGAGGCATTGAAATCTTTCTAAATGAATTCTTTTTTTTAAAGATTTTATTTATTTATTTTATGTATGTGAGTGCTCTATCTGCATGTACAGCTGCCTCCCAGAAGAGGGCATTAGAGGGTATAGATGATTGTGAGCCACCATGTGGTTGCTAGGAATTGAACTCAGGACCTCTGGAAGAGCAGACCATGCTCTTAACTGCTGAGCCATCTCTCCAGCCCATGAATTCTTGCTAATTAGGAGCATTAAGTTCCTTGGGGTCAAGTTCAATCTTCCTTTCATCAGGATATCTTAAACTTATTCTGATCCTCTGTTTTCTTACCAACACATGACGAATCAGTCCCAGGAGCAGCAGGTGCAGGAGCCAGCAGGCAAAACATCCTCACTCCCTTTTTTGAGTGAGTGTGGTGGCATCATCTGATGGGGCTTGGAGCACCACAGAGTTGGATATGGTGTCAGAGAAGCTAGGTGGCAATTTCATCAGCTATTTTAAGGATGATTAAGGAACACCTGTAGGGGTCCAGGCTTCTGGTGTTTAGTTTTTGCATTCTTGTTGAGATAATCATCTCCTGGTGATTTCTTGGTTGCTGTGAGACAGGCTTGAGAGCCTGTCCTGGGCATTTGTAGCATTTTCTGTCCTGGGAGAAGTATTTATCTGAATCCCTCTCTTCTCTTACGTGTACTAATTGCATACACACTTCTTCGTTCTCCTTTATCACATGTCCTACCTGCACACACATGTGCTGTGTTGTCTTTTCTTACATGTCCTCTCTCTGCACACACTGTGTCCCTATCTTTCGTTACATGTCCTGTCTGCACACACACACTGTTTCTTCTCTTACGTGTGTCTTCTCTTCACAAACACTGTGTCCCTACGTGGGATGGCAGAGTGGGATCGGAGGTGAGCCAGCATGGAGCAGGAGCCATGTTCGACTTGAGCTAGGCAGGAATAGGATGTCACTCCCCCTTCCCTAGGCCTGCGTGTTCCAGCGCTCTTAGATCCGTGCCTCAACCCCTTCCCTCCTGAGAAAGTGAAACTCTGGCATCCAGGTTAAACTTCTTCCCTTATGACATCACGTCAGGCAGCACCTGGAATCCCTCGTCATGGGAATACGGAGTTCCCAGCATGCTGGACCTAACCAGTGATGTGCATTCACCTCAAGAGCCCCTACACCACAAAGATATCAACAGCCTTTTTTTTTTCTTCCCAACTAAATGGGCTGTCTCACTGAAGCTGTCCCATGAGAGGTCTGTTTTTCTTGCTCACTGCTGCCCGCAGTCTCCACCAACCAGTGGTCCCACCTCCTGTTTCTTCCCTTTAAGATCCAGCAGGATCCAGAGGTTGACTCTGCCAGGGACCCTGAGCCTGAATCTGGTGAACAAAAATTCTAGGAAGTTATCATCAAAGTCACTTTGGCCCAGACATGTATAGCTGTTATGAAATGCTTAACCGCTTTCTTTGGCTTCTGTTAACTCATTCGTCTCTGTGTCAATGGGGGAGAAAGGCATTTCTGCTCATAGCAGAACATTCCAGGGAAAGTTATTGAGCGTTTTTGTCTTTAAACTTTTAACTGAGGCTTCAGTCTCCTACCCCAATCTGCCTCTTTGAGCTAGGAGGCTTTCACCCCAGCATCTGGCTCCTGAGTCTTCCTGGGGCAAATTGAACCATTGATATTTTGTTAAAAATAATACATAGCTCCTGATTGTCCCTAAACAGTCCGTCAGTTGGTGACTAAGCATACAAATACATGAGTCTATTGGGTCCATTTTCATTCAAATCCACCACAGAGACAAGCAGACCTCCACCACCACAGGGACAGGCTGACCGCCACCACAGGACAGGCTGACCACCACCACAGGACAGGCTGACAGCCACCACAAGACAGGCTGACCACCACCACAGAGACAGGCAGACCACCACCACAGAGACAGGCAGACCACCACCACAGGACAGGCCGACCACCACCACAGAGACAGGCAGACTGCCACCACAGGACAGGCTGACCCCACCACAGAGACAGGCTGACCGCCACCACAGAGACAGGCAGACTGCCACCACAGGACAGACTGACCGCCACCACAGGACAGGCTGACCGCCACCACAGGACAGGCAGACTGCCACCATAGGACAGGCAGACTGCCACCATAGGACAGGCAGACCACCACCACAGGACAGGCTGACCGCCACCACAGAGACAGGTCGACCACCACCACAGGACAGGCTGACTGCCACCACAGAGACAGGCAGACCACCACTACAGAGACAGGCAGACCACCACCACAGAGACAGGCAGACCACCACTACAGAGACAGGCAGACCACCACCACAGGACAGGCCGACCGCCACCACAGGACAGGCTGACCGCCACCACAGAGACAGGCAGACCACCACCACAGAGACAAGCAGACCACCACCACAGAGACAGGCAGACCACCACCACAGAGACAAGCAGACCACCACCACAGAGACAGGCAGACCACCACCACAGAGACAAGCAGACCACCACCACAGAGACAAGCAGACCACCACCACAGGACAGGCAGACTTACCTCTGAGTTCCAGGCTAACTGGAACTCAGACAGTTCCAGGCCAGCTGGCCCTCCATGAGACCTTGTCTCAAAATAAAAGATCATTTTACAGAAAGTACATCACCAAATACCATTTTCACTGCAACCAAAAAAAACCAGGGGCTCAATTAAAAACAAAGAAAAAGAAAAAGAAACTGAAAATTTCAAGAAACAAAATTTTCAATTTTGTTATTTAAAGATTTAATTCCACCATCCTTGAGTACCAGTACTTTAGTGACATCCCCAACAGGAAAAACGTCTTCTCCACACTATCTGAAAAAAAAAACCCTCAAACTGAATGTGCATCCTTTCTACTTCCTGTGCGTTTTCGTATCCATCCTCCCGACTTCCTCTTACTCTGCTTTCCCCCCTATGTTCATTCCCTGCTAACTGCTCAGTCTGTCTCTTGACCAGGTTGACTTCATTCAATCATGTCCAGGCAGAAAGCTCTTGGTTAAAAGGTGTCTTCTTGAGCCACAACCAGAAGCAGGTTTTTCCAGAAAACAATGCAGGCTTGGGGGTCATAGTATGATCAAACGTCCTGCAACAGGTGTGGGCTTGCTGGAGGACATGGGTTGCTGAGGTCGGTTTTAAGGCTTCTCTCTCACCCTGTGCACCAATCAGCTACCGCCCAGTGCTGTGCCTGTCTGCTTTCTCACCCTCTGCACCAATCAGCTACCGCCCAGTGCTGTGCCTGTCTGCTTTCTCACCCTCTGCACCAATCAGCTACCGCCCCAGTGCTGGGCCTGTCTGCTTTCTTCCATGATGAGCCTGGACTAGCCCTCTAAAACTGCAAGCAAGACTCCAACTACATGTTTTCCCTTACAAGAGTTGCTTTAAAATCATGGTACCTCCTCACAGAAATAGAACATCAAATAAGACAGCCTCCAATGTGCTGGGATTTAAAGGATGTATCAACACACCTGGCTAAATACAAATTTTAGAAATATATTTAGTACATTTGTTTATTTTGGGATTTTTTTGAGGAAGGGACAAAGTCTCATTATGTAGCCTTTGCTGGCCTCAAACTCACTATATAAATCAGACTGGCCTCAAATTCACTATGTAGATCAGGCTGGCCTCTGCTCCCTACGTAGATGAGGCTGGCCTCTGCTCAAGCCTGCCTTCAGATAAAGTTCATCTCTGCGCACTCCACACTGCTGTGCATCTGTCCAATACACTACAGAACAGTATGTTTTGAGGTTTATTTTAAAGAACACTGATTTTAAAATCTTCGCTGTACTAAGTGGTAGCACTAAAGGTAGCAGGATGCATGCTCCCTTGGATGACCGTCTGGAGAGGCTGCAGTCCATCCAGGTGGTGGCGCTAGAGCACAATGCAGTGCTGAGAACCCACTTCTCTCAGACACTGAGTCCTCCACAATAGCAAAGCTTCAGGTCCTTAACATTAATTTAAATCTTTTGGCTTTTGTTGTATTTCAGACAGGATCATATTTTTTTTTTTATTAAAGGCTGGCATACAGTTCGTTATTTGACCCAGTTTGACCTTATGTTCCCCCTTTTAGACCTATAATTGTAGGTGTGTGTCACCAGGCCTGGCTTATTTAGAAATTATTCCTAACAGCATTACAAATAAACTTTTAAAAAATGTCTTCCAAAATGTACAAGATAATAGAGGCAGAAATAATTCTCTTGAATTAAAAGTAAATATCAGCTAGGTTTGATGATACATGTTTTTAATCCAGCACTCAGGAAGCAGAGGCAGACAAATCTCTGAATTTGAGGCCACGTAGGTCTACATAATGTGTTCCAAACTTACAAGGAATATTATAGTGAGACTCTGTCTCAAAAAATAAATATCAATGGTCCAGTTGCTTTTAAAAAATCATGCTAGGGCTAAAGGTGTAGCTCAGGTGTGAGAATGGTTGGCTAATATGTAAGATGCTCTGGGTTTGGTCCCAATGAGGAGATACTACACATCTGAAATCCCAGTATTTAAGATGTGATGTCAGGGTGAGTTCAAGGACATCTTAAGCTACTCGGAGGCTGTGGACATCCTATGCTCAATATCCTCTTTTCTTTTTTAAAATATATTTTATTAATTTATTCATATTACATCTCAATAGTTATCCCATCCCTTGTATCCTCCCATTCCTCCCTCCCTCTCATTTTCCCCTTACTCCCCTCCCCTATGACTGTGACTGAGGGGAGGCTCCTCCCCCTGTATATGCTCATAGGGTATCAAGTCTCTTCTGGGTAACCTGCTGTCCTTCCTCTGAGTGCCACCAGGCCTCCCCATCCAGGGGACATGGTCAATTATGGAACAGCAGAGTTCGTGTGAAAGTCAGTCCTCACTCTCCAATCAACTGTGAAGAATGTCCTGTCCATTGGATAGATCTGGGTAGGGGTTCGAAGTTTACTGCACATATTGTCCTTGGCTGGTGCCATAGTTTGAGCAGGACTCCTGGGCCCAGATCTACCTTCCATAATGTTCTACTTGTAGGTTTCTAGGACCCTCTGGATCCTTCTATTTCCCCATTCTCCCTTGCTTCTCTCACCTAGAGTCCCAATAGGAAGTCTTCCTCTCTGTCCTACTTTCCTGGTAAGTGAAGACTTTCATGGGACATATCCCTTGGGCTAGTATCCAGATATAAGTGAGTATACACCATGTGAGTCTTTCTGCTTCTGGGTTAACTCACTCATTATGATCATTTCTAGTTCCATCCATTTGTCCACAAATTTCAGGAATTCCTTGTTTTTAGTAGCTGAGTAGTATTCCATAGTGTAAATGTACCACAGTTTCTTTATCCATTCTTTGACTGAGGGACATTTAGGTTGTTTCCAGGTTCTGGCTATTACAAATAAAGCTGTTATGAACATGGTTACGAATATGTCTTTGTTGTGTGGTGGAGCATCTTCTGGGTATATTCCAAGGAGTAGACTAGCTGGGTCTTGAGGAAGCCTTATTCCCAGTTTTCTAAGATAGCACCAGATAGATTTCCAAAGGGGCTGTACTAGTTTGCATTCCCACTAGCAATGAAGGTGTGTTCCTCTTTCTCCACATCCTCACCACCATGTGGTGTCACTTGAATTTTTGATCTTAGCCATTCTGATGGGTGTAAGACGGAATCTCAGAGTTGTTTTGATTTGCATTTCCCTGATGACTAAGGAGGTTGAGCATTTCTTTAAGTGTTTCTCAGCCATTTGATACTCCTCTGTTGAGAATTCTCTGTTTAGTTCTTAGCCCCATTTCTCTCTTTTTTTAGTTTTTTATTAATTTATTCTTGTTATAGTTCAATGGTTATCACATACCTTGTATCCTCCCATTCTTCCCTCCCTCCCATTTTCCCCTTATTCCTCTCCCCTATGACTATTCCTGAGGGGGATTTCCTCCCCCTGTATATGCTCATAGGGTATCAAGTCTCTTCTTGGTAACCTGCTATCCTTCCTCTGAGTGCCACCAAGTCTCCCCTCCAGGGGACATGGTCAATTATGAGGCACCAGAGTACATGTAAAAGTCATACCCCACTCTCCACTCAACTGTGAAAAATGTTCTGCCCATTGGATAGATCTGGGTAGAGGTTTAAAGTTTACTGCCTGTATTGTTTTTGACTGGTGCCATAGTTTGAGCGGGAACCCTGGGCCCAAATCTGCCTATCATAATGTTCTACTTGTAGGTTTCTAGGACCCTCTGGATCCTTCTACTTTGCTATTCTCCCATGCTTCTCTCATCTAGAGTCCCAATAGGATGTCCTCCCCTCTGTCCCACTTTCCTGGTAAATGAAGGCTTTTGTGGGACATGTCCCTTGGGATAGTATGCAGATATAAGTGAGTATATACCATTTGAGTCTTTCTGCTTCTGGGTTAACTCACTCACTATGATCATTTCTAGTCCAATCCATTTGTCCACAAATTTCTGGAATTCCTTGTTTTTAATAGCTGAGTAGTAGTCCATAATGTAAGTGTACCACAGTTTCTTTATCCATTCTTCTACTGAGGGAAACTTACGCTGTTTCCATGTTCTGGTTATTATGAATAAGACTGCTATGAACACAGTTGAGCAAATGTTCTTGTTGTGTGGTGGAGCATCTGCTGGGTATATTACAAGGAGTGGAATAGCTGGGTCTTGAGGAAGCCTTATTCTCAGTTTTCTGAGATAGCACCAGATAGATTTCCAAAGTGGTTGTACTAGTTTGCATTCCCACCAGCAATGAAGGAGTGTTCCTCTCTCCCCACATCCTCACCAGCATGTGGTGACACTTGAATTTTTGATCTTAGCCATTCTGATGGGTGTAAGATGGAATCTCAGAGTTGTTTTGATTTGCATTTCCCTGATGACTAAGGAGGTTGAACATTTTTTTAAGTGTTTCTCAGCCATTTGATATTCCTCTCTTGAGAATTCTCTGTTTACTTCCAAGCCCCATTTCTCAATTGGGTTATTTGGTTTGGTGGTGTTTAATTTCTTGAGTTCTTTATATATTTTGGATATTAGACCTTTGTTGGATGTAGGGTTGGTGAAGATCTTTTCCCAGTCTGTAGGCTGTCATTTTGTTCGCTTGACAGTGTCTCCTGCCTTACAGAAGCTTCTCAGCCTCATGAGGTTCCATTTATTAATTGTTGAGCTTAAGGCCTGGGCTGTTGGTGTACTGTCCAGGAAGTTGTGTCCTGTGTCAATGTGTTCCAGGCTCTTCCCCACTTTTTCTTCTAAGTGACTTAGTGCCTCTGGTTTTATGTTGAGGTCTTTAATCCACTTGGATTTGAGTTTTGTGCAAGGTGACAAATATGGGTCCAGTTGCATTTTTTTACACATAGACATCCATTTAGACCAGCACCATTTGTTGAAGATGCTATCCTTTTTCCATTGAATGGATTTGGCTTCTTTGTCAAAACTCAAGTGACCATATGTGTGTGGATTCATATCTGGGTCTTCGATTCGATTCCACTGATCAACCAGCCTGTTGCTGTGCCAGTACCATGCTGTTTTAATTACTATTGCTTTATAGTACAGTTTGAGATCAGGTATGGAGACTCCTCCAGAGCACCTTTTATTGTACAAGATTGTTTTAGCTATTCTGGGTTTTTTGTTTTTCCATATGAAGTTCAGAATTGAACTTTCAATGTCTTTAAAAAATTGTGTAGGTATTTTGATAGGGATTGCATTGAATCTGTAGATTGCTTTTGGTAGGATGGCCATTTTTATTATGTTAATTCTCCCGATCCATAAGCAAGGAAGATCATTCCATCTTCTCATGTCCTCTTCAATCTCTTTCCTCAGAGTTTTGAAATTTTTTTCAAACAAGTCCTTCACTTGCTTAGTTAGAGTAACTCCTAAATATTTTATATTGCTTGTGGCTAGTGTGAAGGGTGTAGTTTTCCTAATTTCTTCCTCTGCAAGCTTGTCATTTGTGTATAGGAAGGCTACAGACTTTTTTGAGTTAATTTTGTATCCAGCCAATTTGCTGAAGGTGTTTATCAGCTGTAGGTGTTCTCTGGTGGAATTTTGAGGGTCACTTATGTATACTATCATATCATCTGCAAATAGGGATAATTTGACTTCCTCCTTTCCCATTTGGATAGATACCCTTGAACTCCTTTTGTTGTCTTATTGCTCTGGCTAGAACTTCAAGTACTATATTGAAGAGATATGGAGAGAGCGGGCAGCCTTGCCTTGTTCCCAATTTTAGAGGAATTTCCTTGAGTATCTCACCATTTACTTTGATTTTGGCTATTGGCTTGCTGTATATAGCCTTTATTATGTTGAGGAAAGTGCCTTGTATCCCCTATCTTTCTAAAACTTTAATCATGAACGGGTGTTGGATTTTATCAAATGCTTTCTCTGCATCTAAAGAGATGATCATGTGGTTTTTTATTTTCAGTTTGTTTATATTGTGGATTACATTGATGGATTTCCATATATTAAACCATCCCTGCATGCCTGGAATGAAGCCTACTTGGTCATGATGAATGACATCTTTGATGTGTTCCTGTTTTCGTTTGCAAGTATTTTATTTAGTATTTTTGCATCAATATTCATAAGAGAAATTGGTCTGAAATTCTCTTTCTTTGTTGAATCTTTGTGAGGTTTAGGTATCAATGTGACTGTGGCCTCATAGAATGAATTTGGTAATATTCCATCCATTTCTATCTTTTGGAGTAGCTTGAAGAGTATCGGTATTAGCTCGCCCTTGAAGGTCTGGTAGAATTCTGCACTGAAACCATCTGGCCCTGGGCTTTTTTTGGTTGGGAGACTATCAATGATTGCTTCTATTTCTGTGGGGGAAATGGGACTATTTAGCATGTTTATCTGTTCTTCACTCAACTTTGGCAAGTGAAATTGATCAAGAAAATCATCCATTTCCCTTAGATTTTCAAATTTTGTGGCATATATGTCTTCAAACTAGGATCTTATGATTCTTTGTATTTCTTCAGTGTCTGTTGTTATGGCTCCCTTTTCATTTCTGATTTTGTTGATTTCAATACTGTCTCTCTGCCTTTTAGTTAGTTTGGCTAACAGCCTGTCTATCTTGTTGATTTTCTCAAAGAACCAGCTCTTGGTTTTGTTGATTCTTTGGACTGTTTTCTTAGTTTCTAATTTGTAAATTTCAGCCCTGAGTTTGATTATTTCCAGATGTCTACTCCTTTTGGTTGTTTCTGCTTCTTTTTTTCTAGGGCTTCCAGTTGTGCCGTTAAGATGCTTATGTGCGATGTTTCCAATTTCTTTTTAAAGGCACTTAGTGCTATGAATTTTCCTCTTAGTACTGCTTTCAATGTATGTTGTTCCTTCATTTTCATTGAATTTCAGAAACTCCTTGGTTTCTTTCTTTATTTCTTCCCTGACCCAGGTGTCATTTAGCAGAGAGTTGTTTAGTTTCCACATACGTGTAGGCCTTTTGTTATTTCTGTTGTTGTTGAATTGCAGCCTAAGCCCATGATGATCTGATAGGATACAAGGTATTATTTCAATCCTCTTGTATCTGTTGAGGCTTTCTTTGTGAACTATGATGTGATCAATTTTGGAGAAGGTTCCATGGGGTGCAGAGAAGAAGGTATATTCTTTCTTGTTTGGGTGAAAGGTTCTATAGATATCTGTTAGATCCATTTGACCCATGGCATTGGTTAATGATGTTATTTCTCGGCTTAGTTTCTGTTTCAATGACTTGTCCTTCAGTGAGAGTGGGGTGTTGAAGTCTCCCACTATTATTGTGTGGGGATCGATGTGTGGTTTAAGCCTTTTTAGCAGATCTTTTACAAATGTGGGCGCCCTTGTATTGGGAGTATAGATGTTCAGAATTGTGATGTCATCTTGGTTGACTTTACCTTTGATGAGTATGAAGTGTCCATCCTCATCCCTTTTGATTAATCTTGGTTGAAAGTTTATTTTGTTCGATATTAAAATGGCTACGCCTGCTTGCTTCTTGTGACCATTTGCTTGGAATATTTTTTTCCAACCTTTTATCCTGAGGTAATGCCTATCATTATGGATGAGATGTGTTTCTTGAATGCAGAAGAATGTTGGATCCTGTTTATGCACCCATTCAGTTAGTCTGTGTCTTTTTATTGGAGAATTGAGACCATTGATATTGAGAGATATTAATGACCAGTGACTGTTAAGAGTCTTAATTTTGATGTTGTTTCCAGTCGAGCGTTTGTGTAGTTGTGTTTTTGCCATGGTATAGTTATATATTTCCTGAGTAGTTTTGGTTGTAGCTTGACCCTTTGGGATAGAGTTTTACTTCTAGTACCTTCTGTAAAGCTGGATTTGTGGATAGGTACTGTTTGAATTTGTTTTTGTCATGGAATATTTTGTTTTCTCCATCAATGGTTATTGATAGTTTTGCAGGGTAAAGTAGTCTGGCCTGGCATCTGTGGTTTCTTAGGGTTTGCAGGATCTCTGTCCAGTCCCTTCTGGCTTTGATGGTCTCTGCTGAGAAGTCAGGTGTAATTCTCATAGGTTTGCCATTAAATGTTATCTGGCCCTTTTCCCTTGCAGCTTTTAATATTTTTTCTTTGTTCTATATGTTTTGGTTTGGATTATTATGTGACAGGCAGTTTTTCTTTTCTGGTCTATTCTATTTGGTGTTCTATAGGCCTCTTGTATGTTCATAGGTATCTCTTTCTTTAGATTGGGGAAATTTTCTTCTATGATTTTGTTGAGAATAGTCTCTGGGCCTTGGAGTCTGATATCTTCTCTTTCTTCAATGCCTATTATCCTCAGATTTCTTCTTTTCATGGTGTCCTTAATTTCTTGGATGTTTTGTGTTAGGAGTTTTCCAGATTTGGCATTTTCTTTAATGGTTGCTTCAAGGTCTGTGATTGTATCTTCTAGACCTGAGATTCGTTCTTCCATCTCTTGGATTCTGTTAGAAAAGCTCACCTCTGTGTTGCTTGCCTTCTTCTCTGAGGTCACACGTTCTCATTTTTCTTCTGTCTGTGTGTTTGTCATTGAATCCATTTTCATCTTCAGATCTTGAACTGATTTTTTTATTTCTTTCATCTGATTGTTTGTATATTCCTGAGTTTCTTCCATTTCCTCTTTATAGGTCTTCAGAGCTTGAACCATTTTATTTATTTATTTCATCTGGTTGTTTGCATTTTCCTGAAATTTTTCCAGTTCCACTCTATGTGCTTCTTTTATGTCTCTCACCTGTTTGGCTGTGTCTTCCTGCATTTGATTATGAATTTTATTTGTTTCCTCCATTATCTTCCTCATTACTAAGCATTTGAGGTCATTTTCTTGTATTTCCGTTGTGTTTGAGTTCTCTGGGTTGTTTTCTTTGGGATAGCTGGAAACTGGAGACACCATGTTGCTTTGGGGTTTTTTTGCATATGCTTTTACGCTGTCCTTTAGACATCTTGCTGTCTCTGTTTGTGTTGGGTAGCTTCCAGAGTTGGGTGGAGGGAGTCTGATGCTAGATTCACTTGTTTTCTCACCATTTCCCTAGGCTGGAAGCTCTGATGTTTTGCTGGTGTGGATGGCAGGAGGCTAGCCCTGTCGTTTTGGACTCTCACAGCCAGTGATCCTCAGCTCCCCTGTACTGTGGGTCCTGCAATTGTTCTGGGTCTCTGAATGAGTGTTGGGTCAGGCCAAGATATCCACAGCCTTCTAGGTCCCCTGCCAAGTCCACCCAGGGACACTGGGCCCAAACCACGCACCAAGCTCAGCTAGATTCTCAGGGCCCGAACTGTCCGCTAAGCTCAGCTAGGGACTCTCAGCCCAATCTGCACACTGAGCTCCCCTAGGGACTCTGGCCTCAAAATGCATGCAGAGTCCAGCCAGAATTTTTGGGCTGAGACTGCGCACCAAGCTCAGCTAGGGGCTTTTGGCCCAGAGTGCGTGCTTTGGTCAGTTATAGACTCAGGGTCCAAACCGTACGCCAAGCTCAGCCAGGAATTCTGGATTCAAACTGCGCACTGTGTCCAACCAGAGTCTTAGAGCTGGGACTATGCCAAAAGCTCAGCTAGAGTCTCTGTGCCCAATCTGTCTGACAAGCACAGTTAGGGACTCTGGCCCCAAACTGCATGCCGAGCTCCACCCGAGTCTCCGGGGCGGAATTGTGCACCGAGCTCAGCCAGGGACCCTGGACCCACACTGTGTGCTGAATTTAGCCAGGGACTCCGGGCCTAAACTGTGTGGAGAGTCCAGCCAGAGTCTTAGGGCTGCCGAGACTGTGCGCAAAGCTCAGCTAGAGTCTCTGGGCTCAACTGCCTGGCAAGTCCAGCTAGGGACTCTGGGCCAAATCTGCGTGCTGACCTCAGCCTGTGTCAGCTCCCCAGAACTGGTCGCTGAGCTGAGCTAGTGCCTCGGGTGGAACTGAGCACTCTGCCTAGCCTGTGTCACAGCAGGGGAGCTGTGGCTGAGCTGAGCTGAGCTAGCGCCTCAGGCAGAATTGCTTGCTGAGCTGAGCCAGGGTCTCCACAGCACTGCGTACTGAGCTGAACCTGGGACTCTGAGGCTGAACTGTCTGCCGAGTCCAGTTTGGGTCTTAAGGCACTCCGTGACCCAAATCCTGCCCAGAGTCCCCTCTCCTGCAGCAACTCCCACCAGCCACCACACCAATCGCCTCCACTGGAAGGCTCTGAGCTGCAAACCTCAGTCGCCGCCACTGCTGATGCTGGTGCCGCTGCTGAAGCTGGTGCCGCTGCTGAAGCTGGTGCCGCTGCTGATGCTGGTGCCGCTGCTGATGCTGGTGCCGCTGCTGCTGCCTCTGCCCCTGCTGCTCTGATCCGAGAAAATCCATGCTCCTCCCATGTGCAGGGGCACACAGGTCCTCCACATCCTTGTCCCTCCAAACCGTGGATCACTCCTGCTGCCGTGGTGTGGGGACCTCAGAAACCTGGCTCAGAAATCTGTGCAATTCCCTGAATTGTTCACTGGAGCTTCCAAATATGGTCCACACTGCTCGCCGCCATCTTGGATCTCCTGAGCCCCATTTCTCAGTTGGGTTACTTGGTTTGGTGGTGTTTAATTACTTGAGTTCTTTATATATTTTGGATATTAGACCTTTGTCAGATGTAGGGTTGGTGAAGATCTTTTCCCAGTCTGTAGGCACTTTTTTCTTATTCATTGTTTTTCCTCCACCACCTCCCAGAGTCCACTTAGATCCTCAGTGTACATAGTGAAATGACCGACATTGAAAGAAGAGTATTATCTCTCATGCACACCATAGTTTTTTCAGCAATCCTAGAATCTCTGTTTGCTGAGAACTACTAGGATAGGCCCTTCACCATAGCACCCATCTTGTCCAGACCATTCATTACTCATTTTCCAGGACAAAAGCAAAGTTTCTAGGATAAAAATATCTCAGTTGGTGAAGTGCTATCTTTTCCTGCAAGAGGCCTTTGGTTTGATTCCTAGTGCCAGGGAAACCTGTGTCTCTCTTGGTCACATATCTAAGGACCCTAGTCCTCAGTGGGACTCAGACTGGAGAGAGTTAATCAAGAAGATAGAATCTATATGACGCCCCCAAACAATGAGCTTCTGAGACAGGAGGGCACATGGCTGAGTGTCTGTGCTGATATCCTGGACCTGTAGGAAGAGTAACGGACAAACATTTCCCACCCAGCAGTTTTAGTCTCTCTCTAATACTTCCCCTTGTCACTTTTCTATAGTGGTCCAACAATTTATTTCTAAAACAACCCCCATTGCTATATCCTGGCATTTAAGACATTGAGTAGTCCAGGGCCTATAAAGTTTTATAGAGAATTGGTCTCATGGAGGCACTGGTGTAAATAATTGACTCTCAGGATGTGGAGACATTTAAGACCACCAGGGATCACTGATTCTCATGCTGTGCTGGTGTGGGGATTCCCTCACTACCCCAGTAAGGATTCCAGCTCCAAACCACATTGGACACTGAATTCAACAGCAGGAAACACCAGGACATTGAAGAAAACTGGCTCCTGTTATCATAGACAGCTAAAACATGCTATAGAGCACTGGAGATATGGTTCAGTGTGTAAAAGTCATCCCTATACAGACATGAGGATCTGTTTGATTCCTGATACCCACATAAAAACTGGCACAGTCATGTGCACAAGTGTAATCTAAAAGTTCTCTCTCTCTCTCTCTCTCTCTCTCTCTCTCTCTCTCTCTCTCTCTCTCTCTCTCTCTCTCTCTCTCTCCCTCTCTCCTGGATTTTCTGGCCAACCACAGTAGCTGAAAAGATTAGTGAGAGATTCTGTCCCAAGGGAAAAAGTCCCAGAGTGATGAAGCTCTGGTGTGCACACATGGACCCACGTGTCTGTACACACACACTACTCTCAGAATGCACACATATAACAATAAAAAATTTTTAATTGTGTTAACTTCTGTCGGTGACGTTGATGATTAGGGTTTCAGATTGAGTCTGATTTCTGACAATAATTTTACCTCCCTGACAAATTCCAAATCACCATCAGTGGTCAAGGCTGATGGTGACATTTATTCTGGGATGTCATCCTCAGTACTCCTCACACTGTGCTAAAGTAAAAAAGACATAAGATTTGGTATGTGATGTCTGACTGGGAACTGCCATTAACTCACCACGGTGACATTTGCAGGAAGGAAAACTCTGCTGAGAAATTGATATTCCAGCCTCTTTACACAACCCTCTCATCACACAACACAGCCTCATTCCTTTATGGCTTCTCAGGGCTGGGATGTGTCTCTGTTGACAGAAACCTTTCTGTGAACATGGATTTGTGTTGAGAGAAGATCATTCCTCTATCAGTTGCATGGCAGAAGTCATGGTTGTTTCTCTATCATGCCAAGACTGGGTACTGGAGCAGGTTCAGCTGCCCCACAGGAGAACACAAGCTCAAAACACCTCATCGATGCATGCTTTGTCTGTCTTGTCAGGTGGACCTTTCCAAATACAATAGTTTTCTGTTCAAATTTGTGGTCAATTTCCTGCAGCCATTTTTGATTTTCGGTTTCCTACTCTACAATGTCCTCATCTCTTTCCTATTTCCACAAATAGTTAATTTTGCAGTTTCAAATCAGAAGCCCCTCACACTGTGCCTCTCTTCCCTGAGAATAAAAATTCGGAATGTAAGATTTCAGAATTAAAAGTATTTTCCAAAAGTATATATGATTTTTTAAAACAAAAGTAAGAAAGTACAAATATAACATTTTCCACCTTGGTACTCAAACTTCCCATGTGTATACTGTTTACAAAATGTGTATTATTTTGAAAGATGTGACTATTTTTAATGTTATCTCAGAATGGCATTATCATTGATTTTCTTTGTTGGTATCTTGTACTGGCTGTTGTATTTGGTATGGGGGTTAGAAACCTTGGGAAGTGTAGCTTTCCTGCACGAGTACGTCACCAGGGGTGGGCTCTGAGAGTTTGTAACTTTGACACACTTGCATTTTGCTCTCTCTTCTTCATGATTATCACTACATATGCATGTAACAAAGATTAACGAAAAAAACAGACCAGGAATTTGAAAGGAAGCAAGTTGGGTATATTTGAAGATTTAGAGGGGGAAAAATGAAATGCAGAAATAACATAATTATATTCTAATACCAAAATATAAAAGAAGTAACCAAGAAAAAGTACTCACACATCACAAAATAAACAAACTATGAAAACCAAAATGACATCATTTCTCAGCTTGCTGTTTTTGCTACCTATGGCCACTCTCCTGCCACCATGAAGGACTCTACCTCTGCAATCTTAATCCAAATGAGCACTTCCTCCCACTAACTGCTCCTTGTCACAGCCACAGACAGTAGCAAATAAAGGAACCAGCCCCGCCTCCTTAAGGACCCCCATTAAGGCCAAAGCATGTCAATTTCTAGAGGGTCCAGTTTGAACCAAGGACAGGCAGTGATATCACATCACCCTGTGTGTCTAGGACAGTAGGGAGACTTGCCACACACCCCCCCTTGTAGAGTCCAGCTTGTCCCAAGAACAGTTAGTTCATGTTTAAAGATAATAAAAAGTCCAACTTGACTCAAAGTCTCAGTCTGTGCTCACGGTCCAGCTTGACTCAAGGACACTACCCCTGAAATGTACTTACCCCCGCCCCCACCTAGCCTGCTAAATTCTGCTTTTGCAAAAAGATATAAAAAGCACTTGTTCTTGCTTTTCGGGGTCTGCAGCTTGAAAGAGCTTGACAGACCCCTTCCCATCTGCTCAACAAATTCCTGTGTGTTTTGCATTGAATCAAACTCCATCTCTCTCTGGGGCCTCCGGGAATAGATTAGAGATCTCTCTGGAGGTCTCGGTCTTACACAAATACACTATTCAAGTGCCCAGGAGCCCGAGGCCTGGCTTGCTTGTGATGGCTGCTGTACTCTAAAGATCAAACATGCTTGATCATGCTTGAATGTGCTCAAGAACTGTTCAAGATACTTGGCACTACATACCCCCAACTTCAGTGGGCAAGGTTATACTAGCAATAATCCCTGAAAATACCAGAGGCAGCAGCAGTTCCTGAAAGAACATTCTGTGACATATGGTGAAGTGAAGGAGTCCTCATCTGAGGACTTCCGTGATTCATATGACCTGCCAGCAGGCTGGTGCACTAATTCTCACCTACACACCCTTTCCTTATTGTATCTCAGAAGGGCATCACTAGAGAAGCCATGTCAGAGATGTCAGTCTCCCTTCTCAGGCATTCACTGCCGAATCAGGATCTCAGGATCCGGATGCCCCACATGCATGGATAAGGCTCATCCCTTTGAATCCAGCATCTGTACACATTGGTGCCTGGACTCAAGTGAAGAAGCAGGTACCCAGGCTCCACAAGGACAGAGGAATCCTTTTTTCCAGAAGTCAGGAGGTAACTTTTGTTTATAGTCTGATGAGGCTCCAGAGAGGAGGAAGTGTAGGGGCACGGTAACCGGATGCCTTGTGAGACTTTTTATCCCTTACCTTTCCTCCCTCCAAAAGTTCCTGTTATACCTGCCTGCTCTTTTTTAAATTCATAGCTGCTTATGAGGAACCTATATATTCATAAATATAGCCAGCTCAATCCATATAAAATTACTTGTATGTGTGTTTTCAGGGCTGACCTTTTGGCATTGGATGACGGATTAGTGTGCTCTTCCTGAAGAATACAAGTCCTCAGACTCTCAGCATTCCTTAGTTGCCTGTGTAAACCTGGGGCCTCTTGGCCTCCCCCATCCCCGCAATGTCCTGCCCCACCCCCATACTACTCCCCGGCTCCCCACACACATGTTTCAGCCTGTCTATTGGTGTCATCTTCCTAGGCTCATGGCTAGGCAGCCATGGTGGTGAGACTTTATGTGGGCCTCCTCCGTTCCTGGGAGATGCAATCTCACAGGAAACTCTCTGTTCTCCTGGCTCTAATACCTTCTGCCTTCACTTCCACCATGTTCCCTGTATCTTAGATTCAGACATTTTGTAGATGTGTCCTTTAGGGCTGGGATCCACAGCCTTGCACTTTTTTATTGGTTGTGGCTTTCTGTTAATGATTTCTGTTTGTTTCAAAGTCCTTAACCTATATGAGAGAGAAAGACTAAACTTATATAAGGACACATATTTAAAATGTAGCTAGGGGTTACTCTGGTTTAGTAAAGTGGTCATTGTGGGTTTTCCTCCATGATCTACAACTTCACTAGCCTTGGGTAGTTGGCTGGGTTTCCAGGAGTAGGCATGCTTGCCCTCTTGTTGGACAGGTCTTTCTTAAGTTCAGTTATAGAGATGTTGGTTACAGAAAAGCTGTGAGTTGATAGGAATGCAACAGTTCTCATCTCAAAGAGATGGTTTGTTCTGGAACCATTTTGAGTGGCCATTGCGTGGGAACACAGATTTAGGTCACCTCAAATTCCATGGTCCAACATGGAGGCAGTTTGATGAAGTTCGTATGTTGGAAGGCCCTGCTATTTCAGGTCCCAGTGCACATGTCAGGATAGCTCTCCTGAGCTCTGCACAGAATGGAGGCCTCCCTTACTCAGCAGGAGGCTTCTGTGTCTCTGCCTGAAATCATCTGGAGAGTGTCTCTAAGCACAGCCCTCACCCCTGAGGTGGCTCATGGCCAAAATGCAGGTTCGACTTCCTTTCTGCTGATTAGAATCTGTCCAACAAGTATCTAGAATTCTTGAAATGTAAATAAAATGTTTTTAGCCCCCAGCCAATAGTGCACACCTACCCTGGGAACCCCTCACCCACCTCCAAGAACTATATAGCCCTTGCTCACCCTGAATGAAGTGGCGCTCTCTCAGTGAAGCAGACGCTACCAACGGCCATCCAAAGCCTGCCCCTCACCTCTGTTCTCTTCTGCCCCCCACCTCCTTCCCCCAACCTCTGTTCTCCTCACACTAGTGAGCTGATAGCTGATGATCCCTCAGCAAAAGGAAGCCCACATTTTCATAGTTTTACACAACAGTTAGGACATGGATCACTTGTGAACACATGTGTACATGATACCAAAGTATGGCAGTGGGACAGGCATGCTCACATCATCCTGGGACAATGCTGAGAAACAACTTGCATGTAAATATATGTGCACACCCTAGCACGGGATGGTATTACCCATACTACTTATTACCAATACTACTTATTAATGGGTGTGTTCATACCACTGTGGAGAGGGCTAGGACATGGCTCATTTGTGAACACATATGCCGATGCCATCGTGGGACAATGCTGGAGGCCTGGCTTGCATGTGAATACATATGTCTGTCCACTCTTATGGTGGTGAGACAGGGATACAGCTACAATATGAACACATGTTCATGCAACTATGGGATGGTGCTGGGACGTGATTCATGTATGAATACTTGTGCCCACATCACAGTGGTATGGCTCTGTCTGGGGCATAGAATATGAGACTCTGTGTCCCTATACAGCTATATAGTAGTGTGGAGGCATGGCAAGTATGTGAACATATATGACCACATCACTACATGACACCACCAGAATATAGCTCACATGTAAACATATATGCTCATACTGCCATTGGATGGTCATGAGACATAGCTTGTATGAAAGCACATGTGCCCATTTGATAGCCCTGTGACATGGGTCATTGTGAACATGTATACCCATGCTGCCAGAGGACAGTGCTGGGACACAGGCCATGTATGAACACATGTGCTCATGTAGCTGTGGGATGATGCTAGGGCATGGCTTCCATGTGAATGTGTGTGTCCATGCCTCCGTGAGACAGAGATCTGGAACAGATTGTTTTTTGAACCCACATGCTCATGCCACCTAAGAGTGACACTGGGAAATGGATTACTTGGCAGCAGACATGCCCACTCTGCCACAGGATGGGTTGAGACATACCATGAGGGAGAACTCATGCTGTGCTGATGCTGACATGGAAAGATGCCTGGACACAGTTCATGTGTGAACACAAGTGCCCAGGTACCACAAGACAGTTATTGGGACATGGCTTATATATGAATATGTATGCCCTTGACACCAGGAACATCACTGGATTGTGGATTGCAATGAACATGTGTTTGTATGCCAACATGGGATACACTGGGACATAGCTCACATAGGAACCCTCATGTACACACTGACATGGGATGGTGCTGAGGCACAGCACATGTGTGAAAATACCTGTAAATGTTGCCAAGAAGGAGTCCAGTGATACAGCTTGTGTGTGAACATGCATGCACAAGCTTCCATAAGAAATTGACTGGACATTGTTCACATGTGAAAAGGTATGCTCATACTACCAAAAGTTGGCACTGGAACACAGCTTGATTGTGAACACATATACCCATGCAGCCAAAACATAGCACACGTGTGCACAATGCTACCAAAGTACATGCTGGGACACAGCCTATGTGAGATCAAAGGTACTCAATGATGTCATGGCATGGCACTGGGACCTGGCTCATGTGTGAATAGGTGTGCCTATGCTGCCACGGGATAATACTGGGCAGGAACAACTTGCATACAGACATGCTGATGTCACCATGGAATGGCATTGGGATGCAGATCATGCTAAATTATGAGTGCGGACAGAACTGGGACACAGTTCATGTGTAAACAGGCATGCCCACTCTGACAAGAGATGGTACTGAGATACAGCCGCATGTGAACACATGTGCCCACTCTGCCATGAAACAGGAACATAGCTCATCTGTGAATAGCCATGCCCATGATGCCAAAGTATGGTGCTGGGACACGGCTCATGTGTGAATATGTGTACTCACACCATGGGATAGTTCTGGGACACAGCTAAATGTGAATATGTGTGCCTTACTACAATGGTGTGTCACTGGGGTTGTTATAAAGAATGAAAATACTGAATCATTCAATTTTACCAATGAACACTCAGGAGCCAGATGCTGGGGGAGATCCTGCTAGCTCAGAGAGGCAGAGAAAGTGCCCAGCTGACCTTCCTACTCAGCTCACATCCCAGGAGGAAAACACTGAAAACCAAAAGCCCAAGGCCAAAATCTTGCAAGCTCAGCTGGAGGCCCAGGAGAAAAAGGCCAAAAACTAAAAGCCAAAAAAAGAGCTAAAGGGCTAAAGAGCTCCTTCCTCTTTGCTTTCTTAAATACTCTTCTCTCAAAGTGCCCCCTTTCTATTTAATCCCTGCCAGTTGGTTTCTTGCTCTCGCTCTTGACCTAGGGTTCAAGCTGGCCTTGAACTCAAAGAGATCTGCCTGCCTGAGTGCTGGGATTAGAGGTTAAATATCTATTCTTACCCGATAGACTTCTGATTCTACCAACTTTGTCAGATAATTTTCTCTTTTGTGGTAGATAGTTAATTCAGAATCACAAATGGTCACATGTAAACCATGACTGAGCACTTGGCAAAGGATGAGCCGTCTGTATCAAGCTCACCCGTCCACAGGTCAGAGCGCTGTGAGAGAGACGGTGAAGAGTGTCACAGGTGATGAGGACAAGGCATAGCTGCTGTACACATCAACTCACACAGCTGAGTTTAACCACACAAGACTGAAGACTAGCATGAGATCAAGCCAGTTAAAATTCTGTCATGATTCAGGAAGATCTACCAATGCCCCACTGTCCTCATTAGACTCGTGAACTTCAGACAAGCCAGGGTCATTTGAGAAGCAGGATCCTTGACTGAGGAACATACCCCCAAGAGACTGGCCTGTGTGCAGTCGCATGGAACCTTTTCCTTTCTTTCTTTCTTTCTTTCTTTCTTTCTTTCTTTCTTCCTGTCTTTCTTTCTTTCTTTTTCTTACATTAAAAAATTTAAACATTTAATTTGTTCACTTTACATCCCAATCACAGCCACCTCCCTTGTGGCCTCCTGGCCCAACCCTCCCTCCCCCGCACCCTCTCCCCCCTCCCCTAGTCCTCAGAAAGGAGAGCCCTCCTCCCTTGTCATCTTACCCCAGCCTACCTAGTCTCATCTGGACTCCCTGTATCCTTTTTTCTCTGTGGCCTGGCAAGGCCGCCCAGCCAGGAGGAAGTCATCAACAAACGAGCACCCGAGTCCATGTCAGAAGTAGCCCCTACTCCCCATATTATGGGACTCACGTGGAGACTGTGCTACCCATCAACTACATCTGAGCAGAGGGATCTAGGTCTTCTCCATGCATGGTCCTTGGTTGGTACATCAGTCTCTGTAGGTCTCCCCCGGGGTCTCCCTGGGCCCAGATTTGTTGTATCTGTTGTTCTCCTTGTGGCACTCCTGTCCCCTTCAGGTCCTTCTATCTCCCAACTCTTCCATAAAACTCCCTGCGCTCTGCCCCAAAGTTGGGCTGCGAGTCTCAGTATCTTCATCAATTTCCTGCTGGGTGCAGTCTTTCAGAGGACCTCTATGGCAGGCTCCCGTCCTGTTCCCTCTCTTCAAGCACTTCAGTGTCTGTTCTATTTCCCCTTCCGAATGAGAATTAAGCATCCTCCCTAGGGTCCTCCTTGTTGTTTAGTTTCTTTAGGTCTGTGGAGTGTAGTGTGGTTATCCTGTGTTATATGGCTAATAGCCACTTATAAGTGAGTATATACCATGTGTGTCTTTCTGGGTCTGGTTACCTCTCTCAGGGTGATCATTCTAGCTCCATCCATTTGCCTGAAATTTTCAAGATTTCTTTGTTTTCAATAGCTGAGTAGTATTCCATTGTGTAAATTCACCAGAACATTTCTGCATTAACACCTGCATAGAATGTACAGTGTGCGCAAATCAGCTGAACATGCTTTTCTGCTCTATGTTTGAGCAGGTGAAAGGCATCTATCAGCTTTACAAGTCCATTTGAATTGTAAAATAAATCTCCATCCATGATATATGAAAGGATGATGTGCAATAATAAGTCATGAGAACCAGGTAGCCAAAAAGACTCATTGGCTTTGCAAGGACGTTCATGACTCGACTGGCAGGAGGTCTTCCCTGGTCAAATCTAATCTATATAAGTTCTTATGGTGGCCATACTTTTTCATTCCCTGTAGAAACAGAATCAAGATCACGTCCCCATCGCAAAACTATTACAGGCTTGCATTCTGATGTCAACACATCGTTGTAGTATATAGGTTGATCTAATTCAACAGTTTTTTTTATAACACAGTGTCTCTCAGCTGCTGTTGTTCCTTTTTCATTAACATTAAAACATTTAGCTATTTTTAATGAAGCAGTACTTAGCCTCTCCCTGAGGGTCTTTACTCTTCCTTTTTGTTTAATAAGCATTTCTTTTAAAATATGATTAGATCTTCTTACAACTACTTGTCCTGTTGGGTTGTGTGGTATACCTATAATCTGCTTTATATTATAATATGCAAAGAATTGCTTCATCTTCCTAGAGACATATGTGAGAGCATTATCAGTCTTAATTTGTGCAGATATCCTTATAATTGTTATTATTTCCAATAAATGTGTAATTACAAAATTAGTTTTTTCAGAACTCAAAGCAGTTGCCCATTAAAACCCTTAATATTTATCAATGGAATATTGTACATACTTTATTTTTCCAAATTCTGCATAATGAAATATATCCACCTGCCAAATTTCATGTCTTTTGGAAATCTTAGGGTTATTTTTGATAGATAATGGAATTTGATTATACAGAGAGCAAGTAGGACATTTTCTTATAATTTCTTTGGCTTTTTGCCAAGTGATAGAAATTTTTCTCTTTAAACTTTTACCATTAACATGGTTTTTCATAAAAATTTGAGGCTTCTAACACATTCTATTAATAATTGATCAATTTCCTCATTTTCCTGTGCCAATGGACCTGGCAAACTGTATGAGACTGAATATGGCTGATATATAATGAATAGTTTCTATTTATGATTGCAGTTTCACAAATAACAAAGTTCTGATTTATCAGAAATAAATCCAGCAGTTTCTATATACAAAACAACTCTTTCTGCATATTTAGAGTCAGTAATTACATTAAGAGATTTAGGAAAAATCTAATTATACCATAAGGATTGCATACAACTATTTTTTAAATGGCAGATTTGGGCTTTGGATCATTTTGATTATTTTGTCTGACTTATAGCCTGACATTTCCAACTTATTTGCATCAGTATAGAATGTAGGTGTTCCAGAATAGCTAAAACAATCTTGTACAATAAAAGTTCCTCCAGAGGAATCTCCATACCTGATCTAAAGCTGTAATATAGAGCAACAGTAATTAAAACATCGTGGTACTGGTACAGCAATAGGCTGGTTGATCAGTGGAATTGAATCAAAGACCCAGAAATGAATCCACACACATATGGTCACTTGATTTTTGATAAAGAAGCCAAATCTATTCAATGAAGGATAGCATCTTCAACAAATGGTGCTGGTCTAACTGGATGTCTACATGTAAAAAAGTGCAATTAAACCCATATTTGTCACCATGCACAAAACTCAAGTCCAAGTGGATCAAAGACCTCAACAAAAAAACCAGAGACACTAAACTGGCGAGAAGAAAAAGTGAGGAAGAGCCTAGAACACATTGGCACAGGACACAACTACTGAACAGAACACCAACAGCCCAGGCCTTAAGGTCAACAATTAATAAATGGGATCTCTTGAGGCTGAGAAGCTTCTGTAAGGCAGGAGACACTGTCAAGAGAACAAAGCGACAGCCTACAGACTGGGAAAAGATCTTCACCAACCCTTCATCTGACAAAGGTCTAATATCCAAAATATATAAAGAACTCAAGAAATTAAACACCACCAAACCAAATAACCCAATTGAGAAATGGGGCTCAGAATTGAACAGAGACTTCTCAACAGAGGAATATCGAATGGTTGAGAAACACTTAAAGAAATGCTCAAAGACTTTAATCATCAGGGAAATGCAAATCAAAACAACTCTGAGATTCCATCTTACACCCATCAGAATGGCTAAGATCAAAAACTCAAGTGACACCACATGCTGGTGAGGATGTGGAGAGAAACGAACACTCCTTCACTGCTGGTGGGAACGCAAACTAGTACAACCACTTTGGAAATCTATCTGACACTATCTCAGAAAACTGGGAATAGGGCTTCCTCAAGACCCAGATAGTCCACTCCTTGGAATATACCCAGAAGATGCTCTAGCACCCAACAAGACCATTTGCTCAACCATGTTCATAGCAGCCTTATTCATAACAACCAGAACGTGGAAACAGCCTAAGTGTCCCTCAGTAGAAGAACGGATAAAGAAACTGTGGTACACTTACACTATGGACTACTACTCAGCTATTAAAAACAAGGAATTCCAGAAATTTGTGGACAAATGGATTGAACTAGAAATGATCATAGTGAGTGAGTTAACCCAGAAGCAGGAAGAGTCAAATGGTATATACTTACGTATATCTGGACACTAGCCCAAGGGGCATGTCCCATGAAAATCTTCACTTACCAGGAAAGTGGGACAGAGGGGAGGACATCCTATTGGGACTCTAGGTGAGAGAAGCAAGGGAGAATGGGGAAATAGAAGGATCCAGAGGGTCCTAAAAACCTACAAGAATAACATTATGAAGGGAAGATCTGGGCCCAGGAGTCCTGCTCAAACTATGGCACCAGTCAAGAACAATACGTGCAGTAACCTCGAACCCCTACCCAGATCTAGCCAATGGACAGAACATTCTCCACAGTTGAGTGGAGAGTGGAGTATAACTTTCACACAAACTCTGGTGCCCCATATTTGACCATGTCCCCTGGATGGGGAGACCTGGTGGCACTCAGAGGAAGGATAGCAGGCTACCAAGAAGAGACTTGATACCCTATGAGCATATACAGGGGGAGGAAGTCCCCCTCAGTCACAGTCATAGGGGAGGCAAGTAGGGGGAAAGCGGGAGGAAGGGAGGAATGGGAGGATACAAGGGATGGGATAACAATTGAGATGTAATATGAATAAATTAATAAAATGTATTTTAAAAAAGAATGTAGGTGTTTCAGGAATTGGCAATCCTTTATAATCTATGGAAGAATCCAATTAGTTCTTTTTATAAACTGTATAAGTTTGCTTTTTTAATATTTGTTATTAATTTCTCCTAAGCAGTTACTACATGCTCTTTGCCAGTCTTCATTAATTGCCCATAATGACAGTCTCAGCATTATTAACAATTTTGGTTGTGTGTGTTCCTCACAATTGATGTAGTCTCATTCTGCCTTTTATGATTAATTCAGAAACATTTCTACCTATGTTTTTTATTTTTTACTGTGATTATGTGTTTTTAAAAAGTCTATTCCATAATACTATCTTTCCTTTGTATAATGAGCCTAATACGAGGATGAGTTAAAGGCGAAATAACCAAAACACAATCAAGTCTAGTATAAATTCGATACACTTATGCATCAGTTTACAAGTGATCTCTACAGAGATGTACCTTTTATGGTTGGATAGTTAATAGAATATCCTCTCTGTGCTTTTTTTTTTCAGGAGCAATCTGTAACCCCCAGCATGGCAGAATTCTTTGTGTTTCCTTAAGCATTTTCTCTAAAGTGCCTGTATCATAATCAGCCAACAAAATATCATCTATATAATGATAAATAATAGATTGAGGAAATTGCCTCTGAACTATTTCTAGTGGTTGTCACACATAAGGTTGGACTGTTTAACATTTCCTATGGAAGAACTTAGCAATGATATATCTTTATTACACCATTATTATTGCAAGTAGGTAATAAGAGAATAAACTTTTCCTATCATGCTGATGCAAAGGGGTTGTGAAAAAGCAATATTTTAAATCAATTACTATTGTAGGCCATGACTTAGGTGACAAAGAAGGTAAAGGAATTCTAGACAGCAAAGGACCCATTGGTTCAATTATTCTATTTACCCCCTCTTAAATCCCTTAACAGTCTTCATTTTCCTGATTTATTTTTTATAATAACAGAGAGGAATTTCATGAGCTAGTAGACTCTATCAGATGAGCCCCCAGATGCTTTCATACCTGCTGCTCAAGTGCCTGCAATTTTTCTTAGTTAAGGGCCATTGCTTTACCCACACAGTAACTGAGTTTCAGCAGTGGCCCACTTATAAATTTGGAAACTCAATCACTGTGATGTCCTGTGTTTGGACAATGGACACAGCTTGTGATTGGGGGCAGGGAGGACACAGCATTTTCAGACAGAGTTTCTCTGTGTAGCCTTGGACTCCCTTGGTAGCAGGCTGGCCTCAAACTCACAGAGACCTGCCTGGCTCTGCCTCCCTGAGTGCTGGGATTACAGATGTGTGCCACCACGCCCAGCTTGTAATTGTTTTTGATGACGCATATCAATACCTTCCCAAAGTGCACCTACCATTTCCCTGTTAATTTCATTGTGAACTATCTCTTGGATTTCAGGAATATTGCAAAATATCCCCTCCTCATAAATGTATGGGTATGTCAGCCACGTGGGGTCTCAATGTCTGTCTGCCCTGCTTGTCCCACACATTTAACCCATTTACACTTTGACCTATTTGAGATAATTTACCAATTCTTATAAACTGTGTACAAACCTTCTGAAGTAGTCATTCTGAGTTCCAGGATTTTGGGGAAATGATAGTATCATCAGCTCCTATATCCACCAAAGCACCTACTTCAATACCATTGATTTGCAATTTTAATTTGGTCTGTGGTCATTAACCACTGTTTTCCAGAACAGTCGTTTTCCAATACTCTAAAATCCCCCTGTTCTAGTAGCTTCGTTGCCCTTCGTGTAGGGAAACAGTAACAGCTGAGCAATTATATCCCCTGTGTTAATCCACACCTTTTTAATTTATCTTTTATTTTTTTATAATTTATTCACATTGCATCCCAATTGTTAACCCCTCACTTGTATCCTCTTGGCTATTGTGAAGGATGTGGTTTCCTTAATTTCTTTCTCGGCCTGTTTGTCATTTGTAGGCAGGAAGGATACTGGGTTTTTTGTTGTTGTTGTTGTTGTTTTTTAATCTTGTATCCAGCCACACTACTGAAGGTGTTTATCAGCTGTATGAGTTCTCTGGTGGAATTTTGGGGTGACTTATGCATACTATCATATCATCTGCAAATATCAATACTTTGACTTCTTCCTTTCTGAATGTGGATCCCCTTGATCTCCATTTGTTGTCTTATTGCTGTAGCTAGAAGCTGAAGTAGCATACTGAAGAGATATGGAGCGAGTGGGCAGCCTTGTCTAGTCCCTGATTTTAGTAAAATTGCTGTGAGTTTCTCTCCATTTAATTTGATCTTGGCTATCAGCTTGCTGAATCAAGCCTTTATTCTCTTTAGGTATGTGCCTTATATCCCTGATCTCTCCAAGACTTTAAACATGAATGGGTGTTGGATTTTGTTAAATGCTTTTTCAGCATCTAAGGAGATGATCGTGTGAGTTTTTTTCTTTCAGTTTGTTTATATGGTGCATTACACTAATGGATTTCTGTATATTGAACCACCTCTTATGTCTGGGATGAAGCCCACTTGGTCATGGTGAATGATATTTTTGATGTGTTCTTGGATTCAGTTTGTAAGTATTTTATTGAGTGTTTTTGCATAAATTTTGACAAGATAAATTGATCTGAATTTTTCTTTCTTTGTTGGGTCTTTGAGTGGTTTAGGTAACAAGGCGACTGTGGCATCATAGAATGAGTTTGGTAATGTTACTTCCATTTCTATTTTGTGGAATAGTTTGAAGTGTATTGGTATTAGCTTTTCTTTGAAGGTCTGGTAGAATTCTGTGCTGAAACCATCTGACCCTAGGCTTTGCTGCTGCTGCTGCTGCTGCTGTTGTTGTTGTTGTTGTTGTTGTTGTTTTGAGACATTTGATGGCTGCTTTTATTTCCTTGGGGGATATAGGACTATTTAATTTGTTTACCTGATCTTGATTCAACTTTGGGAAATGGAATATATCAAGAAAACCATCCACTTCACTTAGATTTTCAAATTTTGTGGTGTGCAGAATTTTGAAGTGAGATCTAATGATTCTTTGGATTTCCTCAGTGTCTGTTGTTGTGTCTCCCTTTTCATTTATGATTTTGTTGATTTGGATAGTGTCTCTCTGCCTTTTAGTTAATTTGTCTATTTTGTTGATTTCCTCAAAGAACCAGATCTTGGTTTCATTGATTCTTGGAATTGTTCTCTTTGTTTTTAACCTATTGATTTTAGCCCTGAGTTTGATGATTTCCAGCCATCTATTCCTCTTCAGTGCATCTGCTTCTTTTTTCTAAGGCTTTCAAGTGTGCTGTTAAGTTGCCTATGAGATGTTTCCAATCTCTTTATGAAGGCACTTAGTGCTATGAACTTTCCTCTTAGCACTGCTTTCAATGTGTCCATAAATTTGAGTATATTGTACCTTCACTTTCATTGAGTTTTAGGAAGTCCTTAATTTATTTCTCTCCTGACCCAGTTGTTATTGAGTAGAGACTTGTTCAGTTTCCATGTGTGTGTAGGCTTTTTGTTATTTCTGCTATTGTTGAGGTTTAGTTCGTGGTGGCCTGATAGAATACAAGGTATTATTTCAATCTTCCTGTATCCATTGAGGCTTGATTTGTGACCTACTATATGGTCAGTTTTGGAGAAAGTTCCATGAGGTGCTCAGAAGAAGGTATAATCTTTTGTGTTTGAGTGAAAAGTTCTGTGGATGATTGTTAGGTCCATTTGATTCTTGATCTTTGTTAGTGTTATTTCTTGGTTTAGTTTCTATTTCATTGACTTGCCCTTTGGCGAAAGTGGGGTATTGAAGTCTCCCACTATTAATGTGGGGATCAATGTGTAGTTTAAGCATAGTTAATGTTTCTTTTACAAATGTGGGTGCACTTGTATTTGGGGCATAGATGTCATCTTGGTTGAATTTTACTTTGACAAGTATGAAGTGTCCTTCCCCATCTCTTTGATTAATTTCAGTTGAGTGTCTATTTTATTAGACATTAGAATGGCTTCTCCAGCTTCCTTCTTGGGTCCATTTGCTTGGAAAACCGTCTTTTAACCCTCTACTCTTTGTGCCTAAGGTGTGTTTCTTGTATGCAGCAGAGTGTTGGGTCCTATTTATACATCCATTCTGTTTGTCTTTGTCTTTTCATTGGAGAAATGATTCCAGTGATGTTGAGAGAGATTAATTACTAGGGACTGTTAAATCCTTTTATTTTGATGTTGTAGTGTGTTAGTGTGTTTGTATAATTTTAGATTTTGCTATAGTGAAGTTATTTATTTCCTGTGTTTTCCTGTGCTTAGTTAGCCTCCTTGGGTTGGAGGTTTCCTTCTAGTATCTTCTGTAGGCCTGGATTTTGGAATAGATACTATTTAAATTTGTTTTGGTCCTGGGCTATTTTCTCCATCTATGGTGATTGAAAGCTTTGAAGGGTATTGTAGTCTGGACCGTCTCTAAGGGTTTGCAAGATGTCTGCCCAGACCTTTCTGGCTTTTTTGGTCTCTGTTTAAAATTCAAATGTAATCCTGATAGGTTTGCCATTACATATTACTTGGTATTTTTTTCCTTGCAGCTTTTAATATTTTTCTTTGTTCTATATATTTAGTGTTTTGGTTAATATGTGGTGGGAGGATTTTCTTTTCTGGTCTAATATATTTGGTGTTCTGTATGCCTCTTGTATGTTTATATGCATCTCTTTATTTAAATTGAGGGGATTTTCTTCTGTGATTTTGTTGAAAATATTTTCTGAGCCCTTGAGCCAGGAATCATCTCTTTCCTCTATCCCTATTATTCTGAGGTTTCACCTTTTCATGGTGACCTTGATTTATTGGATGTTTTATATTGGGAATTTTTTTTAATTTAACATTTTTTTATGGTTGCATCAAACTCTTCCATTTTATCTTCTACACCTGAAATTCTTTCCTTCATCTCTTGCATTGTTGTCAATGGTTACTTTTGTAGTAACTGTTTTCTTCTCTAAGTTCTCTCTAGGATTTCCTCACTTTGTGCTTTTTTTTATTGTTTCCATTTCCATCCTCAGAGCTTAAACAGTTTAATTTATTTCCTTCACCTGACTGTTTGTGTTTTCCTGAATTTCTTCAAGTGATTTATTCTTCTCTACAGGCCTCTCTAAAGCCCTCAATCTGCTTGACTGTATCTTCTTGTATTCCTTTATGGATTTTCTTAGTTTCTTCCATATCATCTTCATAAGCATAGATTTGGGGTCACTTTCTTGAGTTTCAGTTGTGTTAGAGTTTCCAAGGTTGATTGCCTTGAGATGACTGGGTTCTGGAGATGCCATATTGCTTTGGCTTTTGTTGGTTGTGTTTTTACACACTGGCCTCTAGCCATATGACTGTCTCTGGTGTTGGGTAGTAGTTTCTGATGCCCTTAACTGCCTGTTAAGAGCACCCAGTGCTTAGGTTGAGACCCTACACCTTCAGGGACCTGGGAACTTTTCTGTGGATTAGCAGGGTGACCTGAGGTAAGAACTACCTGTGTCCCACACCACCATGTCTCCTCTCATCAGTAGTGTTTAGGGCCTGCAGTTTGGTCTGAGACACTGAGTACAGTGTGCTGCACACAGGAATGTAGCTAGATGCTAGGGAACATGCGTGGACATGCACATGCATGGACCCAGGAACTTTCCCATGTATTATCTGGATGACCTGGGATCAGATCCATTGTGTCCCACACCTTAGGGTTTCCTCTCACCTGGGGAATATAAGCACTGGTGTTTTGGAGCCCACAGTTTGGTCCATTGGTCACTGTGCAGTCACTGCTGTCTTGTTGATCAGACATAGTATGTGATCAGTGTCACCCTCTTGGATCTCTCTAATCTGCATCTTTTTTTTACATATGACATAATTTTTATTTCTTCCTTGCAATTCCCATGTGTAATACTTGGATGCACAATAAAGCCTTGAGAAGTCAATCCACTTCTTCCTAAGATCATCCCTACTGTCCCTGAAGGCAAAGGACCATAAACACCAGTGGTTATTTTGTAACATTGAATTTGGGGGGAAAGGACAAGAGGTTTATCTGTGGTCAGATCTAAAGACCCACTGCCTTCAGTATAATGAATGAGATCAGAAATGCTTTGTGGTTTCTCTGCCTGCTTGTTACCTTCTGGATAACCTGTGGAAAATGTCTCATACATTTTGATGCAGGGCCTAGAGCTGCCAGGCCCCTCAGTTCATTTTATAATGGCAAGAGGACACCTCCTACATCCCTCCTGGACCTGCACTTATTAGTCCAATACTGCACCCTTTACCATATTGTCTTCAAGCCCCAGAAATCCTAAGAATTCCATTGACACCAGAAGCTGTTTGCATCTCTGACTGACAGTACTATATTCGTACTATATTTCTCAGAATTAACACACCTGCCATTTTTAGCTCTGAGGTTTTTAACCTTACAATTTCTTTGTAAATGGCCCAATTCACCACAATTAAAGCAAAAGGTATTTTGAGATCTAAGACCTCTACCTATGGCTTGTCCTATGATATTGACATGATACTTGTGAGAGCCAATATCAGCTGTCTCTCTTATCCGTTCATCCATTAGTGATGCCCATACCTTTAATGGTGTAATTATTCTCTTGCATTTGGTATTTGCTTTCTCAAATGCCAAGGTCTCTATTAACACCTTTTTGTGTCAGGATCTGATACGGCTTTGTTTAAAGCTGAAACCAATCCCTGCAAGAAATCTGTGAAGGCTTCCCTAGAGCCTTGTATTATCTTCATAAATGAAGTGGATATTCTCTGGGTTCCTCAACCTTATCCCAAGTTCTTAAAGCATCCAAGTGACATTGTTTTATAATGACATCATCAATCAAATTTATTCTTGTAGATCATAATACCATCCTTCTTCAAGCAATTGATATTTAATAATATTTATTCCCCTTCCTCTATTTCATTGTTCTATACTTGAGGCTTCCTTTTTCCACCCATTAACCATTGTAACTGCTGACTCGCTTAGCACAGCTGTTACCAAAGCGTCTCAGTCTTGGGAAAAATTCTATTTCAGGTAGCTCAGTTACTTAATATTTGTTTAACAAAAGGAGAATGCATTCTATATGAAACAAAGGCCTCTTTAAAATGCCTCAGATCTATCATTTCTATTGAAGGCCATGTTATCTCACCATATTCACAATCGTCACCATTAGCAGGCAGGTGCTGCACAGTTACTGGAAAAGCCAACAGTTACTACTCCCAGGCCGCTCCTCTGGTGATACACTTGGCTCAAGAGTAATCCTTTCTCTTGAAACAGACTGTTTCTCTTTAACCCTGTCACCTTGTATGACCCCCTGGTCCTCCCGGCTCCCTGCCCCACTCAGGGGCTATGAGGACTTGAAATTGAAAGTGTATGTCACAGGGAAGGCCTGAAATCTTCCTTCCAGTCCAGTCTGCTTCCCTCTTTAATCCTGCAGGAAGCTCCCGCTCTCCGTCATCAGATCTGAACTCTTTTGTTCTCCTTTTTCTGGCCCTTTTTACTTTCCAAATGGTTCACCCTCCATGCACAAACTCTTAGTTTTATAGCCAATCTGTAATCCTTTCAAAATGAGAGACTAGAGTGATCCTTTTTCCTATTTCATCTATTTTTTATTTCTCTGACATCTTCCTATCTACTTGCAACTTTTCCAATTGTTCAGCCATTCAAAATCCCCCTTGGGAACAAAGCAGGAGACAACTCAGTGTCAGCAGCTGCAATAAAGCTTTTGATGGCATCATTAAACAGTGTGTTCATTCCTTCATACCCTGCCATCTCCTCTATGGCATTAGAAACCAAATTTCCCATTATGCCTAGCCATGTCTGGGCACCATTGTTGGCATATTTATTTTATCTAATGTATATAGTAGATAAATATATCTCCACCTCAATCCCTTTCAATACCCCAATACCAGTATAAAGTTAGTGGGGGAGCGGAAGCATTGAGATCATGTTAGACTGCTTCCTGCTGGTTAGGTACATACAATTCCTTAAAGCAAGTCCAATCTCAGAATCAACAAACCAGCAACCCACTAATAGTAAAAACAGCAGTAAATGCAACAGCAGGACAAACCAGCAGCAGCAAGGGAGCAGCACCTGCCACAGGCCCTCTCAAGGCTCTCCCATTTATACCCTTTAAAGAGTTCCCAGAATTAAACTATCTACACTGGCACTAACAATGCTCCTGCCAGCCAGACGTGGTGGCGCACGCCTTTAATCCCAGCACTCGGGAGGCAGAGGCAGGCAGATCGCTGTGAGTTCGAGGCCAGCCTGGTCTACAAAGTGAGTCCAGGACAGCCAAGGCTACACAAAGAGACCCTGTCTCAAAAAAACAAACAAAAAAAAAACAATGCTCCTGCCAGAGCATGAGTCACATTACAGTTAGCTTCTGTGGACAATGCTGTGGACAGCCTCATACCCCACACCTGGGATTAAAACAAAAGTATATGTATGTACACAGCATAACTGGGTCTTTAAAGAAAACAAAATTCTCACTACATCCCCACTCCCTCTCCTTCCTCTGTCCCACCATTCCCCTCAGCAACACCACAATTCTTGCAGAATGCAACCCAGATCCAACCTATCTCTTTTAAAATGCCTTTCTTCCAAACTTCTTGCAAATAGAAGTCAGCTGGAAAGAAATTAAGTGACAGCATATATTTACAAAATTATACTAGAGTCTCTTATGTAATCCAAAGAAAAAACAAATCACTGAGGCTCTTGGTAACCAAGCACCATCCCTCAGAAAAGGGAGTTCACTGAATTCTCTAATGGGCTGCCATCTGTCATGTCAAAACCAACTCACTATTCAAAATTCCCGGTAAAATTGATGAATTCCATCCAGTCATGTACTGCTAGTCTACAATAACTTCTTTTGAATATGTGTTTTCTAAAGGAGGCATGGATCTTGCTCCAAAAATCCTAGGAGTCCATGCTGTGATTCTTCTGTTGAGATTCCCTGTAACCTTCCCTGGCTTCCTTTCCACTGCAGGTCTCTCTGTGGCACAGAGCATGCATTTCTACTCCAGAGCAGCTGCGTTGTCTGACGGAATGGTTCAGAGTACATGTTAAGAAGTGACTCCACACTGAAAACTGGCCTAGTGAGTGACTTTCTGCTAGGGCATTCTTGAGTTATTTCAAGTTACACCCTGATACTCTTATAGACTGTCCTTATTTTGCCTCTAGAAATATTATGTTCTGTTAATTGGTTTTTATGTCTATGTGGATTAATGCTATTGGATGCCATGCCAGCTTTATTACTTCACTGTAACAATTTCACCCACCTTGCTTCTGGTAGGTAAATACTGGGCTTCCTATTTGGGGACCCTATAATCTTTTTTCTGACAAGGAGCCCTGCTTTGTCTCTTCCACTTACAGTGCCAGTGATTATTACTTTCTTAATGCATCAGTTACCACCATGTTCTCATGGGTCTCCTCAGGACACAGCTAGCTGATGAGTTTTCCATGCCTACATAGTGTACACACATCAGCATGCCCACCTTGTGGACACTTTGATGCCCTCTGCATCCACTTTGGTAACTGCGGCTTTCCTGCATTTGTCACCTTAAGGTGTTGCTTCTTCCATGTTTTAAGAAGCCATCCCAGAGCCTGGGGTCCTTGCCATCTATAAACTCCCTTGTAGTGCTAGGAATGAGAGTGATGCAATTTGTTTCTTTTGTATATAAAAGGTTACTACAATCATAATGGAAGTAAGGCTACTTTGTTATAAAGTGAATCAATTGTTACATCCCAGTCCATGTTCTGAGACAAATTTAAATGGAGCATATCAGAATTGCTTTCTGGTGGAGACCTGAAATCTTACAATAGTTATATATTATCAGCATACTATTTTGGTCCAATTTTTCAAATCATAATGAAAAGACTATATATGTTCTTATAAAACAAATTTAGCTTTTTAATACATAAAATATGTACTCTAATTTGGCTTTATATCCAAATATAAATTAAAAATATTGGCATATATATAAATCAAAAAATGTTGGCTTTGTTTTTCTGCTAATTTAAGTTGTTGATTTATGGTAAAACATAATTTTGGTGGGGAAATGAGGAAAAGAGTGGGTACAAATATTTCAAAGATTTTTGGAACAGAATTCTGGCTCTTTTTATTAAGATTAACTTTGATTTTTGTAAATGAATTTCTTCATACAATAGCAACATCTGGATGCTTATCTAAATACCATTTACAACAGTGAAAAGAAGAGGAGAAAATGAACTCTATCAAGCACTTACATGCACATTTGTGCACTCCATGCACAAGTTCACCAACACTTTTGTAGTGGCATAGCTTAAATAATACACATAATATATTTACGTATTTACAAAAAAAAGTCAGTGGATGGCAATAAAGTGTTCTAATATAACAAAATGAGAGTATTACAATAATTTTGAAGGTATTAGTAAAGTATTTTGGGTAATCAGGACCTTTTCAATTTACAAAAATACCATATAGATTTCTGGTAGCACGACTTAATTACCTGCCAACCCCTGGACTCTTCAAGCCTCGTTTAATTAATGTTCAGGATTTTATGAAAGGGTGTTTTGGTAACTGGCCTAAGGCTACTAACTCAGAGTAGAGTAATTTTGAGGTATTTGTGTGGCTTTCAGTCTGTTTCCTTCAGCATTACACTGGGATATATCAGAAAAGTAGTAAGAAGACCTGACCATGGTCTGAAAGTTGAATCAGTCTAACTCAGCTAGGTGCCCAGACGTCCTAACTTCCAGACCAACCTGCTGCTAGGTCTAACTAAAATGTGCTCGCTGCAAGCCTGGTTAGCACCAGGAGCATATGAGAATAGGACAATCATATTTGGATTCTTTAAATTATACTGTGCATGCCACAGAAATTTGGAAAACGGAGAAGTCAATGTAAGTTACAATCAATCACAAACACTTCAACTTCTTTACATTCAAAACATTTAGAACGAACACTCAATTAGTAATATATACTTTTCATATTTTAGTACAGTGTTTCTCAACCTTCCTAATGTTACTACTCTTTAATACAGTTCTTCAAACATAAAATTCTGTTGCTACTTCATAACTGTAATTTTCTACTGCTATAAATCATAATGTAAATATTTGATATGTAGGACATCTGATCTGCAACCCCCAAAAGGATCATGACCCACAGGTTGAGAACCTCTGATTTAGTATAAATTTTAACACTAATGGGTTGCTATAAATGGTGTACATGGAAAATAAAAGGCTTTTTTTATTGTATATGTATGCTAAACCCCTTATGATCTTAATATTCTCAACATGACGTTTATCTGAAAATTGACTATAGAAAGTACATCAGTCATTAAAGAAAGAAACTCAACATTTTACATTGAATTTTATTCACTGAGAAAATACAGTACCCTAAGTCCACTGAGATAAACAAAAGAAAAAAACTGAAGTGAAAACTCAATGATCTACAAGACAAGGAGAATCCTGTGACTCTAGGGGCTTTAATTTTTTTAACTTTTGATAATTTCAAACATGTATACAATTAAATATGACATCAATTCTTTCTCCCTCCTACTCTTTCCTACACCACCCCACATGTTCATTTCTTAACTTCATGCATTATTTTTACTTTAATTCTAATTTTGGGGGGAGATTACAAGGTTTTTTGTGTAGCCCTAGCCATCCCAGAGCTCACTCTGCAGACCAGGCTCTCCTGGAGTTCAGAGATCCACCTGTCTCTGCCTCCTGAGTACTGGGATTAAAGGTGTGTGTCACCACAATTGGCATTATTTATAAATTTTTGAGAACTTTATATTGTATCCACTGAAATATGATCATATTACCCCCTATTTATCTCTTCCAACATACTTCATACTCCTCCTGCAAAAATGCTCATATAACCTCATACTTTTTCATTATAACTCACTAAGTTTATATAGGCATGTGTTTGAGGCCATTCATTGAATCATAGGAAGCCACCTGTGAACATCTCCTTAGAAAAATGAGTCTCCCTCTCCCAGAAATTATCTGCCAACAGCTGCTCAGTAAGAGGATGACTTGGCGATGACCTATGCTGTGATTTTGACTGGCATAATCTTGTGTAGGTCTTAATGCAGGTGTCCATAACTACTAGAGTTCGTGTGTGCAATGAGTGGGTGATGTCATGTAGTCCTCCTCGTGGCCCAGCTCTTATATTACTTCTCTCTTCCATGATGTTCCCTGATCCTCGTTGGTAGAAGGGGCTTTGAACCAACTGGTAAATGCAATAGTTATATGAAAGACTGTAACCTGATTATTTTAATCTCTAAAAAACAGAATAATTAAAAATTAGCAAGGATAGGGAGAACACAGGAAGTGACATCTTGAATTATGGGCCATTTGATGAGTGTTATGGAAACCTAATAGAGTAGATATATTTTCCTAAAATGTATACATGTATAAAGGGGACATAAGTGAAATAACCAAGTCACAGAGCATACAGAGCCCCAACTGGCCATCTCTTGCCACCAAATAAAGTTTCCAGTACTGGGATTGAGTTACATCTAATTGAGAACCCCCAATCAGTTCAGGCCGTTGTCAAGACTATAGGTTGCTCCCCAAAAAAAGACAGAAAGGCCCCCATTGATGAAGAAAACATCTACATAATTCACTGAACATGTACAAGTTGAGCTTGTGCCAACACAGATCGCCATGGGCTAGAACAAACAGGCTAGTGTTCTTGGTACGATAAGGTACTCTGCATGTTACCAAAGGAAAACCATAGACACCAAACCCAGTACAAACTCTTTGATCTACAGAAGTGTCCAATGTAAGATATCCTAGTGAAATGATGGGATAAAGCTTCTGGAAATAACCAATCAATATCTGATTTAATGCCTACTTCACAAGATGGAACTTATAACTGACACAGCTTGAATGACCAAGAAACTAAAGCTAGATATCCCAAGGACATAGGGTAAAAGCAAATGCTACTATTATACTAAGGGAAAATAACAATAAAATGACTCCTAATGACATTGTGCTATAGTCAAAAATCAGTACTTTGGTCATCCATCATCAGAGAAGCTTCCTCCTGCAGCAGATGGGAAAAAAATACAAAGACCTACAGCAGAGAGTGAAAGACATTGGAACACTCAGCCCTAAATAGGATGTCTCCATCAAAAACCTCCCTTCAGGGTTCAGAGAACCCTTTGGAAAAAGAGGTAGAAAGAGCATAAGATCCAGGAGAGATGGAGGGCACCAAGGAATCAGGCCTTCTAAGCACAGCAGGGCTGATGCACATATGAACTCACAGAGACTGTGGCAGCATGCATAGAGCCTACATGGGTCTGCACCAGATGGTGCCCTAGAGGTAAAAGGAAAAGTGGACAAACACATACGCATCTCTAAACCAGAAGCTATCTCCAATTGATAAGCACTTTCAAATGAAATTTTTGTTTTTCCAAGTGAGTCTCACTGGGGAAACAAACTATTGTTGTTGTTGTTGTTTTTTATGATATGGAGAAGTTGATTACATGGGCATGGGTGGAGAAGGAAGGAGGTGCAAGAGAGAGAGAGAGAGAGAGAGAGAGAGAGAGAGAGAGAGAGAGAGAGAATAGGTAAGAGATAAAGAGGAACAGAGAGCAAAGCAAACTATTCTTAAGAGTAGGCCACATGACCAGAAGTAGATAGCCAACAGAAAATGAACTGAATTGCATCTTTTTTTATTAGTTTATTCATATTACATCTCGATTGTTAGCCCTTCCCCTGTTTCCTCCCATTCCTCCCTCCCTCCCACTTCCCCCCTTCTCCCCTCCCCTATGACTGTGATTGAGGGAGACCTCCTCCCCCTATATATGCTCTTAGAATATCGAGTCTGTTCTCTGAATTGCATCTTTTGAGGCTCCTTGTTTTATAATGTGTCAGGAGTATTTTTCAATTTATTTTATTTTATTTACCCTAAAGTTTCTTCGTGTAGTGTAGCTTCTGTTTTTGTGCTCTTTATGGGATTCCTGAGTGTGTGAAAGAGTGGAACTTGGCATCTGGATCTGTTTCTTGTGCCCTTTCTTGGGCTCTTTTCCTTGTTTTTGTTTTATTTTGACCTATTGCAATTTGTTTGTTTTTGTTTTATCTTCTTATATTTTATTATTATCCCTTAGATACATGTTTGTTTTCTAATGAAAGACAGTAAGGTTGTAGATCCAGAAAGAGGGGAAGAACTAGAGAGACAGGAAACTGTAATTAGAATATATTGCATAAAAACCAATTTTAATAAAATAAAGAATAAGAAATTCAAATAATTTTAACATTTCTTAAATAGCTAACTTTGTGGCAGAAGCAGCATCGTGGTGTTTGGACTGAGAATGGTCCTCAGAGGCACCGATATTTGAATACTTGGTCCCCGGTTAGTGGGATTGTTTGGGAAGGATTATTAGGAGGTGTGGCTTTGTTGGAGGAGGTGTGTCACTGGGAATGGGTTTTGATGCTCCATTGTATCCTCATCTACTACCCACACTCTCTGCATCTACCATAGGCAGCACCACATCAGATGCTGTCCACACCCATAAAGTCACCCAAGATGACCCTGACCTTAGCCACTCCAGAGCCTCTCATCTCAAATCCATACATTCCATAGACAAAGAATCAAGAGTACCCTACTAGCAGACCCAACCCCATGGTGCTGAGGTGTCTTGCAGATTACACTGAGGGAAGCTCAGAGGTCCCTCTATTATAGTTAAGACTGAAAGGAGGACATTATATTTCCAATGCCTTTTTCCCAATGCCACTGATTTTCTGAACTAGAAAAAAAACATACTCCCTCATTCACTAAGAAACCTCAGCCCATCATTGATCTAATTGTAATCCATCATCCAAAGCCAAAAGTCCATTTGGTTTGACTTCACCAGCTTCTCCTGACTCTGTTTAGCAATTAATGACACCACAGACTTAACTCAGGCCACTTTGAAACTGTTGCAGAAACATGCCAACAGGGACAGGAAATGCCCAGACTTACATCTAGAGTCAGTTCCCTAATGAAGATCTCCAGTGGAACCTTAATGATGGCAAGGACTTCAGGTGCTTGGGTATTACCTAGAGGCTCATGAAGGAAGGAGGCAGAGCACCATGAACATTAGCAAACCCTCAGAGCTGCTTCAGGGACCGGAAGGAAGCCCTAGTCAAGTCTTCAGAGGCTGTGTGAAACATCCACCCTTATTATTATTCCTTTGACCCAGAAGCAATCACAAATAGAAAATGATGAGTGCAGCCTTTGTCAGTCATGCCCAAGGACACATCCAATACAAATTACATAAATTGGAAACTTTTGCTAGAAGGAATGCCAGTCAGATATTAGAAGTTACAATGAAAGTCTTCATCAACTGAAAAGTTGGATCTGTTTGCTGCTGTCCTGGTGGGATGGTAGAAATCCTAGAAAAGTACCCCACCAAGCTGAAGCAAAAGCCCAGAGAAGGAATCAATAAATAAAAAACCTGCCTCGCCCAGAGACAACATTGGGATGGAACCTGTGTGCTCTGGCTGCCATGGAAAATTATGAAGAAAACTAGGACAGAATTGGATCCATTCTGTTTGGTTCCCAGGAATCTTTGGTCCAAGTAAGCTGTAGGGACAAAGCCATTGACTTCATGGTAGTTCCAGAGTAGAACAGTTTGTGGTTACTCAACCCTTGGACCCTCTCACAGAGAAAAGCCACTATTATGGAAGCCAAGGGTAATTTAAGCAGCCATAAAATCACTAAATTCCTACATATCCTCAGCTATCCTGTGGCTTTAGTGAATCAAGACCTACTGGGAAAGCTGCAGGAACAGGTAACTTTCAACTCCTATAGCCAAGCAGCCCTGATCTTAGGAAATAAAGAATCAAAAATCATGACTATCATGCCCCCCCACAAGAAGAATGGTATCTCTACAGTCTCAATAAGAGACCACAGCAGGGATCTACACTTCCTTTCAAGATTGCCAGAGTATGAGTTGAAGACAATCCCCCTAGATTGGCCTAGAACATAAGCCCCAATAGTAAGAGGCCTAAAGCCAGAGAACAAGTCATTCATTAGAACCATATTTCATCCTTTGCAAGGTGCAACTGGGGTCTAGAGCACTTGGAATGGTGTTTAAATTATGAAATCCTCCAACCATGCTAGTTGTCCAAGAACATGCCTCTTCTGCCAGTTCAGAATCCAGGAACAGATAATTAGTGAGCCAGGCTACCATTACCCTAAAACAAACTGTCCCTAACCCCTACCTCTCCTAGATGCCTTCCTTCTTCATCTGTCTGGACCTTAAAGACGCCTTTTACTGTATCCACCGTGTCTTTGAGAGTCAACCAACTTTTGCCTTACAGAGGGAAAAACCTTGAAAATGATAACAAAGGCCAACTGCACTGAACCAGAATGTCTTGGAGATTCAAATTTTCTCCAACATTTTCACACTCTGGTTTAAAAGCCTCCCCCAGTGAACCAACATGGCAATGTATGGATGACCTGTCGCTGGATGGATGGACACAGGAGGAGTCCAAGGAAGAGCATGACAGATCCTCACCCTTTTGTAGGAGGCTTCAAGAAAAAAGGCCCACTGTCAAGAAAGTCAAACACATTGGCTTCACCTATCCCATGAATAGCAGGAACTTGTCCCAGTGAGGAAATAAGATGTACTCTCAATCCCATTACTGTACAAGACCAGCTTTTAATGCAGGGGAAACTGAGGCAGGACATAGCATTTGGAAGAAAGAAGCCAAAGATCTGGTTGCTCCTGGCTTCTTGGGGTCAGCCATTGTTTGTAGTTTTAAGCTTTTTTAACTTTTAGACTGACAGAGCTGTTAGCTTTCTGACTTCTTGGGGCCTCCTCTGGATTAGCCGCAGGTGGTAAAGAAAAGGATGTTAGCCCAACATAGATGTCCTCTGAGATACTCCACCCAGCAGGGCATCTGGACAGGGTGGGGACTGGCTGTTGGACTGCGAGAGAAGCACTGTGAGCTGTGTGGAAGAGTTGAGGGAATGGAAGGACCTGGAGGGTTCAGGAGACCGTCAAGTCCAGTGGATCTGGACCCAGGAAGACCACTTCCCCTCCGCAGGGAGGCCCGGCGGGCACACAGAGGAAGGGGAAGCAGGATATCCAGGTGAGACCTGATAGGCTGTGGTCAGATGGTGGAGGAAGAGGTCCCCTTCTGTCAGAGGCCTATGAGAGGGGACTAGGGAGGAAAAGGGAGGGAGGATGAGAACAGGAAGATACAAGCGAAAGAATAACAATCGGGATATAAACTGAATAAATTATAATGAATTTTTAAATTTTTTTTAAAGAAAAGGAACTTAATTACCTACGCCTGTGAAAGACTCCGAAAGATTCCAGGCTTTTACTCTGAGACAGCAGACGAGGAATCTGGAGCTCATTAACTCCTTATGAACCATCAAGAAAGAAAAGGAAAAAGGAAAAACAACATTCAAAGGATGAAGCAAAGCAGGATCCAACATTTCACACATACACGCACATGCATGCATACAAACAGAGAGACAAACATACAGACATGCAAACTTATTTACACAACGTCTGGATGGAGCAAAGCACAAACCATCTTACATACCTGCATACGTACGTATAAACATGTATACATCTGGTAGAACAAAGCCCTGACAAACAAGCTCTAACAGTTTCATGCATATACATAGACATACATACATATATATACACATATACATATCTGGTTGGTGGATTGAGTGAGGCTCTTGCACATAGGCTCTAACACACGCCATTTATTTTCATATATATACACACACACAATCAGGCAGACACATATTTGTTGGATGGTGAACTGAGCAGAAGCTCCAGCTCCAACCAACAATATACATATGTACAGACAATCATACAAATAATTTTGGTGGATGATGAATAGAGCAAAGGTCTAACCCAACCAACAACATATGTACATACATACGTACATACATACATACATACATACATATATACATACAATCAGACAAACATATTTGATGTATGGAACATAAAGCAAAGCTCTATCAACCATAGTGTTTATTATTTCTTAGTACCTTTCGTATCCTCTAAAGCAAAGTCTTCTGTGTCAGAAGAAAAATTATCTCATAGTCATAAAAGCAATTAAAACAATATTCATTACACAGCAGGATTGTTGATTTATATTTTTTCAGTAAGCCTCGTATCTAACTAAACATTTATTATCTATGTCATCATCCCATGGGCTCATTGAGATTTCAGAGCAATAATTTTTCATGTAATGAGGCTTGAGTTTAACGGGGCCCAAGGGGTTACAGCAGGATTATTGTTTATATGTCTTTCCATTAAGGTTCACACTTAATTAAACCCTTTCCAGCTATCTCGTAGTTCCATGAGCTCATTATAAGTTCAGAATAATATTTCTATCGGTCTTCCATCCCACAATTAGTTAATTATTTTCTGTTCATGGCTATCTATCATGGTGCATACCAAGAACCATGACTTCATTTCCAACCTAGAGCAAATATTTACCTTCGATAATGAATCTGTCTTGATCCTGTTCTTCTCCCTGTTGCAGTTTATGTGCTACTGATGTGTGAACGTTCATGGACTCTTTATGCACAACTCTGCTATTCTGCAGGGTGGGGGAAGCTTAGAATCACTTGACTCAGATAAGAGATTTATATAAAAATCATTATCAGGAATTATAACATTATCTTCATATTGATTCTGCAGGAAATCTGCCCAATAGAGTGAAGCAATTACACCAGAGCACAGGCAGTGAAGATTCTTTATGACACACCAGATGCGTTAGAGATACAGCAATGACAAGCATGGAAAGGCATGTCAGCGGCAGCAAGAAACATGGAGACAAAGTCCCCGGGGTCATGCCTCAGCCAGGGCTCTCCCTTTGCTCAGCCTTTCAAACAATGGTGGAGTGTGTCAGGATGCTCACTGGCTTGCCATAGGCCCTTTCTGCATGCACGGATCCTGGCACATGTCTGCCAACCCAACATCACTCCCCAGAGCCTCATGCTTCTGTAGACTCTGGGTCTCTGATTTCTTTTGACTTAGTGAAACCGCTTTATGAGTCTACAGATGGAAGAGCGAGAGAACTTTGTTATGGAAGTGAGTACAAAAGGTCTTTGAAATAAAGCAGGTCCTCACTGATGCTCCTGGCCTGGGACTTGCACAGATATCCAATTGCCCAAGGCTAGCCACCCTGCCTATGGATGTGCATGACCATGGCCCATGTAGTGCCAGAAGCTGACAGACTGACTCTGGTGTATGAATTAACAGTCCAACAGTCCAAACAGTCCAAACATTCAATATTGACATTAAGGTATTAATGGTAAACACTGGCTGACTAGCCCAGATGGTCAGGTATCAGGGAATGAAGGCCATGTGAGAAGCCCACATAGTTATTTAAGAAGTGTGGACACACACCCTGGAGATCCTACCACATGTTAGACCAGGGAATCCAGATCATGACTACACTAAAGCTATGCACAAGGCTCTTCCCACATGACTAGACTTAACAGACCAGCCCTCAGGGACTCTGACATGAGTATTTCACCTCTGATAATTTTATGAAAGAAGGAAAATGTCTTTGGGGTGCTGACCATAGGTCTCCAACCAGCAGCAGGGACAGTTATCAATATACACATGGACTCTAAATAGCCATTGTCACCACCCATATATATGAAGCTTTATATAAAGAATGGAGCCTAATCAATTCAGGAGGAAAAGTCTTCAAATAGGTCATAAAAATCCTTGACCCCTTAGATGCTGTATGGGTCCCTGAGAGGGCAGTGGTCATGCGGTGTTGGGGAACGTCAAAAGAAGAACGGCACATTACATTTACCTGTGCCGTGATAGCAATTCTAATTTGACATAAGTAAAAAACAGATTGTAGAACACTGGTCATAAAACAAAGATGTGCATTGTTGAAAAATGTTGGTGACAGAGATGGGTCCAGAAAAATGTTTGGGCTAAATGAATACTTCTTTTAATGAAAAATTAAAGGCTGAGGAGTATAAGAAGGAAGCTAGAACTAGGTTTATAAGACTGGTTCCAATGTGGCTGCCTAGGCTGACCTGCTGACCTCCGGGTGAAACCTCCTTAAGGAAGATCCCTCTTGGCCCAAAGACACATACACCAGCAATCAAAGACTAAGTCCAAAGACAAGTTCCCAATGTAAGAAAATCACTAGATACAAAACACAAAAGGAATTCCTGATTGCTTCATGATTCTAATTCCTGATTGTTTCATGGTTCGTCTTGCTGTAGGTACTTTATCATATATATGTGTAATAATATAAATGTATATGTAAAAAAATAAAAATAAATTATAAAAAACACAAAAGGACAGTTCTAATGCTGTTTGTAACATTTTATTGAAATCTTTTCTTACCCCATTACTATATCTAATATAAAATGTATATAAAGTCTGAGTCTGATGTAGTCCACTCACATTAATTAAATGTCTAAAAACATGACTCCTTGAAGTTTGGTAAAGTGAACCTGGGACAAGGGAACAGTGGAGGCAGAAGTTCTCTGTCATGTCCTTGAGTGCAGATCATGAATAAGAAACCTCTCAAGAACAGAGAGCCCAGATACCATAATGCAATGCTCAGGACCCTTGAGGTAGAGTAAAGGGAAAGAGCTTCAAAACCAGCGAGGATGAGGAGACCATGCACAAATTCCTTAAAACCCTAACAGGCTATCGTAGCTTCTGCATTGGTTCGGTGTGTGCAGCATCAGAACCTCTTACCAAGGTTAGATGCCGGGTCATCAAATTCGTCTTTCAGCTCTTTTCCTTCCAGATGGTTCTATGGAACTTGAAAGGCAAGTTGTCCTTGCTAATGCTTATAAGGAAATGGCCAAAATAGCCTAAGTGTTGCTGAACAGCATTGGTGGAGTCTGTGTGTGCCCTGTTTGTATTTGGTTTTCATCAGGACAGTACAAAGTTTATAAACCCTTTAAAGGCCTTAAAATTTATCTTTAGAGAAACTCCTATGCTTGCAAATGACTGTGACCAGTCCTTCATATATTCCAGCCTACTAATTCTTAAACTATTACACACATTTAGAAAACATTATCTAAAGGTATTTCACACTGAATAAAGCTAGAATACACTCTCAAAGAACTTTAACAATCATTATTCATACTCTCTTGGGACACAGGAAAATAAAAAATATACTTTGTTCAGTTAGTAACTGGCTGGTAGCTGTCCACCCTCTGTAGAAGTGTATCCGAGTATCCAGGTGAATAGTACCTAAAAGCAAAAATTTGCTATTAGACAGGAACTTTTTTTTCAAAGGTGGACTCAAACAATTCTACACAAGAATGTATTGAAATGATATAAGCAAAGCATCATATATGTTTGTAGCAGTTACACTCTTCTAGTAATGTTTTACACATAGTTAGAAACTATGAAGAATACCAACTCACAATGCTGTGCTTGAAAAGGAACAAAACACTTAAGAACAAAACACTTCAGCTACAACAGAGCTGAAGACATGGTTCAGTGGTTAAGAGCACTGACTGCTCTTTCAGAAGACTGGAGTTCAATTCCCAGCATGCACATGGCAGCTTACAATTGTCTGTAACTCCAGGATCCAACACCTTCACACAGACATACATGCAGGCAAAACACCAATGCACATAAAATGAGATAAATTTCATTTATAACAAAAATAGCAACTGAGATGTTTTCTAAGCAAAACCTTTAATCCATGGGCACTGTTCTTAATCAAGTGAGTAGTGTTACTTTTTTCTTTTAATTTTATGTGTATGTGTATTTTACCTGCTTATTTATATGTACACCACTTTCAAGGTCTGTGTTCTCAGAGGCCTGAAGAGAGCATCAGATCTCCTGGCACTGGAGTTACAAAGGATTGCGAGCCACCACATGAGCGTTAAGAATTGAGCACAGGTCCTCATGAAAAGCAGCCAGTGCTCTCAACTGCGGAGTCAGCTCCCCAGCTCCGTAATGTTACTTTAAAGGGATAACTAATAGATTTTAATAATTTTCATAAAAATTATTACAATATAAACCAGAGTGTGTCACCTTTATTGGTTCTTGGGGACACATACCGAATGATATGAATATATTTCTAAATTGGACATTTTTATAAAAGATTAGTATAAAATATTAAACATTAGAAATACATTGTAGGATCATTTGATCTATCATGGAAATGAACATAAAAACATATCAAATAATATTTGGCATGTATTCTAGGATATAATAAGCCAAACGAGATTCCTTTGGAAAACACTAATTTTTCCTTTGAAAGGGAGTGTCAATTGAAGATAGCATTTTCATTGTGAGTAGGAGCCCATGTCCAACTCCCCCTCTCAGCCGGACCCCAGCTGGCTGGAAGCTGTGCGAATTCCCTGCGTGCTGCCATGGTTTCTGTCAGCTCCAATGTGTGTCAGTCTAGTTGTGTCTGGTAGACAACAACTCCTCAGAGTTATCCACCATTTTTTTAATTTGGTTCTAACCATCTTTCCTCCTCTTCTTCCTTATATATCTCTGAGCCCTGAGGGGAAAGGTTTCATGAAGACATCCCATTTACAGCTGAGTACTCCAAACTCTCTCACTCCTGAAACACAGGCCAATTGTGGGTCTTACAATAACTTATGAGTCACTTTATTAAACTGTAAATTTTGTAATATAAATTCAGGTCAAATTTTCCAATGTTGCATCTTAAAATAAATAACAAAATATCATAAAAATATAAAGTAACTAATTAACAATTTTATATTGATACAAATTGAAATTATATTTGGATATTTGAGTTAACAAATAATCATTAAAATTTATTTATTCTGTTCTATTTTGCTTTCTTAAACATGGCTACCAAAACATTGAAATTATGCATGTAGCTCATATTATATTCTATTAGACAGTAACTTAAATTAAAAGTCTCCATTAAGTCCACTAACCCAACAAACATTTCCTTAGACTTGACCAGGTTTGTGTGTATGCTACTTCCTGTTGACCAGGTGTGTGTGTATGCTACTTCCCATTGACCAGGTGTGTGTGTATGCTACTTCCCGTTGACCAGGTTTGTGTGTATGCTACTTCCCGTTGACCAGGTATGTGTGTGTGTATGCTACTTCCTGTTGACCAGGTGTGTGTGTATGCTACTTCCCGTTGGCCAGGTGTGTGTGTATGCTACTTCCCGTTGACCAGGTGTGTGTGTATGCTACTTCCTGTTGCTATTCTTCCTCTTCCAAGACCTCAGAGGCCTTATAGATCCCACGCTTCCCAAAGAATAAAATATACTCAGACTCTCTCACTAATCCTTATCAGCAGAGCCACGCATCACATTCTCAGCTCCTTATAAGTTCATACAGGCCATATATGAATCTTAAAATGCTGATTCATAAATTAATGTACCAAGTTGCCTACCAACCACCAGAAGGTCCCCATTCTCCCCAATGTATCTGATACTAAGGAATTAAAAACTATCTTCTCAACATAAAGAAGTATGGAATTCTATATCAGCAACTAAAGGCGATTTAAATCTCATGAGAATAATCTTATTTTATTCTTTTTATATTTATAAACATGAAACATAAAATTTGCTTGTTATGTACTTTTTAACAATGAAAATGAGTAACCAAGAAATGTTACATAGTTTCTCCAATACTATAATTTTCTTTAAATATACTTTATCTAATAATAAACTCAAAAGTGAAAAAAAGATGATGGAGGTGCCTGAAAAAAGGATAAGAAATAGTTAAGAAACTGAATTCTTTGTTTTGGTTTGATTTGGCTTGGTTTTGTTCGTTTGGTTGGTTTCTCGAAGCAGAGTTTCTCTGTGTAGCCTTGGCCGTCCTGGACTCACTTTGTAGACCAGGCTGGCCTCGAACTCACAGTGATACATCTGCCTCTGCCTCCCGAGTGCTGGGATTAAAGGCGTGCGCCACCACGCCCAGCTTAAGATACTGAATTTTTACTAAAGCAAGCACTGTGGCTGTGCACTGTTCTAATTTAACTCTAATGATATGATATAAGAAATAAATTTGCAGATGCAGATACTGTTGCTGAAAGGGTTAAACACTATCCTAAGGTCATACAGAAGTAACTGAAACTGAGGTGGGAACCCATGTCTCTTTGACATATAAGCTGAGATTTTAGCCATATTTCTTAACAAAGATCCAAAGTAAATCTCAAAGGATTATTTCCCTTTTCTTATCAATCACTGTTATCCTAACCTACCAAATGGCCTCTCAGAGTATTAGTATATTAACTTTACCCTAGCCCGTGTAGAATGTTGGATATTATTATGTTGTTGTATTGCTTTTTAGCCTTTTGGTTACTATTGAGTATATTATATTCTTATGTTACTGTCTTAGGCAAAGTTTCTATTGCTGTAATAAAACATCATGACTAAAAGCAACTTATGGAGGAAAGGGTTTATTTTCGCTTACTTCTTAGGTCACACTCCATCACTGAGGGAAGTCAGGGCAGGAACTCAAGGCAAGAATTGAAGCAGAGACCACAGAGGAACACAGTTACGGCTTGTTCCCGTTGGCCTGTTCGTCATCCTGCTTTCTTATGCCATCTAGTACCACAGGGCCAGGGATGTCAACATCCCCAGTGCACTGAACCCTCCCACATTAGCCATTAATCAAGAAAATGGTCCAGAGACTTCCCTATAGGCAATCTGATGGAGACATTTTCCTTCTCCTAGATAACTCTAATTTGTGTCAAGTTGACTAAAAATCTTGCCAGGATAAGAATTTAATAAATTTATAAATTATTACAATTAATAAAAAATGTGCTGAGTGCCAAACATTGGATGAAGCGCAGAGTCTTGTGGGAAAGTAAGCGCATAGACAGAAGGACCTGGAGGTGCCAGGGGCTCCACAGGAAGACCGAGACTGAAGCACCAACCATCGACCATAAATGGACTAGACCAGACCCAGTACACAGATTTGGCAGATGGGCAGCTCAGGTTTCATGTGGGTCTCCTAGTAAGGGGAGTGAGGGCTGTCTCTGACACGGTGTTTGGGTTTTTTTTTTATCACTCTCACCTGTTCGCAGAGTTAGGATGAAGGAGTTCAAATCCTACCTGGTGGCCAGACTTAAAGCTTAGTTTCTTCTAAAGCCCAGGCTCCTCCCCCCCTAATAATACCTACCTATATTTTTAAATAAAATCCCATAGCACTCATTATATCATAAAACAAAATAAAAAGACATAAATGTAAGGGAAAGATTTGTAGGGAGGAGGGGGACTTGACAGAGGGAAAAATGTAAGAATAATTAGAATGCATTTTATACATGAACAAAAATGTCAAAGAACAAGCTTAATTAATAGCTTTAAATTATTTGTGGTTCTTCTACCATATTTTTGGGCATATAAGATGACTTTTTAACTTTTTAATGCCTGGCTGTCTGTGCCCTGCCTGCAAATAGGCACAGGCCCGAGTCTGCTACACAGGGTGTGTGTTGGAAGAGGGGTAGTCCTGTATGGCAAGTATATTCCAAAACTCTATATTTTAACTGGAAAAGTTGGGGGTTGTCTTACACACCCAGTCATCTTATACACTGGAAAACATGGTAATTTGTATCATCATAATTTAACTTGCTGCTTTGTCAAAACAAAACAGGGAAACATTACAACAGACACCAAAGAAATTCAGAGTATTGTAAGGGAACACTTTAAAGACTCATGTGCCATTAAACTATGAAATCTGAAATAATATTCATAATTTGTAAATTCATCCAAACCAGCAAGTTCAAATCAAGAAAAGATCAGCAATTTAAACAGAGCTTTGTCACACAGATGTCTCAGGCCAAGATGCATTAACAATAGAATGCTACCAGACTTTCAAAGATCTATAATCAATACTTTTGAAATTATCCCCAAAACTCAAAACTGAAGGAGTACCTTCCATAAACAAAATTGGTGAGGATAATAAAATACAGCAAAAATAAATTCTGAAAACCAAACACAAATATATTTCACAAAGGTCATACACCACAATCAAGTTGGCTGGCTCCCTGAGATACATCTCTGGTTATTTAGCTGTTTTAAAAATGAAATTATGAATTTGCAGGTAAATGAATAGAATACAAACATCCTGAGTGAGATAACTCATACTTCAAAAGACAAATATTTTATGGGGTTTTTTTTTTCCTATGTGGATGTTAGCTTGTGAGCTGTTGAACCATAGAGGCTGAGTACCTATTAAGGACTGTTTTAGTTATGGTTTCTATTGCTGGGAAGATACACCACGACCACAATAACTCTTACAAAGGAAAACATTTCATTGGGCCTGGTTTAGTTCATTACCATCATGGTGGGAAGCATGGCGGCATGCAGACAGACATGGTACAGGAGGAGGAGCAAGAGTTCCACATCTGAATTGGCAGGCAGCAGGAAGAGTGACACTGGGCCTGGTTTGAGCATTCCAAACCAGTGACGCACTTCCTCTAACAAGGGCACACCTACACTAGCAAGGTCATATCTCCTCATAATTCCACTCCGTGGGACCCTATGGGGGCTACTTTCATTCAGATCCCCACAAGTACTAGAGAGGAGGAAAGGATCTCCCAAGAAAGGAGGGCTAACTAGGGAAGGCTAGAGAAAAGAAAGGTAAGAAGATTGAGTGTGGTGAGGGACGACTAATACTAAGGGACATTTGAAAACCCATATGAAAACTTATCTTTGTAGAAGCTTCCTAAAAAAAATACATACATATATATATATGAAATTTAAATGGAGTTACCAAATAATAGTGAAGACAATGCTCCAATTAGACATTTTATGACACCAAAAAAAATCTCCAGTGCCAGAAATGAGTTGATTTCTTAACCAAAGAGGCCCCATGGAAACCCCCCAAACCTCACAAGCTATTACCAAGGCTATGGTTGCCCTCCATAGCCCAATGGTAAGGTCCTATTGCTGAAGACAACACTGAGCATACGTCATCAAACATAGAGAAATTGATCTGCTAACTAGAATATTCTCCCCTACTGGCTAGTATTCCTGGTACTGGAAGGTACTCTGCACAGTACCACAGAAGAAAGGTAATCCTTAGTATCATTCAGTTACAAACTCTGCTACCTACAACAAGATATGCCTGTAAGATATACTGGTGCACTATGTTATGGGAGTAACCAATCACTTTCTGATTAGATTCAAGGCACACTCCATGAGATAAAACTCATAGATGACACCAAAGGTGGCCAAGAACCTGAGACTAGCTAGTTCATGGCTCCTTGGGGAAAAACAAATACTATTATTCAGCTAAAGAAACATAGCAATAAAACTACCCTTAATGATATTCTGCTATTTCCATAGGTGCTCTTGCCTTGCAAGCGTAAGGCCCTGGGTTCAGTTCCTGAACTGAAAATAATAATAATAATAATAATAATAATTATTATTATTATTATTATTATTATTATTATTATATAATTTTCATAAGGGAAAAGAGGTTAGAAGAAAGCTGTATATTGGCCTCATGTAGAATTTCAAAGTCCACATTTCTGTGTATGCCACATAAGGCTGTGTTTGGAGACTGGGAACACTGTCATGGTGCACACCTCAGTCCACCCTCTCACCTCACTATCTCCTCTGGGTAGCAGTTGTTGATGCTGTTGATGTATTCCTGCAGGAGAGAGCCCGGCTCTGCCTTTATCTCCTGGACCTTTTTAAGGCCACCACTCGTCACGAAAAGCCGCCGGGCTTTGCTGTCATGCGGCAGAACCTTGAAGGGAAAGTGAACAAACCATCATCTCTTCGTTCCCAAGTAAGAGTTCTACTGCTGAAAATAACTTGGTAGAGGATCTATTCTCAGTGTATCTAGAACACAGTACACCAAACCTGCTGGTAATTGGAAGTAAACTACACTCTTTTGAAAAGTATATTAACTTTTTATGTTGTAGAAATGGACTAAGGCACTGAACATGAGCAAAGGGGATGTTATCCCCTCACACACGGAGTCTAAACCCTCCGAAGTCTCACCACCCTCGAGGAAATGAAAGCCAAGCTCCTTAGCAACGGCAGAAAGGGTCCCTTGTACCCGTGCCCTGAATACCTCTGGCCAGGCTCCTTGCCAGGCAGTCATTAGCTGAAGCCGTGCTCAGGAGCTAAGAGGGCAAATGCTATGGCACCTGTCTTTACCCACACAGTCTCTTCTCTCTAGAATGCCTCTCCACCACACAGACACCTCCCCTCTTGCCTGATTAACTCCTACTCATTGTTTGTGGGGGTAACTTGAAGAAAATGCTTACTGTGTCTAGTAGCAGACACACGTAATCTCAGCACACAAGCCAGAAGAGCACAGGCCGGGATGACTAGGAATCTGAGGCTAGCTGAGGCTACACAGTGATTCCCAATTTAAAAAAAAAAAAATTCAAGGTCTAAGAGGTAGAGACCAATGGCAGAACAAGTCCCTAGGTTTGATCCCTAGACTGAGAGAGAAGGGTCAGGGGACACAGAGAGGAACCTTTAAGAAACTGCAGCATCTGCTGGGAGCAAACATCATCAAAGACACATATATAAATGACATAGCATCTTTCACTTGACTTTGGTGGTCCAACTTCCACGTAGTCTACTGATTTTTCTCTTTTCTGTCTAATACTTTCATATAATATATTTTGACGATGTTTCCTCCCCCTCGCTCCTTCCAGATCCTCCCTATTTCCCTACCCATCCGACTTTGTTTCTCTCTCTCTGCTCTGCAAATGAACTTTACTTTTTAAAATATTAATCTGAGCTGAGTAGGGGGGTCAGTGGTGGTGCTCTTGCCTAGCGAGCACGGGGCCCTGGGTTCAGTCCCTGAACTGCAAAAAAACACATTTAACTTTCATAAGGGAAAAGAGGTCCGAAGGAAGCTGTATGTTGGCCTTGTATAGAATTTCAAAGTTCACATCTTTACGTACTCCATATAAGGGCTGTATTTGAAAATTAAAAACATTGTAATACTGAACTCTGTCTCTCTGTCTCTGTCTCTCCTCTCTCTGTCTCTGCCTCTGTCTCTCTGTCTCTCTGTCTCTGTCTCTCTCTGTCTCTCTCTGTCTCTCTGTCTCTGTCTCTCTCTGTCTCTCTCCCTCCCCCTCTCCCTCCCTCCCTCCCTCCCTCCCTTCCTCCCTCCCTCCTCTCTCCCATCCTCCCTCTCTCTCACTGTAACACAAAAATTACTTTTCTTTACTCAGTATGGACCTTCACCATTTTTTTTTTTTTTTTTTTTTGGTTTTTTGAGACAGGGTCTCTCTGTGTAGCCTTGGCCGTCCTGGACTCACTTTGTAGACCAGGCTGGCCTCGAACTCACAGCGATCCGCCTACCTCTGCCTCCCGAGTGCTGGGATTAAAGGCGTGCGCCACCACGCCCGGCCTGGACCTTCACCATTGGAGGTGAGTTTTTATGTTAGTGCCGGCTGGGCAAGAGCGGCGTATCTCCATCACTGACTAAAACCTGGAAGTGTGAGCAGAGCTGCAGTAGAGCAGCTCTCTGAGGGTGGCCCCCTCAGCCCTTACTGCTCATTCGGGGGTGACCAGGTCAGCCACTTCTTATGTAGTGCCACTTCACATGGAAGTGAAAAACGGATCAGCGTTCTCCATTTAACAATGTAATAGTCTATGTGCGCTGTGTGGTTACTTGGATTGTCACATTGCCAAGAGGAAAAGAACCTTCCGTGGCTTTCCTGAACTCAGAAAGGCAGAGTGCAGGGTGTTACACAGAGCCTTAGTCAGAGGGGGCTTCGTCCAGGGAAACCTTGTTTCCAATAGCAATGATGCGTAAAGGTCAGCTAAGCAGAGAAGTCGAGGTTTTCAGAGACACAAACCCCAGAGTCTGCTTTAAAACTTGGGCTGACAAGCCTGGCGCAGTGGTGGGCACTTAGGAAGCAGAGACAGAAGAATCAGGACAGGTTCTAGTCAGTTCATTCTCCACATTTGAGTGGAGAATGGGGACTGACTTTCACACGAATTCTGGTACCCCATATTTGACCATGTATGAGGAGGCCTGGTGGCCCTCAGAGGAAGGATATCAGGCTACCAAGAAGAGACTTGGTACCCTATGAGCATATACAGGGGGAGAAGGTCCCCTCAGTCACAGTCATAGGGGAGGGGAGTAAGGGGAGAGCGGGAGGGAGGGAGGAATGGGAGGATACAAGGGATGGGATAATTATTGAGATATAATATGAATGAATTTTTTTAAAAAGTTCTAATCAGTTGCAGAACAGCATGCAAACATCAGTCTCCTTGCTGTGGCTCCATAAGACTACTCAAATGAGTATGTCCTCTTCTATTAATTAGCCCCAAGTTTCAACTGACTTGACCACTTAAAATCTTTGTTTCTTTTTTATTTTTATTTTTTTAATTTTTTGTTTGCTTGAGATAGGGTCTCAACTATATAGCCCAGGCTAGCCTGGAACTTGCTATGAAGATCAGGCTGGGCCTGAACTCACAGAAATTGGCAGGCCTCTGCTTCCCAAGTGCTGGGGTTATAGGTGTGCACCAGCATGATGAGTCTGAATATTTTATTTATTTAAAATAATATTTGGTTATTTCTGTTTTATATTTTTTTAGTTATTTAATGTGTCATGAACTAAAATAAATTCTTAGTACACACCATCTCTTTAATATTTACAATAAAAAGCACTTATTATTCCCACCTTATATCTAGCCAAACTAAGGTTTTGAAGGGTCAAGACTTGGACAAAAAATTTGAATGTAGCTATAGTTACACTCCAGTTGCAGAGCATTTGTCTAGCATGCAGAAAACCCTGGGCACCATGCCAAGTACAAAACAATAACAATAATCCCACACAAAACCACTGTGGCGCCAGGCATGCTGGTGCACGCCTCTGATCCCAGCACTCTGGAGGCAGAGGCAGGTGGATCTCTGTGAGTTCGAGGCCAGCCTGGTCTACAAAGTAAATCCAGGACAGCCAAGGCTACACAAGGAATCCCTGTCTCAAAAAACAAAACAACCCACTGTGCCTGGTGACTTACATGGGCTCTTTTTCTGCATCAAAGACAGAGGCCATCTCATTAGTTCTCAGGAACCAAACACTGTGTCTGGCCAACTATGGCATCACAGGGTCGTCCTTCATCAGCTGGCAGCCACGTTTCTTAGCTGAACATGTCTATCTCACTGTCATTTACTTACCGTGAACTTGCAATCATCTGCGAAATATGACAGTCACATTTGTTAATTTTTTTCATAAAGCTGTGACTATGCAGATCTAGAGGCATGGCCCAGCAGGTAAGAGCACTGGCTGTTGCAAGGACCTGGGCTCCATTCCCAGAACCCACACGGTGACTCACAATCACCTACAACTCCAGTTAATGTAAGCTGTACCCTCTGCTGACCTTCACGTGGTACACAGACATACATGTGAACAAATCTCACATACATCAAGTAAGTTTGAATTGAAACATTTTTAAAACAAATGAATATGACTAAATGACAGAATCTGCAGTAAAGTGCATAGAGTTTCTGAAAAATAGTACAGGGGCTCAAAATTTTCTTTTTCTTTCCTTTTTTTTAAATAAAGATATTTGCTGTGGTCCTAGGTGTCTAAGATTAAAGGACACTGGGAAAGATGAAAATTATTTATCAATGCAAAGTAGCAGCATTGGGGGAAATCACCTTTTAGAACTTATATCATCATCATCATCATCATCATCATCATCATCTATTATTTTTTTTTATTGTTGTGAACACAGACATGTTCGGGTCAGGAAACACATGTGGAAGCCAAAGAACAGTCTCTCAGGTTCCATCCTTCCACCATGGGTCCAAAGGATGCCAGTCAGGCTGCCAGGCTTGAGTGGAGAAGACTGAGCCATCTCGCCAGCCCGATTGTGATGCTTTATGAGAATAATTTTTAAAAAGCAGTCTGGAGGCCATATGGGAAACGTGGAAAAGGAGGAAGAGTTCTAGCTGTCTACGGGTTTTCACCTATGTATCTGTGTTAATGCATATTGGTGGGGGTGAGAATTAAACACTGAAGCCCACAGTCCACCTTACGAAGAGAACAGGGAAAGCAGCACGTCGACAGACGGCTTTCATTTCCTTACCTTACTGAACTGCCCAACGACATGCTTCAGGATATTGGGAGGTGCATCATACAGGAACGGCTCAAGGGCTGGCAGGTAGGTGCATTTTTGAAGGATATTCTTTATGGCTTTTTTACTCTGTTGAAATACAAAGCAAAAAATGCATATAAAAGCTTAATAGATAGCCTATATTCCTAGATTTAAAAATGAAAGCAGTTTGCTGATCTAACCTGCAGTTGTTACATTTTTTAAAGTAGTTGTATAAAAACTATTTTGACTGGCTTTTATCATAGAATTCTTTGACATTAATCTTCATGCTAAACCTTAAAACATTAAGTGAATTCTGGCCACTTCTGCTGACATGTGCCGATTCAGCAGAGCCTTGCGTTTTCTGCTGGATCATGCTGCCACTATTGATCCATGTTGCTGTTTGGTGTTTGCTAGTTGATGGGCCTGCTGGTGTCCTGACAACGAAGAGCGGAATCCCTGGAGGAGCCACTTCTGAACAGGTCCACAACCTCCCCTTCCAATTAACCTTCTTTCTCCTCTACCTCTTGTAGATGGGTGAGAAGGGAGGTAAATGCATTGCAGAACCCTAAATAAAGTAGGTTTTTGAAAAAAAAATCTAAACTTTTCCCTATCTCCAGGCATCTACTAACCTACTTTCTGTCTCTATAAATATTTTTCTGGGTAATTCATGTGGATTAAATCATACCATATGTGTAAATTTCCCATGTATTTTACCATGCTCTATACTACATTGTTTCTTTTCATTGTATACTAGAATTCCAACATAGGTGGTTAACACATTTTCTTCTTCCAGAGGATGGAAGAACAACTGTTTCCATTTTTGCTACTATGAATATTAGGGCTATCAATATATATATATAAAGTGCTGGTGTAAAAAAATATTTTAATTTCTTTGGGTAGAGACATAGGAGTGGAGTTACTGGATGGTTTCTCTAGTGGCCAATGACACTGAATGTCACTGTGTGTGCTAATTGGATATCTGCCTATACATGGTGACATGTCCCACCTTGTTTTGGCCTATTGTATGACTGAGTAGACCGTTAAAAGCTCCTTTCACATCTTGAATACAACATTTTTCTTGAAAATATAACTTGTATATCTCTGCCCTCCAGAAGAGACTGGAGCAATACACATCCAGCTGTAAAACAACAGGACTGCCTATATGAACTACTGTACCCAACAAAACTATTTGCGATAGTTGAAGGAAAAAGAAAATGTATCTGTGATCCAAACAGTCTAGCAGAATTCATGTCCAGAATATCAACTCTGAACAAAATACTGGAAACAATGTTTTAAATGTAAAGAGAAATAAGCACAGCCAAGGGGCTGAAGAAAGAAAGCAGGCTACAGTTACTAAAATGAGACTAACCACTGAAAAACAAAGACAGCAACAGCAAAAACCAACAAAGTGACTACAGTCAAGGCATAACCTTCAATTGTAACTGTAAATATTAATGACCATAATTATAATCAAAAGACACCGATGGGCGACTAGATTAAAAATGAAAATTCACTCATCTGTTGAAGGATATCTAGGTTGATTCCATTTCCAGAATAGGGCAGCTATGAAATTTGCTGAGCAAGAATTCTAGTACATATATGCAATGGAATACTGCTCAGCGGTAAAGAAAAATGAAATCGTGGAAATTTTCAGATAAACCGTCAGGCCTAAAAAATTACATTGAGTGAGGTAGCACACACCCAGAAAGAAAGTCTGTACGTTCTCTCTCGCCAGAGTTTCCTAGTTCCGGATCTTCAGATGTGAGCACATAGCATGAAACCAGCATGTAACACAGAAACCAGGAAAGTGTATAGCAACCGTGGCAGCAGGGAGGGACAACTGAGAAGGGAATAGCAGGGTACAGGTGATATGAGGCAGGAAATGGCTAAAACAGTGAGACATCTCCAACTGGGGAGAAGGAGCGAGGTCAGGAGAAAGAGGAGGGACAAGGGACCAACAAAACCAAGGCTATTTGATAAAGCCAAAAAATCATATTTTATAGTTCCCGAAAACTATGCACAATGTACACACACACACACACACACACACACACACACACACACACACACACACACACCTTAAAGGAAGTTAAGCCAGTTGGGCTGGCAAGTCTCTCCAAAGAACCACAGACTAATAAGAACCCCAGTGCCATGCACAAGAAACTTCCTTTCCATGGTTGGAGAGAGTAGTCTAAGTGACTTCCAAAGCAATACAGACAGCTGATGCAGACCTTGGTCGCCTCTCAGGGGTTAAGGGTGAGCCCCTACTGTTGAAGACACTGGACACTAGGGATATAGGACTCTGGTAGTTCAGAGGGCCTGAACAGAGAGTTCTCAAAAGAAGAAATAAAACAGCTGAAAAATATTTTTGAAACTGTTCATCATTTTTTAATCATTTAGGGAAATGCAAATCTAAATAACACTCAGAGTCCATCTTACCCTGCTCAGAATAGCAAAGACCAACAAACAAACAACCACCAGACCTGCAGTGGATATGGCCGAAAGGGAGCCTTCATCCACTAGTGGTGGGATTACAAGCTCTGCATGGCAACTCTGATAACCCGTGTGGAGAAGTTAAATGTACCCTATGGCTCGGCTAAACCACTCCTTGTCTTATGTCCAAAGGATCTGACATCCTTCTCCACAGATCCTTGCTCAGCCATGTTCATTGCTGCTCTATTCACAGTAGCTAGGAAACAGTAACATATGAATACCCTCCAGGTGACAAATAAATAATGTAAATGTGGTAGGTATACACAATGTAAATGTGGTATGTATACACAATGCAACACAACTCAGCTATAGAGAAAGATTAAAATTTCAGGTAAATGGGTAGAACTAGAAAATTAAGCTAGGTGTGGTACCTAGCTTCATCCCAGCTGTCGGTGAGGCAGAGGCAGGTGGATCGCTGTAATTTTGAGGTCAGCCTGGTTTACAAAAGTGGGTTCAAGACAGCCAAGGCCTCACAGAGAAACTCTGACTCAAAAGAAACTTTAAAAGAACTAGAAAATTAGTATTTTTATTAATACAATATTATTGAGATGCCCAGTCCCAGAAAAAAGACCACTGCAGGTTCTCGCTCATCCACATTCTTGCCCCAGATCTTCATAGGTCGGTGTGTCCCCTGGAGTAGCCACAAAAACTAGGAAAGTAAACCTGAAGCATGTGGTGGGGGCTTGTAAGAGCATTAGAGGGGGGACTAACGGGGTACCAATGACATAAAGTGAGAAGTAGGGGAGACTTAATTGGGAAAGGGAAGGGAAAGTCAATACACATGGAAAGGGAAAGAGGAGAAAAAATAGAACTAAATATGTTTGAAAAGCCAGAAGGAATTGTGTATATATAATATATATATTTGCTATTGGAGAACTTTTTAATTTTCTTTTTTAATATTTTATTAATTGATTCAGATTACATCTCAATTCTTAGCCCATCCCTTGTATCCTCCCATTCCTCCCTCCCTCCCGCTTTCCCCCTACTCCCCTCCCCTATGTCTGTGACTGAGGGGGACTTCCTCCCCCTGTATATCCTCATAAGGTATCAAGTCTCTTCTTGGTAGGATGCTATCCTTCCTCTGAGTGCCACCAGGCCTCCTCATCAAGCCATAGACTATCTAATAAAAAAAAAACCCAGCAGCAGATATGACCATGAGAATTCCCTCCATTTTGTTGGGCAGGGGAGTCCAAGAGACTACCACACCAATATAGGCTGCTGCTGTTGCTCTTGGTTGCCTCCCAGAGACTGAGCACAAGCCTCTACCACACAATGCTCAGACAGAACGTGGAGTGCTGGAGATGACTCTGCCATGACATGCTCCCTCCTGAGATATAGCTTTCATAATACCAAGAAGTACTCTACAAGTCGCCAGTGGAGGGAGGGAACCAGTCGTCTTACCCAGCTGTGATGCCTGGGAACCACACCAGTAGCCACGTGATGAAATATCTCTAAAGGCGCAATAGTGGCACTAATATCTTGGCAGTAACTAATAACTGTCTAGTTGGACCTAAGGGCAGCTAAAGAGGAGAGGAAGTGTGCCTACTGCTGAGAACCTAGCCGGCTCCCCGGGGCTAGTGAGGTTATAGATTATAGATTATAGAGGAGAATTTACTACCACCAAATATGTATGCAAATACTTGTTGTGCATGTCTTCAACATCTTATTTATATTTTTCCCAGATGGCCTGTCAGTTGATCGGTATTGTGCACTGAATCATCTACCACTGCTGTGCTGAGGTTCAGCTATGACTTTACCCCTAGCAGTATGTGGTTTTTGAGATTGTGTGTGCCTGTGTTCTCCTAGCATCTTCTGTCCCCTCTCGCCCTTACAGTCTTTCCGCCTCCTCTTCCAAGGGGGTTCCCTGCGCTCAGAAAGCAGCTGTCTGGAGCTCTTCAGTACAGATTGTCTCTCCGTGTACTATGTAGCTGTGAGTCTCCACGTCTGTTCCGGTCTGCTGCAGGAGAAAGCCTGTCTGGCAGGGACTGGATAAGGCACTGAATCTCATTAGAAATCATCTTACAGATGCTTTTAGACTAGTACTGCTTGGTTTTACCCTAGCTCTCTGGGCTATCTAGTCTCTGTCTCTTGGTTGCCCAAGCAGTGACTGCTCCCACAAGTTCTGGGCCACCACTGCCCTGGCATATTTTGTAGGCAGGACAGATTGGAAGTAAAGGGGTTTGTGGCTGGTTTGGTGTCCACATTCCTCGTTCGCTGGCCTGCAAAGTAACTTCCCACACCAGAGAGACATAGGGGTGAGGGCTCCACGAAGGCACCTGCTCCACTTCTCCAAGTTCTATGAGTTGTGTGGGTGTCTCCTCAACAACAGGACCCTGCTATAAATTTGTGGAGAGCCGTCATTGTCGTAACAGCAGCCTAGGTTGTTTGCGGATTTCTATGAGATACCCTGGCCAACTACTCGGTTGAATGTAACCTAGTCCCACCACTGGCAGCCTCAGCTGGCTGGAAGAGATGGCGAGCGGGGACTCTGTTACTAGGAGTCCTCATTAGAGTCGCCTTCATAGATTCCAGGAAGAGTCCACTACATTAGGTTTCCACACCACCTCCCAAGTGCCCCCCACTTCCAGCTGTCTCTCCCTCTGCCCCATCTCCCCTCAACATGATTACCCCTCTCTTGTTTCCACCTCTAGTCCACTCATGGATTCTGTTACCTCCTTCTTGTGTGTCCCCAGATCCTTCTCTTTACCTAAGTTCTCTTTGTCTATTGATTGAAATACAGAGGTTTAAACATTAATTTTTGGTGATAGTTTTGCATTTTGTAACTATATTGAATACTATTGTAATTATGTACTTTAAATGACTAAAATGGATGGTATATGAATTTTATCTCCGTAAAATTTCTAAAAATGAAATAACTAACACAATAGGCATTAATTAATATCAAATATTCTAGAAATAATACACAATAGGTACTAAGATAAAACATTTAATATGGATTTCTCTAAATCAAAACAAATAAAAACAGACAAAAATTTTCATAACAAAACCAGGTAGCTTATCAGATAAAATACCTTAGTTTTTATTGAAGAGTTTGGACAGATAGTGACAGCATAGAAAAAATGCTAATTGATGGCTGCTCTCTGGCTTTCCGAGACTGGAACCAATTAGGGATTAGGGACTGTTTATAAAAGGAGATTGGTTGGTTCGTTTCATGTCAACTTAACAAAAGTAAAAGTCTTTTGGGAAGAAGGAATCTTGATTGAGGAAAATGGCCCCGACCAATTGGTAAATCCATCAGGCATTTTCTTGATTAATGACTGAAGTGGAGGATGCCAACCCTAGGCAGATGGACCTAAGCTGTATAAGAAAGCCAGGAGGAGCAAGCCAGGGATCCGGGTTCTATCATGGCTTCTACTTCAGTTCCTGCCTCTAGGCTTATTATGCCTTGAACTCTTTCCTTCAATGGCTGAAATCCAGAATATAGTAGTCAAATAAATCCTTTCCACCCTGAATTGGTTTTGGTCACATTACTTTATCAAAGCAATAAAACCCTTACTAAAATGGTAACATGACTTTGCGTCAAAATGAACGTCCACATGGCCTTATAGTCTGAAAGCTGCTACAAAATAGTAAATGAAAATACCATAAGAAGACACCTGATATTTTCAGATACAGCTTTCCCCAGTGAGGTAGTATCAAATCAAGTAGAATTGACCAATCTACATTCTAAATCTGTAAAACAACAGATAATATAATTCAAGAGACTTTAGAGAATGGGAAAAAAGAATGATGGTGTTCCTACAATAAAAGATGTTCGGGTGAACTAAAGTCTGATTTGACATTGTTAAGATCAGGGACTGACAACTGCTCATTTCTCAGTTTAGTATCTAGAGAAGTGGCTGGAAGCAAATACTCAATTTCGGTTAAATAAACCACATTTGATAAACTAAAACACATTAGAGGAGAGGCAGGGATGACAAGATGACTCAGTGAGTCGAAGTACTTGCTGCCAAGTCTGAAAACCCAGATTTAATCTGCAGGGATCCACAGGGCGGAAGGAGAGAGCGAACCCCACATGCTGTTCTCTGGCTTCTGCATATACGCCATGGTGTGTGCATGCGCAAGCGTGTGCACGCATGCACACACACACACACAAACTTTAATAAAACTATCATGAAAATAATTCTTCATCAACAGAAATGTAGAATTTATAAAACAACATTGATTTTTATAAACAATTTGATATCTGTAGAGAATGTTTTTTAAAACACATGGCTAAATTATTAGTTTCTTTTGGTTTTTCAAAACAGGGTTTCTCTGTTACACAGAGCCCAGGCTCTTGTGGACTCTCTTTGTAGACTAAGCTGGCCCCGAACTCACGGAAATCTGCCTGCCTCTGCCTCCCAAGTGCTGGCTAAGAAAAGTAATCTTAATTTTTCTGATAATTTTCTATCTTTATTTTCAAGACAGGGTCTCACGTAGCTCAAGTTGACTTTGGAATCACTATGTAGCCAAAGATGACTGAACTTTTTACCCTTCTTACTCTACCTTTAGTGTCTAAGTTTATATTTAAATTTAATTTTCATTTCTACGTCTTGATTTAGAAAAATATTGCCAATCAAAAAGTAAAAGACTTTATATCACATATTTTTTTTAAAAAACTAGTCCTATCTAACAAATCCTCCCAAACCATAAAGACCAGCACTCACTTTCACCTGCAGGTCCTCAGAGCTCTCCGGTGACATGTACAAAGAAAGCAGAACTGGCAGAGTGTTCGTGACGGCCACAGCCCTGGCATGCTCTGGAGTGTGTCTTCCCAGCTGCCCTAAGGCCCAGGCAGCGGCAGCTTTAATGTGGTCTTCCGGTTCTTCTGACAGGCAAATTGACAACTGGGGCACACCCTGCGGGAGACCCAAAGAGCAAGTGTTACACATAAGCCAGAGCAGACGGCATGAATCTTCCTTGCCTCTCAGACATTGAAAGAAGACATTCTGGCCTTCATTCCTTTCTCCTACATGGTTCAAGAAATGGGCACATCACAAGGCCTACCATTGAACAAGTCAACAAATTAGAGCCAAACTGTACTAAGCATCTGTAACAAGATAACCTAACTATCCTTATATCCCTATTAGCTTTTACTCCACTAATGGAGGGACGGTCAAAGGAACAGCAGATGCCACCAATTGCTACTGTGACCAAATAAAACTGATTAGGATCATAAAACTTTTATTTTCCCTGTTTTAAAAAGTTAACCAAGGAGCCAGGTAGGGTGGTGCACACCTTTAGTCCCAGCACTCAGGAGACAGAGGCAGGCAGAACTCTGGGTCCAAGACCAGCCTGGTCTACACAGTGAGTTCCAAGGTAGTCAGAGCTGCACAGAGAAGCCCTGTGTCAAGAAAACAAACAAACAAAAAAGTTAACCAAGGACTGAGGGTAGAGCCAAGAGCCTTTGCCCGGCATATGTGGAACCCTGGGTTCAATCTTCATCAATACACACACACACACACACACACACACACACACACACACACACACACTTAATTTTTTACCAAATACAGTAAATCTGAGAACAAGATTATTATGGTAGACTAAAATTGAAATAATATGAGCAAGTGGAATATATCCCACTAATATCTTTCTTTCTTTATTAATTTTGGTCAACTTAAGTCCAGCTTTGCTCATCCTAATGTGACTGGATGCCTACGTAGGAATGAATCCTTCAGCTATGCCAGAAGTATGTGGTTCCGTAAAAACGACACTAACCACAGCACCCCAAGCACAACACTTTCATCTCCAGGAAACTGAAAAAAAACAAAGGAAGAACTGGCAACCACAGCCACCCACCATGAATGAGGGAAGCTTCCGTGCTGCCTGAGCTGAAAGCCCAGGAAGTGATCAGTCGCCAAACTTCCATCATCCTTTCCCTGGTGACATCCTTACAGCACCTCTTATAAAAGGACCACCACTGCCCTAGTCACTGTCACAGCCTATGATGACAGAAGTACAAACACAGAAGGGCGGGATCAAAGGGCGGAGCATCCCGTGGAGCAGGCAGAAGATAACATGCTGCTCTTCGTTCTGATTGGCAGGCATGGCAAAGCTCTCAAAGTCCTGTGTGGGGACCAGCAGCAGGCTGTCTGTGCTGGAGGCTCTCCGTGAGCACACTGCCTCAGAAGCATTCTTCAGGAGATCAATAGGTCTGCACCAACACATTTTGTGCGCAGCTACTATGGTCCCAACCTACACTACCTAGTGAGTTTATTCAAAGATAGATTGATATAAACCCAAAAATTTTTTTAATCTTGCCAGAGCAATGAAACAAGAGCACACCCTTGCTGTCTGCTGTTTGTGCACACGTCCAACTTCAGCCTGAGGAAAGAAACCCATTTGTGAGAGATGTGTCCATATCTACGTGACAGGAAATGGAGGAATATAAAGACCACTGAGAGCAGGGAAAGTGACTAGTGGTCAAATCGTTTGTGATGCGTTTGTTTACTTGGTTTGGTTTGGTTTTGTATTGTTGAGCCAGGGTCTACTGTGAAGACCCACTGATGGGAACACATGAGATTTGCTCAGCTCCCTAGGGCCAGGACTAATGGCATGGGCCACAACCCAGCTATGACCTTTTGTAGCCACAGTGTGCTTGGCATGTTTGCAAATATGCAAATTAGTTGTTTAATATACACATATACTTAACAGATAAATTCCATATAGCTGTAATACTTAAAGGTGGTAATAATTATTGGTAGGAGACACTGAATAAAACAATTTTTTCTGTGATCTCAGCCATTTTTCTAGTTCACTCTAGGAAACATGCCAACAAACAATGAATTCAACAGTAAAACAACTGAAAAAATTGGGTAACTTTGTTTTTTGCTCTGTTGAGTTATATTTTCTCTTCTGATGGCGAACATCACCTTACGGTTCTACCTTACAACAGCCTAGTGCATCACAAGGTGTGGAACAACCTCACACCTTGGAGATGATCACCGCCATGGCCAGGTTCTCAGAATGAGCAGCTACGTAACCCAGCATCATGATGCCAGGCAACCGGATGTTCCCTTTGCAGGACCCAATGCAGTCAATCACAGCAGCCACGCCTCCTGCATTAACAATCAGCTGTGAAAGCTGAGGGAAAGAGAACAAAAGCCCAGATTACATAAGATGATCTTTAAATACAGCTTGACCACACTTTATTTAGGACTTAAAAAAACACCTGAAAAAATATAATTAAATAAAAAGAAAAATATCCTGCTCAAACTATGGCACTAGCCAAGGACAATACGTGCAGTAAACTTCAAACTTCGACCCAGATCTACCCAATGGACAGGATATTCTCCACAGTTGAGTGGAGAGTGGGGTCTGACTTTCACAGGAACTCTGGTGCCCCATATTTGACCACGTCCCCTGGATGGGGAGGCCTGGTGGCACTCAGAGGAAGGATAGCAGGCTACCAAGAAGAGACTTGATACCCTATGAGCATATACAGGGGGAGGAAATCTCCCTCAGTCACAGTCATAGGGGAGGGGTGTAAGGGGGAAATGGGAGGGAGGGAGGAATGGGAGGATACAAGGGATGGGATAACCATTGAGATGTAATAGGAAGAAATTAATAAAATATTTTTTAGAAATAAAAAGAAAAGAAAAATAAAATAAAAAACAATTGATAAAATTGAGCTGTGATTTAGAGAAACTATTGTACTTTCCAAAGAGATATGCAAGTGTAGCAGTCGTGCTGTTGAGAGATAGAGGAACCTTATTCTGTAGTTCAGTTTCCTTCACATCAATGGCAGAAGTTTTATCCCTCCTGTCATGGATGTTAGAATCCTTCATCAAGACACTAAGTGCAGAGCGTGCTCATGACTAACTAATTACTCGGCCTATATTAATCACTGAAAGCTCGGACATTCAGAATAATCTAATCTACTTGCCTCTTTGCTGGCAGTGACTGCTAAGCTGATTGTACTTCAATTACAAAAAAAAATTCATACAAATATGATCATGATTCATACAAATATGAATCATGGGGACTAATATATGATAAAATTAAAACTGGCTAAGTAAAGCATGCACACACACAAAAAAAAGGATAAAACTTCAGAATCAACACAGGCTTGCTTCATGGGGTTTTTTCCCACATGTAAATCAACTGATACTTGGCCAGGGCATCTTTATATTCTGAACCGACCCAGAAATATAACATATAATCTCACTGCTCCTAGATGACACAAAATGTTGAACATGGCAGAGTTCCACAGTCCTTACAACTAGAAATAGAAAGCTATAAGTGACTAGAAACTGGATGTTAAACTCCAGCTAGATTAATAAAATTCAGCAGTTCTCAGCTGAAGGGGATTTTACACCCTACAGAACTTTTAGCAATGTACAAAGTTACTTTTTGGTTGTTACCACTTGGGAGAGAGATAATACAGCTATCTAGTGGGCAAAGGCCAGGAATACTGGCGTTCACTAAAACTAAGTGCAACTGCACCTTGAAGCTCGCTGTTCAGTTGGTTTTTGCTTTTTTTTTTTTTTTTTTTTTTTTTTTTTTTTTTTTTACCTCCGGTGTATGTTTAGCAATCTCTCTAATTAAGGTACAAGCATTTTTCTTCACGTATTCATCTTTGTCCTTCAGGCAGGTAAGTACAACAGGGAAAATCTCTGCTTCAACGACCATCTCTGCCAGATCCACAGAATGTTTTGCAATCTGACTGAGAGCTGAAAGGACCTGACGCTGTCAAGCAAAAACGAAACGAAACGTTATACGGAATCCAACAGTTCCCCCTCATAATTCAGATATAGTTTTAAAAGATTTCTGCTAGTCCCGTGCAGTGTTGGCTGGGAAGGCATAAAGAAATTATGGAGAACAGCTAAGGCTTGGAGCTGTGTGGCAGCAACCAGGACAGGCTCCTGGTGAAGACACAGCCTCAGTTACAGAGGAAACGCTGGGGCTGCAGGGGTCTTTGGGCAAAGCTGAGGCGTGGCACCAGGTGGCAGGTCAGAGGTACTGAAGAGACCATGGGAAGCCATTCATTGGTGACAGTACAGGCTCGGTTACAGTGGAGACGCTACCATATTGGAGCGACAAAGGCGAGCAGCAGGCATGGAGTGAAGCTGGCCTGAGCCTACCAGGCCGGCTGTGTGTGCTACAGATGGCAGAGGTAGAAAGGGGCCTTCGGGGACCAGAATATTATGCGTGAGTCCCAGATATCAGCCACTGAGCTATACTGTTGGGCACTGGTTTTACTTTGATCTGATGTACCCTGGTTTTTCCATCTTGGAATAAAAAGAGTATGTAATATTTTTTTTTACAGGAGCCCACAGTTAAGAAACTCTGGATTTTTTAAGAGACAGTGAGGTTTTACAGTGCTGGAGTTTATAAAGCCTAAGGGACTTTTGAGATTGTACTATATTTTATATTATGACGTTAATGTTAGGTCTTGGGGACAAACAAGAAAGAAAAGGTTATCATTTAAAGTGATGTGCTTGTATGTCAAAGTTGATGGGTATGGAACGTTACAGTTAGCTTCAGTTCTCAACTTGGCATAACCCTACAGTCACCTGGGAAGAGGGAACATCAATGAAGAATTTAACAGATTGTATTGGCCTATGGACACATCTGGGGGCAGTTGCTTAGCTGCTACTTGATGTATGAGGCTTCAACTCACTGTGGGCAGTGCCATCACTGGGCAGACAGACCTGAGCTGTGAAAGGAAGAAGCAAGGCAGGACCGCAGGCCGGTGAACAGCATCCTCTGTGGCCTCTGCCTCAGTGCCTGCCTCCTGGTCCCTGCCATGAGCTCCTGTCCCGGCTTCCCTCAGTGATGGCCTCCAGCACAAAAACCAGATGAACCCTTATTCCCACAAGTTTCTTTGGTGTTTTTAATCATAGCAGAAGAGCAAATGAAACAGTTTTCCCCAATAATATCTTAACTGTATCATCCTAATAGCATTATTTTCACATATTAGAAGACAAACTGCATAATATATTTGTATGTTTTCAATTACATGTACTAACTCTTTTACTATATATAACGTGTGCGTATTCCCATTTTCTTAGACTATAAAAGCACCGGCTCATCTGTGTCTTCGCTTCCTTTTATTTTACCTTCAGTTTTGCATCAGGGTTGAGGATCATCTGGGCCAAGTGGGCAATAGCTCCTGCGTCCACCACCGTCTGCGCTAACTCTGGAGAGTGCTTTGAGATATCACTAAGGGCTGAGGCAGCGATCCTTTTCAAAGCAATTTCTGGCTCCTGGATGCAGAGAACTAAAAGAGGGATTGCTCCTGCATCCACCACAGCTTGAGATAATTCTGTAGGTCCAAGAGAAGTTAGTGAGTGAGGATGGGTGACTGGCTCTTGAGCAAACTCTCTTTCATGCTGACTGATACAAGGGATAGAGGAGGTGGTCTCCCACACATCACATCCACCTGAGGGAAACGAAGAGAATGCCAAGCGTGATGGGTAGAATTCATTTATATAATATTCATATTTTCTGTCAGTTATTGACCACTGGGCATGGTGGCACATGTCTCTTAAAAAGGTGAGGCAAGGAGATCAGGAGTTCAGGGCCAGACTCAGATACATAGTAAGTTTCAGGCTAGCCTGGGCTACAAGAAGCTCTGTCTCAGAAACATAAATCAAAATACTCCGAGATTACACCTTACATCTCTCAGAATGACTAAAACCAAAAACTCAAGTGACAGCACATGCTGGCCAGGATGTGGAGAAAGGGGAACACTCCTTCATTACGATGGGAATGCTAATTTGTACAACCACTTTGGAAATCTATTTGGCTCTATCTCAGAAAACTTGGAATAGGGCCTCCTGAAGACCCAGCTATTCCACTCCTTGGAATATACCCAGAAGGTGCTCAAGCACACAACAAGGACATATGCTCAACCATGTTCATAGCAGCCTTGTTCATAATAGCCAGAACATGGAAACAGCCTAAATGTCCCTCAGTATAAGAATGGATAAAGAAACTGTGGTACATTTACACTATGGAATACTACTTATTAAAAACAAGGAAATCCTGGACATCTGAAACCTCAACAATGGTTGTCCTGGTGTGTGTGTGTGTGTGTGTGTGTGTGTGTGTGTGTGTGTGTGTGTGTAAAACAATAATAATTGAAAATGTCATTATTTTGAGGGGAATTGTGAGTATGTGGTAGAAGACGTGGGGGAAGTAGGTGGGAATGATAAATTCTTTTTAAAAATACTAAAAAGCTTAAATTTAACAAAAATTCAATTTGACTTAAATTAATATCTTCTTAATATGTGTGTAATGGCATGCAATGTGCCTAACTAACATTTGTGTCATGAAGAAAGAATGCACTCACCTAACTCACATGTTTCCAATCTTATACATGTTTTATAAGAGTAAACAAGCCTTTAAAAATACAGTTAAGGCTGGATATGAAGTTCAGTGTAGAGCACTTGCTAAGCCTGACTGAGACTCTGAGCTCCAACCCATAAATAAATAAATAAATAAATAAATAAATAAATAAATGCATGCATACATACATTAGCAAAAATATAATCATCTTTTGCAAAACGACTACTTCTCTTTATACTCCCACACGTCACGTCCTTTACAATGCAAGGTTATCTGCACACATGGGCTCCCAGCAATTATAACAATCTGTATATACACGACCTGTGCAGCCTCAGCCAGACCACATCCTAGCATGGATGGGGAGGCAGACAAGAAGTCCCAGCCCTAGCCAAGGAACTCTTGGCAAGTGACAACTGTTAGGACAGGCAAAGCTGGCTTTCTTGTAGAGTATATTTCATCATGAATTGACCATGCTCCAGCTAAATATCACACATACAGGAATATATGAGCAGCAGAAATTGGACTTAGTGGATATGTAAAGAGATGCAATATAAAGTTGGTGGATGTGGAAGGACGGGTTGGGGTATCTGGGAGGATACAACCAAGACAACATGCCATCTCCAAAAATCAGGACTCTACTGTGATATTCCTTGATTTAAAAAAAATCCTTTTAGCTGAAGCACAAAACAAAAACTTCAAAATAGCAATTATGAATATGCTCAAAGACCCTAAAGATTATATGAATAAATGCTTCAACAAAGACTGTGAAAATACATTTTAATTAAATAGTAAGAATAATTCAAAATACAGAAATAGACTTTACCAAAGAAATAGAATCACCAAAGTCAAGCCATACTGAAATTGAAAGAAAAGAAAAAAAAAAAAAACTCAGGAAGTCAAATAAAAAGATCAGAGGAAAACCTCACCAACAGACTAAATGACATGAAGTCAAGTCTTTAAATCAAGGTAGAATAAATGGATAAGTCAGTCAAAGGAAACGTTAAATCTTTAAAAATCTAGACACAAAACAGCCAGGAAATGTAGGGCACTAATGAGAAAGGCAAATCTACAAATGATGGGTACAAAGGAAGAAGAAGAAACCCAGGTGGAAGACGCAGAGAATATCCTTAACAAAAACATAGGAGAAAATTTCCCAAATCTAAAGAAAGCAACAGACATGCTAAAGTGGAGGGGGACGTTCACGAGGACTCGACCCTACACAAGGAACCATGGGACCCTAAGGAATGTTGACGTCAGAAGAAACAGTCTTTCCCAGGGAAGAGCACACCAACTGGTGGTCATCTGAAAACATACTTGCAAATAACATTATACAGACTGGGCGGGGCATATTTATGTTTTATGGACATATATGGGTATACATACATGTAGGTAACAATAATTATGTAAATCCCAGCACTCAGGAGGCAGAGGCAGGTGGATCACTGTGAGCTCAAGGCCAGCCTGGTCTACAAAGTGAGTCCAGGACAGCCAAGGCTAACCGAAAAACCCTGTCTCAAAAAAAAAAAAACAATAATTATGTAAAAAGAGGCCATGAATTTGAAAGAGAACAGGAAGGTATATGTGAGGGTTTGGAGTGAGGAAATTGGAAACACATGCCTGTTACTGTAAACCTAGCCAGTAACCCACAAATGAAGGCAGACCCCAAACAAGGACCTGCCAGCCCATGTTCTAAATTAATACAGTGTCCACCTGTCTTCTAAATGTTTGTCTTTATACCCATAGGTCAGTGCAGCAATCACCCCTCATCAAAGAAGCTCCTTTTGGAATTGAGACTATCAGAGAGATCCACAAGTGGTAAAAATGCTGAGAGCAAGTGACCATGAAGCGCTCAGCCGCGTGTGGGACATCTATAACAAACACACCTCGGGCTCGGGAACATGGCCAATGAGCGGGGATTTTAAGAGCTGAGAAGCAGATGGTGGCTACAAGACAGTATCTTCTAGACAGGACAGGGATGTGCACCCATGAACTCTCAGCACGACGTGTAAAGGTCACATCGGTTGACACGCCCACAGGGACAGAGGACAGCTTCACAAGGCCCTAACCCCTAGATGAAAAGTCACCAGCAGCTGTTTTCAAAGACAAGCTCCCAGGCCTAAGTCGCCTTAAACATATGCACATCAGAACTAAGCGCACTCAGTGGGAGATTTAAATATACAGATATATAGACACGCACATACATAAGCAATATTTATAAACAAGGTGATGAATTTGAGAGGAAGTGAGAGTGGGAGCACAAGAGACTTGGAGAGAGAAGAAGGAGGCATAGAAATGATGCATACCGCTCAGTCATGTATCAAATTCTCAACCCCAGTGAAGCTCACTGAGTAAACAAAACAAAATAAAATACAAGAAAAAGACATAAAAGTCAAAGGATGTGCTGGATAGTTTTATGTCAACTTGACACAACCCAAAGTCATCTGAGAGGAAGAAACACACTTAAGAGAATGTCTCCATGAGACCAGGCTTCAGGCAAGCCTATAGGCCATTTTCTTCATTAGTGATTGATGAGAGAGATTGAAGTGGGGTACCATCCCTGGACTGGTGATTCTGAGTTCTGTAAGAAAGCAGGCTGTGCAAGCCACGAGGGAAAAGCCAGCCAGCAGCGCCCCTCCGCGGCCTCTGCCTCCAGGTTCCTGCCAGGCTTGAGTTCCTGTCCTGACTTCCTTTGACGATGAACTGTGTGATGTAGAAATATAAGTCAAATAAGCTCTTTCCTCCTGAAGGTGCTTCTGTCATGATGTTTCATCACAGCAATAGTCACCCTAATGAAGATGGAGGACGAGCTGGGGAAAGGAAAATGATTAGTGGGAAGCAGAGCAGAGAGGGTAGTAGGGGTTGGAGTGTACAGAGTGAGTAAGCTCAAACTACAGAGAGAGAGAGAGAGAGAGAGAGAGAGAGAGAGAGAGAGAGAGATGGGAGAGAGACAATGTCATAATGAAGCCTATTGTTGCATACCATTAGCATATGCTAATTTTAAAGAAAAAAGTATTACTTATTTTCCCATTGGGTATTAGACAACAGGCTTAAGTGAACTTATGGAGGAAACCAAACTCTAGATACTACGCTATGCAATAATTTTGAATCCTTCTAAGCATGACAATGATATTGTTTCTCAGCTCAATTTTCTCATGTTCTATTTCTTTTCTGCCTCTAATGGTGTTGCTAGCGTTTGTTTGTTTGTTTGTTTGTTTGTTTTGCTTGCTTGCTTGCTTGTTTTGAGATAGGTTTCTCTTGTAGTCCGGGCTGTCCTGGACTCACTTTGTAGACCAGGCTGGCCTCAAACTCACAGAGATCTGCCTGCCTCTGCCTCCCTAAGGGCTGGGATTATAGGCGTGCACCACCATGCCGGGCACTGTTGCTAGTTTTATGGGTTGTCATCAATATGGTCAGGAAGTAGATATTGGAGTCATATGGTCAAGTAGTAAACATGGTCTTCAAAGTCAGAATTAAACCCAAATTCTGGTGTTACAATCCACATAGCTTCAGGCACCTTCTCTAAGTTACGCTGTTTAGTAGGGAGACAAGCAACAAGCACCTAAACAAAGTAGCTACAATCGAAATGAGACAACGGCATCTGAAATGACAGGCTCAGAGCCAGGCTCATAATTATTCAGTCGACAGGAGCTGCCACTTTATACATAAACACAATGAGAAAAATCTAGAAGTTTTGAAGAAGCATTCTTATTCTACTAACTGTAATACAAACACATAGTTCATTATAACTTCTTTCCATATGAAAGCTTACACATATTATCAATATATATATAATTTTATCAATTTGACCCTAACTTATAACAAAGACCCAACATGTTCTCATGGGGTGACAATCCAAGATATATTTGTTAATTTAAGAAAAGTTTCAAGGGGATAGCAAGTTACCAAGAAGAGACTCGATATTCTAAGAGCATATAGAGGGGGAGGAAGTCTCCTTCAATCACAGACATAGGGGAGGGGAGAAGCGGGGAAGTGGGAGGGAGGGAGGAATGGGAGGAAAGAGGGGAAGGGCTAACAATCGAGATGTAATATAAATAAATTAATTTTAAAAATTAAAAAAAAGAAAAAGCACATGATATTTCTACCTCATGTGCTGTTAGGAGGCTAAAATGTAGGCAAGAAAGGCCTATAGGTTGTGATTCTGCCTGTTGGATCTATTTGACTTTGAGCTCCCTGTTAAGCAGGAACAATAAAACTCACCATAGTCAGTAAAAAAAAAAAAAAGGAAAGAAAAAAAGAAAAGTTTCAAGGATATTTTTATTTGATTGGTTGAACTGAGATATTTGTTTTGGTTGGTTTTGTTTACTTTGGTTTTAAGACGATCTTACTGAGTGGCTCAGTTGGCCCTGGACTGATAGATCCAGAGTTGCCCTATTTCCAAGTCGACTCCGTTACCTGTATTGTGTCTTGCAATATATCCAAGGGCCCAGGCTGCGGCCTCCTTGACTCCGGGGTCAAAGTCCTCCAAGCAAATCACCAACGTGTCCAGAGCCCCACAGTCAACTATGGCCTGGGCCAGCTGAGGGGAGTGTTTGCCAACTGCCCTCAGCACGAAGGCAGCCGCTTTCTTGTAGAAACGCTACCAGGGGAAAGAAAGAAACAGCTTAAAAATTACCTTCAGGAAAGCTCAGCAATCTAGAATACAACAGAAAAAAAAAAACTTAGCCCGGAAAATCACTTTGATTCTTTGAAATTCCCCCATGGCTCCTCTTTGGTACAATGAAATTAAAGTGTGTTTAAATTTACATTTTCAAATATCTTACACTTAAGTGTGCATTTTAAAATTGTAAAAATAAAATATAAGCACAATGCTTTCCATAATTTCACGAAGTAATGAGAATTTATGACACTGAAAGGTATTGTTGAGCTCGTGGGGACACTGTGTCACCGTACTCTGTCAACAATGCATTTCCTTTATCTGCCTTCAGTCTCTAAGCATAGCAGGACTTTCATGACCACAGTTAATTTTTCTGGTATTCCAAGTTACTCTGAAATAGAAGTCAGGTTTCGAGGTGTTCTGAGCAGTCACCAGATAAGGCAGAAAAGAAATAAGCTAAACAGTAGAATATAAGTTATTTGGCCCTTTTAGAAATATATTTTTCAGACCCAGCAACGTAGTTGCATTACCAAGAGAAATTAAAAATATATGGCTATTTACAGGGATAAAACTATAAATCCTAGTCTTATAAAAGCTACTAACTTGTAAACAGTTAAAAATAATTTAGCTATACAAATTGACAGTCACCTTATAAATGATCAGATTCTTTAATTTGCTCAAAACTATGCTTGTAGTCATGCTAACTACAAATATAATTCATTTCCAAACACAAGATTTATTTAGCCTTCTATATATGCTGTCAAAGTTAAGCCTAAAGCAAGTAACTAAAAACAAATAAAGCTCATTACGATCAGGTATACTTAATAGGTGATTGCCTGGTCACAGTATTAACCAAATAAGAAATTTTATCTTGGGGGGCTGGAGAGATGGCTCAGTGCTTTTCCAGAGGTCCTGAGTTCAATTCCCAGCAACCACATGGTGGCTCACAACCATCTATAATGTGATCTGATGCCCTCTTCTGGCCTGCAGGTGTACATGCAGGCAGAGCACTGTATACATAATAATAAATAAATCTTTTTTTTTTTGTAAAGAAAGAAAGAAATTTTATCTGATCCTTTACATCAAAAAGTAGAGGTTTTTGTTTTGTTTTGTTTTATCTCATTTCAGGCCTTTTAGGCACTGAAAACCCAACCCACTCAGATTTCTTTATATTCATGATTACTAAAACTCTTTTAAATTTTGTATTTTTGTGCAAAACAAAAGAATATAAAATTTAAAAAACAGGCTTGGGATTTATTTAAAGGGAAATCAGAATAAATTAGAATCAAAAAAGTTTTGTTTTGTTTTGTTTTGTTTTGTTTTAAGATTTCTGCTGAGTAATACAGTGGCCATGGAATGCAAACATAATTGCGTGTTTCTCAAATTCCCTTGGAGGTTAAAAATGAATTAAACGAAAAAATGCAATCAGTAAAAATGAGATTATTTGGAAATTTTCACCTAACATTATGGTTGGCACATCCTAGAAATCTGTTAAATCAAACTATCTTGTCTACAGAACATAATGAAAATTAGAGCCTTCCAGAAAGTTCTTCCTCCATGAAGCCACAGTTTTGTTTCATTCACAGTACCACCAGGACATAAACCTTCATGCTTACGTGGACAAACTCAATTGACATTCTGAGATTATTTCTGAGGTACTTCTAGGCATCCTGTTACCTACCAGAAGAGTCTTCCTGAGCTCAAAATTAAAATTGTTCTAAATCTTACATTAACAAAAGCCTTAAGTTTAAATCTTCAAAAGTCAATTTCCATAGTTAATTAACTAGGTCTGTTTTTCAATGTTTATATTTGCCCTGGGTCTGATAAATGATCAGACATTGGCAAGAGAGGAATTTTTTTAAAGGCATAAAGGCTATCCTCTATTAGGGGCATCACTTTATACAATATAAAAGTATTATTTTATTCCATGCTTCTAATATATAATTAGTAATAAGTGGACATCAGCTTAACACCTAAACTACTGCTGTCTACATATGGGATCTTCTCTGCTCTCAGGTATGTACAGATCTGTGCTAAAACTCACTACAGGCTTGCACAATGCTGCTCCCTAACTAGTCAACTCCAGAGCACAGCCCAGGCATGGCGTGAGGCCCTGGGAGCTCCAGGAAAATGCTATTATATTTTGTCTGGAACTTCACTTAGTCGAATAGCTCTTTATACATTTCCTTTGTAGGATTCTCATTACAACTAAATACTAAAAATGGTACTGCTTATGCTAGCAAATGATTTGAGGGATTTTAATATTAATCATGTTACTGGAACCCCTTGCTATCCACAGGGTCAAGCTATTGTGGAATGACACCAACAGATACTTAATTGGCAAATTTAAAGATTAAAAAAGGGGTATTTACACCCACCTAAATCCTTATATTTAGTTGTGCTAACTCTACTTTTTTTTTTTCACTTTAAAGATGAATTTTTTCTGCTGCCCAAATGCATCTGCCCTAAAGGAGACACAACCTGAAATAAATGCTAAATAAAAATGTTCCGCTGGGCAGTGGTGGTGCATGCCTTTAATCCCAGCACTCGGGAGGCAGAGGCAGGCGGATCGCTGTGAGTTCGAGGCCAGCCTGGTCTACAAAGCGAGTCCAGGACGGCCAAGGCTACACAGAGAAACCCTATCTCAAAAAATCAAAAGAAACAAACAAACAAAAACAAAAACAAATGAATCCCTCCCATATAGATTATCACAGATCTGATCTCAGCCTACACCATGCTTGGATGGACAACATGGCACCAGACTCACTTTCTCCTTACATACGTGTGTGTGTGTGTGTGTGTGTGTGTGTGTGTGTGTGTGTGTGTGTGTGTGTGAATATTTATGTGTATGAGTGTATATATGTATATGTATGTGTGTTATATATTATTTGTGTGTGTATATGTGTGTGTGAATATTTATGTGTATGAGTGTATATATGTATATGTATGTGTGTTATATATTATTTGTGTGTGTGTGTGTGTGTGTGGTGCGTCCACACTAAACTGTGAAACACAGGGATCCTAGAAGGCCTTGTGCTCTGATGGGTTTATTTCATCAAGAAGCTAAGCTCAAACAAAAAGTAGCCATGTGGCTTTGTCGTCATCTTGGCTAGTGGTCCCACTAAGACAGTAGCTGCCATGTGACATGGCCACCATCTTGCCTAGCGATAGCATCAAGATGCTGAAGGCCATATGACTTCGTTGCTACTTTGGTCAATACAACCATACAGCATAAACCAAAATGGTAGCACCTCTCAAACTTCCCAGTACCACTGAGCCCTCAGGGGACAGCCACACCCCTAAAATTTCCTGTACCACATCCCAATCCTCGCCTCCTTTTTTAGGATCACTTTCCCGGATGCCTAATGCAACCATGGCCATGTGAAGCCAGAGCGATCTCTGCTCTTGAGTGATAAGGACACTGCATTTTATATATTGAACTAAGGAAGTAATGCCAGACTTCCAGGGAGGGGCTTTTTTTTTAATCTTGGCAAGTGTTTTATATGAGATGTTTACTAGTTTTTAGAGGAGTTACTTTGCTTAACCATGTACCCCCAAGACTAGAGCCAGCACCTAATGGGAGCGAATACTTGAGACGGCAAGACCTGGGAAATTCATGTGACATGACGCTCTCTGTAAAGTAACAACAAATTGTTGTAATAATGTTGTGAATGGCAACTGTTGGTACCACAGTGTCTCTCTATGAGCCTCTGGTCAGGCCCCAACACAAGGAATAAACTATTCTGCCCATCACTTTAGCATGGCTTAATGCAGCCCACCTCCTTAGTGGCAGTTCCCTACAGGTGGCTGAGCAGGCCGAGCTTGAAGGTTAGGTCTCTACACAATTCAGGGACTCTATTCTTTTGTTGTTGTTGTTGTTGTTGTTGTTGTTGTTGTTGTTTCCTTTTTTAATTTTATTTAATTTTAATTTATGTGTACTGGTGTGAGGGTGTCAGATCTTGGAATTACAGACAGTTGTGAGCTGCCATGTGGGTGCTGGGAATTGAACCCAGGTCCTTTGGAAGAGCAGGCAGTGAGTGCTCTTAACCACTGAGCCATCTCTCCAGCCTCAGGGACTCTATTCTTTTGACCACATATTTTCGCTTAACAGGCTACTCTGGCTTCTGCTAAATGGACATATTATTAAAATGACCCCTAAGGACTTATTGCTGTATACACAGATCAGTCCATCTCAACTCTCCTTTAAGTAAACGACAACACAGAGACCCTGAGCTGGTCAATGCAGAGTGTGGAAAACTATAGAGTGTTCAACTCTAATTAGGATTATACCCCACGCCCAGTAGTAGACTTCTTCATGGATGAAGTAGAGGAAAGGAAAGGGCACAAGAGCCAGAGGTTGTAGATAATATCAGGGAATCTGTTTTCCAGACACGAGGCAGCTGCTCTTGTGAACTCATGGGGATTGTGAAAGCATGCGTGCACAACACCTTTGTGAGCCCAAGGCCGACAATAATTTCAGCAGAGAGGAAGGAAAGTGAGAACAAAGTCCCAGTGGAAGACCGGCTGAGGAGCACTGGCATGTGACGGCTGCTGGCAGGAGGAGAATCTTCTGGCAGGAGGTTTTCTTCTAGGTGACGCTTGGACGGCCATGTTCCAGAGCACGCCCCGCTCCCAAGAGAAGTTGGCAACACAAACTGGATTGATGAAGAATAAGTTAAAGAAAACTCAAAGTTTTTTAGGAAGCTGAAGTAGAGAGCTTGGATATGGGAGGAAATGGGGGAAGGGGTGAATGTGATCAAAGTACACTGTACTATATTTGTAAAGAATTAATAATAATCTTTTAAAGATGCAAAAAACACACACATTCTGCCTCACTTGCAGATCCTGGCTTACAATGTTTATATGTATGTGTGCACTGGAGAAACTGTGCTTGTGGGATATGAAAAAAGAAAGAGGGGTGAGACCAATCAGGCGCAAGTATCATGAATATGGAAGGCAAGCCACACAGTCGGGTGGAAAGGCAAAGGGCAGAGAGGATGCTGGGAAGCAGACAGAGAGGAGGCTTTCCTTCAAAACTGACAGCATGAAATTTAATCCTGTGGATGATAAGTAAAACATTTAAAAAAAAAAGAAAAAAAAGAGTGAGCAAAAATTCTTTTTTTTTTAAGTGAAGCAAAGCCACAAGACTTTGTACCTAGAAGAAGAAGAAGAAGAAGAAGAAGAAGAAGAAGAAGAAGAAGAAGAAGAAGAAGAAGAAGAAGAAGAAGAAGAAGAAGAGGTTTCCCAAGAAGGGAGGCAGGCTGGTAGATGAAGATGTGATGTGCACTCTTACTATTCCTCACTTTTTTGCCTAGAACTACTTGTCTCTTTATAATTAGTAGATATTAACTCATATTCAAAAAATTTCTGAAACCTTTAAAATGGAATTCAAAACCACAGAGCCTGCCGTCCAACGAGAGCAAGAAGCCTGGATGGGGAAAGTCTAAGCAGCATGAACAGGAAAACAAAAATGTGTGAGTCTTTGCAGAGACGTTAGCAAATAGGTCTCAAATCTATACAGAAAAATATTTTTGCACAATTATGATTCTTATTCTAGTAAAATACATCATACAATTCTCCTTTTTCATGTCAAAGTGCACAAACCAATGCTCATATTCCTGTCGCCAAGTCTCCTTCGTTCCTATCAGAAACTTTAAGACTGAGCAGTCAAGTGGTCATTTCCTAGTCCCCGTCTCCGCCCCCCCCCAAACCACCCACCTGCTCCTGTCTCTGTGAACCTGCGTGTTCTGGACATTTTGTATAAATGGGATTATATAACATAAGCGTTTGGTGTCTGACATCTTTCACTTGGTTTTGGGGTTTTTTTTATGCTTTCTTCTTTTTAAAGATTTGAGTGGTTGGTTGGCTTTTTTTAGTTCTTTTTGTGTATGTCTGAACATGTGATGGATGTGTGTGTGTGTGTTGTCTGCCTGTCTGAACATGTGGCGTGTGTGTGTGTGTGTGTGTGTGTGTGTGTGTGTGTGTGTGTGTGTGTGTGTCTGCCTATGGAGGACAGAGTCGTCAGATTCCCTGGAGCTGGCATTACAGGTAGTTGTGAGCACCTGACGTTAGTGATTAATCAGATGGTAAATACACCGATATTACTGCACTTTTCCAAACTGTTTGTCATAGAAACTGTCCATCTTATATGCCTACCAACAGCACATGAGGGTTTCAATCTTTTCTCATCATCACTAACACTTCTTTTCTATTATTTTCATTATGGCCATCCTAGCAGATATGAGTTATTATCTCATTCGGGTTTGGATTTATAGCTTTTAATTGCTAATGTTATTGAGCTTCTTTTTACAGCTTGTTGACTGTTTATAGATTTTCCTTGGGAAAGTATCAAAGGGTGCATTTAAATGACTGGAAATGCTTGTCTAATTAATTAAAAAATGTTACTTATCAAACGTTTCATTAAAGACATTCTGTCTCTTTAAGAATTATTCTTTCCACTAACCACCTTCATATGAAACTCGCAGAATGAAACTGTGTCTTTGCTTAGGAACTGTGTACTCTTCCCTCAAAAGCTCCCATGGACACAGTTCTTTATGTATGACTCACAAGAACTCTTTTTATATATTAACAATTATATAAAAAAATTAAAAATAAAAATAAAAATAAAAAATAACAATTATATAAAAACAATTTCCATATATAAACAAAAATGGAAAGAGGCTGCTACCAAGTCCAAATGAAAATCACCTTATCATTGCAATTCCTTCAAACCCACACCGTGCCAACCTTGTCATATTTGTAGCTAGAACCAAAAGTACATAAATCATTTTGGAAATTTTTCTTACATTTTGTTCTGCCAGGGAATAAACAAGCTGTGGAAGAATGTCACCCTTCACAACTGCTTCTGCTAAGTCATCATTGTAATTGGCCAGTCGGCCCAGAGCCAGGGCCGCCGTCTGCTGAATTGTCGGGACCACGTCCAGAAGAAGCGGCCTCAGCAAAGACATTACGCCTGAGTTAAACATGAAAAACAGAAATCATCAAAACTCTTATTAGAACAGAAAATGGGGGCTGGAGAGGTGGCTCAGTGGTTAAGAGCCCTTGCTGCTCTAGCAGGGGACCTGCACGCAGTTACCAACACCCACTGTCTGTGACCTCAGTTCCAGGGGCCCTGATACCCTCTTCAGGCCTCCTCAGAAACCAGGCATACACACGATACACATACATGCAAGCAAAACACTTAGACATGTAAAATCAAACATTTTTAAAACATGTGATTTGGCATATGCACACAAAAATATAAGGGCTAAAAAAATCAGCAGAAATAGATAATTAAAAGCCGGATAACCTAGTGCATGCCTATAATCTCAGCATTTGGGCAGCAGAGGTAGAGTAATTACAAGTTCAAAGCTAGCCCAGATTGCAAAAGAGGACTCTGCCAAATACAGAGATGTGTAACTGGTATTAAGTTGGACAAGATACAAACTCATGGAACTGTATCAGTGAGTTCCTGGTCCTCCTGCTAACACATCTTCAGCACACTCTACAGCGTGTGCCACTGCGGTGATCTATAGGCAGGTGTCCCCAGAGGAGCGTGTCCCCAGAGGAGCATGTCCCCAGAGGAGCATGTCCCCAGAGGAGCGTGTCCCCAGAGGAGCGTGTCCCCAGAGGCTCGTGTGCCTAGTTCCCAGTTGATGGCACCATGTGAAGTGGTGTGGGAGGTGTGGCCTTACTGGGGTAAGCACACCACTGGAGGCTGGTGTGAGGAGTGAGAACCCCTTCTCCACTTCCAGTTCTTTCTCTCTGCCTCTGGCTTGTAGTTTAAGATGTGAAGCCCAGTGACCACCATCATGCTGGCTGCTTGCTGTCCTTCCTCTCTCTCCCCGTGACAGACTCCTGTCCCTCAGGAACCACAAGCCCAAAGAAATTCTTTCTCCTCTAAGTTGGCCGTTTTATCCCAGTGATACAAAAGTAATTAATACAGCCACCATAAACAGATGTCGGTCGCTTGCTGTCTTCGTTCCTTCCAGAAACTTCCAGAATTCCCCCCCAACAGATAGGACGTCCAGCTTCATGCTTACTAGCCCTATCTATCTCTGCCAAATTCCCTCTCCTTCTTCCCTTATCAATGGTCGAGAAGCCTAGGCTCCAGCCTCCAACCATGCCCACTCCTTCCAAGTACACGCATGTCTTCTTCACTCACCTGCCTCTCTCTCCATACACAAACCGTAGACCTGCTCCATAAACTTCTCCCACCCCTTTGACTGAAGGACCACCCCTCTACAGCGAGGGACTCCAGACCAACACAAGCTACCCCAACCACCCCACCCCTGCCTGAGGGCCATGCGTCCCACACCTGACTTCCTGTACCTACCCCTTCACACCCCTGTTTCAAGAAAAACCCCAGAATCACATTGCTAAACCCGTCCATTCCATCTATAGGAAAAGAACCTAGAATCCCACCAACAACCCTCCAATACGACATTTGTATATTTTTATGGGACCTAGGCATTTGGAGCTAGGTCACTAGTAGTGTTTATTGGTATGGAAATCTTCCCTTTGATTTGTTGAACAGGTGTTTCAGACTCTGTTTCCAACGTTCAAGGTGGCTGGCCAGCTGTATGGGGCTTAGGATTCCATCTTTGAGCGATTCAATGATGATGACATGCCAAGCACCACCCCTCTTCAGGAAGGGACACCTGATCCACACTGGTAACTTCAACCATTTGCCCATCCCCACAACCTGACTGAAGACCATGGTTGCTGCCTGCCTGGCAGCTTTCTCCTACATCTCCTCTTCTGGTGGAATCCAAGGCTCACATTAGAACTCCACAAGCAGCAGCACTCCTTCCTGATCACCTCCCTCCGGATTCCATAAGACAGACTATGAAAATCATCTAACTTTATAGAAGGAATGGTCCTGAGCTTAGAAACCATACTTGTCCCAAGATGAGCAGAAAATACTTCTGATTACTCATTCAAACATCAACACTGAATTGCTAAAAGACTGAATCTTAAGTCCCATACAGTTGGTTAACCACCTTAAAAGCTGGAAACAAAAGAAAATTTTTTTAATTTTTTAATTAAAAATAAAATAAAATAAAATCTGGAAATAGGACCAGGTGGTGGTAGTGCACACCTTTAACCCCAGCACTGAGGAGGCAGAGGCAGAGGCAGAGGCAGGTATATCTCTATGAGTTTGAGGCTAGCCTGGTCTACAGAGCAAGCTCCTCAATACTCACGCTTATTACACAGAAAAACCCTGTCTACAAAAAAAAAAGTTGGAAACAGTCTGAAATACCTTCTGAAGAAATCAAAGGCAAGATTTCTATACCAATTAAACACTACCAATGACCTAACCCCAAATGCCTAGGTCCCATAAACAATACACAAATATAAATAACCAAAACAATAAGTCTCCACCAAAAATTAGTACTCCCATAGTAACATCCCCAAGAAAGATGACCTAGATGGTGTACAAGACAATTATTTCAAAATGGCAATAGGCGTGATGCAGGAACTCAGAGAGTATATGAATAAATGCTGTGATAAAGATCTCTGGGTAGTGGTGGTGCACACCTTTTAATCGCAGCACTCTGGGGGCAGAGACAGAAGGATCTCTAAGTTTAAAGCCATCCTGGTCTACAGAGTGAGTTCCAGGACAGCCAGCACTACCCATAGAAACCCTATCTTGAAACAAACAAATGAACAAAAATACAAACAGTTGAATATATAATGAAAACAACTCAAAAATAAGAAAATAGAATTTAGTTAGGAGAAATGAAAAATTCAAATTATTCAGAGGAAAGCCTCACCAATAGATTGGATCAAGTGCAAGAAAGAAAATCAGGGCTCGACAACCAGGAAGAAGAATTAGATTATTCAGTCAAAGAAAATGTTAAATCCAACAAAAACAAAGAACAGAGCATGCAGGAACTTTAGGACACTATAAAAGACCAAATCTACAGATAATAAGGAGATGAGATCCAAATCAAAGGCACAGAAAATATTTTCAACAAAATCATAGAAGAAAGTTTCCATAATTGAAGAGATGTCCTAGAGGCATAAAGAACACCAAATAGGAGATTCCAGATGGCAGTGCCAAGTATGCATTGTGTCTAGAGAGCAAAGGAGCAGAATAGCCAGTCCTCGGCCTCCGTCACAGGTGGACAGCCCTTAGAGAACCCTGCAGTCCTCCAAATACTGGAGTGAGCACAGGCCCCCTGGGGAACAGAGGATCAGCACAGGCACAGCAAAACCAATGATGTGTCCTGGCCCCCAAGCCACTGTTCTACTCTGTGGCTGATCCCTCTGAGGAGACCACGTAGTCAGAGGAGCCCTGCTGAATCTCGGATCCCAGGTGGCAGAGCTCAGAGGAATCTAGCTCCAGGAGGACGGTGTCTGCCAAGCCAGTGAACAAAGAAGCTGCCTTCCGAAGAGGCTCACCCCCTCCACTGCCAGCTTAGAAAACCCCAGCCCCCTCAGCAGATGGCTAAAGGAAAGAAAGGATAAGAACTCAACCAACAAAAAGAAGAAGAGCATGGTTCCACCAGAAATCCCAGAGAACAATGGACACTCTAATGCAGCTGAATCTCAGGGGAAATGACCTTAAAGTTATGCTTTTACAGTTATTTGAGAATTATAAAGAGTAAATTAATAGATCCAAAAATTACAGAAAAATACAGACAAACAGAGACCATCAAGGAGAAACAGGAAACCACAATCAAACAGGTGAAGGAAATACATAAAGCTGCTCAAGATATGAAAATGGAATTAGAGGGCTGGGCTGGAGAGATGGCTCTGAGGTTAAGAGCACTGTTTGCTCTTCCAAAGGTCCTGAGTTCAATTCCCAGCAACCACATGGTGGCTCACAACCATCAATAATAAGTTCTGGTGCCCTCTTCTGGCCAGCAGCCACACATGCAGGCAGATACTGTATGAATAATAAATTACTAAATCTTTTAAAAAGAAAATGGAATTAAAATCAATTAAGAAAACACAAACAGAGAAAATCCAGGAAATGGGAAACTTAGAGACGAGATCAGAATTCAAACAGGTAAGCATCATCGACAGAACTCAACAGCTGGAGGAGAGAATCTCAGGGGCAGTAGAGTTTGTGACACAAAGCATCCCAGAAATCAAGAGCAACATGAAACAACATAACCTCAGGATTATAGAAATAGATGAAAAAGATGATGCCAAGTTCCAAGGACCAAAAAAATATTTTCAAGAAAATTTCCCCAACCTAAAGAAAGAGATGCCCTTGAACATACAAGAGACCTACAGAACAGCAAATAGACTAGACCAGAAAAGAAATTCCTCCTGCTACACAATAATTAAAACACTAAATCTGAAGAACAAAGGAAGGATATTAAAAGCAGCAAGGGGAAAAAACCAAGTAATATGTAAAGGTAGACCCATCAGAATCACACCTGAGTCTCAGCAGAGACCGTGAAAGCCAGTAGGGCCTGGGCTGAGGTCATGCAGACACTCAGAGACCACAGATGCCACCCCAGACTATGATATCCAGCAAAACATTCAATCATCATAGATGGAGAAAACAAGATATTCCATGACAAAACCAAATTTAAACAATATTTATGCACCAACTCAGCCCTACGAAGATACTAGAAGGAAAACCCTAACACAGTGAGGTCAACTACACCCAAGAAATCACAGGATGTAGATAATCTCACAACAACAAAACCAAAACGGACACAGCCACACACGATTACCACCAATTCTGCAATAAAAGGATCCAACAATCATTGGTCACTAATATCTCTCAAGGTCAATGATCTCAACTCCTCAATAAAAAAACACAGACTAACAGAATGGCTGCAGAAACAAGACCCAACGCCCTGTGCATTCCAGAAACACACCTCAGCAACAAAGATAGACATTATCTGAGAATAAAGGGCTAGAAAAATATTTTCCAAGAAAAGGAACCCAAGAAGCTAGCTGGAGTAGCCATTCTAATATCTAATAAAATAGACTTTCAATTAAATTTAATTAAGAAAGATAGGGAAAGACACTTCATTCTCATCAAAGGAAAAAATCCACCAAGAGGACATCACAATCCTGAATATTTCTGCCCCAAATACAAGGGCAACCAAATTCATAAAAGAAGCACTTTTAAAGCTTAAATCACATGTCCATCCCAACAGTTTAGTAGTGGGAGACCTCAACACTCCACTCTCACTAACAGACACATCATCCAGGCAGAAACTAAATAGAGAAATAATGAAGCTATCAGAGGTAAAGAGCCAAATGGATCCAACAGATACAGAACTTCTCACCCAAACACAAAATAATACACCTTCTTTTCAGCAACATACAAACGTTCTCCAAATTTTACCATATAATCAGTCACAAAGCAAACCTCAACAGATAGAAAAACATTGAAATAATCCCCTGCATCTTATCAGACCACCCCAGTCTAAAGCTAAACTTCAACAATAGAATTAACAAAAATCCTACACACACACACACAAAAAAAAAAAACTAAACAATTTTCTATTCAATGACAACTGGGTCAGGGATGAAATAAAGAAAGAAATGAAAGGCTTGCTAGAATTCAATGAAAATGAAAGTACATCATATCCATAATATGGGACATATGCTTTGGAACATAATGAAAGTGGTGCTAAGAGGAAAGTTCATGACACTAAGTGCCTTCAGAAAGAAATTGGAGCCATCTCATACAAGCAACTAATGAAACACCTGAAAGCCCTAGAAAAAAAAAAGAAAGAATCAGACACACCCAAGAGGAGTAGATGGCTGGAAATAATCAAACTCAGGACTGAAATCAATAAATTAGAAACAAAGAAAACAATTCAAAGAATCAACAAAACCAAGAGCTGCTTCTTTGAGAATATCAACAAGATAGACAAACCCTTAGCCAAACAACCAAAGGCAAAAGAGAATCCAAATCAACAAAATGAGAAGTGAAAAGGGAGACATAACAACGGACACCGAGGAAACGCAAAAAACCATTATGTCTTACTTCAAAAGCCTATATGTCGCAAAAATTGAAAATATAAGTGAAATGGACAATTTTCTTTATAGATTCCACTTACCAAAGCTGAATCAATATCAGGCAAACAAATTAAATAACCCTATACCTCCTAAGGAAATAGAAGCAGTCATCGAAAGTCTCTCAACAACAACAACAACAAAAAAAAAAACCTCAGGGCCAGATGGATTGAGTGCCGGATTCTACCAAACCTTCAAAGAAAAACTAATACCAATACTCCTCAAACTATTCCACAAAATAGAAACAGAAGGAACACTACCAAACTCATCTATGAAAAGCCACAATCACCTTAATACCTGAGCCACACAAATACCCAACAAAGAAAGAGAGTTTCAGGCCAATCTCCCTTATGAACATTGATGCAAAAGTATTCACTAAACTACTCGCAAACCAAATCTAAGAACACCTCAAAAATCTCATCCACCATGACCAAGTAGGCTTCATGCCAGGCATGCAGGGGTGGTTCAATATATGGAAATCCACCAATGTAATCAAACATATAAGCAAACTGAAAGAAAATAAACACAAGATCATTTTAAAAAGAAAGAAAGAAATCCCAAACAAAGATGAAACTGGAAAAGAAAAATGTAAGAAATCAAACAAATCTCAAAGGCAAGCCTCAATGACTGAGTACAATCAAGAATAACCAAACAAAAACAAAAAAACCTGTAGGACGTATCAACATCTTAGATTTCAAGTTATATTGCAGAGCTATCATAATAAAATGGGATGCTATTTGCCACAAAAATGAACTCATTAACCAGTGGAATAGAATTGAGGACCCACAATACCACAACCATTTAATTACTTATAAATCATTCAATAAGAGGTACTGGAGAAAATATAGTGTATTTTTTTAATTTTTTTATTTCCTAGAAGTTTTTCATGTGATATATTTTGATCATATTCTTTCCTCCCATATCCTCTTCACCTTCCTAATAACCCAACTTAATATTCTGTATCTATAGATTTAACACAATCCCCTTCTCACAGGAAAAAAAAACTAGTTTCATGTTATTAGCCACTTTAGTAGTGTCATGCATGAGCTCCATTCCATGAAACATGCCTTAAATCCAATCATAAAATAGTTGGCTAATCTCAGAAAATCCATGCCACTACTGCACCAGTGTATCTCACAGGCAGGTCGTTGTTGCGCACCCCAGGTTTTGTAGCTGGGTGAAATTGTTACTGTTACTGTTCTCTTTTGGTAATGTGCAAAGTACCTTCCATCAACATGAGCACTAGTCAGTAGAGGGGAAGCAACTTGTTAGGCACCAGCTGAAATTCTCCATTTTCACTGAGAAATCTAAGTGTCGTCTTCAGCAATAGGACCTTACCACGGGTTTGTGGAGAGTGAAGAATAGCCTCTGCTCTAGCCTGTGGTGTTTGGGATTTCCACTGGGCCACTTTGGGCCAGCGACTCAACAATATGAAACCCATTTCTGGTGCTGAAGGTTTGACTTGTACAAACAACAGAATATCTAGTTGGGACTTTGTCTCCACCATTGTATGCTGACGCCATTTAAATGTCTCTCGTATATGTGTGTGTGTGTGTGTGTGTGTGTGTGTGTGTGTGTGTGTGTGTATGTTTATTTTGGAAGGTTCTACAACAGCGGGTCTTCACATGGTGTTTCAATAGCCCTGTGATGTTAGCTGTCCCTCCCGCATTCCATCCCTTACCCTCCACTCCCATATCCCCTCCCAATTTAATTCTCCTGTGATACACCTTCATTTATCTCTTTATAACACTATATTCTATTCCCCTTCCTTGTAAGATCCCTCTCTCCCCTCCCCCAGTGTCTTACTAGCTACCTAAACTATGTGATTATTCAAATTGAAACAAACATAGGCAATGCTTAAAAGCTAACGCCTGTATCACAGGAAACATGCAATATTTGTCTTTTGAGGTCTAAGTAATCTCACTCGGGATTTTTTTTTCTAGCTCCATCCATTTACCTGGGAATCTCGTGATTTCATCTTTTTAAGCATCTTTTTAGACTACGTTTTCTTATCCACTCATGAGCTGAGGAACATCTTGGCTTTTTCCAATTTCTGGATATTATGTATAAGAATTGGACATGGTTGACCAAATACCTCCATGGTAAAACATATATTCCTTTGGGTCACTGGATTTCCTGGTAGATGTATTTTCTTTTTGAGGACTCTCCACACTGGTTTCCACGGGCCTTAGGCATTCCAGCGGCAGTGAGCAGGCATTCCCCTCCCCCACATCCTCAACAGCATGCACTGCATCTTGGCCATTCGGAATGAACCTCAAAAGTGGTTTTAGTTTGCATTTTCCTGGTTAGTAAGGATGTGAATATGTTTTAAGTGTTCCTCAGCCATTTGTATTTCATATTTTGAGAACTCTGTTTAATTCTGTAGACTTTTTTTGTTTTTGTTTTTGTTTTTGTTTTTGTTTTTGTTTTTGTTTTTCGAGACAAAGTTTCTCTGTGTAGCCTTGGCTGTCCTGGACTAACTTTGTAGACCAGGCTGGCCTTGAACTCACAGTGATCTGCCTGCCTCTGCCTCCCAAGTGCTGGGATTAAAGGCGTGCACCATATTTTTAATTTAATTGTTTCTTGATATTCTGGGTTTCTGGTTCTTATATATCCTAGAGACTAACTCACTATCAGACGTAAATGGGCAAAGGGGTTTTTTTTTCTTTTTTTCTCGTTTTGTAGGCAGACGCTTTGCTCAAATGATGGTGTCTTTTGCCTTACAAAAGATGTCTGTTCCATGGGGTTCCATTTAGTATTTGTCGTTCTTAGTGCGCCTGTGCTATCTTGTCCTGCTCAGAAAGACTTTTCTAAAACTGTGACAATGAGTTCAAGACTATTCTTCACTTTCTCCTCCACCAGGGTAAATGCATCTGGCCTTAGGTGGAGGCCTGTGATCCATTTGTGCAGGGTGATAAGCCTGGATCTGTTTGCATTCTCCTACATGCAGCCACTCCGTTTGAGCAGCACCATTTGCTGAAGATGTTATCTTTTCTCTAGTGTGTATTTCTGGCTTTATTAAAAATCAGGTATCCATAGGCATGTGGATTTATCTGATTGGTTTTGTTTTTCTGGCTGTTGGAAAAAGAAGTTTCCTTAAAGAGAAGCAAGGACTACACTGATCAATTGTTGGTAGGGGTGTGCTGCTTTAGCTGTGCTCGCAGGTTCTCCTCCGATACCCGTGGCTGCACTAGCACTACAGCGTTGGCTAGATTTCCAGTACCAGGAATGGTTTTCTCTCTCTTTGAACAGGACTTAAGTCCAATTTGAGAGCTCCTGGTTACTGACAAGGTATGGGTGTGACTGTGGCATGTTCGTGTTACCCTGCCATTGGTGTGGTTCATAGGAATCACAGCTGGGTAGTAGTGTGGTGGCCTCCCCCCCTCGGAAGCTTGCATGTCACCTTCGGGTACCATGAACGCTAGTCCTCAGCAATGAGTCAATCAGGTCAGTTCCAGCATGAGGCCTCTGGACCCTGTATCTGAAGTACATGGTGCTGTCAGCAGTAAGGACTCGCCTTCCACCAAGGGAGCAACCAAGGATGAAAGCTATGGGTCGTATGCTTCCGGGGCCCCTTGGGCAGCCCTGAGCGACGAGTCAAAGCATGGCTTCTTACGTCTGGCACTGGGGTTTGTTAGGTGGGATTCAGCTCTGGGCGGGAGCACCGTCAGCCTAAGAGTAAAGTTCATTTAAACTGTGTGTGTGTGTGTGTGTGTGTGTGTGTGTGTGTGTGTGTACAGAATTATATTACTATCGGAGGTTTTTGATAAAAGTTAATAGTCTGTTTGACTTTTTCAGACAGCCTTACTATTTTTCCCTCCTGTGTTTACCTTCCTCTTCCTCCTGAACGACTCCCTTCTTTTCCCATTTCCAGGGTCATATCACTTATACTCTGCTATTCCCCTCTCTATCGGCCCACAACCCTTCCTTGCTGGCAATGGTCCCATTTCACTTTCCTGTATAGCTGAATAGCATCCCCTGGTGTGTATAATGTGCCTGTGTTCTTTATAGCATCCCACGGTGTGTATAATGTGCCGTGTGTTCTTTACAGCATCCCACGGTGTGTATAATGTGCCGTGTGTTCTTTACAGCATCCCACGGTGTGTATAATGTGCCTGTGTTCTTTATAGCATCCCACGGTGTGTATAATGTGCCGTGTGTTCTTTACAGCATCCCACGGTGTGTATAATGTGCCGTGTGTTCTTTACAGCATCCCATGGTGTGTATAATGTGCCGTGTGTTGTTCTTCATACGTTGAAGGACACCTAGCATGCTTCTATTTGCCAGGTACCATGAGTAGAACAACAGTGACCATGACTAAGGAAGTGTCTGTAGGGCAGGATGTGGAGCCCTTTGAGCACTTGCAAGTGGTATACCTGGGTCATATAGTAGATTTTTAGATTTTTGAGAATTCTCTACATTCATTCCAAAAGTGGCTACACCAGTATGCAACCCCAAAGGCAGTTTGGTTGCTTTGTCTACCTTTGCCATTCTGGCTAGGGTGAAATGATTTTTACAAAAATAATTTTCATTTTCCTAATTGCTAGGATTGGTGAGTAAATTTAAAGATATTTCTTAGCATTTTTTTCTTCTTTTGACAACTTTTTGTTCATGTCTCAGGCCCAGTTTTCAAAGGGGTCATTCTTTCTTGATTGTTTTTTGAGTTCTTCACATATTCACATCTGCCAGATGTATGAGTGACGAAGACACTCCCATTTCCAGGGCTTTCCCTTCCGTTGCCATGCAGAAGCATTTTTATTTTATGAGGGCTCACTTGTCAGTCCTTAGTCCTCAGGCAAGTGGCGATCTCCTCGGGAAGTCCTTCCCTACACCTGTAGCCCGTGTTTTCTTCTAGCATCTTCAGTCTTTCATGTTTCACTGTCTCTTTGGTCCATTTGGAGATAATTGTTGTGCAAGTGAAAGATACAGGTCTGATTTCAGTCTTCTGCATGTGGACACGCAGTTTCCTACCATTTGTTGGAGATGCTTTTCTGAGCTTCAGTTTTTAGCATCTTTCTCAAATACTGTTCAGAACTTCAACTTTGTTCCATTGGTCTATGTGTCTAATTTTGTACCAATACAATATTGTTTTTATTACTATGTGTCTATAACATATCTTAAGCTCAGGAATGCTAAGTCTTCCAGAACTGTTCTTTTTGTTCTGCAATGTTTTGGCTATCAGGGGTTTTTATGTCTCCATGTAAGTTTCAGGATTTCTTTTTAATTTCTTGAAAGAATGAGGTGGGGATTTTAACTGGGATGCCATTGACTCTGTAAATAGCTTTTGACAAAATGGTCGTTTTCACAATACTAATTCTGTATCCCATGAACATTAGGTTTCTTAGCATTTTCTAGTATCTTTCTCTATCTTTTTCTTCGTAACTTTAAAGTTTTTCTTTTTCAGAGGTTTAAAGTTTCTAGTATGTGATCTCTCCAATTTCTTTGTGAAGGCACTTAGTGCTATGAATTTTTTTTCTCTTCACACTGCTTTCCTTGTGCCCCATAAGTTTGAGTATAGTATGCCCTGGAAGTGATTTTAGCTGGAAGGTTTATTACTGTTTTGTTATAGATCTGATGAGGTTGTTGACTTCTTGGTTTAATTTTGGTAGTTTGACTGAATCTAGAAATTCAGCCATTTCTTTTAGCTTTTCCAACTTAATGGAGTATAGGCATCATGTATTTGTGTTCTTCCTTATTTTTTGATGCAAGCACTGAGAACTATATAGCTCCTTATGCTTCCAATGTGTTCCAGAGGTTTTACTGTTCATGTTCATTTCATTTTCATTTAATGGCAGCAAATTTGTATTTTTCTTGATTTCTTTGACGCAGCAATTAGTTGTTCAATCTACATGAGTTTGTGCATTTACTAGACTTGTTTGCTGTCAATTTTAAGTTTTACTGCATTTGCATCAGATAGGATACAAGCAGTGATTTCAACCTTTTTCAATTTTAAAGATTTATGTCTAAGGATATGGTCTGTTTTTAAAAGCTTCCATGTGCAGAGGGGCAGTGGTGGCGCACGCCTTTAACCCCAGCACTTGGGAGGCAGAGGCAGCCAGATCTCTGTGAGTTCAAGGCCAGGCTGGTCTACAAAGCAACTCCAGGACAGCCAAGGCTACACAGAGAAACCCTGTCTTGAAAAACAAACACAAAATGAAAGCATCCATGTGCTGCTGAGTATAATGTATATTCATTGGTGTTTGTAGACATCTGTTAAAATCATTTGATGTATAAAGTCAATTAATTCCGATGTTTCTGTTTTTCTTTTTTTTGTTTTGTTTTGTCTTGTTTTGTTTGTCCATATGGCCCATCTATTGGAGAAAGTAGCATATTGAAAGTGTCTACTGGGCTGGAGAGATGGCTCAGTGGTTAAGAGCACTCTCTGCTCTTCCAGAGGTCCTGAGTTCAATTCCCAGCAACCACATGGTGGCTCACAGCATCTATAATGTGATCTGACTCTTCTGGTGTGCAGGTGTACATGCAGGCAGAACACTATATATACAATAAATAAATTAATTTTTAAAAAAGAAAGTATCTGCTATTAATTAATGGATGTCCATCTGTGTCTTTAAATCCAGTAGTGCATTTTTATTATATTGGAGGCATATATATTTAGGATATTAGTGTTTTATTGGTCGACTGTTCCCTTGAATAGAATGAAGTGACCCTCTATATCTCTTCTAACTAGTTTTAGTTTGGAATCTATTTTGCCAGATATTAGGAATACTCTGTCTATTGTCTTACTCTAGGGCAGTGCAGTCCTTAAAGCTAAGGTGTCTTCCTTGTCAGCAGCAGGTGGATAGATTTTTATCTCTTGATCTGTTCAGCTTGTGTCTTGGATTGGAGAGTTGAGGCCACCGACACTTAGAGGTATTACTGAAATGTGCTAGCTGCTGTCAATGTGTTACTGTTGTGTTGGTGTCCATGTTACCTTATGCTTTAATAAATATGGCTTCGTGTTTCTTCCCCTGGTCTCTTCTATGCTCACTACACTCTTCAGCCTGAAATAATGCTTCTTGTGTTTTCTTTAGGTTTGATTTCTTGGATGTAGGCTGTTTATATAGTAGAGAGGGTTTTTTTTTTCTTTCTCCTTCAATGACCACATATCTGTCATGGGGGGTGGTTATATTAGCCTAGATTGGCCATCATAGTCTTTCAGGACTTGGGGTGCATTGCTCCAGGCTCTTCTGACTTGCAGAGTTTCTAAGAAATCAGCTGTTATTCTCATGGGTTTTCTTTTACACGCAACTTGCGTGTTTCTCTAGCAGCTTTCAACACTTTCTTTGTAATGTGTTCTTAGTGTTTTAACTATGATATGCCATGGAGAGTTTTCTGGTCTTGTCTATTTGGTATTCTCTGTGCTCCTTACAGCTGTACGATGTGTCTTTCCTGAATTTGAGCCAGTTTTCCTCTGTGATCTGCTCTAATCCACTCACTCAGGATTCCACTCCCTTATCCATGTCTGTAATTCAAAGGCTTGGTGTTTTCACGGTGCCCCATATTTCCTGTATCTTACATTCTGGTGTTTTTCACTTTTTTTCATACTCCTTACTTATTTTGTTTGGCTCATCTATCATACCGATATTCTGTCCTATGCTTGACTCGTTCTACTTGGAAGATTTTCTTTTAATCCCAGCACTTGGGAGGCAGAGGAAGGTGGATCTTTGTGAGTTCCAGGCCAGCCTGGTCTACAGAGAAGTTCCAGGACAGCTAGAGCTGTTACACAGAGAAACTTTGTCTTGAAAATAAAACAACGACAGAAAAATATTCTGCCAAAAAAAATTCCCAAAAACGTTAAGTCCAAAAGTCTTCAATTTGGGCTCAAGCAGATTGTTTTTGTTGTTGTTGTTCTGTTTTTTTATTTTTTAACTAATTTATTTATTCACCCTACATCCTCCACTGTAGCCCCTTTCTTCCTTTCCTCCTGAACCTACCCTCCCTCCCTCTTCCCCCCTCTCCTGTTCCTCAGAGTAGGAGAGGCCCCATCTACCCACCCCAGCTCATCAAACTGCATCAGGACTGAACACGTCCTCTTCCTCTGTAGCCTGGAGAGGCAGCCCTGCCTGGGAAGAGTGATCAAAAAGTAGGCAACAGATTCGATGTCAGAGACAGCCCCCACACCCTTTACTAGGGGACCTAAATGAAGCCTGAACTGCGCAGCAGCTACATCTGTATGGAGGGCCTAGTCCCAGCCCATGCAAGGACTTTGATTGGTACTTTAGTCTCTGCAAGACAAGGCCCTCTGGTCCCTGGATAGTTGGCTCTGTTGGTCTTCTTATGGAGCACCTGTCACTTCAGTTAGTTCTATACATCCCCCTACTTTTCTACAAGACTTCCTACACTTCGCCTAATGTTTGGTTGTGAGTCTCAGCATCTGTTTCAAACCACTGCTGGGTAGAGCATCTCAGAGGACAGCTATGCTAGACTCCTGTGTGCAAGCATAGCAGAGTATCATTAATAGTATCAGAGGTTAGCTCTCTCCCATGGGGTAGGTCTCAGGTTGGGCCAGGCATGGATTGGACATTCCCTCCATCTCTGTTCTGTCTTTATCCCTGCACATCTTGTAGGCATGGTAAATTTAGGGTCGAGTGTGTGTGTGTGTGTGTGTGTGTGTGTGTGTGTGTAGGTTAGTGTCCCCCTCCCTCCACTAAGAGTCCTGTCTAGTTGGAGGGTGTCCTCTTTAGTCTCCATGACCCCCACTACTAAGAGTCTCAGATTCTTAGGTCAAAGGCAAAAAGCAGCCACAATCTTGCCAAAATACCACAAGAATGATCTCTAGCCTAGTTGCTAATATTGTTCCCCTATGACACCTCTTGGTCCACATTGTTCTCAGTACTAGGATCTTCCAAGATGGCCCATTGAGTCTGAGTTCAACTTCTTTTTTAGTTCAAAGTTTCCTACATTCCTCCAAAAACAGCTGTTGGGGCCTGCCACAGCAATTGACAACTCTTAAAAGGTGTCCTCTGATCTCTACATGTATGCTATGACACACTCACACTGAGGCAAGTGCACATATGCACACATACACACACACCACTTCATACACACCCCCACACTTCCACAAAATAATCATAAATTAAAACTTTTTTGTAGGTGTTTCAAGACAGGATTTCCCTGTATAACAGCCTTGACTGTCCTAGACTCTCTTTGTAGACCAGGCTGGCCTTGAACTCACAGAGATCCACCTGGGTGCTGGGATTAAAGGCATGTACCACCACACCTGGCTAAGTTAAAACTTTTTAAGAGTGATCAACCCATGTCAGTTTTGAGCCAACACACACATATGCATACAAATACACACACACATGTACTAAGTAAATAAATAACAAAGGGTGTATTAGCCAGGACTCTAGAGGAACAGAACCAGTGGAACGGTATGTATTATAAAGGGGATTTATGAGATTGGTTTATATCCTAGACGCTTTGGTTGTCTGAATGCCCGAGAGTCTGCAAATCCAATAGCTACCCAGTATAAGAATCTAGATGTCTCGGCAGTCCCAATCTTCTGCTGAAGGCTTAGAAGATTCTGGAAGAGGCCTGGTGCGGTGGTGCATGCCTTTAATCTCAGCACTCAGGAGGCAGAGACAAGAAGACCCTGTTTCAAAATAACAAAACGACAACAACAAAGATTCTGGAAGAGTCACTGGCCTCCAGTGGATGTTAGCAGTGTGAAGAATTTGGGCTCTGACAGCAGCAGCAGCAGCAGCAGCAGCAGCAGCAGCAGCAGAGCAGGTGTGAAGGCAGCCAGGTAAGAGCACTGCCTTCTCTTCCCATGGACTTGCCCACCCGTGGGATGGTACCACCCACTGTGAGGGGCTCTCTCCATTTGTTATCCTGAAAACGTCCTCACAGACACACCAAAGCCTTCACAGGCCACAGAGGCAACCAAGTTGACAGCCAAGATCAGCCATCACGAACAGTCTCTCTTTGTAGCTTAGGCTCACCCTGGACCAACAAAGCTGCCCCAGTCTCCTGAACAGCTTGGACCATAGGGAGACATCACTCAAATGGATTTAATTTGCATTTCCTGTCTGCTGAGTCACGCTCCACATGAAGATGATTGGCCATCTATGTTTTCCTTAGAGAATCTGTTCAAGTTGTTTGCCCTTTTTTTTTTTTTTTTTTTTTTTTTGGTTTTTTTGAGACAGGGTTTCTCTGTGTAGCCTTGGCTGTCCTGAACTCACTTTGTAGACCAGGCTGGCCTCGAACTCACAGCGATCTGCCTGCCTCTGCCTCCCAAGTGCTGGGATTAAAGGCATGCGCCACCATGCCCGGCTGCTGTTTGCCCATTTTTGAATTAGATAATTTTTGTTGAGATTCAGGGATTCTTTGCTTTTTAATTATAGATATTAATCTTTTATCAGTTCTGTGTTTTCATGTATTTTCCTTACACTGTCAGTTGTTTTTATGCTCTCTGGATCATGTTCTTTGATTTCTGTTTGGTTTTGGATTTAAACTGACTTTTGACCAGTTTTTTCCTTTCATTTTTCAATTCAAAATTAATCTTTACTTTGCCTTACAAAATGCATTCAATATTTACTTTACATTTTAAAAGCTTTAAAAATTCAAATCCTAAAACACATTTTATTTTAAAATGTGCCCATTTCCTATAAATCTACCACTGCTACAGATCGGTCCATTCTTGACCAAGTGATGTTTATATGCGACTACACAATCACTAAACAAAGGATCCACTTTTGGCTGTAGTATTGCCATCTGACTCAAGATACTCTGTTTAGGGCACAATAAAAATATGACAGGAATGTCAGGCTTTAGGAATGGGCTCTCTGGTCCTGCCTACTATCTGATTGCCTAGTTGAGAGACAACAGAGGAAGGGGCTAAATCTAAAAGGAGACTGAGTGTTCAAATCTGGCCTCTGCCACTTCCCAGTTATGAAGCCTGGACAACACTGCCTAACATGTGAGCTTTGGTTTCCTCACACGTAAAATGGTGATGAACACTAATATTTCCCATAAAATTGTAGTAATAGATAAAATTCCTAAAGTGCTAGAACATTAGTTGAGACAAAATAGAAACTACCAAATTCTCAGTAAATACCAACAAGTTGGTGTCAAAGGAGCCAGTCTAAGTTTTCATCAGTACATTTATTATTAATGAATAACTCATTAATATATTCCATAATAATGAGTAAATATTTAGAATCTGGCTGCCATTTGCCATATGTTTTATAATTACCATAGAAAGATTTATTTTTATTTGTTTTTTCTTGGTATTTTAATTGTTATTGTGTGTTTTGTTTTGTTTTGTTTTGTTTTGTTAGACAGATTCATGCTACGTAGCTCAGGATAGCTTCCAAATGGTGATTCGCCTGGCCCTGCCTCCCAAGTGCTGTGATTACAGGTGTACACCATCACACTCAGCTTTCTCAAGAAATATATAAAATACATAAAATATAAATATGCAAGGCACTGGGGAAAATGTCCTCGAAGAACCTCCAAAGGGTTTTGAAAGATGAGTTCAATACACTGTAATGTATGCAAGTAGAAACAGGCGGGCGGGGTCTCTCTGCTCGCATTGCAGCAAAGCAGGCGTTGGAGGGGTCACACAGGAACCTGCAGCCAAAGGGACATTTAAGTTGAGATCAAGGGCTCTTAGGAAGCTGTCCCCTGGGGGAAATGGGTGGCATGAGGAGGGAGAGGCCTGGAGAGTGCTCAGCTGAAAGGGACTTGGCAGAGCTCACGAGCAAACATTCTGGTGTAACATATCCACTCGCCTTATTTCCCGTGAAGCAATTTCCACTGTCATGGTTATAAAGTCAGTTATGATCTAAGATGTTATGTCCCTTACAACACAAAGCCTTGTACTTTACTCAGTCAGAAAGAATCACAAGACAAATAGTTCTCAGACAGAATTCAACAGTAGTGCCAAATAAATCAAAGTCCTGTTATGAGCAAGAATGGTCTATTTTCTCCTTTTAAATGTATTCTCGTTAGCTTTCCTACCCTCTGAGTTTTGATTAGTACTTTAATATTAATTCAGGTATGAGTGGATTCCCATGAGGCTTCAGTTCCAGTGCCAGGAAATGAGAAAGGCCGTGGCATGCTGCGAGGAACTGCAAGGGTCCACAGACGCATGAATCAGACTTTATTTACTGCGCAGACCCCTAGGCAGGCAGATGGCAGCAGGTACCCAGGCAAGTGCCAACACTCATGGCCTTCATCAAGATGGCCAAAGGCGACACAGACAGAGAACAGGATATAGACCACCGTGGAGTAGACACCCACAGAACTACAGATAGACAGGCTGCTCACTTACCTCCGGCCACAAGGCTATATTTACCACATTTTACAAGGAATAATTGTAAAGGGAACGTAGGCTGGGCCCAAGGTGAAAGCAGTCTTGGGTGAGTTGACCCTACTGAGACCTTGTCTCTACAAACTGAGAAAGATCTTTTTTTTTCTTTCTTTCTTTCTTTCTTTCTTTCTTTCTTTCTTTTTTTTTAAGATAGGGTCTCTCTATATAGCCTTGGCTGTCCTAGACTCGCTTTGTAGACCAGGCTGGCCTCGAACTCACAGCGATCCACCTGCCTCTGCCTCTCCAGTGCTGGGATTAAAAACAAACTGATAAAAGATCTTAAATAGTCTCAGAGAGAGGAAGTTTCAGCCCAAGACAGAGGACAGGCTCCAACTCTGCCCAGGATAATGTACTGCAAAAAGTATCGTTCATTAGGAGGAGGAAGCCGGGAGGAGCTAGCGGGAGAGAAGGAGAAGGACGCGGGGGAATCAGAGCGAGAGAGAGCAGAGGTTCCTGCCCACGGCGTGGGAGTTGGAGGATTTCGCGGCAGGCGCAAGCTCGGTGGATTCCTCCGGGTTCGGTCCACAGGCGAAGCGGTTTCTTCGCTCTGGTAGATAGATGATCTGCAAGACTCCTGACAATTACGCCAGGGGATTCACCCCGCATAACTGATACCCAGAAGGTTCCATTCTTGTTCTCCTTAATCTCCTTTCCCTCCTATTTAGGGTAGTCAGGTTGTAAGGGAGGTGCATATATTTAATAAATTCCTAATAAAGTAGAATCGTTAAGGAAACAGAGCCAAGAAATAACTATACAAAATTACAATACTCCTTACTGTTGGGTTCCTCAGACATCCGGCATCAGCCATTTTACACTGACTCATAATCTCCTGGATACCCAGTTAGTCCTCTTTGCCCATGCCTGACATCCATGCCATGATGTCTAAATATAATCTAACCCTTCAAGCACTGCCATGTCTGGTTTGTGATTGCGGGGTGTGGAGGGGTGAGAAGATATGGCAGAGACCACTGTTCTCTCACATAAAACATCCCACACAGACAACACTGTTTTAATTTGAAGATCTCCTAGGAAGCCCACAACTGGCCATGCCTCGCCTATTGGCACTAATGTGTCTTCCCTTCTGTAACGCATCCCTACTGCAGTCGCCTGTAAGCAGAAAGTAGAATATTGTGAAAGAGACCACGTAGTGAGTAGCAGGAACAGAAAGGCTAGCCTTCTGCAAGAGGCTTTATGGGTAACACTTGAAGAAGAAATATTTGTAAGACAGTTAATTCAAAAATCTGTCTGAGGTTAGGAAGCAGCTCATGGGCAGAGTACTTGGTTAGCATGGCTAAGGCTTAAATTCAATATCCAACATCACACAAAATCAATTATATGTACAAGTTAAAGATTATCTAGTTTAAGAGGCATGTATATATGACATAGGACATGCTTAAAATAACAGAGGTCCTGGGTTCAACCCTGAGCACACATAAATATATGTCATATATAACAAATATGTATATATGAAAATATATGTTATATATAGCAACAAATAGTCAGGGGTTGAGGAGGGAGACTGATGATAACTGTATCAGAAATACAGGCTGCATTTCCAGTGCAGTTAAGTTCTTAACATGAGCTCCATGGCAGCAAAGAAAAGGTGAATATAAAAATAAATAAATAAATAAATAAAATAAAAGGTGAATATAAACTTATGAAATAAAATAAAGCAGGAGCTTTTTTACTAGGATTTTATACCCATCATCTAGCTTTACGTGAGATGTTAACAAGTGCTTAAAGAGTAAATAGACATTTCCTCCTATAAATATTGTGACATGATAACTGATGTCTTCACTGGTAACTTTAAAGAAGCTATGGGGAAACCTAGTTTTAAAGTGTCTTCAGCTATTTTTTAATGTATGTTGAGAGTGAGAGGTGGTGATACACACCTGTAATCAGATTATCTAAAGTCATCCGCGGCTGCAAAGTGAGGTCATTACAGTGGAGGGAGAGGAAGGATAAATGACTAAGGATGCCTTAAAAAGACACAGAAAATCAGGGAATCATGGTGTGTGTGTGTGTGTGTGTGTGTGTGTGTGTGTGTGTGTGTGTGTGTGTAATATAAGGCAGTTATGCCACTTGGAGTGATAATGCTTCCCCCACGAGCTATAGACTAACGAGAACTCTTGTTGCTGTTTGGGTCCTATCCTCAGCACACATAAGACAGCAATATAGGCTACTGTTATTTCCCGGGTTGCCTTCCAGGAGTTGAGGGTAAATACCTATTTCTGAAGACAGCATGCACTTGGGACACAGAACTCAGAGGTTTGAGGTGGAACCGACCTGAAAGCCTCCTCCGTGGGGGAAGACCTGAAGGTGCTGTGCAGGCTGCTAAGGGAGGAAAACATGCAAAGGTCTGACCCAGCTGCAACACCTGTGAGCCACAGCAACGGCCAGCACAGCAAGCTATTTCTAAAGGTGCAGTGGTGGCAGCCATTTCTTGGTGGTAACCAACAGCTGTCTACTTGAACTCAAAGCCCTCTTAACAGGGGAGAAATTGTGACTGCCCCGGGCTAATAAGGTCATGGATCTTAGAGGAGAACCTACCGCCTTTCCTAAGTTCATATAATCCCTAACTACATTCTAAATTCTTATCCATATACCCACAGATAAGTATAAAGCTCATCCATCCCCCATCAAAGAAGCTTCTTTTTGCAGTAGATGTTCATTACGGAAAGCCACAACTGTCAAAATGCAGAGAGCAGCTGACCGTGGGGGTACCCAGACCCACCTGATGCATCCACAGCACAGTTCCTACACCTAAGGCTCAAAGCTTTGGAAGGTGGGAAGACGCCAGAGCCGGAGGATGAAGAGAGCTGCTGTGAGGATGTGCCATCTCGCCATGACAGGAAAGATACACTCATGAAGTCTCAGCAACATGGCTGCCGAGACAAGACTTGAACAATCCAACAGTAGATGACATCCAACTTAAGATGGGTAAGATCTCTTGGGGTCCCTCCCATCCTTAGATGAAAAGCTATAAGCAATTAACAACTGCTGAGAGAGAAAGAATTAGTCTTCCCCAGGGGTGGGTCCCCTGATTGGTGACCCAATTCCAAGCCACCAGGCCTAGAAGCAGACACTCATCAGATTGTGTTTATGTGTTTATTTAGATAGATAGATAGATAGATAGATAGATAGATAGATAGATAGATATAGCAACAATGGTTAAGTAAGAGCAGACAAGAATTTAGGAGGCAGGGGAAACAAAAATGGGAGGAGATGATCAGGGAAAGTGATATAATTAAAATGTAAAAAGTAGGCCCGGCATGGTGGCACACACCTTTAATCCCAGCACTTGGGAGGCAGAGGCAGAAGGATCGCTCTGAGTTCAAGGCCAGGCTGGTCTACAAAGCAAGTCCAGGACAGTCAGGGCTACACAGAGAAAACAAAACAACACAAAAGTAAAAAGTAAAAAGTAATTAATAAACTAGACACTTGTACTATGGACACTTTGAGTATTGTGAATATGTATACACAAACACACCAAGGACAAAGAAAATTCATCTACATAAAACACCAGCAACACAAAATAAATTTTTAAAGTTTTTTTAAACTCTGTGTGTGTGTGTGTGTGTGTGTGTGTGTGTGTGTGTGTGTGTACATGTGTGTGATGAGTGCAGGTGCCCATAGAAGCTCGAGGCATTGGATCCCGGGAGCTGGAGTTACAGGAGGTTGTGACAACTTTGATCTGGGTGCTGGAAATCAAGCTCCAATTCTCAGCAGGAGCAGTATGAGCTCTTAATAACTGAGCCATCTCTGCTTTCTCAGAAAACTGGGAATAGAGCTCCCTCAAGACTCAGCTATTCCACTCCTTGGAATACCCAGAAGATGCTCCAGCACACAAGGACATATGCTCAACCATGTTCATAGCAGCTTTATTCATAATAGCCAGAACATGGAAACAGCCTAAGTATCCCTCAGTATAAGAATGGATAAACTGTGGTACATTTACACTATGGAATACTACTCAGCTATGAAAAACAAGGAATTCCAGAAATTTGTGGACAAATGGATTGAACTAGAAATGATCAGAATCCCAGAAGCAGAAAGACTCAAATGGTATATACTCACTTATATCTAGACACTAGGCCAAGGGGCATGTCCCATGAAAGTCTTCACTTACCAGGAAAGTGGGTCAGAGGGGAGAACATCCTATTGGGACTTTAGGTGAGAGAAGTATGGGAGAATAGGGAAATAGAAGGATCCAGAGGGTCCTAGAAACCTACAAGAAGAATATTATGATGGGTGGATCTGGGCCCAGGGGTCCTGCTCAAACTATGGCACCAGCCAAGGACAATACATGCAGTAAACTTTGAACCCCTACCTAGATCTAGCCAATGGACAGGACATTCTCCACTGTTGAGTGGAGAGTGGGGAATGACTTTCACACGAACTCTGGTGCCCCATTTTTTACCACGTCCCCCTTGATGGGGAGGCCTGGTGGCACTCAGAGGAAGAATAGCAGGCTACCAAGAAGACACATGATACCCTATGAGCATATACAGGGGTTGGAGGTCCCCCTCAGTCACAGACATAGGGGAGGGGAGTAAGGGGAAAATGGGAGGGAGGGAGGAATGGGAGGATACAAGGGATGGGCTAACAATTGAGATGTAATATGAATAAAGTAATATTTTTTAAAGAGAAAAAAATAACAGTCATCTCTCCAGCCCTCAACATCCTTTAATGATGGTGTCTTAGCGATGGGTACCAGTTTAGTGCTTGCTAGGAGGACAGTGCAAGTGTCCCGTATACTGATCTGAGTGTAATGTGTCCTGAGTATAAGGATGGTGAGTAATCATGAGATAAAATTACACAGACAGGATGGGATAACCATTGAGATGTAACAAGAATAAATTAATTTTTAAAAATGAAAACAAAATAAAATTACACAGAATGAAAGACAGAGACGACAATATGACTTGGAAAATGAATTAAATTAATAAATTTTTGTCACTATAAGCATTACAATTGTAGTCACATAAACTTTGGAAATATGTTACTGGAAGAAGTTAAAGATTAACTTTAAAATTAAAGATAAAAATTCCTTTCTCAATCCTAAATGCTTCCCATACCGCCTCTACAGGATTGCAGGAGCCAGAGTGGTCAAGGACGCTGTGAGACCCCAGCCCTCGGAATCAACTAAGCAGGGGTCACAGGGGCCACAGGGGCTCCCGGAAACTGAAGTGACACACAGGAACCTGTCTCTGATTCTTTTGCCTGCTCTTGAGAGCCTCATCCTCCTATGGGTTGCCTTGCCCAGCCTTGATGTGAATAAAGGTTTGTATCTAGTCTCGTTGTAACTTGTTACACCGTTTTGGTTGATATCCCTGGAATGCCTGCCTTTTTTTTTTTTTAAGGGAAGCAGAGGAGGAGTAGATCTAGGGGAGAGGGGGAGGGAGGGAGGGGAGGCAGGAGCGGTGGAGGAAGGGGCAACTGTGGTCAGGAAGTAATGTATGAGAGAGGAATAAAATTAAAATTTTAAAAAGAAAATAAACATTAAAATCCAAAGGACAAAGCAACTTATCAAAAAGGTACAGGGTACGTACATTAGTTTTAAAGATATCCTATAATATGCTGGTGGTTGGTGATGCACACCTTTAATCCCAGCAGTCAGGAGGCAGAGGCAAAGGCAGGAGGATCTCTCTGAGTTTGAGGTCAGCCTGGTCTACAGAGAGAGTTCTAGGACAGCCACATATATCCTACAAACTGAAGGCTTTTTAGACAAAATAGTGATCACGTCAGGGTTCTCAGCTCATGATTGATCTGGGCGCTTCCTCCCCCTCACACACACACACACACACACCCCTTTCCCTCTTTCCTTCCCCCTCCAGTTCTGTCCTCCCTCCTCCCTCCTCCCTCCTCCCTCCTTCCCTCTTCCCTCTCCTCTTCCTTCTCCCTCTCTCTCTCTACATCACGTCCCACTTTCTCAATCTAAGGGGTAGATTTAAAGCATCAAAAGGATTTTACAAAACCGGTCTTTACCTACTTACAATCTAAAGCGTAACATTCCGCTTTCCCTAAGTACTACGAAACTTGTCTTGAATTTCCCTATTGTAAGGAAGCCTAAGATGGTCAAAGGGCGTCAAGAGAGAGAAAGAGAAGATGGCTTGGTGAGTAAGGTGCTTGCTAAGAAAGCTTTAGGACCCTGGTTTGGATCCTCAGCACCCCCCAAAAAGCAGAACATGGTGGCAGGTGCCTGTAATCCCACAGGCTGTGGGTTTGCTAATAGCCAGTCCTGCAGAAATGGCGCACGCACACACACACACACACACACACACACACACACACACACACACACACACCACCTGCGCACAGCTCCTGGATAAAATGGATCTGATTACGGAGAGTAACATCTATGCAAAACGACTTCCGGGCAATTCATACTGCTTCGAATCATCCTGACAACCTGCCTGATATCAGTAAAAATGGAAATAGACACCAAACCCTTTCACCCTCTTGGCCTCACCCACTAAGACCCCTTGAGGGTACTGGAAATTGTACAGGAGGAACTTGGAGAAGTCTCCTCTGGTTCCCCAGGCAAACAAAATAACAGAACAGTAACAAACAAAAAACCTCAGCAGGTAAGGAACCCGGGAGGACAGCGGCTGAGGGGCAGAGGTACAAGGGAGGAGAGCAGGCAGGGACTGAGAGGCCAGGGCCCAGGAGATAAGAGATCAGGGTGAATTAGGGGAGGGTGGCTGGTCGGAGGGCGTGGGAAATTAGGGGCAGCGCGTGCTAGGAGGGGCAGCTGCATGTGCTGAGGCAGGCGGGCAACGCGCGGAGTGCAGACTCACCCGCATTCTGCAGCGTCTCGATGTTTTGGGGTCTGGTCGCCAGCTCCGCCACCATCTGCACAAACTGAGTCCGCGCTTTCTGGTACTGCTCGAACACTGAAGAGAGAGACCCGATGGAGGCGTCCTGCGGCCCGCGGCGCCAGCCCTTCCCGGGTGCCCGCCCGGCCCGGCCATACCTTGCAGCACTTGCCGCTGGCTCATGGCGCTGCACTCTCTGGGACAGGAGCGCCTGGTCGGCAGATACCAGGGACGTCCGCCACCCCTGGGACCGCACTGGGATCCGTTCCTCTGTGTATCCGTCTCCAGGGCAACCGACCAAAACCGGATGCAACCGCCAGAAGGGGTCGTGACGTCACAGCCAGGATGCAGAAGGCGAGTACACAGTACCACCTGCACACAGCGTCACACCGACCTCGGTGAGTTGGGGTGTCTTTCGGGCGCGCGACTGTCGGGGAGGACACGGTCCTCTACACCCCGATCCATTGTGGCTAATGTGGCGCCCATAGTTGCGGGCGCTGGAGTTTCAGAAGTAAACTATAGCTGGGCTGTCAAGACCAACCAAACATACAACCATCAAGAAAGATAATCAGATCGATACAGTATTTTCTTTCTGGTGTATCCCTGATACACATGACATTTTTTACTTCCGGATCTCCGAAGGCTCACAACAACTGTATGCCTAATTACACTTAAGACATCCAACTAAGCGGTCCGAGAGATTTCGTGGGGAAAGCAGACGAGCTAATAATGTAATTACTATGCTGCAGTCCAGGGTTATTCTTAATAACAATTTTGTTATCTGCATTCCATTAGACATTTTGTTTTAAAGTCGAGCTTCATTTTGTGGCTGAGTGACATTTCCAAAATGGGGTAGGAGAATATATCTTGAGCTCAAAGAAACCCATTTTCTTTTTCTTACCATTAAATATATATATATATATGTATATGTATACATATATATGTTTTGAAAGTTTTATACATGTACAAAATGTAACGATTTTTAAAAACAATTTAAAGTTATATACAGTATTCTCTCATACCAGTGTCTTAAATGTCCTGTAGGAATAATAAATTCCAGATATATATCAAGTTAAATGTTTAAACAGAAGGGTTGTTTGATGTTGTTGACATTCTCATACAGTAGAACAACTGGGGAGGGGGTGGTTGAGACACAGTGTCTCCACATAGTCCTGGATGCCCTATACAGTTGACTATGTAGGTCAGGCTGGCTCTGAACTCACAGAGGTGGGCCTGACTCTGCCCCTGCCCCTGCCCCCGCTTCTACCCCTGCCCCTGCTCCTGCCCTTGCCCCTGCCCCTGCCTCTGCCCCTGCCCCTGCATCTATCCCCTGCCCCTGCCCCTGCCCCTGCCCCTGCCCCTGCCCCTGCCCCTGCCCCTGCCCCTGCCCCTGCCCCTGCCCCTGCCCCTGCCTTCTGATAGTTACCATGCCCAGCTAAGCAGAACAATTCTTAACTGAGAAAGTCTCCAGTTTCTTTTAACAAATTTTATGCACTACACTTAGTCTATCGATGCTTGGTTTCTAGCTTCCTTTTTGGAAACTGTACCAAATATCTCAGTAATGTGTGTCTACTTTAAATATCTATCTGAAACTACAGCCCCAGCAGACGTGAAGCGGGCAGACAGCGCCCACTGCTGCAGAGTGGCGGCAAGACAGGAAACCCCCAGCTGCCTCGTCCAGCAGAGGGAGTGCGCCTGTTTACCTGGTTCTCATCTTTGGAATCCTCTACACTAATTTTTGAAATCGCGCCTATATCTGAGCTCTCTTGAAGTGCTGATTTTTGACGGTGCTCCAGGGCAGTTAGGGATTAGATTTGGAGAGAAAGCACTGTTAGTCCCGCCCCACCCCTGCCACTGTCCCCAGGTTCTCTAAAGTTGTCCTCATCTTTCAATTCTGCAGTTCTGATGCAGTTGCACTGTACATTTGCTAAGGAAAAGGTTTCACAGTGAGCTCTACATTCCCCCACCAGGTCATTTAAAATAAAAGTCGTCAAATGGCCCCATTTAGAGACGTAGGAGTAAAGAGTTAAAATTGCAAATGAGTCCTCATAGTTTTATTTTTAGTTCCTTGTTGCATTATGAGAAAAACAAATCCACTTAAATCTAAAAGGTCCTTGGGTGGGTATGGTGGGTGCGGGCCTTTAATCAGATGCAGGCCAATCTTTGTGAGTTCGAAGCCAGCCTGGCCTTCAAAGCAAGTTCCAGGACAGCCAAGGCTGTTACACAAAGAAACCCTGTCTTGGAGAAAAAGAAGAAGGAAGAGGAGGAGGAGGAGAGGAAGAAGAAGAAGAAGAAGAAGAAGAAGAAGAAGAAGAAGAAGAAGAAGAAGAAGAAGAAGAAGAAACCAAAGAGCTCCTATGATTTTATTTTTGTCTTTAAATAAGCTGTTCTTCTGAACTGCCATCCCTGCCATTTGTGGGGGGAGGCAGGGTTCTAATACTACAAACATAGTACAGTCTACTTGTGGCTAGAGAGTTCAAATGGTTTTACATTTCAGATCCTGACCATGTCATTGTGTGGGTGACCTTTTTCCCTACCCTTTATACTGCAGTTTCAGGCCCTGCTACTAGATGTAAGAGAAACAGGGAGAGAGGGGAGAGAGGAATTAGGAAAATCCCTGAATCTAACTTCTTTCCTTTTGTTTCTTCTTTGACCAAGACCATTAACACACTGCAACCAATGGACCTGGATGAGAAATAACCACTGACCCTGCTTCTTGGGGCTCTAGCACTTATGTGCCCTCAGAGAGAGAGAGAGAGAGAGAGAGAGAGAGAGAGAGGAGAGGAAGAGAGAGAGAGAGAGAGAGAGAGAGAGAGAGAGAGAGAGAGAGAGAGATTCATTCTGTAAGTTCTGTTGCTCTAGAGAACCCTGTCTAATACTGTTAGGATTCTGCTTCTGTGCACCTATCTGTGATGTCATTGCCTACCTGCCCAGGGCCATATAAAAGGACAGACCTACCTTGCCCCCCCCTCCCTCTCTCTCTTCCTCTATCTCTACCCCTCTCTTTCTCTCTGAGGTACCCCTCCCCCTATCCTTCTCCCCCATGCTCATTTAATATTCTAATATATGCTGTCTGGGCATCTTATTATCTTATTGCCTTATTTCTTATTGTTAAACATTAAAAAAAAAAGATGCACTGTGATCATCTAAATGTGGCCTGGTACTTCCTTCGTCCCCTTGGGTGACTGATAGGAACTCACTATTTGTTCAGAGGTTTGGTTTGGTTTGGCTTTGGTTGGTGATAGGTCCAGCACAGACTAGAGCTAAACAGGCAAAGTGCCATCTGTCCCCAGGCCTGGCCCTTCCAACTTGAGTATTTAGTATCTGACAACGGGTGCTGGTTTCTGGATAAAAGGAAAATGGCCACCCTGAGGGAAAGGTGGCAATCTTCTGCTTCGTGTCAGCCCCCAGTCTCCAGGCACAGCACAGGAGATGACGGAAGTCCTCGTGCTGTACAGACACAGGCTCTGGGTCCTACCTGTCAGTAAAGCCGGTCTCCAGTCAGAGTAAGCATTGGCTGGCTCTTCCAATTTCCCAGGCGATGCTCGCCTGCTCTGTGCAGGATTCCACTAGGGGGCAGCATATAGGAAGAACTTGTGCCCTCCCTGCTCAGAAGATAGTTTTACTGTTCAAGGCTAAAATGTAACATTCTTTAACTCTCCAACTTCAGTTAAAAAAAAGAAAAGTAAAGAGACCTCCTAAGATTACAAGCTCTTAGATCAAAGGCTAAGCCATACCATAATTTTCCAATTCACAATGGGATCAACTATCCTGCAACATAAAGTTGTCAAAGATTCTGTCCCACCCTGTGGGATTTTTCTATTCTTAAATTGTTGTTTCCTTTGATATACAGAAGCTTTTAAGTTTTATGAGATCTCACTTGTCAATTGTTGACCTTAATTTCTGATCAAATAAAGTCTGATTCAGAAAATTCTTTCCTACGACTATATCTTGTAAGATAGTGACTGTTTTCTTCCAGCATTTCAGCCTTCACACTGAGGTATCTGATCTGTTTGGAGTTGACTTTTGTGCAAGGTGATAGATATGAGTCTATTTTATTCTTCTACATGTAGGCACCCACTTTCCCCAGCACCCTTTGTTAAAGATGCTGTCTTTTCTCCATTGTATTTTTTTTCTGTATCTTTGTTCAATATCAGATTTGTGTAATCATTTGCATTCATGTTTGAGTCTTCTAAGTTGTTCCATAGGACTACATGTCAGTTTTTATGCCAGTACTATGTTGTTTTTATCACTGTAGTTCTGTAATATAGCCTGAAATCTGATACGTAATCCTTTCACACTATTCTTTTTGGTCAATATTTCTTTGACTATTCCAGGGTCTTTATGGTTCCATATGAATTTCACGATAGTGTTTTCTATTCTTGTGAAGAGTGTTGTGAGATTTGGATTGAGGTTATATTGAATCTGTAAATTGTTTTGGGTAGAATAGTCATTTTCACAATATTAATTTTACCAAACTACAAGCATGGGAGATCTTTCCATCTTCTGGTGTCTTCCTCAATTTCTTTCTTTGAAGATTTAAGTCTTCATTGTAGAGGTCTTTTACTTCCTTGTTCAGGTTAATTCTAAGATGATTTGTTGTTACTATTGCGAATGCAGGTGTGCCCATGATAGATTTCTCAGAGTTTGTTGTTGGTATACAGAAAGGCTACTGGGTTTTGTAAGTTGGTCTTTGATTGGGCCATTTTGGTGAATTTATTGGTCATTTCTAGAAGTTTTCTGGTGGAATTTTTTGCATCTGTTTGTGTATAATATCAAATCCTCTATAAGTAGAGATGCTCTGATGGGTTCTTTTCCTATTTGTGGTCCTTTAGTTTCCTTCTCCTGTCTTACAGCTCTAGCTAGTGCATCAAGCTCTATATTGAAAAGAAGATAGAATAGTGGGCAGCCCTATCTTGGTCCTTATTTCAATGTTATCATTTCATGTTTTTCTTCATTTGGGATGATGTTGGCTATCGCTTTGACATACATAATATTTACTGTGTTGAGACATTGTACCCACTGATGCAAGATAGAGTCCTCTGAGAGGAGGGAGCCTCAACTGAGAAAATTCATCCATAAAATCCAGCTGTAAACTCGGTAGTGTAATCTCAGCACTCAGGAGGCAGGGGCAGGTGGATCTCTGTGAGTTCAAGGTCAACCTGGTCTAGAGCAATTTCCAGAACAGCCAAGACTACATAAAGAGACCCTGTCTTTTTTTAAAAATGAAGAAGAGGAAGAGGAGGAAGAGAAGATCACCTGGCTATAGGCAAGCCTGTAGAGCATTTTCTTAATTAGTGATTAACGAGAGAGGGGCCAGCCCCTTGTGGATAGTGCCATCCTTGTTCTATAAGAAGACAGTAAGAGCAAGCCACGCAGAGCAAGCCAGTAAGTAGTAAGACCCACCATGGCCTCCGCATCAGCTCCTGCCTCCAGCTTCCTTCGCTATGTGAGTTCCTGTCCTGACTTCCTTGGATGATGAACAGCAATATGGAAGTGTAAGCCAGATAAACACTGTCCTCCCCAACTTGCTTTTTGGTCCTAGTGTTTCATCGCAGCAATAGAAACTCTAAGACAGGCATTTTCCTTCCACTTCTACTCTCTTGAGGACTTTTATCATGAAAGCATGTTGGATTTTTTTTCAAAGGCCTTTTCTGTACCCTATGATTTTTGTCTTTAAGTACATTTATATAATTTATTATGTATTGATTTGCATATATTAACCCATCTCTATAACTTCCAGAGATATGTGCCTGTGTTTAGTTTGTGGGTATTTTACTTAGAACTTTTGCATCTATATTCATTGTGGATACTGACTAATAATTTTCAATTTGTGGTGCTTTTAACTTGTCTTGCTACTAGAATAACACTGACTTTATAAAAGGAATTTTATAGAGTGTCTTCTGTTTCTACTTTTTTTTTTGAACAATTTAAAAGTGTTGGTTGTAGATCCTTATGGTGATTTGGATAAGAATGACCCCCTATAGACTCATATGTTTGAACGCTTGGTCCCCAGTTGATTTGAAATGTATTAGGAGTGTGGCCTTGTTGGAGGAGGTCTATTACTGGGGGGTGGGATCTGAGGTTTCAAAAGACTTATGTCAGCCCCCTGTCTTTCTCTTCACCCATTCTCTGCCTCCAATGTGAGCTCTCAGCTACTCCTACCACCATGTCTTTGCTCCACTATCTCTAACCTTGACTCTAAACTTGAGCCCCAAATTAAACACTTTCTTTTATAAGTTGTCTTGATCAAGGTGTCTTATCACAGCAGTAGAAGAGTAACGAAGGTAGAAGTCGGACCAGTAACAAGGCTCTTGCTGTGGGAGGCTCACCATGGGATGACGCCTGGCCACCTGGAATCACATTTGCAGAAATTTTCTTTTGCTATTGGCTTTTAGGGGTAGACAACTCCCCAGGAGGATTTCTTTTTTTTTTTTTTTTTTTTACAAGCTGGAAGTTTAGCAGGATGGCAGCTTGCCCTAAGGGTATCACTCCCTTTATTTCATTTTGGATCAGGCTTTTCTCTAATTTTTTCATCTCTTTCAGCATAAGCCTTGGCCTTAACACTAAATTTTCTTATATCTGTTATAACTTGCTTTGTGTCCAAGTATGTGGTGAAGTGTGGAGAAAGTTCTATGGGCTGCAGAGAAGAAGGTATATTCTTCAGTATATGGGTGAAATGGTCTGTAGATGTCTACTAGATCCATATGGTTTATCCCATTAACTTCAGCATTTGTCTGTTTAGTTTTTGTTAGTTTTGCTGAAAGTGGAGTATTGCCAAGAAGAGACTTGATACCCTATGAGCATATACAGGGGGAAGAAATCGCCCTCAGGAACAGTCATAGGGGAGGGGAATAAGGGGAAAATGGGATGGAGGGAAGAATGGGAGGATACAAGGGATGGGATAACCATTGAGATGTAACAAGAATAAATTAATAAAAATGAAAAAAAAGAATATATAGCAATAATTAAAAGCTGGAAAAAAAGAAAGTGGAGTACTGAAGTCACTCTCTATCATTGTATGAAAGTCAATTTGCAGTTTCAACTGTAGTAGTGTTTCTTTTATAAACTTGGGAGCCCTTGTGTTTGGTGCATAAATGTGTAGAATTGCAATGTCCTCTTGGTGGATTTTTCTTTTGATGAGTAGGTAGTGTTGTAGCGTTATTTTCTTTTAAACTCTACTTTATTTGGGGTGTTTAGGCCTCAGCCTCCTTTCCAACTTCCCAACCCTGTGTAGGAGAGAGAAGGTTAGTAGGGAGAGGGGGCCTCTTTACCTCCCCCAGCCGTTTAGGGTCAATTGGGTTCTTTTGGGCTATCCTTGTCTCTGTCAACAGCAGACACAGCCAGCAGTCTGCTCCAAACCACTATACCATCTGTCTCTGGTCTCTTCAAACTGCTACACCCCCATGCACCAACACATCACACCACGCTCTCTCTATATCCTCAGAGCCCTAGGCCACACCCCACTCCATGCTGCATGAGGAAGGCCCATACTGGGTGGCAAAAGCCACGCCCCTCATGAGACAACCAGTGTGGACAAGCTAAAGCTCATACTGAAAATTCCACACTTGGAATTAGAATAAAAGCATATTTACAAAGCACAACTGAGTTTACAAAGGAACCAAAACTTCTATTACATAGTGTTCCTCTCTATCTTTTCTGATTAGCTTAGAGTTGAAGTCTATTTTGTCTGATATTAAAATGGGTACACTGGCTTGCCTCTTAGGTGCATTTATTTGGAATATCTTGTTCCACCCTTTTACCCTGAGTGTATATAAAGAAGAATGCAATTAGACCCATATTTATCTCCCTGCACAAAACTCAGCTCCAAATCGATGAATGGCTTCAGTGTAAGGGCCTGACACCCTGAATCTGATAGAAGAGAAAGCAGGGAATAAGCGCGACCTCACTGGCACAGGAAAGGACTCGCTCCACAGGAGGATATCAATAGCACAGGCACAAAAGTGAACAACAGGGCCCCAGGCAGCTGAAAAGCTGCAGCACAGTGAAGAACACCATCATTTGAGTAAAGCCGCATGTTGTTATAGTGAAAGAAAATTCCAACCACTTGATTTTACCAATGAAGACTCAGGAGCCAGATGCTGGGGTGAAAGCCTCCCAGCTCAGAGAGGCAAAGAGAGCACCCAGCTGACCTTCCTCCTCAGCTTGTGCCCCAGAAGGAAAAAGCCCCTTCTTCTCCACGCTGTCTTCAATACCCTTCAACTCGGTGTCCCTCCTTCCTGTTTAACCCCTGTCAGCTGGTTGCTTGCTCTGCCACTGGGCCTAGGGTTGCCTTTATTTAATCCTGTTTACAGAAAGCTCTTGTACTAAAGGTGTGTGCTAGGGCTAAGCCACACCACAAGTGCTTGTTTACAGTAAACAGAAAGCTCTAGGATCAAAGGCTGAGCCACACTACAATTAGAAACAGGGTTGTTTTTTTTTTACCATTTACAATATCAGGGTTCGAAATGGGATCGAATATCCTGCAATAGCCACAGCCCACAGAATGGGGGAAAATTTTTTACTGACTATACATCTGATAGAGAGTTAGTGGCCAGAAAATACAAAGCATTCAGTAAAACTAAACATCAACAAAATAAGTAACACAATTTTGAAAATGGGGTATAGAACTAACCTATCTCAAAAACTAAAACACAAATGTCTAGAAAACACTTTTTAAATGGTCTATCTCTTTAGTTATCAGGGAAATGCAAATCAGAACTGCTTTGAGATTTTATGTTATACCAGGCAGAATGGCCAAGATAAACAAATGACAGAGCACCAAGAAGAGACTTGATACCCTATGAGCATATACAGGGGGAGGAAGTCCCCCTCAGTCACAGTCATAGGGGAGGGAAGTAAGGGGAAAATTGGAGGGAGGGATCAATAGGGGAATACATGGGATGGGATAACCATTGAGATGTAATAAGAATAAATTAATAAAATAAAATTTAAACAAATGACAGCACATGCTGGGGTGAACAAGGGGAAAGGAGACACTCACTCACTGCAGGTGGGGGTGCAAATCCATACAGGCCCTGTGGAAATCGATGTTTCTTAAAAAAAAAATAGATCTACCACAAAACCCAGCTATACCACTCATGGGTAAAAACCCAACAAACTCTACATCTTACTACAGAGATACTTGCTCATCCAAGTTCATTGCTGATCTATTCATGATAGCCACAAAAGCCAAAATGTCCATCAACTGGTGAATTCATAATAAAAATAATGTACATTTTTGTAATAAAGTATCATTCAGCTGTTTAAAAAATGAAAAGCTCAGGTAAACGGAGCCATAAACACTCATCCTGAGTGAGATAAAGCAGACCCTAAGAGACAAACATGGCAACTTTTTTTCTTATATGTGAGCCCCTTAACCTTAGATGTGTGTGCTTCATTTAATGTAGCCACAGACACCTTTAATGCCAGCACTCGGGAGGCAGAGGCAGGTGGGATTCTCTGAGTTCAAGACCAGCCTAATCTACAGAGCAAGTCCAGGACAGCCACAGCTACACAGAGAAACCCTGTCTGAAAAAGAAAAAAAAAAAGAAAAAGCCACAGAGTTTAGGTAGATAGTAAGGTACCAAAGGGGAGAGGGTTCAAAAAATAAATAAATGAGTGTATTAATTAATCTAATTAGTCACCCACAATATATGCATGCATAACAAAGCCATACTATGTAACAAAATATATCAACTAAAAAGAATTTTAAGGGCTGAAGAGATGGCTCAGGGGATAAGAGCACTTCCTGCTCTTCCAGAGGTCCTGAGTTCAATGCCCAGCAACCACATGGTGCCTCACAACCATCTAGGATGGGATCTAGTGCCCTCTTCTGTCATGTGGGTGTACATGCAGATAGATCTTTCGTACGTTAAATAAATAAATAAAATATTTTTAAAAAGAATTTTAAAATAAAATAAAGAAATAAAGAATCTTAAAAGTAAATTAACAGCTACTTTTTCAATAGAAAGTATTCCCTTTATCATCACACACACACAGTCCTGACACAGGCAGGACTCCTGTCCTCATGCCTGAGTCTGAGACTCACCATTGGCAAAAATGAGGTCTGAAGACTTGGAAGATCTGTGTCCCTGACCAGGGTCTCCTCCTACGGTGCCCCTGAGGGCCTGTGGGATGCGCCCAGCCCCACCTTTCCTCCAGTTACAGAATGGACCACCTGGCCTGCTCAATCCCGTAAAACCTTGAGATAAGAACTGCTGCTTTATTGAAATAGCCTTGAGCCGAATTCCTCCTTAATCGTCCCCTGGACACCTGGTGGTGGTGTTTACACTTCAAAAAGTGCCTGCTCTCGCTCCCTGAGCCTGCAGTTTCAGCTCCCAAGGCAGCTACAAGTAGTTCCCCACGGTGAGTAAAGCTGCTTACTGGTTCACTTTGACCTCAGTGATCTTGCCCTCATTATTTGTGTGACCCCAGACCCAAAAGAGTTTACGCTTCCATGTTGCCGTTCATCCTTGAAGGAAGCCATCAGGACAAGACCTCAAACAGGGCAGGATCCTGGAGGCAGAGGCCACGGAGGGGTGCTGCATGCTGGCTTGCTCAGCCACCTTTCTTACAGAACCCAGGGCTGCCAAGCCAGGGATGGCCCCACCCACCATGGGCTGGGCCTCCCCCACTGACCACTAACTGGGAAAAATCGTTGCAGCTGGACCACCCGAAGGCATTTTCTCCACTGAGGCTCCCTCCTCTCTAATGACCTTGACTCTGGCTTGTGTCAAAGTTGACACACAAAACCAGCCATTTCAGCTGACATGATTGATTGATGAAATTAACCGAAGGAGCTGTAATATGTAAACGCACTCTAAAGTGTGTTCTGTGGGACCTCGGAAGACAGTGTCGCAAGTACTGCAGGAAGTGAAGGCGTGTGAAGTTCTGAGGGAAATTTGGGGAGTCCCTGGAGGACTCTATCAGGGCCATTTATGTGATATTTTGAATTAAGAACTACTAGGACCAGGCAGTGGTGGCGCACGCCTTTAATCCCAGAACTCAGGAGGCAGGCGGATCGCTGTGAGTTCGAGGCCAGCCTGGTCTACAAAGTGAGTCCAGGACAGCCAAGGCTACACAGAGAAACCCTGTCCTGAAAAACCGAGGAAAAAAAAAAAAAAGAACTACTAAAGTGAAAACTCTGCTTTCCTGGGACAATTAGTATTGGTCAGTTGGGGCTGAAAATCGGCTGTGATTCAGAAGAGAGCAGCTTTTTTTGTTTGTTTGTTTGTTTGTTTGTTTGTTTTGTTTTTCGAGGCATGCGGGAGTCGTGGAGAGGGGCCTAGGCTGAAACAAGCATCGGAAGGGAAGTTGGTCCTTAGCAACACATCGCTGGGTCAGAGTCCCTGAAGACAGCCTAGGAGACTGCAGCATTGTGGAGATGCCGGTACCGTGGTGTGACCACCAAGAACAACTGTAGCGTGGAGCTGGCCTGGCTCTGAGCTGTGCGTCATGTGATCAGCAAGCGCTGTGGGGAAGTCCCAAAGGCCTGACACTGAGCTTTGTGCTGTTTGACTTTGGTTTTGCTTTGATTGTGACGGTGCCTGGTTCTACCCTCTTGGAATAAGAAAACATTTAACTTATTTTTGCGTTTTACAGGAGCTCACACTTAAGAAGCTTCGGAATTTTGCAGATAATTGGAATTACAGAGAGACTTTGGATATTTTTAAAGAGACTGAACTTTTAAAGTGTTGAAAATTTTAAGGACGGTGGGAGCCTTGAAAATTGGAATATTTGATAGTGTGATGTTGATATTAATATGAAATCATAGGGACAAAAAAAGAAAAGGTTATGGCTTGACACTGATGTGTTTGTGTGTCAAACTGACAAAGGGCTAGTTTCATGTCAATTTGACACGAACTACAGCCATTTGGGAATAGGGAACCTCAATTGAAAAAAAAATAAATGAGTACCCCCACCAGATTGGCCTGTGGGCAAGCCTACACTGCACCTCCTTGATTGATGGTTGATGTAGAATGGCCAAGTCACCGTGGATGGTACCACCACTAAACAGTGGGCCTGGGTGCTGAGCAGGACATGTGGAAAGGCACCGGGCATGACTTCCTACCTTGAGCTCCTGTTCTAACTACTCTGGATGATGGATTGCAAACTGTGGGCTGAAGTATCTCCTCAAAAGTTGTATTTGATCGTAGTTTTTTTTTTTTAATCACAGCCTAATTAAGACAGAACCCAACAACATACATGGAGCCACTGTGTCACCACCCAAGTTGTGGAAGGCAGCTGGCAGGAAATACCAGCCAAAGGAGTCAAAGGAGTCAAAGGAGGAGGTGGTGACAGACCATAAAGTTCAACCATCTGAGAAAGCATAAAAGATCCCTGGATGCAGGAGCCAGCCAACAAAGCTGAGAGGGGCAGTGTGCCCTGAGATGTCGCAGAATGTAAATTAGGCCCATACAAAGGAGAGGGGCTGCAACCTGTCACTTCCCCCAGTGCCAGGAGCCCTGGCTGTAATTAGTGTGTAGCAATTTCCTCTAAACTGAAATACTGCATGGAAGGAGGGAGGCTTCTTAAGACTTAGGAAGAGGCTGGCAAGATGGCTGTGTTTAAGAACACTTTGCTCTTGCAGAGAACCACAGCTTGTCCCAACATCCACATAACGTTATACAGCCATCTGTAACTCCGGTTTGTGGGGATCTACTGCCCCTTCTGGCGTCCTGGGACATTGGGCACATTTCATACATACAGATGAGACGCTTGTATACATAAAATAAACATAAATAAACCTCTGTTTTGTTTTGTTTTTTCCTAGACAGGTTTCTCTGTGTAGCCCTGGCTGTCCTAGAACTCACAAAGATCCACTTGCCTCTGCCTCCCCAAGTGCTGGGATTAAAGGTGTGAGCTACCACTGCCCAGCAATAAACCTATTTTTTAAAGAAGCAGGAAGTAAACAAAATTTACGAGGCTCAGGGAGTGAACAAATGCATAAGTCTCTAGAAGATCTAAAAATGTCCAAGGGAGCTGGAGAGATGGCTCAGAGGTTAAGAGCACTGACTGCTCTTCTGGAGGTCCTGAGTTCAATTCCCAGCACCCACATAGGGGCTCACAACCATCTATAATGTGATCTAATGCCCTCTTTTGGCCTGCGGGTGTGCAGGAAGGCAGAGTACTGTATACATAATAAATAAATCAATCTATAAAAAAATAAAAAATAAAAATAAATAAAAATATCCAAGATTTACAAGACTCCCATGGTTTCATAAGACCACCATGACTGCTGGGAGAAGAGCCAGCATGCCTCCGGGAACTCGGCTTTCACTAGACTGCCACTCATGATGGGAGGCTTTTGCTAATGAAATTCCCTCCAAGTCACCCATGTTCTGAAAGGTAAATCCAATAAACTCATTAACGTGCCAAGCTGGACTTGGGTGGAACTGTTACTGTACTCTACCATCAGCTCTCCATCCGAGGTTACACTACTGCTCGCCACCCCAGTAACCTCCAGGCTGCGGCTAATCTGAACTTGGACCTAAGTCAGAACCAAGGATGGTGAGGAAAAGGCGGGGAAGATAAACCAAGCTGCAGCCAGTAGGGCCATTAACAAACCGGCCAGATGGGCTCCGTGTGAGGGAACCATCCTGGGTTATGCTCCGATCCCAGCTCTGATCTTGACTCAGATGTGCGCTGGGCCACTTCGTAATGTCTCTAAGCCTTGACCCTCACACTAGAGTAGAGATGGAAGGGCAGGCAGTATCCCACCCGGGAGGCCACAGCTCTGTCCTGAAAGGAGGAAGTAAGTGAGGAAAGGGCTGTGCTGGAGGGAGAAGAAAGCAGGGACGCACGGGCTACAATCCTGTGAGTGACTGTTCTCCAAAGCCAAGAAACTACCATCTTGGGGCAGTCAGGCTCAGCCCCTTGGAAAAAAAAAAAAAGAATTCATCCCAGTTGGGCATGTTTACACCCCCAAATGGAGGGCTGGAGCGGGCATGAGAGTCTTACGGACTTTCTCGATCTCCCCTACAATCTGTTGAATACCTTTCTGCCTTAACTGAGGGCTCTTGAAAAATCCTCATCCCTTCTGTAGCCTGTTAGGGGGGAGGTGCATGCACACCCCTGTACGTGACCCCTCACCTGTGATCTCTCAGGAAGCACAGAAACTCACTGATTCTGCAGAATGAAGTTAGTTGGAATGACGCCTTCGGTCATCGTTGGACCCTTAGGCGGAGGGGCAGATGTCGCTTGTGTCTCCCATAGGAAGGAATGTTAGCAACAAAGCTATTTCCCATATCACGCTCAGATTGGGAACTGCCCCCTGGGTTAGTTTCCCGATGGATTCTGAGACTCCCCGACTCTGCATCCTTGGGCATACAACTGAAATAGGACATGGAAATTAACGAGACGGTGACGATTCTTGTGGGAGATGAGATATTTATTGAGTATTAGGCACAGGAAAGGGAGTGGGATGGTTAGTGGGAAAAAAAACCTCACTTCCGGTCCGGCCTCTGAGCTTCGGGAGGATCGTGGTCTAAGAGCATTGAGCAGGTGACCCGCTCTTCTCCACAGTGTTCCCTTCATGCGTGACCTGGCAGCTGTATCTGCTGTAGGGTGTCCACTGGTCAGACGTGAGTGTCAGGTAGCTGCTGGCCACGTACTTGTTGTTGGTCAGTTTGGAGGGCTGCGTTGTCTCTACGCCGTGTGTGACAGGGACTCCGTCTACCTTCCAGCCCACCGCCAAAGTGCCTGGGTAGAATTCTCTCACCAGACACACCAGCGTGGCCTTGCTAGCCTGGAGGCTCTTCAGGGGAGGCAGGAACAGAGTGACCAAGGGGTCAGACTTGGGCTGACCTGTGCGGATAGAGAGGGCATGAGAGTTGTCCTAGGAAAGACAGCCCACAGAGGGAGCGACTGTCTCTTTTTTGTTTTGTTTCATTTTGTTTTGTTTTTTGAGACAGGGTTTCTCTGTGTGGCTTTGGCTGTCCTGGACTCACTTTGTAGACCAGGCTGGCCTCGAACTCACAGTGATCCACCTGCCTCTGCCTCCCAAGTGCTGGGATTAAAGGTGTGCACCACCACGCCTGGCAGAGCCACCGTCTCTTAACAGGAGCCCTGTCAGCATTCACTTCAGCATCAGGGTGTTGCACCCACGGGTGCTTCCTTCTCCTCTGTCCACTTGAGGCCCCTAAAGAGGAGGCAGCCTGGCACCTCGTTAGACTGTGTTTCTCTTCCAGGTGAAAGGACCCAGTACCCCACCCCACCCCCACTCCCTACTACACCCACACACACCCACCCACACCCACACACACCCACACACACCCACACACCCACACACACCCACACACACCCACACACACCCACACACACCCACACATACCCTGCCCCGCGCCCCACTTGCCATCTCAGATTCCTCACTGAGACTCCCTAGTAGCTAGAGTCTGAATCAGGACCGACCCTGAGCTCCTGCATCCCTCCTCTGGCCCAGCTCGCCAACCCTGAGCTCCTGCATCCCTCCTCTGGCCCAGCTCGCCAACCCCGTCACTCCTCCGGTACTCAGAGCCTCCTCTGAGAACTGGCGCTCATTCATTCTAGAGGATCGGTCCTGTTGGTCTTGAGGTGTGCCTGCTGCTTAAAGGGTCCTGGGGGCTGCACTCCAGATTTCATTCGGTTCTCTCACTTTTCATCTAGAAAAGCCCTGGGAACTCAGCCAAGCATCTGATGCTGTGGCCACAGTAACCACAAGCGCTGCCTTGGCTTCCTCCTAGGGCTCCAACCAACTATGGTGGATAGCAGCCCCCTGGCCACCGCAGAAGTGTCTGGTGGCTCCTGATCTCGCTGGGCACCATCTGCTTTCACATTCCTTATCTATCTATGTCTAAGGACATTTGGGGAAGATGGACAAGTGAAACACCTGCCCAAGTTAGACACCAGGTTCCAGGCCTGAAGGGACCCCAGGTACAAGAGTTTTCCTAGTATTTTTTTTTCTCCCCACCTGGGAGGACCTGGTCCTACTTGCCTGGTCACTCCGAGCCTTTTCTGAATCCTCATGACTTTATGGGCCAGTAGAAGATCAGAGAGCCGCAGCCTAGACTGAGCCTGATTCCTCTCTCAGCCTCTGTGGGTTTTTGAAGGCTGGGTTCGCAGCACAAGCGACCTTCCTGGACCTACTATGTGGCCTTCTCAGTCTGGATGGGCATCTGGGCCTCAGTTCAGATGCTGGGGGGTCTAGTGGTCTTTAAGGCCTGAAAACTTCCAGTCTCTGAGCCTCGTCTGGCCATCTGCCTCAGAAGAGTAGACAAAGCTACTGGGGCCTTTCCTGTGATTTACCTTAAGTCTACTGCCTCTCCCTCATCCACAGAAAAAGGCACGTGTCAGACTGTAAGGCTAGGGAAGGCAGAACTAACTCCCCAGAGTGAGAATGGACAGTCATGAGATCGCTGGACCATGAGATCATGAGAGCCACTTACCTAGAACGGTGAGGTGGGTGCCACTACCAAAGATGTGCCATGACTGGGGCTCGGGTGGAGCCCCATGGGACCAGCACCTGGGGCCTATTCCCCGTGGAAGGATCTGGAACAGAAACCTGTTGGGTGAATCAGACACAATACTACAGTAAATGAACTATGGCCTTGGCCAAGAGGAAATGGACAGCCAGTATCCCACAAGTCCATCTGTCCATCTACCACTTCCATATCTGAAGTTTTCGGTGTTGATGGCAACACTGGGCCCAGCAGATTCTCAGAGAATTCCTGGGGGTTTGGTGGAAGCAGGAAGTTCTGGTGTGTGTGTGTGTGTGTGTGTGTGTGTGTGTGTGTGTGTGTGTGTGACTCTCCAGACCCGCTTCCTCCCAGGACCCATGCACACTATAGTGTGGGGAAATCCAGTTTTCATTTCTATCATAAGGCCTTCTCTGATCTTTCAGGCTACTATGGATGCCAGGCTGGCCTCAAACTCACAAAGACCTGCCTGCCTCTACCTCCCAAGGGCTGGGATAAAGAGGTGTGCCACCACACCACGCCTTACGTGACTGTATCCTTACAGGGGTGCGTTCAGTCTGTCGCTCTGGGTGGCACGAACATTTGTGATTGACTTTCTGGCCAATGTGCCAAGACAGTTTAAGAGGGAAACTATCATTCAACAAACCGCTCAGACAAAGGGACAGACATTACCCTGTCCCATACCATACACATAAACCAACCAGAGATTGCAGTATAAGAAACAAACTCCTAACCCTTTCACACGAACTCTGGTGCCTCCTATTTGACCATGTCCCCTGGAGGGGGAGACCTGGTGGCACTCAGAGGAAGGACAGCAGGTTACCAAGAAGAGACTTGATACCCTATGAGCATATACAGGGGGAGGAAGTCCCCCTCAGGAACAGTCATAGGGGAGGAGTGTAGGGGGAAAATAGGAGGGAGGGAAGAATGGGAGGATACAAGGGGTGAGATAACCATTGAGATGTAACAAGAATGAATTAATAAAAAATTTAAAAAAGAAAGAAAGAAAGAAACAGCGGGGCTAGAGAGATGGCTCAGACGTTAAGAGCACTGTCTGCTTTCTCTTCCAGAGGTTCTGAGTTCAATTCCCAGCAACTACATAGTGGCTCACAACCATCTATAATAAGATCTGGTGCCGTCTTCTGGTACGCAGGTGTACATGCAGACAGAACATTGTATACATAATAAATAAAACTTTAAAAAAAGGAAGAGAGCCGGGCGTGGTGGCGAGGCAGAGGCAGGCGGATCGCTGTGAGTTCGAGGCCAGCCTGGTCTACAGAGCGAGTCCAGAACAGCCAAGGCTACACAGAGAAACCCTATCTCAAAAGACCAAATAATAAGCCGGGTGTGGTGGCGCACGCCTTTAATCCCAGCACTCGGGAGGCAGAGGCAGGCGGATCGCTGTGAGTTCAAGGCCAGCCTGGTCTACAAAGAGAGTCCAGGACAGCCAAGGCTAACACAGAGAAACCCTGTCTCGAAAAACAAAAAAACAAACAAAAAAGACCAAATAATAATAATAATAATAATAATAATAATAATAATAATAATAATAATAATAATAATAATTTAAAAAGGAAGAAAGAAACAAACGGCTCAGACAAAGGGACAGACATTACCCTGTCCCATACCACACACACAAACTGACCAGAGAGCTCAGTGTAAAAGCTACAACTTACACGGCAATGTCAAAAGAAAAGGAATTTGAAACCTACTTTACAAAAGAAGTTCTTAGAACCCTTCCCAAAGCTGCACACCGTCTAGCTTGAATTTAACCAGGAAATGCAAATGCCAGTAAATCTGGACTATGGGGTTGCTGCATCCAATTGAGGTCAGTGCCCACCCTGGAACCAAGACTTAAGTGAACGCATGACCCTTGGAAGCTGAGTCCAGAGGCCTCTTTTCCCTTTCCAGATAGCAGAAGCTGGTTTTCATCTTCCAGGAAAGAGTAAGAGCCAGGTCAGGGAGAAGCACCTAAGGATGCTGATGTTCTTGACAAACTCCCCAGCCAAGATCACATTGGGTGAAGACCACAGTCTACCGTCACCAGTGTCCTTACCATGTTCCTCACGCTCTGCCCCACTCTCAGGTAAAGCAGACAGCTAAACGCTGTACCACACCAGAGGCGTCCAGCAGGAAAGGGCAGCGTTCGCATCAGCATCCGGTCTTTAAACACAACGATGACTATAGATGTGTGCTTCGTCTTATGTTATTTTGGTAGCTTGTGTTTTTAACTATATCAGGACAGTCTTCATGATTCTCACCTTAGACTATAGCACCTGCTAGGATGCTCCCTCCCTGTCACAAGCAAACGATTTTCTTACCTGAAATTCTTAAATATTTCAGATTTGGGGATTTTCACACATACCTGATATGCGAGGGATGAAACCCAACTCTAAACAAGAATTTGTATTTGATATACACATTATGCAATAGTCTAGAAGCATTTTTATACATTTCCAGTGGGCCGACATTTTGACTATGAAGTTAAATATGCAGTTCCCCACCTGTAAAGCTTGGGGGTTTGGGACGTTTCAGATTAGATATGCCCAACCAATGTGGATGATAATTTATAACTTTTCTTTTCTCTCTTCCATTTCTTGATCATTTATAATGTTGTTTCTTCATTATGGTTTAATAGAATTTTTAATGCTTCATTGATTTTTTTTCCTTTAGCTATGATTATAAAAAATGGGATTCTGGTGGCTCATGCCTTTAATCCCAGCACTCAGGAGGCAGAGGCAGATGGATCACTATGAGTTAAAGGCCAGCCTGGTCTACAAAGTGAGTCTAGGACATCCAAGGCTACACAGAGAAACCCTGTGTCAAAAAAAACTAAAAAAAAAAATTAAATTAAAAAATTAAATGTAAAAAAATGAGATTCTGCCGGGTGTGGTGGTGCACACCTGTAATCCCAGCAGATGCAGAGGCAGGAAGATTTCTGTGAGTTCGAGGCCAACCTGGTCTACAAAGTGAGTCCAGGACAGCTGGGGCTACACAGAGAAACCCTGTCTCAAAAAAAAAAAAAACCAAAAATAAAATAAATAAAAATAAGTGGGATTCTGCTCAGTTAGAAAAGAAAAATATTGATGCATGAAACAACTCAAGATAAACTGCAAAAGTGTCATACTAAGCTAAAGGGGACAAGTTCAAAGGTTATGTTCCTAATAAAATAAAATAAAAATTAAAAATTAAAAAAAAGAGAAAATAACTAATGATTCCTCTGCCCACCTAGTTAGCATCCAGTGAGTCAGGCTGAATGAAAACACTCAGTGCTTCCCTCTGCTGGAGACAGCTGTGGGCAGCTCAGAGCAGACCATCTTATTTTCTGAGGCAGGGTCTTACACTGACCCTGAGCCTGGGGCTCCTCCCATCCCAACCTCCCTGGGCTACAGTTAGCAGCATTGGCGCCCACCTCTCTGTTCACATGTCTGAACGCGGGTCCTCATGCTTGAGGGCCAAGGTCTTCCCGACTGAGTCATCTCCACGGCCTCAGTTTCTACTCCTCCCACCGCAAGGCGCTTCCATAAATATTTAATGGACATTTTGATAATTGCCTAAGAAGAAATTTCCAGAACTTCAACTACTTGACTAAGATGAACACACACACACACACACACACAGTTAATTCTAAATGAATGAAGACCACGGCACACTGAAATGACCTGGTACCACGGTCACACTTCTAGCTACTCCAGAGGGAGGACTCAGGACATCCAAACCCTGCCTCCCCTACACGAAGTAAGGTCTGGACTGGGCACCCTAGCAAGACCTTCTCTCAAGATAACGGAAACGAGAGATGGCTGTGGGCGTGGCTCATTGGTAGAACACTGGCCTAGCATGAGCGAAGTACTGAGTTTAAGCTGGGATTTGACCAGGCCCCCTACCCCTCCCCACCCGCCTTAGGCAGATCCTCCTTCTCACACTTATGGTCTCAACGGCCACTTTTCTTCCCAGTTGCCCATTCCGTGCACCCAAACATATACTTTCCCACCCACCAGGTAGTCCTTACCTTCCTGGCTGGGTCCACAGACTCGGCCTGCTGCTTCCCACTGAGGCTCCAGGGCCCGTGGCTCTGTTCCTTTGGGCTGAGCTTGGGGAAAGTGGATGCTGGACACCATCTACTAGGCCCAACAGCAGCAGGAGGAGGAGGAGGAGAACCGTACACTGCCCGGAGAAGGTGCCCTGGGTCTGTCCTGCTGTGAGCTTCATTGGCCCTCAAGTTCAAAGTCAACTCTGGCCCCACTTGCAGCACAGGTTTCTCGGCAAAAGGCTTGCTCCTCCTCCGATGGCCAGAAGTTATTCTGGTGCAAATAGATTTGTGTAGCCAAACCCCAGGTTGGCTCTGGTTTCCACCAGCAGCACACACACCAGTGACTGCGGTCATCATCTGCGGAGGCCTCTCCCAGAGGGACATCTGCAAACCACCCAGCTGTGGTTGGGATGCAAGCGCAACTGTTTCAACTCGCAGCTGCCTGCTTAACTCATCCCTGAAGCTCCAGGGGGCTCCGCCTGACTGATATCCAGGCCCCCAAGGGCCTCTCGGTCTATGGACCATGTCTCCAGGGCTTAGAGGGGCCACAGAGAGCAGCTGAACACCTGCCCCATGAACAGCTAAATGCCAGGAATGCGAGATACAATAATTATAATGGTGTTTAACGCACTATGTCCAGCATCTATAGGTCTCATATCACAAACTAAGACACCCCAAATCTTTATGGATATCACCCGTATCTGTAAAAGTAGAACTGATCGACGTTAGTCACTCATGGTGCCACCACCTATCTGCAGTTCCAGCACTGTGGAGGCTAAGACGGGGATGGTGAGTTCAAGGCCATCCTGGGACATATACCAAGGGCCTATCTCAAAGAAGCAACACAAAGCAAAGAAAGTGAATAAACGCTGAGTAGGAGTGTATTGACATGTCCTTTGGATACACCCTGGGCATTGTGAAATAACGCAGACTCATTTATCCACCGTCTTATTTGTTTTTCTGCATGATTAGAACGTGTAAAGTCTATCCTCACTGCTGTCTTCTGTGACCTATAGGCCTCCTGCGACGTGGCTCCAGTATGGGGGCGTTCACGTGGCCATCCAACATTTCTCCCTCATGTATCCAGCCATGTTGTGGAATACTGTGACAAGCAGACATCTTGCTGTCTCCCAGATATCATGAGGGACACAGCGAGGTCAGACTCCACAGACTGATGAGATTCGCCTCGGATCCCTATGGTCCGCAGACACCGACCACAAACCCTGACAGACAAGCACTCTAGCTTGGAGTGCTTGTGATCCATTGAGACAAGGACAGGGTACCAGACAGTAAAGTGTGAGTTCCCTAAAAGATGTGTGACCTTGGACACAGCCTAGCTTTCTCTCACTTGAGGCACACGTCCCCTCTGCCTATGCTGGGCTCCTTATATCTTGAAGAAAAGTTCCAGGGGACATTGACTAAGCTACTCAACCACAGAAGCCTCACACCCCAGGACCCATGATTTCCCCCTTGGAGCAGTGCCTGATCTCCAGACTTTCCCTAACTGGATAGCACGCCAACTGTTCTCTGCGCCCTGATCCGACCATAGCCTCTGGGCAAGAAGCAGCCACAGAGAACAGCTTCCTACAGCTATGCAGATGTAGCCATCAGAAAATCCCCTTGCTCGACATTCAAGATGCCCGACTCTCCTGTCTTTGGATAGAGGATGGTCTCCGATCCAGGTACTTCTGCCATGCTTTGGTACCAGACAATACCCCTCTTCTCTGGCTCCTGCCCACCTCTCTACTCAAGGCCGCAGGGAGGCTGCCTGTAGCCGCTGCAGACTCACCTACGCACACTCAGACTGACTTTTGAACAGCTGTACAACTGCTTTTTCCAGCTTACAGATGTCAACACTCTAGAAGAAGCTTCCTGGCTTTCAGAGTCCCTGGCCTGTTCCATGGCTCCCAAGACCCTCTCTAAGATGGCCTCTGCGATTGTGGAGGGCTCAAAACATTCTCCAAAGCCCACGGATCTCAAGGTTTCCCTGGACACAGGAATAATAGCATAGCAACCACAGGCCAGTCCTACGGCCAGCACCATGATGAGGTTGATGTGTCTACCTGGCTGGGCTGCAGGAGCCCCGGGACTTGGCCAACCATTAATCTGGACTGTTTGTAGATAATTTTGGTGAAGTGAACATTTAACTCATGGACTTCAAATAATCTAGATTACCTTTTATGATACGTATGGCTTCGTCTAGCTTACTGGAACAATAACACTGAATTCCCCCAAACAAGAGGAGGTTTTGCTGGCTGATGACTCGGGACCATGGCTTGGACCAGGGACCACTCTTCCCTGGGCTTCCGGCCTGACAGCCCCTTCACATTCTGAGCTTGTCATCTTCAGGCTGTGTGGGTGTTCTGAGAGATGCTGGTCAGGTCAAAGAAAGAAGGGCACTGCCGAATGTGTTGTGGGCAGGGGGGTCAACTTCCATTAACTGAACTCCAAGCCACCTCACCTGCAGATGCAATAAAATTACTTATCGAAGAACCACTCAGCATCACTATTCCTTATTGCCCCAGCCTGTTTCTAATGGCAGCTTTTAGACTACGAATTCCATTACCAACACCCCACCCCCTGACCAATCTAAACCTAGGAGAACCATTCATTCGAGCATCATCAAGCCCCTCAGTGACTCTATCCTATGATCAAGATGAGCACCAGACTCCAGATACCCCCCACGCAGAGCCCCACAAACAATCTCCCAAAGCGCTTTTACTGACTGTTAAATAAAAGGTCTTTTAGCAAGTCAATTCCCACATACCAAAGCCTCTTATCTTATCTAGGATTGTGGCAGGGAGCCTTTATCTAAGCAGACACAGTCATCATAAGAATTCCAGGCTTTCCAGGAATGTCTTAGGCCTGAGGTCATGGGAAGGGGCTGAGATACCCAAGGAAGAGCCACCCCACAAACCTCAGATAACAATCACCCCTTAGTTACGAACGATTACTGGCAAGGCCCAAGTGACCATCTCAGCCTGGAGTAAAAGCCAAGTGCAGTGTGTGGCTCTAATCTGCTACAAAGCTGTAAGCATCAATTCCTGAGAACACATGCACACACACACACACACACACACACACACACACACACACACACACACTACGCACGCATGCACACACGCACGCACAGACATTTTGTTTCTCTAGAGAACGTTACTACTAAGTCAGCTATGTCATCTGATATCCGTGGAGTGCTCGGTACAGTCAGTCCTTCACATATGGCACGCTGAAGTGATGCAGCGGTTTGTGCTGGGACACTTCCTATCCAGCTGGGAAGGGATAAAGGGACCTAAGTCCAAAGACACTGAGCCTTTGATGAGCCATTATCTTCAAAACTGTGAGGAAAGCCACAGAAAACCTTTTAGGAAACGATGTTTGCTGCTCCTAACTCCTTGGGTTCCACAGATAGCCTTTGGGGAAAGCAGCGGGGGGGGGGGGGGGGGGGTGTCTAACCTTCACTACAGCTTTCCTGCTGCACTGAACCAGCACACGATGGCCCTCGGCAGGGCTTCAAGACTCACAGAGTTCAGTCCAGACAGGTTTCTGACCAGGAGACATGAGCTATTAGGTATAGTCAAGTCTCTCTCACAGAAGGATCACGTTCAAATCTAGTCAAATCTAGTCAAATCTAGTCCGAGCAGAGGCCTGCTAGAGCTGGGTACAGATCCCTAGGGCGCACAGCGATGGAGGGTCAGTGGGATGGACACCCATCAGGACCAGCTCTGCCCACCGCTCCTGCACTACCAACACTACCTAAAATTACCAAACCCCACGGCATCTGAAAATGCCAAGCCTGGGCTTGTCCCGTGCAGAGCTAACAGCACAATACAGAGAGTTCTGAAAGGAGACAGGCGTGTTGCATGTGCTAAGTAAGACTGCCACCAGAGGCTAATCAGAGCTCCTCTGAAATCTATGTCAGAAGCCACTAGGATGCACATAGATGTCCCATGTGGACAGAGAAAAGAAAACAAACACCACGCCCCCGACACTCACTCACTATGGTGTGGATGCAGTTTGCTCTCCAAAAGTTCATGTGGTCCAAGCTTTGTGCTGGTGCCTTTAAAAGGCGCTGTCTAAGGAAATCTTGAAATCTTCAGGCAAAAGGATGGAACTAGAAATGATCATCCTGAGTGAGTTAACCCAGACCCAGAAAGACACACATGGTATATACTCACTTACAATTGGACACTAGCCCATCATGGATGTCCTCTGAGAGTCTTCACTCAGTGGGGGATTGGGACAGATGCTGGGATTTGTTTCTGGGACTCCAGGTAAGAGAGGTGTGGGAGAATGGGGAGATAGATGGACCCAGAGGGTCCTGGAACCCTACAAGAAGACCATCAAGGCTGGCAGGTCTGGACCCAGGGGGCCAGTGCAAACTACTGTACCAAGCAAGGACAATGCATGCAGTAAAATTAGACCCCCTATTCAGATCTGGCCAATGGACAGCGCATTCTCCACAGTTGTGTGGAGAGCAGGGACTGACTCTGACGTGAACTCTGGTGCCTCCTATTTGACCACTTCCATCCCCTTGGTGAGGAGGCCTGGTGGCACTCAGAGGAAGGGGAAACAGGCTACCTGGATGACACCTGATAGGCTGTGATCATATGGTGGGGGAGGAGGTCCCCTTCTGTCACAGGCCTAGGGGAGGGGAATATGGTGAAAGAGGGAGGGAGAGGGGAAAATGAAGATACAAGTGAGGGGATAACAATCTAGATGTAATCTGAAAAAATTGTTTAAATTAAAAAATAAAAATAAATATTTTTTAAGGTGGTGTCTAGGGGCTGGGGAGATGGCTCGGAGGTTAAAGTGCTTGACACACAAGAGAGAGGTCCAGAGGCCGCACCCCAGAACCACATAAGGCTCATCTATACTCCGAGCACGTGGAAGGTGGGAAGTAAGCCCTCCTGGAGCAAGCTGGCCAGGTAGACCAGCTGCACTGGTGAGGTCTGGATTCCAGTGAAAGACCCTACTCCAGCAATGAACTTCTGACCTCTATACACACAACACACATACATATTAATGTGCATACACAAATGCATGCATGCCACATACACATGCAAAAAAAAAAAAGAGGTGGAATCTACTGGAAGGTGATTAGGTCACTGGGGCATTCGCCTACAAGATGGTTTAGTGGAATAGTACCAAAGGACTACATGGAGACCATAGTACTTGTGAGGTCAAGGGTTCTAATAACCAAGGGATATGATGCTTACAGGGACAAGGTCCCAATATCTGCACAAGGATATTAGGCTTGTAGGGCCAAGGGTTCTAATATCTGAGATCTGCACAGAGCTGTAAAACTGCTAGGACCAAAGGTTCTGATGCCTGAGGCTACCTGAAATGGTAACTTTTATAAGGGCTACTTATTTTTTTAAGGGCTACTTATTTTTACCATTTGGAGCTACTACACATTGAGAGAAATGAAAGTTGCTAGAGACAAGCGTTTAAAAAGCTCTCCTTGCCTAACAAAACTCCTATCCAGGTAGAGCAAACGAATCCTGAGTACTGGACACTATCCTGCTCCCCATAATACTCTTTTTGATTTGGAACATAATTACTTAGAAATTCTCAATGCAGGGGGCATAGCTCACCGCTGGCTTTCTTTAAAGAATCTACCCAAACCAACATGCTGCACTGTCTCCACTTCCAAGCCTAGCTCTGCTCACACCAGGCATGCTGTACTGTCTCCACTCCCAAGTGTAGCTCTGCTCACACCAGGCCTAGCTCTGCTCAAACCAGGCCTACCTCTGCTCACACCAAGCCTAGCTCTGTTCACACCAGTCCTAGCTCTGCTCATACCAGTCCTAGCTCTACTCACACCAAGCCTAGCTCTGCTCACCACCAGTCCTAGCTCTGCTCACACCACGTCTACCTCTGCTCACACTAAGCCTAGCTCTGTTCACACCAGTCCTAGCTCTGCTCACACCAGTCCTAGCTCTGCTCACACAAGACCTAACTCTGCTCACACCAAGCCTAGCTCTGTTCACACCAGTCCTACCTCTGTTCCTCTGTTCACACCAGTCCTACCTCTGCTCACACCAGTCCTACCTCTGCTCACACCAGTCCTAGCTCTGCTCACACCAGTCCTAGTTCTGCTCACACCAAGCCTAGCTCTACTCACACCAGGCTTAGCTTCTTACATGCTTCCAAACAGTAGAACAGGAACACGTCCAAATTTTTTTTTTATGTATGTGGGTGTTTTACTTGCAAGTATGTTTGTGCAACATGTGTGTGCCTCATGCCTGTGGTGGCCAGAGACTGTATGGTCTCCTGCAACTGAAGTTATAGACATGTGTGAGCTGCCACATGGGTGCTGGTAATTAAACCCAGGTCCTCTGCAAGAGCAGTTTTTGCTCTTAACCACTGAGCCACCTCTCCAGCCACCCCCTCTCCCATGTCTTTTTTAAGACAATGCCTTGCTATGTAGCACTAGCTGACCTGGAACTCTACGTAGATCAGGCTGGCCTGGAACTTACAGAGATCTGCCTGCCTCTGCCTCCCACATATTAGGATTTAAGGTGGGCATTACTAGGCATGACCAAATTCTTTTTATGTTGCCAGCATTACCCTGACTTAAAAAAAAAAAAAAGACAAAGATACTATTTAAAAAAAAAAAAAGCTCCGCCAGATCACCGTCATCATGGTCACGAGCCACATGCAGCCCATAAAGCTGGCTAGGGTAACCAAAGTTCTGGGCAGGACCAGTTCTCAGGGACAGTGCATGCACGTGCGTGTGGAACTGGTGGATGATACCAGTTGCTATATCATCCGAAAGGTCAAAGGCCCTGTTGAAAGGGTGATGTGCTCAACCTCTTGGAGTCAGAAAGAGAGGCTTGGAGGTTGCGCTGACCCTGCTGCTGGGTCCTGGATATCCACTACTTAACCCACGGGATGAGCTGTAACTGTTAACTAAAGCATGTGTAATCCCAGCACACAGGGGTGCAGTGGCTGGTGGATCTCTGTGAGTTCAAGGCCAGCCTGGTCTACCAAGCGAATCCAGTCCAGGAAAGCCAAGGCTACACATAGACACCCTGTCTTGAAAAACCTAAAAGGAAAGAAAAACAAACAAACAAAAACAAATCACACACCAAGACCACATGGGGCAAGGATGGGGGCCCGGTTGGTGTTTGAGAGGTGGTCTTTATGACCCAGGCTGACTCAGCTGAAGTATGGTCAAGGCCCTTTGTCAGCACTCACCCCACTGTAATCATAGGCTGCACAAAGAATGGTAGGAACCGAAGGAAGAATAAAGCAAAATAAACATAATAGCTTGACCACGGAAGTTGGATGGCAAAATGCTAAGCACTGCCCCATAAGACCTGCCCCCACCACAGGAGCTCCTGAGATCCCCCCAAAACACACACCCAGGGTCTCCAGATCTCTCTCAGGTCAGAATGGCTGAGTCACAGGCAACATCTCCTAGCTCATTTGGTTCTGTTTTCTATTGAATTTGGAAGGTGTGTGCTTAGGTCACAGTTCTTAGAGCCCTGCAGCCTGATTCTGACAACTGCCAGGTGCTCTTTTGGTTCCTGAAGCAGAGTCTTGGCAGTATTGGGCTGCGACCCTGACACCCTGGGTGCCCTGCCCTCCCCACCAGCTCTCCCACCTCAGCTGGGGCATTCCCCACATTCCTTCCCTGCTTTGTTTGTCAGAGCATAGTGATGTGACAGAGGCAAACAGAACAATGAAGTGTCAGTAAGAGAGAGTGGCCAGTCACAAATGTGGAAGGACATCTGGCTGCTTCTCCCCGGTCGCAGGGACTCACGGGAATCCATTGGCTTGCCTTCAGCACTCGTTCCCTCACTCACCACCCTGGCCCGTCACCTAGAGTGTGTATCACACACACGGAGGATCCGGCCAGCTGGGAATTTGCAGGCTAGTGTAAGAATCTTGCTAAATAAAATCGGAGCTGCGAGGCAGGTGCTAACTGTAATTAGGAAAACAGGCCGTTTGCCCACTGGAGGAAGGTAACAACGGAAGAGTGGCCAGGAAATGGTTGCCCAAGGTGGGGGGTGGGGGGGAGGTGAGATTGCTCTGCATCAGTGCAGACAGAGGGAGGACGCAGTCCAGGGACAGGAAGTCCTCCCAGCACAAACAGCTTGAGTGAAGGCTTGGAGGCATCCGAGGAAACCAGGCTGCTGACCAACGGCAGTTAGCTGAGCCCAGGAGAAATGGACAGTGTAGGTGAAAGGGACAGAGAACAAGATTTTCAGAACGGGATCCGGCCAGAATCAAAGGCTGGACGATGAGAAATCTGAACTCTGTCCCTTCAGTCTGTTCTTTCCATACACCACATGCAGTTGTTGTGGGTCTGAGCCGAGATAAGCCACAACAGTAAAATACATATTGGATTTCAAAGTTGGAGTGCCAAAGAAAAATAATGTTCACCTGTGCCTGTTATAATGCTTATTGAAAATATTAGCTGGGGGCCGGGCGTGCTGGTGCACACCTTTATTCCCAGCACTTGGGAGGCAGGGGCTGGTGGATCGCTGTGAGTTCGAGGCCAGCCTGGTCTACAAAGCGAGTCCAGGACAGCCAAGGCTACACAGAGAGACCCTGTCTCAAAAAAACTAAAAAAAAAAAAAAAAAGAAAATATTAGCTGGGCGGTGGTGGCACACGCCTTTAATCCCAGCAGAGGCAGGCACATAGCTGTGAGTTCAAGGCCAGCCTGGTCCACAAAGGGAGTCCAGGACAACTAAGGCTACACAGAAAAACCCTGTCTTGAAAAACCAAAAATAGAAAAAGAAGAAAAAATATTATATTTGGAGCATGTTGTAGTAAATAAAGTATATCATTATAAATCATTTTACCTCTTTTTTTTACTTTTTTTATGCTCAAGGACAATTTTATTAGCATTTAAAGAAAAAAATCAGGGTAGGCAGGCTGTAAATATCAGTAACTGTATAAGGGGGTGAGGTGGAGGAGAGTAGAGTCGAAGAGAGAAAACTATGCTCTTTGCAGTAAGTATGGAGGCAAACAGCCACCTAGCAAAAACGAGGTAGATTCAGAGAAGAGTGAGTTAAAAAAAAAAGCCACAGTACCAGAGAAGGTGTTACTTGCATTCTGGCCCGCATTCCAAAGAGAAGGCAGAAAAGATGATGAAGGAAAAGTTTCTCTTTTCTGTGTCAGGACTCAGAGGTACAGATCTCACTATGTTGTCCAGGCTAACCCTCAAACTAACCCTTCTGCCTCAGCCTCCTACGTAGCCGGGACTACAGGTTCACACCCACAGGAAGCAGTCAGGGGCAGTGAGTAAAGATGTTGGCTGCCAAGTCTCAGGATCTGAGTTCGATCCCTCTGGCTCACAGGATAAAAGAAGAGAAGTGATTCACACAAACTGACAGTAAGGCTCTATTGATGAAGTCAGTACCTACACTACTCACTGAATAGAGAAGGCATGGTGTGGAGGTATTAATATTTAATATTGATTCATGTAATTATTAAGGTGGCAGTTTTCCCTTAACCTACTATTTTAGAAATAAATAGAAACGGAAACCTGTTAGGTTTTTTTTTTTTTTTTTTTTTTTTTGAGACAAGGTTTCTCTGTGTAACCTTAGCTGTCCTAGATGCTTTGTAGACCAGGCTGGCCTCGATCTCACAACAATCGACCTGCCTCTGCCTCCCGAGCGCTGGGATTAAAGGAGTGCACCACCACCACCCGGCCCTGTTAGGTTTTTAATAAGCCTTAATACACCTGGGGCTGGGCATGCATTAACCTTCTAAGTTATCTTGTCTATTTTCCATCCAAAAACCACATAAAATACTTGCACATCTTCCGCTTGGCTGTTCCTGATCCATCAGGCCAGTGCTCAGAGTAAGCTGCTCTGGTTCATGCTCACCCATGGTGACCTGTTCTTTCTTCTCCTTCCTCCTCTCTCTCCCTCACATGGTCCTTTCGCAACAACCCCCCCTCCCCCCACACACACACCAAAAAAAGCCTGCAAACCTAGGCTCCACTTACCTTGCTCCCGCCCAGCCTAGGTATAGATACTTTCTTTGCCAATCAGGGACAATTTGGGAGGCAAGGTTTACACCACATGCATTCTGGATATGTGAGAATTTGCTCATAAGGATCTTGGGGAGAAACCCATTAAGATTTGAATACACAGCAGCTCCATATCGGCCATAACAAAGGTGGGCTGCTCCCTACCCAGGATGGGTACCATTCATGGTGCTGGAAGGCACTCTGCACACTACCAAAAGGGGAGAGGTACACCAACCCACCTACAAACCTTTCAGCCTACAAAAGTGACCTGCCTGCAAGATGTGCTGGTGCAAAAGTGGCACCAAGCTTGTGAGAGTAACCAACCCATAGCTGACTAGAATAACTACTACTGTTCTGCCAAAGGAGTGTAGCAATAAAACAGCTAGTAATGAGATTCTGCTATTTTCATAAACCCCTGCCTTGCTCCCCATCACCAGAGAAGCCCCCTCCCGCAGCAGATGGGAACAAATAAATACACAGACCTAAGGCCAGACTCTATATGCAGAGTGAGGAGACTTGGAGCACTCAGCCCTAAAAGGGATGGCTGCATCAAATCCCTCCTCCCCTCAGGGCTCAGGCAACTCTGCAGAAGAGAGACAGAAAGAGTGAAAGAGCCAGAGGGGATGGAGGACACCAAGGAACCGAGGCCTCCTGGACACGCGGGGCCGATGCTCACATATGAACGCAGAGGCTGTGGCAGCATGCACACAGCCTACACGGTCAGCACCAGCTGGGACCCTAGAACTGAAAGGAGAAGTAGACACACACAGACACCATCCCTAACCCAGAAGCTACCTCCAATTGATGGCCACTTGCAAATGAGAAATCTGTTTTCTCCAAGGGAGTCTGGCTGGGGAAACAGAGCACTCTTAAAGAGAGGCCACGGGCCGAGCAGAAGATTACCAAACCACAAACTCAATGAGGATTTTTGTCTCAACTTCAGTCAGGGTGTGTATGTGCGGTTTTTTTTTTTTCATTTTTTATTTATTCTTGTTACATCTCAATGGTTATCCCATCCCTTGTATCCTCCCATTCTTCCCTCCCTCCTATTTTCCCCCTACACCCCTCCCCTATGACTATTCCTGAGGGGGACCTCCTCCCCCTGTATATGCTCATAGGGTATCAGGTCTCTTCTTGGTAACCTGCTGTCCTTCCTCTGAGTGCCACCAGGTCTCCCCCTCCAGGGGACATGGTCAAATATGAGGCACCAGAGTACGTGTGAAAGTCAGACCCCACTCTTCACTCAACTGTGGAGAATGTCCTGTCCATTGGTTAGGAGTTTGAAGTTTACAGTCTGTATTGTCCTTGGCTGGTGCCTTAGTTTGAGCAGGACCCCTGGGGTATGTGTGTTCTTTATGTATCTATTTTGGTTTCCAGTTTCTATGGGATTCTTGGGTGTCCCAACTTGTATGTCTCTGCATCTCTATTTCCTGTGCTTTTTCTGGGGTTATTTTTCTTGTTTGGTAGTTTTGTTCTATACCAATTTGTTTGTTTGTTTTTTATCTTGTTAGGTTTTATTGATATTCCTTAGATACCTTTTTGTTTTCTAAAGCAAGACAGAAAGGGTATGTATCTGAACAGGAAGGGAGGTAGGGGGGAGCTGGGCAGGATAGGGGGAAGGGAACTGTAATCAGAATGTACTGTATGAAAAATCTATTTTCAAAAAAGCCGGATGTGGTGGCGCACGCCTTTAATCCCAGCACTTAGGAAGCAGAAGCAGGTGGATCACTGTGAGTTCCAGCCTGGTCTACAAAGTGAGTCCAGGACAGCCAAGGCTACACAGAGAAACCTTGTCTTGAAAAACCAAAACAATAAAAATAAAAATAAAAACAAACCAAAAAACAACAACAAAAACCTATTTTCAATAAAAGGAGAAATAACAGTGAAAAAAAGGTATGCAGACCTTTGACTTTATGTATTAAATTTATTTTTATATAATTTTTGGAGATGCCATTAGTAAGATTGTCTTTCACTGTTTGTTCCCCTCCCACCCACCGTGTGTGTGTGTGTGTGTGTGTGTGTGTGTGTGTGTGTGTGTGTACTGTCTTGTGATTACCAGCAGACTTATAAGATAACAGTTTCAGCAGTCTATTTTAAGCTGATAAACATTTACAGGAATGCTCTGCTTTTTGCGTTTCCCTTCACGCTAGCTACTTTCACTGAAGTCACAATCTACAACTATTCTTGTAATGTGTTCATTAGCATTATGTAACCACAGTTTTAATGCTCCCCTCTTTTGACTTTTACAGAATGACAATTGACTTACAAACCAGCTGAGTAATAAAGAATTATTTAACAGAGTGGTGGTGACACGTGCCTTTAGTCCTAGCACTTGGAATGCAGAAGTAGGTGGATTTACTGAGTTCAAGGAAAGCCTGGTCTACTGAGTGAGTTCCAGGACAGCCAGGACTACACAGAGAAACCCTGTCTCAAAAAATAAAAAGAAAGAAAGAAAATAAAAGAATTCATGCGTGTGTGTGTGTGTGTGTGTGTGTGTGTGTGTATAGTATGTGTGTGCATATATATATTTTTATTTATTTTTTTTAAATGCTGGCTGGCCCATCACTCCCCTGCACAGAAAGCAGATGCGTTGCTCTCACCCTGGGCCTTCACTGCTATCTGGGGCTGTCATCCCTTACACTGGGGAGCAAGAGCTCTGTTCTGGTAGCAGAGGCCAGGGATGCTGCTCAGCACCCACAATGCACAGGACAGGCAGGCCCATGATGGAGGTCTGTCCAGCCCAAAACATCACTAGTACCAATGAGGGGAACCTGCTCTAGACCTGTCACTTGGCACCTGCTCTCCCGCAAAGTGGAGGCCCAGTGATGGTGCTGGCTGAGCTCCTTTATTCCGTGACTGTGGAGACCACAATAGGAGATGGTGCTGTCCTTGGCAAGGAGGTCCCCCGCCAAGACGGTTCTGTCATCCACTGCCCATGATCATAGTAAGTGGGGCTCAGGCAAATGCTGTTCATGGTGCCTGACCGGACTAGTCGGTTTTCAGGGACTTTGACCTCAGTTTTTAAGTTGGTTCTGAGATAACAAATCAGCCAAGCCAAACTCAGAAAAACAGCTTTAATTCTATAATTCAGCATCTGATGGGGCTCAGAGCAACACTGCAACACAAGGAAACGCTGGGTGGCTCCATCTTCTTGGCTGTGCGAAGCCCCGAGCTCTACCCCTCCTCTAGCCTAGCCAAGCCAAGCAAACTCCGTCTTCACTTCAGGGTCTGGATGTCCCAGAGCCTGGGATCCCGAATCTGTAAGCTACTTTTCTCTTCCCCGCTGCCTCGCCATCCCTTTCTCCTTTTCCTCCCTCCGGAGCCCCGCGGCGCAGTAATACACAGCCTCGTCCTCAGGCTGCAGTTCAGAGATGCTCAGATACCCCAGGTTCCCGGCCACGTATTTGGATCCGGAGAAGCGAGGGGGGACCTTGGGACCCTGGTGCTTGTCTAAGTGTGAGAAGTATCTCAGCAGGAACCTGGGAGGGTGGCCCGGCTTCTGCTGGTACCAGTAAATGCTGTAAATGCCGATGTTATGGTTTCTGCTCAGGGTACAGGTGAGGCGGATGGTGGTTCCCAGGGAGGAAGAGGCTGACGGTGGCTGATGCAGCATCGGCTGAGGGCCACAGCCTGGGAAGACAGGAACAAGCCCGTCACTGAGGCAGAGCGCGGCAAGAGAAGAGGCAAGGAGGCTCTGGGCCCCAAGGGTTCCCTTACCTGTGAGCCGGGCCAACAGCATGAGCAGGACAGGAGTCCAGACCATGGTTTGAGACCTGCAGCCCCTGCCACCCAGAGCCACTGCTCCTGGGGCCCTGGTCAGCTGGGAAGCGCTCTCCTCCCTCTTTGAGGAGAGGCTCCTTGCACTCCTGGTTCCTACTCACCCCCCTCCCAGGCCTTCTGGGCTCTGTAACGTCACTTACCAGAATGGTCTAATGGCAGCCTTTGTGGCTCCGGGTTTGACCCGTGGAAGCATTCCGAGAGGAAACACCTGCTAGAAACCCACGCGCCAGAACCCAGGAGCTGGCTGGTGGGCCATCTCCCTGAGGGAGAGTCACCTCAGCTCCCCCGTGAGAAGCTGAGCCCCAGGGAAACAGATTTCCTGTTCACATTTCAACGCCTGGTGAACTGGGACAAGAGGATACATGCTCAGGGTGGTAAAAAAACAAAACAAAACAAAACAAAAAAAACACACCTCTTCCTTGGGGTTCTCAGATTCTCAGAGAGGGGCCTTCAACCTGGATATGCCCTCCTCAGACAAAGCCAGGTAATGAGACTTCCAAAAAAGAAGCTATAGAGAATATAATCTGATTGGCAAAGGGAGGGGCTGAGCTTCAGAATATTGTCACTCGTGCCAAGGTTACAATGACAATTTAGAGAGAGACATCTGTGCTATCAGACTATGGTCCCCCCCCCAATTAAATTTTTTTCCTGGAATCTCCTTCTGGGAGGAAGGGAAAGCTGAAGACTTGGGCAAGCCACTGAAGGGAACTTCACTCAGTTCTCATTACGGATCAGATCACTTTGACAAGGATGGACAAGACCAACCTTGACCACGAATGTTTACTTAACCACACACACCTCTTGCTCCCTCCTGAAACTTAAGCCTCATGTCAGGCCCCAAACACTTGTAGGGAAGTCATTGGACCTCTCTGGGTATTCCTCTACCATATATGGGCACACAAATGTAATATTTATTTTATTACATTTTCATTTATTTTGTATGTACATGGACAGCTTGGCAGCCACTGTCTTTAAGCTGCTGAGCCATATAAATGTATAGATATGCATATATATGTGTATATATGTGTGTATATATATATGTATATATATCATCCCAATTGTAATTCCCTTGCTCTTTTCTTTCTGTTCCCCACCCCCACCCCGCCCCACCCCCACTCTTCTACCCTATTGCCCTCCCCTAGACCTCTGATAGGTGGGGTCCTCCTCCCCCACTATCTGGCCACAGCCTATCAGGTTTCATCTGGATAGCCTGCATCCCCTTCCTCTGTGTTCCCACACCTTGTCTCTTTAATGGATGTACTGAGGGTGTGTGCTCAACCGTGGCTTCTTCAGGCTGTCAGGGCCCAGTCTTAGTAACACAAGGATGACTTAAAACCAGAAGTTTGAGGCCAGCCTGGGTCAGGCCAGCCTGAGCCACATAATGAGACCATTTGAAAATAAGTAGATAAGAATACTTTTTTTGGGCTGGAGAGATGGCTCAGCGGTTAAGAGCACAGTCTGCTCTTCCAAAGGTCCTGAGTTCAATTCCTGGCAACCACATGGTGGCTCACAACCATCTGTGATGTGATATGATGCCCTCTTCCAGCCTGCAGGTGTATATGCAGCCAGAGCACTGTATAAATAATAAAAAAAAAAAAATCTTTAAAAAATAATAATAATAAATAAAGATTAAAAAAAGAATACTTTTTTTTGAGACAGGGTTTTTCTGTGTAGTCTGGGCAGTCCTGGACTCACTTTGTAGACCAGGCTGGCCTCGAACTCACAGCGAGTGCTGGGATTATAGGGCGTGTGCCACCATGCCTGGCTCTCTTTTTTTAGAGTAGATCTCACTATGTAGCTCTGGCTAGCTGTCCTGGAACTTACCATGTAGTTGAGGTAGGCCTCAAACTCAACGAAATCCACCTGTCTCTTCCTCCCAAGTGCTGGGATTATTAAAAATGATATGCTAAGAAAGTCATGAAAATTATTTTTAAAACTTCCATAATACTAAAGCTCTAACATTTTTAATAGATCATCTTCCAGATACATTAACACAAACAGTACGATCTACAGAATTTTTTATGGTGTTTTCTGTTTTGGTTTGGTTTATTTTGTTGTTGTTGTTGTTAGTTTGTTTTGTTGGAATGAAACTCACTATGCAGCCTTCTGATTCCTAGTGTGAGCCACCATCCTGGCTCACACGTTTCTAACACTGAAAGAAGCCCGCTGTCTGAAATGTTTACATTATTTTAATTATTAATAGCATCTGTTTTCGTTTCAGTTTTCAAAATCATAATTACAATCATCACTATTGTAAGTCTTCTCTGGAGGTTTTTTGAGGACCCACTCCAGGCTGCTGGAAGAATAAACAGTGGAGGCTTGGGGAACCCTGGCTGCCCCAAACCGTGCGCAGACAGCAGGGAACCCGGAACTCACCAGCCTCGGAACTTGCAGACAACGAAGCGCCGACGCCGGAGAGCAGATGAGGGGACGCCAAAGGCGGACAGAGCCGGAAGTGGGTTCGCGGGTGGCCACCGGGAGAGCACGGCCGGAGCGAGCGCTGCCGCGGCACAGCGGGTGAGCAGTGGGTTGCTGGCTGCTCTAGGAAGCGGAAGACGCTGGCTTTCCTCGCGCATTTCCGGAATGGTAGCGGGAGCTCAGACCCGGGCGGGGGCGCGGGGGAGGGTCCTTGCCTGGCGCGGCTGTCTCGCCGCCCCGCCCTCGCCGTGGGGCCTCCGGGTGGTGTGGGCCCGCGCTAAGTGGGCGACTGTCCTTCTCCACCGAGCTCCCCGCGGCCCCGAGGTGAGATTTCCCACCACCCCGAATCTAGGGTAGGGAAACAGGCTCCGGGAGGCCGTGCTGCCCGCCCCGGCTCAGACCCGCGGTCCCGAAGGTTCCACCTCCTAGAGACCTCGCCTGTTCTCTCTGCTTGACCAGGAGAAAGTTTGGGTGAAGCAGCTACTTATGCAAAGGTGAAAGGGAAAACGGTGACCCCTCCTAACCTGTTTGTCACTCGCGCCTTCGGGAACAGGACAGGGGAGAAGCCAGAAAGGCTTGGGTTTGATAGCCGGTTAGGCAAAAAACAAACAAACAAACAAACAAACACAGTTTGCCAAGGTCCCTTGTCACTTGTCTGAATTGCAATTTACTCTGGCTTTTTAAAATTAGGCTGGTGAGATGGCTCAGCACTCTCGCCACCAAGCTTGACAACCTAATTCCAGGAACCCACGTGCTTGAAAGGACAGAGCTGAATCCCACAAGTTGTCCGCTGACCTCCACTTGTGGCCGGGAATATTTGTGCACCCATATATGTACACGCACACACAATGACTTTTTTAAAATTTAAATTTAATTCCTATCTTATAGAGGTGTTGGTAGATAAACCTGCACATGCTAGATACAGAGAAGGAGGATCCGTAGGTGCAAAAAAAAAAAAAAAAAAAAAAAAAGATCCGTAGGTGCTTAAAAATCACTTAAGTTAGGGCTAGAGAGATGGCTCAGAGGTTAAGAGCACTGGCTGCTCTTCCAAAGGTCATGAGTTCAATTCCCAGCAACCACATGGTGGGTCACAACCATCTCTTCTGGCCTGCAGGCAGAATGCTGTATAATTAATAAATAAATTAAGCTTTAAAAAAAAATCACTTAAGTGTTAAATACTCAGACATTCCATGCTTTGCTGAACCCTTTTGGGGCTTTTCTTCAAGTTAAATCCACTACTACATAAGACACTGACCCAAAAAGAAATGCCCGTATTTGCAGTGCTTCCCAAAGGACACAGTTATTGGTGAGATTTGGCAAGATAGAGCAAGTTGTCCTTTTACTCTTTTTGCCTCAATACCTATCTTGAGCACTTGCTTACCTAACTGCAGAACGGGATGAACTGTAGTCCGAGAGCCTTGACAGACAATACCAAATTTGGTGTGTCATGTAGGTTTATGTTAAGTAGTAAGTCAACTCCAGCACTCAGGAGTTAAAGGTGGGAAGACCGAGAGTTCAAGGCCAGCCTTGGCTACATAGTGAATTTTTGGCCAGCCTTGGCTACACAAGGTCCTGTCTCAATGACCAATCCCCCCTTACACACAAAAATAAGCAAAAACTTAAAGTGAAAAGCAGTGTTACTAAGTCAAAGTGTGAGTGTGATAGATAAGTGATGCTTGTAAGCCGTCAAATGGAAGATGGGCCTTTACAGAAACTAAGGAGGCCTTGAGACTAACCGCAGTCATGTCTGCAGAAATCTTTCTGAAAGGTAGAAGAGCTCTGAGGCTGAGCACAGCTCCATGCAAGAGCCTGATTTCCAAAGTCAGCACCAAAAAGGAGAGGGAAGTCACCAAACCGGCTCTAGGGTGGTAAAACTGTCTAGTCAGAGCACAGGCACAGGCTCCAGATGGATTTCCTTACAGCCAATGATCTTAAACTTTTCATCCTATTGCCTCTCTTTTTAGTCCCCAAAAAGGGTTGTTGTTTGGGGACGGGGTGGGCGGTGTCAAATAGTTTTAGTGGGAAGAAAAATTGTTTTTTCATACAATACATTTGATCATGTTTTTCGCTCCCCTAATTCCTCCCCACATTTCTACCCACCCAACGTTGTTATTCTTTATTTTTCTCTCTTAAAAAAAATGCAAACACATAGACACACACACCTATCAAATCAAAATCAAAGTAAATAAAATATCAATAAGACAAAAAAAAAATGCCCAAACTGAGCAAAATGAGACTACAAAAAATACTATTGACTTCATTTTGGGCTCGCCGACTACTCCTGGAGATAGTGCATGCCGTGACGTATGCTCAGTATACACACTGAGACTCTGTTGGAGAAAACTAATTTTTATTTTTATTTTTATTTTATTTTTTTTTTTTTTTTTTAGTTTTTGAGACAGGGTTTCTCTGTGTAGCCTTGGCGGTCCTGGACTCACTTTGTACACCAGGCTGGCCTCGAGAAAAAACTAATTTTTATTTTGCCAGTGGATATCAACTGCAGACAGCTTCTTGGCTAGGGGTGGGAGCCCATGTCTACTTTCTTCACTCAGGGCTGGGACTCCATCTGGCTTAATCCTGTGCAAGCCTTGTGCCTGCTGCCATAGTCCCTGTGAGTTCACACGGGTATCAATCCTGTTATGTCTGGAAGACACTTTTCTTTTGTTTTGTTTTGTTATTTTTGTTGTTGTTGTTTTTGGTTTTTCGAGACAGGGTCTCTCTTCGTAGCCTTGGCTGTCCTGGACTTGCTTTGTAGACCAGGCTGGCCTCAAACTCACAGCGATCCGCCTGCCTCTGCCTCCCGAGTGCTGGGATTATAGGCGTGCGCCACCACGCCCGGCTTGGAAGACACTTTTCTTAGAGTCATCCATCACTTTTGGCTCTTAAAATCTTTCTGATTCCTCTTTCACATAGCTCCCTGAGCCCCGAGGAGGGGGATTTGATAAAGACATTCCATTTAGGTCTGAGTCTCTTAGTCTCTACATATTATCCAGTAAAGAATCTCTATGTTAGGAGCTGGGCATGGTGGCGCACGCCTTTAATCCCAGCCCTTGGGAGGCAGAGGCAGGTGGACCACTGAGAGTTCGAGGCCAGCCTGGTGTACAAAGTGAGTCTAGGATAGCCAAAGCTACACAGAGAGACCCTGTCTCAAAAAATAAAAAAACAAAGAATCTCTATGTTAGTCTCCATCTACTGCAAAAAAAGAAGCTTCTCTGACGATAGCTGAGCAAGGCTCTGGGTTATTTGTGTACAAGAATGTTACTGGGAGTCAGTCATGTTATCGTTGTGTTCCTGTAGCAGAGCAGCAGTGTTTGGTTTTGCCAGAGGCCCATCGAATCGCGGGTTCTTGGCCACTTTAGCAGTGTCAGGTATGGCTTCCATCTCATGGAGTGAGCCTTAAGTCCAATCAGGAAGTGATTGATTACTCCATAACTTTTGTGCCACTATTGTACTAATATAACTAGCCAATCTCTGGTAGGTTGCAGAGACAGTAGCTGGGAGATACTGATCATTACTGTTCGCCTCTGGTAGCATGCAGGGTACTTTGCAGTGCCATGAGTGCTAGTCAGTAGGGGTGAAACCTCTAGGCTGCTCCATGTTCGATGACATGTGTAACTGTTCTCTTCAGTAATAGGACCATTGGGTTGTGGAGCTCTATTAATGGTATATAAGGGCTATATAAACCTTGGGGAAGTGGAAAGCGGGGACAGGGAGGAGGGCGGGGTGTTTCAAGGTGAGCGTATGTCATTGGCTGGGACTCAGGTGCTGGGAATGCTTCATTTGCATGAAGAGGAGTTCTGGCTGTTAGCGGGACATGACCTTATAAGGAAATAGGAAGTTTTAACCTGAAACCTGGCCTCCAGGCTACATGACTGCCTCAAGAGTGGCAGTATGGGGGTCACATGGCTACAGTGCAGGTGCAGGCCCAGAACAGGGCGGGGCGATTCTTGTTCCACGCTGGCTCCTGTGGATGCACGGCTCACCTGCCCACACCAACCCAGTCATCAGCAAATGTTAATTATACCTAGTTGGGGGTTTCATGGTGTGATTTTGATGCATGAATATAAAGTATTTTTATTACATTTATCACTGGCTGCTCTTTTTTGTTCTATTTTCTGTGGTTCCCTTCCTCTTCCCAACTTGTTGCCCTCTACTTTAATGTCACCTTCGTGAACCAGTAAGTTTTATTAGGTTATTTACAGGATCCTGGACACTTAACCCAGAGCTACAGCACTGATGAAAATATTTCTCCTTCCCTCGGCAACTGCCAACTGCATTTAGATACTGGCTGCCTAGAAGAAAGCGTTGCATAGCACACCACTCCTTTCTCTGGCTCGTGCCTTCTTGTTGTCCCTCTTCACAGAGTCCCCTGAGCACTGGAGGGACGCAGAGAAATGTGGTATCTTTTCTTCCCTTTAGGAGTCGGCGTTGACAGTCGTGTGGTGCTGTTGTCGTCCTGGGTCTGGGTGCAGCAGTCTGTGGGCCCTGACAGCCCGGAGCAGGGATGAAGACCGTGCTCATGGTAGCAGAAAAGCCGTCCCTGGCACAATCCATTGCCAAAATCCTCTCCCGAGGTAGGAAGAAACAAACGCCAGGCTGTTTGAGTGCTTTCGTCTATAAGCACAGTCATTTATGCTTTTAGGCATTTCTTTTTCCAAAGTGTGCTCCATACCTGGCAGTTCAGCTGGGATCTACAAGCTTTAAGAAGCCCCTCAGTAGCAAACCTCCTATGCTGTGCTATGCCCTACATGGAGGACCAGGGCTCAAGCCTCCAGGAAAAACAAGGAGATAGAAAGTGCAGTGCTCGCCAGGGTGCTGGACCAGGTAGGGGCATTGGTCTACAGCACAAGAAATGACCAGAAGGAGGCAGGTGAGACTAAGTCTCACCGCTGTCTGCTGGGCCCTTGTGTGGTTACAGTTACATCTCATGTCACTCACAAGCGGCCAGAGACCTCAGAGCCAGGAAGGTAGGGGGAGATTTGCCCATTAGGATGGCCTTTGCCACTGAGGTGGTACATGGGAGGTTGTTTCCCTCTGAATTGGAAGAGCACCTGGACGCTGGGTAGCAAACATCTGCCTTGATCTCCTTTACCAGATGGAGGAGGAAGAGCCCTAAGTTAGACTGAGAACACACAGTCTGAAGGCCCAGCGGGGTCCAGGAAGGCATCATCTCCTCTCCAAGTACCAGGAATGTTCAACTGAGAGACCATAGTGTAGAATATAATAATTAGGAGGTTCTGGTAACCTTAAAATCTAAATAATTGAAGATACAATTCAAATTGAAAAAAGAAAACAGAAATGTGGTGAGAACCCAAGAGTCTCTGCCTCTAGTTCCCAGCCAGAACGGGACTGATGAGTCACTGTTAAATTTTTCATAGATGCTTTTGTCTTTAAGCACCATTACATCACCCAGTGCCTAGTCACCTAGTGCCTGCAAGGGGGCTGAGGAATGTTTATCAGCGACCACTCTGGGGAGAGGACTCTTGTCCTCTGAGAGTCAACATGTAGGCTCAAGGACCCACAGCGTCCACTCTGAGCCTCACACTTGTCTGTATGGTTTGCCTCCCTAGGGAACATGTCGTCACACAAAGGGCTGAATGGGGTATGTTCAGTGCACAAGTACACAGGAACCTTTGCTGGCCAAACTGTCCACTTCAAGATGACATCTGTCTGCGGTCATGTGATGACTCTGGATTTTCTGGGTAAGATGGCCATCCTCCCCCTGTCCTGTTGAGAGGAGCACTGTACAGCACTCCCCAGGGAGCAGCTAAGCAGTGCACCCATACCCATCCTTGCATGATGTGCCCTGCCATACGCCTAGGGTGGCGACAGCTGCAGACGCTGAGCCCTTGTGAGCCATGAAGTGTGATTCTGTCTTCATGAGTGTGCTTTACAGGAAAGTACAACAAGTGGGATAAGGTGGACCCTGCAGAGCTGTTCAGCCAAGCTCCAACAGAGAAAAAGGAGGCTAACCCCAAGCTCAACATGGTCAAGTTTCTGCAGGTGAGCGAGGGAGCATGAGTCGCCCACAGAGCCCCTCCCAGCTCCCCGTGCCATGCGTGCCACAGCTCTCACGTTGCACCATTATCTGTGCCCTCTTCCACATCTTGGACACTGAGGCTTTTGCTGGCGGCCATGGGCCCATCTTTCTTCCCTTTTCCATGAAAACTCTGCTGGCCCACCTGGCACTTTGCGCCTGGTTCCCTAACCCGGACATCCTTGACACCAGTTCTGGAGAGCAAACATTCTGCTTTTATAATGGCTCAGTTGAGAGTTTTTCCCAATTTTTAGATAAATAATGTACATACTATTTTTTTAAATGGAAAATAAAGATAAGTTTAAAGAAAAAGAAGTATAGCCACATGACTCAAAACAACCACTATCGATACTTTAGCCTTGGCTGTTCTGGACCCACTTTGTAGACCAGGCTGGCCTCGAACTCACAGCAATCCACCTGCCTCTGCCTCCTCCTGAGTGCTGGGATTATAGGCGTGCGCCACCACGCCCGGCCCACTATCGATACTTAACTGTTTCATTTCAGCTCTTGAGTGTGCAGTTCGGGGCCTTGAGGTCATATTTTAGGAAAGGAAGAAGCCAGTGAAAGTAGATGAGGCTGAGAGGAAGTAAAGGAGGTGAATACATCAAAGTAAATTAATATGTGTTTGAAAATATTAAAAACAAAACCCTCAGTACCACTTTAATCTGTTTCCCTCTGGAAATTAAAGGAGCACACACTGTATTTTGTGACCACATAATAAACGTAAAAATGTTTTAAAAATACCTGTACAAAAAATTGTACAGCACTCGGGAGGCAGAGGCAGACGTATCTCTGAGTTCGAGGCCAGCCTGGTCTACAAAGCAAGTCCAGGACAGCCAAGGCTACACAGGGAAACCCTGCTTCGAAAAACAAACAAAAGACCTATCATAAGGGCTAGAGAGATGGCTTAGTGGGTAAGAGCACTTGCCACACAAACATAAGAGCCTGAATTTGGATCCCAGCACCCATGCTCAGTCTGTGGAGGGCAGAGGCCAGAGGATCCCTGGTGCTTGCTGGCCAACTAAATACCTCCAGGTTTAGTGAGAACCCCTGTTTTAAAGGGATAAGACAGAGGAGTGAGGACTGGAGAAATGGCTTAGTGGGTAAGAGCACTAGCTGCTATTCCAGAGGACCCAGGTCCTCACAACTGTCTGTAAAAGACGGAGAGTGGTATAGCAAAGTACCCAGCAACACCCTCTGGTCTCTGCCCCACAGGGCTTATCTGCATGCCCATGCCCATGCACCTGCACGCCATGGACATGCACCACACCACATGCAGAAGGATAGATCCTACTGTCATTGTGTTTTTTATCTAAAAAATTGATAATTCTGAGCCAAAATCTTCTTGATTGCTGAGACAGCCTCACTGCAGACAGCTTCTCACTCAGCCCAGGCTCATTCCTCCTACTTGGTTCCATCTCCTGTCCCCAGAGGGGACTGTCACAGGGATGACTGTCAACATGTGCTTTGTGGCAGGTGGAGGGCAGAGGATGTGACTATGTTGTGCTGTGGCTAGACTGTGACAAGGAAGGCGAGAATATTTGCTTTGAGGTGAGTGTGGAGTCCACTCTGGTTCCCTTTAGACCTTCCTCCCACTGTCCTGATGGGAGTTTGTCACACTCTTCCTAAGGCTAACATAGGGAGTATAGTGGCTCAAAAAATCTCTCCCATTCCTCCTCCTTCAGAAAATCTGTAGCTACTCTAAATGCATAGACCAAGGGCTGGAGAAATGGCTCAGTGATTAAAAGCACCAATTGCTCTTACAAAGGCCACAGGTTTACAAACATCTGTAACTCCTAGCTCCAGGGCATTTGATGCCCTCCTCTGACCTTCGAGGGCACTAAGCATGCACATAGGGCACAGACAGACAGACAAACACTCATACACATAAAGTGAGTAAGTAAACCTTTTTTGTTGTTTTTGTTTGTTTTTCAAAACAGGTTTCTCTGTGTAGCCCCAGCTGTCCTGGAACTCACTCTGTAGACCAGGCTGGCCTAAATCTCAGAAGGATCTCCTGCGTCTGCCTCCCAAGTGCTGGGGTTAAAGGCGTGCACCATCACTGCCCGGCCAAAATAATTAAATCTTTAAAAAAAAAAAAAGTTTAACACATGAACTAGGGCCCACAAGATGGCTCATCTGGTGAAGGTACTTGCCACTAAATCTGATGACCTGAGTTCGATCCCCAGAGGCCCGCTTGGTAGGAAAAAGCCAACTCAAGAAAGGTGTCCTCTGACCTCTGAGTCACACTGTAGCCCATGCATGCATGCGGTACACATTATGATCGTGGTTGTCATCATAATTATTATCTGTTTGGGTTTGTTTTTAAGCACCATTTTGGGTAGGTCCAAATGTTAGGATTCTCAGTGTTTGGCCTAGCTCCATGCTTGTTGCAGACCTTCACTTGCTGAAGGAAATCTCCTTGGATATCTCCTAATATGTTTGAATGTTTTACCAATGTTATGTATATGTACCATGTATGTGCCTGGTGCCCTCAGAAGTTTAAAAAAAAATCAGATTTCCCAGACCTAGAGTTACGCGTGGTTTTAAACCTGAGTCCTCTGCAAGAGCAGCAAGTGCTCTTAACTCAGCTCCATGCTGTCCCTTTTCAGATCCCCTCTCCTCTCATTCACTGGTCTACCTCACAGAAGTAACCCTGAGAGCGCCTTTGCTTCTGGGGCTAGGACAGTAGCAGCCCCTGAGCCACAGCCTTCCCATAATGGTGCCACTGCATGCCTCAGCTTTTCTGGTGACTTTGCTCCCCCTGCGTAGCCTGAGTGAGTCTCAGTTCCAGGACCTCCTGTGCCCACCCACACACAGCCTGCTGCCGCCTTCCCTTCTTACTCATTTTTCTCTTTAATTTCCTGTCTTTTCTCCACTATCCATCCAAGCTCCCTGCTGTCAGAATGGGGAGGGTTTGGGCCCTGAGGCCCTTGGTGTTGGTACTAGCAGCCACTGGTTGGCCTGGGTGCAAGCACAAGAGAAGTGAGAGGGTAGCAGTCAGGACAACACTAAGAAAGGGACTGTGTTGAGAAACCAGAAAGACAGCAAGATGGCAAGGCTTTGTGGGGAGGCTGAGATGTCTAGAAGGGCAAAGGGATAGGGGAGGGCCTGGGGGGGGGGGTTAACCCAGAAGGCCAGCCCAGCAGTGGGGGTAAAGAGTGAGAGGCAGGGATGTAGGAATTGACCACAGTGTTCTTCCTCCCAGGTTCTTGATGCCATTCTGCCTGTCATGAATAGTGCCCACAATGGTGAGAAGACAGTGTTCCGGGCCAGGTTCAGTTCCATCACCGACACAGACATCTGTAACGCCATGACCCGCCTGAGTGAGCCAGACCACAATGAGGCACTCTCGGTGGATGCCCGGCAGGAGCTAGACCTGCGCATCGGCTGTGCGTTCACCAGGTGCTGCTCCCTGCCACCTGCCAGGGTGCTGCCTTCCCTAGGGCCCGAGGAGCCTGCATTAGCTACCAGAGATGCCCGTTCTTAAACCCTGAAAAGAATTACGTATTTATCAGATGCACATCCCACAGATCACGCTTCATAAGCAGATTATTTGCACACACTCATGCTTGGGACAGTGTTCATGGAATGCACTCTGTCCTCGCTCCATTCTGTGCACACACTGTTCTTCCATGGCTTTACACTCCGTCATTTCCTATTGTAAGTGTGCAGCAGCATTGTTGTAAGTGTGCAGCAGCATTGTTGTAAGTGTGCGGCAGCATTGTTGTAGCTAGGTGTGCGGCAGCATTGTTGTAAGTGTGCGGCAGCATTGTTGTAGCTAGGTGTGTGGCAGCATTGTTGTAAGTGTGCGGCAGCATTGTTGTAGCTAGGTGTGTGGCAGCATTGTTGTAAGTGTGCAGCAGCATTGTTGTGTGCGGTAGCATTGTTGTAGCTAGGTGTGCGGCAGCATTGTTGTAAGTGTGCAGCAGCATTGTTGTGTGTGGCAGCATTGTTGTAGCTAGGTGTGCGGCAGCATTGTTGTAAGTGTGCAGCAGCATTGTTGTAGCTAGGTGTGCGGCAGCATTGTTGTAAGTGTGCAGCAGCATTGTTGTGTGTGGCAGCATTGTTGTAGCTAGGTGTGCAGCAGCATTGTTGTGTGCGGCAGCATTGTTGTAGCTAGGTGTGCGGCAGCATTGTTGTAAGTGTGCAGCAGCATTGCTGTGTGACCTCTCTGCATATCCCCCTAGGTCCACAAGCCAGGTTTACTTGAGATTTGTCTAGAATGAATTATTCATCAGCCTTTTTTTTCTCTTCTCCAACCCTCCAGGTTCCAAACAAAGTATTTCCAGGGAAAATACGGCGATTTAGACAGCTCTCTCATCTCCTTTGGGCCATGTCAGACTCCTACCCTGGGATTCTGTGTGGAAAGACATGATAAAATCCAGTCCTTCAAACCAGAGACCTACTGGGTGCTGCAGGCCAAGGTTCTCGTCCTTCTCTATTGCTGTTCTGTTGCTTAGGTTTGGGCTGTGGATTCTGGGAGTTTCCCCCATCAGCATGAGGGCCTTGTTGCCTCCAGGCTGAGAGCACAGGTGTGAGTCACAACACCCAACAGTCGTTGGTCCTGGTGCCCAGGAGGAAGGGGCCCCAGCTTTCATGGAGACAGTGAGGCTGAGCTGTAGCGGGACGCATTGAACAAGTGGGAGTCCGTTCTCTCTGTGGGTGGAGGTGAGGTTAGCCATCGGCACGGTGTCTGCACAGGATGAAGACTGGCGTTCACACATTATTGGTGGTCTTCAGGGCCTTTTTACACCAAAGCCTTCTAAAGCACAACAGGTTTAGAACAGTACAGATTCCTCTGGTTGCCTCTAGGGCTGAGGACTGTGTGGGCATGGGAAGGTACTGTGAGTTGCCAGGCCTTGACAGGCAGGGTAGAGTGAGAGGCACAGCTCTGTCCCTGTGCTCCTGCTGGACTGGCCTTCAGCAGGAGTGTCTGCGCCGTGGGTGGACGGCAGGAGTAGGGAGGCAGCTTTGGATGCACAGCTCAGCACATGGGCGATGTCTGTGTGCTTCCCTTTGTCTCCCGGCAGGTTCACACCGAGCGAGAGGAGTCTCTGCTTCTCGACTGGGACCGTGTTAGAGTTTTCGACCGGGAGATTGCGCAGATGTTTCTAAATATGACAAAGCTAGAGAAAGAAGCTCGGGTATGCTTTCTATGTCCACATCTGTCACAAGCCCTAGAAATACGGGATCAGAGGAGTCACTGTGATCTCGGGCCATGCCTCTCTGCCTTTTGTGAAACACAGATGGCTTCTTGGACAAATAAGTGGCTCCTCACACGCACACTCCTAGTGCGCTCGTGCCAGCGCAGCAGCTGTAGGGCACTGCCTCCCGCCAGCCACGCCTAGCCACTCCCAGCCACTTCCACTGTCTCCCCCAACAGGCCCAGGAGCACAGGCTCCTTTGACGGGGCTCTGTTTCACACAGATGTTTCTTTTCTGTAGTGTCCAAAGCTGCCAGCTGCACAGGCACCTGTGTGCACACTGGCGCGCTTGCCGGAGGTCACACAGCTAGAAGGAGGCAGGTCTGAGATCCCACAGTCAGTCAACTTGCACACTTCGGGTGGTGTTTCCTCCTCAGGGCTTTTCTGAGTCAGAGCAGTTGCCTCTTGGTGCTTAGAAAGATGGTAGAGCTGCCCAGGGTAGACCCGGGTCACAGCCATCACAGGCGAGGCCCTGCTGCTGTGACAACTCACCGCCATTGGCCTTCTTCCGGGCCCTCTTCAGTCACATTCTGATTGCCTTTCCAAACTTTGCCTTGGTGCCATTTCGCTCGGGCTCTGCTGGTTCACATGTGAGGCTGTTTCACGTTGGTCACTCTGATATGAGGATCCCCTCCAGGGGACCCTAGCCTCCAGTGCCACGTGTACTCAAATATCCCCAGGGTCAGTACATGTTTGTTGGTCTGGAATCTGGAATGTGCTGCCCTGGCCAGTCTGAATGAGGGTGGTAAAGGCAGGAGACTGGCTGGTTTGTTTGGATTATATTTGCAGGAGGCAAAACAAAGAGTCAGCTTTTCTATGAGTATGCCATCCCATAGTGGGTAGTGCAGGTCACCAGACAAGCACAGCTCAGAGCTAATTTCAAAATCATAACCACTGAGAAAGGGTGAGGTATCCCATAGAAATCATGACTTGCAGCTTCCCTTAAAAAACAGGAAAGTTTTGCAATGCTAGTGGCCCAGTTCGCAGCCACCAGCAGCCGTTTCCCTAACAGCCCTGGGCTGTGGGATTTACCATCTAACTCCCTCACTTCTTTCCCATTTCCTTCAAGAGAAGCAGAATCTATGTCCCCCGCCCCCTTTCCTGACCTAAATACTCAATTCTCAGACTGCAGAAAGCCCAAAGGAATTAATTCAGACCTTTGTCCACACATTTCAACCCTGTTGTGGCCTCTTCATCTTGCCAAATAGCACTTTATCTGTCTTGCCCTCAGGTGGAGGCTACGAGCAGGAAAGAAAAGGCCAAGCAGAGACCACTTGCTCTGAACACTGTGGAGATGCTGCGTGTGGCCAGCTCAGCTCTGGGTATGTAAAACAGTTCTCTGAAGCACGCCCACACCGTTGAGCCGGGTGCGGGAGTATCCAGCCCAGACCCAGCCACTCTCATGCTGTGATGTATGAGATTGGGGGGTGGAGGTCTTGAGTCGCGTGTGAGCTCCCTTTATCTTGATGTTCTAGAAGGGGACTCCTCCTAGCACTGCTTCCTCAGCTGCCACAAGAGTTAGGCTGAAAATTTGGTGGTCCTTGACAGTTGTGTACTTAAGCGTTACCCTCACGGGCTGGTCCTTGATACAGCATTGCCATCAGATGATCAGTAGCCAAGTGCCAACTCCCAGGTTAGAGTGCAGACACCAGGGGCTCAGAAGTGAGGTGCAGTCCTAGCAGGCTCAGCTCCCAGAGGCCTAGTTCCAGCTATGTGGACAGAATTTAGAGTGTGTCCTCTGCACTGCTACCAGCACTGTACAGTGGCAACATGCAGCAGTGAGCAGTGTTGCCCACTGGGCCACCTTCACAGGTTTAGGACCTCAATTTTGGACAGGCACTACCCACTGAGAACTATCTGTGGGGTAGATAATAATGCCCCTGGGTGCACCCTGGCCACCTTCCAGACACCTCAGGCTCCTATGCCTCCTGTTTTGGGCAGGTATGGGACCACAGCACGCCATGCAAATAGCTGAGAGGTTATACACACAGGGCTACATCAGCTACCCACGGACAGAAACCACCCACTATCCTGAGAACTTTGACCTGAAGGGATCTCTGCGACAGCAGGCCAACCACCCGTACTGGGCAGACATGGTAAGCAGAGTGGGCCTTGCCCTGCGCAGCCCATCAGCTGTGGCCTCTGGGCAGGGTTTGGCCAAACCGTAGACCTGTGGGAGGCAGCCAGCCTGACTTGAGTATGCTTTGCCTCCCCTCCCTCAGGTAAAGCAGCTCTTAGCGGAAGGCATCAACCGCCCACGCAAAGGCCACGATGCTGGTGACCATCCTCCCATCACACCTATGAAGTCAGCTACAGAGGCTGAATTAGGTATTGGGTGTCCCTCTTCTCAGCGTCCTCACACTCCCCAAGCCTCCAGGGTGTGAAGGGCAAGCCGCTACCAGCGCGTGGCACCTAGACAGGGTCAGGCCCATTACCAGGACGGCCGCTCCACAGCCTGCCGTGGCCTATGGACCCTCACCACAAGCAGCTAAGACAGCAGTGACGTGGTTGCAGCTGGAGAATCAGCACACAGGCAGCTGTGGTGGGCAGATGAGGCCGAGTAGCAGAGCGCCTACCCAGACCATGTTCCAGAAGGCCTGTAGCAAGGGAGAGCAGTGTCAGTGGAGCCAGGAGTGCGGCAGATGAGCATGTGAAGCAAGAGTTCCGCGCAGGCCTGTGCTGGACACACCGAGGGGCCACCCAGGCACCAGAGGCAGCCTCCCTCGCCTGGGTGTTCCTTCCTCCTTCAGGCTTTGAGGCTGGGCAAGGGGCTTAATGGAATGGCGCTTGCCTGGCATGCGCTTAAGGCCTACACCCAATCCCTGGCAGCATAACTAAGCACACTTCCTTGGTGCCCATGTCAAGGCCCTGTTGGGCGCCTGGTGACACTGAGCCTTTACAGGGGGTGACGCATGGCGACTCTATGAGTACATCACCAGACACTTCATTGCCACAGTGAGCCATGACTGCAAGTATCTGCAGAGCACTATCTCCTTCAGCATCGGGCCTGAGCACTTCACCTGCATGGGAAAGACAGTTATCTCCCCAGGTACAGGGGCAAGCCACGGGAGTCCCTTTCTTCTCATTTCCACAGATACTGTGGGATCCCTAGATGGGAGGCCCAAGTGGGAACCTCAAATGGCAGTGGTATCTCTCTAGGCTTCACAGAGATCATGCCTTGGCAGAGTGTGCCCCTGGAAGAGAGTCTGCCCACATGCCAGAAGGGTGACACCTTCACTGTGGGTGAAGTGAAGATGCTGGAGAAACAGACAAGCCCGCCAGACTATCTGACTGAGGCCGAGCTCATCACACTCATGGAGAAGCACGGTATCGGTGGGTACCCACATCTAGGATTTTCATTCTTAGGGCCTGGGTCGAGAGCTGATGCTGGGAAACCTGCCTGTGATCGCATGCATCTGGCTCAGCATGCGGTAACAGGCGGCCCAGTTTATGACCGTGGATCCAGTCACACTCACTGTGTAAAGCCGTTTCCCAGGCCTTACCATCAGGACCTGGCCTTCCATATAACGACTGTGGTACAGGCTTGTACCATGGGACTGCTGCACACTGACAAGTGCCCACCAGACTCACGGTTAGTCCAGTATTGTGAAGGGCTCCTGGGTCAGACCAGCAGCCTCCCCAGTCACACAGCTAGGCAGGCCTGCCCTAGGATTCTGCTCTGGGCCTGCTTCCCCCAGGGCCTACGTGCCTAAAGTGAATCCTGGCAGTAGCCTCAGCCTGCAGCTGAGGTCCTGTTGATGGATGGTGCAGTGCTAAGAACCTTTGCCACACTCATGACTCCTAGTAGCCTTACATACTGTCTGGACCCAGTGGGCAGAGTGCTTGTGTGGCCTTCTGAATAGGAACGTGAGTAAAGGCAGTGCTGCTGAACAAGGTCCATAGGGTAGTATGAAAAAAGCTTAACTACCTAGACTTAATGACTCATATCTGTAGTCCTAGCATTTAGGAGGCTAAGAAAGGAAGATTGCCACGAGTTCAAGGCCAGCCTGGGCTATGGAATGATACTCTGTCTTTTAAAAAAAAGATTTTAAAAAACTGACTATAGCAACCATCCAGGAAGTCTTGCACGTGCAAACTGCCATGGTTGGGACCAATTTCTACCCTTGACTATGAGCCATGGAACCTCTGAAGGCTGTTTAATCCCTAGTGCCAGTGTCTTCCCCTGTAAAACTTGCTCAGAGTACCCATGGGAAAGAAAGTGTTCCTCTGCCATCACTAACAGGAGTGCAGTCAGTGTTAAGTCTCCTTTTCACATCCGCTGGTCAACACCCAGCAGAATACATTGCCTTCCACTTTGTCTTCGCTGCCAAGAAACTTCTGCAGGGTGAAAGAAGCTGCATCCGCGGAGTGGGGAACATGCTGTAGAGAGAGGAGACGTAGGAGAGAGGACACCTGCCTGGCTCCACAGTGGCTTTGTGAGCTCTCTGGTGGCAGCTGGACCCTGGTGTCTAGAGGATGGACGTGCCACCGTTTCCAGGTGGAAGAGGCCGGGTTGCATTCAACGGGTTCAGGAAATGCTCTCTGACATAACAGAGTCCTTTATCCACTCTGGGCCTCTGCCTTTTAACTATAAAACTAAACTAACTCCAGGCCGGGCATGGTAGTGCACGCCTTTAATCCTAGCACTTGGGAGGCAGAGGCAGGTAGATCTCTGTGAGTTCGAGGCCAGCCTGGTCTACAAAGCGAGTCCAGGACAGAAAAGGCTACACAGAGAGACCCTGTCTTGAAAACAAAATAAAACAAAAACAAAAAACCTAAACTCCAGTGAAAGCTATCCCTGGGTTCACAGGCGTGCCGGCACCATGCAGAGACAGCCCTGCTCTGCCGTGGGAATCTTTCTGCATCGTGGCTTCTGGAGCTATGCAGGACCCAGTGAGCAAAGTAGGCTTTAGTTTGTGACATAACACTCCTTCCTATGGGTGCTGGGAGGGTCCAAGAAACAGGGTTCCTGTGACAGGAAAATGGAACTAGAGTACATAGTCCAGAGCATCTAGTTGGGGCAGGCTGAGGAATACCCAGAGCCGTGCTGTGCGTTCCAGGCACTGATGCCAGCATCCCAGTGCACATCAACAACATCTGCCAGCGCAACTACGTCACTGTGGAGAGCGGCCGCCGGCTCAAGCCCACCAACCTCGGCATCGTCCTGGTGCACGGGTACTACAAGATTGGTGAGTGCACTCCCCCTGCCGCCTCCTGCAGAGGCCCAGTGCCCTCACGCACTTCCCCAGTCCCCGCTGCAGACTATGGGGACTCAGGGAGTTGGTGGGTGAGCAGTTATCATGGCTTCAAAGGTGAAACAGGTCTTCTGCAAACCAAACCTGGGTTCCTCCTAAGGCACCCACCAGCTCTGCCCCCTAAAGTGCCCCCAGTTCTGTGGGAGATGGAGAAGTACAGCACAGACATGGCCATTCTGCACAAGCCTTCTCCACAGACTCCTGATGGGAAACCAGGAATAGCCTCGTAGCAGTATGAGCTGCCCTTGCTGCCTTCAGTTCTGTAGACAAGCAGCCCGGGCACCCAGGAAGACTGGTTCAGAGCTGGGATGAGCAGGACAGATGTTCTTGCCTGCCTAGGGGGGTGGCAAGGTCCTGGATGCCCACAGCAGCGTCCACCCACTTGCTCACAGATGCAGAGCTGGTACTGCCCACCATCCGCAGCGCAGTAGAGAAGCAATTGAACCTTATTGCCCAGGGCAAAGCTGACTACCACCAGGTGCTGGGCCACACTCTGGATATCTTCAAGAGAAAATTCCACTACTTTGTTGATTCTATTGCTGGTAAGACCTGCCTCTTCCCTGCCCCTCATCAGCAGCTGTTCCGACAGGACAGGGCCACCTGAGGCCCATTCCCAGATCTGGCCTCTGAGCCTCTGTAGGTCACAGCAATGATGCCTCCTCGTTAGCCGTTGTCAGGCACAGGTTAGTTAAAATCCACATCAGGAATATACAAGGCTGGCGATCAGGGCTGATAGGCACAGTCATACTTGCATCCTTGATCGTGTGTGGTGGCCTCTTCGTCTAGTTCACCCAGTTCCACCAAGCCACTTACTGGAGGGAGGGCTGCCAAAGACCAGGAGGGACATGACTCCTGTGCCCTGCTTGCTCTCAGGCATGGACGAGTTGATGGAGGTATCCTTTTCACCTCTGGCTGCCACGGGCAAGCCCCTGTCACGCTGTGGGAAGTGCCATCGATTTATGAAGTATATCCAGGTATGTGGAAGCTGAGGGGCTGTAGCCACATCTGACCAGAGCATTCTTTCCTGTGCAGACGTCACCTTAAACTTCTGCTTTGTCATTAGTCAAGCAGAAATAATGTTCATTGTCTTACTTGTCACGCAGAATGATTAAAAGGCTTGAATCAGCACCAATAACAACATAAACCACTAGGCCAACACACTCAGGCACGCACACGCATGCATGCCACAACACACATGTGGAGATTAAAGGCAGCTTGTAGGAGTCAGTTCCTCCTTCCATCAAATGGGTTCTAAGGCTTGAGCTCAGGCTTAGCAGCACCTTTACCTAACAAACCAGCCAGCAGCGCACACTGCAGCTCTGTGAGGGAGGGAAGCCTGGGGAGGTGTGCCAACTGCACCTTATACCAGTGGCTGAGAGGCCCTTGCCTGGCACTGGCGTCTACATTCTGTGGATCTCTTAGGCAGTCTGCATTACCTATTCAGCATTGTGAAGGGAAGGGCAGTGTGCCAGGGAGTCAGGCCCAGCAGCCCTCATCTCTGTTGTTACTGCTTCCATTCCACAGGCCAAGCCAAGCCGCTTGCACTGTTCCCACTGTGATGAGACCTACACCCTCCCCCAGAATGGTACCATCAAGCTCTACAAGGAGCTGCGGTGCCCGTTGGATGACTTTGAACTGGTCCTATGGTCCTCGGGCTCCCGGGGCAAGAGCTACCCGCTGTGCCCCTACTGCTATAATCACCCGCCCTTCCGAGACATGAAGAAAGGTGAGTGTGGCACTTGACAGCCCCAGCTTCATACTTAGCAGGCACCAGTGGGGTCCCTTACCCACCCATCCCTACTTGTACCCACTGTTACTGAATCAGGGACCTTTGAAAATACTTGGGCCACTGCTCAGTCACTGGACAGCCTATCTGGCCTGGGTATGCCTGGTCATAATTGAGCAAGCAGCTTGTTTACTTAGGATCTGGGCAGGAGCCAGCTGTGCCCTTCAGGGGCTGGGCTAAGTGAGAGGCAGGCAGATAGGAACCTGGCAGACAGGCCTCCTAGGTTCTCAGACACTGCCATTGTCTCCCTTCGCACTCTCTGGTAGAAAAGAAGAGCGTGTGTCCAGGCTAAGCAGAGCATGCCGAGCCTGGAGCCAGGGGGCTCCGTGCCCAGCACTTGTTACCCATGGCATTTGTAAGGAATTCTCGTGGGCTCAGTCTACATTCATACTAGCAAGATAATGAGGCTCTCTTCCTGGCCCCAGTGGCTTGCAGCATAGCCGGTAAGTGCCAAGTGCTCTGAGGGCAGCCTGGAATAGCCGCTAATAAGCTGCAGAAGCAACAGCAGGGCCTGGGGGTCAGCTAGGATCCTCAGAGCATGAGAACTGAACATTTTAGATAAGCAAAGGAGCCCAAGCCAGCGAACAAGATGCCCCCAAGGCAGTTAAGAGTACCATTCTGTGCTGGAGCAGCATCTCGCAGGCTGACATTGAAAGCGGCCAGAGGTGAGGGAAGCAGGGCAGGCTTGCTTTGCTCTGAACATGGCATCTGACCTCTCCCTTCAGGCATGGGCTGCAATGAATGCACACACCCCACCTGCCAGCACTCACTGAGCATGTTGGGCATTGGCCAGTGCGTCGAATGCGAGAATGGAGTCCTGGTTCTGGACCCCACCTCCGGTCCCAAGTGGAAGGTGGCCTGCAATACATGCAATGTGGTGGCACACTGCTTTGAAAATGCCCACCGAGTACGGGTATCTGCTGACACCTGCAACACCTGCGAGGCTGCTCTGCTTGATGTCGACTTCAACAAAGCCAAGTCCCCACTTCCTGGCAACGAGACACAGCACACAGGCTGCATCTTCTGTGACCCCGTCTTCCAGGAGCTGGTGGAGCTGAAACACGCGGCCTCCTGCCACCCCATGCACCGAGGTCCTGGAAGGAGGCAGGGCCGTGGGCGGGCGCGGGGCCGGAGACCTCCAGGAAAGCCCAACCCCAGACGGCCAAAAGACAAGATGTCAGCTCTGGCTGCTTACTTCGTATGACAACCCATCTTGCCCCCCTCCAGCCCCAGTTTGATGCAGACACATCATGGTGATCTTTGAGCCACGGAAACCATTAAAATGCTTTTTATTTTGTATTCTCTGGAGGACAAAGCCTGGGTCCTTTTACTGGTGAACCGGGAAACCCATGAGGCTCACCTTTACCCTCTGTCCTGGCCATGGTTAACGTGAACCCACTCTGCCCGCGCCATGCCAGGGCCAGCCAGAAAGCCTCCAAGTCTGCGACCATGGGGAACAGTCAGTCAGTAGCTCACACCAAGTGTGTGCTGCACAGTCAGGTAGCTGCATACAACAAATGGGGCAGTCTAAGGTTAGCAGGAAGATGGACATCGGCAACCCAAAGAAGTCTTGATGAACCAGGTGGAGCAGGCAGAGCCAGAAGTACTCAGCCTGGTTCTCAGTTCCTTGCCCACCACCTGTGGCCTAGTGTCCTCATCCCTAACCCGTATTTTTATGGCTGCCACTCAGAAACACCAAGTTTGGCATGTAGAGCCTGTGTGTGACTCTGGTGACATCGTGAGTCTATTGTGACTCCTCATCATGAGTCTGTACTGCCTCAGAGAGGCAGCTGGGTACCCCCCCCTGAAGCTGGTCAGATGCCAAGTTCAAAAAATACTCTAAGCCAGACTGCTCTGTGGTAGCTGGGTGTAGCAATCGGCCACCTTTCTGGCTGCACCCCCTTCCTGTGTTCCCTTCTCTACCCACACAGCATGGGTTCCTGTTTTAGGTGTGATAGAAACTGGCAGCCCTCTGGCCATGCCTTGCTATGTGGTAGCAGGGCCTCAGCGAGATAGCTGCCCAAGACAGCTCTGTAAAACGCTTGCCTGAGAGGCAGCCAACATTCCTCAAAGGAACCCTCCCTCTGCAGTAGATTCACAGTCACACAAGCCTGGTAGACTCATGAGAAAGCCATAAGGCAACTAGTTCATGTAGCAGCCTGTCCATGTAGCCCCATCAGCACTTCCCACCTGAGCCCTGGCAACCCTAAAAGAACAGATATGCAACAGAGAGAGGTGACGCCTTGGGAAAGCTACTTGGAAGTTGCTGGAATGTGGCACAGAAGCATAAGCTATAGGACAAAAAGGATACTCAGAGCCTGTCCTCTCCACTCCAGTCAGAATCTGGGACCTCAGTACGACCACATCTGAGTTGGGTACCCAGCACAAGGCTGTGCCTTTGCATTCTGCCCATTTGGCCCAGTTCCATCTTGCATAGACTGCGGAAGGCAGCTCAGTCGTTTGGTTGGCTTGGGCTTTGGGGAAAGACTTTCCTACAGGCCTTAAACCCATCTTTAAATTTTATACTGAGGTTTCAACCTCACGGGCATTTTAATGTAGCCCTTTGTTTTCCCCTCAAGTCACCCCTTTCCTGTGAAACTCCAGGATACCCGTAGCTATCTAAGCTATACTCAACTCCTGACCCACTCACCTTTCACCATTAGAGCTGTACAGCCTCGTCATCATTGCTAACCTGTCCACTGACGACAGTTGGGACGAGAGGTGAGACCTGTTTTAAAGCTGAACTGTCTTTAATGCAACTGCATTCCTGGCCATCACCTCTTCTGCTCTGGAAGCTGGGGCGCTCAGAGCTTGGGGTGGCCTGTGTTGGGGAAGCCAAGCAAGATTTCATAGGCCAGCCCTCCTTGTCTTTACTTAGGGCTTATAGGGGCGGGGCCAGTGGTTGCCCCACCCTCATCCCTCAGGCATTGTAGATCCCATTTCTGTCACCTTGAGATTACGATGCACACTGACAGAAGGAAGTCTGTTTTTGATCAAGTGCAACACCCTCCCAGCACTGCAGAAGGTACCATGGGCCCACAGCTATGCCTCATCCTGTCCTATCCCTATGAGAGAAGTCAGTACCCAAGAGGGAGCCAACAGCCCATTGGTCCCCTTCCCGCACTGTGATAAATTGAACAAAATTGAGAGGAAGAGAGATGGATTTGGGCTCAGTTTGCGACATCTCAAGGAGACAGAGGAAGGGCTGGCAGAATAGGCCTTTCTAGGGCGTGCATACTCATGACCTTCCACCATCCTGGCTTTCCTGTCTCCTAATAATGCCGTCATCGTGGATGACGGATCCACTGATGAGGTTCAAGCCCTGATGCCAGTCACCTCCCAACGCCGAAGCTTTCAAGGGCCTTCAGACTCAAGTCATGACAGCTGCATGTAAAAGGAAGTACCCCACGCCTGGGGATTCTGGAGAGAGAGAAGGCCTGCCGGCCTTTGCTGAGGTCGCAGGCAGCACTGAGATTTTTTACCCTTGGTGATATACCCAGTCTCTGAAAAGAGTGACATGTGCTTGGTGCAACAAGGAGATCGTTTGCCTCCACCTGCAGAATGCTCAGGGCAGGCTCTGGAAAAGGATGTAGCGGGACCAGGAAAGAGGATGAGGAGACCGGGGCTGAGCCCTCTGGGACCTCCTGGCCTACCCCCACGGTTTGCATGGGCCATGCTGAGGAAGCATAGATTTGACCTAAGCTGCTTGGTATAGCTAATGTTGGGAATTTGGCAAGAATAAAAGCTTTGGTGTGGTGGACCACAGACAAGACAGCAGCCGCAGGAGAAGAGGGCACTCTCAGCTGGCCAGGAGCCTAACCGGGACAGGTTCCTGGTGCCTACTTTTAATATCTTTTCTGAGCCATCAACCTCAAGTTGAACTGCTGTTACCTCACTTGGTTTTAAGTGGCCTCAACTGTTGCGCCGGTTGAGTGAACCAGCACAGCAGACAGACACACTCCCCACCATGCCCCCCACCCACACCCACACAGCAGACAGACACACTCCCCACCATGCCCCCCACCCACACCCAGACAGCAGACAGACACACTCCCCACCATGCCGCCCACCCACACCCACACAGCAGACAGACACACTCCCCACCATGCCCCCCACCCACACCCACACAGCAGACAGACACACTCCCCACCATGCCGCCCACCCACACCCACACAGCAGACAGACACACTCCCCACCATGCCCCCCACCCACACCCAGACAGCAGACAGACACACTCCCCACCATGCCGCCCACCCACACCCAGACAGCAGACAGACACACTCCCCACCATGCCGCCCACCCACACCCAGACAGCAGACAGACACACTCCCCACCATGCCGCCCCACCCACACCCACGCAGCAGACAGACACACTCCCCACCATGCCGCCCACCCACACCCAGACAGCAGACAGACACACTCCCCACCATGCCCCCCACCCACACCCACACAGCAGACAGACACACTGCCCACCATGCCGCCCCACCCACACCCACGCAGCAGACAGACACACTCCCCACCATGCCCCCCACCCACACCCAGACAGCAGCTTCCCCTCAGAGCAGCCATCCATGGGTTCCGAGGCTCACGGCTTCCCTGAAACCTGCCAGTGAGTGAGGAGCCTGTGAGACCTTAGTTCCCTAAGTCAGGGTGCTTTGGTGGCATGTACTTGTCAGCAAAGTTCTGAGAGGTAAACATAACAGTTGTTTTAAAAACCATAAACCTCCCACACAGATTAATTTTCAGAATTCCTTTGTGATGTCACCTGAAGCCAACCTTGTCTTTAAGGCTGCCTTTGCTACCCAATGTACTAAGAAGTGTGCACAAAGGACCAGAGACCCTGACCACAAGGAGAGGGGGGTGGGGGTGGGCTGTGATTAAGTGGGCAGGACCACAGTGAAACGTGAAGGCGGTCTGTCCACACCATACCCGGTCACAGTACATGTTCATTGTTTAAAAAAAAAATGAATATAATGTTGCACATTAAATGTTTTCTTTAACATAAAGGGTTTTATTTTCTTTTGTCTTTCAAAGAAAACATTCCCATGATCCTCTCATTTAAAAATAAAACAAACACAGGACCCAGAGGAATTCGCCTTTTGTCTGTGATGGGTGGCCAGGCCTGGGCAGTACGGAGCTGCATCCTTGCCCTGTGGCTGATCACCACACAAGTTGTGAGGCAGGGACTGCTTTTTGCCTACTCAAGAAGGCTGAAGAAGTGAAGCAGCTCGCTGGCGAATAGGGCGCCTGTCTTGCCCAAAACAAGAGGGCAGGGGGCAGCAGAGGCTCGCCCGAGGCCCGACTGCGCTTGCGCGGAGCCTGCGGCGCCCAGGACGGGAAGTAGGCGGGGCCGGCCCGAAACAGCTCGTGGGGAGCATTGCGGCAGGCTGGCAGGCTGGCAGGTGAGGCCCTCGGGGTGCTTGGGATGAAGAGCAAGGGTGGAAGACTCGGACTAGGGTGGCGGTCATGTGGGGGCCTGAGGTGCACGAGGGTGAAAGGAGACTGCGGACGAAATGGAGAAATGAGAAAGCACTAGGACCAAGGCGGGTTTCGGGTGCCCGGGCACTTGTGGGTAGCGGTGAGCAGAAGATCGGAGCTAGCAGCCAGCGCCTGAGAAGCTGGAGGCAAAGCATAGGGAGCCTAGGGCACGGGACTGGGAATCCGCTGACCACATGGGGTGTGACCGAACCGAGGTCCATGACGGGGCTGAGAGCTGTGAGGCAAAAACGGTGTACCAAGGGGTGACAGGCTTCCGTTTGGAAGGATTTCTCGTCCTTTTGCCCGCCAGAACCATGTGGGCCGGGCGCACGGCCCTGCCCTCAGCCCTACCAGTGAAGACCCCACCCCCCACCCCCTCTGGGACCACTTTTCAACCTGAATGCCAGCCCAGTGGCGCCCCTCGGGGTATTTAATGCTGGTGTTTTAATGAACACCTGTTTTGGCGCTCGGACTGAAGATGTTTAGCTGGATTGCAGTAGAGCCTGGGCCCCAGCGTTCCAGCTGTGTGGTCGCAGGCCAGCCCCTAGGCTCCCTGTGCAAGGAGGAGGAAAGGCACTGTAGGGATTTCTGCAGAGACTAACATCCAGTGAGGCCCAGCGGAGGACGGTGGTCCACTCCACCCAGGCCTTCTACTTCGAGGCCCCTTGATTCACAGATGTCTTCACAGTATAACCTGGGACAGGCACTGCGAACGGGTCCCACCCGAGGAACAGAGCCCAGCCCATCTCTACCTCATGGTCTCAATGCTCATAACCCTCCCCTTGTCAATTTTTAAACTGGGGTGGAAGTGGCCAAGTCACTGGGCAGCCAGAGTCTCCACCGAGTCCTGTTTTGGTCACATCTCATTGGTGACCTTAGAGTAGCACATTCCTCCTAGCACCTGGTTTCCTCAGCTGCAGTGTGGCCTCATGCCATGCGCAGTTCTGAGAGGTAAACAAAACAAACAATTGCTTTAACACTATAAACCTCCCACAACAGTTTTATTTTCAGAATTCCTCTGTGATGTCACTGGAAGCCAACCTTGTCTTCAAGGCTGCCTTTGCTACCCAGTGTACTAAAGGAATGTTTTCATTTCCTGTTTGATAGCCCCAGGCCTCAGGCTGCGAATCTCTCTGGCTCAGTGACCAGTTTTACTGAGCACAAGGGGCAGGAGACCCTGACCACATGGAAGCTTAGGAGCCATTGAAAAAGTAGCAAGCCTTTAAAAAGAAAAGTGACTGCATAACCTGTGGCTGTGCCTGATGCCACTGAATGGCCCCTTAAAGATGGTTTGGATGAACATGGCTGGGGTAGAATGCGTGTTCAGCATGCACAGGGGCATGGCTGGGGTAGAATGCGTGTTCAGCATGCACAGGGGCATGGCTGGGGTAGAATGCACCAAGAGAAAAAAAAATAGTCTTAAAGCGTTTTCTGATAGTGTTGTTTTGCTTTGCTTTGCTTTGCTTTGTTTTGTTTTGTTGAGACAGGGTCTCATTAGACCAGGCTGGCATCCAACTCATAATGTAGCTTAGATTGCCCTTGAACTTGTGATTTTTGTCCTGCCTGTCTCCCAAGAACTGGAATTCCATTCTGTAGGTGAACCCAGGGCCTTGTGCTTTCAAGGCAACTATCTACCAACTGAGCCGCTGTCCCAAACAGCAGTCTGCCACCCTATGGGTTTTGTTTGTTTGGGGTTGGGGGGGGTTGTTTTGTTTTGTTTTTGAGACAAGGATTTACTCAGTAGCTGAGGCTGGCACCAAACTTGGTGTCAAGTCTCCTGCCTCAGTTTCCCAGGTGCTGGGATTATAGGCATGAACCGCCATGCCAGGCTAAAGTGATCATTTTTTACTGTATATTTTACTACAATGTTTATAATAAGCATAAACAAAATCTTCTCCATGTATGTAGTAAAAAATTAGTTGTGATCTAGAAGGATTTATACCAAACCATTCCTAGCAGTTAGTTACAAACAGAGTCCTGGGGATATAGCTTGCCCAGCATGCGTGGTGACTCCCAGTTCCACATAAACCAGATGTGGTGCACACCTGTGAGCCCCAACTCTGGAGAGGTTGAGGCAGGAAGATCCCAAGCTCAGGGTCTGGAGAGCAGCTGCCAGCTCATAAGTACAGAGAGGCAACGGTCCCAGAACCTGGAGGAACCAGCCAGGGCGTTGCAGCCCCTGGAGTCGAGCGCTCAGCATCCTTCTGCTCCCCCACCCCGCCTCCAGGGTCTTGTTTGTGGCTTGCACACCCTGCTGCACATGTCTCTCTCATCCTGAGGCTTTTGCCACAGTGAGGACACTATTGAAATCAAGCACGCACACACCTCCCGGGCCCAGCAGTCTGTTCTGCCCAGCCCCGCTTCTCCCCAGATGCCTGCATCCAGCTGCTGCCTGCCAGCCAGCCACCATTCTGCCCTCCAGTAATCCGAGTGGTGCCATGCCCTTCACCAGTATTTCCTGTTACTGCCAGAGCCTTTCTCTCCTGGTCTTGGGCTTCCAGAGCAGGGTTGTTGGAGAGGCATGCGTCAGACCAAGGAGTTTGTCGAAAAGAGAGAAAACAGGAAAAGGCTAGTACTGTTTTTCTTTGTCCCAGCTAGACCCCAGAAAAGGAAAACTGTAGACCTGGTCCTTCACTGCGACCCAAGCCACACAGTGCAGAAGTGAGTCTTGAGTGGCCGCAGCAGACAGAATTTCTCTGGTTGCACTGCCTTTCTAGTGCACGTGGATGGTCAATCCAGGCCCTGGGAGGAAAGGCAGCAGATGCAGGCAGGGCTTTGCACGGGAGCGTGAGCAGGGTGTGGTACTCTGTGCCTTGCCACCCAGGCCCCACTCAGCATGCACAGTGCAGATAGCCGAGGGGCCCGTAGTGGGTCCTGAGCCTGGAGCAGAGGGAGAAGGGCAGTGAGAGCAGGTGTCCAGCCGGTTACACGAAGGCCTGGCTCTGTAGTGTTGCAGTGCAGAGATGAGCCCAGCCTGCAAGGAAAGCAGGTGGGCTGTGGGGAAGGGCTCCCGATAAAGGAAACAGCCCATCTGCCCTCTGAAACACCTAGCAGACGTAGTGCCAGGTGGGTGGTGCTGTGGGCAGGGATTTGCCAGTTGGGGTTTTCCCTTTGGTCCTAATGATAACTTTGTTAGCCCGTAACACTGGCGGTACCTCTGGGCCCTGGAGAATTTCATGGAACAAACAAAACCCAAGTGCTTGTCATTTGCTTGGGAACAGCTTTGCAGTGTCCACACTTCCGTTCCTGCATACCAAGAGGCTGGAGGGGGGAGGGTGGCGAGCACAGTGTGACACTTGGCCTGGTCCTCTCAGGAGTTAATGCCATCTCTTTGTCTCCGTGCTCTGCATCTCTAATAGCTACCTCTGTTGAGCATCTCTCCAGCCGAAGTGCGGGACCCGCTTTGTTCTTCTTTTCTATCTCCCTTTGGGTTAGATGGCGTCTGGCACATTCCCATCCTAACCTTTCTTTCTTCCTTTGCTTTATTTACTCTCTGTCCTTTTACTTGCTTGATCTTTGTAACCCAGGCTACATTATATTAACTGTTAAGTAAACGGGAATGTTGTAGACGGTGAATTTTAACTCTAGCAACGTAACCTTCAGTAAAAAGTACTATATCTGCCAGGTGGTGGTGGCGCACACCTTTAATCCCAGCACTCAGGGAGGCAGAGGCAGGTGGATCTCTGTGAGTTCGAGGACAGCCTGGTCTACATAGTGAGTTCCAAGACAGCCAGGGCTACACAGAAAAACCCTGTATCAAAAAACCAAATTAAAAAAAAAAATTCTCTCTCTCTATTTTTGCAAGGCTACTTTCAATGCTTTGGGGTATGCCCCCAGAGGAATAAAAAACACTCCCAGAGTGGCTGGTGGGGAGGGGGACCAGGACAGAGGGAATGTGCTGGACCCTGTGCACACTGCAGGAAGAAAGGCAAGCACGGCGGGGCTGACTCTATATGCCAGCAAAGCACAGGGGGGGCTGGACACTAGGGTCCTCTCCCCGCCCCGTTTTCTGCTTCCGCTGTATGAATCCCTACGTCCCTCTGTTTGCAAATGGCAGCAGAACGCCTGTCGTCTCTCATTTCCTTAAACTGAGAGTTTCTCCCTTCTCATACTGCTGGGTGGATGAACCCAAGCTGCCTACTGTAGGCCGTGGTTGCGGGATCCTGCCTCTGTTACATCCCCTTGTTCTGCCCAGAGTTGGAAGCTGTTTCGGATTTTTTGTTTGTTTTTTGTTGTTGTTTTGTCTGTTTGTTTGTTGTTTTGTCTGTTGGCTGTTGCTTTGAAGTTTGTGGCAGCCCTCCTGGCTCTGCCTTCTGAGCGCTGGGATTATAGGCATGTGCCAGCACCAGCCTATGGCTTCGTTGTGTGTGTGTCTTTTTAAAACAAATTAGCTCTTGATTTCAGCCTTTGAGAGAAGAAAGAGCTGCTGTGTTTTGTTTGTTTATCATCATTTGTGTCAGTTACTTTTCTTGTTGCCAAAAAAAAATAAATTCTTCATGAGGTGGGGAGCACGCCTTTAATCCCAGCATCCAGGAGGCAGAGACAGAGGCAGGTGGATCTCTATGAGTTCGAGGCCAGCCTGGTCTACAGAGCGAGTTCCAGGACAGCCAGGGCTCCACAGAGAAGCCCTGTCTTGAAAAAACAAAACAAACAAAAGCTTGACCAAAGCAATTTAAAAGAAGAGTTTATTTAGGTTTTAAGTTTCAAGGAATACAGTCCATGGTGACCACGTAATTGTGAGAGGCAGCAAGTCACACTGTTCACCGTCAGGAAGCCAGAGATGGGTGCTCGGCTCAGCTGGCACACTTCCTATATAGTATAAAGTCCCAGGCATCCACAGTTGACTTTTCCATTTCACTTGTCTAACCCAGAGAATCCCTCACAGACATGGCTTGTCCCTTCAGCGATCCGAGGTCCTGTCAAATTGACGGCATTAACTGTCACACCACACCATCTCTTTTGTACCTAAATACCACTTTGGTTAACATGATATTGGAACCCTTCCCACATCTATTTCTCTCTTTGTGTTTTGTTTACTTTTGTGTTGAGACCGAGTCTCATATAGCCCAGGTTGGCCTATGACTCTGCATGTAGCCCAGGGTAGTCCTGAAGTTCTGATCCCCATCAGGTGTGCACTACCACGCCCAGTTTCTGTTGTGCTGGGGGTTGAACCTGGGGCCTGGTGCATGCCAGGCCAGCAGTCCGAGATGTGTTTCCATTCCTTCTTTGTGTCTTACTTTTTCTGCCGTTGGAAGCCTTGTTATAAAGTTAGTGGTCATAAGTGGCAGCCTCCGCTGCAGCTGAGCTCCCTCCCGGTGCTCCTCAGGCTTTCCTCATCTGTCTGTTCCACACCTTAGCCCCCACTTTTGGCAGAGTTTGGAGGTGCCGCCTGTGGTTGTTCTAGAAGTCTCACCTATCTTTCCCTCTGGACTACAAAGCAATTGGACTCTGAAAGGCCCCCCAGAGAGAGATGCACTCTGAAGCTGCTCTCGGGGTTCTCCTGCCTAGAACTTGGGGTGCTCAGAATCTTACATCCAACTTACCACCTTAGAGGGCGCCATTTGTTTCCCGTGGTGGTAAACACACTGGGCTCTTTCCTAATGAAGGTCCCTAAGCCAGGGTGATTGGGCAGCTGCACTAGGCCCGATGTACCCCTGCCGAGAGGCAGTGGCTACAGAGAGGGGCCTGTGTGAGCAGGTGCTGACAGGGGGTTATCTGCCCAGGTGTGGTGAGAAATGGGGGCCCCAAAGGGAACAGGGTTAGGGAGGGACCAAAATATATCACAAGTCATAAAAGGAAGGCAGAGGGGCCCGGTGTGTGGCTCTAGGAGTACTGGGCTTGCCTTGCGCACGTGAAACCTTGGGCTCAATTTCCAGCAGCACAAAGGGCAAAACCAAGACATATGCAAGAGCCATTCCAGTCTTATTAGAGGCTGGATGATTGATTGTAAAGGAAGACAGATGTCTGTTTGGGTCATCAGGTATCTAAAGGGGTGACAGACAGACCAGCCTACAAGGCTTGGACAGTAAGTATAGAAAAGGCTGGTTGACCATGCCATAGGCGGCTGAGTCAGATGAGAGCTAAAATCCCACCCCAGGGACGACACCAAGGTACAGCTATGGGCTTGAAAGAGTCTTGGCCATCTTGTGAACCTCAGATGTGAAAGGACCAGTGTGGGTAGGGACAGGCTGAGGCAGGCACCCCATTAGCTGTGTTCCCCGAACGGTGAGGCCCAGGGCTTGGTGAGGTACCTGCCTAGCATTGGTTGCTGAGCGTCTGTACACCATGTTGTACAGACACTGTCACCCTGTGATATCGCTGATGCTGACTTCTCTCCCCAGAGTGAAGACTTGACCGTAGACCATCTCACCTCAGCCTAGCTGCAAGCCCCCCGGGATGCACTGGGCATGGCCTCTGCAGCCCCACAGAACAGCAGCCAGATGACCTATGGCACTGAGATCCCAGACTTCCTGGACACACTCCTCCGAGACTTCCCAGCCCCACTGAGCCTGGAGAGCCCTCTGCCATGGAAGGTCCCAGGGACAGTACTGAGCCAGGAAGAGGTGGAGGCTGAGCTGGCTGAGCTGGCAATGGGCTTCCTGGGCAGCAGGTAGGCCTGGGCTACCTCAAAAGGGAGGAGCTTGATGGAAAGGGACAGGGTGCAGCGTTGTGTCAGGTGGTTACCCTGCCAGAGTCTCATGGGAGTGATAAGGCCATCCCATACCTGGACCTTTCAGCCAGAAAGTTCTGAGAGTGATGGGCCTTGCCAGTCAGTGCCTCTCCTCTTAAGTACAGACCCAAAAACACTAGAATGTGTCGCTTCTTTGTCTCTCAGTTCTGCAGCTAGAAGGCTCCGTCCCCATCAGGCTTAGCCATCTCAGAATGTTTGGGCAAGGGGTAATTGGGGATTGCTTTCGTTTCCTTTCCTTATTAAGTCACAGACTTCCCCCATCTCATTTAAAGGAAATACTTTATGGTTTCTCTTTACTGTCTGAAAACAGTATCACCACTGTCGTGCTTTGTGGCTACTACTAAGCGAAATAAGGGGCTTTTGGGCACTGTGGTACTCAGACAGCTGCTAAATGACTTAACGGACAGGTATGGGCTGGGCAGACGTGATCCCTGTTCCCAGTAAGACAAGCACAAAGCTAAGTTTCTATCACAATACTCAGAATAGTGAACAACTTCACAGTTATTTATTTCTTATTTCTGCAGTTGTTGCTTTATTTATTTTTTCTTTTACTTATTTCATTTTATGTGTGTGAGTGCGTGGTTTTGCCTGTGTATTTGCCTGCCTACAGATGGTTGTGAGCCACCCTGTAGGTGCTGGGTACAGAACCCAGGTTCTTTAGCAGAACAGCAAGTGCTCTTTTAACTACTGAGCTATCTCTCTAGCCCATACGTTTTTCCATTTAATGTTTCTAACCTACTGTTAAAAAGTAAATAAAGTAACAGAAAGGGCAACTTTGAGATGACAGTCTGGGCAGAAGAAACAGGAGCTTGTCCTTTGACAAGTCTTAGGGGCCAGAAACCCAAAATCGAGATGTGAACAAGGCCTCGCTTTCTCAAAGGTCACAGAGGAGACTTTGTTCTAAGCCTCTCTCTCTGATGGTGAATTTTAGTGTTCCCTGGTGTAGAGACTTGCCTCTCTGGGGTTGCCTCTGTTATTACATGGCATCCTCCTTGTCTGTGTAACCCCACCATGTGTGTGTGTGTGTGTCTTTTGTGCACATATGTTTACTTTCAAATGTTCATTGCTATGAGTCAGGTCTGGTTTGAGGCCTACACTATGGTTACGGGATCCTCACTGGGATTGCTGTTGGATATCACGTTATTGCCGTGTGTCAAGGAGATTCTTAATCTTTGAATCTGCAGGTCCGGCCCCTTCCTGTGTTCCAGCTAGTCATACATGGGGTAGATGTTGGGGTGAGGTCCACTCAGAGCCCTGGATCAGGGCCCACTCCCTTGACCTCAGGGTAGGGCCCGCTCTCCTGCTCCTGTGTCCTCGGTAGGGTCCACTCTCCTGCTCCTGTGTCCTCGGGTAGGGCCCGCTCTCCTGCTCCTGTGTCCTCGGGTAGGGCCCGCTCTCCTGCTCCTGTGTCCTCAGGGCAGGGTCCTCTCTCCCGCTCCAGGGTCATTATGGCCGGGCTGGCTCGTAACCTCACTTTTTTAAAAAAAAATTATTTTCTATGGGTGTGTACAACATCCAAGATCAGAGGATAATCCATCAATCTATCCTTTGCCTCAAACACTCTCCCTTTGGCCCAGGCCTTTGCCCTTGAGTCTCTGGGGCTCCCTATGCCTCTGCCTCCCAGGGGGGTGGGGGTGGGGCAAGCTTTGGGCTGGAGAGATGGCTAAGAGGTTAAGAGCACTGGCTGCTCTTCCAGAGGTCCTAAGTTCAATTCCCAGCAACCACATCCTGACCATCTATACTGAGATCTGGCTTGCAGGCTTACATGCCAGTGAATCACTGTATACATAGTAAATAAATAAATCTTTAAAATGAAAACCATAGTTCCAGGTCAAGTCACATTTTAGGCCTTCTGGGTACATAGTTGAACTCAGTCTAGGTACTCAGATGTAAGTCCTGTTTCTGCCCATATTTTAGGTAAAGGTAAGTGAGCTATGAGACCACTTCAGTCTGGGCAAGGTAAGACCACGTAGCTTTCCAAGTCCTGACAATGCATGGGACAGCTGGCACTGTCCCATCTCAGATTTTTTTAAAAATGCACAGAGAAGTGCCTGGTCTGACCACTCTGCAGAATTATGGGAAGTAAGGCAGCGTTTCTGAGGAGCCGCAGGGCTCTCTCCTAAGCTGACTCCTTTTCAGAAGAGCTGCACTGAGCCTTGTGACCCTTCCCTTTCATTTACTTATCCACTCCAGAAGTCTTTGTGCCATGAAAGACAGTGAAGGACAGATCCGCCTCTGTCCTCTGCCCTCTCTGCTCAGACCAGGGCATGTTCTTGTCAAGCTCCTGTCAGTCAAAGGAGAAGCTCATGGAAGCAAGGGGCCTCCTGGCCACACAGCATCTATACAAACCTGGCCGTTCACTAAGGGAATAAGCCCATGATTCTTTTTTTTTTTTTTTAAGATTTATTTATTTATTATGTATACAGTGTTGTGCCTGCATGTATGCCAGAAGAGGGTATTAGTTCTTATAGATGGCTGTGAGCCACCATGTAGTTGCTGGGAATTGAACTCAGGACCTTTGGAAGAACAGCCGGTGCTCTTAACCTCTGAGCCATCTCTCCAGCCCAAGCCCATGATTCTTCACGACTCTTCTGCAGATATCCCACAGCTGCACCAGAGCCCAGCTTCAGCATATTGTCACCTGAGTGTGTACTTTCTTTGCCCCCTTGTGTCCACCCACTCCTTCTCTACTCTTCCAGCACTAGTTGCTAGGATCTTAGCACAGTAAACAACTCACAGGCTGTCTGCTTCAGAGCCGTGTCCACCCTGGACCCCACAGGCTCAGGAGCATTTGCCCTGTGGTCCTGTTAAATGGATATGGTGTTGCTAGTTGATTTGAGGAACCTATCTTAGAGACAGGGCCGCACTCAGAGCTGGAGGGCCAAAGCGGTCCTGGGAGCAGGAGGAAGCAGCCATTGGGTCTTCCACATATGTGACCAAGACCCTCTCTACCTGCGGGGCTCAGCAGTGTCCAGAAAGAAAGAGACCGACTGGGACAGCAAGGACACATGGCCCAGCCTCCAAATCCACCCCTAAGCTGCAGGCATTGCAGGGTCCCCAGGTGTGGGCGGCACAGAGGAAGGACTTTCCCAGGGAGGTCTGGATGGAGGGCGCTGGTGCTGCTCTACAACAGTGAAATGGGAAGGGAGAGGGGTGTGCAAGGCGACAGCAGATTGTCCCCCACAGGTGGGCTAAGGGGATGAGGGTGGGGCACTGGGCCCAGGTCAGTGGTGCTCACATCTGATAAAGGACTCATTTGAGGTGCTCGCTAGTGGTCAGCGATGGACAAAAGCCCCTCGTTAGAAACTGGATGGGCCAGCTGGGCGCAGTGGCACATACCTTTGATCCTAGCACTCAGTGAGGCAAAGGCTGGGGGATCGCTGTGAGTTCGAGGCCAGCCTGTTCTACAAAGCAAGTCCAGGACAGCAAGACAGCAAGGGCTATTACACAAAGAAACCCTGTCTTTAAGGGGTTAAAAAAAAAAAAAGAAAGAAAGAAAGAAAGAAAGAAAGAAAGAAAGAAAGAAAGTGCATGGGCAAAAAGACCGTAAGAGCCAGAGGAGATGGCTAACACCAGGGACACAACAGGGCTGACACACGTGAGCTTACAGAGACTGGCAGCACTCACAGGGCATTCACAGGTTCAGGCCAGACAGGCTCCCGGCCCTGCGAGAGGAAGTAGACACAGGCTTCTATCCCTCATCTCCAATTCACAACCACTTGCAAAGGAAAAATTATTTTTCTTCAACCCCAACCAAGTCTCACTGGGTATGTAAACCACACTTAAGGGTAGGCCCCTGCCCAACTGTGATAACCAACACAATAGCATTTTTGTAGACTTTTTTTTTTTTGGTCCCATATTGCTTTGTTTAAGCATTTTTTTTATCTTACTGGTCTTTTGCTTGTATATTATAGTTCCTGATTTTGTGTTTATGAGTTGTGGATGTGTGTTTCATGTGCTTTTTCTTTAGGTGTTAGTTTTGTTTGTTTACTTGTTTTTATTTCCCTGCTTATGAGAGAGGCAGGAGAGGGGGAGAGGGAGGAGTTGGATGAGTTGGGAAGGGGGAAGCATGATTAGAATATTGAATTCAAGGTTTTTATTTTCAACTAAAAAAGAAGATGGAGCCCGGCATGGTGGGCTTTAATCCCAGCACTCAGGGGGCAGAGGCAGGTGGATCTCTGAGTTCAAGGCCAGCCTGGTCTACAAAGCGAGTTCCGGGACAGACAGAGAAACCCTGTCTCGAAACAAAACAAAATAAATCAAACAGAAATTTAGTGCAATGCTACACGTAGTCTACTTTGCAGCCCAAAGATAGTTTTGTTCTTCTCTAGCGCTTTCTCTCACGTGGGCACATGGGTATGTGTGTCATCATCTGTAGTGTCAGCTAACTGGCATTGTGCGCAGCAGTTCCCAAGATTGACACTCACGGATTTGCACACTCACCATCACCAAGTGCACACTCACCCATGTGTACACGCAGTCACTTTGTGCCTCGCAGACCCTCATGTCCCCACAATGCAGTTAGAGCTGTGGGTGTAAAGGGCTTCAGATACGTTGACCCATCAGCTCTTTCTTCAGATTTCTAATGGTGTTTCCTCTGAGCCCACCTTGGAGTCACATCTCCGGCGCTACACACTCCTTTTCCTTTCTCCTCCACTTGTGGTTTTATTGTTACATCTTTAGGTCCCTGAGCAACATAGAATTCTACTCTAATGATCTGTGTATGGTTTTCGTGTCCTGTTACATTGTAGGCACCTAGTCAGCCTTGAGGTGGACATTTGATGGGGACGGTGTACTCTAGCCAAGTGTAAGGGTTCTACGCCCAGGACAGTGTGGTGACTGAGGGCCTCTAGAGCACATCCACGGGTGGGTCCCTGGAAAAAGTAGAAGCCGTGTCCAGGAAGGAAATGCCGGTGGCTGGAGGCCAGGCATTGTCTGTGTCTCCATGGCTGGAAGTGGCCTCCCTGCCCCCAGCAGCAGCGGCAGCCAGTGGGCAAGAGGCTTAAGCATGACCTCACCAGCACCACAGTGAGCAGGTGCCCTTCCCCTGCCTCCAAACGGAAAGTCCAGTGCCTGGCAGGAAATGCCTCAAAGTGGGGGGTGGGGGGACATGGACACACTTGCAACCCAGGGTCTCAGCAAGCTAGGCGAGTGCTTTACCACCAAGCTGCACCCCATCTCAGCTGGTTGTTTCCAGAGGTCTCTCCCCATGTCCCCAAGTCACTCTTTTGTTTTGAAGAGCTCAGCTCATTGTGCAGTTCCACAGATTGGCAGCTGCAGAGCCTGGCAGCGCAGTCTTATAATCTCAGCTACTCCAGAGGTTGGTGCGGGAGAATTGACGGCTCAAGCCTGCCGAGGAGCCAGGGTAAACTGAAGGCCAGGTTGGCTCAAAAAGTGGAAAGAAAGCTGTGACAGACTTTCGCCTCATCTGCAGGATCCCTGAGTTCAATTCCCAGGTCTCTAAAACTAAAGGCCATCAGTAGATAGCCAGTCCCCTTAGGATATGGCTCACCAGCCAGGCTCTGAGAAGGTCATCTTTCTCATTAATGCTGAAGTGTCAGCCTAGCATGATGGAGTAGGACTGTAACCCTGGCACTCCCTGAAGAGGCAGCGGTTAGGAGTTCAAGGTCAGCCTTGGCTATACAGCAAGCTTGAGACCAGCCTGGGCAGCATGAGCTGCTGGTCTAGGGAGATGGGTTGGTCAGTGGTAAGAACATCTGTTGTGCAAGCGTGAGAACCTAAGTTCAAATCTCCAGTAACCAGGTAAAAGCTGGACATGTCTGCATGTGCCTGTAAACCCCCATATGGGGATAGAACCAGGCCAACCCCAGGAGCTCAGTGGCCAGCCAGCCTAGTCCCTTAATTGGCCATTTCCCCCACTTTACCAGCTCTTCCTGGAGCTGGGCCTCCAAGCCTTCGGTTCTCTTGTGACTCTGTCTCCTGCCAGGCCTGTTCCCACAGCTTTCCAGGTCTCCTGAGCTCTGCAGTACCTGTGGAAACAGACCTTGGCTCCCTGTCCCGCCTGGGCTCAGCGATGGGGCTGCCCCTACCCCCAGCCCAACTGCTCAGATCCAGTTTGCTTCTCTCTTCTTTCCTCTGACCCTTGGTCAGCTCTTGGTCAGCTCCCAACACTGTTCTGCTCTGTCCCTCTCCAACCCCGAGGCTCCCTCGCTGCCCAGCCTGCAGGCCTTGGCCTCTCCAGACTGTGGTCGCCAGCATTCCCCATTAAACCCAATCCTTCCTGCACTCGGAGATCTGAGAACTCAGCCTGACACCCGTCGTGTCTCTCCTCCACACAGACCAGAGTTCCCTGTGGCCCCAGCCTGGCCTCCCCTTAACTCCCTTCTCTACAAGCTCAGCAGCTCAGAGACGCGGAGCTGCACACAGCACTGCTTCTGCTGAGCAGCATGGGCCTCAGTTTCCCAAGGCTGTCATCCCAGAGCACACAGCCCAGACACCGTAATGATAGTCATCACTGTATCACAGGGTGGAGGCCCGATGGAGATGAGAGTGTTGGCAGAGCTGAGCTCTCCTGGTGGTCCTCATCTAATCACCCCTACATCCCTGTCCTATAGCTACATGGCTTTCCCCTCGTGGGTATCACAAAGAAGCCAGGCATGCTGCAGCAGGGGGCTGTCCTACTCTGCCTCAGTGTCGTCTGTCCTAGCGCTCACAGGAGTGGTCCCGCCTGAGGCAGTGGGTGTTCAGCCTTCAGCATATGAACCGGGGATGGATAAACCCTAGCTCTTCACACCTCCTAGTCCCCGGGGTCACCAGTTTGAACATCAGGCCAGACCTGTGGCCACTGAGGTTCATATCCCTTAAGGAAGTCTTCCCATCAGATCCTAGCAAATGCCTCTGGTGTTGTGTAAACACCCCTTCCAGGCCTCTGGAGGCAGAGATCACCAAGAGTCTGCACGAGCCATCATCTCTGTCCCCCAGGCCTAGGCATCAGCTGGGAGCTGCTCTAGCCCCACCTCTCATGTCTTCTCCCTAGGAATGCTCCCCCACCGTTGGCTGCGGCCGTGACCCACGAGGCAGTTTCCCAGCTCCTACAGACTGACCTTTCTGAATTTAAGAAGTCACCTGCACTAGAGGAAGAGGAGGAGGAGGAGGAAGAGAAAGCCCCTGTGACCTGTGAGTTCCTCTCATCCGGCTCTGGGACTGTTTAGCAAGTGTCAGATTCAGGTTGACAGTAAAGGTCAGGGCCAGGGTGCTATCAAGACAGCAAGGTCAGAGTACAAAAAAAAAATAAAAATAAAAATAAAAATAAAAATAAAAAAATGGCATGGCGTATAGAAAACCTGCAGTGGACTGGCCAGCGCCCAGGTCGGAGCCAGCCAGCGAGCCAGGCCCTACCTAAGGCTTCTCCTGAGCTTGCACTTAAAAAATGAATGGTGCTCGTCTGGCTTTACCCCGAGGAATCCAAGGTGCTGACACACAGCCAACCTTACCCGTACTTGCTGTTCCCTCTCAGCTAACGCAAGGCCCTCCACAGAGTAGCATGTCTGCCTGGAGGGCAGCCTCTGTTGACTCGGTCCCCTGCCTTGACTTACCTTACTCAGCTGAGACCACCAGAAGTCGGTGATCATGCGGTGGCAAAGACAGGCTTACCTGTCCCTTGCTAATGGAGTGGTATCCATCAGTGGGCCGGGCCCTCCAATGGTACCCCACAACCAGAGGGCCCCAGAAACTGGGAGTGAACGCCAAGCGGCTTGGAAGCCATTTGACAGTCTGTGAGACACAGGACTCCTAACTCTGCGTGGCTCTCCGTCCTAGTCTTTTGCCGATGCCTTGCCTGGTATGAGACGAAGTCCCCCTTTGCTGCTGCTGTTGCGAACGTTAAGCTCAGTGTTAGGGTGTGTGTAGAAGGGAAAACAAAGAACACAGCAGAAGGAAAAAGAAAGCTAAATGCATCCTCTGGCCCTCGCCACTACCAGCCACCCTCCCCACCCCCATTTCCGGCCCCTTCCACAGCTCCCTGCCAGCCTTCATCCCAGCGTGGCCTTGCCCCTCAGCCTGGGAGACAACTATGCGTGAGGACAGGAGGCCCTTGTTCTCTGTAAATCCAGCAGGCGTCCAGCCACCAGGGCCCCACAAAGGAAGCACCCCCACCTTACCCCTCCAGGCAAAAGACAGCGTCACCTGCTGGTGGGAAGGAGAATTGCAGCTGGCAAGCCAGGCTTTACCTAAGGGCAAAGTGAGGAGCCCGCTCCACCTTCCCTGCCTGTGCCAGAGCTGCTGTGCAGGCCTAGACTTGCGGCCTTGAGCGCTTAGGGCAGGTTTGCAGTTTCCAAGCTGCTCCTGCCCGGCTGTATCAGCACATTCTCTGAGGCTTACCGCCACAGGCCGACAGGAGACTGCAGCACCTCATGTCCACCGGCCAGCAGCCTCCCTGTGATTGGTGTGAAGACAGATCTCCCAGGCAGTTCCTGAGGCTCAGGACTATATGGCCCTTGGCCAGAAAAGCGGGGTCAGGGTCGGGCTCCCATAGCCTAAAGCTGGGCATTACTGGAGGCCTTGCCCTCCTCAGTTTTAATTGCCCTTTCTTTGCTTGAGCAAAATTCAAATCCAAACCTATTTCTGGGGGGGGGGAAAAAAAGCAGTATAACCGAAAGCTTAAAAAGGAGACAGCCCAGGCCTAGAGGCTTTGCCGTGCTCAAAGCTGCCTAAATACCAGCAGTTTCCAGGGGTGAGAAGGAGAGCACAGCAGCGCCCCAGGCTGTTGTGAGAAGGAACCATGAGTTCACAGTTAGAGCTGCACTGCCAGGCTGGGCTTGACAAACTCAGCCCTCCATCTCCTCAGCCTCAGCCTGCCTCTCCCACAGCTAAATGTCCTGAGTGGCACAGGGTCCTGGACACGGCTGCTGCAGAGCCAGGCTCCCTGCCCCACCCTGATGGCGGATCCCGAGCGTGCTCCTCCTGCTGGCAGCTCAGCGCCTCTCCCTCTGGCTTCCTTCCACCCCTGCCCTTTTCTTCCACAGCCTCAGACTAAGGACCTTGAGCTACCCTCTTAGACGATGGCTCTGACCACACGCACCCACACTGGCAGGACGGTTATATGCATTGAAGCGAAGTGAGGCCTGAAAGCTTAGGCCCTAAAGTCTCCTTTGAACTTGATCTCAGTGATCTCTTCTTGAGAAGCTAGGCTTTGTGGGGCTGTGTTCTCTAACGCCTGAGAGCAGCAGCGGCGGCAGCAGCAGCGGCAGCAGCAGCAGCAGCAGCAGCAGTGGCAGCAGCAGGCTTCAGAGCCACCACATAGGGCAGGCACTCCTTATGGAGAATTGAGAAAGTGTTAGGACAGTGTCCATATAGGGAAAAATACGCCCAACAGATGCAGCCCTGGGGTCCTGCTGCCAGTGTCTTGACTATATGGAGATCATTTCTGCCACCCCCCACCCCCCTTTTCTGGAACTAAGTGGCTTTTCATGTACTTGTGGATAACTATATATATAATTTTATATCATTTTCTCATTTAGAATCATGTCATAAGCAGTTGTGCATTTTTGAAAACTTTGTAACGCCCTTTCCATGTTGCCTGTAGTTCGCCCGTGGGCCTGAGGTGTGCTCAGCCAGTGCTCTGACACGGGCCACATCCCACGTGGGGCTTTTTGGTTGCTCGCTTGGTTTGGGCCTTGTTGTTGTTGTTCTGTTCTGTTCCATCTTTTAGATGGACTTAGTTTTGAAATAGCCATAAGTATACATGCAGTTAATTATGAAGAATAATGCAGAGATGCCCCAGCTACCTGCCCTGTCTCCTCCTAGGAGCACCGTACAAAACTGTAGTAGCGTGCCACATACAGGATCTCAGTATGGTGAGACACAAGACAGTTTCCTTATTGAAAACCCCACAGGTTACCTTCTACAGGCCACCCTAGCATTCCTCCCTGCTATACCAGTCCCTAAGACCTGGCAGTGACGACTCTTCTCCATTTTAATGATGTCATTAAAAAAAAAACCTATCAGTGGACTCACCGATCTTCCACTTGGCGTGGTTCTCTGCACACTGACCTAGCTGTTCCACTCAGCTCTGCCGCTGGACCCTCACCCAAGGCCTAGCCGGTGAGCCATTTGTAGGCTGGAGGGAATCTGGACAGATCACAGATTTGGACTGTCACAGACGCAGCTAGGATGATTCGCACACTGTTCTTGTGGCAGCAGTCCTCACTTTCCTGGGATTCACACCCAAGAGTAGATGCTGGCTTAGAGGACAGTGCATGCTTAGTTTTGAAAATCATTTTTAGCAGTGGCTTAATTTTTTTGTCAGAACAGGCTAGAAATCATTTATTCCTTTATCATTGGACCTAACGTATTTCTAATTAATGGACAATTACCAGAGACTTCTCATCACTGGCAGCAGGCTTTCTTACATAGTTTATATAGGTTGGTATACTGAGACTGCCCTGGGAGGGGAGGGGATGGACTAGTGGGGCCCATGCTGGCTGTTGGGAGGGGCTATTTAGAACCTGGGGACCTAGCCAGGAAAGGGTATAGGAGACTAGCTAAGCCCAACTGCATGGTTTTACTTTTTGGTTAACGATTTCTCCATTGTGCCCATCAGTATTAGATGCCAAAGGCCTGGCACGGAGCTTCTTTAACTGGCTTTGGAAAGTATGTAGCCAGTGGCAGAAGCAGCTGCCGTTGGCTGCCCAGGCCCCTCAGCGGCAGTGGCTGGTCTCTATCCATGCCATCCGGAACACACGGCGCAAGATGGAGGATCGGCATGTGTCCCTCCCCACTTTCAACCAGCTCTTCGGCTTGTCTGTGAGTTGCACCTGCAGAGCCCTGGAGCAAGCAGTAAAGCATGGGGTGGGGAGGGGGACGGCCGGAGGGGGGAGGGGGGAGCACCAGGGGTAGCGGAGTGGGGAGCGGCTGGTGCAAAAGGTAGCTGCTGGCCTGGGCTGGGCCTGTGGAAGTACTGAGAAGCTGCTGTCTTAAGGGTGAGTACCACCCGGGGAGGGCCAAGCTTCAAGGCATGTTGCCTTCCATAGCCAAAGACTAAACAAAGACAACAGTTGGCTTGCCTTTTTTTTGTTTGTTGGTTTTTTTTGTTGTTTGTTGGTTTTTTGACACAGGGTTTCTCTGTGTTAGCCTTGGCTGTCCTGGACTTGCTTTGTGGACCAGGCTGGCCTCCAAGTCACAGCAGTCCACTTGCCTCTGCCTCCCGAATGCTGGGATTAAAGGTGTGTGCCACCACACCCAGCTTGGCCTGTGGCCTGTTTTTATATAAAGAGGCCAGGTTCAAACTTGAATTGCTGAGCCTCCAACAGCAGACGCCTCCTGATGCGTCTCACCTTAGGTTGCGATTTGCAGCATCCTGGCAGAGCGGCGGGGACTGAGGCTCCAAGGCCTGCCCTTCCCCAAGCCTCCCCGTTTGTAGAACTTAAACCAATTTAAGTTGTTTGATAGTCAGGGCTGGGCCAGTTCTTCCAGACCCTGCCTGTCTTGGATCTGTTTTGTTGCTTAATGAGATGCCTGAGACTGGGGCATTAATAAAAAAATATATTTCTTCCTGCTCTGGAGTCTGAGAGGCCTTAGGTAAAGGGGCTGTGTCTGAAGAGGGCCTTCATACTGATGGGGACATGCTGCCGAGCACCAGGGTACTGCAAGCCATCACATAGCAAGATAGACCAAGGTTCCCAGGGAGAAAAGCTACTTCTTTTTTTTTTTAATATTTAAATATTTATTTATTATGTATACAGTGCTCTGCCTACTTGTACCCCTGAAGGCCAGAAGAGGGCATCAGATCACATTATAGATTATTGTAAGCCACCATGTGGTTGCTGGGAATTGAACTCAGAACCTCTGGAAGAGCAGTCAGTGCTCTTAACCTCTGAGCCATCTCTCCAGCCCCGAAAAGCTACTTCTTGATAGTTCATTCAACCCCGATTACCTCCCCAACGTCTCTTACGTACTGTGGGGGTTAGGTTTCCAACATGTGAATTGTGTGGACAAACCTTGCGACGGTAGTGCTACCCTAGCTGCTGCCTGGAGAGCACTCTCCCCAGCTGCGAGCGGCTGGCGGGGGTCTGACTCCCACCCCTCCCACAGGACTCAGTGGACCGCGCCTATTTTGCTGTGTTTGATGGCCACGGAGGTGTGGATGCTGCAAGGTATGCCTCTGTCCACGTGCACGCCCAGGCTGCTCACCGGCCAGAGCTGCTCACAGACCCGGCCACGGCCCTCAAAGAAGCCTTCCGGCGCACTGACGACATGTTCCTCTGGAAAGCCAGGCGAGAGGTGAGACCTGGCAGCTGGGCCTCACGTGCTGTCTGGAGAGCTGTAGCCGTTAGCGTCAGAGAGTCTGTCTTCCATGGAGGAAGGAAAACAGAAGCAGTTGGGGCTTCAGGAAGGAAGGGTCTCCTCCCCAAGCGCTGCTGGCAGCCGTGGTGCTCAGCTTTCATCTGTGCAGAAGCAGCATGAAGTTCATCTGTTTTGTTAGTCTTGTCCTTCATTACTATAACAAAACAATTGAAGCTGGGTCACTTTATAAAGACAGGTTTGTTTTGATTCACTTCTGGCTGTGCAAAGTGGCCTTCTCGATAGTGGCTTTGCTAGTAATGTGCCATGGTAGCTCAGAGTAAGAAAGGGAAGTTCAGGCGAACATGTCTGTGTGTGCATGTATTTTTCTGGTCTCCCTTCCTCCCCCAAAGCCACCGGGACCTAACTCTGAGGAGCCCTACCCTCTACTGTACTTGGCCCCAGTCTCTCCCAGTGCTGACCCCCAGCAAAATCCTCCTCCCTAACGCCATAGCTGGCACCTTTACCCCCTTAATATCTCCTTATGGAGTCAAGTTACAGCACTTGACGTGCAGCACCTGGGGCCACCATGCTGGACCTCTATGACGCAGACATGGTCTGCCGACCCAGCGGAGGGCTACCTGACCTGAGACCCAGGCTGCTTCCTTCGGCTAAGGGGGACAGGACACCAGAGAGGTGCTTAGGAGAACTGACCGTAGCTCCCCAAGCAGGAGACAGGGCAGAGGGCAAGCCTGCTTTCCCAGGGATCCTGAGTCCCAGCCAGCTCAGTCCTGGGCGCTCTGACAACCCTGCTCATCTGAGCTGGCAGCCAGGGCCAGTGAGCTTGGGCCTGGTAGGTGAAGGAGGCAGCTTTGGGCCGGTGGGCTCCAGACTGTCGGGCATGCCTATGAAAGGTAATACTGGCAGAGCAAGGTTGCTAAGAGTTTGACAGCTCTGGGAGTGGTGGCCTGGCCAGGATCAAGAAGGCCGCTCATGTCAGTTCATCAAAAAACAAACAAACAAATAAATGGGAAATATAAAATGTGAGTGACACGCTGTCCCAGCACCCACCCCACCCCCCATTCAGCCAGGTCTCTCAGCACATCCCCCTCCCCCCACCCCCACCCCCGCATTCCCCCCCAGGCTGTTCAGCCAGGTCTCAGTAGAGATTTCTCTTCTTTGAGCGACAGTTATGTGTAGGGAGGAGGCCCTTGTTTATGAAAAAAGACAGTGGGCCTTTCTTCTGTGGACCGAAGGCAACCTCAGCGAGCCCTCCCTGCAGCAGGGAGGACAGAGTCTAGCGCTATAGCCACTTTAGATACTGATGCACTGCTGCTTAGACTGCTTAAGAAACCAACCCAGAAACGTGGCCTGCAGGGCCTGCGCTCAGGCAACACTTACAGGCAAAGCGAGGATGGTCACCCTGGAATCCCAGCATTCTGGAGAGTTCTCTGTCATCATTCACCAAGCAACAGACCTCAGTGGAGTACAGCAGGACTGGACCCCTGTTCCCCACAGATAGCCATGGGGGATCTAAAACCCTAAGGGGAGCCTGGTGTCCTCCCTCGTGTCCCGCAGCCAGTGAAGCAGGCCGCGGAGGCTAGGTTACGCCTCAGAACAGAGGAAGAAGTTTCTTTGCAGGGTGTTTGGTTTCCTTCCCTCCTTCCCTTGTTCTGGGGATCAAGCCTCGGGGCCTCTTGTGGCTAACACAAGCATTCCACCACTGAGCTCCACCATCAGCAGCCCCCTTCTTTTTAATGTTGATTTCTTGAGATACAATTCGGCATAGTCTTATTGGTTTACAGCGTGCACTGGGGAAGTTTTGACTTACGCATACGCTTCTGAAGCCCTCCCTCAGTATTGGTCCTGCCTACCTCTTCTTTTGGTCGGTGTGGCTCCATCCTTGCTCCTGCCCTTCCATCACTGTGTCCCAGCATCATTAACCTACTTTCCGCCATCACTGCTAGGCTTTCAGGGACATGTTCTCTCCAGACAGTATGAAAATTACATGGGTACAGCTGTGGGGCTCCTTAGTGTAGGGTCACCTTCCTCTTCAGCCCTTTGCACCCCTACACAGCTCTCCTTCTCTCCCTGCAGCGACTACAGAGTGGCACCACGGGGGTGTGTGCGCTCATCACAGGAACAACGCTGCATGTCGCCTGGCTTGGAGACTCCCAGGTCATCCTGGTACAGCAAGGGCAGGTCGTGAACCTGATGGAGCCACACAGACCAGAGCGACAGGTAAGGGACTCCCTTTATCCAAGCTTAAGACATTTTCAGGTCCCTGTTGTGGGCCCCAGTTGGGGACCCAAGTCTGGCCTCCCACACTGAAGTGGAATGCTGGGAGGTCCCGGCTCAGTATTATTGGGGTAAACTAGAAAACCCCTGGTGCTCCTTCAGAGTAGAGTGGGCAGAGGATGCCTTACAAGCCCTTCTGGGGACTCTGGACCACAGTGGCATAGAGCCCTTGTGGCCCAGCAGGCAACCCCAGAAATAGAGCCTGCGGGGCCTGCGCTCAGCCCAGCGGAATCCTGCAGCACTTACAGGTGAAGTGGACGGCCACTGGCCGAGGGTGAGCAAGGAGGCCACACTGCTCTGAGGACAGAAGACGTAGAGGCCACCCTGGACTCGCTGAATTCTAAAGTCACTTGGCCTCTTGAGTCCTTGAGGCCCTCACCTGGACATGAGGACCAGGTGCTCAGACTCTTCCCTCACAAGCATGTGTAGACTGCCTCCTGGAGGCAGAAAGGATATGCGCAGAATCAAGGGATGCCTCTAAACCCTGGCCCTGCTTTCCCACGAGGCCTCTGCCATGTGTCACTTAACTTTACAGCTGGTGGGCCTCCCTCATCAGCACATAAGGAGCTCCCAGCCTTCCCTACAGACACCTGGCATGGCCTTCCGTTAGCAGCCCGGTCCCCAAGTCATAGAGACCTTCACCAGTGTTCTCTTCTCTCATTCTGAGAACAAGGCAGCAGTGGTCCCTCTGCACACCATCGCCTAGGCCAGGCTCAGGTATGTCTGCACTCAGTTCACAGGAGGCAGACTCCAGTCTTGGAGATCCGCCCAGCTCCCGTCCTGGGCTGGCCCAGCCTGAGCAAAACACTGCTTCTGCTGAGAATCCATTGGCCTGTGGGGTCCTGCCATCGGTGTCGTGGCCTTTCATGGAGAGAAATAGGGAAATGCCAGTTCGCTCCAGATGAAAAGCATCAGTGGCAGACCAGAGTCAGCTCACCAAGTGAACTGGTCAGTTTATTAGGGTTACCACGGACAAACCTACCCTAGGCTCATGAAGTCTCCGTTCCTGCAGTGCCCTGCATGGTATTCTGGGCTTCCCATGAGCTCTCTGCCCCCAGAAGGGAAGGAAATGGTCACACAGCAACATCTAGACAACAAGAATGCCCTCCCTTTCTCCCTCTCCCTCTCCCCCTTCCCCTCCCCCTCTCCCCTTCCCCTCCCCCTCTCCTTCTCCCCCTTCCCCTCCCCCTCTCCTTCTCCCCCTTCCCCTCCCCCTCTCCCTCTTTCTCCATCTCCCTCCTTCTCCCTCTCCCTCTCCCTCTCCCCCCTCCCTTCTCCCAGATTTCTCTGTGTAGCCCTGGGTGTCCTGAAACTCACTCTATAGATTGGCCTTCCTGTGCCTCTGGAGTGCTGGGGTTAAAGGTGTGGGCCACTACTACCTGGCCTTTTCTTTTTTCCCTTAAGAAAGGTTCTCTGGGCAGCTCTGCCTGGCCTGGAACTTGCTATGTAGCCCAGCCTAACTCCAAACTTGAGACAGTCCCTCTGCCCGTTTCTCTCAGGTGCTTGGTTTACAGGCGTGAGCTACCACACCCAGCCTCCTGGAGTAAATTTGAGCATATTGCTGCTGCTGCTGCTGCTGCTGCTGCTGCTGCTGCTGCTGCTGCTGCTACTGCTGCTGCTGTTGCTGTTGGGATTTTATTATTTTTATTTATGTGCATGAGTGTTTTCCTGCATGTATGTGCACCACATTTGTGCCTGTTAACTGCAAAGGGCAGCAAGGCTGTCAGGTCCCCATGAACTGGAGTTACAGGTGGTTAGGAGCCACCAGGTGGGTGATGGTAACTTGGGGTCCTCTATAAGATGTAGCCAGAGCTTTTAACTACTGAGCCATCTCTCTAGTTCTTAAGCATCTTTCCAGAAGTGTAAGCTCATTGCGTTATTTCCTCCAGCACCCTGCCTGTCCTTTGCCTGTTTTTAGCATTGACTGTGAGCACCACAGCTGTGTCAGGGAGGTCAGCTCCTGCCTGGGGGTTTGCACATGTTCCCCACACATTCCTATTTTGTCGTATAGGGGTCTGCAAAGGTCAGCCTATCTTCCTCTTGTAGTTCCTGGGTTGCATAAACAAGACAGGTAATAATCAGGAATATGACTCATGGTCCGGGAGGGTCATAAGCTCAAGCCAGTGAGCAGTCCAGTTACCTGCCCAGAGCACACAGCTGCCACGTAGCTTCTGTTGCTCCGGTTCCACCACCACAGCAAGGCACTGACTTGTACTCCCTCCCTGGGCAGGTAGAATCCAGCCAGGTCTGGATTGAGTGCCAACCTTTGCCCAGGGGCTAGATAGTCTCTTTCCCGCTGCCAACATCCTGCAAGATGTGTTCAGTAACCCCCTCCCCCAAGCCTGGTGGAAACAGGGCCCCAAGACTGCTTGGTCCTAGCTTGACCCACCCAAGCCTCGGGGCTTTTCTGTCAGGCAGAGTCTAGTCAGACAAGTGTTGGGTGAAAATGGACTGGCCTGGTGCTGAAATTAGTGCCTGCACAGGAAAAGCACACCTGTGGGTCAGGTGTCTGCTGCCTGTAGCCTGCAGAGCCAAGGTCAGTCGGGCTTCCCCACCCCACCCCCACCCACCCTGTCCGGCCTGTTCCTTGCCTGTGAGCCCTATCACTGCCTTGCAAATGCCAGAAAAGCACTCAGACATCTGTGAAAAGGCTCCTGCAGAAGCCGGGAACATGAGAACCTCACGGCCTGGAGAGAGCTTCCGAGAGGGCCCAGAGGACTCGTGATGGTGTCTCACCAGCCCATCCCACCCTGCAGGCCATCCCACCCATGGGCTCAGTTTAGGCCAGCTAGCATTTAGTGTCTACTCTGTAGGATGATTTCCTGAGGCAGCCCAGCAACAAAACAGGACTCAAGACTGCAGTGGAGTGCTGTGAAGAAAGCACTTGGGAACAGGGCGCTGGCTGAGTCATGAAGGCAGATGCAACAAGTCAGTGACAAGTCAGAGAAAACAGGTTCCGCACGCTGGCCTGCAACTACTGAGACCAGAGTGGGAAAAACTATAAGAAACCACTACCAACTCTCACCATGTCCAGGCCACCAGAGAGCAAGCTGAAGTCTGGTCTCAAAAGAGTGAGGCTGTGAGGTCTCAGCGGGCGGAGCCCAGGCCTCAGGGGAAATATGAAAGGGCCTTGGGAGTTCACAGGGCTGCGGAGGTCTCCAGTGCTGCAGAGACTTTTCGTGAGTGCAGCCCTGAGGCCAGGGAAATGGATAATGTGCCTGTTGACAGAACGACTGAGCCTTCAAGCTTTGGCTGCAGACCCCGTTTAAAGCAGGAGGAGCTGAGGGGAGGGTGGCAGAAGAAACAGGCAACAGCGGTGGCTCGCGCCTGGCACAGACGTGGGCACAGGGCGAGGCTGGGATCCAGAAAAAGGAAGAAAGACCAGGACAGGACCAAGGTTACAAGGCCAAGCTCAGCATGGCCGACCAGCCAAGCGCATTAGCCTAAGCCCTGGTGCTGTAGCCCGTGCAGACTGGGTGAGCCTGTGGGCACAAAGGCCTTGGCTAGGGGATTTCCAAATTGCCGGTCAGGGTGGGGATCACTGGACCCCGTGCCCAGTTCAGCCCTGTTCCCACAGCCAGATATCTCAGGACCTGGAGCTTCAGAAAGGAGGGTTCTGCACCTGAGAAGCCTTGGGGAGCCTCTATCCCAAGGAAGATGTGAGGTCAGGTTTACACAACAAGTCAAAGGGATACGAGCGACCTCCCGCAGCCAGGACATGTTCAAGGTGCCTTGCCGCAGAGGGCCACAAGCCAGGCCCTCGACTCCAAACACTAGCCATCTGTGAGGCCCCGCCCATCCCCCTTGCAGTTAGGGTTGGAGTATCATGGGCCTCTAGCAGAAATAAAGCGTAGGAGTGACAGGGAAAAGGATGCTGAAGGGATGGATACAGAGCAGCCTCGCCTGCCTGGCCCGAGTGCGTGAGCCCTGCCGCGCAGCCTTATGCACATAGCAGGGCGTCATCCCAGCCCAGCAGCTTTCACGGTGGAGGCGGCAGCCCCAGGTGAGAGCTGAGGGCTCTGCCTCGGAGGAGGCTATAACTCCCACTCTCCCGCCCCAGGAACACCTTCTCAGCCCAGACACTGCTTACTCATGCATCATGGCTTGCATGGGTGACCTGCGTTGCCCCCATTCCTTGATGAACCATCTCCGCTGCTAAACAGCAGTGAGGCCAGTTACAGTTCCCACTGCCTTTAATGATGTGGGATTTGGATCTCTGGCTAAGCTTCTTGATGTGGTTCGAGTACTTGGGCTTCAAACGTGTCTTAGGCCTTACGTTGTGCTAGTGCGGTGACGTTCCAGCCCCGCCCCCAGCTCACCCAAGCCTCCGGCACATGATGCTCTCTTGCAGGATGAGAAAGCACGGATTGAAGAGCTGGGCGGCTTCGTCTCACTCATGGACTGCTGGAGAGTCAACGGGACCCTGGCAGTGTCTAGAGCCATTGGTAAGGGGGTACGTGGGGCTGCAGGGTGGGGAGCCACGTGCTTACTCAGTGACTCAGGGTAGAATAGTGCTCCCTGAAGTACAGCTTAGAGCCCTCTTACAGTGGAGCTGCCTCCAAATAAGCCCACAAGAAAAGGTCCGCCCAACCTAGTGGATCCCAGCTTGCCACAGTCTCCCAGGCCCCCCGCTGCTTGTAAGCTGCTGCTCTCTGCCGCTTCCTCAGCACTAGGACGGGTGGGCATGGTCGCTCTAACCAGGAGAGGCTCGGGAGCACGGCGCAGTTTCTATTGCCTGTGTAGTATCACAGCCCAGAAGTTAGTAAGTAGGAAACGTGCAGCTCATTTTATGGTAAAGTGCTTGCCTAGCGGGCACACAGCCCTGGGCTGCTTAAACCAGGCATGGGGCACACGTGCCAGAGCCCCGCTCTGGATAACACCGACCAGTGCCTGGATATGGGGCGGGAGGCTGAGAAAATAAAAAGATACGAGCTTTTTTATACAGTATACATCCATGCGAACCAGAAGATTCTTGGAACAGAAACAAAAGCTACCAATTACTTTAGTTATCTATCTGCTTAGACTTCTTTCATCTCAAGGCTAAGGAAGTATATCAAGCTCACATCCACACCTGGTAATAATAAATAACTTTCTTATCTAAGAAGTTAGCCAGCTCAAGGATCTTGTCCTCAAGGCTGTGTGAGAGTTTTCAAGCCAAGGTCGTAAGTTCTCAGGCTTGCATCTGTTATGCACTTCAAAGAAACAACTCGGGACACTCACACCTGTACCTCACCCTGGCATTCAGGAGGTGGATGGACGAGGATCAGAAAGTCAAGATTCTGATCCTGGAGTACATGAGGCATCCGAAGCCAGCCTGGGCTGGAGATCTTTCCTCAAGTAGAAAAATAAAAAAATCAGAGACCTTCTTTAGGTCCTCCTAAAATACAGTAGGAAACCCCTAGCCACAGTTAAATATTCCATAGATGGGGTTCTCTCAGCCCATTCGTGCTAATGATTCTTTTTGTTTGTTTGTTTTTCGAGACAGGGTCTCTCTGTGTAGCCTTGGCTGTCCTGGACTCCCTTTGTAGACCAGGCTGTCCTCGAACTCACAGTGATCCATCTGCCTCTGCCTCCCGAGTGCTGGGATTAAAGGTGTGCGCCACCACTGCCCGGCCTGTGCTAATGATTCTTGCTTGCTTGTTTGTTTGTTCTCAAAAAAAAAAAAGCTTAAGATCCCTTTTCTTCTTCGAGAATAGCTTCCCATTCTTCTGCTTACACCCACTGTGAGCCATGCCTGCCCCTTCCCACAGCTCCAGCTCCATCTAATCCCTGGGCGTCTTGGCGTCTTCCCTTCTCAGCCTCCTGAAGAGGCTTGTTGGCTCCTTCCTCACAGCCTGTCTCTGTGCTGTGTGGCTGTTTCTCTCTCAGCATACTGGAGGCGGCAGCCGTTCCTGGATTGAGGGCTGCTCCCGTAGAGCTGGGGGGAGACTGCTCTGAAAAGGCTGGGAAGCGTTAGGCAGGCGACCCCCTCAAGAGCCAGCTGGGCACTGGACCTGCATGCCCTGGGGGATGGTGCTGAGAGGTTGGTCCCTGGGCATGTGGGAAGGAAGAAACAAGGAGGCTCTTCTGTCTATTCACTCCCAGGGGACGTCTTCCAGAAGCCCTACGTGTCTGGCGAGGCAGATGCGGCATCCAGAGAGCTAACGGGCTCGGAGGACTACCTGTTGCTTGCCTGCGATGGCTTCTTCGATGTCGTCCCCCACCATGAAGTCACAGGGCTCGTCCACAGCCACCTGATCAAGCAGAACGCCAGTGGCTTGCATGTTGCTGAGGAGCTGGTGGCTGTGGCCCGTGACCGGGGCTCCCATGACAACATCACAGTCATGGTGGTCTTCCTGAGGGACCCGCTGGAGCTGCTGGCAAGTAGAGCCCAGGGGACAGGGGATGCCCGAGCAGATGTAGGAAGCCAAGACTTGCCCACTGGCCTCTCAGAACTTGAGACCAATACCTCACAGAGCGGCTAAGTGGTCAAGCCCCCAGCCCCATTCTGTCTCTCCCTCTGCCCTTGTGATCCCTCCCCCTCAAAGACCTTAGATCCAACAGATATAATACTGGGCAGAGGTGTACACCCTCACAGCATTCCCTTAGCAACCCAGCCCTTCATGTTGCCTGCCTGTCTTCATAGATACAGAGCTGCAGTAGGCAGCTTGGGACCTCAGATGGAAGAAGCATAGGAAAATGGCTGAGATGAGCAGGGCAGGACAGGGCTGGCCACAGAAACCACGGGCACCTGCCAGCAGCCTAACCAAAACCACAGGTCTTGGGTACCCTCACACAGACCTTTCAGGCCCATCCTGGGATGAGGTCTGCAGCCCAGTGTCCAGCCTTGGCTTGTGGCTTCCCACTGTACCCAAGCCTGGGGTTTGGTCTGCACTAACAGACAGGCTTGCAGTCCTGCTTGACTGAGCGTCCCAAAGAGGAGACATTGGCCTGTGTGGGAGGAGCACCAGGGGACTGGCGCACTGCCACTCCACGCTGAGTACTAAGGCTACTAGGGCCTTCTAGACTTCTCTCTTTCCCTTGAGCATCCTGGGGAGGTGAAGTCAGGTGTGTGTGTGTGTGTGTGTGTGTGTGTGTGTGTGTGTGTGTGTGTGTGTGTGTGTGTGTGTGTTGTGTGTGTGTGTGTGTGTGTGTGTTTGTGTGTGTGTGTGTGTGTGTGTGTGTGTGTGTTTTGTTTGTGTGCTTAGATTTACTGCAGGGAACGGTCTAATCCAGAGTCAGTATTCAGGTTTTGTCGTGTTTTATCAGTGCCAAGCTGACCCACAAGGTCATGTAATTTAAGCAAAGCTTAGCATTCATTTTATTCCTGAGAAGTATTTTACTTTTGTGTGTTCATGGAGACATTTGCAGTATTATTGATTTTTTTTCCCCCTTAAATCAGGATGGAAACAAACTTTTCCAGGTTGTGTTAATAAGCCACTTAAGTGCCTTAAACAGCTTTGGCGAAGACAGGAACTGCAGAGCATCGTGGGCCCTGATAGGCAGACATGTTGGGTTCTCAAAAAGGCAGTATGTGTGGTGGGAAGACATGCTTTGGGCTGGCACTCGGTCTGGGAAGGACCTTTTGTCCTTCTTGGCACCTCAGAACTTCCTTGAAATGATCAGCAGAGGCTGTGACTGGGCGTCTGGGGTGACACTGGCCTCCTTGCTCACCCTTGGAGTCCAGCTGGGAAGACCTTACTGCTGTGCTCTGGGACTAGGAGTTCCAGACTCTCTTGGTGTATTTGTAGTCACATTGAGCACATTGCTCGGGGAAGGGACTTTGACCAGGCCAGCTGTCTAGAGCCCTGGGGAGGGGAGGCTGCTAGCAGCCAGGCAGCCACAGTCACCACCTTTCCTCTGTGACTGGTGTCCTTCCCTGCTGGACTCTGTCCCCTACCTAAGCAGCATTCCTAGAGCAGTGATGGATAGAATCAGACAGGGAGGGGGAAGGGCAGCCAGAGTGGAAGGACTGAGGTGGCCCTCAGCAAGGGCCAAGTGTGAGTCACGCTGCTCTGTGCGGACACTGGCAGGTCCAGAGGGTAACAGTGGCTTAGCAGAGGCCTAGGGAGGGCAGCAGTAGGAAGGAGAGAGCCCTAGTGAGGCCTGCAGAGCTTTGCTCAGTGCACCTAAGCCCTCTTTCAGAAGAAGCAAGGATGCTCATGCATTTGCCCCTAAGGCAAGTCCACTGTCTGGCAGTAGGGGAGGAGCCAGCCAGATTTGGCAGGCTGGGCAGGCCACCTGTATGCTTGGCATTCACCTAGTCTCACAGCAGGAATGGAGGACTTGGGGCCCTGTAGTCAATTATTTGGTCAAAGTCTCTTGATAGGAAGCATCCTAGTCACTTGGTCACTCAGATGATAACCCGTACCGACTAGGTATTGCTCAACTTGGAGGCCAGCTGCCATCTGGGGGTCAGAATCCAGGAGCCACAGTACCATCTCAGCACAGGGTGGCATTGTTGGTCCAGCTTGCCTGTAGCAGCAACCCTGATAGAGAAAATTATTGTCTTTGGTTTTCTCCTTTTTTTTTTTTTTTTTTTTTTTTTTTTTTTTTTTTGCTAATCTTTCTCTATTCGTTGCTGGGAAGAATAGAATCTGAGCCCACATAGACGTCCCTTGATGGTCTCATTCACACTCACATGTAAGGCTGTACCAGGTAGCAAGGCCTCAGGGTAAAGGGAAGCCTCTTTTCCAGGCTTGTTTGAGTGCCTCCCCCTCCCCCTTCCCCCACCCCCACCCCAACCCATCTGCAGTGGTGATAACCATGCCCCTGCCTGGCACTGGTCCGGAACGAATGTTAGGCGCTGCTCCATCTTTACCTAGTGGCCAAGGGAGACTACACACAGGGAAGGAGTCTTCTGTGTTGACTGGAGCCGCTGGTACCTAGCCTACAAGACTTCTTGGCCACCTCCTCTTCAGGCTCTCATCCCAAGAGGATCCCCTAGCCAGGTTGATTTCACTTCTCCAGTCCCAGCTTTGCCACCACCACACTGTGAGCTAAACAACAAGCCTCTGTGCCTCTGTGCACCCGGTGACCCTTTAGGGTAAGGCATGGAGAGTGTGTACAGCCTTACCAGCAGCTGCCGGAGCCAAGGAGCCCATCCTCCATCAGCAGCACTGAGGGCTTAAGTAGTATTACTGTCTATTCTTAAAATGAAGTGGGCTGGAAAAGAGCTGAGTTACAGGCACCAGTGCCTTGCATGGATCCAAGAGCTGAAACAGTCAGGCTGCCTTTGCAGGTAGCGCTGCCTCCCAACCTCAGGCCGTAGGAGTGAGAGGTGGGAGGGCACAGGCAGACGGTAAGGGTTTGAGTCAGAATCCAGCATAGCAGTGGTGTGTTCTTAGGGGTGTGGAAGCAAGGTGTCTGCAGCATAGCTCTGGGAGTCTTGGGAAGGCCCCTGACATTCGCCATGATCTGTCTGCCCCTGCCCTCCTGGGTCCTGCATGCAGTGCCCCACCCCCCACCCCCATGGTAAGCATCAGCATAGGTATCCTGGCTACCTCAACTGTATCCTCAGGGCCAGGACAGCCCTGGCCATACTGCCGGGAAGCCAGGCCAACCTGTGTGAAGCATGCTGTGCTTTTAGTTTGGTTCTGCCTCTGGAGCCTCCAGGGATCATGCTCTGGAGTCCTGTGCCAAACACCGAGCTTTGCCATTTACATGCCGCGTGGGCCTTGCCAAGGGTTATTTCAGGGGGCCTTCCTGGGAATCTTGTTCTAAGGCACCGTGTTTCTCTAGTCTTGGGGACAGGTCCCAAGGTCATGAGTTCATAGGACAGTTCTCCCCTGGGACCCCTGTACTGGTGTCAATAAACCACATACTCAAGATTCCTGAGTGCTACTTGCCTTTCTCCCCTGACTGTCTGTGGTTACTTCTGTGTCTCTGAAAAAATACTTAACAAAAAACCAAGGTGTTGACTAGAGGTGTTCTAGAGAGTTCGGCCCATGGTTAACCACGTGTGCTTCAGCAAGAACATGGCTTTCTACCTCAAAGCCAAGCCAGAAAGTGTGAGAAGTGACCGGGGACCCACACTCAGTGTTTGGCTTCTAAAAGCCGAGTCCTCCCTCCTGGTTTCCACAATTTCCCAAAATAGAACCAACAACTTAGGACCACGCATTGAAAACCTGAGCCTCGATGCCCTCCTTAGGCCTGCAGGTGTACATGCAGGCAGAACTCTGTATATATCATAATAAATAAATAGATCTTTAAAAAAAAAGAAAGAAAGAAAACCTGAGCCTCCAAGACACATTTTTGGATTCAGGGACCTCTTGGCCTCCAGGGTATGTGTGAAAGCTGCTGTGGATTTGAGATAATACCTAGCCAGCCACTTGTAGTTATCCTGAGACTGTCCAGCCTACAGCCATGGGGGGCTAATAATGGGGGATCAGACATCTACGGTGCCTCATTGCTGCCAAGAGCCTAGATGTCTGAGGCGTTCGGCCACTAAGACAAGATTCTCCGGGACAGCAGTCAGCTTGGGCCACCGTGGGTGTAGACCCTCTCAGGACTTAAGGGACCACTTGCATGGAAACTAGAAGCACTAAGCATTTCTTCTGTCTCCACCTGCCCTCTGCCTGGCACTCTCCACTTCCTGCATGCAGGGCCAAGGGCACAGGCTCTCAGAAGACACACACACACACACACACACACACACACACACACACACACACACACACACACGAATGTACTGAGCTCTCCCTGACCATTCTGAGACAGGGTTATGGGTCGCTTTTTTTTTCTTGTTTACATTTTCCCCTAAGTTCTGTTCTCTTAATACAACAAACATGCTTTTGTTCTCAGTCTAATTTTATTTCAGTAGAACAGATGAAGTTAAAAATTCCATATTTGGGGGTATATTATTTTGAAATACCCAAATGAATTAGTTAACGTCCACAGCCTTGTGATTAAGACCCTGAAGGGAAAAAAAAAACATGTTATGGAAGAAATTTCATTTTGGCTCACAGTTCCAGAAGGGCACAGTCCTTCTGGACAGGAAAGCCATGCTAGGAGCGGAAAGCCAGCCCAGCGGCCTGAAGAGCAGATATCATCCATCCATACACAGGAAGCAGGAAAAGACCAGAAAGAGGGGCCAGCTCTAACCCTCCAAAGCTCACCCCAGTGACCTGCTTTCCTCACAAGGCTGCGCCTCCCCAAGCAGCACCACCAGCTGAGGACCAAATGTCTAAACACTCAAGCCTGGGGGCTGGGGGGCTGGGGGTGGGCGGTATTTCACACTCACGCCAGAACACCAAATACTCTTAAAATACCCCTTAGAAGCCTCTCGCTAAGGGAAGTCATGAAGAGCTGGGGTTGCCATGGAAACAAAGCTGCAGCATGGTGCTGTGCATCAGGATTTAAATACAATTCTATAACCAAGTCAAGTTAAAAGGTATTGTGTGCCATCTAGAAACCATTTTTGCCAAGAACAACTGCGGTACCTGACTTGTGAAGATGCTTTAGGCTGGATGTGGTAGCACATACCTTTAATCCTAGCACTAAGAGAGGCAGAGGCAGGGGATCTCAGAGTCTGAGGCTAGCCTGTTCTACATAGTAAGTTCTAGGACAGTCAAGGCTATACAGAGAAACCCTGTCTTGAAAAACCAAAAAAGGGGAAAAATCAGCTGGTAGCATAAGAGAAGGATGCTGAGACTCAGATCCACAGTCCAGGTAGTTAAGTCAGGGTGTGGAAGACCACAGCCTGGAAAGGCCATCTCAGCAGGTGGGTATCAGAGTTAGACAAGGCTCAATGTTCTAATGAAGGGCATAGGACTACAGAGCCCAAATGATTGGCAAGAGACTGGTCCTTCGAGAGGTGCCTGAACAGGTTAGGAACCTGCCAGGGAGCTGTTACAGCAGGTGGCCTTGCCTAGACCCAACTCCCCATCTGACTCTAGACCTGCAGGTCTCCATCCCTCCACAATGACCTCCAGCTCAACTTCTGAGACCTCGTCCACCTTACAGACAACCAGTAGCTGGACTGGGTGGACCTTGCTCCCAGAGGCCTCAGCGGCGGTACGCACATGCAGAGTCAAGCAGCCAGGAGCCCCCAGTAAACAAGGAAACTGCTCTTCGGGACAACAGAAAGCCTTCCCTGTGCCCTTAGGGGTCAATGCATCATCTCAAGTCAAGATGACTGAACCACCAGTGGTGGGGCTCAGTCCAGCCATGTAGCAGGCATCAGCCTGGCATGTGACCTGCAGCTCCCAAAGTGGGGATGAGGGATAACAGACGAAGGAGCACAAAGCCAGCGACCAAGTCGCCACCAAGATAGATAGCAGGGCCTGCCAAGTCCACAGGGGCAGTTTTCAGAGTCCCCAACTATAGTTTGTGCCATTCGGTTTGTGATCCCTTCCTCAAACAGGAAAAGGAGGTGGCAAGTAGCAGCCTCACCCTGGGCTTTCTCGGGGAGCTACAGAGAGCGTTAAAGCTGCCTGAATAAAGTACAGCCTCAGAATGCTAGAGAGGATAGGATGACGGGTGATCCCAAACGAAGTATTTATGAAAATGCCGTAAGGAAACTTGTTACTGCGTAAACTATCAAAAGTCAAAAAGTCTTGCAATAAACTTCATCTCTGCCTCTTAAGTATCCTGAACTAATCCCTAGACTTAGGGGAGGCCTGCTGCACTCCTTCCTCCCGAGCCCTGTCTCAGCCCAGGGCCTGTCCACCCTACCTGTGCCTTTAGGCCTCACTCCTGTTCCCCCAGCCTTGTCTGCCTTGTTTCTCTGAGCCCTTCCCCAATCACCCAGGCTGCCCATTCCAGTGCTAACGACCATGCTCCATGGAAGGCAACATAATCTACTGCTGTTGGTCTGGGGCAGTAAGGACCCGGATGCTGGCGGTGGGGGAGGTGGCAGAACCAGGCAAAGAGGCAGGGATTTTTGTTTGTTTGTTTAATTTCACACATGTGCATAATGCATACACTCCTACACCTACCCTCTCACATCTCCCTGCTACCCCGTAAACCACTCCTCTCCCCTACAAACCTCTTTTCTCTGACTAGTGGGCCGATGCCTAGCCTGTCCCCAGAGCTCCCGCCCCCAGGGGACACAGCTGCCCACTAGGCAGCAAGCCCAGGAGAGGATGATGCCGGCATGCAAATCTGGGAGGTCCTGATTGAGCCCTGCCCCTGCTACCCACGCATCCATCTGTCTTCCTCCTCCCCCCACCCACACAACTCCTCCAGAGCCCCTGGCAAAACCTCCTTAAGTATACGCTGCCTTTCTGTTCCCTGGTGAGTCGGCTCGTGTAGCTGAGTCTCCAGATGGTGGTTTGCGTCCCCCTGTCCTCCAACTGCGTGTAGCCTGACACCCTCTCCCAGAGCCACCAGATGGGAGTGGGGGAGGCCTGGAGAGCAGATGAGTGCAAGCTGGAGGTAGCTCACCCAAGGGACCGAGCTACCAGGCCAGAGCCGGAGGTATGTGTGAGACTCAGCCAGGAAGAGAACAGCAAACCTGACACAGAAAGCAGGAGCCACGGCTGCCAGGGCAGGTGGGATTGGGCCTTATTTTTCCACCAAAAAAAAAAGGTTTCTTTCTGAGGAAGGAAACCTGAAAACCAGGCCCCCTTCCCCCCCCCCCCTCCGCACCATGGCTGGGTCTGGAATGTAGCAGAAGCAGAGAAAGGGAGGCAGGAATCTGAGCCCACGTTGTTATCTAACTCAACCCAACCCCGCCCCCCCCCACCTCATCCTCCACCTTCCCATCTCCGCCTCCTCAACTTGCCTGGGACCTGGATGGGCTCTAAGGCAACCAAAGATCAGTCAAAGAGGACTTCAGATGGGACCCTTGGCACATAGGTCACCCTGGGTCTATAATCCCAGCTCTTAGGGGGGCCACAGAAGAGATCTGGGGCCCTTTAGCTAGCCAGCTGTAGTAGACTGATGTATACCATACAATCTAGGTAGTTCAACAATGGCTGTGTCACAGCAAAAATGTCAAGAACCATGCTGGAGACATGGCTCAGTGGTTAAGAGCACTGGCTCCTCTTCCAGAGGTCCTGATTTCAATTCCCAGCAAGCACATGGTGGCTCACAGCCATCTATAATGGGATCTGATGCCCTCTTCTGTCATACAGACATACAGGAAGACAGACTACTCATTTACATAAATCTTTTTTTTTAAGGTCAAGAATGTGATGGTTAAGCCAGGTGCGGTTGCACATGCCTATAATCCCAGTACTCAGGAGGCAGATCTCTGTGAGTTCGAGACCAGCTTGGTCTACAAAGTGAGTCCAGGACAGCCACAGCTACACAGAGAAACCCTGTCTCAAAAAAAAACAAAAGAGAAAAAAAAAATCTGGTAGTTGCGAGGGTGAATTGCCTGATAGCTGCCAGTCTTCAGTCTACATTAGAAGCCTAAAAAAGCTAGTTCTGGTATCAGGGAGGAGTGCAGCAGTTGCAGCACTCATGAATTTACCAGCAAGAATGAGGGCAAGCAGGCAAAAAAGCAAGCCTCCTTTTTTTCCCATCTCCCTTCTAAGTTGCCACCAGAAGATGCCACCTACATTTAGCATGAGTCTTTCCATTTTAAGCAGTATCCCTCAGAGAGGGACGATAGCACACACCTTTACTCCTAGCACTTAGGAGGCGGAGGCAGGCAGATCTCTGTGAGTTCAAGGCCAGCCTGGTCTACAGAGCAAGTTCCAGGCCAGAGAAAGGTACATAGACTCCATCACACACACACACACACACACACACACACACACACACACACACACACACAATGGGAGGGAGGGGAAAGGAGAGGGGGAAGAGAAGGGAGGAGGGGAGAGGAAGGGGAGGAAAGGGAAACAGTGCCTAGCACTTAATTGATAGCAGATCCAGACAACTTGGCAGCCATGTGTATCCATCCATCCTCCTCAGCACCCTACCAGGTCAGTGAGAGCCCCTCTCTCTAAAGAAAAACATAAAAAAGATGGAATTTGAGGAATGACACCTGAGGTAGTCCTCATAGATGTAACACACACACACACACACACACACACACACACACACACAGGTCAAAAAAGTTATTTTACCTAATAATCGCCTACAGCACAGAATCTTGTGGCAGAGGCAGTGTCAGGAGCATAGTGAGTGGACAGTGGACACCTGCTGGGGCCTTGGATGGTTGGAAACTAGTGCTCACTACAGCAAAAATCAGTTTGTATACTACTATTTTTGTATTTTCTTCCTGCTTGTTTGTTTTAGAAGGACCTCAGGTATCCCAGGCTGGCCTTGAATTTATGACTGAGTTAAAACTGGCCTTGAACTCCTAACCCTCCTTCCTCCATCTCCCAGGACTGGAATGACAGCTGTGCACCACCACACTGTGCGACCAGAGAAGCCAGCATGTAGCTAGAGAGGGGTGATGTGTCCAAACCCCAGAAATCTCAATCTTGAGATTGGCCAGAGTAACCCTCCCTCCCTGTTCCCTGCCAGCACTACTCCCCCCCACCCCACCCCCACCTCCGCAATTCTCTGAGTACAGTCACTAGCCTGGCACCTGGAATTCCTCTCCATGTAACTAAAGCATCGCCAGCATTCCAGCCCCAACCAATGATATGAGCCCACCCCGGAGATCCCCTCCCACTGCCCCAAGGTTCGCACAGCCCTTGTGCACCTGAGTAAAGTGCCCTGGCTGTTTCACCAGAGAGCTGCACGCTAAAGGGCTGTAACACCGGAAGAGCGGCTTCAGAGAAGGTGGTCAACCCTAGACCGGAACTCTCCGACCTGACCTGCCGGCCCACATGGGCTTTGTTCCTTAGTCCTGTGCCTGCACGCTCAGGTGCCTGGATGCTCCCAAGGAAACATAACACTGAAAACCCAGGAGAAGGACACACACACACACACACACACACACACACTTCCCTTTGGACTGGGATCCTACCGACTCACTCATTCCAACTCCACTTTCTCCTTCCCAGCCTGGTAGGCAGCAGCACCAGGACGCCCCGCCCCCCACCCCCCCACCCCCCATCCTCCCACTCCCCCACCCCCCATCCCCCCACCCCCCACCCCCCATCCCCCCACCCCCCATCCCCCCATCCCTCCATCCCCCCACCCCCCCAACCCCCCCACCCCCCCACCCCCCCACCCCCCCCACCCCACCCCAGGGAGAAAGCAGAGCTCAGAACTGTTTTTGTTTCTGTCCCCTTTCCTCCCTTTCCTCTCGGCGGCAGCAGCAGCAGCAGCAGCATCGGTGTGTTACTGCTAGGGCTGAGCTACAGTTCTCACCCATGCCAAGATTACACTCTCTCACTGAGCGATGCGTCTAGCCCTGTATTCTCCAGTTTCCTTGTTTGGTTGGTTTTTGTTTCTGATTCAGGGTCTCTTGTAGCCCAGGCTGGACTCAAGCACTCCTGTACCTTCCAAATTCTGAGACTGCAAGCACACATGATCACACCTGACAGGGGAACGTGTGTGTGTGTGTGTGTGTGTGTGTGTGTGTGTGTGTGTGTGTGTGTTCACATGAGGGGGTACATGTATGTGTGGAGGGGAGCATACATGTGAGTGAATACTGGAGGGCAAAAAAGCCAGCCTCAGCTGTCTTCCTGAAGCCACCTTGTGGTTTTGAGACAAAATCTTTCATTGGACTTCACCAAGTGAGCTAAATTAGTAAGACCAGTAGCTCCAGGGAGCCTCCTGTCCCTTTACCTCCCTGGTGCTGGGATACAACATGTGCCGCCATGCGTGGCTTTTATTATGAGGGATCTTGAAGTCAAACTCAGATCTTCCTGCTTGCAAGGCAAGCCTTTTTTCCCCCCTGATTTTATCTTATGTGTCTGAGTGTTTTGCCTACATACATGTATGTGCATCACATGTATGCAATGTCTGTGTGGGCCAAAAGAAGATTCCCTAGGACAGGAGATTGTTGGTGCTGGGAAATCAGGCCCGCGTCCTCTGGAAGAGTAGCTAGTGCTTTTAACCACTGAGTCATCTCTTCAGCCCCAATGCAAGCAATTTAGCAACTGAATTATTTTCCCAAACCATTTTCCATGTTATTAATAAGTTTTAAAATCAGAAAAGTATCATTATTTCATAAAGCCAAAATGTACTGTTCATTGCTCAACTTCGGCCGACTTATTTCAGAGCCCACACTGGTATGGATGGTTGAGTAGAGGAGAGAGCAGCCTTCTGTGGTCAGAGAAAGGGCAGGCAGGGAGATAAGAGCCAGGGGCCCTGCTGCTCACCAGAGCTGATGCAAAGGCAGCAATTTGGTGGAGACCTGGAAAGGAGGTCTTCTAATGAGTCTTAATGGTGACAAATGCCTAGGACTACAAAAAGAACACAGAGCAGACTTCAGGCCTCCAGTCTGTGACTCAGCCTCCAAGCTTCTGGGCAGTTTTGGCCTAGAGACTGGCTAATTGATGCTTTTTGGCACCCGTTCTATTCAATAATACATAGACCAGAGGCCTAGAGGCCACCATGGGCCTGGCTGACTCCAGGAGAAGCCAAGGCAGCGCTATAATCCTAGCACTCACAGAGGCAAGAGGGCTGCCGGAAGCTGGAGGCCAGTCTGTTCTACACAGCTGGATCCTGGAGCGGAGTGGGCCTTCTGTCCACGTCACTTAACAAATGTCCACTCCTGTGGAGCTGTAGATAAGGCCTGAGAGGGACACAGAAAACTACCAGATGCCAAGGAGAGCAAAAGACCCGAGCTGTGGCTGGGATGCTCAGTCCCATGCGGATTGCAAGAAGCATCTCACTGCAGAAAAGCGCCCTCCTCAGTAGAGGAGACGCCAAGGAGAAGCCGGTGTGAGTTCCCTTCTACCTGATCCCTGGTCTACATGGGTTCTAGGACATCCGGGGTTACATGGTGAGACCTCTGCTCTCCTGTGCTTTGAACATTCGTCCCCTGTAACAAGCTGAGGAAGGGGACAAGGTAAGGCTCTCTGCCGGCAGCTCGGGTCACCCTGGCAGCTGCTCACACTCAGAGAGCTCCAGACTGGAGGCCAGAGAAGCCTCAGGCAGGAACTGAGGCTGGGCTGGAGGTGAGAGGACCAGTGCCACCCTAAGCCCAGAATCAAGAAACATTCATCTATAGATATTTTTGGAGTAACAGAAACACTGTCCACCTTGTTTTGAGCCTCGACGGTGTTAGTGAACTCATTGGTCCAGATGTGTTAGCTTTATGTCTGAGACTAGTACAGCTTCCACGAAAAGAATGCAACACAAACACACAGAGAGATGCCGGGGCTTGCAGTCCAGCCGATGACGCCTGTGCTTGGGAGTTCACAAGGCTGAAGCATAGTGAGACCCTACTTTAAGATAAAATACTCAAGTCAGATTCTGGTAACCCAAGCAGTGGTATCTGGGGTCCTCACTGGGAGATGCCCTGAGGCAGACCACAGATGGATGATGAGCTGGCCATGTTCGAGGGTGGCTACTGGCCTTATGGCTAGTGGACCTATTGGTAATAAGCCATAGCCACTGCCCATATGCCTACCCAAAGGGTGACCACTAGCCAAAACACCGGTGAGCCCCTGAGTAGGGGTGGGAGGTGGCCTTCACTGAAGTCCCCACATGCCCAGACAGCTGCTCATCACAGTTGGGCAGAGACCTAGGACGGTACAGCCTCTTTCCCAAGAGTCAGGGCAGGTATGTACATGTGTGCAAATATGGGTGTGAGAATATGTGTGTGAGAGAACACAAGTGTGTGAGTAAAGATGCAAGCATGTCATGTGTGCTTGTGAGTGTGTCCATAAGCATTTGAGTGTGAAGGGAATATGAGTGTGTATGTATAAAATTGTGTGTGTGAGTATAAGGCAGTATAGTGGGATGTATCTGTGATGTGTGTGTGTGTGTGTGTGTGTGTGTGTATGTGTGTGTGTGCACATGCATGCTGCATGGCTCTGAGTATCAAGTGTGAGAGTGTGAGCCGTGTGGCTGCCCATGTAGCCGAGTAGATTTAAACAGAACTCATTTCTTAGAAATCAGACGTGTGTACCAGCAGTTGGTGTTCAGCATCTTGCTGAATTCTTAAGTCTTGACAGATAGTCACTTGCCTAGTTTAGAGAGTAAATCAGAGTTGGCACAGTGCTGCTGAGCCTGGGTTGTGTGGCAGCCAAGGACCGTAAAGGTGACAAGCCTAGGATTTACTCTCTACTTTGCCTATGAAGCAAGTCCCTCTTGTGGGGAGTGGAAAGCCTCAGGGGTGTGACAGTGCTTTCCATGCTATCATAGTTAGCTTTAATTATTAATTTGATTAGTCACCTGGGAAGAAAGTCTCGATAAGGGACTGTCTACATTGGGTTGGCCTATGGGTGTGTCTATGGAGAGTCATCTTACTGGTGTTAATTGATTTGGGAAGACCTGTCCCTCAACAAGGCAGGAGGTCCTGAATTGAATAAAAGGGAAGAAATACAGCTGAGCACAAGCCAGCAAATGAGCATGTGTGCATTCAGTGTGTGTGTGTGTGTGTGTGTGTATGTGTGTGATATTTCTGCCTTGACTTTCCCACAATGATGACCCTTCTTCAGAGACAGGGTTTCTCTGTGTGTAGCCTTGGCTGTCACTTTGTAGACCGGGTGGCCTCGAACTCACCAGGGCCCACCTGCCTCTGCCTCCCAAGTGCTGGGATTAAAGGTGCACCATCACGCCTGCTCCCTGAGTTGCTTCTTGACCATGTATTTTATCACAGCGACAGAAATGAAGCTAGCTAGATCTCATGCCTGCCCTTGTGCAAATGGATTACATTTGTAGTTCAATCTCCAGCCCCACTTAAGTCAACATGGTGGATGATGTGTTCCAGCACTCAGGATGTGGAGGCAGGGGGATCAAAACTTCAAGGTCATTCCCAACTACACAGGGATTTTAAAAATTAGTTTATTTTTGTTTTATGTGTCTCTATGTACGTGTGTGAGGGTGTTGGATTCTCCTGGAACTGGAATTACAGTTGTGAGCTGCCAGGTGGGTGCAGGGAATTGAACCTCGATCCTGTGAAATAGCAGCCAGTGCTCTTAACTGCTGAGCCATCTCTTCAGCCCCTACACAGGGGGGTTGAGGCCACTCTAGAATACACGAGACTCTCCCTCAACAGGCCAGGGGTGGCTGCTTACAGCAAACACCTTTAACTACAAGGGACATATCCCAAGACCTCCAGTAGGTATCTAAAACCAAGGGCAGTATAGAAACCATAAGCCTAACACCTTTGTCAGCTGAGCGCTTGTCACACTGTGGCTCTCTCTTTTACAGATGGGGGGAGGGGGATTAGCACAAATTTTCTTTTGCTTCTTCATAATTTCACAGAAAGATTTTTTTTTTACTGTGGATCTTACCAAATTTAGTGTATAGCTTTTTAATTTTCTTTCTTTCTTTCTTCTTGGCTTTGGTTTTTTGAGACAGGATTTCTCTGTGTAGCCTTGGCTGTCCTGGAACTCACTCTGTAGACCAGGCTAGCCTCAAACTCAGAGAGCTCCACCGACGTCTGCCTCCCAAGCACTGGGATTAAAGGTGTACACCACCACTGCCCAGCACATTTTAATTTTCTTATTAAGTGAAGAATTTTTACCTTTTCACTTAAAAAGAAAAACTGCATATGTATATGGCTTCTTTTTACAATATTCAAATTATCAGTATCAATATTCTTGTGCTCTGGGGCCATTACTAAGTAAAATAAGGGTTCCTAAAACTCAAGCATTTATATACCAGTACAATCCACCCTGACTAGCAGGTGGGTAGCCTATATAGCAGGGATGCACTGGACAAAGAGGTGACTCACATCTGAGTGGGATGGAACCAGTCAGTGCAAACTTCATCGCCCTTACTCAGAATGACACACAATTTAGAACTTACAAATTGTTTATTTCTGTAACTTTCCACTCAGTACCTTCAAATCAGAAGTGACTACAGAGAACTGAGACCACAGAAGGGCAGATATCAAGACGGAACTATTCCAAAGCATAGGAAAGGTCGAGAGTTGTAGAGCCAGCAAGAGAGAGCCTGGGGGCTGTCACCCTCCCCAAGTGCCAAGGTGAGAAGACAGTGTGAAGAGAGGCAAGTTCCAGTCTTCAGCCTTCCTAGTGTTTCTCTCTCCCCCCCCGCCGGCCCCCAGTCTCTTTCCAGAAGAAAACAGCCTAAAGGTCAAAGCAAAGCAGAAAGGCAATGGGTTTGAGGGCCTCTGACACAGAGCAAAGTGCTCTCAGCAGCACGGCCTGCTCATAAGAGAGTGAATGACAACATAAGTGGATCCCTGTGTAAAGATGATACCAGGGTTGTGCTCAGGCCTTGGCAAGAGAAAGCAATGGAAACACACAAACACTGAAAATGATAAGAGCATGTGTGTGTGTGTGCGCGCGCGCGTGTGCGTGCATGCGTGCGTGCACGTGTGTGTGTGTGTGTGTGTGTGCGCGCGCACGTGCGTGCGTGTGTGTTTCCAGGACTAGGAATTGAACATGGGGCCTCCCCCACCCCACATGCCAGGCAAGTGCTTTACCGTGGAGCTACAGCAGCAGCTCCCATGGTCTTCCAACTCTACTGCTCCTGTCATGATCATCAACATTATCATTAACTTCCCAAGTTAACATATAAAGAAATGGGTATTGCCATGTATGTTTGCTCTGAAAATCCCATGCAAAAATCTAGTTCCATCTTAGAGGTGGTGTGAATGAGATGGCACTAGACTTTCGTGCCATGCGTCACACAAGTGACATCATTTGATTTTGTAAAACCTGGTGTCTTGGTCACTGTTCCATTGCTGTGAAGAGACATCATGACCAAGGTCAACTCAAAGTAACTCATTTATTTGGGGGGGGCTTACTTACAGTTTCAAAGGTTAGGTCCATTATTTTTTTAAATATTTTATTTAATTTTAATCTATGGGCATTGGTGTGAGGGTGTCAGATCTTGGAGTTACAGACAGTTGTGAACCTCCATGTGGGTGCTGGGAATTGAACCCGGGTCCTTCGGAAGAGCAGGCAGTGCTCTTAACCACTGAGCCATCTCTCCAGTCCCAGTTAGGTCCATTATTCTCATGGTGAGAAGCATGGTTATACATAGGAGTCAAAGACAGGACCATCAGGAGCTCGAGGCCGTCCTCAGCTGTACAGCGAGTTTGAAGCCTAAGCCCCACAAGACTCTGAGGGTGGGGATGGGACCCTTTAGAAACAGAAACACTGCTAGAACTGCTGGGACGAGGAAAAGAAGGGCTAAAAGAGCTGTTCGACACAGCGTCAGGTAGTATCAGAGATGTGGTGGAGGCTGGGCTGCAGAAGACTCACAGGCAACCTCTGCCTCCGTGCCCCTCTCCTCCCTTTTCTGCCTTCCCCTCAGAGATGACAACAGAGATTAAAGTCAAAAGAGGCAGATGCCATGGTTGGAAAATTGAGCAAATATATGGAGAATAATGCAAGGTAGGATTCTCGCTGCTACAGAGAGTGACAAGTACAGCTCTTAGAGAAAACCCTAAGAAACTGAGCTGAATTCTTTATGAGGATGTGTGCATGCAGCTGTCAGCTTTCAATCACTGTGATTTAAAAAAAAAGTCCTAGATAATAAACTTTAAATAAAGAAAAGCTCAAAGTTTCAGAGATTTAAATTCTGCATGACTTGGTACCATTGCCTGTAGCAATGACATAGAAACTCTATATAAGGACATGTATATATATACACATAACACTATACACACACACATATATATATATACACATACATACATATATGAATTCTCTAGAAATAAGCTTAACAATATATGTGAACTCTCTACATATGGATAGATACCAAGATATAGGAGCCAGCTTGAAAGAGCTCACGTTCAAAGATCTATCTTTGGACCAGTTTAGAATATCAAAATAGAAGCTGATGAGAGTGCAATAGATGTAGCCAATGAGTAAAGTGCTTCCTCTCGTTCGCAAAGCTCTGTGTTTGGTCCAGCACCAGCTCAGGCATGAGGTCTAGAATCTTAAGGGCATCCTTGGCTACATAGTAAGTTACAGCCACTTGGGGCTACAAGAGATCCTGGAGAGAGAGAGAGAGAGAGAGAGAGAGAGAGAGAGAGAGAGAGAGAGAGAGAGAGAGAGAGAGACTGCTAACTAACTGCCTTGAGAATGGAAGCTCTTCTCTGTGCCCAGAAGCAACTCATGAATACAAAAAGGATGACAAATGGAAAGAAAACAGTGATCTGGTGAGCTTTGCATGGTCCTGGGAGGACAGGCCTGGCATCTCCTGTCACACCTCATCAGGAGCTGAAGGCAATTTCTCTCCCCTAACTTTTCTGTGGCCCTAGGGACTTGCCCATGACCAATAGAGCACGACAGAACTGTGGGACATGGTGGCAGATGCCTTTAATCCCAGCACTCAGGAGGGAGAGGCAGGTGGATTTCTGTGAGTTCGAGGCCAGCCTGGTCTACAGAGTGAGCTCCAGGACAGCCAGGTCTACACAGAGACACCCTGTCTTGGAAAAAAGAAAACAAAATGGCAAGCTTGGTAGCTTCCAGAAAGGGAGGCTGTCTTCTGAACCTGGCCTTGGGAGTTATATAGTGTCACTCTTGCCATCTTGTCTTGAAGAGAGGCTAAACGCTGGTGCATCTGGAGAACCGCCCCTCCCCCGTCCTGCAGCCACCACATCCCACGGTAACTGTGGAGTGATGCTTTTTCTCACATGTCAGCTTGACCACATCTGGAAGCAATGGAAACCCAAGCTTCTTGGGTGAGGGATTCTTCTCCATGGCATTATTTGAAGTGGGAAGACCCACCCAAGTCTGGATCTTTTGAGGTGGGAGGATCCACCTTAAATCTGGGGCACACCTTCTGGTTCAGCCTCCATAAAGGCCATAAGAGGATGAAGCTTCTGATTTTTGCCTGCTTGTCCTCACTCTGGTTGGCAAGTTGATTCCTTCCCTGGCGTTAGAGCATACTTCTTCAGGGTCACAAGCGTATACTGAAGACCAGCAGAGACACCCAGCCTCTTGGACTGAACAACTATTGAACTATGGGATTCTTGGGGAGACAGCCATTGTTGGACTATCAGGACCACTAAGAGGCCTGTCAAGCACTCTAATAAATCCAATATATATGTGTGTGTGTGTGTGTGTGTGTGTGTGTGTGTGTGTGTGTGTACACACATACATACAGGTAGATCTCTGTGAACATATATATATATATATATATATATATATATATATATATATATATATATATTCGATCTATCTGTTCTTTTTCTCTACACTGAGACTAATACATGAAGCCACTAGTCATTTAAATCATTTTAAAAAGTTTGAGTCGTGTCAAGGCCAGACATCATGAGGACATTCGGAAGTCAAGCCTGATACATCCTATGTGAATTCCTAAGCCTCAGTACCCACAATGAAATAGATTTTGAGCACTTTATCAGGCAAAAATAGACAGTGCACACATCAACGTAGTCTCAAAGACTTCTGTGTGAGACATCACAGGAGCTTTGATCACGGTGCAAAGGTCAAGGTGCCTTGTTCCTCTGATGGCATTGGGTGTGAATTCCCCACAGCACAGGCCCCAGACTTTAACACAACTGACTCCATGGTGGAAGTACCATTCAGGCCATAAAACTCAGCACATAGACAGAACCATCTGCCAAAACTAAAGCAAAGACCTAATCCATCAAAGCCCAGAGTCCTGGGGAAATCTCAAAGTGTACCAACCTTGCTTCTTGGCTTCTGCAGTTCCGCTTCTGACTGAGTGTTCTTGTTAACTGAAGTATGCCAGCCCAGGCTATGGTTTTTGTGTTTAAAAGCTCATCCCAAGAAAAGCTCAGGGCTACACTGGGATCCGAGCATCCAGTTAGTCACAGGCTAATAAAGACGTTCTATTGGCTGAAATCCTTGTCTGAGCAGTCTTCTCTGGTGAATAGTGTGCAACAGTATCTGCACCAATCATCTAGATTAAACCTTAAGAAAATAAGCGAGGCACAGTGGCACACGCCTGCAATCCCAGCAGATCTCTGTGAGTTTGAGGGTAGCCTGGTCTACGAAGTGAGTCTAGGACAGGCAGGGGCAACACAGAGAAACCCTGTCTGCTTAGACTTCTTTCATCTCAAGGCTAAAGGAGTACATCAAGCTCACATCCACACCTGGAAATAATAAATAACTTTCTTATCTAAGAAGTTAGCCAGCACAAAGTATCTTGTCGAGTCCTTAAGGCTGTGTGAGAGTTTTCAAGCCAAGGTCATAAGTGCACTTCAAAGAAACGGCTCTTCTGTTATGCACTTCAATGAAACGGCTCCCGACAGCTTTTATTTTTACTCATTTATTTTGATTTGTTGTTATAGGGTCTAACTCCTTAGCCCAGGCCTTAAACTTGCAACAATTCCCCTGCCTCTACCTCCCAAGTACAATTTCTCTCTGTCCGCCTCTCTGGTTTTTTTTTTTTTCTCTCTCTCTCTCCTTCCCCTCCTTTCATCCCTCCTTCCTTCCCTCCCTCCCTTTCTGTCATTAAGGAAACAACTGATGCCAGGGTGGTGGCGCAGGCCTTTAATCCCAGCACTCAGGGTCAGAGGCAGGTGGACCGCTGTGAGTTCCCTTCTACCTGGTCCCTGGTCTACATGAGTTCTAGGACATCCAGGGTTACATGGTGAGACCCTGAGTCAAAAAAAAGAAAAAGAAAAAAGAAAGAAAGAAAGAAAAACAACAAGACTGCGTAAAGCCTACATGTGCTGTCATGCACCCTAGTGGAAGACATCCTACAAAAGGAATACACCAGAGAAGATGGAGTCACACACACACACACACACACACACACACACACACACACACACACACACACACAAACATCCCACTGAATGCAGCTGTAAGGCCAGGCCAGACACTGGACATCTTAGACAAACTACTGAATTTTAAGTATCACTGTAACTGAACACAGTGAGTTTGCATCCTGGTGAATACAAAGCTGACATAAGCGCAGCCAAGGTTTAGAAGAGGAGAGAAAGATGGATCCCTGCAGCATGCAGGAGAGCACAGGAGCCCGCTCCAAATCAACGCGCTTCCAGAATAAATAAAGGGGCGGGGGAGGTGCTTATGCATTCCTTAGCATGATCAGTTAAGGAGTATATTCTTAGTCACACTCAGTTTAAAGTCACAATTTAAAATAAAAGCTTGTTGACACATTTGGGGACATTCTTAGCTCACATATGTAAAAGAGGAAAGTGATGGACAGAACCATTCTAGACATGTTTATCTGCACCGTGAAAATGTCGCTGAAAATAGGGCCACAAAGATAGTTCAGTGGGGAAAAGTTCTTACCATCAAACTTGACAATCTGGGCTCCACCCCATAAACTCACATGGTGGCTAAAGAGAACCAACCCCCACAAGCTGTCCTCTGACCTCCACCCATGTGCTATGGCACACACATGTTCACACACACACAAACAAGTGGGTTTTTAAAACTGTTTTTTAAAAAATATTCTCATGAGAATAAAGAAAAGTCTATTTGAAGACTTGTTAGCATGAGGGTGCCCCCTACAAGTGACCGCCTTACTGAGCTGCTAACAGATCTCCAAGATGGCTCACTCAGCATCCTTCTCTGCCTAAAGGGTCTCACTCAGGCAGCTGGCACAGTCTTGGTGAATCTTGAAGGGAGTGCCTGGGCGTCACAGCTGTTAGTGCTGGCTGGAGAGTCACTTGTAGGAAGAAGGTTGAGAAGTGATGAATCCCAAGAAAAGAAGAAAGGCTGAAGGACGGTGGCAGCCCCTGATGCTATGAAAGGGAGCACAGGTGGTCAATGTCTCTGCACCACAGGGGCCGCCCAATGGACCATCGGGATGCGGGGGGGGGGGGGGGGGGAGTCTGGGATGGTGGTCCCTGGCAAGCCAGCACTCTTTAGAACAATGGTTCTCAACCTGTTGGTTGCAATGCCTTTGGGGGTGGATTGACCCTCTCACAGGGGTCACATAAGACCATTCTGCGTATTAGATATCTATGTTATGATTCATAACGGTAGCAAAAATACAGTTATGAAGTAGCAATGAAAATAATTTTGTGGTTGGCGTCACCACAACATGAGGAAGTGTGTTAAAGGGTCACAGTCAGCATTAGGACGGTTGAGAACCACCAAACTGGATCAGATATGGAGTTTATATTCTGAATTTATTTCCTTCCAGATGGGGCGCTACATCTTTCTATTTAAAGAAATGAAGCTCTCTGCATGCTGGAGGTCTTAGGATAGCCTGGGGCAATCTAATAATGTATTTTTAGGGTTCTTTATATATTGCTTTGTCAAAACATTTTAAGTTTCATCTGAATAAGTCAGGTATAGAATCAATAATCTTTACATGTGTAACTTATGCAGCCTAAAATATTCCCTAGCACTTTAACGTCCCAGAGAATCTGTATTAAATATAAATAATAAGCAGGCCAGCTGAAAGAATAAGAGAAAAGGGACAATTACTGTCCTATTTTATACTAGAATTGCATTGAACAAGATTTTAGTTAAAATGTAAAGGAACCAGCCAGGCGTGGTGGCCCATGCTTTTAATCCCAGCACTCGGGAGGCAGAGGCAGGTGGATCGCTGTGAGTTCGAGGCCAGCCTGGTCTACAGAGTAAGTCCAGGACAGCCAAGGCTACACAGAGAGACCCTGTCTCGAAAAACAAAGAAAGAAAGAAAGAAGGAAAGAAGGAAAGAAAGAAAGAAAGAAGGAAAGAAAGAAAGAAAGAAAAATTAAAGGAACCTACACGTTTAGAAGATCTTAGAAGATCAAAACTATGTAAGCAAATAGACCAATTAAGATAGTGTGGCAAAAAGATTCATTTAATGACTGAGTGTCTTCCTTCGTTCCTTCCTTTCTTGTTTTGTTTTGTTTTGAGACAGGGTTTCTCTGTGTAGCCTTACCTGTCCTGGACTCACTTTGTAGACATGTTGGCATTGAACTCACAGAGAGATTTGCTTTCCTCTGCCTCCCGAGTGTTGGGATCACAGGCGTGCACTGCCACACCCAGCTACAACTGAGTTTCTTTATTATTTAATTTCCTGCTTTACTATGAGTCCTGGTTCTGGTTCTGGTTCACAGGAGTTGGTGTGACTTCTGGTTCTTGTGCCCTCTTTACTCCTGCACTGTTAGTCAGAAGTACCATATGTCATAGTCTAAGAGGAACGCATTTCTACTTAGAACGATTAAATAAGGATCTGGCCAAACTAGGTTGAACCAAACCTAAAGAAACCCTGACTTTTAATTTTTTTAGTATTTCTAATCACCCAGTGTGTAGTGGAAGTTAAATTCTAGGTTTATTTTGTTTGTTTGCCTGTTTGGAGACAAGATATTGTGTAGCCCAGGCTATCCTGATGTGTAACAGATAACCTGGAAGTTCTGATCCTGAGAGCCGGGATTCTAGGCATGCGTAATTGTGCCCCAGTTTATGTGGTATTAGAGGTTGAGTTTAGGGCTGCCTGCTAGGCTAGCACTCTACCACTGAGCTACACTCCCTAGTCCAGCCAGTTGGTTATCTTTTGTTGTCAACTTAATTTTGGCATCGAGGAATACCTTAGCGCTAGTTTTCCTGGGAAGACATTTTTTTTTTAGCCAACTGAGTTTATGTTCTGTTTGGGGCATCCACTATGCAGGTCAGAGCAATATATACAAGTTTTAACTAACTCTCTTATGAAAGAGTTTAGGCAAGGTGATTTCTTTTAGGTTTATTTTTAAGGGGCCCACAGAGACTGAACCACCAGCCAGAGAGCATCCATGGCATGGTTCTAGGCCCCCACACATGCAACAGATGTGCAGCTTGGTCCTCATGAGCAGGGGCTGCCTCTGACTCTGTTGTCTGTCTTTGGATCACTTTCCCCTAACTGGACAGCCTTGTCTAGCCTCAGGAGAAGAAGATGGGCAGCCGGGCGTGGTGGCACACGTCTTCAGTCCCAGCAGAGGCAGGTGGATCGCTGTGAGTCTGAGACCATCCTGATCTACAAAGCAGGTCTAGGACAGCCAAGCCTACACAGAGAAACCCTGTCTCAAAAAACCAAAGAAGAAGAAGAGGAGGAGGAGGAGGAAGAGGAGGAGGGGCCCAGTCCTATTTGATATGCCAAGGTGGGTTGATACCCAGTTGGGGAGTCTCCTGCTCTCTAAGAAGAAAAGGAGCAGGGCACAGTAAGAGGGGAGGGAGGGAGCAGGGGAACGTCCTACTGGAATGTTAATTAATTTATTTATTTATAATTAATGGGGAAAATATTTATTTTTAAGAGCCATGGTGGCGCACACCTTTAATTCCAGCACTCGGTGGAGGGGGGGAAGCAGGAAAAAACAGATCTCTATGAGTTCAAGACCAGCCTGGTCTACATACAGAGTGAGTTCCAGGACAGCCAGTGCTACACAGAGAAACTTATCTCCAAAAACAAAAACAAAAAAGATTTATTTTTATTTGTGTATGTATATATGTGTATTCATTTATTTATTTTGTGTGCAGGTACCTTTAGAGGCCAGAAAAGGGTGTTGGATCCCCAGGAGCTGGAGCTATAGGCAATGTGAGCTGCGTTCTTAACCAATGAGCCATCTCCTCCGCACCAAGCAATTGGCCTTTCAGTTTACTAGAATTACTGTTTTTTTCATACTGTGTATAACTTCCATTCTATGACTAGCATTTGGGGAATCAATTACTTTGAAATAAATGCAGGTCCATAGCCATTTTAGGAATATAAGAAAAAGTTAAACTCTTATTTTCTTTTTTGGATTTATTTATTATTTATACAGTATTCTGCCCACACGTGTGCCTGCCCATCACAAGAAGGCACCAGATCTCATTACAGGTGGTTGTGAGCCACCATGTGGTTGCTGGAAATTGAACTCGGGACCTTCGGAAGAACAGACGGTGCTCTTAACCTCTGAGCCATCTCTCCAGCCCTAACTCTTATTTTCTTTTAGTTGAACTGTAGGTTCTCAGGAACCCTTTTGGCAACTAGATGTTTCGCCTATCATCCATTCCCCCTGAGACAGGAAACGTTATAAACAGTGATTCCAGGCATCTGTATTTTAAGCTGAAATTCTGGAAGTCAGGGAGAGCTTTTGCCTTAGAATCTATTATACCCAGTTCAGTGCAGACTGGTAATTACCGAATTGCTCCTGCTAACCCACTGGACACTTTGGCATTTCCCAGGGATTTCTTCTGAACATCATTTTCATCTAAGTTTGTCCAACCTCTGAAATCTGAGCGATCCTGTGTTAGAGGCCGCTGTGCCACTGGCCGCAGAGAATATGCCCGGTGAGTTGTTGTGTTTTGTTTGGTTTTTCGAGACAGGGTCTCTCTGTGTAGCTTTCACTGTCCTGGACTCGCTTTGTAGACCAGGTTGGCCTCGAACTCACAGCCATCTGCCTCTGCCTCCTGAGTTCTGGGATTAAAGGCGTGCGCCATCACCGGCCAGCTTTTAAGTCTGATGGAGCCATCTGAGCCCAGCTACTTGTCAATCAACCTTTTGTCTCCAGAACACAAGTGTCTGGTTATAAAGCTCAGGCTGCCATAGCTCAAAGGATGCCTTCCCAGGCAAAATGGGGCACCCGGCAACATCTGGAACCGAGTGTTTTAAAACTTCCTAAGTCATTTGCTCCCTCATAGCTCTCATAGGTTATACTCTCTTGGATAGAGAACCCTCTTTAACAGTCAACGCCAAGAACGCGATTTTGATAATGAGTAAAATTCAATTTAATGCTAGTTTTACCTATGGAAACCTGAGGTTCTTCCGAAGAAGTCTAGATTGTTCTCTAGGGAAGCCAGTGAGAGTCGTTTCGTCCTGCTCTCTCCGTCTGTGAGGATGGTTTGGGTAAACCGTCCCCTACACCTCTTTGTCTTGCAGAGTGCCCGCTGACTTGGTCCAGCTTTGCCAGTGACTGACAGGTCCCCTTCTAGAAGCCAGGGCCACTTACCCAAAATGGCTTTTTCTGGGTTCCCTGGAGAAGACTAGAGAGTGACTGCTAACAAGGCAGCTTATTTCTTTACCCTTCCTAGTCATTAATACCGCTGTTGGTGAAAGCCTTAAAGGCAATCTCTTCCAATTAAGAAATCTTAGTCTAGCAGAGCGTGGTGGCACACACCTTCAATCCCAGCACTTGGGAGGCAGAGGCAGGTGGGTCACTGTGAGTTCAAGGCCAGCCTGGTCTACAAAGGGAGTCCAGGACAGCCAGGGCTACACAGAGAAACTGTCTCAGAAAAAAAAAAAACAACAAACAAACAACAACAAAAAAAAAAAAGAAAGAAAGAAAGAAAGAAAAGAAAATGGAAAAAGTTTACGAAGCCCTAATCTGAGGCCAGCATTACTTTGATATTAAAGTCAAATATTAATGATTTTCAAAAAGTGCTTTAACATCCCTGGCAAGGGATATGACAGGGACATAGGGGAGAGGACATGATGAAAATACAGCATCTATACATAAGAAATTGTCAAAGGAAGAATAACATGAGTTCTGCCTGGGCTGCTGCTGGCTAGTCAGGCTTGTATTTCTCAGTTTAAATTATAGTGATCATTGCTTTCCAAGCACCAATAGGAGGGATCACACCATTTGCAGGGATGAAAATTCTTTCTGTAGTAGTTACAAGGAAAGATGTAAGGTCCAATCAGATGCAGCACTCACACAGGGCTCGCCAGATTAGGCAGTCTAATCTGGTGGGCATCTGTGTAGGGCTCATGTCTAAATGGCTAGGTGGGCATCTCATTATTTGTCCTGGCTATGCAGACTGTCACGGCTCATGGTATGGGTCTGCTGTTGGAGGATGGGATTCTCTATGACAACGTCTTGGTGCCCTAAGCCAGATTGAACTGGTCTGTTATGGCCAATTCTTGATGACACGCAGTTCCTGCCCAGAAGTAACAGTGGCTTTATTCCTACTCTTCCCAACAATAGCATCCTTGTTCTGAGACTACAATAGCTTAATACAGCTGTCATTCAGTACTGCAGCAAATGTATTTAGTTTAGGCTTCTTATATGCTATTAAAAAGGGATAATACATATTTGAGGCTATCAACAAGTATGACCTATTATAGACTAGATATATAGCAGATAATTTAGAACATCTTTTCCTCTTCCTCCTCCTTGTTGTCCTCCTCCTCCTCCTTCTTCAATAGGGTATCCATATGTAGCTCAGCTGGCCTGAAACTTGCTATGCTGTAGACCAAACTGGCTTGGAACTCAAAGAGATCTGCCTGCTTCTGCCTTCCAACTCCTGGGATGAAACACACGTACCACTGTGCCTGGCACTCTTCTTAAATATAAATTATGGCTTCTAGAGTGTTTAAATTCACTTGATAATTCCATATACACACTTTAAAAAATATAAAATACAGCCGGGCGGTGGTGACGCACGCCTTTAATCCCAGCACTTGGGAGGCAGAGGCAAGCGGATCGCTGTGAGTTCGAGCCATCCTGGTCTACAGAGTGAGTCCAGGACAGCCAAGGCTACACAGAGAAACCCTGTCTCAAAAAACTAAAAAATAAAAATTATAAAATACAAAATATGGGGCTTAGGATATATATAGGTCAGTCAATAGTGCTTGCCTACCATGCAAAAAAAATTTTTTTAAACCTGATAAGTCAGCACTGCATAAACCAGATCTCTGCTGATGCACCTCCCTGTATTCCTGGCACCCGGAAGGTGGGAGTCAGAAGATAAGAAGCTTAGCTGGGCATAGTGGCCCACGCCTGTGATCTCAGTGCTTGGGAGGCAAAGGCAGGAGGATCTCTGTGAGCTCAAGACCAGCCTGGTCTACAGAGTGAGTCCAGGACAGCCAAGGCAGAGAAACCCTGTCTTGGGAAAAAACAAAAACCAAAAGAAAAGAAAGAAAATTATTTTTCTCTTTCCTCTTAGTAGCGGGTGTTATGACAACATTAGCAGATACTTCTACTTTCTGTGATGTGCCAACATTAGTCTATGATGGTCTCTTCCTGTTTCTTCTGGTCCAGTTGACATTTCTCCAGCATCTTTGTCCTTCCGGTGTTGAGGATTGCATTTAGGACCCGAGCGTCCACCTTCTCAGCATAGCCTTCCAGGCACCTCACCCTGATCTTCTCTGTATGCTGAGTAGTTGCTCTCATTGTCACAAGTGTGTTGGCTTATGACTCAGTGAACCTGGGACGCTGTAACAGAGGCTCACAGCACTGGGAGGTCTGCAAACAGCAGAACCTTAGTTCTCGGTGATTTGGAGGTTGGAAAAGTCAGAAAAGAAGTACTAGCAGGAGGCCAGGCATAGTTGTGCACACCTTCAAGCCCAGCACTTGGGAGGCAGAGGCAGGTGGATCATTGTGAGTTCAAGGACAGCTTGGTCCACAAAGCTGGTCCAGGACAGCCAGGGCTACACAGAGAAACCGGTCTAAAAAACAAAAACAAACAAACAAAAACAAATCCCATCCAGGGCCACTCATCTCTGTCCTCCTTGTGTGACATCCAGTGGCTAGCCCGGGATATAAAATGTGGTCAAGTCCCCCACTGGTCAGTTATTAGAGTCTATGGTGTCTTCTTAGAGTCAGACACACACACACAGAGGGGGGGGGGAGGGAGGGAGGGAGGGAGAGAGACAGAGAGAGAGGGAGACAGAGATAGAGACAGAGACAGAGACAGAGACAGAGACAGAGACAGAGACAGAGCGCACGTGGAAATGAATCTAAGAGTTCCCAGACTGCTCTTCAGCCTTGCTGGTCCTTTGGGTATGTTAAGGTTACATTTTGTGGTCTTCAAGCTGGGAAGATGTGGCCCCTGTCTTAGTCATCACTGTCACTTAACTAAATAGCTGAGAACAACTTAGGAAAAGAAGGCTTGCTTTTGCTCACAGCTTTGGAGACTACACTGTCCCTGAGTGTATGAAATTGTAGAAACCCTTACAGAAGGCGTTAGGTGAGCAACGCCCCTGCTTCCTGACAGCTAGCAAGCATGAAGTCATTTTAGTTACCAACTTCATGCATCCTAGATGACCTACGAGATAGGCCTCCAGCACGCATTGGGGTGGGGCCTGCCTTTAGTCCTAGGACTTGGGAGGCAGAGGTAGGCAGATCTCTGAAGCAAGCCTGGTCTACAAAGTGAGTTCCAGGACAGCCAGGGCTACACAAAGAAACCCTGTTTCACCCACCCACCCCCAAAAAAGTGTTTTGTTTTTTGTTTTTTTTTTTTGAGACAGAGTTTCTCTATGTAACCTTGGCTGTCCTGGGACTCTCTTTGTAGACCAGGCTGGCCTCGAATTCACAGAGATCCACCTGCCTCTGCCTCCTGAGTGCTGAGATTAAAGGCCTGTGCCACCACCGCCCGGCCCCCCAAAAAGTGTTTCAACAAAGGATTAAAACACTTGTGGTTGTAGCTCAGTGGTAGAGTACTTGACTATTATGGGTGCAAGTCTTTGGGTTGATCCCTAGTGCCATAAGAAAAAAAAACACACACAACAAAAGATAAAGAATAAATAAATTGTCCAGTATACATGAATATTGCTATTGATTATAGGTCAAAGCAAATGTACACCCTGATAAGATTGGTGTGTTTCTTGTATTTAATCATCATTTGTATTTCAGTAGAGTCTGTTGTAACACAGTTTACACCTCCAGTTCTGTTATTTTGTGTCTCCTCTTTAAGTCATTTTTTTTGTCAGGGTTTACAAACCTTATTTAGTTTTTCAAAGAATTATTTATTTATTTATTTATTTATTTATTTATTTGCCATCTACAGGGTTTGGGATTAGATTTTTTTTTTAAACCGAAGTGTAGGATGGGAAACAGACTTGTGAGAGAACAGGTAATGTTTGTGCACTAGAAGAGCAACCACCTCTTTCTGGGGTTTGGTCTTTGTCAGCTGAAAAACATCCTAGTATGAACTCTGAGGGGGGGGAAAATATATATATATATATCTGAAACAAGAGGCTGGGCCTTTTGGTGGTGGCATCATTTCCTGTTGTTTGGCTGGTCATCGCTCCACTTTGAGATGTTTCTAGAGAGAACCACTCCAGAGAATGTTTCAAGGCTCCGGTCCCGGCTGCTGCTCCAGGTTTCGGCTGCTGCGGTTGCAGTCACCTTTGCTGAGTTGCTGGTTTGCTGTTTAACGGATCTGCTGGAATCCTGACCACAAAGTGTGGTATCGCTCCAAGGAACTGAGTCTAAGAAGGTCTACTTCTCCTGTTCCCACTAACCTCCTTTCTCTCCCATCTAGGGTAGGTGGGTGGGAAGGGAAGTGTAAGCATCAAAGAACCCCAAATGAAGTAGGTTTGAAAACGTTCAAAGCCTACAGGTGGTGCCGCGCTTGAACTTTTTTCAAATCTATTTGTGTGGGGTTCTTTAGTTCTCTTTCTCCCCACTCCACCCCAATCCCTTCCAACACCCCAACACCAGGCAAGGGAGAAAGAGGGGTAGTGGGGAGAGGGGGGACACAGTTTCCTTAGCTGCTTCCTGCTGTTCAGGGTCATCGGGTTCCTTAGGGGCACGTCCAATCTTCGTTTCAGGATGTGTCTGACTTCGGGTGTCAAACTGCATCAACAGCACCAGGAGCAGCAGGGAGAAGAGGCACCTCTTTCTTGGAGCCCCAGTCTCTCTCTGCATCTGGCTTTTATCCGCCGCCCCTCGCCACAAAGACCACGCCCCCACACGAGGTAGTTCACAGCTGACAAACATCACGTGTCCTCCAGGAGGCAGTTATCAGCTGTGGACAAACTGGAGCAGCACCCACATCCCACACCTGGGATTAATACAAAAACATGTTTACACATAAACCAAAACTTCCACAACATGTGTGCGTGGGTTTATGTGTGTGTGTGTGTGTGTAAATACATATATATATGTGTGTGTATGTATATATACATATATATGTCTATGTTCATATGTGTGCATATCTGTTTACACATACATACAAAGGCCAGAAGTCAACACTAGATATCTTTTTTTAGTTACTCTCCCACCACTTTATTTCTTTAGAAAGGGTTCTCAGTTGGGCTGGAGAGATGGCTCAGAGGTTAAGAGCACTGACTGCTCTTCCAGAGGTCCTGAGTTCAATGCCCTCTTCTGGTGTGCAGGTGTACATGCTGGTAGAGCACTGTATACATAAAAGTAAATCTTTTTTTAAAAAGAGAAGAGCCTGGCGTGTAGCCTTGGCTGTCCTAGACTCGCTTTGTTGACCATGCTGGCCTCGAACTCACAGTGATCTGGTTGCTTCTGCTTCCCTGAGTTCTGGTGTTACAGGCGTGCACCATAGTGCCTGGTTTTTAATGTATTTAAAATACAGTTAATAGTGAAGGACTTAACTTTGCCTATTTATTTTAGCTTTTTATTTTCTGAGCCATGTCCAGAGTCCCTCTCTCTCTCTCTCTCTCTCTCTCTCTCTCTCTCTGTCTTCTTTCTTCATCTCCTTTTATTCATTCTTGTTTTTTCTTCGCACTTGTGTCTGAGTGTGTGTGCATTTGCCTGTGGACGCCCAAGACTGATGATAAGAATCATTTCAATTGCTTTTCCACCTTATTCATTTAGGCAGAGCCTCTCAATCAAATCCAAAGCCCACCAATAGGACCAGTATTGTTAGCCATCTTGCTCTGGAGGAATCCCCTGTCTCTGCCTTCTGAGACTGGAATTGCAGGTGGGTCCCATGCCCACTGGGCATTTAGTGGGTTCTGAGACTCCGAACTCCAACCTTCACACTTGCCTAGAAAATGCTGAGACCACTGAGCCATCTCCTCAGCAATCTTGCTTCCATTGTTGAGACTTGTCTTACCACGTGGTCCAGGCTAGCCTCAGCCTCATGATACCTCTGCTTCAGCCCCCCGAGTGCAGGCCTACAGGTGCACAGGTACGCTCCACCACACCTGGCACATCTGCCAGGCACAAATCAAGCCATTATCTGACACCAACAAAGTCTAGTGGTGATTTGACCTTCAACTGCTCAGCCTCTGGAATTGTAAGAAATAGATTTCTGTGGCTTATAAGTCCCAAGCCTATGGTATTTTGTTTTTATCGTAACAAGCCAAATGGAACTTACTAAGGCCATAAATAGATCTAATGTTTAATTCATCTAGCAACCTTTGCTTCATAATAACAGTTTAATGTACTTAAAGTAAAGCAATTAAGAGTGAAGGATTTAATTGTGCTGATTGACTTTAGATGTTTATTTTCTGTGTGCCTTGTGTGCTATTGGTTCCTTTATTTCTCCATCACTGTCACTTAAGTTGACCATTTGTCCAGCGCATGACGTTATCCCTTCTTTCTTTTCTTTTCCATATGTCTCCTAGTTATGGTCTTAGTGATAACCTTGGGTACTATCACTAACACTCCAAGAACATGCATAATCCCGCAGTTCTGAGCCTGGTCTGGAACTTACTGGGTAGCCAAGACCGACCCTGCTCCTGTTTCACTCCCTTCTGCATACAGTGTGAATCTCCACACGTTATTCTCACAGAAGGGTAGTACTTTCAACATAAGTCATGGAGAAGTTTGACCTCAATATATAAATAATAATAATAAAGAACCTCAATTAAAAATTCACAGTTTGAACTGGGCTGTGGTGGTACATACCTTTAATCCCAGCACTCAGGGAAAGAGATGCAGGCTGATCTCTGTGAGTTTGAGGCCAGTCTGGTCTACAGAGTGAGTGACATACAAAAACCTTGTCTTGAAAAAAAAAATCACAGTTTTTTTTTTAGTTAATTCAAAATGGATCAGAATTTTAATTCAAAATGCTAAGCTATAGACTTTTACATAAAAACATACAAAATATGATGTCTATTAGAATCATCTGGCCAATACATGCTGGCCAGGATTTGAGATAACTGGAATACTCATATATTGATATAAAACACAAAATATAAAAAATGAATATGTGATATTGATATGAAATATGAAATATTTCTGGAAAACCTTTGCTATATCACACTGCAATACTACTCCTAGGTGCTGGTTTGGAGAAATGAACACTTGACTATATAACTATAAAAGGAAGCTCTATTAATAATCGCCCAAAACTGAAAGGAATGAGCCTTTCCACTGGTGAGTGGACAACCAAACTTTGATAGAGTGATACAGTAGGAGGGACTACTCTGTAGAAATAAAAATAAACTATTGGGACAAGACCAACATGTGCCCCAAAATCATTGCTCTGAATGAAGAGGCCCCACAGGAAAAGAACACATACTATGTGCTATCAACTAAGAGTTAATATTCCTCCAAAACTCCCGTTCAAAGGCTGAATTCACAATATGTATGCTGGCATTCGGAGTGTGGCCTTGGGAGGTGATTGGGTCATGAAGGTGAAGCCCTCATGAATGTCCTTTATAGAAGAGCCACACCCAGAGGAGCCCAGCTGAGCTGAGGGGACACCACACATGGGTCCAGTCACTTACTCACTCAGGTGTGCCAGAAAGACGCAAGCACCAGACTCATGCCAGATGCTGCCCCAAGGCAAACAGAACAAAACACACAAGCGACAAGACAGGGTGTCTCTTCCCAAAACTACCAGCTCCCAGTGGACAACTTAAGTAAAACCCTAGGCGAAGGTTTTAAAAGCATGATTATAGGTATGTTCAAAGATTTCAGAAGGTCACAAAAAGAAAAAAAAGCTTCTGAACGGATTCGAAGATGACGTGAATACTCCTGTAGGTGAATTCCAAGAGAATGCACACCGCTGAGGACGTGGAGGGGATACTGTGTTTATAGAGGCCCCAGATTCTGTTCCCAGCACCCACATGGCAGCTCACAGCCACCTGTTCCTCCAGTTTCAGGGGATCTGACTCCCTTCTGACCTCCGAGGGCACCAGGCATTCACATGGTGCACAGACACTCATGCAGGAAAACCACGTATGCACCGGGTGTGGGGGATGGGGGTGAAGGGGTGGAGGGGTGGGGGTGGAGGGGTGGGGGGTGGAGGGGTGGGGGATGGGAGGGGCATGGGTGGGGGGATGAGAGATGGAGGGGTGGGGGTGGAGGGGTGGGGGATGGGAGGGGCATGGGTGGGGGGATGAGAAATGGAGGGGTGGGGGTGGAGGGGTGGGGGGTGGAGGGGTGGGGGATGGGAGGGGCATGGGTGGGGGGATGAGAAATGGAGGGGTGGGGGGTGGAGGGGTGGGGGATGGGAGGGGCATGGGTGGGGGTATGAGAAATGGAGGGGTGGGGGTGGAGGGGTGGGGGGTGGAGGGGTGGGGGATGGGAGGGGCATGGGTGGGGGGATGAGAGATGGAGGAGTGGGGGTGGAGGGGTGAGGGATGGGAGGGGCATGGGTGGGGAGATGAGAGATGGAGGGGTGGGGGTGAGGGGTGAGGGAATGGGGAGGTGAGGGGTGGGGGGATGGGTGGGAGGAAGGAGCCTCTGTAAGAAGAGTTAATGACAACTAACACAAGTCTACAGAGCTAAGGGAGGACTGTGACAGGCTGAAATGAATAAATGCATCCAAGAGGACACAGAGAAAACAACAAATGACTGCAGGATAGCTGCATTGCACAGCAGACATAGGAAACATGAAATTAAATCACGTTTTCAATAATAACTCTGACGATTAATAGTCTCAGTTCCTCAATCAAAAGTGCTGGGCGATAGGGTCGTAGGTCCTGGTCCTTTGATCTCTCTTGAGCACCAGTTGGAGTTTGCATGGGTTCTGTGTAAATAAAACATTAAAGTGTCTTAGTTCAAGGGGTTATTGAAGGTCTCTAGCAGGCCTGAGAACAGCAAACATGGCTCTGACAAGTTTTACCTTTGATTTGGTTACCTTCTGCTCCTGCGGCTGACCACCAAGGTCCAGCAATCAAGCACTGAAGTCCAGAGATCAAAAGCCCCCCTTTGACTATCTTAATTGATATACCCAATCAAAATTAACCAACCTATCCTAACATGGGGTCTCCTGCCCTTTGCTGAAGGGTCACATCTGTCTCCTTTCTTTGCAGAGGCAGCTGTTTGTCTCTGTGGAGCAAATGTCCCTTGTCCCCTTTCTCCTCTCGCTTGTCCTGCCTTCGTTCTCTATATTCTCTTCCACCTTTTGTCCCTCTGAGGCAAAGGAGTCTCCTTTGTGCTGAGAACATGGCCTTCGTGTGTCCTGGTCTGTCCTTCATCCCAGTTATAACAAAAATGACATGGACCAATGGCTTAAACAGTGACTGTGACACAGTTTTAGAGCTATAGAGCAGTGATTCTCAACCTGTGGGTCGTGACCCCTTGGGGGACAAGGGACCCTTTCACAGGGGTCACCTAAGACCATCAGAAAACATAGATATTGACACTATGATTCGTAACAGTAGCAAAATTACAATTATGAAGTAGCCACAAAAACAACTTTATGCCTGGGGGCCACCACAACATAAGGAACTGTAGCACCATATCTTTCAGACCATAACACGCACTTTTCCCCCCCAAAAATGGGGTTGGGGGTATTAGGGTGCGCCGTATGGTCCAATTGTTGTTTTTACTGTTTTTCTTGTTTTACTGCTCTAAAAACTGGGTGCGTCTTATGGTCAGGTGCGTCTTATAGTTCGAAAAATATGGTAGGTTGTGCAGCATTAGGAAGGTTGAGAACCACCGGTCCAGACTCTAAGATCACGACGTTAGAGCCAGGCATGGTGACAGACAGACACCTTTCAGCCCAGAGCTTGCTGAGGAGAAGCAGGTAGATCTGTATGAATTTGAGGTTAACCTGTCCCACACTGCAAATTCCAGACCAGCCAGAGCTTCACAGTGGAAGAGCTACGTCAGCCGAGGGCCTGCTCCTTCACTTCATGACAGTCATCCTCATGGAGTATTCAAGTGTTCAAGGCAGAACTCATCTGGCCGTGCTCTTCTGTCTCACACCGCCCCCCCCCCCCGCCCCCGTTCATGAGGGCTCCCCCTTCATCATCAAATCACCTCCCAATGTCGCACCATACTGTGGACCCAGGCTTTGTATAAGAATTTTGGAGGTATAGACACTCAGTTCAGGAGGGCGTGGTGGCACACAGCCCCTTTAGTCCCAGCACTTGGGAGGCAGAGGCAGGCAGGTCACTGTGCATTCGGGCCAGCCTGATCGACAGAGCTAGTTCTAGGACAGCCAGGGCTGCACGGTGAAACCCTGTCTTGGGGCAAGGTGTAGGGGGAGTGCTCCTGGAGCACTTACCTGGCGGGGAAGATGCCGAGATTACCAGGTGGTCTTCCCAGGGTGAGGCTTACCCACTGAGCTCCGAATGTGATGATCCTTTTGACTTTCCCAAATGTGGGGAACTTGACTGCATAATTTGTGGTAGTGGGGACTGCATTCATGCTCCCTGCTGGTTAAGATAAAATGAACATGTAGAAGATATGTGCTTAGCATCTTGTTCCCAGCACCCATACGGTGGCTCACAACTGCCTGTGGCCACAGTTCCAGAGGTATCTGAAGGTCTCGTCTGGTCTCCACAGTCACCATGCATGCATGTGACGCACAGACATACATTCAGGCAAACACTCATACACATAAAATAAAAACAAATCTTTAGGGGACTGGAGAGATGGCTCACAGATTAAGAGCACTGGCTGTCCTTCCAAAGGTCCTGAGTTCAATTCCCAGCAACCACATGTTGGCTCACAACCATCTAGAATGTGATCTGGTGCCTTCTTATGGTGTGCAGGTATACATGAGGCATAATCCTGTATAGATAATCAATCAATCAATAAATAAATAAATTTTTTTAGGGCTCAGAGAGATGGCACAGAGGTTAAAGAGTACTGTCTGCTTTTCCAAAGGTCCCGAGTTCAATTCCCAGCAACCACATGGTGGCTCACAACCATCCATAATGAGATCTGGTGTCCTTTGCTGGCCTGCCGGCATACGTACAGGAAGAATATAGTATACTTAATAAATAAATAAATCTTTTTTTAAAGTGTTTTAAATCTTTAAACATGCACATTTAACACAACTGCCCCCAATTTCATAAACAAATATTACTAATTATAATGTAAGAGATCAACACCAACACAGAAATAGTGGGTATTCCAACACTTTACTCTTCCCAGTGTACAAGTTATCCCTACAGAACATAAGTAAGAAGAAACATTGGAATAATATGTCATAATAGATCTGACACATATCTACAGACTGTTTGACCTCAGCACTGCAGAACACAGATTCCTATCAGCAGTCCCTAAAACTTACTCCAAAATGGAACATGGTTCATATTCAAAGCAAGTAAGAAAATTGAAATAACTTATTTTTTTTTTCAAAAATGTGATTCATTCATTTTTGTGGAGAGGCACGCGTGTGCCATGGCACACATGTGGAGGGCAGAGGTCAGACAGAAGACATTTTATAGGAGTTACTTCTGTCCCTCTACTGTGTGGGAGAATTCCAGCAGCAGGCAAGCATGGGACCAGAACAGCAAGCTGACAGTTCATAACGTTCTTTTCTTTCTCTCGTTTTCTTTTCTAGCTGGTCTGGAACTCACACTGTAGACCAGGCTGGCCTCGAACTCATAGCGATCTACCTGCCTCTGCCTGGGACGAAAGCATGTGCCAGCACGCCTGGCTCCCTTGCAGGCTTTTTTTTTTTTTTTTTTTAATCTGCAATGGTCTCTTTTCTCTTTGCGTGTGTGCAGGCGTCCTTGGTAGCTAGCCCGTGGCTCTGGCATCTCCAGCATGCAGAGGTCTCCACTAAAACTCAGGATTCACTTTCACAGCTCTGTGACTCTCAGGGCTTTCACGCAGAGACTCCCTGACACGCGGCTTGTCTTCAGTGACTGTGTGAAACCACAGAGGAAGAATCCGTGACCCATTTCTTCATGAGTCCTCCGTGACTCTTAAGGCCAGCATCATGCGGACAACACTGTCAGGGTTAGCTGCCAGCTTGACAAATTCCTTGGCTTCTTGAATCGGTTTGCAGGAGCAGACAATTCTCGGGCTCTTCACAGTTAGTTTCGCTGGGTGGGTCTTTCCCTCAGAGCAGCTTCCCAGCATTCCAGAGCAGGAGGCCTCCCTGTCACCTCCTTATCTCCTTCTGTAAGAGCCCTGGCTGCAACATTAAACTTCCTGCTGTTCCTTTTCATTTCAAACTGTGCATTTTTTAAATTTCTTCCTTCTACATGTTTTACTTTTCATTATAGAAAGCACAAGAGTGTTTATTGATAATTGTACAATACGATGGAGTCAACATGAGGCTGTCTTGAAATCTCTTCCATCAAAGAAATGAGTCCATTACTTTTTTATTTTTATTTTTATTTTTTTGTGGTTTTTCAAAACAGGGTTTCTCTGTGTTATCTTGGCTGTCCCAGACTCACTTTGTAGACCAGGCTGGTTGATTTTGTCCAGAGCAGGCTCTGGCATGTGGCGCCTGATACAGGGACCTGAGACACTGGGGAGTACATGAAGGCCACCCCAGGAAGTACGAGCTCAGATTAATTAAAAAGTGCAGTGAGTAAATCTTTGGGAGTATTGTAACATAATGGGGAATGGAAATAGTAACTTGCTCTGTGCACATATGCTTAAAAATATGCTCCAGGCTAGAGGAGCAAAAATAAAGACAGTAGCAGTTAAGTAATTTTTTAGATTTTGTTGGACAAGTGTGTCCATGGTTTCCAGAAGAAGGTACTGTAAATATAGAAACCTTGAAAAAGATGGGACAAAAGTTACAAGATATTATGATGTACATGGACCTGGTAAGGTTCTGAGAGATGCCTTCTGTCTCTGGGCACTTATAAGAGACAGTTTAGACCCTAGGCATGAGAGAGAAAAGTTAGAAACTGAAATTACGAAGGACGGGTCAATGCTCCAAAAAAGTAAAACTAAGCCTTCTGCCCGCCTGAGCCTGTGTGTACAGAGCCTCCTAACAATCTGTCACATCTGAGGATTCCGAGGATTCCTTAGATGCTGAAGATACAGAGGAAGAGGCTGTAAAATGTTATAACGAAGAACCTCCTCTTATTAACTTAGCTGAAAAAGATAGTAATACGCAGGCTCTTCAGACAGCTTTTTCAACACTAGTGATGCAGATGAAACATTTAAAGGAACAAATTAAGCCCTTAGAGTAATCAGAATGGCTTTCTAGATTGCAGATAAAGAAATCTCCAGATATTGTAGGGGGACTGGATCCTCCTTCACTTGGGGATTCTCCTCCTATGATAGCTATGATTAAAAGGGCCTAGAATTCTAAGCCAACGTCTATTACACCTACAACTATGTCTCCTCTGCAAGCCCGTGATAAGGGAGAGAACATTCAAGGGTGTCAGTTGGCACAGGCAGTCTTTGAAGATGTTGATTGATTCTCAGGGTCAGAGAGTAAGATCTTGAAGACCCATTCCCATTAAACAGTTAAGAGATCCGAAAGCAGCTTGATAGCTTGACAATGGTTGCGTAGCTCCTTCTAATTCTCCCTGAAATCTCCTCAGCCCTGTATCATCAACGTCTCCACACTAGGTTGTTTTTTGTCTTGCCCATCTGACTGTTTTATGGCCCTCACATCAAATTTTGTTTCTGTGTCTATAAATGTGTTTAATTGTTTAAATGTTGTTTTATGTTTTATATTCTGAGGGGAAAAAAGGCAAACTTCATAGGCAAACCCTTAGTTCTAACTAATTTCAAAGATTCTTAGAAAAGGAGACAGCAAAACCGATAACCTAGCTTGGCCCTTAGAGCCAGGCACTTGCAGCTGAGCGTCCCTAGATAAAACTGGCAACAACCCAGGGCTGCCTGAACCACTAATGATGTCCTCTGAGCTCTTACAAGCCCAAAAGCCTGGACATGGTTAAAAATCTGTAACGTCTGTAATAAAAAGTTAACTTAAGATCGTAATTTAAGGTTAAATCCATTCTAAACAACAAATGGCATAAACCAACTAAATAAACAAGTCTCCAAACATACTTTAAAATTGGGATAAGATTTTTATTTAATTCTTGTCTTACCAGAATTATAAGTGTTAAGATTTAAAGCAATATTTTTAATGAAGTATTAGAGCTGCACCTCCATGTGTTCATATACAAGATTTTTTTTCTTGCTGGCAGCCAAACTATTGTAACATGAAAATAATACATTTGGTATTGATTTTAAAAACACTAAATTGTTAACACTGTTAAAATTGGTTTTATTTTATAAAATTATGGTTATGCTCTATGACTTCACTCTCAAAAAAGGAACTATGATATAGTATTACCTAAGTAGAACTTACAATAGCCGGGCAGTGGTGGCGCACGCCTTTAATCCCAGCACTCGGGAGGCATAGGCAGGTGGATCGCTGTGAGTTCGAGGCCAGCCTGGTCTATAAAGTGAGTCAAATACAGAGATGCTTGCATAAGAGACCACACCCTCATCTTATAGGATATGTTAGAGCACATTTGGGTTTACCTGGTCCTTCATCTAAAGGAAATGACTGTGCAGACCAGGCACAACAAATATTTCTTTCTCAAATTGAGCTTGCTCAGAATTCACATGCTTTGCATCATCAAAACAGTCAGAGTTTAAGAAAACAATTCCATATTACTCGAGAAGCTGCCCGACAAATTGTTAAACAGTGCCACATGCGCCCACAGTTTTTTTCTGTACCTAATTATGGAGTTAATCCTAGAGGGTTGATTCCTAATGAACTATGGCAAATGGATGTCACACATGTCACAGAGTTTGGTAAATGGAAATACATTCATGTAACCAGTGACACTTATTCTGGTTTCATTTTAGCCACACCTCAGGCTGGTGAGGCTTCTAAACATGTCATTGCCCATTGTTTACAGTGTTTTACTGTTCTAGGTCAGCCATCAGTGATTAAAACTGATAATGGATCAGGGTATATTGGGCACAAGTTTCAGCACTTTTGTTCTCAGTTTTCTCTTATTCATAAAACTGGAATTCCTTATAATCTCAAGATCAGGGTATCATTGGACAAGCCCACAGGACTTTGAAAAATCAACTACTTAAAATAAAGAAGGGAGAGTCATACCCCGCCTCCCCACATAATAGTTGACACCATCTCTTTTTATTCTCAATTTTTAAAATTTGGGTGCTCAAGGAATGCAGCCGATGACCGATTTTGGCATCCAACTACTCAGAGCACGTATGCTAAAGTAAAGTGGAAGGATCCTATTACTGGTCTATGGAATGGCCTCACCCCTGTGTTGATATGGGGACGAGGGCATGTTTGTGTTTTTCCATGGGATGCTGAGAATGCTTGGTGACCTCCTGAAAGGCTGGTCCAACACGCAGATGTCAACAACTCTCCTGTTAATATCCCCAATGAACCTGTGGAAGATGAGTGAAGGCGACGTCTGTAGGGTCTACGTTCCAGATACCTGTCTCCCCACCCCGTGCTGTGCCCGACGATATGGGAAGGACCTGAAATTACAGTTACTACAAATAATACTCATTTGTTGGGATTTCCATGGACTAAAAAGACTAAAAAAACAGGACTTCGTGAACTTTAATTATACCAGATCTGGCAATAGGCATCCCTATTTGTTTTGTTAAATATGAAGCTTAATCAGGCTGTATTATTGTTTATCCTCAAGTCTGGAGTGAGACTGTTAGTGCCACTGATGCTTTGGCTTCGCCACAGTCAGTCTACACAGCTACTTATGCTAACGCTTTGTCAAAAAATACTTCTCTAGCTTTAGGGATTCAACAAGATGTAGATATTAAGTTAGAATTAAAATTGAATATCTTATATGATATGGTCTTATATTGGGGTGATGAAACTCAAGGGTTACAAATACGTTCTCACTTGGAGTGTCATGCAGAATATAAATGGCTTTGTGTTATGGCAAAACAGTATAATGATGCTCATTATGTGTGGAACAAGATTCATTCTCATTTTACAGGCATTTGGCATAATTCTAATGTTTCTTTCGATTTAACTCAATTGCATCAAGAAATTTTAGGTATGAAGAATATTCAACCAATTTCTTTTAATGTTGCTGATTCTGCACAATGATTTTTTTTCAAAGATTTATTTATTATGTATACAGTATTCTGCATGCAGGTCAGAAGGTGGCACCAGATCTCATTATGGATGGTTATGAGCCACCATGTGGTTGCTGGGAATTGAACTCAGGACCTTTGGAAGAGAGCAGGCAGTGCTCTTAACCACTGAGCCACCTCTCCAGCCCTGCACAAGGATTTATAAATAGCTTCCCTTCTGGGGCTGGAGAGATGGCTCAGTGGTTAAGAACACCACCTGCTCTTCCAAAGGTCCTGAGTTCAAGTCCCAGCAACCACATGGTGGCTCACAGCCATCTATAATGTAATCTAATGCCCTCTTCTGACCTGCAGGTGTACATGCAGACAGAATACTGTATATGTAATAATAAATAAATCTTAAAAAAAAAAAAAAACTTCCCTTTCATCCTGGTCCTCTTTTAGCCATCCCACCACTCTTGTACTAGCCTTGGATTCTGTGTAGTTGAAGCATTATGTCTCTTGCCCACTCTACTGAAGTACGTGTTAAGCTCTTTTACAAAACTCCATGTAGGGATGCATAATATTAAGCTCCACGACTGTGTCATTAATAGCCCTGATCTCCCTTGAGCAGAGGCTAGTAGTCAAAGACGGGTAGGATCCATTCAGGATGGGTCAACCTAAGGCAGGGCATGAATGATGGAATTCATGCATCAGTTACGGGTAAGACCTATACTCTGAATAGAACAACCTAAGACGGTCACAGTCTGTCTGCTCAATTTTTATGTATAGAACTGGGAATTGTCTGGAGCCGTTTCTTTGAAGTGCATAACAGATACAAGCCAAAGAACTTATGACCTTGGCGTGAAAACTCTCACACAGCCTTGAGGACTTGACAAAATACTTGTGCTGGCTAACTTCTTAGATAAGAAAATTATTTATTATTTCCAGGTGTGGATGTGAGCTTGATGTACTTCTTTAGCCTTGAGATGAAAGTCTAAGCATATAGATAACTAAAGTAATTTGTTTCTGTTCCTAGAATCTTCTGGTTCACACAGATGAAAACCGTATAAAAGATCTGAGAGAAATAAACTCAGGGTTACCTCCCGAATACCTGTCTTTTTTTTTTTTTCTTATCTCTTTTGCTATATCTTTTCTATCTTTTCTTATATCCTTTTATTTTCTCAGCCTCTCGCCCCATATCCAGGTACTGGTCGGTGTTGTCCAGAGTAGCTCTGGCAATGTGTTACCTGAGCATACATGCAGGCAAAACACCCATACACATAAAAAATAAAAATAAGAAAAAATATTTAGACCAGAAGACAACTTGATATTAATGGAGACCACCAGACTAGAAATAAAAATCCTAAGCAAGCTTTCTGAGGATTACACATGACACTAAAACAAAACGAAACAAAATAAAACCCCCAAAACAGGCAGTAACTATTGAGTGTCATATCCCAAACCTGTTCAAAGCTACATACTAACCCATTTAATCCTCAAGAAATCTAGAAATTTAAGATCGGTTTCCACTTCTGCCATTCTGGAGCATAGAAAATTTGTTCAGACCTACAACTCTGGTTTTGTTTTGTTTGTTTAATTTTTCAGTTTTTCTTTTCTTTCTTTCTTTTTTTTTTGAGACAGGGTTTCTCTTGTAGTCCTGGCTGTTCCTGGACTCACTTTGTAGACCAGGCTGGCCTCAAACTCATAGAGATCCACCTGGCTGTTTAATTTTTCATTTTATTCTATGTGTATGAGTATTTTGTCCACACGCCCCACATGTGTGCAGTGCTTACAGAGACCGGAAAAGGGTTACAGATCCCCTTGAACTGGAGTTAGGATTGTGAGCTGACACGTGTGTGCTGAGACTCAAACCTGAGTCCTCTGAAGAGAGGCAGGTGGTCTTAACCACTGAGCCATCTCTCCAGCCCCTAACTGAAGTGTTATTGCCTCTCCAGAGCTCTTGTGTTTTTTCTGTTTTGTTTTGGTTTTGTTTCGTTTTTTTGAGACAGGGTTTCTCTGTGTAGCCCTGGCTGTCTTGGACTTACTTTGTAGAACAGGCTGGCCTTGAACTTACAGAGATCCGCCTACCTCTGCCTCCTGGAGTGCTGAGACTAAAGGCGTGCGCCACCACACCCGGCTCCTCCAGAGCTTTTAAATCATTTATGTGGTGTCATGCTTTATTAATCTGTTTCAGTGCCGTAGTTCTTGGGTGTTAGCTAGCTCTTTGCAATCTTGATATGTGCTCAAAGGTCCAGCCAAAACTGGTTATGTGGGAAGTGTGAAAAGATCATAAGGCACAGGGTTCAATCCCCAGCAGCAAAAAAAAAAAAAAAAGAAGAAGAAGAAGGAAGTCGGAAGTTGGGGCATGAATATGATCATGTTTATTGTCACAGAGAGACCAATCCCGGTGGAAGAAGAAACCGCTGGAAATGACACAGCTGGAAGGAGTGAAGACACTATGCAGCCACAAGTGGATACACACAGTTTGCTTCTCAGGCTTTAGATGTATTACCAATAACCTGGGGCGGGGGAGGAGGGCTGCTAAAATGCAGATCTGTATTTAGGAGGTTTGCAGTGGGGCCTCAGATGCTACATTGCTAACAAACTCAGAAATGCTGCTGCCCCTGGGTCTAGAGACCACACTTTTTGTTGTGGTGGTTGTTGTTTGTTGTTGTTTTGTTTTGCCTTGTTTTGTTTACCGAGACAGAGTTTCTCTCTGTAGCCTTGGCTGTCCTGGACTTGCTTTGTAGACCAGGCTGGCCTCCAACTCACACTGATCTGCCTGCTTCTGCTTCCTGAGTGCTGGCATTAAAGGCATGTGCCACCACACCAGGCAAGGTCCTGGTTTTGGTACCTGGCTCCAGAAAAGGGGGGTTGGGAACCACACTTTTGAGTAACAAAAATATATTAAAGATATATTAGGACTGTGGAGAGGGGAGGTCTCTGACAGTAAAGTGCTTGCTACAAAAGTGTGGTAATCTGAGTTCAGATCCCCCAACACCCACATAAAAGTCTGGTCCATCTGTGTGCATGTGTTACCAGCCTCCCTCCCCCCAGAGCACCAGGCAAATCCTGGACACTCAATGCCTAGCCAGCCTAGCAAAATGAGAACTCTAGTTTCAGTGACCAATGCTGTCTCAAAGACTAAAGTGCAGACTCCTGGAGGAAAACACCTAAGGTCAACCTCTGGCCTCCACATGCACAGATACAGGTAAGTGCACTCATGCACACACACACACATGGACACATACATGCATACACCTCACACATATAAAGGAAGGAAAGGAAATATTAAATACATTCATATACATTAAACTTTATGGGGATTTGTGACTGGGTAAGTGATGTTACTTTCGAGAGTGAGGTAAAATACATATTGGATAAACCTCCCAGAAAGCTATCCCTCTAGCTTAACAGGCATTACAATTATAGCCATGTTTCCAGTTTGTATCTGTGTGAAGATAACACTATCCACTAGATACAAGATGAGGAACAGGTTTGGGGTACATAGATAGCAGTGACAGATAACATTTATTGGGTACATGATACACTATGCACCAGCCTCTTTGTGTGTTGTTTTACTTACTCTGTAGGATACATTTATGAGGTAGGTATTATTGCAACCCCCCATAAGCCTGGGGAAATTGAAGCTAAGGTTGTATTAATTAACTGCCGGTAGTTTGGCTATACATAGTTCATGTAAATATGGGGGTTACATAGTGCTGTCCAGTGGGCAGTACATATGCTGACTTGGGCCTTAAGAAGAGTTATTCTGGCTGGGTGTGGTGGCGCACTCCTTTAGTCCCAGCACTCTGGAAGCAGAGGCAGGAGGATCGCTATGAGTCCGAGGCCAGCCTGATATAAAAAGCGAGTCCAGGACAGCCAAAACTACACAGAGAGACCCTCTCTCAAAAAATCAAACCAACCAACCAACCAAAAAAACAAACAAACAAAAAAGAAGAAGAGTTATTCTTGGGCCACGGAGATGACTCAGAAGATAAAAACTCATGCCCAAAACCTAACGGCCTGAGTTTGATTCCCAGAACTCACAAAGCTAGCAGAAGAAAATTAAGTCACCACTGACCTCTACAGCCGTGATGTTATATGTATACCATGCCCCCACCTCCACCATCCCACCTGGCAATAAATAAATGTAAAAACAAAATTAAGACAGTTATTCAGGCCAGGCAGTGATGGCACATGCCTGTAATCCCAGCACTTGGGAATCAGAGGCAGGCGGATCTCTGTGAGTTTGAGTCTAGCCTGGTCTAGAGAGAGAGTTCTAAGACAGCAAAGGCTATGCAGAGAAACCCTGTATCAAAAAAACAACAAGACAGACAGAGAGTGGGAGAGAATTATTAAGAGCAACAAAAATTTAGGAGGAATTAAGATATTGAGTGAATGAATGAAATGATCCAAGGAGAATCAAGATCAAACCCTTTCAACAGTTGCCAGTCCTGTGTTACTTTCTTTTAGCTTCCTTTAGCACTTAATTACTACAAAAATTACTAGAAAGAAGAAATATAAAAACAAAAAACAAAAAAAAAAGAAGAAGAAATATGAGGATCGATATTTTTCTTTTTGTTTTTTGTTTTTTGTTTTTCGAGACAGGGTTTCTCTGTGTAGCCTTGGCTGTCCTGGACTCGCTTTGTAGACCAGGCTGGCCTGGAACTCTCAGCGATCTTCCCGCCTCTGCCTTCCAAGTGCTGAGATTAAAGGGGTGCGCCACCACAACGGCACTCTTTTTTCTTTCTTTCTTTTTTTTCTTTTTTAAAGCAGGGTGTTCTATAGCTCCTGCTGGCCTCAAACTTTTGTTGCCAAGAATGACCTTGAACTTCTGATCCATTGTCTCCACCTTCTGAGCGCTAGGATTATTGATGTCTGGGGCTGGCTTTTAAATAAGTAACTTTATCCTCTGATATGATATTATTAGCGTGTTCTTTATCCCTAAATGTATCAACTTTTGACAGCTGGAGAGATGGCTCAGCAGTTAAGAGCATTTGCTGCTCCTGCAGAGGACCCAGGTGCAGTTCTCAGCCCACATGACAGCTCACGTGCAGTTCCATCGCCCTCTTCTGACCTCTGCTGAGAGGCTTGGTTAAATAAGGCTTCAGTTTCTGTTAGCTCAGAGCAGGCCTGGGCCTCCATTCTTCCGGGTAGGGTCAGCAGTCACTGGAAATGCTGCAAAGAGTGTGCAGCCAACCAGAGCCGGCCATGACCTGGCCAGAGGAAGATAAGGGTATTTAATGATGGTTTCTTACTGCTGGTGTAATTGGTTAAGAAAGATATACTGCCGGTCAGGAAATCTGCCTTATGATGAACTCATGACCTGGGCAGAGTAGCTCGTATTTACTCAGTTTGCCTGGGCTTTCTAGTTTAAATAATTACCTAACTGGCCCACCGCTCAGGAATTTCCCTAAAACCCTTTTAAAAAGAGCCTACAAGCTCACCGGGGGATGGGGTGGGGGTGGGGGGTTGTCTGAATGGTGATCCCCAGGATGTTGGAGCCCGCAGAATAAACACTCTTTGCTGTTTGCGTACTGTTGGAGTCTGGGGTCTTTTCCTCAGCACATTCCAGACCCTAACGCTACCAGTAAGTACCAGGCAAACATTTATACACATAGACTAAAGATAAGTAAATCTTTTTCCAAAATGTGTCCCAGTCTCTAACAGAAGTCTTTGATTAGAGAGGTCAGGATTCTGAAGAAGACTCTCCAGCTGCAGGGCGGATCAAGATGGCGTCCCACCAGATCAGCAGAGCAGAGCATTGCTCTTAGTCTCTGCTTATATACTGTCCAGTGGGCATTAAGGGGATCTAGGGCTATCTGGTTTGGATATCAAGTGCAGCTTTGGGTGTAGTGGGGTCCCTGACTAAGCTTTTTTTTTTTTTTTAAATGTCTAAAAGGCTTATTTTGGTTGTGAGCCTCGCCTATTAAGGGCTGGACCATTTCTCCAGCCCTAAGAAGCATTTTTCCCCCTATGCTTATTACAGTGTGGTAACATCTTTCTGGGTCTGGGTCATGCTTTTTTGTTTCTGTCCCAGTCTGATGGTCTAAGTTTATCAGTGTGCAGATTCCTAGGGGCCTGTCTCAGGGGTCCAGTGGTTGGTGTGCAATGAGTCCTCTGGCCTCATGCGAAGTCCCAGGTCCCGCGCAAGTTCTTTCTGTCCCCGGTAGAACAGTCGGACTCTGGGGGGGTCGTTATGCCTTGCTTTCAGGAGCCACCTAGCGCTCGGTTCCCCGAATGCACGTGACGGCCCTCCCCCGCAGCCGCAGTGCTCCGGCCTTGGCTCGCTGCTTCCGCCGGCCCGCTAGACTCCGCCCTCTCTGCCCGGGAGAGCCAATCAGCACGCACGCCCTTGACTCCGCCCCCAGCGCCCTTCGACGCGAGCCCCTCCCCACTCCCGCTCGCTACCCGCCCGCCCGTCCGTCCGTCCGTCAGACAGGAAGGCAGGCAGTGGTACGGCTGGCGGTCAGTTCTCTCCTCTGTGTTGTCCTCCTCCCTCGTTCCCGGTCGCCGGCGGCAGCGGCAGCGGCGGCGGCGGCTGCACGGGCGGCGGCGCGGTCCCTGCGGGAGGCGCACCAGAGGCCGAGCGGCAGCTGCGAAGCGTCGGGTCCAAGGCGGCGGCGGCTGGGCAGCCAACATGGCGGCGGCGGCGGCGGCGGGCCCGGAGATGGTCCGCGGGCAGGTGTTCGACGTGGGGCCGCGCTACACCAACCTCTCGTACATCGGTGAAGGCGCCTACGGCATGGTCTGGTGAGTGCGCTGATTTGCAGTCCGGGCCCCGCCGGGTCACCCGGTGCCCCTGCCTGTGGCTGCTCTGGATGCAGCCGCGGCCCTTCCCGCGCCTCGGCCTCGCGTTCCTTGGCGACCGGGACCCCTGGCTGCTTCTTGGCCCGCACTCCATGAGCCCCGGGCCGGGATCCCGCAGCCCGTCGAAGCTTAGGTGTTGCTGGGGTGCTTCCTGGGCCGACCCTCGCTTGCTGTTGTAAGGGGCACCCCAGACTGAGGCCGGGACTCTCGGACTCTCGGACTTGGTCTCAGGCGCGTACTTTCGAGGCTTCTCCCTCGGGACGGGAACGGAAGTGCACCGTGTCCCCTAAATTATAGCATTATTGCCTCTTTCTTTTGACTTTGGTCTGTAAAACCAGGAATTCTATCAGATGCTTCTCCGTGGCGGCGGCGGCGGCGGCCGTGGTTTTGCAAGCCAGACTCCTCGGCTTGTGTACTGAACACCAAAATATTTTTTCTTTCCTTCTGTATACGTGAACAGCATCCACAAAATCTCTTAAGTAGAGCTAATGATGCTTTCCTGCTCAGGCTTTCTATTAAAAAAAAACTTGAGAACAGCGTTGGTTGTGGGCATACTGAAATCTTGAAGTTTCGGAATGCATTTAAATATACCAGTTTAGTTTCAGGAACGATAAGCCAGCATCACTCCTAGAGTTAATGAGTTATTAAGATGTATTTGGAATTGGTCTAGTTTCACTTTAAATTACCCCATCAGTACCCTCAAGGGCGCTCTCTTTACATCGTGAATGTATCCATATGGTTTAGCCCGATTACTTGACCGTGTCCTCTTAACGTGTTCAGTATATATACAGCCCTAATAGTTTTTGCACGGTCACTTGCAGGATTTCTCGCCTGCTTGTGAGAACATTGTGTAGAGCAATGAGGAAAGAAATACCCTCTTACAGATGAGGTATTGAGGGCAGAGCTAGAATCAGGCTTTGGTTATAGACAGATCCCGTTTCAAATGCCGCAGCTATTCGGTTATTGCACGTGCCTTTCCTTGATATTATTAATAATCTCAGGACTTAAGCAAATTTTCTTGATGGAAAGTCTATTTCAGAAATACATTCGAATTTGAACGGCCGTAATTTTAGAAATGCCAGGAAAGATGTGTTTTCCCCAAGTGTGAACTAGATAGAATTAAAATGTTCTTTTTTCAAAAGACTCATGAATAGTTATTCTTTATGAGCAAAATGTTTTATAGTGCACAGTTACGAAGATAAAAGTTCTGGGAGTCAAAAAGAGAAATTAAATTAGACCTTATAAAGGGATGGAGAAAAAGTACTTTCCACATCACATCTGTCCTGCACGGATTGCTGCTCTTGCACCTGCTGATAAATATGCCAGTAACCCCTTTATTATTACAGATGCTTGTGATTGCCCATCATAATCTCATTTTTTAAAAAAGAATTAGCTTATTTTAAAAAGGACAACACATTTAGTCTGTGTCAGTAAACCCCCACCCCCACCGTCCCACCCTGGCTGATAAGATGGACTATTTAGATCCTGTTGCTATGGCTCCTGTGGAGGTGCTTGACCTTTGAAGTCTCCACTTGCTCTGCAAAGTTCTCTTTAAAATTCAAATTTTAGGAGCTGGAAAGATGACTCAGCAGTTAGGAGTGCTGGCGGCTCCGGGTTCGATTTTTAGTACCCACATGGCAGCTCACAGCTGTCTGGAATTCAATTCCAGAAGATGAGTTGTTCTCTTATACATGCATTCAAGCAAAACACCTATATACATGCAATAAACAAATTAAAAAAATTTTTTTTGTAGCCAGGTGCTGTAATCTCATGCCTGTAAACCCAGTGCTTGGGGAGGGGTTTGTTTTTTGAGACAGTGTTTCTTTGTGTAACAGCCCTGGCTGTTGTTTTGACCAGTCTAGCTTCGGGCTCATAGAGAGATCTGCCTGCCCTCGCCTCCTGTCTGGTACCAATAAGTTAATTTTAAGAAAGATGGAGGTGTAATTGGAATTTGAATCTCAGGGTGTCATTAGCATTTGATCAATGCTGAGTTTATGGAGGCCTCTTGGCTTAAATGTCTACTTGAATAGTTATGATCTTTAAAAAGCTTGAGAGATGGTTTAGCGGTTACACATACCTGCTGCTCTTGCAGAGGACCTATATTCAGAGCCAGCATCTATCTCAGGTGATCCTCTTAATTCCAGGGGCATCTGTTCACATGTGGTGCACAGAAAACTCACTAGAGTACACATACTAAAAGATTAATTAAAAAATGAACCTCTAAAAATTATTAAGGGGATTTCCGGCAGTTCTTTAGCAGATTTCCCTAAAGCAGTTCATTGGGAATTGCCTATTTGTTCGCCTTCCTAATCATTATGACAGCAAAAAAAAAATAAGATTTGGGAGGTGGATTGACAGATAGATAGCTCAGCAGTTAGAACTCCTTTGAGAATTCAGTTCCTCACAGCCATAACTCCAGCTCCAAGTAATCCTGATGCCACTGATGTCTTGTGCGTGTGTGGTGTGTGTGTGTGTGCGCGCGCGCGTGTGTGTGTGGTGTGTGTGTGAATATACATAATTAAATGTAAAATGTTTTTTTAAAGAAGATCAGACTGGGTTTTGAGTTGGGCGGTTAAGAGTGGGTGTGATTTTGATAGACAGATAATAGGAACAAGTAATAGCTTGAGCTCTTGAGTCTAATTTTAGAAAAGTGCTTAGATGAAAAACTATAGAGGCCTCCATAATAAAAGTAAGTGATTTTTATTTGCTCAGTGGGAAAGAAGGCATTAAAGTTTTTGAGAGTCAGTCATAGTCAAATTTTAACTTTGGTGGTGACAGACCATTGTAGCCGTTTGAGCAGACAGAATCAGTCAGAAGAGCTCTGGTGGAAAGTAGTGGAGACCTAATGAAGACAAGGGCAGAAGCAAAAGCCGTGGTAATTACAAGGAAAGACTCCAACAAAGATGGGTTTAGGTGTGAAGATTGCTGAGCTAAAATGAGACAAGGCTTAGTACTGGCACCTTAATCCAAGAGCGGGGATACCGTAAGCAGAGCAGGTTTACCACAGAGAAATTGTGACTGCTGTGTCAGTTAAGGTTGTGGGCCCTAATGGCTATACGGAAAGCATCTTGAAGTTAGTAACGAGGGAGCAGGAGCTAAGGATGACCATTTGTGTACAGAGAGCTGGGGAGATGGCTCAGCATTAAGAACATTTGCTGTTCTTTTCCCAGAACCCACATGGTGGCTCACAGCTGGCCTTAACTCTGGTTCCAGGGGATCTGACCTCCTCTCTGGCTTCACAGGTACCAGGCATGCACGTGATCCACAAACATACAAGCAGGCAGAACACAGGAAAAATAAATCTTGCGTTTGTTTTTTGAGACAGGGTTTCTCTGTGTAGCCTTGGCTGCCCTGGACTCGCTTTGTAGACCAGGCTGGCCTCGGTAAATCTTTTAAAAAGAGAATTTGTGTACAGTGAGTAATAGTTGAAATTTTGAGTGGAGGAGCACAGATTATTATTTGAGGCATTAATTTCTTAAAATTTGAACATGCATGTTCAACATCTTTTTTTGTATAATATTTAGCATATTTTGAGAGGGGTTCATGATCCCCAGTATGGGTAAGGACCATTGACAGGACAGGAGAAACCTGGGAACTGGTGAGCTGTATAGGAGAGTGACAGAAATGAGAAGAAATGGAAGTTGTGTGCTAGACTGTCTACTAAGACAACTTTTATTGTGAGTAAGTTCGATTAAAAATTTTTTTTTCAATTTGTGTGTGTGTGTCTGTCTGTCTGTCTGTCTGTCTGTCTCCTTGGAGACCAAAAGAGGGGGTTAATAGGTGTTTGTGAGCCACTGGAAACTAAACTGGAGTTTTTTGCAAAAACAGCAACCCTAAACCCTGAGCTAATCTCTCCAGCCCTGGATACATTTAATTCTGAAATAGTGTTTCTGTATATGACAGAGGGGTTAGGGATTCTTAATTTAAGGTCAGGTTAAAGGAAGTGGTGAGAAAAGACCTGAAAACTGAAGAGAGGGGTATCTGCCATAGGTGCCAGTAAAAGGCAAGTCATGGAGAGGACAGGAACTGTGGAGCTGTGGTCATCGAGACCAGGAAACCAAGACTTGCTTGATACTGTCACAGGAACCCAAGGAAATGGCAGTCCTTAAAAGGTTACTTATTCTGGGAGCAAACGAAATGCCCCTGATGACAAGCTATCATATGGTCCACTCTTTCTTGTTTGTTTTTGTTTTGTTTTCTGAGACAGGGTTTCTCTGTGTAGCCTTGGCTGTCCTGGACTCACTTTGTAGACCAGCCTGGCCTCAAACTCACAGCGATCCGCCTGCCTCTGCTGGGATTAAAGGTGTGCGCCACCACGCCGAGCCATATTCTCCACTCTTAAAAAATGGTTCCTGTCAGAGTTGTGTTGCTTTTCCTGATAGTGGAGTATTCTGTTCTTTGAAGATTTTACGATTAAAGTGTTAAAGTATTCACTTATATCACTTATTCTGTATTTTGTTTTGTTTTGTGTATAGTAAGGAAGTATGTATCAAATTTAATAATCCTCAAGCAACTGCAAAAATGATTAGCCTTTTTTTTGTCATTTAGACTTTTAAAACATTTAATTTATTATAATTTATACAGATTATCCCAATTGTTATGCTTCTATCTTCCTGCTCCCATCCTCCCTCCCTTTTTCTCCCAAGACTTCTCCCCTAGCCCTCTGGCAGAAGGGGCCTCTTCCCCCACTATCTGACCACAGCCTGTCAGCTCTCATCCGGATAGTCAGCTTCCCCTGCCTCTGTGTGCTGCCTGGGCTCCCCACCTAGGGGAAGTGATCAAATCAGGGCACCAGAGGTTCGCTTTTCTTCTGTTCTTTCCTGAAAGGTGAGTTGAGAGCATTTAGGTAACGTGCTCTAGGACATCGCTGGAAACAAGATAGAGGCTAGGAGTGTGACTCAGTGGGGCATGACTGAGGTGGGAGTGTAACTCAGTGGTAGAGAGGGCTTGGGTGTGGCTTATATGAGGCAACCCGTTCTGTCTGGTTCCTCAGTGACATTCTAAGGATACAGAGTTGGAGTTGGGGTACTGAGAGTATAGCTCAGTGTGGTGCTTGCTTACCACTTTCTGGGGTTCATCTCCATGTTGGAAGCAAACAGGGAGGGAGGGTGAAGTTGAGAAAATGATGGGCTTTGGAGGGCTGGTTCTGGTGGCGCACATCTGTAATCCCAGCACTCGGGAGAGGCTGGCGGATCACTGAGTTCGAGGCCAGCCTGGTCTACAAAGTGAGTCCAGGACGGCCAAGGCTACACAGAGAACCCTGTCTCGGAAAACAATAATAATAATAATAATAATAATAATAATAATAATAATAATAATAATAATAATAATGGGCTTTGGTAACAAAAATGTTACTTTTCCTTGCATCTCAACTTAGCCTTCATTAAAACTGTTCATATAAAGCCAGTGCTCAGAAAGAGCTTCTGTTTGGTGGTAATTTTATTGAGTAGGATGTCCTTGGGCAGTAACACAGACTGCTAGACGATATAGGAGGAATGCATGAAGTGCTGAGTGATGGAGGGCTGTCTTCCTAAGGCCTTTCAGATGTTTAAGCTTAGTGTGAGTGTATGAGGAGCTTACCTTTAAAAATGCTTTCTAGGCAGAGAGAAGTAGTACATGCAAAGGCAAAACAGCCTGTGGTCAGGAAAACCACAGATGGTTAAAGTAAAGGACACTTTAGGGAGAAAGGTGTGGTTATGACAGCTGGGAGGTTCAACTTGGTGTTGTAGATGACTGTAAATCATCAAAGGATGGCCCTCTTTTATACATTTCTTTAAAGTGTTTGATTTCTGCCTGCTTGGTCTTCTCTTACGATTACTTCTGGGGTGTGTGTGTGTGTGTGTGTGTGTGTGTGTGTGTGTGTGTGTGTGTGTGTGTGTGTGTGTGTGTGTGTGTGTTGAGAAAGGGTCTAGTAGCTCAAGCTAGCCACTGACTCACTGTGTGACTGAGGGTGATCTTAGACTCCTAGTCGTCTCCAGCACACACATCTTGGGATTCAGAAACTGAGATGTAGTTGCTAAACTAACAAATCGTAGAGGAGGGAGGGTTTCAAGACAGGCTTTCTCTGTGTAGCCTTGGTCCTGGACTCGCTTTGTAGACCAGGCTGGGCTCAAACTCACAGTGTGATCTGCTGGCCACTGTCTCCCAAGTGCGGCCTGTGTACACTTACTTTGAGCAAACCTAAAAATGTGAGAAGGCCAGTTCATATAAACACCAGAAATAATAGTGTTTCTGAACAGTCTAGATTATAAAATTTTTTTATATTTATAGTCCCTAAGGTACTCTTGGTAGTTAGCTGTAATTGTTACCTTGCTACATGAATTTACTTGGATTATTTTCAGTTCTCGGGTATTATAAAAGTTCTTATGGAATGTATCTAAGTTTCCCCAGCAGCCATATGTACTTATTAGTTAAAAAGGGTTGAAATTGGACATGGTAGCCCACCCTTTTAATCCAGCACTGGGAGGCAGAGACAGGCAGGTCTCTGATATCAAACAAAGCAATTAAGAAAAGAAAAGAAAAGTAGGGGAGCGGGGAGACAAACAGTTGAAGGCTGGGGAGATGGCTCAGTGGGTGAAAGGTTTTTGCAAGTTTGATGACCAGACTTTGGATCTTTGGAATCCGTGGAAAAGCCAGAATGGTAGCATGTGTTTGTTTCCACAGCACTTGAGCATTGAGATGTGGAGACAAAGGTTACTTTGGAAGCTGATGAGCCTGCAGGCCTGGAGTATGCAGCACAGTGACAAACAGAAACCTTGCCTCAAACAAGGTGGAGGGCCAGGGCCAGCCCTTGAGGTTCTCTGACCTCCACCTGTGTGTCCTCTCAGACAAATACACAAAAATCACTCCTTGGAATGGTGCTTGTACCTTTGCTTTTATTCCTCCCACAATGAGAGGGGCCTAAAAAACATTTAGTAGCTTCATTGCCTTTTTCCACTAGTAAAGGCTGACTGCCTGATTTTTGAAATGGCCCACTCTGAGAGAAGAAAGGTGCCAGAAGGATTTGACTTGAGTCTTTATGGAATGTGAGCAGAACCACTAGAGAAGAAAGTTACGAGCAACAGAATTAGAGGTTCCTGTTTCTTTGACCAAAACAAACAAACGAACAAACAAAAGCAAACAAAAAAACACACACCAAAGGATTATATTCTGTCTAGGGCGAACTGGCTGGCCTCCCTCCGTCCCTCTCTTCCTTCCTTCCTTCCCTGGAACTTGAGACCAGGCTGGCCTCGAACTCACAGAGATCCACCTGTCTCTGCCTCCCTGGGTACTGGCATTCCAGGTGTGGGCCACTGTGCCTGGTTCTGTCTGGGGTTTTCAAACTGCCACCTTTCCAAGGGCCTTCAGAGTCTTACCTCATGGAAAGCCTTACACGTGCTGTATTCTCCCTATTGAAGCATCACCACTTTTGTCTTCTTTCTCCTCCAGTCCTTTTGCTTTTCTTTCACTCATCTATTAACCTTCACACATGAATATTAGAACAAGCAGCATTAGGCAGGGATTCCATTGCTTTAAAAGCATTAGAAAGTCTGCAGGCTAGATTATTCACCAAGGTCCCTGTGGTGATTTGAATGAAAATCTCTGTAGGCTCGTGTATTTGAACATTTGGTTTCCAGTTAGTTGGTGGTATTGTTTGGGAAGGTTTAGAAGGTATGGCCTTTTTGGAAGAAGTATGTCACTGGAGGCAGGATTTGAGAATTTTAAGCCTGGTATCACTCATGTGGTTTCACATTCTTGCTCTTTTCCTTTTTTAAGTTTATAAATAGTGGAATTACATCGGGTTAAGAACTCCTTACCCTTGAAGTGATATCCTTTTGGCATTTTTTTTTTTAAACGGCTTTACTCTATGTAGCTGGTGCCTCTGTCTACTGAATCCTGGGATTATAGACACCATTGACTACATTCAGCTCAAGGGACATTCTTGGGTGTGGGAGTAGGTGTGTGCGTGCACGCACTCACATGTGTATATGTGCAAAGGTCAGAAGTTGATGTCAGGAGTCTTGTTTTGCTGTACTCCACCTTTGAGGCAGCTTGACTTACTGAGTATTCTGCAAAAGGCAGCAGGCTGAGCAGTCAGGAGAATGCCATCTATCTCTGCCTTTTTCTTTTCTTTCTTTTTTTTCCTTTTTGAGGCACAGTATCACTAAACTTGGAGATCACCCATTTGGCTAGACTAGTTGACCAATAAGCTCTAGGAATTCTCTTGTATCCACAACCCAAGTGCTGGGTACAGATATTTGCAGTCAGCCTGGCTTACTCTGTGGCTTCTGACAGGGTCTAAGGTTGGGTCCTTATTTGTGTTCAGCTAGCAGTCTGCCTGCTGGGTCGTAGCCCCATAGTCCTCAAGGGACATGCTTAGGGCTGGGGAAACAAGGCCTACAAGTACAGCAACAGACAAGATTAAGAGATTCTTTCATAAGGTTAGTGTTCCTGATGCTGGGCTGTAGCCCTCATTCTAACATTCTACCTTGTTTATAGTATGTCTTCAGTGCAGTAAGAAGTAGTATGGATTCTGTCCAGTTACATGCAGCTGTGGAAAATTAGCCAACACGTGTGTTCTCTGAGGGGTTGGTAAGAGTGTCTGTGACGTGTTGAGTGCTCCATACCTGGTGCACGTGTTACTTTTCTCTTTACTGTGACAAAACACCTAACATGTATTTGGTTCAGAAGGTGGCTCAGCAGGCATAACCCTGACTATCTGAATTTGATCCCTTGAGACCCTTGTGGTGGGAGAGAGCCAACTCTGGCAAATTGCCCTCTAGATGACACATGTGTGCAGTGGAATGCACACGCCTACACCCATAAAAGTAATTAATTAGTTAGGTAACGTCAGTTTGGTTTGGTTTGTTTTTTGAGACAGGGTTTCTCTGTGTAGCCTTGCTTGTCTTGAACCAGGCTGGCCTCAAATTCACAGCAATCTGCCTGCCTCTGTCTCCTGAGCGCCTGGCTGACTTTTTTTTTTTTTTTTTTTTAAAGAAAAAGCTGTAAAATAGTTTCACACTGAGAGAGGCTAGAGCCATGATGGTTGCATGGAGTGCTCAATTCTAAATTGGCACAGTTGGCAAGACTAGATTGGAATGTAAACATTAAGTTGTTGGTAACATGTCAAATGTTAATAAGTTTAGAGGTTGCATTCTAACTATGTTGGTAAGAAGTGCACACTAAAATAGGCATTATTTTGAAGAACTGTATTTAGTTTCTTTTCATTTAAAAGTTTGGTGAGTTACTCTGAGGACAGTCTTTGTGTAAATTGTTTGCTGAAACTTGAGAGGAGTCTTTAGGACAGCTAGCTAGCTGGAGGAACTTTGGCCTGGAAGTCAGCAGATGCAAATCTAGGTCCTGTGCTCCAGCAGATGTGAGAATGTTTGCGTGCTTTGGGGGTTCTTTCAGTCTAAAATGTTAAAACTTACCCTAAAATTTACACATTTTCCATTAAATCATCTTTCTATTTTATTGCTTGAATCAGATGATTTTCCCACAAGTTAATTTTTCCTTCAGGGTTAAATAATGGTAGGGCAATGTAACAGTCAAAGTTTCAGCAGTTGGGAGGTGGAAGACAGAGACCAGACTGGGCTGCAGAGCAAGACTCTATCTCAAAAGGAAAAAAGAAAAATGGATACATAATACAACAGTGACACAACAGCTAACTGACATTAAAACTGTTGTGGGAACAGCACAACTGAGGAGTTAGCTCAGTGGTAGGGCATTTTTGCCCAGTGTGTATAAGGCCCCTGATTTGATCCCCTACACTAATGTTCACAACCTTTAATACCTTTTTTAAAAAAGTATTTTATTTAATTTTAATATATGTGCATTGGTGTGAGGGTGTCAGATCTTGGAGCTACAGACAGTTGTGAACTGCTATGTGGGTGCTGGGAATTGAACCCAGGTCTTTTGGAAGAGCAGGCCGTGCTCTTAACCACTGAGTCATCTCTCCAGCCCCCCTGTTAAGGTAAACCCCAACCATAAAATTATTTTTGTTGCTACTTCATAGCTATAATTTTGTTACTGTTATGAATTGTAAATGTCTGTTTCCTGATGCTGTGAGGCAGCCTTTGGGAAAGTGTCCTTTGACCCCTAGGTTGAGAACCACTGCCCTACATCTTTTTAAAAAACACAAGAGGGGCTGGAGAGACAAGAGGTTTTTCCAGGCAGGGTGTCTCTGTGTAGCTTTGGCTATCCTGAATCTCCCTTTGTAAACCAGGCTGGCCTCAAACTCACAGAGATCCACCTACCTTTGCCTCTGGAGTGCTGGCATAAAAGTGTGTAGCATCATGCCTGGCTTGTTTTTATTTTAATTGTGCACATATGCATGCAGATGCCTACAATGGCCAGATGTTGGATCTCCCAGAAGCTAGAGTTTAAAATAGTTGTGAGCTGCCCTACATGGGTGCTGGGAACCCAGAACCAAATTGAGGTCCTCTAGAAAAATCAGTAAGTGCTCTTTTTTGTTTGTTTGTTTGTTTTGTTTTGTTTTGTTTTTCGAGACAAGGTTTCTCTGTGTAATAGCTCTGTCTGTCCTGGACTCACTTTGTAGACCAGGCTGCCTCAAACGCAAGAGATCTACCTGCCTCTGTCTCCCAAGTGCTGGGATTAAAGGCATGCCCCACCGCGTCCCGCTCAGTAAGTACTCTTAACCCTTTTTTGTTTGTTTCAGTTAGGGTCTCACTTTATAGATCCAGCTGCCTCAAATTCAGACTCACTTGTGTCTGCCTCCTGAGCGCTGGGATTAAATTTATGTGCCAGTGTGCCCAGGTAGTTTCCCCCTTTGATAGTATTTTTAAGTAATCAAATAAGTTTTGCGGCAGTACTAATCATATACCTTCACTGACAGTAAAATTACATTTTTAAAGACTATGAGACATTTTCTTTAATACAAAGAGACCTGGAAAGGCATAAGTTTGGTTGTCTATCACTTCTGCTTTGTCTCTTCATGACATACGTTTCTTGGGTGCAGGGAATTCAAGACAAGGTTTTTGTGTGTGTGTTTTTTTTTGGGGGGGGGGTGATTCACTTTTGTAGACCAGACTGGCCTCAAACTCACAGCAATTCACCTGCCTTTGCCTCCTGAGTGCTGGGATTAAAGGTGTGCGTGACCACACCCAGCCCAGGACAAGATTTCTGTGTGTAGCTCTGGTTGTCCTCAAACTCATTCTGTAGACCAGGCTGGCCTTCATCTCATAGAGATCCCCCTGTGTCTGCCTCCCGAGTGCTGGGATTAAAGGCGTGCGCCGCCATTGCCTGGCCATTTGGGTTTCTTTTTATCCTATTTTAGCTGTGCCAAGCAACTGAAATGAAAGAACTGTGGTGGTAGAGGGCGTTCCTGACTTGTTCTTCTGTTAGAGGGAAGCCATTGTGGAAAGACGCTGGGTGGGCTTTGAAACGTCAGCAGGGACAGACAGACAAATGACTGAAGACATTGTGGACCTTTATGGGGGGGAGAATTCTGCAGAGGGGACTCTAAGAATTAGATCCACCTGGCTATCTCCTTTCAAGCTGGGGTAGTTATAAGGCAGGGAGAGTGGAGGGGATCAAGGAAGGAGATTGAAAAGTTCTGGGGGGGGGGGGAGGCACTGAGATTGCAGTTGCTAGGAGTGACAAAGACTGATGAGAAATGAGTAAAAGAATGTCGTGGGGGGAGGGTGAGACGGGTCCCACTGTGTAGCTCGGGGTGTCCTGGAACTCACTTGTATAGACCAGTCTGGCCTCAGACCAGGCTGCACTCAGACACGGACCGCCTTGATAAATCTCTGTTGTCAACCAGTATCACGGTCTGCACAGTGCAGTGCTAGAACTCGAACAAGTCTGGAATGCTGATTACTTAGTTTCAGGAAACTGATCATTTAGCCAAACTAGAACTTTTCAAAATGGTGTGGCCATGGCTAACATATTTTCGATAGAGTTTCACATTTTTGAACTTAAAAAAAAAAAAAAATCTGAGCCACTTGGTGGTGGCACATGCCTTTAATCCCAGCATTTGGAAGGCAGTCACAGGGAGACCTGATGCCAGCCTTTTCTACAGAGTGAGTTCCAGGGCAGCTAGGGCTACACAGTGAAACCTTGTCTGGGGGTGGGGTAAATCTGAATGATTGTGTGTGTGTGTGTGTGTGTGTGTGTGTGTGTGTGTGTGTGTGTGTGTGTGTAAGTAATAGCTCTGGCCATCCTCTTTGTAGACCAGGCCTTGAACTCACAGAGATCTGCCCCAGCCTCCTGAGTGCTGGGATTAAAGGCATGAGCCACCATGCCTGGCTGGGAAAAAAAAATGTCTTTTTAAAATTACAGCTGCAGAAATGCCTGTTTTGGACATGGTTTCACATCATTGCTTTAGGTTTTTTTGGGGGGGGTATTAATTACACCTAGGTCCTTGTACCTATTAAGCAATTTTTTTTTATACTGAGCAACATTGCCAGTTTATTGTTTTTCTTCTTTGCTTTTAGTGTCTTTTTACAAAGAGTAGGACGTGTTCCTTCTCTTGTTCTGTTTTTGTAAAGATAAAATGGATTGCGTCCTTAAGAGCTTGATAGAACTTGCTTATAAAACAGGTTGTACTTGGGTGGGTTTGGTTTTTATGAGTAGTTTGATTTGGTGTGAAAAATACTTCTATCCAATATTTGTTTCTAGATAATGAAATGAATAGTTTCACTTTGTTTCTTCTTTTCTTCTTCAGAATAGGCCTTCAGTCTGTTGCCAGGGTTAACTCCATTCCCTCCCTCCCTCCTTCCTTCTGAGACAGAGTTTCTCTGTGTCACTTTGTCTGTCTTGGATCTCCCTTTGTAGACCAGACTGGCTTTGAACTCACTGAAATCCATCTGCCTCTGCCTCCTGAGTGCTGCACCAGCACCACTTGGCCCATGTATTTTCTTATTAGTGCACTGAGACAAAGTCTTATGTAACCTAGCTTGGTCTCAAACACAGTAGCCAAGGATGAGTTTGATATTTGGATCATCCTGCCTCGTCTTAATGCTAAGATGAAAGTCGTGTGTCACCATGTCCAGTTTATACAGTGCTGAGGGTTAATTTAGGGTTTCATGCACACTCAATTTTCTTTTTGTTGTTTCAAACAGGGTTTCTCTGTGTAGCCTTGGCTGTCCTGGACTCACTCTGTAGACCAGGCTGCCCTCGAACTCACAGAGATTTGCCTGCCTCTGCTTTCCAAGTGCTGGGGTCAAAGGTGTGTACTACTAACTGTGGTTCCCTGAGCATCTTAAATGTGTTTAGTTAACATGTCCATATTTTTGTTAGGTCTATATGTACCATAAGAACAAAATGGTGGGGCTGGATAGGTGGCTCAGTCATTAAGAACACTGTCTGCTCTTCCAGAGGTCCTGAGTTCAATTCCCAGAAACCACATGGTGGCTCACAACCATCTATACTAGGATCTGCTGCCATCCTCTGGTGTGCAGGTGTACATGGATAGAACACTCATATACATAAAGTAAATAAATAAATAAATCTTTTTTGTAAAAGAAAGAATAAAATGGTTGTGTCACCAGCAATACATAAGTTTCAAAGGTTTCCAAAGCGATTAAATTTTATGGTATTCCCACTAGCAATGCAGTTCTACTCAGCCGCACTGCTATGAAGGTGTGTGTGTGTGTGTGTGTGTGTGTGTGTGTGTGTTTTGCATACATGTTCAGAGTCCAGAAGTCAACAACCTTGGGTGACATTTCTCAGGCTGCCCACCTTCATTTCTTGTGAGACAGGGTACTCTGCTTGATATCTGAGGCTCACTGATTGGCTATACTAATGGCCATTACGCACCACACCTCCTGTTCTGCCTGCTGGGATTATAGGTACATGCCACCATGCCTTGCATTTACATGGCTTCTGAGGGTCCAACTTGAGTCCTTACACTTTTGTAGCAGCCATTGTACTGAATCAGTTCCCACCCTTCCATCACATTGCTGGCTTCATAGTGCAAATATTGCAAGTATTTCCTCTATTGGGAAAGTTCCCTTCCCTACCCCTTTGTTTTGCTTAAGGGATACACACACACATACACACACACACACACACACACACACACACACACACACACACACACACTTTTTAAAAATAAAACATTTTTATATTTGTAATTGTATATTTGGTTTAAATGTGGGGGGAGGGGCCAGCAAGATACTCAGCAGATGGGGGCTGGAGAGATAGCTCAGTGGTTAAGAGCATTGTCTGCTTTTCCCAAGGTCCTGAGTTCAATTCCCAGCACCCACATGGTGGCTCACAGCCATCTATAATGAGATCTGGTGCCCTCTTCTGGCCTGCAGATGTACATGCAGACAGAATATTGTATAAATAATAATGAATAGATAAACCTTTAATAAAGATACTTGCCACCAAGCCTATTAACCTAGTTCAATCCCCCGGCCCCACATAGTGGAAGGAAAGAACGTACTCTTGCAAAATGACCCCTGACCGCCCCCCAAAATAAAAACATTTTTCAAGATGTGGTTTCTCTGTGTATCCTCGTCTGTCCTGGACTTGCTTTGTAGGCCAGGCTGGCCTTGAACTCACAGCCATCCACCTGCCTCTGCCTCCCAAATGCTGGGATTAAAGGCATGTGTCACCATGCCTGGCTTACTTTGTCCTTCTTGGGACAGGATCTTATTGTGTAGTCCTGGCTAGCCTGAAACTCACACAATGCTGAGATTAAAAGTTTGTGCCAGCATGTCACACAATAAATGTAATTTTGAAACTACACAACACAGTACTGTGCAGCCATTTGTTGTAGAATACACCACAAAATGACTGATCGTAACAGAGGTATCTTTATGAAATACTTTATGTCTACAGTGTTGAAACATCAGAACACTTCAATTCTCGTCATTATTAAGATTTTTTTTTTCCAATTTCTGTTATAGGTAAGTTTTGTTTTGGTTTTTGAGACAGGGTTTCTCTTGGAGCCCTGGCTGTCCTGAACTCACTTTGTAGGCTGAGCTGGCCTTAAACTCACAGAGCTTCGTTTGTCTCTGCCTCCTTAGTGCTGATGATACAGGTGTGTGCCACACAGTCAGCTTCTAGGTAACTTTTTAAAATTCTTCTATTAGAACCTAAATTTTCTGAGTTCTGACTTTCAGTGTCATTGTGAATTTCAATGTCTGTTTCTGGATTTAAAAAAATAACCCTGGGAATTGATTTCAGGACCTCTGGAAGAGCAGCCAGTGCTCTCAACTGCTGAGCCGTCTCTCCAGTCCCCCTTTCCTTACTCTTAGTGGATTCTTTATTCTTGTTATAGATTTCAGTTCTCAGGTGGAATTGATCATTTTGTCTGTTAAGCATGTCAGCTACAGCTATTTAAAAGCTCACCTGTAATGAATCGTCTGTAGATGTTTCTACTATCCTTGTCTTAGTTTCTGTCTCTTCGTGTTGTTAATAATTAAGTGAATGCTAGACACTGTGTATGAAATTTACGGAGGTCCTGGGTAATGTTCTTTCTGTAGAGGTTTGTTTACTCAAGCTTCTGACGGGCAGATAGAGTGATTTAGAGTGATGCCTCCGTCTTTGTCCAGTCAGAGACTGAACTGATTTGAAGCTCCATTGCGGTTTTTATATGGCTTTCTCTACTTTTTTTATTTTTACCATCACTCCTAAGGGTAGAGCCATCTAGACATCTGTGTGTCAGAGGTATTTATTAAAGTTTTCAGATTCAGATGTTCCACAGTGACTGTTTCTGTCACTTCCACTGTGAGATCACAAGAAATAATCTCTTTTGTAAAAATTTAGCTCAGCCAGGCGTGGTGGCTCACGCCTTTAATCCCAGCATTCGGGAGGCAGAGGTAGGTGGATCGCTGTGAGTTTGAGGCTAGCCTGGTCTACAAAGTGAGTCCAGGACAGCCAGGGCCACACAGAGAAACCGTGTCTTGAAAAAAAAATTTTTAGCTCTGTGTGTAAGGGCCAGAGGACAATCCTTAGGAGTCAGTTTGTTCTTTTCAATAGAGTTCAGGGAGCAAACTCTGGTTGTTAGGTCTGTGTACAAAGTTTTTTTCGGCCTCTGGCCCATTGAGCCATCTTGCCTACCCAGAAACACTCTTCAGTAGCTTTAGTTTAAAAAAAAAAAAGTGTGTATATTTTTTGCTTTTTGTTTTCTTTTAAGAGACAGGGTTTCTCTGTGTAGTCCTGGTTGTCTTGGACTTACTTTGTAGGCCATACTGGCCTTACATTCACAGAAATTCACCTGGGATTAAAGGCGTGTGACACCACGCCTGCCTTCTAATAGGTTTCTTAAAACCCAAGTTTATCTGGCTTGTTTTTCATTGCCATGGCTTTATACTGCTACTTCTAGAATGACCCAGATACCACAGATGCCCTGCAGGATGCTAGTTGGAGGTTGAGGGGGGTGCAGACATTAAGTAGGAAAAGGAGAGGAGGGAGAGTTAGTGTTTCTATGGAGAGTGCCAGACTTAGCATTCGCTTAATATGCACAAGACTTGGGTGTGTACTTTGAGACAATAAAAGATGTCATGTGAAAGCATAGTGATCATGAAAAGTTTCTGTTGCATAAAATGTTGGACGGTTTCTATCTCTTCATAGGTAGGGAAGACGATTATTTCACTGTTAAACAACTGTAGAGGAAGAAATGGAAGCAGGGGGAATTCAGGTTTACAATCAGCATTTGTGAGGCTTAATGTCTTTGTTTTTGTTTGCTTGCTTTTTTTTTTTTTTTTTTTTGTGATGGTTAATCCTCATTGTCATCACCTTGGTTCAATTGAGAAGTGCCTAGGAAAAGAGTAAAGCACATCCCTAGGTACTTCTGTGAGGATTTTGAGTTCCATTCTAAAGAGAATTGGCTAAGAGGTGGATCCTCACCTGAATGTTTGCAGTACATTGGCTGGGTTGGGGAACGAATCTGCAGGGGGTTACCCTGCGCCTGCGCCCACCCACCATGCTGTTCTACAGCCACCTCACTGGCCCAGAGCAAACATACTACTGTGGACATCAGCTAGGCGGGTTTCAGCAAAGTGGAGAAATCTCTTTTTAAGTTTCAGATCCTCTCTAGTGACCTGTCTTTGTTTTTGGGACAGTCTCTCACTAAACTTGGAGCTCACCAACTCAGGCTGCTTGGCCAGGAAACTCCAGGGATCTTTCCGTCTCTCTGTTGCTGGATAACAGGTGTCCACTGCTGCTACCCCTGCCCTCTTTAAATGGGTGTGGGTCCTCGTGCTTGCTCAAACACCCCTAGAATCACAAAGTTGTAACCAGGCTTCTAATGTCTAAACACAGGCCTGGGTTTTCCCCTTGGGGCTTGCTTCAATTCACGCTGAAACTTGGCTAGACTGAGTAAGGGAGCTGGTAATGCTAGGTGATAGGAGGCGTCTGGATCAGGTTGGAGGCAAGTTTGAGGGTCAGAACTGCATGAGGAACTAGAGGATTAGAGAGTGAAGACATTTGGGGGAAGCTGGGATAGTGTCAGACCAGCTGGAGATGAAGGCATGCCTTCAGTTCCTTAACTGCTGTTCTTGTTGCCCCTCCAGTGGCTACTGTGTGCACAGTACACAGTGCTCAAGGAGTATAACAATATTAGTGCCTAGAGGAGTCCTGATACTTCTGTTCACTTCCTTACAACCTTCTTCAAGCAGGAAATATATCTTACTTATTGTTTTATATCTACTTTTGAAATCCCAGCCTTAAACTCTGAGTGACTTGGAGATCTTACACAGTAGCCCAGACTGGTCTGAAACTCACTGTATGTCCCCAAATGACCTGGAACTCAGGATGATCTACTCCAAATTGTGGTATTAAAAGCACTTACCGCTGTAGCCTTAGTCTGTTTTCTTCTAGGTGAGACATACTAATACCTTTAAGTAAGAAGTGATTGCATCAGCTAAATTACTGTGTCTTTAAAACACTGAAGCTTTCATGTTTACAACAGATGGCTCAGAGGTTAAATAGCACTGACCGACTGCTCTTCCAGATGACCTGGGTTCGGGTCTCACACGCTAGCGCACAACTATCTATGACTCCAGTTCTAGGAGACCCATGGTGCACCGGTGTGTGTGTGTGTGTAGGCAAAACACCCACACACATGAAATAATACTTTTTTTTTTTTTTTTTTAAGTATCAGGCCAGGCCTTGGACATACCTTTACTCCCAGCGCTTGGGAGGCAGAGGCAGAGGCAGTCAGATCTCTGTGAGTTCTGCGGTCAGCCTGTTCTACAGAGTGAGTTCCAGGACAGCCAAGGCTACACAGAGAGACCCTGTCTCGGGGTGGGGCTGGGGGAAAGAAGAGTATGATGCCTGGGAATCTTAACTATTTATAAAGTATATTGTAAAGTAATTTGTGTGTATTTACATTATATGTTCAGTCCCCAGAATGCCCATTCTATGGCCAAGTTGAAAATCACACACCCATTAAACAGTTACTCTCCATTTCTCCCTTTGTTTAGCTAGTCCCTAGCAGTTACCATTCTGTTTTTATTAATTTTGACTCTTTATGACTGGCTTATTTCATTTATCATTTTCTTAATGTCCTCAAGATTTATTTATTCATGCAGTAGCCTATGTATGATTCCTTTTAAATGCAAGTGAAGATAGTCATTAAGCAAATTAAGCCATTCGCAGACAAATTGGATTGGTTTGGGTTTTGTTGTTGTTTATCATTTGTGGTTCTTAGATTTTCTATAGGCCGTAAACTCACGCATGTATATATGACATGAAAGCAGAAGCAAAGCAGAACAGTATGGAGAAAGGAAACAAGATGGCGGGAGGGAGAAGGAAGGAGGAGGCAGGGTAGGGGCAGAGGCAGAGAATTGCTTAACATTGTATAGCAAACACTTGTTATGAAAATGGCCTCATATTGCACATTACTATGTGAATGGTTTATTTTTTATTTGACTTGTATGTATATGGATGCTTTACCTGCATATATCTCTGTGTACCATAAAGTTGTGTTCAGTGGGGCCTGGAAAAGCGGCTGAGAGGTTAAGAGGCTGCTCTTCCAAAGTTCCTGAGTTCAGTTCCCAGGAACCACATGGTGGCTCCAAACTGTCTATAATGAGATCTGGTGCAGAACACTATGTGTAATAATAAATAAATCTTTGTTGTTGTTGTTGTTGTATTCCTTGCCTGTGGAGATGAGACGAGGGTGTCAGGTCCCCTGAGACTGGAGTTCCACATAGTTGTAGGACACTGGGTGCTGGGAGTCTGGCCTCTAGATCTGGTCTTGAGCTTCCCCAGATCTACCTCATAGGCTCTCTCGGGCATGGTCTGTGCTGTCCCGCCACAGGTCCTCACCATTACCACCAATTCTTTTTGTTTGTTTGTTTGTTTTTCGAGCCAGGGTCTCTGTGTTAGCCTTGGCTGTCCTGGATTCTTTGTAGACCAGGCTGGCCTTGAACTCACATTGATCCACCTGCCCCTGCCTCTGGGGTGCTCGGATTAAAGGCGTGTGCCACCACACCTGGCCTGGTTTTTTGTTTTTTTAAGTGGGTATTTTTTCTTGAATCTTTTTTCCTCTATGTAACATTTCATGATAAAAGCCATTTTCTTGATAAAAGGTTGGCTCCACATCTTTCTCTGAGGTACCCTCTGGTCTTTTCAAAGTCTGTAACCCTTTATGGGTGTTAAAGATGGTTGGGAAAGTAGACTGTATCATGTTGTGCAGACTACATGCCTGGGTTGTAACTCACTTTGTAGCAGAGGGTGACTTTCCCACTACTGACAGTGCTGCTATTATTGGAATGGCAACTGTTATATGACAAAATATTTGCTGGGGAGTTGAGAGGTACACATCTACTCACCCCAGAACGCCAACTTGGTGAATTTTATTGGGGTTACTTACAGGAATATTGGTGAGGGGTTATACTTACAGGAACAAATGACTAAAAAGACAGCTGCATCATCAAAGCCCACAAAAATACAGGTGACAGTTCACTAAGCTGGGAACCTGAAGCCAACTGCACAGCCTGCGGGCAGCTCAGCAAGTTAGAGTGTCCTTTCCAGGTGCTCAGCTGCTCTAAACATCTTCCAGGTGCTCAGATGGTTCCTCCTGGAGGCAGCTGGTCTGGTCTTGGAGTTTTTGCAGCTCTGTTCCTGTAGCCTCACAGTTACTGTAGCAAGGAGAGAGGCCTAGTGAATGTGGTCAATGTCAAGCACGTGTTAAAGCTTCCTATTTAAGGAGCTTCCCAGCAGGATGCAGCATCACAGTCTCAGAAGAGCCACAAGCAGCTGGCTTTTGCTTGGTTTTGGTTTTGGTTTTTGGCTTTTTGGTTTTTCCAGATGGGGTTTCTCTGTGCAACAGCCTTGGCTGTACTGGACTCTTATTTGTAGACAGGCTGGCCTTGAACTCACAAAGACACGCCTGCCTCTGCCTCCCAAGTGCTGAGATTACAGGTATGCACCACCACGCCCTGCTTTTGGCTTTTTTTTTTTTTTAAGTCATGGTCTCACTATTGTTATCTTGGTTGGCCTTGCAGTTTACTATGTAGACCAGACTGTCACTGAACTCACAGAAAACCATCTGTTTCTACCTCCCAGAGTGATGAGATTAAAGGCATGGGCCACCATACCTAGCTTCATGCTTAGATTTTGGTTTGTTTTATTTTGTATGAGTGCTCTATCTGCATGCTAGAAGAGGGCAGCAGAATACGTTATAGATGGTCGTGAGCCACCATGTGGTTGCTGGGTATTGAACAGACTATTAACCACTGAGCCATCTCTCCAACCCCATTTTTAGTTCTTGAGTATTGTGTTACCACAGTGCTGTTGTATTGTGTACAGTGCTGTGTTGAGTAAATCACCAATAGCTTTACAGTCTAAAAAGTAAAGGCATCTCACTTCAACTCACTGTTGTCTCTTCTTTAGGTTCCTATCGATTTTACCTCCGTCAGTGTAGTTAGGCTTGTGACTTAGTTGTTGTTACTGAACCACTTTATTTACTCACTGTCTTAGTTCAATTTTATTGCTGTGAAGAGAAACCATGACCACGGCAACTCTTTTTTGGTTTTTCGAGACTGGGTTTCTCTGTCCTGGCTGTCCTGGACTCACTTTGTAGACCAGGCTGGCCTCAAACTCACAGTGATCTGCCTGCCTCTTCCTCCCGAGTGCTGGGATTAAAGGTGCCTGCCACCATGTCTGGCTTGACCATGGCAACTCTTATAAAGGAACACATTTAATTGGTTGGGACTAACTTACAGTTTCAGAGGTTTAGTCTATTATTGTCAAGGAAGGAAGCATAGCAGCCTGCAGGCTGACATGATGCTGGAAGAGCTGAGAGTTCTGCATCTTGATCAGCAGGCAGCAGGAGCTACGGTGTCACTGGGTATAGCTTGAGTGTATAGAAGACCTCAAAGCCATCCTCCATAATGACACACTTCCTCCAACAAGGCCACACTTGCTAATAGTCCCATTCCTTATGGGCCTGTGGGAGCCAATTATATTCAAACTGCTACATTCCACTTCCTTCCCCCACCTCCCCCCCCATAGGCTTGTAACTATATGATAATGCAAAATGCATTTAGTGTAACTTCAAAAGTCCTTATAGTCTATAAATGCCCCAACTTGTTTAAAAGTCCAAAGTTCAGTCTCTTCTGAGACTCATGAATCTCTTAACTGTAATTTCCTTTAAAGTCAAAAGAAAAAAGCACACCCAACATATAAAGGCACAAGATATACATTACTGTTCCAAAATGGAGGAAAGGGAACATAGTCAGGAAATCATGGATTGTAGGCTCAATTTTCTTTTTCTTTCTTTCTTTTTTTTTAATGTTTTTTTGAGACAGGGTCTCTCTATATTAGCCTTGGCTGTCGTGGACTCGCTTTGTAGACCAGGCTGGCCTCGAACTCACAGTGATCCACCTGCCTCTGCCTCCCGGGTGCTGGGATTAAAGGTGTGCACTACCACCACGCCCAGCAAGCTCAATTTTTCTTAACAATTATATTTAATAGGTATTTACCAAACTAGCATACCTACCTTATAATACGACTAGCATAAACCTGAGGAAAAGAAGATTAAAGGACACAAAAATGAAACCTTCTGGGTATTAGTTCCCAGGAACGACTCTCCTGGCACCGTCAGCAGGATTTCTTCTGCTGAAACCTGGAGCAACTGGAACCCAGAAGGTCAGCCCAGAGCCCTGAAGCCTTCACTGGAGCAGTTCTCTTGAGGAGCGGCTCGGAAGCCAGAGATGAACAGCCCCTCAATCCCAAGTCTTCAAAGACCCCACCTCCTGTTTTGGGCTTTTTTTTTTAAATCTCCTCTCAGAATTTGTTGAAGGATGTTTTTCAGCTATTAACAGCCAAGCTCCCCCACAAAATGGTTCAGCTTCTAAGGGGATAAACATCACCTGCTCTCTCACAAGTCTGTTCCTCATCCCACACTCGGGATCTAAACAAAAAACATGTTTATCTCTCCTTCACTGGACCAAGATCGAAAACCAGCTGGATAAACCCCAAACTCTCCATGTCGAACTGCTCTTCAAATCTCCAGCTCCTTTCGGCTCTATTGACTTCAATACACTTCTTTCTTTTGGGCTGCTTCCACTTTCTGTTAGCAGCTTTCCTCAGCAGGTATTCCACAGTTCTATCATCTCCAGCATCTTGGGGTCCCCAAGACAATCCAGGCCTCACCTTCACAGCTTCATGGCCTTTCTAGGCCTCCATGCAGGGACACCCCTGCCACATGCCTGGCCTCAGCAGCTTTCCTTAGTCATGGAGGGAGATTGCACAACTCCTTTCTTGTATCCTTGACTCTAAAGCAGAACCACATGCCTGAACCTGCCAAGTGCTGCTGCTCTTGGGACTGGAATTGGCCCCTTTGTCCAACTACATCCCCACCAGGTTTGTAGTTCTGATGACCTGCTTCACTGTCTGAGCCTGGCCATCCTGGAATTAGCTCTGTAGACCAGGCTGCCTTCAAACTCTGAGATTCCCCTGCCTCTGCCTCTTCTGTTCATATTCTTTTTGTTTGTTTTCAAGACAGACCTGGCTGGTCTGGAACTCACAGTGATCCACCTGCCTCTGCATCCTGAGTGCTGGGATTAAAGGTGTGCACCACCATGCCTGGCTGTTCAGATTCTTAAGCTTGAGCATTTGTTTGCTCCTTTAGGGTAGTCTAAGGAGCTATCCTAAAGCCCCATCTTTTTCTTGTAGTTGTGTGTCCATTTACTCTACTGGGATGCTATTGCTTATAGGCCTTCTCAGTGGACAGAGCTAGGAAAATGTGTGAACACTAATCCACAGACTAAATATATGTATGTATTTCTGTGTGTGTTAACTGACTCCTTGGCTGGGCATTATTCACACCTTTAATCTTGGCAGTCAAAAGGCAGGGGCATGCAGATTTCTGTGAATTTGAGGCCAGATGGAGCTACAATAGTGAGCCCCTGTTTCAAACAGAATCTATAGTTTTTACTGATACCTCAAGTTCTATCTAATACTGCACAGTTTTAGCTTTTTCCCCTATTTGTAATTCTTTCATCAATGTGGCTCTTATTATTTTCTGTTTCCCTTACTTGTTTGTCCCTACTATCCAAATAAAAGTTGAAGGAACTGTGTATAACTCAGTTCTTTCTGTTTTTGGCTTTAGACTATCCAGCTGAAGTAGTGTTAACAGGAGTTTCCCTGTTGCTGCTAGTGTGGCTCTGTGACTCATTTGTATTACACTTAAGTTGGACTTGTTATATGTGTGTTCCTTAGGGCTCTTAGATAGTGCTTGTTTCTGTTCTATTAAATTGTCTTTTGTTTTGTTTTGTTTTTCAAGACAGGGTTTCTCTGTGTAGCCTTGGCTGTCCTGGACTCACTTTGTAGACCAGGCTGGCCTCGAACTCACAGCGATCTGCCTGCCTCTGCCTCCCAAGTGCTGGGATTAAAGGCGTGCACCACCACACCCAGCTAATTAATTCTTTAATTTTGTGTGTGGGGAGGTATTTTGTCTGCATGTTTATCTGTATACTGTGGTGCATGGCTGGTGCCCACAGAACTCAGAAGAAGGCACGGAATACCCTGAAATGGTAGTTACAGATGGCTGTGAACCACCATGTAGTCACTAGGAACTGGAGCCAGGTCCTCAGCAAAAGTAGACAGTTTTATTAACCACTGAGAATCTTTTAAAACTAACTTTGCTCTCATTTTATTTTAATTTTTTTATGGGGGAGGATCAAGACAGGGTTGTTCTGTGTAGTCCTGGCTACCCTGGGACTCACTCTGTAAACCAGGCTGGTCTTGAACTCAAGAGATCCGCCTGCCTCTGCTTGGATTAAAGGCGTTTACCACCACGCCTGGCTGCTGGTCTGCCTTTAGGGCAGCCTTTTAATAGGCTAGCCAAGCGCAGAAGACAAGGGCAGGACAGTAATGCATTCTGGCCAACTAGACGAAGTGTTATCGGCTAACTTTTAAGCTGATTGGTCCTAAGTAAAGTAAGTGAGGTGGCAGTTAGGATCTTCTAGGTGCAGCCAGCATACAGCCAAGCATATATGGAGGAGACAGAGCAAAGGTTACAGCACCACTGCCTCATAGTAAAATACAAGCTTAGCTTGACCTTCTGGCAGCTATGAATAAGTGCTTCTAGGAGCAGAGTTCATTTTTTTTTTTAATTTGCCTGGGCATTTGTGGCTCATGCCTTTAATCCCAGCTCTTGAGAGGCAAAGACATGCGGATCTCTCTGAGTTCAAGGGCAGCCATGCCTACACAGAGAAACCCTGTCTCAAAAAACAAAAACAAAAAAAATTTTTTTAAACTTAATTTCACCATATAAACAAAAATGGATACTGAATACAAAAAATGGCTCCAACTGTGTTACATAGAGCAGGCCCTAACGTGGGCAGGTGGCATGCTGATCTTCTTTGTATTGTTTTAGTATATGTGTGGCTGGTGGGTTTTCTTATTTAGTAACTCAGCAACATATGTAAGGCATATATATATCTAGGTCAGGACTAAAACTCAGATCTCTTCTTCCCTCACCCCCTAGACAGGATTTCTCTGTGTAACCTTGGCTGTCCTAGACTCGATTTGTAGACCACGCTGGCCTCTTTTTTTTATTTTAATTTATTCGGATTACATCCTAATTGTTATCCCTTCTTTTGTATCTTCCTGTTCCCACCATCCCTTACTCTTCTGCTCTATCCCCCCCCCCCCCGCCCCAGACCTCTGACAGAAGGGGACCTCCTCCTCCTACTATGTGACCACCAGCCTATCAAGTCTCATCCAGATAGCCTGCTTCCCCTTCTTCTGAGTGCCCATTGGGCCTCCCCACCAAAGGGAAGTGATCAAATCAGGTGCACCAGAGTTCATGTCAGAGGCAGTCCCTACTCTCCTCACAGCCATGAAAAATGAGCTGCCCATTGGTTAAATCTGAACAGAGGGTCTAGGTTCACTGCATGCATTGTCCTTGGTTGGTGCAACAGTTTGTGTAGGCCCCTCTGGGTCCAGATCCTCAGGCCTTGATGGTCTTCTTGTAGTGTTCCTGAACCCTAAAACTTGGATCTCTTTATTGAATGCCATTTTCTTTGGACAAATCTGTTCTTTTTTAGAGTACCACACTGGAAAATATAATAGTAAGATTTGAGGGAGGGCTTACTGTTAAGAGCACTGTTTGTTCTCACATAGGACCCAGCTTCAGTTCCTGATGGCCACATGGTGACTCACCAGTTTCTACTTCTGGCCTCCATGAATTCCTGCATGCTTGTTGTGCATGTGAACTCATGAATGTACACGCTGCACATGAAAGTAATAAGTAAATGGAAAGGTTTTTTTGGGATGGCTTGGTGGTGGTTTTGTTTTTAGACAGTCTTAATATGTAGTCCTGGCCTTCCTGGAACTCGCTATTATAGACTAGGCTAGTCTCAAATGTATACCTGCCTCACCCTCTGGAGCGCAGGGATTGGAGGGATTTGTTGCAGGTATTTATGCCTGGTGCATAAATCTTTTTAAAAAGGGGTGGAGGTATTAAAGCCAGAAGACATTGAAAAATGAATGCATCTATAGCTGTCAACATTTGTGTGTGCTCTGGGCTCTCTAGAGCGGCTGCATGTGGCATCCGATTTTAAAGTATGGTACCTGTAAAGTATTGGGACATACCCTGATTATCTCAGTAAATCCAGAGCAGTTATTACTGTTGGTTTTTAGAGCCAGAATGACTTTAGGCCAGCTTTTATTCTTTTATTTCCTCATTTAATCGTTTGAGCTCACTTATAAAGAGAAAGAAAGAAAGAAAAGGAAAAGAACCCCAGTTGCCGTGTCTTAGTGAACTATGAAAGAACCAAATTTAAGTAAGAAATAGTTTTAAAGCAGTTGTTATTATCTACCTGCTTATTTTTGGAACATTAATTTGGATCAGTCTAACTTGTTTAGTATCTAAAGACAAGTTAATTTTTATCTGTGAGATGAAGTACTGTAGTTTTTGTTCAGATAATTAAGGTTCACCAAAATGGGAGGCTTAGAGAACAGCTTAGTGGCTTCCTCTAAAAATAGTCCATTCACAGTTGATAGGTAGCATTTTTGTTGCTTAATGTTGCATACAGTGTGGTATTTTTGCTATTTTATTTAGATAAATATTATTGAGTCTCTGCCGTGAGATATGACTGCATGACAAGTAGTTAGAGAGGATAGGGAGAACAGCTAAACATAGTAAGAAGTTTGACACCAAAGCAAGGGGATTGTGCCATTTGCTGGGCATTTGTGCTAAAGATATTGTCATTATTCAAAACTTGCTCAGAACATTTCCCTTGGACTTGCCTTCAGTATCAGCCATGAACCAGAAGAAAACCAGGCACTTAATTTGTGTAGGGCTACATGCTCTTATAGGGTGCGTGTGTCTGTGTGTGTCTGTGTGTGTGTGTGTGCGCGCGCGCGCGCGCACGCCGGCGTGCAAGCATGCTGATCTTCAGATGCCCATCAGCCTTGGTTTTTGTTGTTGTTGTTTTTAAGATTTGCTTTTTTTCTTTGTTTCTTTGTGTAGACTAGAGTGGCTCAAACTGCCATCACCTGGCTAAAGGTTTTGCTCTGTCTAGCTATCTATCGTGTCTATGTGTCTGAATGAGTTAGTGCCACAGGTGTATAGGTGTACGTGGAAGTCAGAGTGGGTATTTGTGGGCCACTGGATGCGGGTGCTTAGGTTCTCTGAAAGAACAGCATGCATGCTCAACCATTTCTCCAGCCTCCTTCCCTCCCTCCCCCCCCCCTTTCTTTTTTGTAACAGAATTTCTTCCTAAAAACTGGGCCTCACCTGTTAAGAAAGATTAGAGACTGCCTGGCCTGCCATTCCCAGGAATCTGCCTGTCTGTACTTTTCCAGGACTGAGATTATGTAGTAAACAGCATCTTTTGGGACAGAGCAGAAAGTAGATACGGCTTAGGGTATGGCTTGTGCTTAAGAGTCTGTGAAGTCCTGAATTCAAGTCTCAGCACCAAGAAAAAGAAAAAAAGGGGCAGGGGGGTTAAAATGCTTTGTTGTTTTTTACTTTTTAAGGCAGGGTCTGTGTGGTCCTGGCTGTCCTGAACTCATTGTGTAGCCCAGACTAGCCTTAAATTCACAGAGATCTACCTGCCTGTGCCTCCCAAGTACCAGGGTTAAAGGTGTGTGCCAGCATGCCCCACTCTAATACTTCTTTATATAGTTAAGTTTTGATACCTATATAAACTTGTGTAACTACCACCACAAAGAAGTCACAAAGCACATCACCACAAAATGGTCTCTTGCTTCTTTATAGGAGTCTGTGCCTCAAGCAGCCACAGACCAGGTTATTGTCAAGAGAGGTTACCTCCAGCTTTCCTAGAATCTCATATGGAAAAGAAAATGAGCAGCACTTGACTCTCCAGCTTTCTTCAGATTCATTCTTATTACTGCATGTCTCAATCCACTTTTTCACTGCTGGATACTGTTGCATTGGGTATATATACCTCAGATCATTACTTTCAATCTTCCTTTTCCAAAGTCTTGCTATATTCTAGCTCAGGCTTTCCTTCAACCTGTGATCCTATCAGGTGCTGGTATTACAGGTGTGTGCTTCTGCATCATTTAGCAATTAAAAAATATTTTAAATAATTTTTCACATAATGTACTCTGATTATGGTTTCCCCTCCCTCATCTCCCAGATCATCCCCACCTGCCCACCCATCCAATTCCACGACTTCTCTCTTTCTTTAGAAAATAAATAGGTTGTATGTATATGTGTGTGGTTTGAGGGGTTGTGTTTTAAATGATGTATTGGAGGCTAGAGGTGTCAGACCTGCAGGTAGAGTCACATCCTGACACAGGTGCTGGGAACTGAACTGACTTCAGGTCCTCTGCAAGAGCAGTGATACCCTTATCTTCTGAGCCATCTCTCTAGCTCCCACATCATTTACTTTCACATTTAAATTGTTCTCCATTTGGGGCTCTTACACATAAAGCTCCTATAAACGTTCTTATACATGTCTACACAGACTCATTCCACTTACTACAGTTACTAATTTGGTTTGTTAAGTGCATTTTGGTTTTTCAGAAGCTGCCAGCTATTTTCCATAGTGGTTGCACCATTTGTAATCCCACTTGTAGTGTGTAAGAAGACCACCAACGTGTGTGTCCTCCCACCACTTGCTGTGACTAGTCTTAGTTTTCCCTTTCAGGGGATGTGTAGTTTTAGTGTACATTTGCCTTTCTATCCTTCATCATATTTTCATATAAAATACTCTATTGCTTGTTTTAATAATTGGATGTTGTCTTTTCTTGAAGTTATATATATTTTTGTGGAGAGTGTCCATGGAGGCCAGAAAAGGGCTTGGGCTACATAGTGAGTTTTAGACAAGCCTGAAGAGTATGGAGATCCTGGCTCAAAGGGGTACGTGTGTACACGCGTACACACATGTATACATCATCCTCTTAGTCTGATGTCACTCACCTTTTGCTCTTCCTCAGGACATGTTGTGAATTCTAGCCACAGTTTGAGTGCCCACAGCTCCTTCTAAAATACCTTTCTCTTTGGCTATCTATTAAAATCCTTAATTTATCATTGAAATACTACCTTCTATACATACTAATACAGAGCAGTGCGTTTCACAAATTGTAGCTGCTGCTAAGTAAGAGTTGCTCATAAAACTTATTTTCAGTGCCAATACCACTTAGTGCCCAATAACTATAGATGTTGGAGGGTGAGGCAGGGTGATAACACACTGTGGGCCAACTTAGGAACTTAACAAGGTCCTGTCCCAAAGTAAAAGTATTGTAGATGTAGGACACTGGTAGAGTGCTTGCCTAGCGTGTGGGTTCAGTCTTCCGACGCAGCCCCCACCCTCCTGCCCCTGTGGCCACGTTGTTACAGCACAGCTCCTCTAGCTGCATCTAAGGCAACCTTGAATTACATCTAATCTGCTCTGATTTATGATAGATTGACTAGGTCATGTGGTGTGAACTTATTCCCCACCCCTGGGAACATACAAAAACAAGAGCTTCCTTTGTTCCCCTGGAACCAAATGGCCAGTCTCTCCCACTAGAACTGAAGAGAATTGAAGATTTTTTTTCTCTTTAGGGTTCCTTCATGGTGGCCTTTAAGCATAATGCCGTAATTCTCAATACACCTGTATTGGGAACTGACTCTGCTTCCTTACAAACCTCTTTTTATATGTAATACATATGAACAAAAATAATTTTCCCTTATATTGTAAAGAATTAAATGTAGTAAGTATCTAGCTAGAACTGACCTGGGGTTGATTATCTTTTACTGTTAGCAGTTTTCAGCCAGCGTTCTTTTTCAGTGCATCAAGATTTGTTTCCCAGGCCCCTTGTCAGGCACCTGCCTGTAACTCCAGCTTTTAGTGATATTACACCTTCTTCTGGTTCCTAGTAGATACCTGTACTCGAGTACAGATGCTCACACAAAGACTCAAATGCATGGGCACAATTTGTTTTGTTTTGTTTTGTTCTGTCTAGCCCTCGTCCTGGCACTCAACTCAGGTAGGCCAGGCTGGCCTCGAACTCACAGAGTCCGGCCTGCCTCTGCCTCCCAAGTGCTGAGATTAAATGCGTGCGGCACCACACCCAGCTTGATAAATCTTTTTTTAAAAGACAGAATTAGTACAGAAGAATGCTCTGACAGTTCTCTAAATACACTAGGTATGCTTAAAAAAATAGGGGAAACCAAGCAAGGAAAGTAAATACAAGGTACAAGAGATAAAAACTCAAATTTCTAGATTTCGTCTAGAGATGGGAAAAAGAAAAAAACAAATGGCTACAAATTCCAACACTGGCTGGCTACATTAATGAAAATTGGTTACACTAAGGACAGAAATTTAAGGGCCAACAAAATTTAACACTTGAGAAGAAAAAAGGGAGGCTAAGGCTGTAGCTCAGGGGAGAACTAAGTAAAGTTCTGAGTCCAGATCCAACCACTACATCCCCAAAACTTTAAAGGAGAAAAAGATAGCACTGAGAAACAGGATGAAATATCTTAAGATACACTTAACTGGAGCCACATGTACAAAATTTAAGGGAAAGTAAATAAATACTTATTTCTACAAAGGTAAAAAGAAATATTCAGGTGCTCTCTCAACACTAGTTTTAAAACAAAACAGACATGAATAAAAAAGCTTGTCGTTAAAAAGACAAAAAATTAAGCAGGTAGGCCAGGCACAGTGGCACGTACCTGTAATCCCAGCACTCAGGGACACAGAGATAGTCCTGTGAGTTTGAAGACAGCCTGGTCTACAAAGCGAGTCTAAGACAGCCAAGGCTACACAGGGAAGCCCTGTCTTGAAAAAAAAAGAACCCAAAATAGATTTGTTTATTTATTGTACACACACATATATATGCTTTATCTGCATGTATACCTGCATGTAAGAAGAGGGCATCAAATACCAGTATAGATGGTTATGAGCCACCATGTGGTTGCTGGGAATTGAACTCAGGACCTCTAAAAGGACAGATAGTGCTCTTAACCATTGAGCCATCTCTACAGCCCCTAATTCTGTCATCTTAATATCTGGGTCTGTTGTTGTTGTTGTTGTTGTTGTTGTTGTTGTTGCTGCTGCTGTTGCTGCTGCTGCTGCCGCCGCTGCCGCCGCTGCTGCATCATATTTACCTACCTTTAAGAAAATTACTGATCTGTTCATCTCAGATAGGATGCTAGTCATTCAGGTACTCCAGTGCCTTTGATCTCTGCATGTGTCTTCTGACATTACTTTTCCCTTTCTATCCGTCCCTGTTGTCTGCCCCTCCATTCCTCCGCCCTCCCCCAGTTTTGCTATCAGGAGCTTTCTTTTCCACCCCACTAGTCTCCAACCTTAATTTGCCTACTTTCTTCATAAGGCATTATCTGTTGTCTACTTGGATTTTCCAGTCATTCCTCCCGAATTCTGTTATTTTTAAAAACAAACAAAGGGCCTTGTTTTCTTTCTGTTTACAAATGCCTTCCCTGCAGTTTCTGAGTAAACGCTTTCCAGTTCTTCTCTGTCTTCTGGAATGCTATTCTCTTCCCCTCCTCGTCTGTCTGTCCTAGTGAACACAGACTTCAGGGTTGGACAAAGGGTCTTTTTGTTTTGTTTTGTTTTGTTTTTCGAGACAGGGTTTCTCTGTGTAGCCTTGGCTGTCCTGGACTTCCTTTGTAGACCAGGCTGGCCTCGAACTCACAGCAGTCCGCCACTCTCTGCCTTCCAAGTGCTGGGATTAAGGGCATGCACCACCACCGACTGAGTGTTATATCTTTTTTGGTTTTTCAAGACAGGGTTTCTCTGTGTAGCTTTGGCTGTCTGGACTCACTTTGTAGACTAGGCGCCACCACACCCGACTCCGAGTATATTTTAACAACCTTAAAGGTCAGGCTCAACTAGAAAATCCTTAGGCTTCTTAGAGTCCTGTACCAGTACTTTCAGGAGCATATACCCATAGCATAGCCCTCTTTTTTCCTCAACCACAATGTTCCCCCTTCACTTTGAGCTTTACAACAAGAGTGGTCTACTGGGCATGGGTTTGCAAAGTTTCTGAGACAGAAGTTGAGGGCTGTTGGTCTACATGATCCCTTCTGGGAAGGGACACTGTGAGGGTAGTGGTCTTGTGATCATGTTGGTCCTTTTCTTTCTCCACATGTTACCTCTCCAATTGCTTGTAGCCCTGCTTTTGTGTAAAAAGTCTACTCCTGTAGGATGCTATTTCTAACGAGCATTCTTCCTTCCCTCCACGCACCCCCACATCACCCCTTCTTCCTTCCCTCCACGCACACCCCCACATCACCCCTTCTTCCTTCCCTCCACGCACACCCCCACCATCACCCCTTCTTCCTTCCACGCACCCCCACATCACCCCTTCTTCCTTCCCTCCACGCACACCCCCACATCACCCCTTCTTCCTTCCCTCCACGCACCCCCACATCACCCCTTCTTCCTTCCCTCCACGCACCCCCACATCACCCCTTCTTCCTTCCACGCACCCCCACATCACCCCTTCTTCCTTCCCTCCACGCACCCCCACATCACCCCTTCTTCCTTCCCTCCACGCACCCCCACATCACCCCTTCTTCCTTCCCTCCACGCACCCCCACATCACCCCTTCTTCCTTCCCTCCACGCACCCCCACATCACCCCTTCTTCCTTCCCTCCACGCACCCCCACATCACCCCTTCTTCCTTCCCTCCACGCACCCCCACATCACCCCTTCTTCCCTCCACGCACCCCCACCATCACCCCTTCTTCCCTCCACGCACCCCCACCATCACCCCTTCTTTTATCTTCCTTCCTTTTAGAGAGGGTCTCATTGTGTAGCTGTGGCTGGCTCTGCAGTTGGCCTCTAACAGAGATGTGCATGGTGCGGCCTCTGCCTCCTGGGTGCTGTGATTAAAGACTGCCCCACCATATCTGCAGCTGAGAGAGACCTGACTTTTCATTCTGCTCTGTGTCCTCATCTGCAATTAATCTACCCAGATTCTCTTTGTGTTTAGGAAGTACTTTCTGTGAGGGTTATGTTGTGTGTAAGTGTGTCTGTCTCCTTTCCTCACTAAATTCAAAGCTTCTCAAGAGCAGGAACTTTCTTTTTTCCTCCACCACACTTAACATGAAGTCTGTCAAATAGGAAGTACATTTCAAGTAGCTTGAGTTTTACAGAAGCTGTGACCAATACTCTCCTGTTACCGTGGTAACCCTATCAAAACAGGAAATGAAGTTGGTTTACCATGACTTGTTCATAATTGACTCATATTGATTCCCTTTCCTTCCCTAAGTGTGCACAAAGCACCTGTTAAATATTCAGAGTTTGTGAGCTTTTTAGTCCCATATTTGCTGCTCAGTGTGCTTCTGGAAGATGTTCCAACCCATCTCAGCCCTGGAATAGACCATGTATCCAAAAAGTCTTGTGTAACCCTTTAAATTCTTCTATTTACTTTTGACAATTTTGTATATATATGCAATGTATCTGGGTCATATCCAGCACATAACTCCCCTCCTACGTCCCCCACAGGCCAACATTTCTTCCTCCCATGTTCCTTTATTCTTATTTTTCTTACAACCTTTGAGTCCAATTAATGAGCTTTCATGGACATGGATGAGGCTAGGCAGCATATCAGCAGCTATGCCCCAAAGAAAAATCATTTCTCTCCCAGCAGCTATCACTTGGCAGTTACTCCTCCCCTGTTACTGGATCCTCATGAGCCCTTCTCTCATTCATGCTGAAATGTTGGTTGGCTTGATCATATGCAACATTTCACAACACTCCTCTCCATCCTACAGCTCTGACATTCTTTCCGCCATCTTGCATATTTCCTGAGCCTTTCGGGGCATGAGACAGATGCCCAGTTTTTAGGGCTGAGCACCCAACAGTCACTTATTCTTTGACCACTTAAGTCGTTGACTGCTACCCACTGCGAAAAGAAACTTCTTTGACCAAGCTTGACAGAAGCATGGAAACTTATGGGTATAAATATATTTAGAAGGCAAATTTGGCAAGATGTCCATTTAGCAAAACAACACTAGTCGTTTGGATGAATTCTCTATCTGTGGACTTTTGACTAGACGTATATTACCAGACACAGCTCTCCTGTAGAGCAGGCCTCAAACCCAATCCAGGAGTGGTGCCTACCCCATTTTGAGACAGGATCTCTTACTGACTGCCCTGGGACTTGCTATATATAGACTGGGCTGCCTTGAACTAAGAGATGCTCCTACCTCTCCCTCCTTAGTGGTGGGATGATACATGTATGTAATCAGGACAGACACTGTAGCTCCCCTTCCCTTTCTTTTTAAAATTTTTATTTATTTATATGCATACGTGTGTTTTCCTGCATGTCCATCTGAGCCAAGAATATTGTGTCACACTATGAGCAGGGTCATAGCTTCCTTTCAAGTGAAATGTGGAAGAGGAGGATGGGGTCAACACCTTCAGATAAAGAAGTTGGTTTGAGCCGGGTATGGTAGCGCACACTTTTAATCCCAGCACTGAGAGGCAGAGGCAGGCAGATCACTGTGAGTTTGAGGACAGCCTGGTCTACAAAGTGAGTCCAGGACAGTCAAGGCTACACAGAGAGACCCTGTCTTTAAAAAAAAAAAAAAAAGGAAAAAAAGTCGGTCTGGTTATTTCACCACCAAGTCAGGTGATACAGTAGCGGGCCACACTGATGCTTGGTTCCTTCTAACAGCACTATTAGACAAACCCATTGTGGTGACCATACCCTTAATCCTAGGACTCCAAGCAGAGGCAAGTGGATCTGTGTTCTAGATCAGCTAGGGCTAGAAAGACCCTGCTGCCTTAAAAACAAACTAACTAAACCAGTCTTGTTAGCTTCCTTCTATAAAGCAAACTATATTTGACTATATGAAAAGTAAGAATTTATCATGATGGGTTTCTGATCAGTATTTTACAAGTTTATTTTTACTTACTTTAAATTTTACCATGCTGAAAGATCAAATTCTGGAGCTTTTTGATGCTACCGGGCAGCTCTCTAGCACTAAGCCAACAATCCCAAACCTGGGCAATTTGTTTACTTTCTTGTTATGATTATCAAAGAGAGACTTTATTTCTAAAAGTAGATCCCAGTATTGAATACTGAATACACTTGCCTAAACTATACACCTTTTTTGCTTGTCTCCCTGAAAACAATTGCTTTGGACTCTAGTGTACCAAACCAAGTAAAAATAACATTTAAATAATCATTCTGTTTAACAACCTTATATTGTTTCAAAGTGTTTGGGGACAGTGCAGCATGTGAGTGGCATCATAAGATGATGGCAGCCACTGAGAAGGTCACTCATAGAGCAGAGTCTTCAGAGAGACTCAGAGGCATCACTACAGTGGATAGATAACCATTTTAGAAGCTGTTTTGTGTGTCTAGCACTTAGGAAACAAAATATTTTACTGCCTGCCAATATTTTCATTGTTCCAGTCAGTCGCCAGATGTTGACATTTATTAATATAAAATGCTTTTGTAGAAAATAATTAGGTACTGTTGCCCCCCATAGATAGTGGTAATATTAAAAATTCCAAGCCATTGTAAAATTAAAAGTAGGATTTTTTTGGTTTTTGTTTTTTAGACAGGGTTTCTCTGTTTAGCCTTGACTGTCCTGGACTCACTTTGTAGACCAGGCTGGCCTCAAACTCACAGCAATCCGCCTGCCTCTGCCTCCCGAGTGCTGGGATTAAAGGCGTGCGCCACCACACCCGGCCCCCAAAAGTAGGATTTTTATTGCATCTAGACAGAATTATATAGTTGGGTCTTAAAGATAGCTTGGAAAGCACTGGAGTCATATCATGGCTGCGAAAATGTTTTTTAGAAGATTTTGTTACCAGATTAATTCAGTAACCCTCCCCCAAAGAAAACCAAAAACAAACAAACAAAAAACCAGTCCTGTATTTTTCACGTAAGAAAGCTGATAATTGGAACCAGGTTATGACTGTAATCCCAGCACTCGGGGAGGCAGAGGCAGGCACAGATCTCCCGAGTTCAGGACAGCCAAGGCCATGCAGAGAAACCTTGTCTAAGAGGGAAAGAGTATGTGAGAGAGTTGAAAATTGGGCTGAAGAGATCACTCGGTGTTAAGAGTAGTTGCTCCTCTTGCAGAGGACCCAGGTTCTATTCCCAGCACCCACATGGTAGCTCACAATTGCCTGTAAGTCCAGTTCATACGGATCTGATGCCCTCCAAGAGAGCTGTATACAGGTGGTACACAGACATACACAGAAAAAAATATTCATATACATAAAATAAAAACAAATTGATAAAGGGATACTTAAGCTTTCCAGAATCGTTTGCTTGTTTAAGGATAAGGATGTATCTGATGGTATCTAGTGGTTCTGCTAAGTCAGGGAATTCAATACAACTATAGTTGTTTTGGAGGCAGAAACTATATTCTTACCAAAGTATATCTGCTATTTATGACAGTGGGAAAATGTTGTGGTGGTTTAGTTCATTTAGGTGTGGGTTTGTTTGTTTCCTGTGAGCCTGTGTAGGATTATAAATGAGCACTCCTCTTCTGAGCAAGGCCATGCAGCTCTGAAATGTCAGTTCAGCACCTGCTGCCCTGCTTCGTCTTCTTTCTCCCCTGGCTTGACATGCTTTCCTCCCCCCCCCCCCCCAAAGCACAAAAAAGCCTCTTGTGGTATGCTGCTTCCATAGGCAGAGATGTTAAAACTTTAATACTTTACAAGTTTGTATTCTTTCTGCCATATAATTCCATGAGCTGTTTTAATACTTTTTCATAACATACCTTTGATTTTTTTTTCCTTTTTTCTTTAAAGCTCTGCTTATGATAATATCAACAAAGTTCGAGTTGCTATCAAGAAAATCAGTCCTTTTGAGCACCAGACCTACTGCCAGAGAACTCTAAGAGAGATAAAAATCTTACTGCGCTTCAGACATGAGAACATCATCGGCATCAATGACATCATCCGTGCACCAACCATTGAGCAAATGAAAGATGTGTATCCTTTTCTAACATCAGTTGCTGCCACCCCTGCTGCTTGGTCACTTTGTGGAGTAAATAACTTGAAATCAAGGAGAAGCACACAAAGCATATTTTAAAATCACTCCTCCCATACACATTAAGGGATGCTAAGAAGCAATTGTAATCTGTTTGTACTTACTCTAATGTTTAAAGCATTTTCCCCCTCTATCTTTACCATGTTTTGGCTAATTTTAGTATGTTTTCTCTGTTGTTTTCTATAATGGTTTTCTTGAATCTTAGCTTAGAAAAGTTGGATACTGTCATTTTCAGCCCCATGATGAAGTGGGTGCCCCCTAGATGTGCACCTGCCTGAATCTGCTCCTCTTTGAGCCCCAACTTCCTTATCGGGCACAGTGGCACACACCTTTAAGTAGACGAAGGCAAAGCAGGTAGATCTCTTAAGTTTGAGACCAGTTGGGTCTAAAAAGCGAGTCTAGGACAACCAGGACTACATAGAGAACCCTGTCTCAAAAACAAAACCAAGTAAACGAATGAATGAATGAATGAATGAATGAATGAACGAACGAACAAACTGGGCTTAAAATCTTTAAGACTAGATCACATTATTGTAGCCAGCATTAGATATCAGAGCTGATCTGATCTAGAAAATCCCGCCTCACAGTCTGCATCTCTAGGGAGTGGCAGCTCCATGTCTCTAGGCAGACTTTCCATTTTAAAACATCTTAGTAAGTGGTATGTCATTCTAAGTGAAATACCTCCTGCTGCTCCCACCTGTTATTCTTGTTCTACCTATTGTCATAAAAGACTGTCTGTTGTAGACAACAAGTCTTAGTCCTTCAAGTCCCATGCCTAGTCTCATCTAGCCTGAATCTGTAGGGAACAGACTAGTGTTTATGCACAAAAATAAAAGAAATGCAAAAATTGTCCTAATAAAACATTATTATGGTGATGTTAAAAGCAAAGAGTTTATACAGTTTTAGCTTTCATAAGAAGTAACATGACCTCACTGAAATGGCGCTTAAATAGTGGGTGGCAGTGCAGGAAGGAAGGACAGCAGGGCTCGTCACCAACCCTTTCCTTTGTGGATTTCCAAGACAGGGTCTCTCGGTGTATCCCTGGCTATCCTGGAACTCACTTTGTAGACCAGGCTGACCTCGAACTCACAGCTATCCACCTGCCTCTGCCTCCCGAGTGCTGGGGTTAAAGGCATTTGCAACTGCACCTGGCTCATAAACCCCATCTTCACACTACTTCCCCTGGTCTTCTTCTTCTTTTTTTTTTTTTTTTAAATAATTTATTTATTTTCATTTTATGTCCATTGATGTTTTGCCTGCATGTCTGTCTGTGTGAGTTACAGACAGTTGTGAGCATCCATGTGGCTGCTGGGAATTGAACCCTGGTCCTTTAGAAGAGCAGTCAGTGCTCTTAACCACTGAGCCATCTCTCCAGCGGCCCCACCCCACCCCACCCCGACGCCCCCTGGTCGTCTTCTATGCGTATAGAATTTAAGAGTGGTCAAAGAGTAAGGCAGAGACTGGACTCAGTGGCAGTGTTATTTCTAGGCCTGTATGTACCTCTAGGTTGGTTTGTAAGGATGTTGGTGGCAAGAAGCAAAGAAAAAGAATGGTGGCATTACACATTGCTTCTGGGCCAAAGAGAAGGATCTTGATGTTTGTTGGCCATTGTGTCCCTTAAGCTTTGGTGGAAATTGGTTCATCATGGACAATTTGGAGAACAGGCAAGTTGAGATTCCAGGATTGGCCAAATAATGTGTTTCAAGTCTCAGTCTAGGCCCACAAGAAGTCGCATAGGCAGAGCCTATGCATGTTCTCTGCAGTGAGAGACACCGTGTTGTCCTGAGTCTCTTTGTCCTGTGAGGGCCTCTCTGTGTTAGAACCTGTGTGGGAAGAGGATCAAGGGGGTTGAATCTGTCACGGTGCTATGCTAAATGTGTTCTACCTTAACCTGCCGTCCAGATACATAGTGCAGGACCTCATGGAGACAGACCTGTACAAGCTCTTGAAGACACAGCACCTCAGCAATGACCATATCTGCTATTTTCTTTATCAGATCCTGAGAGGATTAAAATATATCCATTCAGCTAATGTTCTGCATCGTGACCTCAAGCCTTCCAACCTCCTGCTGAACACCACTTGTGATCTCAAGGTCAGCCAAGCCATTCACGCTCAGGATGCTATGCACTTTCTTGGTTGAGACAGCGTTTCTCTGTGTTGCCTTGGCAGTCCTAGAACTCACTCTAGGCCAGGCTGGCCTCTGCTTCCCAAGAGCTGGATATGTACCTTTTAAAACAACTTGGGTTTGAAGTGTTATTTATAGTCAAAACTATCAGATAGACAAACTTTTTGTTTTTGTTCTTCAAGTCAGGGTTTCTTTATGTATCCCTGACTGTCCTGGACTCACGTTATAGACCAGACTGGCCTCAAACTCTCAGAGATCTACTTACCTCTGCCTCCCCAAAACAGCCAGGATAAATATTTTAAATTAAAATACAAGTATAGTATGAGTCTCATTTCTTCTTTAATCCATTCTTCCTTTCAGTAGCAAATTCATAGTTCTTGTGTGTGTGTGTATACTTACATATTTTATGTGTACAGCTTCACGTATATTATTTTTGTTTCTTAGTCCTCTGTATCAAGAGAACAAAACAAGGCTCACAGTGATACACAGCTTCTCACTGGAGTGGCTATAACTAGTGGTAGATTTTGTCAGGTGTGATGGTGCGTGCCTTAAATCCTGATACTGGGAGGCAGGGGCAAGCAAATCTTTCATGACCAAGGTTCAGGCCTTGGTTTTTTGTTTTTTCTCTCATTAAACTTGTTTTTGGGGGGCAATCTCTGAATTCTGTGACAGATTTTTGGTCAAATTGTTGCCATTAAAAAGTACTAATTTTAAAGCTGGGTGTGGTGGCACAAGCCTTTCATTCCAGAGCCAGGCGGATCTCAGTGAGTTCAAGGACAACCTCGTCTGCAAAGCCAGTCCAGGAAAGCAAGGGCTCTGTTACACAGAGAAACCCTGTTTCCAAAAACCAAAACCAAGCAAAAGAACTGATTGTAAAAACTATTAACTCAGCCACACACAAAAAATGATCCCCAAAACATTTGCCTTTTCTTCTGGAGGTTTTACTTTAAACTTAAGTGCCACTCCTTGTTTTTAGCTGACTTAATACAGGCAGGCCTCCACATTGGTCTGTCTTCCAGGTGGCCTTCTATTATACAGTGCCCTGTCTTTGTTAACCTGTCTCTTTCTTGGATTGGTCTCTGAGGGACAGTGGCAATGACAGAGTGGCTCAGTGATAAAAGTGTTTGCTTCCAAGCCAAACGACCTGAGTTTAATATCTGGGACCCACATGATAGGAAAAATTCAGCTTCTTTCTGAAAGTTGTCCTCTGGCTATCACATGTGTCTTGCTCTTCATGCACACACATAATCACATACACACGTGTAATGCACACGTACAATAACTAAATGAACATAAAAATGGTTTATCTTCAGTACTAAAAGCTTTAAAACTGTCAGGATTGGCTATGTGAAAAGTAGGGAAGTAAGACTTTAGAAATTAAAAAACTTTTAGACTAAGTGGAAAATAAGTCAGAAATGAAGTCTGAGGAAATAAAACAGGGCAAATTAAGGATCAAATTGTCGGTGATTCTGTGAGTTTCAACAGCTAGCTTGGAGAGGAAAAGGGCTCTGGATGGGTTTGGTGATTTTACTTGTTTTGTTTTTGAGACTTAATTTTCTGTAGTTTGTATGTAGTATGCAGGTGCCCGTGGAGACCAGAAGAAAGCTTCGGGTGACCTTAGAATTTATAGGCAATTGTGAATCACTCAATGTGGGCATTGGTCACCACTCAGGTCGTCTGGGAGAGCCATCTCCCCAGGCCCCTAGATGGTTTTGTTCAAGGCACCTAAGCGAAAGTGCTATGCACTCACAGTAGTGATGGTGATGAGACCTAAGGATGGTTGTCAGGTCATACATACCCTGACATATGACTCTACAGCATGTAGACTGTCGTCACTTCCGTTCAGGTTGTTGAGGATTAAGAAATAATGAATTTGGGTTGGAGAGATGGCTCAGTGGTTAAGAGCACTGTCTGCTCTTCCAAAGGTCCTGAGTTCAATTCCCAGCAACCACGTGGTGGCTCACAACCATCTATAATGTAATCTGATGCCCTCTTCTGGCCTGTGGTGTACATGCAGACAGAACATTGTATACATAATAATAAATAATTCTTTTTTTTTTCTTAATTATAAAAAGAAAGGAAGAATGAATGAATTTGTAGTTTCCAGAAAAGCATCTGACATAATATTGGTAACATACACTTGTTGTCCTTACTATTGATACTGCCTTTTTTCCTCCTCCTCCTCCTCCTCCTCTTCTTCCTCCTCCTCCTCCTCCCCCTTCCCCCCTCCTTCTTCTTCTTGATATTAGCTCATTAGACTAAAAAGGTATCCCACTTTCTTCCCCTTAGATTTGTGACTTTGGCCTTGCCCGCGTTGCAGATCCAGATCATGATCACACAGGGTTCTTGACAGAGTACGTAGCCACACGTTGGTACAGAGCTCCAGAAATTATGTTGAATTCCAAGGTAAGAAAAGAAACAACAGCTGTAAACTTGCCTCTCCAGCTTTCAGTCTAGATTATCTGGCCAGAGCCAGAGTGCTGTCTTAATCTATCTGAAAACTGAACTTTGGGCCTTTAGGGTTCACCATCTTCTGTCCCAGTGACTGTAAAGTCACTATGGCAGCTTCCATTCCTATTGTTTATGCCGTTAGAATTTCTAGTAATGTGTGTTTCTGTGCAAATGTTCCAGGACTGTTCACAAAGCTCAGGTTGCCTGATAATGAAGACTGTCTCTTCAAAAAATTGCTGGCATGGAAAGAAAGGAACCTCTGGCCTCTTAAAAGCACAGCTGTTATTTTTCATAATGAAGTCCTCACTCCTCTTACCTGAGTTGCTATGAAGGGTAGATCCAGGTCACCCAGACTCTACTAACAAACCTGTGTCTTGGGTGATATGTGGGGGTGCATACCCTTGGTCCTTGTGTTCCTGGAGGGGCAGGCAGGTCTCTGATTCTAGGACAGCCCAGGCTACGTAGAGAAACCTTCTCTCAAAAACAAACAAAAAACAGAAAAGGGAGGGGACTGGGGAGCAGAGAGGCAAGCAGGCATGATCTCAGCACTCAGGAGGCAAAGGTGGAAGAACTGCTACAAGGTTTTTTCTTTTCTAAAAATATTTTATTTTCCTCATTTTACATGCATTAGTGTTTTTGCCTATATGTTTATGTCTGTGTGCGGGTGTCTGATCTTGGAGTTACAGACAGTTGTGAGCTGCCAAGTGGGTACTGGAAATTGAACCTGGGTCCTCTGGAAGAGCAGTCAGTGCTCTTAACCACTGAGCCATCTCTCCAACCCCCAAATTGCTACAAGTTTAAGGCCAACCTGGGCTATTAATACCGTGTCACAATAAATAGATGATGATGATAATAAAATAAATGCATGATGTGATTGAATGGATTTACAAATGCCAGGAAAAAATAAAGTATGTGCTCTTTGTTAGAATTATGAGCTGGTAGGCAAAATTGAGCACTGCTAAGAAAATTGAGGTTCAGTTTGGGTTGTTTTATTTGGTTTGGTTTTTTTATTTTATTTTGTTTTGTTGATTCAGGGTTTTTCTGGGTAGCCTTGGCTGTCCTGGACTCACTTTGTAGACCAGGTGGCCTCGAACTCTGCTTCCCAGAGTATGGGGATTACTGGTGTGCACTAACAAACCTGGCTTTTCTTTCTTTCTTTCTTTCTTTCTTTCTTTCTTTCTTTCTTTCTTTCGTTCTTCTTCTTCTTCTTCTTCTTCTTCTTCTTCTTCTTCTTCTTCTTCTTCTTCTTCTTCTTCTTCTTCTTTTAAAATTTATTTCTTTATTACTATGCATACAGTGCTGTCTGCATGTGCCCCTGCAGGCCAGAAGCATCAGATCACGTTATAGATGGTTGTGAGTCATCATGTGGTTGCTAGGAATTGTATCCTCTTAACCACTGAGCCATCTCTCCAGCCCGCCACAAACCTGGCTTTTCTTTTTTTTTTTTTTTTTTCCCCTCCTGGTAGGTGTCTGGTTTTGTTGTTAACTGTGTGTCTATATGAATTTGTGCACATGTATGATGCTCAAAGACAACAAAATTAGCTGATGTATACCCTAGAGCTAGAGCAGTGGTGTGAGCTGCTCAGTGTGGCTAAAAACAAACCACTGTGCCCTCTGCAAGAGCCCTCTGCTGAGCTGCTGCCTCTCCATACTGTGTTAGCACACAGCATACGACCCACTCCAATCCATGCACTGTCTCGGGCTTCACTGTTGTGTCATGCCTTTAATGTGGATGCACAGAGATGACGGTACCTTCAGCATATCTTAGGCAAGGCTATATGTGCTGTCGTGGGTGATGTGGGTTTGAGAGGAAATACTTCGTGAGATTTTCTTTTCATCGAACTCTCAAGTTCTTACTCTCCATTGGTGGAAACATAACTGGTTTGGTTTGGTTTGATTTTGCCTATAGTTCTAGCCCCAGGGGAGTCCGTGCTTTCATCCGAAGTCTTTGGGCATCACCTGTGCACAACCCATATAGACACAAAATTAACAACAAAACCCAAAAATCTACCGCCTTTTTTGTCTTAACTTTCTCTATTATTTATTCTCCTGGGTTATATATATATATAAACTCTTGTCTGGAGTTTGGACCTCTCCCTTCCCTTAGACAGTGCCTGCTGCTCCACCTGTCCTTTGCTGTCCCTTTCCCAGACCCAAGAAGCCTGGGGATTCTACTTATCTATTTGTGTGTGTGTGTTGGGGTTTCATTGATTCCTTTATTTAGCTTTGGCTGAAAGCAATGGGTATTTTAGATTACAAGAGTTTTAGAAATAATTACTTAAAATTCTGACTATTTTATCATTAATCTACCATTTTCCACAAATTCCAGCTCACGTTCCTTATTGAGGCATTTTTTTTTATTACTACAATGAATAATTACATGACTTCCCCCCCATCCCCCCACCCCCTTGGTTTTTGGTTTTTCGAGACAGGGTTTCTCTTGTAGTCCTAGCTGTCCTGGGCTTGCTTTGTAGACTAGGCTGGCCTCGAACTCACAGAGATCCACTGCCTCTGCCTTCCGATTAAAGGCATGTGCTACCACACCCTGCTAATTACATGACTTCTAACAGACTTCCTTTAAGAGAAATTTTATACCTAAGAAATAAATAGAAAGATGAGAATGTTGGAGCTTGCACCACCACCAAAGGTGGGGTTTTTTCAGCCTGTTTTTTTGTTTTGTTTTTAACAAACTGAATAAAGTTATTCCAGAGGTGTAAAATTGTCCATGTGAGTTGATTTCCAAGTTTATAAAAATTAGCTAGGTAATGAGTTGCTACTTTTTCTTGCTCTAATTTGTGATAATTCTAAGTTTCTAAAATTAGAAAATGGACTGGGGTATGGCATACTTAAGAAATTCTAAGTAATAACTTCAACAGATAAACATGAAAGTGATTATAGTGATTCAGCATCTTCTTAGTTTGGATTTCTATTACTATGATAACATGTCATGACCAAAAGCAACTTGAGGAGCAGAACATTTCAGCCTACAGTTCCACGTCACAGTCCATCATCAAGCCAGAAACGGCTTCTCCAGCCTCTGCCTCCTGAGTGCTGGCATTAAAGGTGTGCACGCCCACCTCTGGTGACATCTCTTAAGCTGGAGAGATGGCTCAGAGGTTAAGAGCACTGACTGGCTTTTCCAAAGATCCTGAGTTTGGTTCTCAGCAACCATGTGGTGGCTCAGAACCATCTATACTGAGACCTAGTGCCCTCTTCTAGTGTGTATGTGTATATGCAGGCAGAGCACTGTATCCAAAATAAATCTTTTTTTTTTAAGCCAAATTACTGTTTTTCATTCTGTGTCCCTGTGTTTCCAAATTGTAGTCTCAAAGAAGATGCTTAAACTTTGCCATGTGGCTGTCATATAAAAGATCTCATGTTGTCATGGACACCACATTCTATTATTCTGTCTTTTTCTCCCTTTCGGTTGCAGGGTTATACCAAGTCCATTGATATTTGGTCTGTGGGCTGCATCCTGGCAGAGATGCTATCAAACAGGCCTATCTTCCCAGGAAAGCATTACCTTGACCAGCTGAATCACATCCTGGGTAAGCTCTTAAGCACTGTGGACATGGCTTATTTGTTTTGTTTTATCTTCTCTAATATAAAAATATTAAAGACTTTTTTGTAAAAAAAAATTGTAGTGCAAGATAAATACATGAAGTACAGAATCCCTTCTGTCCCATAGCTGATGTGTGCCGTAATTTGTCCTTGACATTTAACAGCTAATATTTTGTCTGATAGGTATTCTTGGATCTCCATCACAGGAAGATCTGAATTGTATAATAAATTTAAAAGCTAGAAACTACTTGCTTTCTCTCCCGCACAAAAACAAGGTGCCGTGGAACAGGCTGTTCCCAAATGCTGACTCCAAAGGTAAGTCTTTGCTTCATTGATTTTGCCCCGCTCCTGCCCCCCGCCCACCACCACCACAGGGTTTCTCTGTGTAGTCTTGACTGTCCTGGACTCACTCTGTTGACCAGGCTGATGATGTTTTTCTTAAGCTTGGCTTTAGTACTGCTTATTGTATTGACTAAAGTATTAGGGTCCAACCTGAAAACTGAGCAAATTAGCTTGGATAAGTATTGAGTAATGCTTTGCTTAAAATGTGCTAGGTCCCCTATTCAGATCTAGCCAATGGACAGCACATTCTCCACAGTTGTGTGGAGAGCATGGACTGTCTCTGACATGAACTCTGGTGCTCCCATATTTGACCACTTCCCTTTGGTGGGGAGGCCTGGTGGCACTCAGAGAAAGGATAAGCAGGCTACCGGGATGAGTCCCTTCACCAACCAGTGTTGTCATTGTTAGAACTAACTTCTGGAGAATGCTCTCATGCGCGCTCTTGTGTTTCTCTCTCTGTGTCTCTCTTTCTCTCTCTGTCTCTCTCTCTGTCTCTCTCTGTCTCTCTCTCTCTCTCTCTCTCTCTCTCTCTCTCTCTCTCTCTCTGTCTCTCTCTCTCTCTGTCTCTTTCTCTCTCTCTCCCTCCCTCTCCCTCCCTCTCCCTCTCTCCCCCTCTCCCCCTCCCGAAGGAGAGATTGGCACAATACTGCTCATCTTTGTGTCTTTATGGATAAAAATGTACATACACATTTTTACCTAAGACCTATACCTTTAAAAACTTGTAAGTTTATAAACTCTTGTAACAGTTTTTAAATTGCAGAGGTATTTTTAAAAGATGAATTTGTTTCCTGATGGTTTCTTTTTAGGGGGCAGGGATGTGTTGAGACAGGGTTTCTTTGTGTAGTCTTGGCTATCCTGAACTAGCTTTGTAGACCAGGCTAGCCTGGAACTCAGAGATCCTCCTGCCTCTGTCACCCATGTACTGGTATTACAGGCATGCACCACCACGCCCAGCCTAACGTTGTTTTCTTAAATGTCATTGTTAATAGAATTGTATCTTCTTCTCATGTTGGTGCTTAGATCTGACTTGCCTTTAATGATTTTATAGTAGCCCTCTGCTGGGAGTTTGGCATTTTCTAAATTGTGTTGTTTTCATTCTCTCCCTCTCCATTGTGTATTTCAAACATTAATAGCCAGTTGAGGGGCGGGGAGAGTGTGTGTTTGCTAATCTTATAAGACAAACGAACAACCTCAGGTGTTATTTGTGAGCCACCGTCCACTCTTCCTGACAGTGTCTCTGGCTGGCCAGCCCCTGAGGTCTGCTCAGCCTCCTGCCTTAACATTTCCAGGCAGACACTCTACTTGCTGTACTGTCTTCCCAGCCCAGCAACATTCAACTTAGATGTCTAATTTAATGTATGGACCTGACTGAGGTAAGGGTCAAAAACTCTTTTTAATCTCAGAATTAACATGTTATTGGCTCCACAGAGGTGTGTATATTCTAGAACTTGGCTGCCTGCTTTGAATATTGCTTAACCCAGGACTTTTGAAAAGCATAAAGGGGGCTGGAGAGATGGTTCAGCAGTTAAGTGTGCCGCCTGCTCTTCCAGAGGTCCTAAGTTCAATTCTCAGCAACCACATGGTGGCTCACAACCATCTATAATGTGATCTGATGCCCTCTTCTGGCCTGCAGGTGTACATGATAGAGCACTGAATACATAATAATAAAGAAATATTTTTTAAAAAGAAAAAGAAAAACATACGGAGAATGGTCCATATGTGCAAAAGGAAAGTCCCTAGCAAGATATAGACTGAAAAACATGGTTGATTTTCCAGTTAGGAGAGTGTTAAAAGCTATATAAGAATAATTGAGCGGGGCGTGGTGGTGCACACCTTTAATCCCAGCACTGGGGAGGCAGAGGCAGGTAGATCACTGTGAGTTCGAGGCCAGCCTGGTCTACAAAGCAAGTCCAGGACAGTCAAGGCTACACAGAGAGACCCTGTTTTTGAGGGGTTGGGGAGTGTTTGAGTCAGGCATGCTATCGCACACCTTTAATCCCAGCACTAGGGAGGCGGAGGCAGGTGAATGGCTGAGAGTTCCAGGCCAGCCTGGTCTACAAAGCACGTCCAGGACAGCCAAAGCTACACAGAGAAACCCTGCCCTGGGGGTGGGGGGGAATTAATTAAGGGGTTGGAGAGATGGCTCAGCAAATAAGGACACTTCCTGCTCTTGCTGAGAACCTTGGTTTAGTTCCCAGTATTCCTGGGTGGTTTACACCCTCTTTTGACCTCATCAGGCACCAAGCCCACCCTTGATACCCAAACAGTATGCAGACAAACACACACACAATCCCTGCTTTCCTAGGATGAATTTAGAAGGTGGAGACAGGAGAATCCCCAGAAACTGGTTGTTCAGCTAGCCTGGTATATACAGAGATGAACAGAAGACCCTGGCTTTTTAAGATTTACTTACTTATTTCATATACAGTGCTCTGTCTGCATGTACACCTGCAGGCCAGAAGAGGGCATCAGACCACTTATAGATGGTTATGAGCCACCATGTGGTTGCCGGGAATTGAACTCAGCACCTCTGGAGGAGCAGTCAGTACCCTTAACCTCTGAGCCATCTCTCCAGCCCCCAAGAAGAGGAGGGCTGACACCCGAGGTTGTATACCAGTAGAGGCAGTCATGGTAGTGCGTATACTGCACTCACACCAGGACTAGGAGAGCATGACTGAAAAAGATGAAAGTTGAAAATGGAAAGTGGAAGCAGACATCACTGAAGCACAGAGAGTCGTGCCTCGGGACACACGCTCTGTGGGAAAGGCTGGCTGAGGACAGAGACGTCAAGGGCTGTCACTCTGGGGACAGTTGGCAGGAAGGTCTCTACAGTTCAGTCTAACAGATGAGCTCATCTCAGCCCAGGAGGAGGCATTTGAAGGGGCTGATGAGGTGGACAGTGTGCAGTTTGTAGTACAACTATTCTGAACAGTGTGGTTTGGACGCCAGAGCCCCTCATCCCAGGATAGTATCCATGAGGTTAGAACTGTGTTTGCACACGCAGAGCTTTATTACACTATCATTTGCATCACCATCTGGTTTTGTAGTACTGAGGCACTGCTGTCATTTTGTTCAATTGGTGGGCTAACTGCCTTCTAAACACTTACATCCATAGGTTAATCCCGCTAAACCCTCATCAGAGACACTTCTTTAGTGTGTGGAGGTTACCACCAAGAACTGAAAAGAGAGTGCAAAGAATAAGTGACTGGAGTGCTCGTCCCTAAATGAAACATCCCCCAGCGCTCAGGGAAAGTCGTGAAAGTCTGGGTGGGTTAGAGGGGAATGAAAGCTCCAGGCCTCGGGAAGTGCTACAAAACCAGTCTAGTCAGTATCTTAGAGTTCAGGACAGTTGACAGCTGTCAAAGGAGGGCCAGCTTTTTTCAGGGTGCAGCCCCTGATAAATTGGTCATGCTACAGTGGATAACCCCACACTCACATATGCTGGTAACATTGGGTTTAGGAGGTGTTGTTTTTTAGGAGAAGAAAAAAGGAATTTTGGGTGAAAAAAAGTGACTTTGGAGTGAATCTAAGAGAAACACACTGTTCTAACACTCTTGTTTGGGGGGGGTGTTTGTATGTGTACACATGTATGCATATGTGTGTCTTCAGTTGCTTTTTACCTTCTTTAGGTATGTGGGCATGGATGTGTGTACACAATGGCTGTGTGGGTGTCCTCAGTTGTGTGCTTCTTATCTTCCTGAACCCCTTTCTGCCTCATTGGGCCTGCAGCTCCCCAGTTCAGCCGGTGTGACTGAGTAGCAGACCTCTGCGGGGTTTTTTGTTTGTTTGTTTGTTTGTCTGTACCTCTGCATTGACCCTGGCTTTTTATGTGGGTGATGGAGATCCAAACTCAGGCTCTCTGGTAGTACAGCGGGCACTTTACTAACTGAGCCACAGCCTCGCCTCTATGCTTTTGATACCTACAAAGCTGAGTGATGTAGGAAATGTCAAAATGTGGTAGGCACACCTGAGTTTGAAGCTTTTTTCGCTTGGTTGTCTATGCACCTTTTCTGAATATTGGCATCTACCAGTGCCATGCCGTTGTCAGCACTTGTGTTCACAGTTTCAAAGGATTTACAAGTAAGGTTGGAGAGGTGCCTAAGTAGTGAAGAATACTGACTGCTCTTCCAAAGGACCCAGACCCAAGTTCAACCTCCTGCATCCACGTGGACACACCGTCTTTAACTCCAGGGCACCCGACACCCTCTTCTGGCTTCTGTGGACACTACTCACATCACAGCATGCAGCAGGCCAAGCACTCACACACATTTTGGTTTGTCAAGACAGGATGTCTCCATGTAACAGCCCTGGCTGTCCTGGACTCAATCTGTAGACCAGGCTGGCTGCCTTTGAACTCACAGAGATCCTCCTGTATCTGTCTCCCAAGTGCTGGGATTAAAGGTGTGAGCCACTATGCCCAGCTACCATACAGTTTGGGGTTTTGTTTATTTGGGTTGTTTTTATGGGTGTTCGGCTTTTGTGTCTGTGCAAGAGTGCCAAATTCTCTGGAACTGGAGTTAGACAGTTGAGAGCTGCCATGTGGGTTCTGGATATTGAAGTCGAGTCCTCTAGAAGAGCAGCCAGTGCTCTTTACCACTGAACTCTCTCTCTCCAGCCCACACACGTATAGTTTATAAAGAGAGACTTACAGAGCTGCCCTGCTGTCTGGAGGTCAGCTTAAGAGGAGATGGAAAGCATCTGCTAACGAGTCCTGCTTCTCACCACTGCAAAATGCTTTCTCTTTGTAGCTCTTGACTTACTGGATAAAATGTTGACATTTAACCCTCACAAGAGGATTGAAGTTGAACAGGCTCTGGCCCATCCATACCTGGAGCAGTACTATGACCCAAGTGATGAGGTAAGAGCCCATGCTGCTGGCTGCTGCAGCAGGCATGGTCAGTAGTCTGCAGAAGCCCTAGCCATGTCCTTGTCAAGATTTTCCTGAGGAACAGAGTGGCGTACCTACTTCCTCTAATTGAGGGTGAGCACTGTAGACTCAGCTTGAATCTCCTGCCTACAGGCCCTTGGTGTTTGCCTCAGAAGAGTTCCTCCAGGTCACCTACAGCAGGTGGTAGAGCAGTGCATGTACAGAGGAGGACAGCTGCACCACTGTGGAGCATGGAAAGAGGGAGGAGGAAGCAGGTTCAAGGCTAGTGTCTTAAACGTTACTCTTCTATTGCTGTGATAAAACACTATGACCAAGACACCTTACAAACAAAAGTGTTTAACTTGCGGCTTACAGTTTCAGAGGGTTAGGGTCCATGGTCTCACGGGAGGGGGAATGGCTCTGGAGCAGTAGCTGAGAGCTCGTGTGTTGAGACACTACTACAAAGCAGAGGGAGGTAACTCAAATGGCGTGGGTCTTCTGAAACCTCCGAGCCCTCTCGTGTGACATACCTTCTCTCATCTTCCCAATCCTTACCAAGCAGTTCCACCAACCGGGAACCAAGTATTAAGCATGAGCTTATGGTAGGCATTGTTTTTTATACTACCACAAACTTGGAATGGTCTGTTAAAGAAAGAGATAGGTGAACTATGTGCTGGTCCTCAGGATGTGAGGGTGAGGAAGTAGGCAGCAGGTTAGCCAGCCAGTGGTTCACACTGGGACTGCATGACTCTTATCAAGTGTGCCATTTCCTGGAGACAGGACATGAGAGCCTTGTAGTAAGAGCTGACAGATCCAGAGGAGGTGTAGGCTCCTTAGACAGGCGTATAAGACCTTATACCATATTTTCTCCAGAGTAAGCCCAGTGCCTTGTCTGGATCCTTTGCAGGCTCCACTTAATCTTTATTCTCTCAAGGATAACAAAGAAAAATGCAAAGTGAATTAAAGTTTTAGGTTTCTCTAGTTGGGGACTTCTGTGCATAGAAAACGAAGTCTGTTCTTAAAGCAGGAAGAAGCAGGTAGAGTGTGTCCAAATTAGGATGCAAAGGGAGAATGCTGCAGCTAAAGCTGCTAAAATGAAAGACTGTAGAAGTCAGCTTGCGTTGTTGTTGGTTTTTGTTTTTTGTTTTTTGTTGTTTTTTTTTTTCCCCAGCTGCTGTTGAAGTGTTTTTGCAACGCTTGAGGGAGCTTACAAAATACCTACAGTGTAGTTGATGACATGGAAATCAGTGGGAATTAAACATCTTAGGCTCAGCCGGGCGTGCTGGTGCACGCCTTTAATCCCAGCACTTGGGAGGCAGATCGCTGTGAGTTCGAGGCTAGCCTGGTCTACAAAGAGAGTCCAGGACAGCCAAGGCTACACAGAGAAACCCTGTCTCGCAAAAACCAAAAAAAAAAAACGAACAAACAAAAACATCTTAGGCTCTCCTTGCACTGGGTATTTATTTCCTAAAGCTCTGGTGTTAGTGTTCAGCAAGTTGAGGCAGTATACGATATGCATAGGGTATTTATGTAGTCCTGTACATCCAGTGTCCTTGAAGGACAGTTGATCTCTTGTAGATGGGAATTCTTTTCACATAACCAAAATATAGTGCAGTGTTCAAGTCCATGTCTAAAGGTTAAGTACTGCATGAGATCTGAAGGTCCAGGCATATACTTATTGACAGCTGGTGTCATTGTCTACCTTGGCCCTCTAACACTTTAGTTGTAAGCATTTAAAAAAATCAAAGTATGGGGCCGGCAAGATGGTTCAGGGGGTAAATGAACTTGCCAAGCCTAACAGCTTGTTCAGTTCCTAAGAGCCATGTGGTGGAAAAGAGAATCCCTGTCTTAAACAACAACAGAAAAGAAATCAAAATACCGAGCTAGGGTATCTTTCAGTCTTGTGCTGGCCTGTCGGGCACAGTTGTGCTCTCAATCCCAGAGTTACATAAAGCAGGGTGATAGCTGTGTGTGCCACTCTGAGGGGTGAAGAGCAGCCAGGCAGGCCTCCGTAGAGAATGGGAGGCCAGCGTGGGAGTCAGGAGACCATGACTCAGACAGACAGATAGATATCAAAGTAACTAAAGTGACAGGAGGCTGAGGCAGGAGAGATGTAAATGTAAAACCAAAGTGGGAATTACACAAAGTAAAACTAGGTCAAAGGTCTTTAGGGTGAAGAAAATATTTCTGTCCCAGTTTTACATTTTTCTGTATCTATTTTTTAAGTAAAGTAGGATGAACTCACTTATATATAGAAACACGGGTTTTTCTCCACAATACTAACATTTCTTGTAGCTTCACTTTTAATAGCTTTATAATGTTTTCTCAGATAGCACGATCAATGTGGTATTTCCTGATACTGTTAATGTATATAATTCAAATGTATTTATCTTAGTGTGCCATTTTTGTTTTGTGGTACTTAGCATTTAATAAGTAAATGCACTACACTGAGCTTACATCCCAAGTCCTTTTTACTGTAAGAGAAGGTCTCACTGAGTTAGCCAGGCGACCTCACATCTAACAACCCTCTGGCCTCAGCTTTACAATTAGTGGGGGATTATAAGTAAATGCCACCAAGCCTGGCTAGTTCTATGTTTTGATTATATAAACATACAACCACCCCCTACTTCTGCTATTGAGATACTTGGTGCCTTAAAACATTTGAAAATTATTCTGGTGTTTTTGATAAGTTTAGCAGAATACTCAAAATAATTATGCCCACTCTTTTTGTTTTTGTACTATACTTGTGGTTGTGCCCAGAGCCTCCCTCACACATGCTGCCACAAAGCTGCATCCCAAGCCAGGGGCTTCCATATTTTATGAGGCGTTGGTCCTATAGTATAAAGTTCAGAATAGAGGCCAGGGCCATGTTATAAGTCATAAACCACTGCCTTGACTGTGACAGCTTGTAACTAGTAAATGCTCTGTTTGTTTGTCTTAAAGCCCATTGCTGAAGCGCCATTCAAGTTTGACATGGAGCTGGATGACTTGCCTAAGGAGAAGCTCAAAGAACTCATTTTTGAAGAGACTGCTAGATTCCAGCCAGGATACAGATCTTAATTTGGTCAGGTATCTGGAACTTTAACTATACAGCTAACACCTAGCAAGGGAGAGATGGTACAAGTTAAAACATCTGTAGAAGGAAAAGGGAGTTCAGTGTGTCCCCCTTCAGTTGATAGAGCTTTCGTTCTCATGGTTTCATGGTGTGAAATTAAGAAATTAGACTCATCTTTCGCAGATTTTGAGGACACGAAACAAAGTGGCAGCTCCAAGACACTGTGACAGTGATTGTGGGGTGGGCTATATGTAAGAAAATACTCACGGGAAGGAAAGCTTTAGGGCATTTATTCCCCAAAACCTTATTTTACTTCATATGACATTTTAAATGTTCCGAAATTCTATTGTGTAACTTTTGTGGCCTTGGGTCTGGTTGGTTGGTTGGTTGGTTGGTTGGTTAGTTGGTTAGTTGGTTGTGGTGTGTGGGCTTGAATCCCCCACCTCCTGCATGCTAAGCAAGTGCTGTACCACTGAGCTACACTCCTGAGATTTCAGAAGAGGGAATTAATGGGAGAGGGAAGAGGATAACGAGTGAATATGCTCAAAATACATTATACATGTATGGAAATGTCAGTGAAATCCATTATTATGTATAATTAATATATTCTAATAAAAACATTTAAACATAAAGATTTGAAAAGATAGAATGTTATTCACTAAACACTGTAACTGAAGAACAGATGTGGAAACCATTCAGAACAAAACCCTGATAGGAGAATTAAGCCTCGGACAGTGAGGGCAAAGTCATAGAAACTGTACAGAAGACAGCCAGGAAAGGAAGGAGAGAGGAGGCACAGCCTGAAAGAGAAAAATCCAAAGCAATCCCAAAGGGAACTGGATTTTCATGGTGTGGCTTCATTTTTGAGTGATTGGGGGGTGGGGGAGGGGTGTGCAGTCCATAATTACTCTTGCTGCTTGCTGGAAGCACGGGGCCTGATCTGCTGCTTTCAAAGGAGAGAAGGACCCTCCTGTTGCACAGCTGTGGGTTCAGAGGCAGTGTGATCTCCAGCGGTCCCTCTACCCTCTAACGGCCTGGAACTCAGGGTAGTCCACTCTTTCCCATAACCCTGTAGTTAGAATTAGTGGTATGGGGAAGCTTACTTGCCTTTTTAGGAGCCATGTTTCTTCCCGCCCCCACCCCCACCCCCCCCACACACACACACACTCCACCACCAACACAGTACCCACTCTTATTAGGACTTACACAGCCCTCCTGTCTGTACTCAGGGCGGTGAGTGGGATTTGTTGTCAACTGTTTTTGGTTGGATTCACGACACATCAGCACCTGACCCCCTCTTGAATAAAGCGCAGCTACAGATTAAGTCATTTGCAGTAGTGCGGCTTCCCTATGTGTCAGCTCTGCTAAAGTAGTACAGGTGTGGCTGAGCTTGTTCTACACATTTCACCCTATCAGAAGCCACTGTTCCTTGGTAAGCACCTGGAGTGTGGGCAACAGAGGCCAAGAGAAGCATTATTGAGGAGACAGTGTCTAGACTGACCCCTCAGAAGGATGTATATGTACCTGGCTAAGTTTCATGAACATGGGTACAAGAACTTAGGGCAGAATGTGGTAAAAAAAAAAAAAAAGAGAAAATAGAATTTGTGTTAGAATGTAAATAAGAAGTGAGGCAAAGCATTCTGGGTAGGGCTGAAGTGGTTGTGAAGGAAAAGGGTTTTTTTGTTTTTTGTTTTTAACAGAAGTAGCATGGAAAGGCCTACAGATACCTTTTGGCAAGTAGTCATTTCCATGGATACTGCAGTCAAACAGCCAAGGTGGTACTACGGTTGTATTGACAGGAAGCCAGTAATTTTATTATAGCAGTTTATTGCTTGAGGCCCACAGTTATTCCATATATGCTTAAAGCTTAGCATTTTTTCCAGTGCTCTTTTAATGACCATTATCAACTCTTTTGAAGAATTGAAAGAATATTAAAATAGGTACTCATATCCCACCACCAGGTGCCATTAATATTTGACTGTACTCATTTTCTCCTTTTACCAATCCATCCCTTCAGCTAGGCCTTTGATCCCAGCACTCAAGAGGCAGAGGCAGGCAGGCCTCTAAGAGTTTGCCTGGTCTACAGAGAGAGTCCAGGAGAGAGAGCCAGGGCTGTTACACAGAGAAGCCTTGTCTTGGGAACGGTGAAGGGGATGGCTGCAAGGACGGCTCAGTAGTGACCAGCACTAGTTGCCCTTCCAGAGGGCCGAGTTTGTTGATTCCCAGCACCTACGAGGTGGCTCATAGCCACCTGTAACCCAGTTCCAGGGGCGCGCACACACTTCAGGCTTCACGGGCACTGCACATACATAGTGCGGAACACCAATGCACATAAATAAATTTTAGGTTGTTTTAAATAAATTAAAAATGAATCGAGAGGGAAGTAGCATTGAAGCATTTACTAACAGATGGGTCTTCTTGGGCATTCTGTTTTTCTGTTTGCATCAGGGCCTCTGGAGACAGCACGTACACCTGTGACTGAGACAGCCTAAGACTGAGAGTCTAAAATTGTATTAGACTTGTACATCATGGCCAAAATAATCCACAGCTTCCAGAGTGCTTTAGAGCTAGGATACCATTTTCATGTGGTCATAGTGCCTCAGCCTTTGACGTAGACATGAGAACTTGCCCACTGCGACAAGGAGTATTGTTCCTGAACTTAGCCTGTGGAGCTCAGACAAGCTCCAAGCTGAGGGTTCCCAGGGAGTGCCAGGAGATCCAGGGACAGTAGAGGGAGGGAAATTAACTATAAGTCACACCCTCAAAGAACTCCGCTGCCTAGGGCCAGCTGTCAGATGTCTGATGATAGCCTGAGCAGTCATAAAAAAAGGTCAGGGTGTTTGATTTCACTTATGGACTTTTCCAGTGATAATCCAAGGACATTTTCTGGTCGGTACCTCATCTTCATCCACACCAGTCTCCTGAGTCTTCTGCTATGAGTAGAAATAGGTTTTTCTATTAAAGAAAGAAATAGGTCTTACCTCTCATCTGCCTATTTATGAATTTTCACAGGCAGATCAACAAAAACATTAGCCTCCACTCCCTTTGGTTTCCTGAAAGGTAAAAAGGCTTTTAGGGCCTCATTAACCTGTCAGCCTTGTGCTGGCTGGCATATGGCACTCATCCTATGAGCCTATGAAAACCATTTTTATTCAAGCTACTGTAAGGTGCCAACTCGGCTTTTAAGAACTGTCTGAAAGGGGCTGTCTGTTCTTCCAGAGGACCTGAGTTCAATCCCCAGCAACCACATGAGATCTACAATGAGATCTGGTGCCCTCTTCTGGTGTGCAGGCTCACATTTGGACAGAACATTGTATAAATAATAAATAAATCTTTTTTTTTTTTCTTTTTTTTTTTTTTTTTTTAACTATCTGAAAAAGATGGCTGCGAACCGAGGGTGGAGTGCTAGCCTTCAGGACCTGCATGATATGTTACAGGCTTTATTCCCATTACATTTCTACTTTGCCATTTTGTGCTATTGTTGCCTTTATTGTTCTGACATGGCTTAATCCTTACTCCTGAGTTTGTCTTTTTTTTACAGGACAAGGGCTCAGAGGACTGGACGTGCTCAGATGTCGGTGTTCCTCCCAGTTCTTGACCCCTGGTCCTGTCTCCAGCCCGTCTCAGCTTACCCACTCTGATTCCTTTGAGCCGTTCGGAGGGGCAGTTTCTGGTAGTAGTGGCTTTTATACTTTCACAGAAACCCTTCAGTCCAGTGCCCTGGAGCAGGGTGCACTTTCAGTGCACTTGATTACATACTGTTGTTTAGTCACTAACTGCTTTCTGGTTTGAAAGATGCAGTGGTTCCTCCCTCTCCTGAATTCTTTCTATATGTCACCCTGCTAAGCCATTTGGCCTCACCAGAGCGAGAGTCTGTGCACACTGGCTCCAGTCGTTGGCATCTCGCTTTACAGTAGGAAGGCTATTACATAAAGCGCTTTAAGTCAGCGACAGCTCCAAATGTGCACTTCATCTGTTAACTAGTAACTGTCCACCCAGAGCAGGAGCTTGTGGGCGTCCCTGGGTGGTGTTGCAGGCTGCAGGGGCAGATGCCTCTGTTGCAGGAGTCCATTGGGACAATTTTCTGTGTATCATGTTAGTCTCATACTTAAGGTATGTGCTATTTGCCCAGCTTTTTACAAATTTGATCATTGTTCTAGAAAGGAAGCATTGCACCAGCAATGTTATCCTGCAGCTTTCATATGGTTACTTTTATTGTAATGGGGGTAGCACTTGCCAAGATGCTACATTCTGTCCTTATCCAGAGATTTAAAGGAACAGCTGTGCTTGTTATTTCCTGCAAGATGTACAGGCACTGAGCTGTGGAGGTTTCTGGAGTAGAAAGCAAGCGCTGACCTAGATGCTCAGGGTGGAGCTCCATATATGCCTTGAGCTGTTTAACACAGAAGGCTGTTTTCGTAACCACATTCACTGCCGTGGGATTTAGCTACAAGGAACACTGCGTCTTTAAATGAGAAAGTGTACAGTTCTCCTACAGCATGTCAGCATCTCAAGCTCACTTTTCAGCAGTATAATGACTTACAATAAAGCCTTCATGAGCTCTCATCATGAAGCTCTGTTCTGTTGCCAAGTATTGAGGTGTTTCTGGTACTGCTGAATTCACGTCGCAAGAGGCTAGCAGTAACTGTTTGAGCTCTCCTATTTCCTTATCTCCTTATTTTGTTCCTGCGCTGTGTGCTGTGGAGTTGATGGTGTCACCCCAGTGCAGTGCCTCCTGACTCTCTCACTACTGCTCTTTGATGAGAAATTTGCCTTGTTCAATACTTACTGTGCCCTTGCATGACTGTTAAGGCTTTCTGTGCAGAGACCAATGTCCAAGTGTCACATCCTATGATTGAGAGAAATCTGTTATTACCTCTGAGTTGTATTCCACAAACAGAATGCTACCCAGACGATGATGTAGGAAAGATAATTCTAGTGTTAGCTTTTCATTTCTCAGCTGTCCCTTTTTTTTTTTTCTCTCCTTGTTTTTTGACAGCAATGGAAAATGGGTTCTCTAAAGACTGCCTGCTAGTATGAACAGCAATGTACTTGTAACTCATGGAAATAAATGTACATTTTATCTTTACACCGATAATAAGATTCAGTGTTGATTTCCTCTGGATCAATGTGTCTTAAGTGAACAGTCATAATCAATTTATGGTTTGTGCTTCAGATAAAAATGTTCATGGGCCTCAGTCCACTTTTCCCCACCCTGCCTCCATGCCTGGCCCACAGATGCTTTCACAGAAGATGGCTTAAAAAGGTCTTTTTTAGGCAGGCATGGTGGCTCATGGCTTTAATCCCTGCCCTGGACAGAAAATGATTCTGACATAGTCCTCTCTTAAAAATGGGTCTCAAGCCATACCTTTAATCCAGCACTTGGGAGGCAGAGGCAGGTGGATCGCTGTGAGTTCAAGGTTAGCTAAGGCTACACAGAGACACCCTGTCTCAAAACAAAGAAGCGGGTTTCAAGTAGTCAGATATTGATGACTCCCACAAATATACTAAGTTGGGATCTCTGGTTCCCTCTGGAAAGGGCCTTTTTCCCTCTGTGTCCTAGAGCTGAGGGAAGGGCTGTTTGGCACCCCATGGTGCCTGCTGTCAGGTTCAGAGTGACACCCACACCTCAGCTGACTAAAGGATAGTTGACTTGTCCCAGAAGCCAGCTGTTGATTTTTACCCTAATTACCTGCCTTTTACTGCCGTATATGAAGCCCCGACCATTGAAAGAATGGAGATTTGGCTTTCTTTGTTTTTTCTTTACTTTTTTTTTTTTTAAACACTGACAATTTTTTTTACTTGTTTCTTCATTATATTTTTAAAGGAGGTGTTAATATTATATTACTAGATTAACTTGCAGTGTACTAAATCATAGCCTCATCTTCCAGGGCACTGAGCTGTCTCCTCTTCCCTTCCTGGTACTGGGGAGTGAGACCACTCACTGCACCTGGAATCACTGTACCACGTTAGTATAGCCTCCTTTGTGTCCAGGGCAAGTTAGCACATCAGCAACTAGAGTGGTTGTTCTGGTTCTCACGTCTCTAAGTGTACACATACGGCCGTCTCCACACCATTGACATTGAGTACCTCTGTTATTTAGATAAAGCTGTCAGGTGGGTGGTGGTTTTCTGTGTCTTAAAATATGAGCCAAAAAACAAAACAAAAACTGGTGAAAACATTCTGCTCCTTTAGTTTAGTATGAAAAGGTACCCACCCATCAATCCCAGAGACCCCTTGGTGAGTACTCGGCCCTGATACCAGCATTCAGAGCTGACACTGATGGACACTGAGGCCTCGTGGTTTAAAAAAAAAATGTACAGTGCATCTATACTCACCTCATCCCTGCTTGAGTGCAGGCAGTGAGGGGATGGGGTGACCATTAGTTTTGGGAAGCTGGGAATTAACAGCACCTATCTACAAAAGTAGACCACCCACACATGCCACATAGTGTGAAGACCACTTAGAGGAGACTTCCATCTGCTTATGATAATACTTACATTCATATTAATAATTCTATTTGAATTTTTGGTAACTTACATACATGGTAACAGAATGTTAATACATTCATATGTGCATATGCTTTGGATCCTTCATACTACTTTTATATTTCTAAATCAGTGTTTTGGAGCAATTCCAAGTTTAAGGGAAATATTTTTGTAAATGTAGTGGTTTTGAGCAATCTGCTTACACTTTTTTTTAAAGCATTTGTGCTTTAAAAATGTTGTGCTAGTGTTTGAAATAAGGTACCCTATAGCCCTGACCAGAAACATGTAAGAGTGGAATAATTAATGTGACTTTCCATACTACGTCCAAGCTGACATGGTAGATCAACAGCAGGGGGAATCCAGAGTCCCCAGGATTACACAGCTCACCTAAGGCGTGTTGCCTTTTGTGCCACTTATCCCTGCAGAGCACTCCAGAAAGTTCTGACGTTGTTTTGTATCTGTTCTGTACTGTTGGTACCATTTTGGTATTGTATCCGAAGCTGCATAGATTATTTAGGATAATGGCAAGTTTAAAAACAATCGTTGAAGATTTTATTAAGAATTTAAATGTTTTTTCATTGTATTGTTAAACTTGAACATTTATCTGTGGCTTTTGTGATTTGGTTAGTGTGTATAAAATTGTAAGAGGGGTTTATATTTCACTTTAATTCTTTTGATGTTGTAAACATGCTTTTTAATTCATTATTTGAGTGTTTATGGCATCTGACTTGTAAAAAAAAAGATTACAAAAGAGAAATCCTTAGAATCACTATATTGTGTCACTCTGTATTGCCAGGGTAACAATGCTGTTGATATGGTAAAGTCTACATAGTATGCTTCCTGACCCTGACTTTGGGTGGGTGCTGGATCACAAACTGCTACTCTGGGTGACTGGAGTTTAGTCCCTGTCAGGTCTTGTGGGTGACTGTTCAGATGTTGGCCTCCCCACATGCTCTCCCCGTCGCTGGCCTGCAGTGCCAGGGCAGGTGCCAAATGCAGCCTCTGCACACCAAGTCTCAGGTGTTAATTTCTTGTCAGTATTTGGAGGCAGCACAGTAACTTTTTGTTTTGTTTTTGTTTTTCGAGGCAGGGTTTCTCTGTGTAGTCTTGGGCTGTCCTAGACTCATTTTGTAGACCAGGCTGGCCTTGAACTCACAGCCATCCGCCTGCCTCTGCCTCCCGAGTGCTGGGATTAAAGGTGTGCGCCACCATGCCTGGCTTACAGTAACTTTCTTACAAATCACAGATACTGGAAAATGTTTTTTGATGGGGAAATGGGCTTTATCAGCCCCGCTGCTGCCCCCCTTCTTCTTAGCTGCATCTAGCCTTCTCTGTGCTCAGTCTCTGCAGCAGACTGCCAGCTGTGAAAGGGAGTCAGTATCATTTGCCTTGCATGCTGAAGGAATAAAAATACATTAGACAGGCTCATGTCTGTAATCCCAGCATCTCTGAGTTCGAGGCCAGCCTGGTCTGCAAAGTGAGTCCAGGCCAGCCAAGTCTACATAAAGAAGCCCTATCTTGAAGGGGGGAAAAAAGACTTTTTTTTTTTTTTTCAAATAATCATCATTGTACTGTACAGGAAGTACTGACTAAATACCAAGACCTGCTGTTTATGTCATGTTGTTGCAAGGTATCAGTAATCCCTGCTTCTGTCCATCGGTAAGGACAACCTGCTTTGAAAACTCAGGACGTGGGGCTGATGCCACCTAAACTAAACCACTTCCATGTCACAAGCCCTTCCTTGTTGAGTGCTGAAGCCTGTCATCATAGGTGTTCCACATCACCAGTGACGGGCTCCACCCTTAACAGCAGTGACCCACCATCATCTTGACATCTCCAGGAGTCACAGCAGGTGGAGGCAAATGCAGGTGTCCTCCTTGAAGGTCTAATGCAGGCCGAGCAGGATAGAGCCTGCATTTGTCCATAGGGTAGAGTAGTGAGGCTCACAGAGGACAGGCTTTTGTACGTCCTCAACAGGGAGAAGACAGCAGATGCCAGCTTCCTTGGCTCTGGTACCAAGAATGCCTAAAGACAGAGGTTTTTCAGGTGGGAAGGAGGAATCTGCGCAGTCAGGCCTCCTCATTGTTTCTTTTCTGGTGAGGTGCAGATGAATGTTGATGGTGAGGAAGACCCTCTGTGGGAAGTGGGAGTTAGAGGAACGTTGTCTGGTCGGTGCCGTTCAGTGGGCAACGCAGAGCACTAAGACAGCAATGGAGCAGTGGCTTCGTGAGAAAACCAACCACAGGCCAGGCCCAAAGGGCTGGGTAAAGACCGTGCGCTGTGGACACTTAGTATAGAGAGGGTGAGGTAGGCAGGGGCCAGGTTCCCTTGTGTCTACATTGTTTAAGTATAGAGCATCTCTCCTCAGGAAGCTCTGCTGGTGGAGGAGACCGTTGCTCTGAGTAGTGAAGAAACTCCATTTCCAGTTGCAGCCATCCAGCAGCGGTTAGGCATGGTGGCACACCTGCAGTGCTCTGGAGGCAGAGCCCAGTGGCTCTTTGTGAGAGTAGGCCACCTGAGGCTACTTAGGGAGACCTTGTCTCAGAAAAGCACAAACAACAAAAACCATCTAGTGAAAAGCGCTTGTCTGTGTGCCTGTTGTCGTGGGTTACTAATTTCCACTGAGTTAGGTAAACCCTGAACTCCTGCTGTGGGCCTGCAAAGCCGGCAGCGATGTCTTCAGTAAGTCATTCTGGCTTCATCTCCCCAAAAAGGAACACTAACAAACTTGCCTGGAGTAGATTGAGTAGATTCCTCTGTGGAGATTCTTGAAGTATGCTCTCTAAAGGGAAGACTATGATTGAAAGCAGGCCTGTGAAAAGTGACTGCTGCTTAAAAACCGCTTTCCTGCATTCCAAGAACATGAGCAGGACCCACTGGTGCCCTGCACTCACTTGCAGCTCTGTCTGGCATGGCGGGCACATGAGGAAGACCAGAAAAGCCTTTTAGTGTAGGTCCAGAAGTTCACAAGCCAGTTAGATCTGTGAAAGGTGAGTGGAAGCTGCCTCCTGGAGCCAGAGCGGGGATCTGTCTACCTGGCAATGGAAGGTAGGTATGTAAAGAAGCTGAAAGTCAGTGTGTGCAACCTGGGGTACTAGGATCAGGGCCAAAGCGGTTGAGTCCAGGACAAGATGTGCTACAGGCTGGCAATGCAGGAACACACACTGGCGGTCCACATGGAGCCCAGGCCCATCCTCTTAGTCAGCTTGGAGACTTGGATAGCCATGGCATTGTTCCTTTCAGCCTGCACCACCTGAGGTCCTTTCCCTGAATGTTTGTCTCTTTTCAACAATAAAGTGTTCCCAACCGTGTGTGGGGTTCTTGGCAAGGCCTTCTAGACCACAAAATGTAGTCTTAGGACTACACAGAATGGGAATGGTGGGGCTCACTGAGGTAAGACCAAATCCAAAAATGCATAGTGGGGTGGGTGTGGTGACACAGGCTTTAATTCCCAGCACTCAGGCAGGGGCAGGTGGATTGCTGTGAATTTGAGATTAGCCTGGTCTACAAAGCAAGTATAAGACTACATGGAGAAACCCTGCCCCAAAAAGCAAAGTAAAAATCCACAGCGGGTGTGAACACTGCCAGTGTGTCCAAGCTGACTTGGGCTGGAGGTGTAGCTTAGTGGGATACAAGAGGCCCAGTATCCAAAGGTACTCTGGCTTTTTAAAGTACCAGCAGGTGGGCATGATGATATGCACCCTATAATCCTAGCAGTCGGGAGGCAGAGGCACATGGAGTCTGAGTTCAGTGCCAGTGTGGTCTACAGAGCAAGTTTCAGGACAGCCAGGGCTACACAGAAACACTCCCTCAAAAAAAACTAAGTTACTTTTGGCCAATTGGGATACAAGAGCAAAGTGCACAGTACTATGTTCTTAAGTTTCAGATGCCTTTCTCCCTGGTGCCTTTTAGTGAGCTAGAATCTCATCATTAACTGTCTACCTCCCACTTGATAAAAGTAATTTTTTAAAGATGAAGCCATAGAAGGGCAAATGTTACAGATAAAGTAACAGCTGTCCACTGTGGACAGAGATGGAGGAGGAGCCTGTGAGCTGGAACAGCTCTGGATTAAGCCCAACATAAAACCATTAACTTTCTCAAGACACAAAAGAGTATTTCATAACTCGATTCCATAGTTCCCAAGTGTCAACTTTGTAGATGCCAACATGTCACATTGTCAGAAGGTTAAACATACCTAGTTGAGAGCCTTTTTGGCAAGTCCATCCTCCTGACCTTGGAAGATGAGAAAAGCAGAGCATTTGGGGATATAGGTATAGGGAGGGAGGCGGGCAAGAACTGAAGACCTAAAGGCCATGGGTTTGCCCAGCAGAGAAGCCAGGGTTTGGTTTACTTGTTTGTTTTTTGAAACAAGGTTTCTCTGTGTATGACCCTGCCTGTCCTGGACTCACTTTGTAGACTAGGCTAGCCTCGAACTCACAGAGATCTGCCTACCTCCCCCTCCCCAGTGCTGGGATTAAAGGTGTGCACCACCACTGCTCAGCTTAACCACTTTTTGGGGGGGTTGTTTTGAGAAGGGTCTCTCTGTGTAGCCTTGGCTGTCCTGGATTAGATTTGTAGACCAGGCTGGCCTTGAACTCACAGGAATCTGCCTGCCTCTGCCTCCTGAGCGCTGGGATTAAAGTGCCCATGCTGACCACTTCTAAGAGAACAAAGCTTCATCTGGGCCATCAAGAAGGCTCCAGGGATAAAGGCATTTGTCGCCAGCATTGACTTGATTCTTAGGACTGACTTGCATTCACTCAGACACATGCAGTGATTCTTTTGTTTTGCTTTTAAGTTAAGTTCGTAAATGCCTACATGTCAAAGCAGCTGCCACATCAGAACTTGTTTCAGTTGGGGAGGAAAAGCAGTACCAAAACATTGAAACGAAGGAAGTGGTGCTGTTTGTGGTGCCATCCCATCTCAAGGGAAGGCTAAAGGAAGTAATTCCTGGTAAGGGATTAATGCTAGGGGGCAGACTGGAACATAGAGATTAAAGGGTGTCTAGCAAGGCTGGGGGTGTTGAGCTTACCTGTCAAAGTGAATTACCCTGAGAGGTATATATTTCCTGCAGCCAATAACGCGTGTACCATACAAAGCATTTGAATAAATGTTTGCTTCGGTTTTGAAGAGCAGATGACACCATGAAAGAAGAGAAACAATGCTCCTGGCCTGTCCCCTTTGTTTCCTGGTCGGTGCTGAGGTTTGCAGAGAGGTGCACAGGCTGCATGCCGTTCTGGCCGGTCAGGAACTTGGATGACAGGCTTGAATGATTTGGCTCTACATCGCCCTAGAATGGGTGCACAGATCCATGAAAGCCTGTAAAACGGACACAAAACACCCTCTAGAGACCACTCGGGGTTGCATATGTGCTTTACTTAAGAGTTGGCAGCAGTAATAGGATGTTGTCCACTAGAGATCAGAAAACAAGTGTCTCAGAAGAAAACAGGCATTCCTTGGCCATCAGGAGCTGTTGTTGGGACACCTTGGCATCTAGAGCCAGGCTCCACAGCTACTGATTGCTGGTACACCAAAGTTACTCCACCTAGAACTCAGATGGGCCCATCTAGACCCTGGTCTACTGAGTGGTGACTGGGTAGCTTCCAGCAAGTTGGTCTTAACTTGATGTTGTGCTGTCTCACCATTCCTACCCCCAAAGGCCTGCTGGCAAATCCTTTCCCTCCTCTCCCGTATCCTGCTTGCTCAGATTTTTTTCCCCTCGGTTGTACACATCATGTCAGGTCCCTGGGCCTTGGTGTCAGGAGTGAGCACGGACATCCCCACCTCCATCTCTTGCAACAGCAAGCACACACACGGGTCTGAGCTGGGCCCTTTGCAAGTCTCAGTGGTGAATTCACACTCAAGAAGCTGGAAACTACAACCACTCAAGGCAGGACACAAAAGCAAGTCGTCTCCCAGGGAGGAGACCAAGACCTCCCCAAGCTGCATCCATTGGATCTCTGCTTCTGGGATAGCTAATCAGGATTGCCCTACTGTCTCCGTTGCGCCAGGGCATCTGCAGGATGCAAAATCCCAAGAGATGCTTAGGGCATGTTCATGCTTAGCACATGCTCTGCCACCAGGCTACAGCCCCAGGCTAGCCAAAAGGGCTTAATGCTTTATGACCTTGTCGGTAAGAAAAGTGAATCTGTGACGTCTATAAAGAACTTTAAGGACATGCTAGAGAGCGAGTCAGGAGGCTGAAGTGGGAGAAACACTGGCTCTAGGGCAGTCTCAAAATAAAAGTTCTTTTACCATCTTCCACTAATGCTCTGTTTACATAGACCTCGAGCCAAGCACGGTGGTCTAGGCCTATTAAACACAGCACTCAAGGCTAAGGCACAAGGATCACAAGCCACAGAGAACCTGTCCAGAAAGGAGCAAGAGACCAGGCCCACGCCTTTAACCAGCCCCTGGGAAGTAGAGGCGGGTGGATTCTGTGAAGTCCAGAATAGCGAAAGTGGCACAGGAAAGACGCTGCCTGTTGATGAATGGTTAGATGTTCAGTGGGTAAAGGCACTTGCCACCAGGTGATAGCCTGAGTGAATCCAATGCCTGGAACCCACAAGGAAGGAGAGAACCAACTCCTACAGGTTGTCCTCTGTCCCTCTGCCATGGGGTCTGAGGATGAAACTGGGGTCATCAGGTTTCCATGGCAAAGCACTTTTAACCACTGAGCCATCCTTCTTGGCCTGGTTTTGTTAGTATGGCTTGGCTTGGTTTCTTGATGTTCTGATTTCACACAAGCCACCACAGACAACAATGCAGAGAGCTGATGGAGCTGGAGACAAAATGTTAAGAAAAGTAAGAAATGCAGACACCTGCCTCATTTCCAGCCTAACAGCCAAAGGAGGGTGTTAGTGTGTTTATGTGAGCAAAGCTGCTCTTCACCTTCAGCACTGATGGCCAGGAACACAGTTAAGGTGAGATGTTCAGGGCCCGCACTCGGGAGGCAGAGGTGCTAGGACAGCCAAGGCTACACAGAGGAACCCTGTCTTGGAAAGCCAGAAAAGGAGTGCGGTGTTGGCACTGTCAATAGCACTAGACGTCTGTGCAGCGCATCTGGCTGGCTGGGGTGCCTGGGCCCATTGAGAACTGAGTTTCAGTTCAGTCAAGGATGCCATCTCTAGGATATTCCTTGACAATAATGAAGAGAAAATGGTGGTGGCATGTGTAAAGATGTCAACACTAGCTGGTGGTCTTATAACAGCCAAAAGCTGGGTCGTGTCAGCTTTCCCTCAGGCCGGCAACCTTAGCAAGTCGTGCAGCAGTGTGGAAGCTGGTGAGGACACACTCCTGCCAGAGTCTCCAGGCAGCACAGGGCTGCATGTGGCATGAGCCAGCACACACATCAGCCTGTGTTGTCCCCGCCTTTCCTCAGTTCCACCCTGTCGGCTTTAGTTCACCCTGACCACCACCCAAGGCCTAAGTCCTGAACCAAGCATTTACACTCTTGGTGCCTCACAACAGGAACTGAACCCCAGCGAGTCAAGTTCTGGAGGGACACTCAGGCCATCTCCAACCGGAGCAAGCATTAATTAAAGCTGTGTCTCCCTGCACTATCTGGATCCAGCCGTACTTCTGAGGTCTGAAGTCACATGACCTCTTCTCTCATCCTACCCACCAGGAGATTCTCACAAAAACACTGATTTGTGCATGTCACAGTGCCTGCTACCCTTTTTAGGTTCAGGTACCAAAAATGGCTCTAATTTTAAAAAGCCCGGTGCTCAAATATTGGGCCCACAGACCAGTTCCCACCATGCCACCACACCCAGTCACCACTGCAGGCGATGGGAGGGTAAGTGTTAACTAATTGGAGTAGAGTTTCAGTCTTGAAGGAAGAAAAATGCTTTCTCTGAGCTGTGTCCCAGCTCAGCAAAGGCACACTTGCCTAGCAAGTCCATTCCCAGCACCGAAAAGGAAGATACATTTTTGTCAACCCTGCTCTGCACTTAGTAACGGTCATGCCAGCTGGGTTACAAAGCAAGACCCTGTCTCTAAAACAGTGGAGTGAGAATGGAGTTCAGTAGGTAAAATGCATTCATGAAGCCCTGAGTTAGCACAGAATAAACAACATATAGTGGCATATATCTCAGGAGGATCAGAAGTTCAAGGTCACCCTTGGCTATATACCAAGTTGAGGGATAGATGAGAAAAGGGGGCTAAGATAATAACATTGTGTTATAGATTAGAATTTAAGATTCTTTTTAATATTTTTCTTTTTAAATTTTCACTAGTTATTTTTATGTGTGCGTGTTTGTCTTGCATGTATATTTGTGTGCCACATTTATGCAATGCCCACTGAGGATAGATGGGTGTCCCCTGGGACTGCAGTTAGAGGTTGTTGGGAGCTGCCATGTAGTTGCTGGGTTTCGAACCCTGGTCCTCAGGAAGAGTAGCCTCTGCACTTATTTGCGTAGCTGATCCATCTTTCCACCGTAGCCACCACACCCTTGTATTTTATAGTTTAAAAATTATGCAGAATCTCATTGTTTGTTTGTTTGTTGCCCGCCTCTGCCTCCCAAGTGCTGAGATTATAGGCTTGCACCACTTCCCCTGGCTAGTGTTGGCATTTTTAACAAAATCATCTAGTGATTTGTGTACGTGAGAGAAGTCCTATACCTTGGTTGCATAGTCACTCTAAAGACATAAATTCTCACCATTGGTTAACTTTCTAATTAAAATACATAGTTTATTTTTCCCCTCACAGTGGGCGGCAGGTGCTTAGCTTCCGCGCTCCTCCATTTACAGGAAGAATGGGGAAATCACTGGCAGCTGGCAGCTCCGAGGACAGCGAGTGCCATGGCAACTGCTTCCATCAGTAACAATCTCATCTCTGCTCTTAGGTTTTCCTCTTCTCCGTCCCAACGTTGGAAATGTTTTAATTTGGAAAGAACATAAGATAACGTGTGGCTAGCCTGGCGTGGTGGCACATGCCTTTAATCCTAGCGCTCGGGAGGCAGAGGCAGGTGGATCACTGTGAGTTCTAGGCCAGCCTGGTCTACAGAGCGAGTCCAAGACAGCCAAGGCTACACAGAGAAACCCTGTCTCAAAAAACAAAAACAGGCTGAGTAAGCCAGTAAGCTGCACACTTCTGCCTCTGTGTCAGATCCTTACCTCCAGGTCCTGCCCTGCTTGAGTTCCTGTCCTGACTTCCTTCAACCTTGAGTGGTGATATGGAAATATAAGTCAAATAATATCCCTCACCAAGTTGCTTTTGTTTGTCGCAGCAATAGTAATCCCAACTAGGAAGTATATACCGCCCTCTGGAGAACTTGCCTCACCCCACCAGGCTGCTGCCACCTAATTGGCACTGTAACTGTGTCTTTAAAAAGCCATTCCATCTTCCTGTCAGGCCAGCAGCCTCAGGATGATGGAGCATGGTAGGACCAGTGGATGCCATGATGGTGGGCTCACTGATGCGCTTGTCTGGCTGTGAAGTGAGGTCTTCGGTTAGAAGCCATACTGTGTGGAATACCATGACTGTGGATTAGGCATTCTGTAAGCTCGTGGATGGTAGTTTTAGAAGCATCACGTGCAGAAAAGGCAAATCCATAACCAGGGTAAGTATCTACTCCAGTAAAGACAAAGCTTTGTCCTTTCCATGGAGGAAGTGGGCCAGTGTAGTCAACCTGTCACCAGGTGGCTGGCTGCTCACCCCAGGGAATTTGCCATATCTGGGGCTCAGTGTTGGTTTTTGCTCTTGGCATATCTGGCACTCAGCAGCCACTGTAGCTAGGTCAGCCTTGGTGAGTGGAAGCCCACGTATAACTTATCTCTGCCACTATGTCCACTTTGTTAGTGAGCTCATTGGGCACTGACAGGATGGCTGGGGAAAGGCGCTGACTGTCCACAGAATGGGACATCTTGTCTACTTGATTATTAAATCCTCCTCAGATGAAGTCACCTTTTGATGAACATTTACATGGGAACAAGTGTCTTCACATCCTTTGCCCATTTGCAGAGATCTCTCCACATACTTCTTCCACAGATGGCTTTCTCGCCAACTTTCCAATCCTGCTCCTTCCAAGTCCCCGACTAGCCAGCCAATCCATTGCCTACAGCCCATGGACCAGTGAGCAGTCCCATATCTGGCCATTTCTCCTTCCAAACAAAATGCATGACCATGTTTACTGCCCGAGGTTCTGCACACTGAAGATTTCCCTTTGCCGGTGTCTTTCAGTTTTGTCCCAGATAGAAGCTGTAATGCTGCAGCTGCCTACTTCTGGGTGGGCTCTGCATAATGTGCAGAACCATCAGTAAACCAGGCCCTAGTCTTCTCCTCCTCAGTCTCTTCCTCATGAGGGCACACCTCATGAGGCCACAGGTGCATGCCTGGCAGCAGACAGCAGTGTAACAGGAACAGAAACCATAGGCATTTGGGCAGCTTCTTCATGTGAAAAGGCTTCTGTTCCAGGCCCCACACAAAGCTGGTAGCTTTCTGAGTCACTTCATATATAGGCTGGAGTAACACATCCAAGTGAGGAACGTGCTGTACCCAGAATCCAAATGGGCTCTCTAAACATTGCAGTGCTCCCTGGTGGTGGGAGGGGCCAAGTGCAATAGCTTGTCCTTCCCCTTGGAAGGAATATCTCTGCATGCCCCACACCACCGGACTCCTAAGAATTTCACTGAGGTAGAAGGGTCCTGAATTTGGGTGGATTTATTTCCTATTCTTTGATGCACACATATCAAAGCCAAAGTAGTAACCACCTTCTCACTTGGTCCAGTCAGCACAACGTCATCAATATAGTAAATCAATGTGATATTCCATGGAAGAGACAAAAATGATTGAGATCCCTTCTAAGTTATGATAGAAGGCTGGAGAGTTAATACATCCTTGAAGTAAAACTGTAAATTACACTGGGCGGTGGTGTACACTTTTAATCCCAGCACTCAGGAGGCAGAGACAGGCGGATCACTGTGAGTTCAAGTCCAGCCTGATCTACAAAGTGAGCCCAGGACAGCCAAGGCTACACAGAGAAACCCTGTCTCAAAAAACGAAACCAAACCAACCAAACAAAAAAAGATGGAGCTGTGGCGAGAGCCACGCCCTGCATCTTTCAAGCCTTGACAGTGGCGCTGATTGCTGCAGTTCTCCCAGAGATGCAATACTGTTTTGTTTTGCTTTTTTGCTTTTTTGAGACAGGCTCTCTCTCTGTAGCCCTAGCTGTTCTAGAACTCTACTGGCTTCAAACTCAGCAATCCACCTGCCTCTTCCTCCTGAGTGCTGGAATTAAAGGTGTATGCACCACACTCTGCCTGCAATACTGGTTTTAAGTCACCTTTTTCCTTGTCAGGGGCAATTCTAAAGTCTTCCATTTCTTTCTTTCTATCTCTCTCTCTTTCTTTTTTATTATTATCCCCAGCCATTTCTTTCTTTCTTTCTGGATTTATTTTTATTATTTATACAGTGTTCTGCCCATGTGTGTGCCTACACGCCAGTAGAGGGCACTAGATCTCATTGTAGATGGTTGTGAGCCACGATATGGTTGTCGGGAATTGAACTCAGGACCTTTGGAAGAACAGACAGTGCTCTGAACTTCTGAGCCATCTCTCCAACTCCCAAGTCTTCCATTTCTAACCATAATAGCTTTTCTTCCATCCTAAAGAGCCAGTACTGGAGTTCTGCCAACTTCTAAATATGTCTTTCCCATTTATATATTCTTTTGTTTTGTTTAGTTGTTTTTTGAGACAGGGTTTCTCTGTGTAGCCCTGGCTGTCCTGGACTCACAGAGATCCGCCTGCCTCTGCCTCCCTGAGTGCTGGGATTACAGGTGTGCACCACTGAGCCCAGTTTCCCATTACGTATTCTGAGACTTGGAAAATAATCACAGGATTAAGCTCAGGGATCCACTGGACCTAATGTGAGTTGGAATTCAACTAAAGCTCCATGAATCACCTCTATAAGCACCTACTTTAACCACAGGACCACAGTGCTTCTCAGGGTCTCTTGGAATCAGTGTCAAGTCAGAACCAGTATCCAGTAGATCCTAGAAGATCTGATTGTTTCCTTCCCCCCAGTGTAGGTCCTTCTGTGCAAAGATTGGAGAAAGGCTACCAGTAAAACTCCTAGCTAGCTGGGCTTGGTGGTACACACCAGTAAAATCCCAGCACTTGGGTGGCAAAGGCAAGTGGATCTCTGTGAGTTCGAGGCCAGCCTGAACTACAGAGCAAGTTCCAGGACAGGCAAGGCTACACAGAGAAACCCTGTCCGGAAAAACAAAAAAACAAAAAAAATTTTTTTAATTTAAAAAATAGCAATGTCTAGAGGAGATATCTGTACACTGGGTGCATAGCAACATTGTTCACAGCAGCCCCAGAGAGCACAGACCAGTAAGTGGACTTACTGCCAACAGAATGGTGCACCTCCCTAGAGAGGAGAAATTCTAACACCGGCTTGGATGCGTCTTGGATATTAACACACACACACACACACACACACACACACACACACACACATACACACGAAGTGAAGTAAGTCACAAAAAGGCAGACCCTGATCCCACTTGTGTGAGGCACCTAGGTGCCTGGTGCACACACAGAGCACAGTGAACTCAATTCTGTAAGAGTCAGAACTTTATGTCCAAATCTTGCCAAAAGTAGGGGTTCCCCCCCCCACAGAAATGATATTTTTAGTTTAGCAGAAACAATAGGACTTATATAAGTTAGAAGAATCTTTAAATTTTTGTAAGGAAAAAGGAGAAATGACAGTGGCCTGGGGCTGTAGGTCAGTTGGTATAGTGCTCACATAGCACTGTGAGCTGTGTGGTCAGTCTCCGCAGCAGAGAGAGCAGGTGGGCAGGGTGGCATACACCAGTGAGGCCAGCAGCTCCCTTCAGCACGTCCACTAAAATTGGAAGGACACAGATTTGCGTAGACTCTGGAAGAGTGACGCTTATGTTTGTCTTTTGCCTTTGTTTTTTGTTAAAGCAAGGTCTCCTATAAAGACCAGGCTGGCCTTGAATTTACAGCGGTCCACCTGCCTCTGACCACCCCCACCCCCACCCCCGGAAGACACAAAACTTCTTCAAGTATCAGATGACACATGGACTCTAGCTGCTTAAAATGTTTAGATTTGCGTGTTTATTCTGCAGTGTTTTCAGAGGCCAGGAAGCTGGAAAAGCACTGGCGTGGGAGGAGAGTGGGACTCGTGTGGTGTGAATGTGGGTGCCAGAGATGGAAAGGTAAGCGGACGTGGGTCTGTGTGGGAAAGGGAGGGCTGGAAGAACGCTAAGGAAATAAGAAAATGCTTCGTGCAAATCTATTTTGTAAGCTAATTAAAAAACCTTTTAATGTACTTTTTTTTTTTTTTTTTTTTTTTTTTTTGGTTTTTCGAGACAATGTTTCTCTGTGTAGCCTTGGCTGTCCTGGACTCACTTTGTAGACCAGGCTGGCCTCAAACTCACAGCAATCCGCCTGCCTCTGTCTCCCAGTGCTTGGATTAAAGGCGTGCGCCACCACCGCCGGCTTTAATGTACTTTTTAACGTATGAGTGCTCTGCCTGCATGTACACCTACAGCCAGAAGAGGGCATCAGATCTCATTATAGATGGTAATGAAGGCTGGAGAGATGGATCAGTGGTTAAGCGCACCGCCTGCTCCTCCAAAGGTCCTGAGTTCAAGTCTCAGCAACTACAACCATCTGTAATGTGATCTGATGCCCTCTTCTGGCCTACAGGTGTACATACAAGCAGAACATTGTATACATAATAATAAATAACTCTCTAAAAAGATGGTTGTGAGCCACCATGTAGTTGCTGGGAAACGAACTCAGGAGGTTTGGAAGAACAGCCAGTGCTCTTCACCTCCGAGCCATCTCTCCAGCCCCTTAGTCACATATTCGTTCGTTTGTTTGTTTATTTATTCATGTTCACAACCATGCACAGATGAGTGCTGCTGTCAGCCCTGGTCAGGGAGGGTTCAGTTTGCAGTGGCCAACACTGAGCAGTCATAACTGGTTAGAGCGCTGGAACAAAGACAGTTGAATGCTCAACCCTAAATAGGACATCTGCGTCAGCCCCCCAGGTAAGAAGAGTGGAATGGCCGGAGGGTGGGAAGGAGTCTGTTGAAACAGCTTTCTGAACACGGTCTGGCTTCAGCGCTCAGGAACTCCCTCACCGGAGGAGTGGGAGGAGCTAGCAAGACCCCGCCCTCCCCGGGAGGATCCTGATAGAACAGTTGCTGGGAATACCAAACCTTTTCTGTTTCGAAAAATTGTGTCTGCCTCTGTGTGTGCATGTGCGTGTGCGCCTGCGTGTGTAGGTGCCATAGAGGTCAAGAAGCGGGTTAGATCCCTGGAACGGAAGTTACCAGCAGTTGTGAGGTACCTGATGTGGGTGCTGGGAAATTGAACTTGGGTCCTACAAGAGCAGCAAGGGCTCGCAAACCCCAAAGCCATTGCTCTAACCTTATAAAAATCTTTTTCATCTTGTTTCTGGAACAAGGTCTCACTTTGTAACCCTGGCAGAAACTCACTATGGACTTAAAGTCACAGAGCTCCACCTGCCTCTGCTGGGTTAAAGATGTGCACCACCATGCCTGCAGAATCAGTCTTCAGCGGAGTCACACTGGTAAACTGTCCTTGCTCCAGTAACTAACCTCCCACTCAGGATTAAAAGCAATAGGTCTGTGTCTCTCTCCATGTCTTTGTCACACACACACACACACACACACACACACACACACACACACACACACACACACCCTCGCACAACAAAAATAAGAGGGTTCTGCCAGGCATGGTGGCACTGTGGATCGCTGTGAGTTCGAGGCCAGCCTGGTGTACAAAGTGAGTCCAAGACAGCCAAGGCTACACAGAAAGACCCTGTTTTGAAAAACTTTTTTTAAAAAGGTGGGGGGAGGGTCGGAGGAACCCCTTTGGATGGCCCAAAAATCACCTGTAATTCCAGCTACTGAAGATTTGATGCCCTCTTCTGGTCTCCACAGGAATGTACATATGTGGGACACATTAACACATACACATATGTGTAAATAAAAAACAAACTTTGAGGGGCTGGAGAGATGGCTCAGCGGTTAAGAGCACTGACTGCTCTTCCCGAGGTCCTGAGTTCAAATCCCAGCAACCACATGGTGCCTCACAACCATCCACAATGAGATCTGGTGCCCTCTTCTGGCATGCAGGTGTACATGCAGGCAGAATACTGTATACATAATAAATAAATACTTAAAAATAAATTTAAAAAAATTTTTTTAAAAACTTTGAAAAATATTAAATCCTCTGTCTTGGAAAACCAAACAAACAAATAAAAATAAAAGGGCCAGCCAGATGGCTCAGTGGGTGCCTGTTGTCAAGCCTGGAGACCTGAGTTCAAACCCCAGGCCCCACAGTGGTGGGCGAGACCCAGAGCTGACCTCCGACTTCCACGGCAGCGTGCCGCGTTTGCGCAAGCATGCTCTTACTCACACAGTAAGTTCAGTATCACTCGTGGGCTACATACGTAGTTGAGCCCAGCTTGAATTAGAATTAAAAACCAAAATATACGCTAGTCCATCTTCTAGCTAGGAAGAATATAGAAGCGGAGAGAGTAAATCAATCACTTGGGAGAGTTGCTAAGTAAATGGCCACAAAAGCCACAATCTAATCAATTAGGGTCACTCTCAATATAATAAATCCTAACTAACACACTCTAAAATGTGCCCACCTGCCCGCAGCGCTGTGCTTTTATTTAACAATCGATCTAAAGAGACCAAGAAAACAATAATGCGTATGGAAGAGCGCAAACGTGGACGTGGAGAGTGGGTGCAGGCGGCCTGTCTTTTGCAGGGAGGAGTTCTGATGTGGGGGTTCCACAGCCCAAGTCACGTGGTGACCTGGAGGGTTAAGGGTGGTCGGTATGGAGAGAGCGAAGAAGCTTGCATGGGTTTCCCTGCGTGCCGCCCACCGCGCAAACGCGTGGAAAAGCTCGGACGAGTGGCCTCGCGTCCCAGGACATCCCCGCTGCCCACGGCGGCTCCTCGCTTGGTCCCGCCCAGCGGAGACCCCGGCGATCTCGGGCGCGGCAGGCTGCTCACGCCGAGTCCACGGAGGGCAGCGGAGCGCGAGTGGACGCGTGGGCAGGGCGGGGTGGGGGCGGGGCGCGCGGCGGGGCGGGGCGCGGGCACTGATTGGCCGGCGCCGCGCTCCGAGGCCGTTTATGGCGGCTGGGCCGGGCCCACGCTCCAAAACAAAGGGCAGGCGGCCCGCGGGGCGGCGGCAGGAGGATGCCTCGCGCCGGGCCAGGGCGCCAACGGCCAGATCACGTCCCCGGCCTCACCGGGACCGCCTGAGAGCCGAGCCCGCGCCGACCGAGCTTGGGCCGGATGGGCGCTGCGGACCGGGCCGCGGACCGCCGAGCGGCCGTGAGTACGGGCGGGCCTCGGGCGGGTGCTCCATCCGCGGCTCCCGGAGGGCGGGGAGGCACCTGTTGGGCGCGGGCGGGCGGGGCGGGAGCGCGGAGGACGCGTTGACTTTTTGTTCCGATTTTCCGATGTGTTGATATTTGGTTCATTCCGCTTTGGAAGACAATGCAAGACCTCTTTAACCCTCTTTCTCCTCCGTATTGTTTTTGCCCTACCGTAAAAAAAAAAAAATGAGAAAGGTAATAAATACAGATGATACCTCCAATAAAGGAATATTAATTAAAGGGTAGCATTTTCAAGTTGCCTGTAGAATAAAAACTAAAAGGAATTGTCCTCATTGGTTCCCACTTGTGGCTCTAGGCTTTATTAATGTAAATTGCCAACAGTAAGCAACTAAATAAGATTTTCTCTCCTCAATACCTGCACAAATGTGCTGAGCTCCAGGATAGAAAACCAACAGATTCTGTTTTGGATAGATAATAGATGTTGAAAATAACATTTTTCTGTGTTCGAGGCCAGCATGGTTTACAAAGCAAGTCCAGGACAACCAAGGCTACACACAGAAACCCTGACTCGCCGGGCGGTGGTGGCGCACGCCTTTAATCCCAGCACTGGGGAGGCAGAGGCCAGCAGATTGCTGTGAGTTCGAGGCCAGCCTGGTCTACAAAGTGAGTCCAGGACAGCCAAGGCTACACAGAGAGACCCCGTCTTGAAAAACAAAACGAAAAGAAAAACCAAAAAAAAAAGAAAGAAAATACCATTTTTTATTCCAAAGTCTTTCTAATTCAGTTGCCTTATTTACTTTTAACCTGATGTGTCTTGGTCAAGAATTATACACATTGGCTCCTTGCTCTGCTAAAGATCCAAGGCCAGGCTTACCTCCCCTGGGGAACCTTTCCAGAACCTTTTTCTGAACAAGCCACCCTCACCCACTGCCTGTTACCTTAGCTGTGCTCTAGTAGGCGTGTTAACAAACGCTTTCTGAGTACCTGAAGCGTGCGTGTGTGCGTGTGTGCGTGCGTGCGTGCGTGCGTGCGTGCGATGTATAGTCAGGATGTGGGTACCTGGTGCCCCCAGTCGCCGGAAGAGGGTATCAGATCCCACAGAGCTGAAGTGGTATGGATGACCCCGGGTGGATGCTGGGAATCCTGCCAGGGTCCTCCACAAGAGCAACAAGTGTCCCTCCGGCCATTGTTTGTGGGCTCTTAAAGAGACAGGAGTGTTTGAGGATCACTGCGGCCGGGATCTGCAGGCCTTTGTGTTCCTAGCCAGTGGCCTACGTGGTTAGCATGTCTTTTTAGGGATTAGAGCAAATTCCTGCCTTACTTCAGATACACAGCAGTCCCAGCGCTGGCCAAGGAAACACTAGAAGTAAACCAATCGCCAAGGTAGTGACCAATCTGTAATTTTTTTATTTTTATTATTATTATTATTATTATTTTGCTTCTGGGAGTGCTCTATTTTATAAATAACCTCATTTTAGAATAACTTTAGATTGACATAATGTTGCAGCAGGGCTAGGGGTGTGGCTCAGTGGCAGAACATGTGCTTAGCATGTGTGAGGCCCTCAGTTCACCCCTGCTACACACACAAAAGTTCTTGTCTCCACTCTGGCAGTCCCACCAACCCACGCCCAGTTCACCCCACCTTCCATCACCATGGTACACTTGGTCAAATTACATAACTCAGGAGGGTCTGTTCTTAAATCCCAGATTCTCCATAAAGAAGCAAAGTTGGTAAATGTGCCACTTTGTGTCAGCACCAGTGTTGCTCTGCCGTCTGTTTCAGTCCCACAAGCACCCAAGCAGGGCTGGGTAGTCCTCTTAATGCAGTCTTCTTTTAAAATAAGATTTATTTATTTATGTATATAAACACTCTACTGCATGTACACCCACAGGCCAGAAGAGGGCATCAGATCTCATTACAGATGGTTGCTGGGAATTGAACTCAGGACCTTTGGATGAGCAGCCAGTGCTCTAAACTGCGGAGCCGTCTCTCCAGCCCTTTTTTTATTTGTCTGTCTGTTTTTCAAGACAGGGTTTCTCTGTGTAGCCTCAGCTGTTCTGGCAGAAGGAGATGCATGATGGAAGAGGGGTCTGGAACACGGGGTGTGGAGGTGCCAGACCCCGAGGGTCCTGCGATGGCAGAAGGTGGGAGCCACAGCAGACATGGACACAGGAGTTGGGGGGGGATGATTCTATCCCATGGTTCAAGTGTGGGAGCAATGGCTACGAGGAAAGAAATAGGGGCCACCAAAAGCCAGCTCGAACTCACAGCGATCCGCCTGCCTCTGCTTCCCAAGTGCTGGGATTAAAGGCTTGTGCCACCACGCCCGGCTTAAACTCTTAAAATAATTGTATGTGGTTATTTCAGGTGAGAAACTTCTGGAACCCAGTATATTGGTTTGCTAAGGAGAAGGGAAAAAACAAAACCCACTGTCACTATGGAGATGGGCACCCTTTACACTCAGGGACTCGTGTCCTTTCTGTCGACTGCATCACCACCCAGCAGGCTGGCTGTCGGTGGCTTGCCAGTCACTTCACAGTGTTCCTAATTGCTCGTTAAGTCTTGCCACTGTTTTTCCATTGCGTGGCTTCTAACAGAAAGCCCAGTTCAGTTGACACAGAGCACCGTGCCACGCCTTCAGGGATGGTTGCTGTCAGAGCTGCTGCTGCAGCTACTGCTGCTGCTGGGCTGAGAGGGAGAGCTTGTGAGCTGCCCTGGAAGGGGCCAAAGGGGATTCAGAGGACAGAGCAAGCCCGGCAGGAGCTGCTTTGGGGACTCTGCCATAGGCCAGCCGTTAGATCAGGCCTAATGGAAACTAAAAGAGCAGACAGGCATCTCTGGAAGCAGACTTGTCCATTTAGCCAGAACAACTGACAGGCTGCGCATGTGGCATGGGGGTGCCGGGGCTGCAGGGGTGGAGGCTGCGCGTGTGGCATGGAGGTGCTGGGGCTGTAGGGGTGGAGGCTGCGCGTGTGGCATGGGGGTGCCGGGGCTGCAGGAGTGGAGGCTGCGCGTGTGGCATGGAGGTGCCGGGGCTGCAGGAGTGGAGGCTGCGCGTGTGGCATGGAGGTGCCGGGGCTGCAGGAGTGGAGGCTGCGCATGTGGCATGGGGGTGCCGGGGCTGCAGGAGTGGAGGCTGCGCGTGTGGCATGGGGGTGCCGGGGCTGCAGGAGTGGAGGCTGCGCGTGTGGCATGGAGGTGCCGGGGCTGCAGGAGTGGAGGCTGCGCGTGTGGCATGGGGGTGCCGGGGCTGCAGGGGTGGAGGCTGCGCGTGTGGCATGGGGGTGCCGGGGCTGCAGGAGTGGAGGCTGCGTGTGTGGCATGGAGGTGCCGGGGCTGCAGGAGTGGAGGCTGCGTGTGTGACATGGGGGTGTTGGGGCTGCAGGAGTGGAGGCTGCGTGTGTGGCATGGAGGTGCCGGGGCTGCAGGAGTGGAGGCTGCGTGTGTGGCATGGGGGTGTTGGGGCTGCAGGAGTGGAGGCTGCGTGTGTGGCATGGGGGTGCCGGGGCTGCAGGAGTGGAGGCTGCGTGTGTGGCATGGAGGTGCCGGGGCTGCAGGAGTGGAGGCTGCGTGTGTGGCATGGGGGTGCCGGGGCTGCAGGAGTGGAGGCTGCGTGTGTGGCATGGGGGTGCTGGGGCTGCAGGGGTGGAGGCTGCGTGTGTGGCATGGAGGTGCCGGGGCTGCAGGAGTGGAGGCTGCGTGTGTGGCATGGGGGTGCCGGGGCTGCAGGGGTGGAGGCTGCGCGTGTGGCATGGGGGTGTTGGGGCTGCAGGGGTGGAGGCTGCACGTGTGGCATGGGGGTGTTGGGGCTGCAGGGGTGGAGGCTGCGTGTGTGGCATGGGGGTGCTTGGGGAGCTTGGGAGATGAAGAGTCCATCTGCAGGTGATTCCCCTGCAGACTGGATGTGGTAGACACTAGCAGGTTTGGTGTGTGTTGGGGTCTCCTGGTCGGAAGCTCCCATGGGTGTCACCAGTCAAGTCAGCTTTCCTGTCAGGAGCGACTGAGGCCAGCTGAGGCGTCCAGGTGACAGCCCCTTCAGGTAAGGCCACCTTGAGAACAGGACCACACAGTGAAGCCGCTGTTGCTGTTGTTCTCTGTTGCTGGGAGAAACAACAGCAGCTTGGGAGGAATGGGTGTCTCTCATCTTACACTTCCAGGTCCCAGCACATCACTGAGGGAAACTGAGGCAGGGAAGACAGGTGGGACTACTGAAGAAGGTTGCTTACTGGCTTCCTCATGCTCAGCTAGATTTGTTTGTTTTATGCCTGTGGGTTTTGCCCGCACATGCGTGTAGTGCCTGTGGGGACCAGAAGGCAGCGTCAGACTCCCTGGAGCTGGAGTTGGAGACAGTTGTGGGCTGCCGTGTGAGTGCTGGGGTCGACCCCAGGCCAGAGCAGCCAAGTGAGGCAGTTCTCCAGTCTCAACCAGCTCTTCTACACAGCTCAGCCCTACCTGCCTGGGGACCGTGCTGCCCCCAGTGGGCTGGGCCCTCCCCCTCCCACTTCATCAGTCACGACAGTCTCTCACAGGCGTGGTCGTAGGCCTGTCTGATCTGGACAGCAATTCAATTGAGAATGGGCTGGGAGCAGCAGGGAGGCCCACAGGGCTCATGGCTGACGGGGAGTCCGCACGCACAGCACGCACCTGAGTCCCTCACTTCTCAGGGTACCAGCATGGTTTGGCCATTCAAGAATTCGCAGCTTCTGGGGCTGGAGAGATGGCTCAGAGGTTAAGAGCACTGCCTGCTCTTCCAGAGGTCCTGAGTTCAAATCCCAGCAACCACATGGTGCCTCACAACCATCTACAGTGAGATCTGGTGCCCTCTTCTGGCATGCATGTGTACATGCAGGCAAAACATGGTATACTTAATAAATAAAATTAATCTTAAAAAAAAAAAGAATTTGCAGCTTCTGAAAGTTGTGAAGGCATGCCTGTTTGCTTGGAAAATATTTTTAACTTTCATGTGCGCGTGTGTGCACGCACTCCTGTCTTTATGGACCCCATTTGTGTGGTGCCCACAGAGGACTGAGGAAAGTACCAGATCTCCTGGAACTGGAATTACAGCTATGAGCTGCCTGATGTGGGTAGTGGAGATTAAACCCTGGTCCTCTGCAGGAGCAGCGAGTGTTGTTAGTCACTGTACAGCTCTCCAGCCCTCAGCTTGGAACTGTCAGTTCCCACCAGTGAGCTAAGAACGCCTGTGTCTGTAGAGGTGAGACCCCTTCCTGGTGGACCCCTGGCTGTGCACTGATGCTTTGGAGGACTGTGTGGCCCCCCCAGCCACCCACCAACCCTCCAGAAGCTGACTTTTTCTTGGTGAATCTCAGGGCACCCCCTTTCTGTCTGTCTGGGTGTGTTTGTGCGCACACGGGTGCACAGCTGTGCTTACAGGTGGCTATGAGTGCCCCACATAGGTGCTGGGAATCCAACCGAGGTCCTCTGAAAAAAGCACTATACACTCTCTGCTACACTGTCTCCAGCCCTTCGTCTTTTCTTTTCAGTATAGAGTATATTTAGGAATAGTTGTCCGTTTTAATTTCTTCTGCATTGTGAATCACAGAACAAATGTACTATAAGCAAAAATATATATATATAACTCAAGCACGGTAGCCCCCGGAAACAGGTTCCGGCCTTGGCGTCACAGCTGCTGATTGTCTTTATGTTGGAGATGGGTCTCTTGTGAACGGTGTCTATAGGGCGATCTGATGTCGTCTGCAACCTTGGACTTATAGTGCATTTGCAGTTAGTGTAAGCACTGATGAATAATTGGTTTAAATCTGTATGTGATTCCTATTCCTGTTTTTCTCTCCTCTCTTGAGTCCTCTTAGATAGACCTTTCTTTTTCACTATGTTTCTGTGTGTCTCTTAGTGGGTTTGGAAATTATACACTTCTTTTTTATTCTTACAGGTGTTTCATCAGGTACCCTTCCCGTTACCCTTCATCAGAATCAAAATGTAATTTATAGTGGCTGGAGAGATGGCTCAACGGTTAAGACCATTTCCAGAGGTCCTGAGTTCAATACCCAGCAACCACATGGTGGCTCACAACCATCTATACTGAGATCTGGTGCCCTTTTCTGGCCTGCAGAGGTACAAGCAGGCAGAGTACTGTATATATAATAAATATATAATATATAATAAATATAATATATATGTAAATAAATAAATTTGTTCTTTTTCTTTTTAAATATTTATTTATTTATTTATGTATACAGTGTTCTGTCTGCATGTACACCTGCACATCAGAAGAGGGCACCATATCTCATTATAGATGGTTGTGAGCCACCTTGTGGTTGCTGGGAATTGGACTGAGGACCTCTGGAAGAGCAGCCAGTGCTCTTAACCTCTGAGCCATCTCTCCAGCCCAATTTTTTTTTTAAATGTAATTTATAATGGCATTTTGGTTACTGGTCGGCTACATATATGATGACTGCCCTCAGACCGTGCTGCCTCGTGTGCATGAGGACATCTTTTTTGTTTGTTTTTCAAGACCGGTCTCTCTGTGTTAGCCTTGGCTGTCCTGGACTCACTTTGTAGACTAGGCTGGTCTCAAACTCCCAGCGATCCACCTGCCTCTGCCTCCCAACATAGGGACATTTTATATGCAATGAAAATTTCCTCTGATCTCACATTTCTCAGAAATTAATCAATCTGTAATTAAACAATACTGTCTTTGTGGGAAAATTGAGGGACTCTGAATTTGTTTTTTGTTTGTTTGTTTTTTGTTTTTAGAGATAGGGTTTCTCTGTGTAGCCTTGGCTGTCCTATAACTCTTTGTAGACCATGCTGACCTCGAACTTACTGAAATCCGCCTGCCTCTGCTCCTGAGTGCTGAGATTAAAGATGTGCATCAATGTACCTGGCGAGGGATTCTGAATTTTTTACTTCTGACTTATTGCTGTCATTTGTTGCCATTGGATCTTTCTTTCTTTCTTTTCTTTTCTTTTTTTTTTTTTTGAGACAGGGTTTCTCTGTGTAGCCTTGACTGTCCTGGACTCACTTTGTAGACCAGGCTGGCCTTGAGCTCTCTGCGATCCACCTGCCTCTGCCTGCCAAGTGCATCACCACACCTGGATCCTTTATTAATATTTTACTACAGTAAAACTTTTACATTGTGTTAAGTGTCATTTTGCCAATCTTTTTGTTTGCTTGTTTATTAGAGGGTGGTGAGAAGGACAGAGTTTTGTCAGGTAGCCCAGGCTGGCCCAGAACTCTGGGTCCTCTTGCTTCAGCCTTCTGGGAGCTGGGAGTACAGATGGGAGCCTACACCTGACTCTGGTTTTTCCAGACAGGGTTTCTCTGTGTAGTCTTGGCTGTCCTAGAACTCACTCTGTAGACCAGGCTGGCCTGGAACTCACAGTGATCCACCTGCCTCTGCCTGCCGAGTGCTGGGATTAAAGGCGTGCGCCACCACACCCAGCTTGTTTCCAAAGTCTTAATGGCACCTTCTTGATGACTGTCTAGATCCACTGTTTATATGCTGTCTGGACAAGTTCGTGGCTTTCCCCTGTCTCCTTCGGTGCTCTCCACTTTTCCTTGTTCTGTGTCTGGTCGTGACTTTATTTTTGTTTCTCCTGCTTTGAATTTAGCTCAGACACTTCCAATGTCTCTTCAGTCCTGGCAACACCGTCATTATTTTCCTTGAGTCATCTTGAGTCTGCTGCCTCGCGTCCCACTGTGGTAATGGTCTTTCTCTCCGGGTCTTTATGCCAAGGCCCACATCTGCCTTCATGTATCTCTGTAAATGGAACAAGAGAAAGTCCTTACTTGTGTCCAAGGACTCAAACATGGAGCCTTCCTGAGTCCCCAGCAGTCTGGGCTGTTCTTGGTGCTGGTGCTTTGTTTTCCTGGCTGTGGAGTGGGGGTGGGGCGACTAGACATGTGGTCCACCACACTGAGCCATATCCCCGCCCCCTTGATTACCTTGTTACTGTTACATTTACTATTTAATCCACTGGGAGTCGGGCCATGCCACAGTGTATGAGCGGAGGTCAGGGGCCACTTGTAGGAGTTGGTTCTCGCCTACCATGAAGACCCTGCTGTTCCAACTCTCGGCTGAGTTCTGTTGAGGCAGTGTGGGCATGTCAGTGAACTGAGAGGCAGGGCAGTGTGAGTGTGTCAGTGAGCTGAGAGGCAGGGCAGTGTGGGTGTGTCAGTGAACTGAGAGGCAGGGCAGTGTGAGTGTGTCAGTGAACTGAGAGGCAGGGCAGTGTGGGTGAGTCAGTGAACTGAGAGGCAGGGCAGTGTGGGTGAGTCAGTGAACTGAGAGGCAGGGCAGTGTGGGTGAGTCAGTGAACTGAGAGGCAGGGCAGTGTGGGTGTGTCAGTGAACTGAGAGGCAGGGCAGTGTGAGTGTGTCAGTGAACTGAGAGGCAGGGCAGTGTGAGTGTGTCAGTGAGCTGAGAGGCAGGGCAGTGTGAGTGTGTCAGTGAACTGAGAGGCAGGGCAGTGTGGGTGTGTCAGTGAACTGAGAGGCAGGGCAGTGTGGGTGTGTGTCAGTGAACTGAGAGGCAGGGCAGTGTGGGTGTGTCAGTGAACTGAGAGGCAGGGCAGTGTGAGTGTGTCAGTGAACTGAGAGGCAGGGCAGTGTGGGTGTGTCAGTGAGCTGAGAGGCAGGGCAGTGTGAGTGTGTCAGTGAACTGAGAGGCAGGGCAGTGTGGGTGTGTCAGTGAACTGAGAGGCAGGGCAGTGTGGGTGTGTCAGTGAGCTGAGAGGCAGGGCAGTGTGAGTGTGTCAGTGAACTGAGAGGCAGGGCAGTGTGAGTGTGTCAGTGAACTGAGAGGCAGGGCAGTGTGGGTGTGTCAGTGAACTGAGAGGCAGGGCAGTGTGGGTGTGTCAGTGAACTGAGAGGCAGGGCAGTGTGGGTGTGTCAGTGAACTGAGAGGCAGGGCAGTGTGGGTGTGTCAGTGAACTGAGAGGCAGGGCAGTGTGAGTGTGTCAGTGAACTGAGAGGCAGGGCAGTGTGAGTGTGTCAGTGAGCTGAGAGGCAGGGCAGTGTGAGTGTGTCAGTGAACTGAGAGGCAGGGCAGTGTGGGTGTGTCAGTGAACTGAGAGGCAGGGCAGTGTGGGTGTGTCAGTGAGCTGAGAGGCAGGGCAGTGTGAGTGTGTCAGTGAACTGAGAGGCAGGGCAGTGTGAGTGTGTCAGTGAACTGAGAGGCAGGGCAGTGTGGGTGTGTCAGTGAACTGAGAGGCAGGGCAGTGTGGGTGTGTCAGTGAACTGAGAGGCAGGGCAGTGTGGGTGTGTCAGTGAGCTGAGAGGCAGGGCAGTGTGAGTGTGTCAGTGAACTGAGAGGCAGGGCAGTGTGAGTGTGTCAGTGAACTGAGAGGCAGGGCAGTGTGGGTGTGTCAGTGAACTGAGAGGCAGGGCAGTGTGGGTGTGTCAGTGAGCTGAGAGGCAGGGCAGTGTGAGTGTGTCAGTGAACTGAGAGGCAGGGCAGTGTGGGTGTGTCAGTGAGCTGAGAGGCAGGGCAGTGGAGCTGAGTTTGTAGCAGTTGAGTACATGGAATTCAGAGGCAGTTTTACCTGGACGGTTGTACAGAGACAGCTGATAACAGGTCCGGCAGGGGAGTGAGCAGGAGCCAGAAGCTTACAAATGATTGCTAGACTTAGCTTGAGGCTCCCAGTTAGAACCTGAGAGAGAAGCCAGATGGAATCAGTCATCTTGGAGAGGCATTTGAGCCATAGCAGCTGAGTTGAACCCGCCAGCCAGAGTTCAGAAGAACTGGAAAGGGTGAAAGCCATTGTCTCTTACTTTTAAAAAAAGATGCACTAGAGAGATGGCTGAACCATCAAAAGTTTGAACTTGTCCATTGGAGGGTCGGTCCCAGTGATTTGTCATAGGCTCAGATTAAAAGCTGACTTTTGATATATTAAACTCTTTTTCTTGTTGTTGTTGTTTTGTTTTGTTTTTCGAGACAAGGTTTCTCTGTGTAGCCTTGGCTGTCCTGGACTCACTCTGTAGACCAGGCTGGCCTTGAACTCACAGAGATCCGCCTGCCTCTGCTTCCTGCGTGCTGGGGATACAAGCGTGCGCCACTATGTCCGGCTTACTTTTGTGTTGTAACGTATGGGTTCTCTGACTGCCTGTACGTCTGCATGCCAGAAGAGTGCATTGGATCCCACTGTAGATGGTGGTTGGGAACTGAACCCAGGACCTCTGGAAGAGCAGTTAACTGCTGAGCCATCTCTCCAGCCCCATTTACTTTCATCTTTAAAAAAGATCATCTTTTTGATCATGTATATATGGTATGCGTACGTGAGTGGCCAGTGCTTGTGGAAGCACTGGGCTGGGCCCCCTGGTTCTGGAGTTACAGCAGTTCCTAGCCTATGTTTCTGAAATAGCACACTTACAACATTAGATAATTTGTTTGACATATGTCTAAATACTTAAGTCTCAGAGGAGACTGAGAGAGGAGATTAAAGCCAGCCTGGGCAAGAGTGAAACCCTGTCTGAAAAAACAGACGCAATCTTGGGCTCAGTGGCCAGCTCACGCTTCCCATGGACAGGCGCTGGTCTTGACCCCAGCACTGCAAAATCAAACGAAAAGGGTTAGAGCTTTAACTTTTAGGCCTGCCCTACTTTCCAAAGTATCTGCATCCTAGGCAGACCTGCTCCCGCGTCTGCTGCTGTCAGTGTAAACCGGGGCTGTCTGATTTGCTTGCAGGTTGCACTGGTTTTTTCTTGCCCCAGTGTGTGGACAACTACCACACACCCTTCAGATCAGCAACGGCTCTTGCGTGTGTTTTCCAGTGTTTCTTTTGTCAGAGAGTCCGACAGAGCCGTAGCTCCTCCAGAGCTGGCCCGGAGCTGAGTGGCGAGCGCCCAGCAGACATGGTGAAAATGACCAAGTCCAAAACGTTCCAAGCTTACCTGCCGCATTGTCACCGCACTTACAGCTGCATCCACTGCAGAGCCCATCTGGCCAATCATGACGAGCTCATCTCCAAGGCAAGTGGTTTGGACTCAGAACTCATGGATGGAGGCCAGCCCACGCCTCTAGTCCCAGCATGCGGGTGGCAGAGGCAAGAGGATCTCTGCAAGTTCCAGGCCAGCCGGGGGTGCATAGTGAGACCTGCCTAAAATAAATAAATAAATAAATAAATAAATAAATAAATAATTCCTGAGTCTGATGACAAGCAGAACTGTTTAGGAACTGCAGGGCTTTGGGAACGGGAACCTGGTGACAACTGCCGTTTGCCATGATCTGTCACCTGAGCCAATAGTCAGAGCCAGGCACATTTTTCTGCAGCATACCAGGCCCATCTGTCGAGGCAGGGGGAGCAAAGGAAACTTGAGAAATGGTTTTGATGTTGGTTGTTTTCAAAATTTCATGAAGCACAGAAGTGTGCTAGCAAATGACTAATTTGAAACTTACTCACACTGAGCCAGGCATGGTGGTGCACACCTTTAATCCCAGCACTCAAGAGGCAGGTGGATCTCTGAGTGCAAGGCCAGCCTGGTCTACAAATCGAGTCCAGGACAGCCAGGTCTTCTTACACAAAGAAACCTTGTCTCAGAAAACTAATAAACAAACAAGCAAATAAATAGAAACTTACCCATTGCATTAGATAAGCATTTCAAGTAATAAACTTCTTAAAAAATACATAGACTGGCCAGGTGTGGTGGCCCACGCCTTTAATCCCAGCACCCAGGAAGCAGAGGCAGGTGGATCGCTGTGAGTTCGAGGCCAGCCTGGTCTACAAAGTGAGTCCAGGACAACCAAGGCTACACAGAGAAACCCTGTCTTGAAAAACTAAAACAAACAAACAAAATACATAGACCGCCAAGAGGCAATGAACCTCGCACCTGAGCTCAGGATGACACGGTGCCTTTAGCTCTGTGTTCCTGTAACAAGGTACAAATAGCTTAAAGAAAAAACTTTTGTCTTACGGTTTCAGATTTGCATGAGTGGCCAGCTGTCCCTTCCCCCACGCTAGGAGCATATGGCAGAGGAGAGAGAGAAAAAAGGAAGAGAGTGTCCCCTTAACCTAGGAGGTTTAGCTTCCTCCCAGTGTCCCCCCCTCCTAAGGTTCCCTTGGCTCCCAGTAGCAGCTCTCCTAGGACCCACAAGGACCTCTGGAAAACATTCAGGATCCAGCAACAGCAACAGCCATGGCCAGCTCTGTCCTGAGTGGTCCTGAACCCGAGCGGCACACCCATCCCAACAGAAGGAGACTGCAGCACACTGGAAAACAGGACCACTCCCGAGAGCTCAGCAGTCTGCTCCCACGTCTCCCACCTCCATGAGAGCTCAGCAGTCTGCGCCCACGTCTCCCACCTCCATGAGAGCTCAGCAGTCTGCTCCCACGTCTCCCACCTCCATGAGAGCTCAGCAGTCTGAGCCCACGTCTCCCACCTCCATGAGAGCTCAGCAGTCTGCGCCCACGTCTCCCACCTCCATGAGAGCTCAGCAGTCTGCGCCCACGTCTCCCACCTCCATGAGAGCTCAGCAGTCTGCGCCCACGTCTCCCACCTCCATGAGAGCTCAGCAGTCTGCGCCCACGTCTCCCACCTCCATGAGAGCTCAGCAGTCTGCGCCCACGTCTCCCACCTCCATGAGAGCTCAGCAGTCTGCGCCCACGTCTCCCACCTCCATGAGAGCTCAGCAGTCTGCGCCCACGTCTCCCACCTCCATGAGAGCTCAGCAGTCTGCGTCCACGTCTCCCACCTCCATGAGAGCTCAGCAGTCTGCGCCCACGTCTCCCACCTCCATGAGAGCTCAGCAGTCTGCGCCCACGTCTCCCACCTCCATGAGAGCTCAGCAGTCTGCGCCCACGTCTCCCACCTCCATGAGAGCTCAGCAGTCTGCGCCCACGTCTCCCACCTCCATGAGAGCTCAGCAGTCTGCACCCACGTCTCCCACCTCCATGAGAGCTCAGCAGTCTGCGTCCACGTCTCCCACCTCCATGAGAGCTCAGCAGTCTGCTCCCACGTCTCCCACCTCCATGAGAGCTCAGCAGTCTGCGCCCACGTCTCCCACCTCCATGAGAGCTCAGCAGTCTGCTCCCACGTCTCCCACCTCCATGAGAGCTCAGCAGTCTGCGCCCACGTCTCCCACCTCCATGAGAGCTCAGCAGTCTGCTCCCACGTCTCCCACCTCCATGAGAGCTCAGCAGTCTGAGCCCACGTCTCCCACCTCCATGAGAGCTCAGCAGTCTGCGCCCACGTCTCCCACCTCCATGAGAGCTCAGCAGTCTGCGCCCACGTCTCCCACCTCCATGAGAGCTCAGCAGTCTGCGCCCACGTCTCCCACCTCCATGAGAGCTCAGCAGTCTGCGCCCACGTCTCCCACCTCCATGAGAGCTCAGCAGTCTGCGTCCACGTCTCCCACCTCCATGAGAGCTCAGCAGTCTGCGTCCACGTCTCCCACCTCCATGAGAGCTCAGCAGTCTGCACCCACGTCTCCCACCTCCATGAGAGCTCAGCAGTCTGCGTCCACGTCTCCCACCTCCATGAGAGCTCAGCAGTCTGCGTCCACGTCTCCCACCTCCATGAGAGCTCAGCAGTCTGCGCCCACGTCTCCCACCTCCATGAGAGCTCAGCAGTCTGCTCCCACGTCTCCCACCTCCATGAGAGCTCAGCAGTCTGCGTCCACGTCTCCCACTTAACAAAGAAGCCTCTGGTCCACAAAGGCCCCTCCCTTTAAAAAAGGGGTCTACACAGCCCTCATCAGCCCCGTCTGCCTGTCTCCCGTGTGCTGCACAGATCTCTGAGTTCGAGGCCAGCCTAGCCTACAAAGTGAGTCCAGGACAGCCAGGGCTACACAGAGAAACCCTGTCTTGAAAAAAAAAAAAAAAAAAAACAAAACCCAAAAAACAAAAAAAAACAAAGCCAAACAAAAAACTCCTCCACTAAGATGTTAGTGTACTATGTTGAGATCCGCCTGCCTCCAGCTCCCAAGTGCTGGGATTAAAGGTGTACACCGCCACACCGGCCCCATTTTTAAATTTTTTAACAAGATTTTTTTGGTCTGTTTTGTCTACATGGATCTATTGCGTACCTGGTGCCCGTGAAGGCCACAAGAGACTATCACACACACACACACACACACACACACACACACACACACACACACACACAGAGCAACTAGATAGCTGTGAGTCATCAATCCAAATGGCAACTGTCCTGGGCATTCTTAAAACCCAAGTTAAAGCATTTTTCCTACCTCAGCCTCTTTTGAGTAACTGGGGCTGCAGGTGTGCCCCCAGTGCCCAGCTCTGGTTTGCTGTGACTCGATAGTGCAACGCTTGCACAGTGGTAACGAGGCAGAATTGTCCCTTGGAATTGTGCTTTTGTAACCTGTCCCAGCAGGTGCACAATATAGCTTTGGGATTGCGCTTGGGGTGGGGGGTGACTGCACCTGTTCCTCCAACATCCAGAAAGCAGAGCTGGCTGGCCTTGCCTGACCCCCTGCTAAGACTCGCGCCTCTTTCTTCTTTTTGCAGTCCTTTCAGGGAAGTCAGGGACGAGCCTACCTCTTCAACTCTGTGTGAGTACGTGCTGTCTCTCTAGTGTCTGTCCCTCTGCCTGAAATGTGTAACTGAGCTGCCCCAGACAGTGCCTTCATCAGCTGGGAGACTCAAGCCTCTGCGTCTGTGCTTCCGAAAGCACCGGTGTGTCAGAGTTGAGGATTCCCATGCGGGCTGGGTAGGGTTGTGTAGTACAGTGCTCGCTTGGCATGGAGGAGCCCCAGGTGGGGGTGGGAGAGCTGAGAAGCCTGGGATGACCAGGAAGTCTGTCTCTGGTGCGCTCAGTGGTGTGGGGGAGTGGGAAGGGCACTGGTGAGGGACCCTCTGGCACAGTCACCCCGTGTCTTGCAGGGTGAATGTGGGCTGTGGCCCTGCTGAGGAGAGAGTCCTTCTAACCGGGCTGCATGCCGTGGCCGATATCTACTGTGAGAACTGCAAGACTACGCTCGGGTGGAAATACGTGAGTGCCTGGAGCTGGAAGGGATGCAGCAGGTTCTCATGAGGGTAGAGCTGCCCCAGCACACATAAAAGCCCCGACTTCTGTCCCTACAAGGGCAGAAAACTGGCCATGGAGCCCGTGGGTAAAAGCACATGCGGCCGAGCCTGACAACCTGGGTCTGGTCCCTGGAGCCACATGGTAGAGAGAGAGAGAGCAAGCTCTTGCTTTGAGCTGGTTTTCCTTTGAGCACCACAGCACACAAATGCACAGACACACAGTTTAAAGACAATAAACAAACACGAGTGGGCACTGGAGAGGTGGGCATATGGCTCAGAAGTTCTTGGGGAACAAGATGCTGTCTCAAAGATTGCAAGCTCCCAGCATTCCCTTCAACACTACAGGACGAAGCATGCCGTTTCCACCAGTGCCACTGTTCAGGCCAAACTGAAGCTCCCTCAGCAAAGGACTGTGATGTCCCTCAGCACAGGGCCGTGGTGTCCCCAGGTCCTCCCTCAACACATAAATATGCTGGTTTGATATCTCAAAATTGACCAATTTGTCACTCTTGGCCTTTGTCTTACTTCCAACCTGGGGTCTGAGCACCCCTCTACTGCGAAGGCTAGATGCCATCCACAGCCAGCCTGTGTCTGCAGCCTGCTGTGGTTCTGTGGACATCGGCTTGAGCAGCTCTCCAGGTCTTTCTCTGCTTCAGCTTATCTTTTTTTTTTTTTAATTAATTTAATTTAATTTTTTATTTAGTATGTATACAGTCTTCTGCCTGCATGTACACCTGCAAGCCGGAAGAGGGCATCAGATTACATCATAGATGGTTGTGAGCCACCATGTGGTTGCTGGGAGTTGAACTCAGGACCTTTGGGAGAGCAGGTGACGCTCTTAACCTCTGAGCCATCTCTCTAGCCCTTCAGCTTATCTTATAGAAGGCACCAGGCCAACTGTGATGACGTACCCCGACTGGCATCCAAACATCTATGGCCTGTCTTGTGGGCTTTTTTTGTTTTTTGTTTTTTGTTTTATTGTACACGAGTGCTTTATCTGCAGAAGAGGGCATCAGATCACATTATAGATGGTTGTGAGGCACCATGTGGTTGTTGGGAATTGAACTCAGGACCTCTCTGGAAGAGCAGGCAGCGCTCTTAACCACTGAGCCGACTCTCCAGCCCAATTTTTTGGTGTTTTTTGTTTTTTGTTTTTGGCATGTGTTTGTGATGTGCACATTCCACATGCATGTCCCCATGTGTGCGCCTGGAAGTGGCTGAGGTCAGGTGTCTCCTCAGTATCTGCTCGATTTGCTAAGGCAGTCTCTTCCCAAATCTAGCACTGCCAAATCCGGTTGTCTTTAACTTAGCCGTCCTGACCCAGGAATCTCCTCTCGGCTCCTTAAACTCTGGTCACAGGCAGCTGCCACACCTGACCTGCTCACACATGGCTTTAGGGAACTCTAGTCCTCATGAGCTACTGCAAAGGACCAGACACAACCCCACAAAGCATGAAGCTCTGGGAGACCCAGCCCTGCAGTTAGTTGGCCCTCTTTCATCTCTGCTGTGGTCACTGCAGCATGCTGCTCACCACTGCAGCTCCTGCTGGGCCTGGCCAGGCCTCCTCCCTGACAAATGTGTGTCCAGCACCTCCCAGGCCTGTGCTATGTAAAATGCCAAGGGAGCAGCCATGGTCAAACTCCCATAGAGGGTTAGTTCATGGGCTGGAAAGATGACTAAGCTGGTAAAGTGCTTACTATGCATGTAAAGAGCAAAGTGTGGCAGCATATGTCCGCAGTGGTGAGGAGGCAGGAACAGGCCACTGGCCAGCCACCTAGTTCATCAGTGGGCCCTAGGTTAAGTTTGTCTCAAAAGATAAAGTGGAGAGGAGAATAGAGATGGCTCAGCAGTTAAGAACACCAGCTGCGGGGCTGGAGAGATGGCTCAGAGGTTAAGAGTGCTGGCTGAGAACTACAGAGGTCATGAGTTCAATTCCCAGCACCCAGATGGTGCTTCACAGCCATCTATAATATGATCTGATGCCCTCTTCTGGCATGTAGGTGTACATGCAGGTAGTATTTATAGAATAAATAAATCTTTTAAAAAACAAAAAACAAAAAACACTATCTGCTCTTCCAGAGAGCCCAGGTTCAATTCCCAGCACCCACATGGGGCAGGCAGCTCACACAGTTCAGGGGATCCAGCGCCCTCTTCTGTCCTCCATGGGAACTTCACATGTGTGGTCCACAGACATGCAAATACACCCATACACATACAAATTAGAAAGTTGAGCCAGGAGGTGCACGCCTGTAATCCCAGCACTCCCGGGGAATGGGGGGCAGAGACAGGCGGCTGTCTGTGAGTTCAAGATTACAGAAGTGAGTCCAGGACAGCCGAAGCTACACAGAGAAACCCTGCCTCAGAAAACCAATATAGTTAAATAAAATAAGAGCTAGCAGGATGGCTCAGCAGATGAAAACACTCGCTACAGATGTGGTGACCTAAGTGACATCGCAGAACCCATGATGGAAGAAGAAAAGACTCCAGAAGGCTCCATACATGTGCTATGGCACACATCTGCCCCATTCCATAATAATAATTAATAAAACTTTCAAAGCATAGGACAATCAAAATGCCCCAGCTCAGACTCCTACACACATAGAAATGCACAGCACAACCTCATCTGTGTGCCACTGATGAGTCTTCAGACCTGAAACACCCACGTACAGTCACTGCCATGTGAGCAGTGTTTGTGGTGCTGAGGGGGCAACCCAGGCCACAGACATACTAAGCAGCACACACCAGGCTACACCCCAGCCCTAGGGACAGAACTGAGCTAACACCGCTCACAGATGTAAGTGGGTCAGTGCCCAGCTCAGAGACAGCGAGTGGGGACAGTGCTACTCCTGTCGCTGGTTCCCACAAGTGTAGTAAGGCAGAACACAGTGTCCTGACCCCTCCTCTCCTCTCCCTCAGGAACACGCCTTTGAGAGCAGTCAGAAGTACAAGGAAGGGAAATTCATTATTGAACTCGCCCACATGATCAAAGACAACGGCTGGGAGTGAGCAAGCGCCCCTCTCCCGTCTGCACGCTGTCATGGAAGCTGGGTAGAAGTAAGACCTAGGTTCTTGCCGACAATACTTTTTGAACTTAAGCTCACAGGCCAATTTGAATACTTGAAGGCCTCTCTCTAGGCTGTCCACTTGGGTAAGGTGGCCCATCTGCGTCCCCTTCATGTACACTGCTGTTCCTTGAAGTTTGCATTCTTTTTCTAACTTAAGTTGTAGAGAAAGAATTAACCAACTGATGACTCACCTGAGTTAATACCGTCTTTTACCCTACGCCTTCAACATAGTGTGGCTGTGTTTTCACCAAACCAAGACCCTAAAAGCCCAGAAGCAGCGTCTCCTTCACAAGCAAAGGCGTAGTGAGCAGAAGTAGTCAACAAAGTGAAATGTGGAGGATGTTGCTTCAAGCACTGAAAGCACCCACGGCTGGCATGTTAGACTATGGAAGAAAGCGTTCAGTGACGAGCGTGCTGTCCCAGGCCTGCCGCAGAGGGGAGGGGACGCCCTCGGCTCTGCTGCAGCAGCCGCGCGGCGGCTCATATGTAGGGCTGGTCCCTGTCATAGAGAAGCAGGCAGGGCTCCATATATACCCTGGATGTACTTGAAGTAGTTAGTTACACATACAGAGGCCAGAGCCAGGAGGAAGAACTTCATAAGGTTTTTTCCATAATAAAGTAAGAGTTAGCTTAGTGTGGGAGCTACCTTTCCTGCCTGGAGTCACCTCAGTCATGACCTGACAGGGAAGGGTCTGGGCCCAGCCCGCAAGCCCTGGGTAGTTCAGATTTAAACCACAACCCATCACCCCCCACGCATCTACAGAGAGTGGCCAATCTGCAGAAGATGGAGGCTAGAACTATTCCCGGGTAAATGGCAACTTTTTGCCGCAGACCCAGGGCAGAAGAGCAGGAATAAGGCTGAGGAAGGCCGAGAGCCCATGAGCCTCATGAACAGCATTAACAGGAGAGTGCTCAGCCCCACTTAGGGTGTGGTTAGCTGAACTGCCCCAAACCAACCCTCTCAGCCCAGACCTCAGTCAGCTGCCGCAGCTCACTGCCCACTCCACGCTGACACTTTGGTGCCATTTCTTTGCCCAAGATTGAAAGCCTAGCTAGCCAAAAAAACGCCCGGGCAGTTGGGAGACATTTTTGCATGGCCTGTGAACTTCTCTGCCTGGTCGTAGCCCGCACTGCTTTCTCCCCAACTACTTCAGGGCTCCCTCCAGACTAAGGCTGGCCCACAGCAAGGTTGCTCCACTCAGTAAGGTAACTGCTGAAACCCAGGACAGGCAGAAGTAGTGTGTGTGTGAAACCTAGCAGGGCCCTATCTAGGAATGAACACTAGTCAGCAGACGGCCAGCCCAAAGTGGACACGTCACCCTGGCTAGTTTTTAACTCTTATAAGTGGGAACTTGTTGGCTGAGAAGAGGGAGACCTGTCACCAGCGGGAGGAAAGAACGGCATCCTGAGTCTGTACCTATAGATGACGCTTCGCTTAAATAGAAGAATCTTCGAGAATTTTCCTAACCAGTTTTTGTATATACTATTCACAACTTTGTGTCCTGGGCACTCTTTCTGCCCCTGTACTTGAGCACTTTGCATTGTGTTTTGTGATAGACAGCACCGACTGGGAACTTTTGCTAGACTCTTTATGACTTATTTTGTATTGGGGGGTCATGGATACCAACAAAACTTTTACCAAGTTCTTTTTGATTTTGTGTTGGCCTTCTGTGAAATATAAACTTTTTAAACCAAAAGAACTGACCGTGAGCTGGCTTCAGGGGAAGTGACCCGAGACCACACGGAGGTATGCTGGTGAGCTGTCGCTGGCCCGCCTCCCTGCATTTCTAGGCCGCGCCATTCTGTGAACGTTTTTTATTTCTTCAGAACAGTGGAAGGTGGTAAGAGATCACAAACACCACTCTGCTTTAGAAATGTGGTTTATTTTGTTGCCACCTTGTTAGTATATACATAGTATTTTTATACCTTAATGCTTATTCTTGATGGCATCTGTCAGGTATTTGTATTTGAAAAGATCAGAAATGAGATTTTTTTTCCCTCTTCAAAAAAGTCCTTTATTTTCTGATGACCTCATTAGGTTGTTTTCAAAACCCCACTGTACTGTCTAAAGAGCTACCATTTAAGCTCTAGACAGCCTGTAGAAATGCAAGCCTGGTGGTCTGTCCTCTGTGGTGGGGGACAAGAGTGAAGAGAATGCAGCTGCTCCCTTTGGGCCAGTGTCGGCTGCTGAGCAAGGCCCACTGGACAGTAACTTGGAAGCAACGGGGAGTTCACCATTGAGTGCCAGGACCACCAAGCTCAAACATACAGAGCCCCCAGCCAAAACTGTCAGCCCTTGTTGGCATGTCTGTGTCAGGTATAAAAATAAAGCTGCTGTTGTCAAACAGCAAGGTTTCCATAGCGCTCGCCGTCTTGGAGACAAGGCCACGTTGGAGGATGGCCCACAGTTCCTTGCAGCATCCACTGGGGTGTGTCAGGGTTTCAGAGGATCTAAGACTTCTGGTGTCCTGATGCTTCTCTGACACCACCTTGTAGGGAGCTTTTACATGTGGCCTGAGGGAAGTGTAAGAATACAATTAGGCCACCACTGCCTCTATCTGTCCAGAGAGCCCGGACTCTGTAGCTCTGGCTTGTTTTGCCTTCCTCCCCCGCCCCTTTCTTTTCTTTTTCTTTCTTTCTTTTCTTTTCTTTTTTTTTTTTTTTTTTGATAAGGTCTCACCACCTACCTCTTTTGTTTTTATTCTAGGGGACAGGATCTTGGTATATGGCCCTGACTGACCTAGAACGTGCATCAATCCTCCTGCCTCTGCTTCCCAAGACTGGGACTACAGGGTATCACTGTATCTGGCCCCACTTATAACCTGTCATAACTGTGAGCTCTAACCAGAGGACTCAACAGAGGGGCCTGACGAGGCAGGAAGGCAGGGCAGAAGGGCAGTGCAGTCTGGGGCCCGAGCTGACACCCAGGCAGGTGGCTGTAGGGGGCTGGGCTGAAGAAGTGTGGCCTCCAGAACAGCCAGGGGCAAGCAGCAGCCATACCCTGAGCTCACGCAACAGCAACCGGAAGTACGTGATGGAGCAGGCAGAGTAGTGAGGCAAGAAGATTCTGCCTTTCTCCCAGAAATACAAAAGGTCACATTCAGAACCAAAAACTTTTGAGATTTTGTAGATTCACAGTTTGGGGTAAGAAAAAAAAGAATCAAGCCTAAGTTACAATTTAATGTGACATACTCTTAGGAGTGGTGTCCCAGGGACAAGAGAGCCCTAGACAAGCTGCTCATCAGCTGATTAGCGACATGACCGCCTCTGTGTGTGTGGGGAGCAGGGGAATCTCCCACACTTCTCAAGAAACGCCTGGGGGAAGGCTGAAGATGGAGGAAAGCAATGAACACCAGGTGGCTATAGCTGTTGGACATGGAAGGGCCAATGGACCCTTTCAGGATACACAGAGACAGCTGTCCTGGAATCAAAAGGAGTTGGTAAGCCAGGCATGGTGGAAAAAATCCTTTAATCTTAGCGCTTGGGAAGGCAGAGGCACATGAATCTGAGTTTAAGGCCAGCGTGGTCTTACATAGTGACCTCTAGGGCAGCCAAAGGGTATATAGACGGGCTGTTTCAAAACACAAAACAAAGCCGAGTGTGGTCACCACGCCCTTAATCCCAGCACTCAGGATGCAGGCGCAGGTGAGTTCCAGGCCAGCCTGGTCTACAAAGTCCAGGACAGCCAAGGCTACACAGAGAAGCCCTGTGTGGGGTGGGTGTCAAAACAAGGAGCTGGTGACTAGCCAGGGAAAGGAATCAGCTGGGGGGGGGGGGCCCGCACTTTTTTTGTTGTTGTTTTTGGAGACAGGGTTTTTCTGGTGTAGCCCTGGTTGTCCTGAAGTTTGAACTCACAGAAATCCACCTGCCTCTGCCTTCCAAGTGCTGGGATTAAAGGCGTGTGCCACCTCTTAATAAAGGACCTTTGGCTCTCATCACACAGCACAAGCGCTTGAAGCAGAAAGATCGGCAATGAGCCGCCAGGACAGTGAGCATGCTTCTGGAAGTGGGAGTACAAGCCGCGCCCCACAATCTGGGTTAGGGTCTTAGGACCAGTCTCAGTCTCTAGACTTCTTCTGACACAGCCTCCCTATATAGCCTAGGTTGGCCTCGAACACTCAGTCCTGCCTTAGAATTCTGAATGCTGGAATTACAGGGGCCCCTTATGAATCTGCATTTGAACAGGAACAGTGCTGAGGACACATAGCCATCCTGAGGCAGAGATGGGTGGGGTGGGGGAAGGACACAACCTTCCTCACTAACCCCAGAGCACCAGCAAAAGATGAGGATGGGGACACCAAGGGTTCCAGGGGCCAAAACTGGAGCCAGGCCACAGACAGGTTTATTGGCTTCCAGCCTGAACAGACCTGGAAGCCCATAGCCTGCTGCTACCAGGAGCTAAAGTCCCCAAAGCCCCGGCTGGGCCTCTTCTTGGCTGCGGGGAGAGCAGTGCTGGTTGACGGTTCTTCCTCGGCTGCTCGTTTCCTGAGACAGGAAGAAATATACGCCAGTTACCACAGAAGAGCTGGGAAACTGCTCACAGGCAGCCTTCCCTTCAGAAGCACCGTCTCTCCAAAGAGCTGCTCCCACAGTCCAGCTATTAAGCATCCTTGTCGAGACCCTCATGAGGCAGGCCCCATGCGCCATAGGCTCCTGTCTGCTCTGTGGTGCTCTTGCCAGCACTAGGAAGAGAGGGCTAAGGGAATGCCGCCCATCAGTCACACTCACGTGGCGGCGGGGCTGATGTACTTGCCCACCCCCTGGCGGTATGTCTGTGGGCCCTGGCTCCCAGGCTGGGGCTGGCTCGTCTTGGCCTTGGCCTCTGGATCTACTTGCTGCTGTGTCTTCTTCCGTTCCTGGGCAATCTGGGAGGTAGCAAACGTATCTGAGACAGAGCGCCAGCCTGGGGTCTTCTCACCCCCAGCTAGAGGGGGGGCAGTGGCTGATCCAGAGCCTCAGGGTGTGCCCTCCTGCTCTCGCCCAAAAAGGACATGACTTGCTTGGCACCATCCCCCAGGCCTCACCTGGGCATCAGCCTCCTCATAGGGGTCCACAAACACTGTGGTTGCACATATCCTCACTTCCTCCTGGTGGCAGAAAGACTCCATGAGCAGGCAGCAGACTCCCCCAACCAGCACCCAGCAGGCAGTGGTGCTCTGTTCTCTCTAAGCACATACCTTAGGACGGTCAGTTTTAGGGTCACTCTCCACATTCTCCATAGCTGTCAGTGTGTCAAAACCCCCAACAACCCTGCAGCAGAGAACAGAGCTGGCTGGGGCTTCAGGAGCAGAGCACCTCACAGCAGAGCGGAGATGCACCAAAGAGGACTAGCACACAGTGTAGGGCCTCTGAGGTCAGACCAGTCACCAGGCAGGACTGGATGGGCCACAGCGGGGAAGGAAGCAGCAAGCCATACCCAGCCCGGCTTGCTGACTAAAGCGTTACTTGGAAGACATCACAGTCCTTGCTCCCATACTGTTTTCCCCCAGTTTGCTGAGACCGGGTCTTATTAACCCCAGGTTGGCCTTGAACTCAGTAACTAAAAGAGGCCAAGAACTAATAATCCTTAGGCTTCCAACTCTCAAGAGCTAGGACCACCACTGAACCAAGCTCTTTTCCCCCTATAACTCTATGACTGAATTGTCAGTGCAGATTGGTCCACCCACCATCCTGGGAAAATCTGCTGACCCTCAGACTAAGTGATAAGGAACAATGCGGTTCAGACATCCAAAAAGGTGCCCTGAGAAGGAGCATGAGCTAGAACTGCAGGCCTAGGGAGCCAACCCCCCCCCCCCCACAGAAATAAGTCCTTGGTGGGGATAGTACGAGGGCTAACAGCCAGGCCTGGGGGATGGTAGTGAAGGCCCACAGTGCACCCCAGTCTGTACAGATTTGCACTTACCGTCCAAAGATGGTATGCTTCTTATCCAGGTAAGCACAGGAACGGAACGTGATAAAGCTAGGGGAAAGTACAGAAGATGAGGGAAGCAGGAGGCTCCCGCCTGTAATGACAGCTTCAGCAGAAGCTGCCTGGCTTTCCATCTGGCAGCTTCCTTGCACCTTGTGTGATCCTCCCCACTGTCTCAGCCAAGGCACACAGCTACATCCCTGGACAAAGCCCAGAGTTCAGCTGCCAACCTCACATGGATCCAAGCAGGGGAGGCTGGAGGCTGGAGGCTGGAGGCTGGCTATCAGACTCCTTGGAGGATGGCACAACCCCATCATGAGTCCTGCCAGGGGCTGAGCACTGAATCAGGCCTCCAAAGTGAAGTAGACCAGCCCAGACGTGTACTGTTTAGCAGCTCTAGACTAGACTGTAAGCAGGAGGGAAGCGCAGGTGGGTGTGGGCCTCACACCTGCAGTACCAGCACAGAAGCCTGAGCTGCACAGATCTCATCTCTAAATAAAATGGAAAGCAGGCCGTCTGAGGATCCTACCCAGAGTGGTAGGTAGACATGGTCCTACTGGGACAACAGTCCACACCTCTCCGTGGGCCACAGAAGACTGCGTCTGCAGCGAACACGCATCCCCCAGGAAGCGGGCACTCCGGAGGCCACACACCAGGCCCGCACACCTAGCCTAACCCTTCTTACTGTCTGGGCTCATCATTTTTGTTCCTGCTGTTCAAACAAGGACTCATTTGACTATGCTGGTCTCGAACTTACTATGGAAACAAGGATGACAGAACTGATTAGTGCCTCCAACTCACAGGTGTGTGCCATACACTACCCCAGGAGGCCTTTGGGGACGCGCCCGTAAGTCCCACCCTCAGCTAGCGTGCTACTCTGGCAGCTGACCTAGCCTCCTCAGCGAGCGTGCAGTGCCTTGTTTACTCTGACCTGAGCCTGGCACAACTTTTAGGGGAGAAGACCTCCCAGCAGCTGAGCAACTGGGACTCACAACTGAGACTTGTTGGTGTTGGGCCCCGAGTTGGCCATGCTGAGCACCCCACGGCCTGTGTGTGAAAGGTTGGGGCGGAACTCGTCTTTGAAAGGCTTGCCCCAGCACGACTCTCCGCCTGGAACGAAAGGAGCACGGTGAGCGGGAGCCCCGTCAGCAGCGGCGGGGAGCCCCGGATGCCAGTGCCTTCATACAAGCTGACCCTCTGGGCCAGGGGCTGAAGGGCTAAAGCTACAAGGCGTCACTCCAACAGATGGGTGGAAGTTATAGTTGGCCATGTAGCTGAAGGCTTGGGGAAGTTACTATGCCCTGTAGAGCCATGAGAAGTGGGTTCTGAGGACCACATAGCTCCCTCTGTCTTGTTATGGTAGGATCCAGACCTTCACTGTGGGAAAACCAAGGGCAATGCCCAGGGCGGCCCGGAAGGCCAACCACTGAGTAGCAAGCCACCCCCACACCCGACATTCCCAGGTCTGAAAGACTGCACATACAAAGCTCTTCCAACCCAACTCCCTACCAGGCTCCACAGAACCGCCACATGCATTACTCCAACAAAAGCGCCTAGCCCTGGCACCTACCTGTGCCTGTACCTGTCGGGTCACCGCCCTGGATCTGCAAAAACAAAACCCAGTGAGGACACTGGTTCTCATGGTCCCTGTCACCCAATGCTCTGAACAGGCTCCCCGAAGGCGTGTGCTGCAGGGGGGACAGGGACCTCCTCTCTGACCCCAGGTCTTCTTGGCACAAGACACCCCTGAAACCCCTGCCCTGGCCATGCAGTCTGAACTAAGTGGCTGTGGCTCCTGGGCGTTGCCCGTGTCATCAAGCATCTACAGCCAGCACCAACTTGGACAACTCACCACGAAGTTCCTGATGGATCTGTGAAAGATGGTACCATCATAATACTGTTTCTTGCAGAGCTTGATGAAGTTTTCACAGGTTTTTGGTGTCTGCAAAATATCCCAACACTCTGTGAGGCACAACAGTCAACAACAGTCACAGGAAGCTACCTATCTGTAGACCTAGGTTCAGCTATCTCCAAAAGATAAGCAAAAGATCAGAGAGGGAGCCAGGCCCCTTTCCAGGGATCTGCACATATACCTCCCAAGCAGCCCAGGAGGTGTGCTGGGTTGGAAGGAAGGAAGGAAGGAAGGAAGGAAGGAAGGAAGGAAGGAAGGAAGGAAGGACACTTTGGTTCTCAGTTGGAGTCAGGCAAGCCTTCTTAAAAGTAAACTAACTGTAGCTCCACATTTAAGCCATGACTCTCCCATGGCCCCAGAAACCACCCAGAGAAAGCCCCGTCCTCACCAGGTCACAGTGCAGCTCTAGGTTGAGGTCGCCCTTGTTGGTGTGCAGCCTCACATAGCCCTTCTTCTTCACAAACTGGTAGCGCAGGACATCGTCATCGATGACAGCTGAAAACAAGCCCTTACTTCAGCAAGCTGCTCCATTCAGGCCTCCGGCCTGCCACAAGATCACCACCAATGAGGACCCAGCCCTGAGAGAGTGCAGGAGCCAGAGGCTAAGGGGACCATATCCAGGACAACCCAGCCCTGGAGGCTCGAGGGGCCTGAGAACAGGCCCTTCAGGACAAAAGACAGGAGCACATGGTGAGGATGCCTTCTGGCAGCCTGTACTCACAGCCTCCTGACTCAACACACACCGTCTGCAGAGAAGTCCCCAACACACCACAACCACAACCACCAGAGACTCAAGTAAAAGCACAGTGGGGATGCTGCTGAGGCAAGCAAGCAGGAAGCCCCACTTGAACAGGTTCAAGACACAGGGGCAGCTACCTGCTTCATGCGTGGTCTCAGGTACCATGGCAGTAGAGGTGAATGAGGCACTGACCTTCCCTGTGGAGTAGTGGGCCTGCAAGGAAACCATGTGCTCACACCATCGTCGCCTCCCTCACAGCCCAGGGAGTGCCCAGCCCACACAGAGAGCTGGCCACGTCCTGAGGACCAGATTACTGGTACCAAGAGGAACAATGCCTCGTTGAGGCAATCAGGGCCCAAGGCCTCAAATAGGTTGCAACTAACAATATTAAGTCAAGACAGAAAGAACGCCCACATAAGTGTAGCCTTCTCCCAGGATAAGAATACAAAGGCACTTGTAAGTTTCTTTCTTTTTTTCTTTCCTTTCTTTCTTTCTTTCTTTCTTTCTTTCTTTCTTTCTTTCTTTCTTTTTGGTTTTTCAAGATAAGAGCTTCTGTGTAGCCTTGGCTGTCCTGGAACTCACTTTGTAGACCAGGTTGTCCTAGAACCCAGAGATCGGCCTTCCTCTGCCTCCTGAGTGCTGGGATTAAAATTGTGCACCACCAAGCACAATTTTTTTAAAAAACAATTATGTCGACAAGTGTAGTAGCATGCACCTTTAGTCTTAGCACTCAGGAGACAGAGGCAGGCGTGTATCTCTACGTTCGAGGCCAGCCTACAAAGTGAGTCCAGGCCAACCAGGGCTACACAGAGAAACCCTGTCTTGAAAACCAAGAAACGGACTGTGGGTATGAGTGTTCTGCTTGTGTGTACATCTATACACAGCACGCATGTCTGCTGCCCTCAGAGGTCAGAAGAGACAGTCAGATCCCCTGGACAGCTGTGAGTGGGAGACAAACCTGGGTAACCACGATCTCTTTAATGGGAGAGGGAACAAATGTATTTTTTCATCATGTAGGAGGGAGAAAAAACAGGATTGCTCAACAAGACACTAATGCCTGGCTGTGTTCAGATCGAGAAAGGATAAACAATGAACTTTAATTTCCCAGGATAATTCCCCATGTGGGATGCTTGACCACAGCTCAGGCTCTCCAGACTCTGCCTAAATGGGAGAAAGGCAAGACAACACCTATCGGCGAAATGTGCTGAAGAGATCCCAGCGACACCGCTGTAGATAGGGCTGGCCGAGGGCAGACAAGTATGCTCGCCCCAAGAAAGTCCCAGGTGAGGGCTGAGACCTTGGTAGCCCCAGCAACCACAGCCCTCGCCACCATCACAGATCTGCAAGCCCTTCTGCCCCTGCCCTGAAATGGGATGCCAGAGATGGCAGGCAGCTTGGCCACTAAACCCTGGCTCAGGGCCACGGCACAGGGCGGCCCTGTTTCTGCTGAGCCACTCCTACCCCTATTACCAAGACTGCGCTAGTTAGTCCCAGCACTTCCAGATGCACCCCAGGCCCTGCCGGCACCTTCCCCAGAGCCAGGACAACCACTCACGGCGTTCAGCTGGTCCACCTTCCTCTTCTCAGGGGCCTTCATGGTGGCTGCTAGAATCTCATCTCCTTTGAACTCCCTGTAGAGCTCCTGGAGCGTCTCCCGGGTTTCAGCGTTTGTGTTCTTCAGATAATAAGATGGATCTTGTCTGGCCTTCTCCTCATCTACAAAACAGTGTACAGGCCCTGAGCAGCCAAGGCCACACAGGGTCTCAAGATGAGCTAACAGGGATAGAGACGGAGCTGGCCACATGAGCAGAAGCCACAGTGGATTGATGAGGGCACAGCTCTCTGGCCATAGCACAGCCATACTTACTGCCCCTGGTCATTGGCAGCAGCCAGTAGGTACAGCAACGTAGGAGCGCACAGAACACACATCATGGTGCTGCGCTCCAGCTCTGGAGGCATGCCCTTCATACAGCCAATAAGAATCTCAGGATGGTCTGGATGTAGGTGTCTCCTGTTCTCTGTATTTACCTACATACTGCAATCTTTCTATGCCACATGTTGCCTGCTAGGCAGTGAGCATCCCTAGGCCTGGCCTCTGGGTCTCCTGAGCTCAGTTATTCCTAAGCAGTGTGGTTTAAGTCTCTAAATCCTGACTGGTCCACAGGGTTAATCAATATTGAGTCAGGAGTCCTGCTTCCTGTGAAGATGGAGGCAGCTAAGCTCTGGGCATAAGTCTACTGGCTCCTTGGTATGGAACAAATGAGCTCAGAAACTTTAGCCACAGCCGGGTGTGGTGGCACACACTTTTAATCCCAGCATTCGGGAGGCAGAGGCAGGCAGATCAATCAGAGTTTGAGGCCAGCCTGGTCTTGAAGTGAGTCTAGGACAGCCAGGGCTACACAGAGAATCCCTGTCGTCTCAAAAAATATAAAAAATAAAAAAATGAAAGAAAGAAGGAAGGAAGGAAAAAGAAATTTCAGCCATAACCGAGCATAGTGATGCATGCCTTGCCTTGAATTCCAGCACTTAGGGAGGCAAGAGGTAGGTGGGTCTCTGAGAATTTGAGGCCAGCCTGGCCTACAAAGAGTGTCCAGGACAGCCAAGGTTACAGAGAGAAACACTGTCTTAAAACAAACAAACAAAAACAAAAAACAAGAAAGAAAGAAAAACAGAAACATCGGCCACTCCATAGTATGTCACGGTGTGCTCAGCCACTCCGTAGTATGTTATGGTGTGCTCAAAAGCATGGGCCAACCACAGAAAGCAGGATGACCCAGGGCCCAGTCTGCACCCCTAGGCAGGTCTGATGTCACCCAGAGCCTTGCCTGCCCCTAGGCAGGTCTGATGTCACACTCTATCACTGTGCCCTGAAAGGAGCAGTGGCCAACAGGAATTCAGAAAAGTACAGGGCCACCAGGGCTAAGGGAAAGGGAGGATCTTGGTGTTTCCAAGACTACAGTCAGCTGCTTCCCTAACCGTCTGACAGGCATGGCTCTTGCCTGTGATCCCAGCACTTAGAAGGCAAAGGCAGGAGGACACTGCAAATTTGAGGCCAGCCTCATCTATACAGGACATTTCAGGACAGCCAGGGCTTCCCAAAATAAAGAAATTTGAAGCCTAGTTAATCAAAAGCCACTCTGGAGCCACAGTGTCTGAGCCCACACATAAGCATGCACCCGTACAATACTCACAGTGGCCGTGCTGTCCATACCTGGATCTATTATTTTCAAGTTGTTCTTCACATGGAAGAAGTTGGAAACATTGAATTTATCCAAATTGGTGGGGTCCTGTGGCAAGAAGAGAACACTCAGAAGCACAGCTAGGGCTGAGGCAAGCATCTGTTCAGGCGTCAGAGGCTAGACAGGCGCCTCCAGGGCAAGAGGCTGCAGTGAGCTGTGGGGATTAGGGAGTTAGCAGGAAGGAGGCTGCGCCTGACACAGCGACAAGCACAGGTGGTGTGAGTCCAAAGCACAGACTGCCCAGCTGTTCATCAAGCAGTACGCCCTGCCTCCAGGGCACAAATAAGGAGCGAGGCTTGCTGCCAGGTAGCACAGGCAGCTATGGGGCCAAGCGTCAGTAAGAAAGGCACGAGCCGCAGCGTCCTCTCAGCTCTATCCATCTAGGCCCTCCACCCACCACCATGGAGACAGCCGTGCCAGGTGCTGCTCTGGAGTGGAGTGGGATGTGCTGAGCAGCCTGAGTGTCCTGCAGCCTACGATGGGGAGTGGGGGGGAAGGACAGGCAGACGCAGGCCCCTGGTCCGGGAGCCATGAGCACTGGCAGGCAGCATGGTGGCTGTGGGGAGGGGTGTGGCACTAAACAATAGCTGGGGAGCAGCAGCCAAGGATGCTGTGGTACAGGACAGCAGAGCTGGGAGGGGAGGGCCGGGGGAGGCTACTCACCTGCAGGGTGATGATGTCTTGCCTGGAGAAGGGCTCATCAGTTAACAGGTCCCTCAAGTTCTTGGCCTTGATGTTCAGCTGCTCCACTGCCTACAGCAGGACAGAGACGCCACGGTCCCGTCTAAGCCTGGGCACGGGGCTAAGAGGGGGCCACCCGGGGTGCACAAGTCCAAGTGCTCTCTTCTTCCTGGCAGAGACTAGCCAAACCAACCTGGCTTCCTCAGGCCAGAGCTCCAACATGTGCTCTCCGGCACATGTCCTGTCCTTGGCCTAGACTGAGCCGGGAAGGGACACAGCTCCTGTCCCTCCACCAATTCGGCACCTCCCGCTTCCTAAGAACTGTGCCTCTTCCGATCGCCCTTTACTCCATGTTCCTGCTCAGGCAGCCCAAACTGCCTGCCTGGGTTTCAGGTCCAAAGACCTCCAGAGTCACCTCATCTTTATTTTAAGCCCTCATAAAGTAGGAGGGCTACCTAGTCAGAGATGGTGTCTTGTGATGGAGGCTATAAAGCCCATGAAGACAGGAATGGTCACTGTTCCTGGCTCACCTCCAGCACTCAGCCAGGCTGTTGGAATATTCTCAAAGCACACTTGAGTGCCCAACATCAGACACTCCCACTCACTGAAATGGGGGTCTACCTCATAAGTGTAGACATTGCCAGTTGTCCGGATGGCCACAATATGGGTGTTGTCTGTGAACACGGAGTACAGCACTGGACAGTGGTACTGCCCTAGAGAGAGCACACAGGAGCTTTGATTAAGTGATCAGCACGTATCTATCTGTAACTCTAGCTACCCAAGAGCCTGAGGCAGAAGAACAGAGCACAAGGCCACTGGACAATTAACAAGACCTCTCAAAGTGAAAGTTTACAAAGCAGGCTCTGGGCGGTCCAGTCTGCCTAGCATGTGCTAACCCTGCATTCGCTCCCAGGATGACATGAACCTTAGGCCAGCTGCCAAGACCTGGGACCCACAGGGCTGGCATCCATTCAAGCTCCACACCTACATTCCTACTCACTTTACCAGACCAAAGCCCTTGTTTTCCTGACTCAGAACAACAGTCTGACGCCTCCAGACTGGCCCAGGTGAGCACCTTTCCCTTGTAAAGCCATGCCAGACAGGAGGTGACTTATCTTTCCAGAGGCCCCGTCTCCATTGCTCACTACCTCTCATATCCAGAGTACCCACCACTAACTACCCTGGCCTTCCTCAACTGGCTCTCTGTGGTAAATGCCAGCTAGCCAGCATGCCCACCTTCCTGCCTCAACAGATGATCTCCCATCAGCAGAGGTCTTGCCTAGTGAGTCCTGGCCGACAGATGGTGGGAGGGCAAATAGAGAGATCCACATGCATCTGGATAGACTAACATAAACACCTCAGGTTCAGCCAGGCGTGGTGGCGCACGCCTTTAATCCCAGCACTTGGGAGGCAGAGGCAAGCTGATCGCTCTGAGTTAGAAGCCAGCCTGGTCTACAAAGCCAGTCCAGGACAGGCAGGGCTTGTTACACAGAGAAACCCTGTCTCAAAAAAAAGGGGGGGGGGGCTGGAGAGATGGCTCTGCAATTAAGAGCAACTATTTGCTCTTCAGAGGTCCAGAGTTCAATTCCCTGCAACCACATGGTGGCTCACAACCATCTATAATGAGATCTGGTGCCCTCTTCTGGCTTGCTGGCACATATGCATACATAATAAATGAATCTTCTAAAAAAAATTTTCAGGTTGAATATAAAAAAGAAATCACACACACAGGAAATTTAATCATATACCACTGGGTGTATATTTGATGTGACCGGGGAATTTCTGTTCATTTATTTTTTTAAAGTTTCACAATGATATTGCAAAGATGTAAGTCATTATCTTTTCTATTGTTGGTTTTGTTTTGTTTCGAGACAGGGTTTCTCTGTGGAGCCCTGGCTGTCCTGGGACTCCCTTCTGTAGAGCAGACTGGCCTTGAACTCACAGAGCTCTGCCTGCCTCTGCCTTCCAGTACCCAGGTTGTACCCGTTGCTCACATGGTTTCAACAGGGCTAGACTCCTGCCGTGCACCAACACTCTTGAGCGCATGTCTGCCTTTGCTCTGCCCAGAATGTTCTTCCCTGATCTTCACCCAGCTCCCTCAGCACGTTTCCTCTCAGCTCCTGTCTGCTGCCCTCACTGGGCATCCTGCTGGCCCTTCCTTCCTCTACTTCTATCGAATATGATGTACTGTTCATTTCCTGCCTCGATGCCTCTCCATCAACTAGAGCTCTTCTCAAAGACACACATACACACACACACACACACACACACACACACACACACACACACACGTCACCCCACCTGCGTGTTGTCTGCACACACTACAGGAAAATCTCAGTATGAGACACATAACCTATGAACACAAGGCTGCTATATATCAATGAAGACAGATGCCTGCCTTGCTAGTGCTTGCAACATTTCCCTAGAAAACACCCAGTGAGCACTGACATCAAGCTCACCTGTGGTATCTGAACCAGAGTGAAAGGAGACCCCTTAGCCAAGACCACAAAGAACCTGCACAAGATCAGACCCCAGGATGGGGGTAGGGCATCTGGAACCAGAGCTGCATCGTCTGGGCAGGCAAGGAGAGGCCTTGAAGGATTTAGAGCAGGAGGCTGCAAGTGGGCAGAGGTCGGACAGAGCAGTAACGATGATGACGGTCTACACAAGAGCAGACTGGAAATGCCTTGCAAACATCCAGCACCTCAGCTGGGCTGAGCGACTTCCACCTACAGCCAGTACCGAACATGCACAGGGCTCAGCAGCAGCTCACAACAGCCTAACTGCCTTTGTGGGATCCACCTAACCCTACTTAAACTACCTGGACCTTTCAGAAAGAAGAGTGAGGCTGGAGAGGGGGCGCAAAGGTAGAACACTTGTTTAGCATGTGTGGGCTCCAAGTTCAATCTCCAACCACAAGAAGAAAGAAAGGCAAGCCGGATGACAGACAAGGCGCTCGGGCGTCTGTGGACCAGTCCTACAGCTGCTATGAAAAGGACTCTCACCTTCACTGTTCTTTGCAAAGTTCAGCTTGATCAAGGACTTCCCGTCAAGTTTCTGGAAGACACATAACAATAATAAGTAAAGGGTGAAGTAACATGGAGGCCACCCCGTCAGGAAGGGCAGGGACAGAACAGAGAGCTCTCTGCCCAGCTGACCCCCTGCAGCTTACACTGGAGTGAAAGTCTCCCTGGGAAGTCTCCAGGACACAGCAGGGCTCGAGGCTTGTAGAATGGCAAGCCCCAGCAGTGTTGCTGACTGTCTGTAAGCCCAGTGTGAGCAGATGCCTAGATCTGTAAACACACAGGCACCGCCGGATGTAACGGGTAGTCAGCAGGCTAAACGAAGAGGCCCTGGAAGGAATGGTGTGTATTTCCACAATGTCTGAATTTGTCTTTCTGGAGCCAGGTACCAAAACCAGGACCTTGCCTGGTGCGGTGGCGCACGCCTTTAGTCTCAGCACTGGGAGGCGGAGGCACTTAAGTCTCTGTGAATTCGAGGCCAGCCTGGTCTACAAAGAGAGTTCCAGGACAGCCAGGGTTACACAGAGAAACCCTGTCTCCAAACACACCTCACCCCGCCCCCGACCCCCGAATAAAAGAAAGTGGAAGAAGGTCAGTGGTAGAGTGTGTGCTTAACATGGGTAAGGACCGAGGTAAGGAAGGAGAGGAGACCATGCCTAGGAATGCTATGAAAAAACATCCCCCATGGGATTCCATGAGCAAAACGGCCCCAGCTTCTAGCCAGTAAGAGGTGCATGTAGTTTGGCAGCTGCAGAAAATAACCCAAATGACAAGATCTGATAGCCCAAAGAGCACCTGTGATGCGGAATGCAAGCGTAAAAAGCACCCAGGTGGCACTAACAACAGTGCCCACCAAGAAAGAGGCAAAGATCACAAGGACAACTGTAGACAAGAAACCAGAGGCGGCTGCTTGGAAACAAAGGCTGGCAGAGAACAAGCCAGCAAAGGGAAGCCAGCACAGTGTGGCACACCCGTAACCCCAGCACTCGGGAGGCAGAGGCAGGTGGATCGCTGTGAGTTCGAGGCCAGCCTGGTCTATAAAGCGGGTCCAGGACAGCCAAGGCTACATAGAGAAACCCTGTCTCAAAAAACAAAAACACAAAGAGTTCCCTAGATCTGGGTTGAAAATGTTCCTGTGAATGGGACTGGACTTCAAGGAGGTCGTCAAGTTTGCTCCACCAGCAGTGGAATCGGCCTGGCCGCGGGTCCTGAACCTGGGCCGACTGCAACTGCTCAGGAAGCTCTCGCTGAACTGTACCTGCCCCCAACACACCACTGCGCTAGGTGCCTGCTGAGACCGCCACTGCCCTAAGGACAGAAGCCCTCTATCCTTGAACATCCGGCCGGCCCAGTCTCCACAGCGCTTTCCTCTCTGCCTGCAGGCTGGCCCAAATTCACACAGCGCCTCTCATGATTCCTGAGCGCTCTCCCTGGGGCCAGCAGGTTCCTTAGAACACCAGAGCTATCCTTAGCACAGTCAGACTGTTGACCCCACCTGGGTGTCCAACCCACCCAGACTATGTCCAGGGCTGTGAAGGTTCCCTAATATGGCATCTCAATGCCATCATCTCTCATCCTCAGGACTAAACACAGTTAGCTCCTAAGAGACATCCTTGGCCATCTATCTTCCCTCGTTCCTCAGCAGCCCTGTGTCAGCTCAGTGACACACCTAACCTGACTGCCCCCTCCCAGGTTGGGCCCCCGCACACAAGTTGATGCCTTCTTAAGAGGAATTCAGCAAATAGATAGAGAACTAGGGCCAGAGAAGGAAAGGAAACAGGCCTCTGCCACGCAAAGGGACCAAAGGACCAGAGGCTGATTAAAATGTATAAAAAGTGAGGGGAGGGAACGAGCTGTTACCTAAGCCTGAAATACTCTTCCTGAGCGGCACCGAAGCCCAGTACTAGACCTGTGTGCAGGGCACACGGGAAGGGGCTTAGCTGATGGACATCCAACTTTCTTTTTGCCCATTAAAAAAAATACACACACACAAATTGTGGGGCTGGAGAGACGGCTCAGAGGTTAAGAGCACTGTCTGCTCTTCCAAAGGTCCTGAGTTCAATTCCCAGCACCCACATGGTGGCTCATAACCATCTATAATGAGATCTGGTGCCCTCTTCTGGCCTACAGCCACACATACGGGCAGAACACTGTATATATAATAAATAAATACATCTTTTAAAAAATAAAATAAAGGAGGGGGGATCTTTGTGGAGACGATCAGAGGAGGAAGAAGGCTCTTGGTTCAGTTGCTGTTTGCAGGGCTGCTGGATATCCTGACGACTGAAACTGGTATTGCCCCCAAAGAACCCAACAACGCTAAAATGCCAGAAGTAGCTAAAGAGAACTCAGCCCCTCTCTCCACTAACTTTCTTTCACTCCTATCTGATGTTGGGGTGTTGGAAGGATTGGGTGATGAAGAAAAGTAAAGGCATAAGGAACCCAATAAAATTGATTTTAAAAGTATGTGCTATAAAAAAAAAAAAAATTGACAATTCCTAGAACTGTCAAGGACATGGGCAAGAAGCATTTTCTCTGTACACTTTTCCTTCTTTCTTTCTTTCTTCCTTCCTTTCTTTCTTTCTTTCTTTCTTTTTTGAGGCAGGGTTCCTCTGTGAGGCCTTGGTTATCCTGGACACCCTTTGTAGACCAGGCTGGCCTCGAACTCACAGCAATTCACCTGCCTCTGCCTCCTGAGTGTTTGGATTAAAGGCGTGCACCACCATGTCCGGCTGTACACTTTTCTTAAGAGTTTTAAATGTTACGCCCTTGAGGGGCAGTTGGCCAGTAGTTGTGGACACTGACAATGCATCTACTTTTGACTCAGCAGTCCTAGAAGAATATACCTGTGTGCTCGAGACATGCGCAATGGGCCATTCCCTACACATCTGCTGCAGCGGCAAATGACAGAAGACTCAGTAAAGATCAGCCACAGACACAAGAGCAAAGACGGCTACCACCTTGAAACTGTCCCCTGACCTTGGGCCATGGCATATGCACCCACACAGGTGTACATCCAAGCTTACACAGCACAGCCACTAGGACAGACACAGCCTCACAGGATGCTGTTGACACTAACACCTCTGACACTCCCCAGCACCTTGCAGAGCACAGAGCAAGAGGCGAGGCTGCTGTGAGGACACAGTCTAAGCAAACAGAGGCATAGGCAGTGCTGCACAGTCACAGAAGATTAGTGCCAAGGCCGCTCAAGATACCAGAAGCCACAAATAGTCCCTAGTACTCGCATAAAACGCTGGTGCACTGAACAGATCCTATGTGCATCCTCAAGTCAACATTTAGCCATCTCTACACTGCTTGCTACCTATTACCATTTAAATGCTACTCAATTATTTTTTTCTGATACTGTTTAGGAAACAGCAACATAAAAAAGTAATAGTATTCAGTTCAAATAAAACTTTTTCACAAATAGTTCTTTTTGACCATGGTTGATTGAATCCAGGAAAATAGAATCTTCAAATACAGAAGGCCACCTGTACATGCACATATGTGTACACACAGAGGGCCACCTGTACATGCACATATGTGTACACACAGAGGGCCACCTGTACATGCACATATGTGTACACACAGAGGGCCAACTGTACATGCACATATGTGTACACACAGAGTGCCACCTGTACATCATGCACATATGTGTACACACAGAGGGCCAACTGTACATGCACATATGTGTACACACAGAGGCACAGAGTGCCAACTGTACATGCACATATGTGTACACACAGAGGGCCAACTGTACATGCATATATGTGTACACACAGAGGGCCACCTGTACATCATGCACATATGTGTACACATAGAGGACCAACTGTACATGCACATATATGTACACACAGAGTGCCACCTGTACATGTACATATGTGTACACACAGAGGGCCAACTGTACATGCACATATGTGTACACACAGAGGGCCAACTGTACATGCACATATGTGTACACACAGAGGCAGCATTCCTACAAAGTGGAGGACTGTCATTCCCAGACTCTGTGAGCAATTCTCTACCACCGAGAACGAGAGAACTGCAAAGACAGGAGCAGAGCTCTCCCTGGCAGCCTGTAGCTCTCACAGCAACCTACCTCTCCATTGCTGGGGTTGGTCCCATACTTCTTAAGCCACGGAACAATGTTCCTGATAGGGAGAGAACAAAAAGTATATCACCAGGATGCTGGAGAGATGGCTCAGCAATGAAGAGCACTCGGTGCTCTTGCAGAGGACTCAAGCTCCCAGCACACACATGACGAGCATTAACAGCCACCTGTAACTCCAGGTCCAGAGACTCCAATATCCTTTCCCAGCTTCCACATGCAGGCAAAAAAATCCACACATATGAGATAAAAATAAACCTTAAAGCCAGGTGGTGGTGGTGGTGGTGGTACACACCTGTAATCACAGCACTCAGGAGGCAGAGGTAGGCGGGTCTCCATGAGTTCAAGGCTAGCTTGGTCTACAAAGAGAGTTCAGGACAGCCAATGCTACACAGAGAAATCCTGCCTTGAAAAACCATAATAATCATCATCATCTTAAGACCCAGGTGTAGTGGTGCATGCCTTCCCAGCACTCGGGAGGCAGAGGCAGGCAGATGTCTGTGAGTTTGAGGCCAGCCTGGTCTACAAAGTGAGTCCAGGACAGCCAGGGCTACACAGAGAAACCCTGTCTTGAAAAACCTTAGGAAAAAAAAAAAAGAAAAGAAAAAAAAGGAAAGACCAGAGGTCAACCTCTGGCCTCCACACACACATGCACCTGAACACAACTGCACATGAACAAATACCACATACTTACGTGTCAACATGCATGCACACACATACCCCCACACCTACAAACACACAAAAAGAAATTTTAAAATTCAAGAGAAAACTCACAGCAAGTCAAAGATGACACCTTCCGGGGTGCAGACTGGGTAGACAAAAGGCTGCAGAGAGAGACTGGAAAGGACAGAGATCCCTGGTCAGCTTCTAGGCACACTGAGCATGCTACAGTTCCCACCACCTTCCCACCAGTTCCAAGTGCCCTCTGCCCAACACACCACTGAGAATACAGCACTGACCCAGGAGCTGTCTCAGTACTAGATGCAGCAGAGGCCCATTTTATGTCCTGCAAGATTTTGTTGTCAGACTGAAGTCAGAAAGAAGTCCCTCGTGGTGGCCTTGAGAAGCAAGACTGAGATTCCCTGTCCAGATCCTCCCACAGCAGTCTGACTAAGCTTTTATCCCAAGAGCCACCCTCCCCCATGCACACTACCCTGATGTGTGCGGGGAACATGGCTGAGTCAGAACTGAATCCTTGGGAATTTCTAAAACATGGAGAGAGCCCTAGCTACCACAACCACTTCCCACATGTGGGGCCCGCATCTGGTGCACTGCACGTGCCACTGCTTTTCTTTCTTCCTTGTGATGGTCTCAAGTCTTTAATTCTAGCATTCAGGAGGATGAGGCAGGTTCATCTTATACAACATCATATAAAACAAGCAGTTGTAGAGATCTAATTGTACTTTAAAAGAGATGCTTAACAGGCAGGCAAGGGGGCGCACACCTGTAATCCCAGCACTCGGGAGGCAGAGGCAGACAGATCTCTGTGAGTTTGAGGCCAGCCTGGTCTACAAAGTGAGTCCAGGACAGCCAGGGCCACACAAAGAAACTGTCTCAAAAAAAAAAAAAAAAAAAGGCTGGGTGTGGTGGCACACGCCTTTAATCCTAGCACTTGGGAGGCAGAGGCAGATGGATTGCTCTGAGTTAGAGGCTAGCCTGCTCTACAAATCAAGTCCAGGACAGCCAAGGTTACACAGAGAAACCCTGACTCTAAAAACCAAAAAAGAAAAACAAAAACAAACAAAGATAAATAAATAAATAAATAAATAAAAGGAGAGAGATGCTAAGAAACAAAAAGGAGTAATAAAGACCCCCCCCAAGATAGATTTCATAGTGCTTTATTGACTTAAAATTTTTTTTAAACAAATGAGCAAAAAAACAACAGCTGCATAATGGGGAAAAAAAACTTCTGAATTACAACCACCTATCTATTTTAAGGATGTCCTACTTTAGAATGGAAGGCGGGAATTGTGTTGCATTGGGGAAGAAGTTTTGACTTTGTTTCCACAGGAGAAAATTTTGCTATGGATTCCATCTAAATCACTAAGGATTAGACCTCCTGAGAGCTAGGCTGCACACATGAAGGAAGAACCAAGAGCAAGACAGGTGAAGTCCATAGGAACAGCTCTGAAACTGTGAAACATGCATGTCTCCATCCACAGGCAAACACAGCCAGCAAATCCTATTGCTACAGAGTCCTCAAGACTTAGCATGCAGAGGCAGGTGGATCTCTGTGGAGTTCAAGGCCAGCCTGGTCTACGGAGAAAGTCCAGGACAGTCAGGGATCTATGGAACAGAGAAACCCTGTCTCGAAAAACTAAACCAAACATAAAGAAAACAACAACAACAACACCCCCAAAAAAACAAAGACTGGCCAATACCCTAATCTTAGGGCGCCCAAAAAAGAGATGTCATCACCAGACAGGAAGCAATTTTAGAGAATGACACCCCATTCCCAAAAGGTGGGGTGGGTGGTTTTGGTCCTGGTCAAGAGGTTGGATTCAGGGACCTCCTTTCTCTCCTCTGTCCTTTCTTTTCTATCCAGTGCTGGGGAAGGGTGGGAGAAAAGGGATGGGATGAAGGGGGGAGTCTAAGGCCATACCACCCTGAACGCACCCCATCTAAAAGGAATAACAGGATAATTAAGAAAAGCAAGCCAGGGGCTGGACAGATGGCTCAGCGGTTAAGAGCACTGGCTGCTCTTCCAAAGGACCTGGGTTCAGTTCCCAGCAACCACATGGCAGATCTCAACTGTCTGTAATTCCAGTTCCAGGAGGTCTGACACCCTCACACAGATTTACACAAAGGCAGAACACCAATATACATAAAATAAAATAATTTTTTAAAAAATGCAACTTAATAGTTAATCAAACTATTGGGTAAGACCAATAGTGTTAGGTACTAGTTTACTTAATTACAGAAATATGTTTCCTAGGTTGAATAGAAACAAGCAATGTTTGCCTATTGGGATATATTGTAAACAGACAGATGGTCTTCAAAAACCTCAGAGATCTAGAGAATACGACGTTTAAAGATGTTGTATTAATAAAAAGCCTTTCTGACAGTGACACATGGCTGCTCTCGGCAGCTCCCCCACTATACTTCAAAGAAAAGCACAGAGCCTCCGTATGGAATCTGCTTCAAATGTGGCATGCTAGCCATTGGGCGAAAAACCGCCCTTGCCTCCACTGTACACAGCATAATAGGCATGGTAGGCAGTCCTTCACAATTCCTGCTTCACAAAAATGTCTGTCAGATATCTGTGGCCAGAAGGATGAAGACGATGCCCCAACATAGCAGAAGAATCTCAGGTGATGTCTAGGTAGCTAGCTGTTTCTGTCATTTCCATAGCTTTGGGAGTTGTCTGTTCTGCACTTTCTGTTTACTCAGGTAATATTTATCCTTTGCAGGACTCTGATGGGGTGAAGACTAGATAATTATAGCCTCACATTAAGTTTAAGTTGTTTAGGATTTAAGAAATGTTTTACTTAAATTCTGGAGAGATGGCTCAGTGGTTAAGAGCACTGTCTGCTCTTCCAGAGGTCCTGAGTTCAATTCCCAGCAGCCACATGGTGGCTCACAACCACCTATGCTCTCTAAAGCTCTCCTCTTGTGTGTAGGTGTACAGGCAGATAGAGCACTCATATACATAAAATAAATAAAATCCTTTACAAAAGAAAAGAGAGAAAGAAAGAAATGTTTTAAGGCCAGGCAGTTGTGGCGCACCCCTTTAATCCCAGTACTTGGGAGGCAGAGGCAGAAGGATCTTTGTGAGTTCTAGGCCAGCCTGGTCTACAAACTAAGTCCAGGACAATCAGGGCTACACAGAGAAACCCTGTCTCGAAAAACAAAAACAAAAACCCAAACAAAAGAAAAAGAAAATGCTTTAAGATCTAAAAAGATATGTATAGGCTGATAAATGCAAGTTATGACAGAAAATTATTTAGGTACAGAACTCTGAACTCACCAAGATAGTAGAATACTTTCTCCAACACTGCCAAATGCATATGGACTGGCTACTGTAAAAGTAATTCTCACTTGATAGTTTGTTGTTGTTGTTGTTTTAAGATTTATTTATTTAGCTTGGTGTAGTGGTGTATACTTTTAATCCCAGCACTCTGGCACGCAGATCTCTGTGAGTTCAAGGCAAAACTGGTATACAAAGAGGGCTCTGTGTAACAAAAGAAACCTTGTCTCAAAAAAAAAAAAAAAAAAGATGTATTTGTTATGTATACAGTGTTCTGCCTGCATGTGACTCATGCATGCCAGAAGAGGGCACCAGATCTCATTATAGATGGTTGTGAGCCATGGGAATTGAACTCAAGACCTTTGGAAGAGCAGACAGTGCTCTTAAGCACTGAGCCATCTCTCCAGCCCACCTGATAGTTTTTATAATTATTCTTATTGTATATAGTCTATTGGTATTAGAAAAAGAACCTTTCATTGGCCTGAAATGGGGAGATGTAGCGATAGTCTCTTGTGTTCTGTGTAGAAACCACCTGTCAATAAAATTCTACTGGCCAATAAGCTGAGGGAGAGTTAGATGGCAGGACTTCCGGCAGGGAGAGAGGACCTCTGGGACAGAGTGAGATAGGAGAGAGAGCAGACTATGAAGTGGAGGAGAGGTAGCCAGCCACATAGCTGAACTTAGTACAGACAGGATAAGAAGTTACAAGTTAGTTGGATAACAAGCCAAAGCTTACAGCACAGGTTTATTAATAAGTAATAAGCTTCAGAGTCATTTTTGGGGGACTGGGGCACAGGTGAAAATGCTCACAGCTACAAGCCAGTAAGTGGCTGGAGCAGAGGCAGCAAGGCAAGTTCTACAGAGTATAGTAGAGAGCTTGCTCCAAGCACATCCTGAAGGGCTAAATTCTCCACCCAAAGGGACGAGTGGGGTTAGAGGCATCCGGGAGCAGTGCTTTCTCAAAGATCAACCTACACCAGAGACTATTCACCCATCAGAGTTGATGACCCTCCCAGGAACAACAGAGGAAGGCACCCTGCCCAGTGACACTTTACTCCTTCACCCTCCCTGAGCAGGTGCTACTGAGCTTCCATAAGCACAGAACATGGCGTCCTGGGGGTGCAGACACAGGGAGGCCAGCTTCCGGAATAAAACAACTACATCCAGGCCTTGCAGTATGGTCTGTTCCCTTGGCTCCCTGTGCTGCAGCCTCTCTCCCTTTCTCACAGCACTGTGGCATCTTGGCTGACAGGGTGCAACTGAGTCATCAGACCTTCAGAGTCAGAGCTTGGGAGGAAAGGGACACCAGCCACAGCTGACTCCCACCCTATGGCACTCCTTCCTCCCCACGGCACCTTGGGAGGAGCAGGATGTGGAGATGGCTGAGTGCTAGGCATGCTTTCACAGCACTTCCTCTGCCCAGACACCAATACGCCCCAAAGCAACACTTGATAGCTTTGCATCAGGCTGCCCTCCCCTTCCCACCAGTCCCTGAGTCCCCAAGGAAGGGAAGACAGGCCTGCCAGAATCATTATTGTTGCTACTGTTGCTGCTTACAATCTGGAGCAGGAATACAGCATTAGTGGCATGGCTGCGGGTCGGTCAGGCCATCTGGGCCACAGCAGCAGCAGTACTCCCGGGATAGACACCAGGGTACTGGGCCTCTCAGCCATAAAATAACTTAAGAGGGTCTACCCAACCTAAAAGGTATGAGTGAAGCTGAAAGCTAAGACTGGTAAACACAGATACAATAACCAGGAAGTACTGATGCCCTGTCCTCATGGCTGGGTCCACCTTCTCCAGCTCACGGTATCTGTCAAGATACCACACAGAGAAATCCCTGCATGCATCTTGAAGGGCCAAGTTCACCCAGATGGTACATGCTAAACATCCCTAAACTGAAAACTCAAAGTGCTCCAAACTCTAATTTTCTTGGTATCACATCAGGCTCCAAAGAGTTTTGGATTGGGGGATATTTTTAAATTTTGGTTTTCAGACCAAGCATGATTTTCAGACCAACTGTCTATGCAAATATACTCCAGATCCATATGAGTATGATACTCTATAATGCTAATAATTGGGAGGTAACAGCAGGAGAATCAGGAGCCCAAGACTAGCCCAAACTACAGAGTTAAACTGTTTTAAAACACACATACATGCCAGGCGTGGTGGTGCACACCTTTACTCCCAGCACTCAGAAGGCAGAGGCAGGTAAATCTCTGTGAGTTTGAGGACAACCTGGCCTACAAAGTGAGTCCAGCACTGTCTCCACAAACAAACAAAACAAAACAAAATAAACAAACAAACAAAAAACCCCACACACATATTTTGGAAGAAATAACACTCAACCAAAAGAATGCAGAAGGCTTTAAAAGGTCTTACCTGCAGTGGTCAAAAGGTAAGCGTCGAAAACTTGTCTGTGTGATATCTGTTTAAAATGAAATAAAACACAGAAACCTTATTCAGAAAATATTTCATCTACGTATACATACCATCAAAACTACATTACTAAGCCCGGCGATGGTGGCACACGCCTTTAATCCCAGCACACAGGAGTCAGAGGCAAGCGGATCTTTGTGAGTTTGAGGCCAGCCTAGTCTACAAAGTAAGTCCAGGACAGCCAGGCAGTTACACAAAAAAACCCTGCTTCAAAAAACAAACAAACATGCCAGGCGGTGGTGGCGCACACCTTTAACCCCAGCACTCGGGAGGCAGAGGGAGGTGGATCGCTGTGAGTTTGAGGCCAGCCTGGTCTACAAAGTGAGTCCAGGACAGCCAAGGTTACACAGAGAAACCCTGTCTCGAAAAACCAAAAAAAAGAAAAAGAAAAAGAAAAAAGAAAAACAAACAAACAAAAATTATGACTGTGTCCTTTTTTCTACAACCTTGGCAACTTTGGGTATTAACTATCCTTTTTTTCTTCCTATAACGAAAAAGTCTGCCTGGCAGTAGTGGTGCACACCTTTAATCCCAGCACTCAGGAGGCAGAGGCAGGAAGACCTCTGTGAGTTCAAGGCCAGCCTGGTCTACAAAGTGAGTCTAGGACAGCCAAGGATACACAGAGAAACCCTGTCTCGGGGAAAAAAACAAAACAAAACAAAACAAAAAACAACAACAAAGAAAAAGTTTATAGCACTTCCTAAAGGTCATTTTAAATTTTATATATATATATTTCCCCCCTTTTCAAGTCAGGGTTTCTCTGTGTAGCCTTGGCTGTCCTGGAACTCATTTTGTAGACCAAGCTGGGCTTGAACTCACAGAGATCCTCCTGCCTCTTGCCTTTAACTCCCCCCCACCCCCTCCCACAGTGCTGGTATTAAAGGAGTAGCCACCACTGCCTGGTTTTAAGTTATATATATTTTTTGGGGTAGGGGTTTCAAGACAGGGTTTCTCTGTGTAGCCTTGGCTGTCCTGGAGTCGCTTTGTCGACAAGGCTGGCCTCGAACTCACACCAATCCACCTGCCTCTGCCTCCCTAGTGCTGGGATTACAGGCATGTGCCACCAAGCCCAGCTTAAGTTATATTAAAAAAAAAAAAAACTCCTCTAAGATGTCAGCATGTACTATGTTGAGTACATGTCCTCTTTTATGAGCCATGCGCTCAGACCAGTCATCTACTGTCATGTCAGCGCCCTGCCTCTTATTCACTGCTCTAGATCACTCAGTAGGGAAGACTTGCAAGCCCTTACCTGGCTTCCTGCCACCATAGAAGTGCGTGTACTCAGCACAAGTGATGTACCTGAGGAAGACAGAGGATGTTACTAGTTCCCGTCACAGAGAAGACCGAAGCTGTACAAGTAACTTACCGCAGAACTGCCACTGACAGGCGGAAGCAAGGGCAGTCAGTGGCTGAGCCGCAGCTGAGTCTTAAAGATCAGGGAAAGTATATTTGTCTTCAGTGTGACAGGAAGCTGTCGGGTTGCTGTGTAAATGTTTCTACTGCGTTATTGTACTGTGACCATTGTCTTCAGGCTACGTGTAGTAAATCACGGACTTACCATGTAACCAATGTGGTAGGACAGGAACACTGCAGGCTTAGGTGTTAAATCGACCAAGAGTTCCCTTTAGGCATATTAATTTTGAGAAAGCTTTTAAGTTTTCCAAGCAGAGACTTGACTAAACAGCTGACAGGGCAAGCGAGACTTACTTACAGACTATGAGAACAGATCAGAAATTAAGGGCATACCTGGGAGGTTTGGGATCAGGGGAGGGGACGCCCAGCAATGAGGAATGGGGGGGTTGGTATCATTGACGCAGATAGAAAACAACGCGCATGTAAGATCCCACTAAGGGCCAGGAAAGAAGTCCAAGGGCTGAAAGGTGGCCACCCGATGTGGCAATCCAGGAAGTCAAAGGCATCCTTCCTTGCAAGCAATTGGCGCGGGGGCCGGGGCATTTACTATACGAGTTTCTAGTTTCCGGGGACAACAGAGGGGAACATGGGGCACGGCCCGCTAGCCTTAAACTAGAAGATTGTCGCCTGTGTACAGGCTGGCAGGCGAGAGCCAGGACGAAGCGGGGCGAGCTGCGCAGGACACCCAACCAACTCAGGGGAAAAGCTCGCGGGCAGAAATAGGGGGCGGCAGGGGCGAACCCCAGAAGCGAGTTAGTCCGGCCAGCGGATCGCTCTGGCCGGCGCCTGTGAGAGCTGAGACGCGAGGTGCAGCCCAACTCACATCTTGTCTTTCTGGTGCTGTCGCTTCCCCATCTTGGCGACGAACCCGAAACAACCACAGCCGATTCTCAAGACTCTGGCGCCTCGGCTTTCTCAACTACTTCCGGAGCGCGACTCACCCGGTACCGGAAGTTGGAAGTTAGGCATTCTGGGAGCTGTGGTTTCCGGGTGCCCAGGATACGTCGAGGGCCAGGTAGCATCTGCTTATCCCGTCTCCTACCAAACTGCGTCCGCCTTCCCGCCGCCGCCCCGACTTCTGTATGCACTGTCTAGCTACTTATCTAGTCCGTTCTTTGCTAATCAGACTCGCTCAGATCTGCCCCGCCCTCCCTTGTCTCAAAAGGCCTTCAGCGTCTTGACCTTCTCCAAAACCTTGTCCATTCCACCATACCCAAGTCTTCTTTCATTCGGTGCCCACGCCCTCCAGGCCCTGCAGGGGGCAGGTGACGAAGCCTTCTCAAGCTCTCCCTGATCCTATGTCTCCTTCTGCCTCCTTACTAGGGCCCAGATCTTGGTCTAGGTCCCCTGTCTACACTCAAGACCCTATCGAGTTTCTCCTGGGTTTCCTTTTTAAATTGTGTGGTCAGGTGGGTGCCATAGCACATGTAGACAAAGTTTCAGGAGCTGGTTCTTGCCAGGCTTGTGCAGCCTCTATCTGTTAACCTATCACTCCAGCCTAACCTTGCTTTCTTCGAACTCACAGCGATCGCCTGCCTCTGCCTCCCGAGTGTTGGGATTAAAGGCGTGTGTCACTACCACCCAGTTTAAGCTTGTAGTTTTAAACTGCACTTCTATTCTCCCAGGCAGGTCGCTGGAGTTGGGCAACTACATGTCAAGTTCTAGCCTATATGTCTGAGCAAAGAGTTATCACTCTCCCTGTCCTCTGTTCCAAATCCACTTTGATGGTAAATGACATGTTCCAAACCCGGAGATGTTCAACCAAATAATTGTGAAATGTTCTGTCAAATTTCTACAGAAACATAAAAGACTGGAAACCTCCTAGCCTTGCAGTTTGAGGGCTATTAAAAACAAAAACAAAAAACAAAAAACAAACTCAAAAAACAAAAAACCTCAAAGCTGGTCGTGGTAGTACACACCTTTAATCCTATCACTCAGGGAGGCAGAGGCAGGTGGATGACTGTGAGTTTGAAACCAGCCTGGTCCAGGACAGCCATGGCTATACATTGAAACACTGTCTTGAAAAACAAAACAAGAGCTGGGCATGGTGGCACACACCTTTAATCCCAGCACTCAGGAGGCAGAGGCAGGTGGATCACTGTGAGTTCGAGGCCAGCCTGATCTCAGGACAGCCAAGGCTACACAGAGAAACCCTGTCTCAAAAAAAGAAAGGTGGGGGTCAGGGGAACAACAAAAAAAGAGGAAGAGAAGGGAAAAAAATAGCCTTTCTTTGCCATGCCACTCATAATTTATCACAATTTATAATTATATAGTGTTTTGTTTTGGGATTTTTTGGTTTTTTAGTTTTTGGGTTTTTTTGAGACAGGGTCGCTCTGTGTAGTCTTGGCTGTCCTGGACTCACTTTGTAGACCAGGCTGGCCTCAAACTCACATCGATCCACCAGCCTCTGCCTCCCAAGTGCTGGGATTAAAGGCATGCACCACCACGCCCAGCCTCCATGTTTTGGTTGTTATGATCTACAGTCCCAAGCAAGGTATGGTCATCCACCATGGCTCGGTAAGTATATCTACTAATGTGCAGTAACGATGCCCATCTGACATGGAGAACAGTCTAGAAGGCCAGCATGTGAAATCACGATGAGAATCGCATTTCTGAAACCCAGGGAAGTGCCAAGCTGGAAACTGACAGACCCAGCCAGTTCCCCTCCAGGCAAACACACCCACCACACTAGGCTTGTTTAGAGAACACATGCAGGGAAAAGATAGTACACCTGCAACTCACAGAAAGGAAAAGCCCCAAAGGTCAGCACCAGGGAGGGAAGAGGAGCATCTCCACCCGCTTCTCTCAAACAAACATGATGCAGTTGCTTGTTGGCATGCAAGTCCAGGGCCCTGGCATGGTACTGGAGGGTCCAGGAAGCAATATCAATATTGAACCAAGGCACCAGTATCAAATCACTGATCACTGTGTGTCCAGGACACGAGGGAGAGCTACTTGGCCCCCTTGTGGAGTCCAGCTTCTCCCAAGGACAGCTAGCTTATGTGTAAAGATAATAAAAAGTCCAACTTGACTCAAGGTCTCAGTCTGTGCCCAGCAGCCAAGGACAACCAGCTGTGTCTAAAAATATTCCACTACCCCTGAAAGGTACTAACCCCTTCCTCCTAGCCTGCTAAATTCTGCTTTGGCATAAAGATATTAAAAAGGCACTTGCTCCTGCTTTAGGACGTCTGCAGCTTGAAAGAGCTAGACAGACCCCCAACGCGTCAGCTCAATAAAATTCCTGTGTGTCTTGCATCGACATCGGACTCCGTTTCTCTCTGGGGTCTCCGGGAATAGACTAGAGATCTCTTTAAAGGTCTCAGTCTTACAGTACTGACCTAACACATACTACCCGTATCTGAGGGACGTGGTGTTTGAGACAAGGTTTCTCTGTGTAGCTCTGGCTGTCCTACAAAACTCTCTCTATAGTCCAGGCTGGCTTCAAGCTCAGAGACCTGCCCGCCTCTGCCTCCCCAGTGCTGGGATTAAAGGCATGCCCCACCACTGACAGCTGACCACATACTATACATATTATAGGTAACTTTGGGCTGGGAGCTCAAGTCGCTGTACCCCGATTTGTTTCAGATGGAAGTTCAGAGAGGCTGTGCAAGTCCTGGGGAGCCCAACAGCATGAGGCACCTCTGTGGGAACTTTATTCATTCCTGGGGCATGGTCTGTAGGGACGAGGTTACTGGCTCTTCTTGGCAGAGGTGGACTCTGCGCTGCCAGGCTCAGTCTCGGAATCATCTTTAGGTCTCGGCACAGGCTGGAACTTGAGTAGAACGGACGGCGTGATGATGGATGCTTTCACCACAGGAGACGGAGTCTCATCAGTGTTGGTGGGTCCGCTGCAGGCTGCCGTCCTGCATGAGAGATGCGACACATGACATACATGTGATGAAGACACAGGCGACAGGGTGTCTCCCGAGGTATTGTTACTTCTAGAAACCTCTCCCATTGGGTCTCTTCGGTGTTGTGCATTAGAGCACTGTCTATGATTGTGAAAAAGCTGAAACAGATCTAAATGCCTATGAATAACAGAGGAAAACAGTGCAAACCACCAGTAGGCTGTCCTGCGGCTAGTTAAAGGAGAAAAACTCCCCAGTGGCTCTCGAGTTGTTTCTCTTTTTATTTTGGGGACTGGGTGGCCTCAAACTATGTGGTCCAAGACCGGCTTTGAACTTGCAGTAATCCTCCTGCCTCAGCCTCTCACGTGTTAGAGGAGTGTGCCTGTAACCAGCTGCCTGTCTGCCCATCCTTTCAAGCTCCTCTTGCTGGGCCCCTCAGCTCCCTAACACTTCCAGCTGGACACACCCGTGTGAATAGGCGTTTGTAGCATGTACTCACAGCTTCCTAACACTTTGTTTTTTGGGTTGTTTTGTTTTGTTTTTCGAGACAGGGTTTCCCTGTGTAGCCTTGGCTGTCCTGGACTCACTTTGTAGACCAGGCTGGCCTCGAACTCACAGCGACCCACCTGCCTCTGCGTCCCGAGTGCTAGGATTAAAGGCATGCGCCACCACATCTTCCTAATACTTTCATTTGGAACATAAACTTGTGGCTACATGTTTGCAACAATTTCCTCTAGACTGAAACATTTCCTCCTGGAGAAAAGTGCATAAAACTCAAGAAAATTCCAAACACTAAAAGAAAACCTGTAAGATTCCTAAATGCTTCACTGAAGGTATAGAAGCAATAAACAATTCCTAAGAGGAAGAAATTCTGAGTTCCTGAGCCCTTACCACACCTCACCACACACACCACACACACCACACACACCACACCACACACACCACACACACCACACCACACACACCACACACACCACACCATACTACACCACACAGGGTGAGCTCTTCAGTGATCCAAATGACAGAGCAGGCCTCACTCCTGTAAGTGACCACACTAAACACACTCCCTCACCAAGCTAACTCTGGGTGGAATCCTTGCTCAAATCTCCCCAGGAAAGCCATACACACTAGTTATGTATAACCTGACTAGCCATATAATATTCCATAAGTACATGAGTGCATTTTTTTCTAGATTTTTTTTTTACAAGGTCTCATTACATTGGCCCTCATAGCTTTGGTTGGCCTGGATTTCTATAACTTCCTTCCTTGAACAGGCTGACCACAAGTTTGTAACAATATTCCTGCCTCAACCCCATGAGTGCTGGAATTAAGACAATTACCATCCTGCCTTGATTCATGTCCCCTCCTGTGGGATTTCTTTGCTGCTGGTGGTAGTAGTGCTGTTTTGTTTGGTATTGGTTTTGGTTTGGTTTGAAGACAGGTTGTCACTATGTTGCCCTGGCTTGAACTCACTATGTAGACCAGGCTAACTTCAAACTCACAGAGATCTGCCTGCCACTGCTGCCCTAGAGCTAAAATTAAAGGTGTGTGACACTATGCACTGCCATATGTCCTCTTTTTAACTGATACACCATAAAGGTTTTTTGTTTGTGTTTGTTTTTGGTTTTGGTTTTTGGTTTTTCAAGACAGGGTTTCTCTGTATAGCGTTGACTGTCCCGGACTCGCTGTGTAGACCAGGCTGTCCTAGAAATCACAGTGATCTACCTGTCTCTGCCTCCCAAATGCTGGGATTAAAGACGTGTGCCACCACCGCCTGGCTCACCATAAAGTTTTATAAAAGTGTCTTTTCTGCATGAGCATAACAAAGTTATGATACTCACAAGGCCCCTCTCTGAGGGGTGTGAGTCCATGACAGCCCCACTTCTAGGAAGGCTGGGGCAGAAGGATCATAAACTCAAGGTCATCTTCAGCAACACAGTGGGACGCTGACTCAGAAGGCACAGAGAGGGCTGAGGCGGCAGGGCTGTAGTAGGCCACTTACCTACGTATACCAGCCCTGGCTTCACCTTTGCTTTGGGGGCGGTTTCCAAGATGTCAATTAATCACAAAATTCATTGAGTTTGAGAACATTTACAGTTCATGACCTATTTTGAAAAGATAGTCTTTAAAAAAGATTAAGCACATCTGTAATAGACCAGGACTCAGCTGGGCACAGTATGCACCCCTGTAATACACCAGGACTAAGCCTGGCATGGTATGCACCCCTGTAATACACCAGGACTAAGCTGGGCATGGTATGCACCCCTGTAATACACCAGGACTAAGCTGGGCATGGTATGCACCCCTGTAATACACCAGGACTAAGCTGGGCATTGTATGCACCCCTGTAATACACCAGGACTAAGCTGGGCATGGTATGCACCCCTGTAATACACCAAGACTAAGCTGGGCATGGTATGCACACATGTAATACACCAGGTCTAAGCTGGGCATGGTATGCACACCTGTAATACACCAGGACTAAGCCTGGCATGGTATGCACCTGTAATACACCAGGACTAAGCTGAGCATGGTATGCACACTTGTAATACACCAGGACTAAGCTGGGCACGGTATGCACACCTGTAATACACCAGGACTAAGCTGGGCACGGTATGCACACCTGTAATACACCAGGACTAAGCTGGGCACGGTATGCACACCTGTAATACACCAGGACTAAGCTGGGCACGGTATGCACACCTATAATACACCAGGACTAAGCTGGGCACAGTATGCACACCTGTAATACACCAGGACTAAGCCTGGCATGGTATGCACCCCTGTAATATACCAGGACTAAGCTGGGCACGGTATGCACACCTGTAATACACCAGGACTAAGCTGGGCACGGTATGCACACCTGTAATACACCAGGACTAAGCTGGGCACGGTATGCACACCTGTAATACACCAGGACTAAGCTGGGCACAGTATGCACACCTGTAATACACCAGGACTATGCCTGGCATGGTATGCACCCCTGTAATACACCAGGACTAAGCTGGGCATGGTATGCACCCCTGTAATACACCAGGACTAAGCCTGGCATGATATGCACCTGTAATACACCAGGACTAAGCCTGGCATGGTATGCACCCCTGTAATACACCAGGACTAAGCTGGGCACGGTATGCACCCCTGTAATACACCAGGACTCAGGAAGTGGAGGCAAGAGGATCAGGAGTTTGAGGCTAAGCAAGCCTCATCTACACAGCCAGGTTCTCTGAAACTCTATGGTTAAAAAAAAAAGGCTTGGTTATACCCCTGTACGAACCTATACTCCCAGCACTCAGGAAGGTGGAGGCTGAAGGATTTATGTGTTTAAGGTCAAATGGATGACATGGTAAGACTAGATCTCAGAATATCAATAAAAAAGAGGAACTTTGCATTTCAAAGTGAAAAGAATGGGAGAAGAGGGGCTGGAGAGATGGCTCAGAGATTAAGAGCACTGACTTCCAGAGGTCCTGAGTTCAATTCCCAGCAACCACATGGTGGCTCACAATCATCTATAATGAGATCTGGTGCCCAAATTCTGGTGTCCAGGTGTACATACAAGCAGAACACTATAAATATTTTTGTCTGGTTTTTTTCTTTTCGAGACAGGGTCTCTCTGTGTAGCCTTGGCTGTCCTGGACTCGCTTTGTAGACCAGGCTGGCCTCGAACTCACATCAATCTGCCAGCCTCTGCCTTCTGAGTGTTGGGATTAAAGGTGTATGCCACCACGCTTGGCAATAATCTTTAAAAAAAGAAAAAAGGCATGGGAGAAGATATCTGCAAATTGATAAGACTTATAAATATCAAGAAACAGGGCTGGAGATACGACTCATGTACTGGCTGCTCTTGCAGTGGACCTGAGTTCTCTTCCTTGCACCCGTCAGGTGAATCAGGGGATCTGGTGCCCTCTTCTGGCCTCTGCAGGCACCTGCACTCACAACCATATACCACAGAGACACACACATACGCGAAGTTTAAAAATCTAGCTGGCTGTAGTGACACACACCTGTAACTACAGCACTCCAGAGACTCTGTGAGTCTGAGGCCAGCCTGGTCTACATAGTGAGTTCCAGGATAGTCAGGCTATACAGTGAGACCATTCTCGAAATAGCAGCAGAGTCGATGGTGCCGCTTGCCCTTAATCCTAGCACTCAGGAGACAGAGGCAGGCCGATCTCTGTGAGTTCAAGGCCAGCCTGGTCTATGAAGCCAGTCCAGGACAGCCAAGGCTACACAGAGAAATCCTGTCTTGAAAAACCAAAAAGAAAAGAAGAAGAAGAAGAAGAAGAAGAAGAAAAAGATATGCCTAAGTGGGAGAAGGAGCACTCTCCTAGTAGGGCTAAGCCTGATCCCTCCAACATAAAATAAAATGTCACGTGTGGAGGCACATGCCTTTAACCAAAGCACTCAGAAGAGGCAAGGAGGCAGGTCTCTGTGAATTCAAGGCCAGCCTGATTTACATAGTGAGTTCTAGGCCACCTGAGCAACATTCTGAGACCCTGTCTCAACAGGAAACAAACCAGCAAGCAAATAAATGAATAAAGACGTGGCAAGCATGGTGGTGCACATTGATAGTCCACGCACTTGGAAGCATAGGCAGAAGGAAGGCCCAAAACCCAAGGCCAGCCTGGTCTACCTAGCGAGCTTCAGGCCAGCCAGGACTACACAGCAAGGCATGTCTCAAAGTAAAAATTTTCAAAAGACGCTAAGAACTAAGCATTGCCATGACCAGCAGGGTGAGTCCGTGGGTGAGGCACTTGCTGCTGAGCCTGGTGACCTGTGTGATCCCCAGAGCCACACATTGCAGGGAGAGAACCAACTCCTTGCATGCTGTCCTCTAACTTTAACAGGCATGCCACGGGGACACCGTGGTGCACATGCTCATGCACGCCCACGTGCACACACACACACACACACACACACATACACACACACAAATAAAAAAGTGTGACTGTTTTCATGAGAATAGAGTGTTTCTAGCTTATGAAAAAAAAGGAACCTTCAATATATGTCTACCAGGTCTCTACGAGGCCACTTTTAGGATATGGCAGCTTCTCACAATAGTAAACATGGACTCTGAATATGAGTGGGTGGTACTTGCCGAGCATGTGTGAGGTCCTGGGTTCCATCACCAACACTGTAAAAAATTTATAGACATGTATGTGTGTATACACATATGCATACAACATACATAGTGTACATTATATATACATTAAAGTTAGCATATACAAAGCTGTGGCCTCACTAAACCTTTTCCCAGAGCATTATTCCTAGTAGCCATAACGATGCACAGATGCTAATACAAGAGCAGGAACCGGGGAGAGGGCTCACAGTAAAAAAGGTCGCTGTGCAAGCACAAGGACCTGAGTTCTGATCCCCAGACCCCATCTAAAAGCTGGGCACAGCAGCATGCATCATCGGTCACACTGCCACACTAGGCAGGTTCAAAGGTCAACCAGCCAAGCAAAGGTTCAGCGAGAGAACCTGGCCTCAGAAAATGAGATGAAGGGGCTAGAGAAATGGCTCAGAGCTTCCCCAGAGCACAGCATGGTGGCTCACAGCTATCTGTAACTACTTCCAGGGCACCCACGTCCTCTTCTGACTGGCGGTGGGGGAGGGGGGACAACACACGACCAGGCACACATATGGTACACAGACATGCATGCAGGAAAATACTCACATTTGAGAAATAAAAATAATATAAAAATTAAGAAAAAGGATGGCTGGGCGTGGTGGTGCACGACTTTAATCTCAGCACTCGGGAAGCAGAGGCAGGCAGATCGCTGTGAGTTCCAGGACAGCCTGGTCTACCAAGTAAGTCCAGGACAGCCAAGGCTACACAGAAAGACACTGTCTCAAAAAGGAAAAGAAAAGAAGTAAAAGTTGGGTGTGGTGGTGCACACCTGTAACCCCAGCACTCGGGAGGCAGAGGCAGGTGGATCGCTGTGAGTTCGAGGCCAGCCTGGTCTACAAAGTGAGTCCAGGACAGCCAAGGATACACAGTGAAATCCTGTCTCACACACACACACACACACACACACACACACTCTCTCTCTCTCTCTCTCTCTCTCTCTCTCTCTCTCACTCTCTCTCTCTCAAAAAAAAAAAAAAAGAAAGAAAGAAAGAAGGAAGAAAAGAAGTGGAAAAGCAGGAGCCACATAGCAGCTCACAACCATCTATAATGAGATCTGGTGCCCTCTTCTGGTGAGCAGGTGCACATGCCTAGCTTCCATGTGGCTGCTACGGACTTGGCCATCTTCTAAGTCCCCAACTTAACATCTTGTTTGTTTGTTTTTGTTTTTCAAGGCAGGGTTTCTCTGTGTAGCCTTGGCTGTCCTGGACTCTCTTTATAGACCAGGCTGGTCTTGAACTCACAGCGATCTGCCTGCCTCTGCCTCCTGAGTGCCGGGATTCAAGGAGCGTGCCACCACGCCCAGCTCCGAGCCTACCATCTTAACCATTTCTCTTAGAGTGCTGGGATCCATGCCTGCCAAGCACAGGCCCTATCACTGAGTACACACAGCACCAGAGTCCTTTTGAAATATTTTCAGCACAACTGGCAGAAACAGTGACTCTTTCTGCAATGTCACTCGAAACAGGACTCTGTACCCATAAGCATTAGCTCCTTTACCTACCTCTCCAGCTACCCAACCACTTCTCAATTTTGTGTCTCTCAGAATTAACCAAGTCTAGATACACACAGTCATATAGTGTCTTTTTCTTTTTTCTTTCTTTTTTTTTTTCCTCCCTTGTTTGTTTGTTTGTGTTTGTTTTTGTTTTTCAAGACAGGGTTTCTCTGTAGCCCTGGCTTTCCTGGAACTAGCTCTGTAGACCAGGCTAGCCTGGAGCTCACAGAGATCCACCTGCCTTTTTGTCACTGACAAAAGCTGACAGAAAGTATTTAAAGGGGAAGATGTGTAGGCCTTTAATCTTAGCGCTTGGGAGGCAGAGGCAGGCAGATCTCTGAGAGTTCCAGACTAGCCATGGCTGCGTAATGAGATCATCTCAAAATAAAAGGAAGGGGAGCTGATTTTGTTTCACAGGCTTAGAAGCTTTAGTCTACAATCTGCTAATTCCACGGCTTTCAGACCGAGAGTGAGGCAGAAACATCACCACAAAAGGAAATGGAGGAAGAAAGCTGCCCACTTCAGCCAGGAAGCAAAGAGGAGTGTTCAAGGCTCAGTGCCAAGAAGTCAGCACGAGAGACCTGTCCCGTTGACCTGCTGCCTCCGTGGAGATCCTTAGGCACCGATTAGGTCTGAGCCCTCAAGACCCAGTCATCTCTAGAAACGCCATCACAGATCCATGCCTTCCTGTTCTCCTAGGTCTCTCTCAGTCCAGTGAAGCCGACAGGATCAACCATCAGAACAAAGCCTAGTGGTCCACACCTGGAGTTGCATCATGAAGGAGGGTGGGGCAGGAGGACCGGCCTGCACACGTAAGCAGTGGTCAGCCACCACAGCGAGCTCTCAAGTCTCCACTCCCTCAGCGTGTCATTCCTGCTTTCGTTTTTGCTTGCTTTTTTTTTTTTCATTTTTTAATTTTGGTTTTATGAGACAGTTTTTCTGTTTTGTTTTTGTTTGGGGGGTTTTTCTGTGTATCCCTGGCTGTCCTGGACTCACTTTGTAGACCAGGCTGGCCTATAACTCACAGTGATCCTCCTGCCTCTGCCTCCCAAGTGCTGGGATTAAAGGTGTGCGCCACCACGCCTGGCTATGTTTCAGTTTTTCTTTTCTTTTTTTCTTTTTAATGATTTATTTGTTTATTATTATGCATACAGTGCTCTGTCTGCATGTACACCTGCACACCAGAAGGGGGCATCAGATCACATTATAGATGGTTGTGAGCCACCATGTGGTTGATGGGAATTGAACTCAGGACCTTTGGAAGAGCAGTCAGTGCTCTTAACCACTGAGCTATCTCTCCAGCCCCATAGTTTTTTTGGTTTTTCAAGACAGGGTTTCTCTGTGTAGCCCTGGCTGTCCTGGACTCACTTTGTAGACTGGGCTGGCCTCAAACTCACAGCGATCCACCTGCCTCTGCCTCCCAAAGCACTGGGATTACAGGTGTGCGCCACCGCGCCCGGCTTCTATTTCTGACTTTTGATGACTCTACAGCATTCGAGCACTCTAAGATGTACATCCCTCGGCTACAGAGAAGCCTAAGACCTTTCTTGCAGATTTGCTTGTTTGCAAGTCCCTTTGGGCAAACCTTCTATGAGGAACTGTGTTATTCCCTCACACATGTGCACGAGCCAGAATCCACACATGCGCGCAGCACATGCACACACACACATGTGCACGCATACACCCCACACCGCTGGTGCCAGGAGTTTAGGGAAGGATGAACAGTTAGCGCATTGAGAACTCCCCCATTGAGACAGGGTCTCCTGCAACTGAAACTGAATATACATACAGAGATGACCTTGAATGTCTGATGCCTCTGCTTCCACCTCCCAAGTGCTATAATTACAAGGTACATACATCACTAGCTCTACAAGTGACTTTTTTTTTTTTTTTGTAAATATTGATTGGCCATTTAGCTCTTTTTATTTGCTTGTTTGCTTTGAGACAGGGTTTCTCTGTGTAATCAGATCACATTATAGATGGTTGTGAGCCACCATGTGGTTGCTGGGAATTGAACTCAGGACCTCTGGAAGAGCAGTCAGGGCTCTTAACCTCTGAGCCATCTCTCCAGTCCCTCTACAAGTGATTTTTAACAATCTACATTCCATGAACTCTGCCTTGCCAAGGCCGCTCCTTCGCTGTCTCCTTTCTGTTGGGCCTGGGTTGGCCAATCACTGATGTTTCCTACCACTGCAAACACTGAGTACATATGAGGCTCTGGGTGTGAAAGAAATACCGTGACCAAGGTTCTCTTTTGCCCTTGAGCACACCATCGCAGTCCTTTGAGAGGCAGGGACAGTGTCACTTGACCAGAGCCCAGGGGTCAGGGTCACAAAGGTGCAGATACTCACCAGGAGAAGCCAGAGCAATGGAGCTTGTGTGCATTGTTTCCTGCCAAATACGAGAAATGGAAGCCTCCGGGGTTGAGGACCAAGGGGGTTAGATCGACCATGTGGCTGTAAAAGATGGAACAAATGAGACAGGATGTTAGCCTTGGGCCTATTCACAGCCTTGATGCAAGGATCCGTCCATCAGAGTCTAGACTCTGCCTTGGAATGAAATACAATCACCACCCCAAACAATGAGAATTAAGTGGTTGGGACAAAATAACCATCAAGGTGGGGCACAGTGGCGCACGCCTTTAATCCCAGCACTCAGGGAGGCAGAGGCAGGCGGATCGCTGTGAGTTCGAGGCCAGCCTGGTCTACAAAGCGAGTCCAGGACAGCCAAGGCTACACAGAGAAACCATGCCTTGAAAAACCAAAATAAGGGCTGGAGAGATGGCTCAGTGGTTAAGAACCTTGTCTGCTCTTCCAAACATCCTGAGTTCAATTCCCAGCAACCACATGGTGGCTCACAACCACTTACACTGAGATCTGGTGCCCTTTTCTGGCAATGCAAGCTCACAAAGCAGGCAGAACACCATATAAATAATAAATAATAAATAATAATAAGTAAATAAATAAATAAATAAATAAAATTGTATTAAAAAAACCAAAAGAAAAACCAAAATAAATAAATCAATAACCATCAAGTCTGGCTTCCAAGATGGCCCCCAATTTTTTTGTTTGTTTGTTTGTTTCCTTCAAGCTGAGTAAATCTCTTCTACCTCTTTGAAGTTGATGAAAGACCGGTCCAGTTTAACTTCACTTCAGACCTTGAAACATCCGGTTTCTCTATCTACAAGAAAGAAAGGAAAAACAGAGGGGACTTCCCCATGCAGACTAGCAGTCCTTCCTTCCACAGGAAGCAAGAGCTATTTCTGGGATACAGAGAAGATGATGGCTAGGAACTAAGGAAGTCCTAACCCTGAGGCAAGGGGAGGGCTTCCGGAGAGGGGACCCCTGAAGTGAGACACACAAAATAAACAGGAGCCCAAACACAAAGACAGGGGCAGAGTAGGGATGACACCCTGAGAGCCAGGAATGGGGATAAAGATGTGAGGAAAGTCTTCTTGTTCTTAGGGACATGCCAAGTCCATGCCAAGATTGCTGGCTCACAGAGGACAAGAGGTAGAGCATATGCCTTTCCCTTCCACTGTGGCCCCCGGCCAGGGTAGCCCCCTCTTATCTGTGTGACCTACTGCTAGTCCATACCCCAAGCCTGTCTGAGAGGAGCCATTCCGCAGAGACCTGAGAACCGAAGCCGCCCTCCCGGGTCTGCCTAGAGTAGAGCACGCCCCCACTGACCGGCTTGCCTGTCACTGGAGGGAAGGGGCCAAAGACCCTGGGCATAGTGTAGACAGAGGGCGATGCAGCCACTACAGAGGCCACAGTGGTGGCAGGTGGTGCCGGTGGCAGAGGCGCCAGCGGCAGTGACAGCGGTGGTGTTAACAGGGCTGGGGAGGTTGAGCGGTCTCGGAAGATGATGGGATCTGGTTTCTTTGGTTTCAGCTTCCTCCTCTTCTTCTTGGCATCTGCATGAAATACTTTAGTGATGCCTTGGGCAGTAGGATCCAAGGGTCTCTGCAGCTGAGGGCCACCTTAACCTCACCATCTTTCTGCCTCCCACCCCCAGGTTGCTGGTGTTATATGTACACAAACAGTTTTCGGGGTGCCTAGGATCAACCTTGGGGCTTCAAATGAGCTAGGTAGGCAAGAGCTCTGCTAGCAGAGCCTTCTATCAGCCTTTGCCTCTTACATGTGCAGCCGGATCCCGACTGCATAAAAGCAGGCAGCAGCCACGCCGAGATGTCTCACTTTAAGACCCGTATTTTAAAGGGAGTAATAGAGTGAACCAGGCCCTGTGGGCTAGCCTGTGGCCTCCCAGTCAAGGGACTGTGGACAACTGAGTCCATCAACACCAGCAAAGATATCCAGGCCCCACAGTGAGCCCTCAGCCTAAACCAGCCTCAGAGGCACAGAGGGGCAAAAAGGGGGTCCTGTTTTTTTTTTGTTTGTTTTTTGAGACAGGGACAGGGTTTCTCTGTGTGTCCTTGACTGTCCTGGACTCGCTTTGTAGACCAGGCTGGCCTCGAACTCACAGCGATCCACCTGCCTCTGCCTCCCAAGTGCTGGGATTAAAGGTGTGCGCCACCACTGCCCAGCAAGGATCCTGCTTTTATAAGAATCCATACTGAGGTTTTATAAAAGTGGATTCAAGGAAAGTGATGCTTGGGCAGGACCCTGGGCCAGGCCCTACTCCACTTTTAGGCCTTATGGACTGCATTGGGAATTTGGGGAGTACAGTGAATGTTAAAGCACTTCAAACATCCCTTCTGAAGACTTCCCTAGCTGGCTGTGCTGGTGCATGCCTGTGATCCCAGAGTTCAGGAGAGATAGGCAGGGCAATCAGGAGTTCAAAGCTAATCCCGACTACAAGTTTAAGGTCTTGTCAAACTATGAGGACGGACAAGATGGCTCAGCAAGTAAAGGCGCTTGCCACCAAGCCTGATGGCCTGACCTGTGGTAGAGCAAAATCTCTGCAAGCTGTCGTCAGCCAGCCACATATACAAAACAGCAAGTGTTTGAGCGTGCTCACAAACACACACACGCACACACACACATGTGTGTGCATACATACACACACAAATATATAAGTAAAATGCTTTAACATTTTTAAGAATTAGGGTTGGAGACATGGCTCAGTGGTTAAGAGCACTGTCTGCTGTTCCAGAGGTCCTGAGTTCAATTCCCAGCACCCACATGGTGGCTCACATGGGATCTGATGCTTCTTCTGTTCCACAGGTGTACATACAGATGGAGCACTCATATACATAAATAAATATTTGTAAAAACTATAAGAAATAGAGACAACAAAAGAAGAGGGGGTGGGGGGGGCCTCGGGAGCTGGCTCAGCTGGTAAAGCACTCACATCCTAAGCATAAAGGGCTGAGTTCAGATGCCCATTATGCACAGGCCATGGCAGCGCACACCTGTAATCCTGGTGTTCTGGGGATGGAGAGACTCTCAAAGCCCGCTGGACAGACAGCCTAACCCAATCAGAGCTTTGCATTCAGCGGGAGCCCTTGTGTCAAATACAAAGGTGAAGGATGAGGGCTGGGAGCCACGTGTGGTGGCCCATGGCTTTGTCCCAGGCAGGTGGGTCTGTGAGTTTGAGGCCAGCCTGGTCTACACAGTGAGTTAGTTCCAGGCTGGCCAGAGCTACATAGTAAGACCTTATCTTAAAAAAAAAAAAAAGTAAAATTAAGAGAGAGAGAGAGAAGAAAAAATATTAAGGGGCCAGCAAGATGGCTCACTGGGTAGAAGCACTTGCCATGTAAGCCTGACAACCTCAGTTGAGTCTCCAGATCCCACAGTGGAAGAACTGGCTCCTGCAAGTTATGCTCCGACCTCCATGTGCGCACCACTGCCCCAGGCGGGCACGCGCGCGCGCACGCACGCGCATATACACACACACACAATTTTGTTTTAGAGCCAGGTGGTGGCACACGTCTTTAATCCCAGCACTCTTTGGAGGCAGAGGCAGGCGGATCTCTGCGATTTTGAGGCCAGCAGTACTGTCTCAAATGAATTGTTTTAATTAAAATACATCCTAAAGCCAGGATTAAAGGGGCCTGCCTTGCCAGCTTCTCAGTAATTGGCCTGTAGATTCGCTAATCTTTTTTTTTTTTTTTTTTTTTGGATTTTTGGGACAGAGTCTCTCTGTGTAGCCTTGGCTATCCTGGACTCGCTTTGTAGACCGGGCTGGCCTTGAACTCACAGCAATCCACCTGCCTCTGCCTCCCGAGTGCTGGGATTAAAGGCTAATCCTGCTAGGAAGTGTGCTTTCCTTTCTGTCCAGGCTCTCTTTCCTGCTCTTCATTAAATCTGATCTGAAAGGACAAATACAACATGGAGAATAGGGGCGGACACCTTATCTGCACGTAAGATGTCACCGACCTGAGCTTAACATACACTGCAATGTGATGGGAACAACTGCTTTGGGCTCAGTGTCCCAAGGGTTGGCACCTTTCAGAAGCAAAGCCTCACCCTGAGAATACAGATGCACTCGGTGGATGCGCCTCTTCAGCTGTTCCAGGCGCTGATGCATTTCCAGGGCACCCATGCTGTTGCACTGGTTCAGTTCCCCCTGGACAGTGCAGACAAACTTCGCCTGCAATAATTATTGAGGAAAGGCGGGAAGCCACAGAGTCGCTTGCCTGCTCCATTCCCAGGCTTGGCACCCCTGGCTTCTGAAAGACCCGTTTGGCTGCCCTAGCCGCCAGTTAGATGACCTCCCCATCCATCCCTCAGCCAAAGTCCCACCCTCGAAGCCCCGCCCTAAGAAACCGCCGGCGGAGGTGGCGGCCTCCCGCCGCCCGCACCCAGAGGCAGGAGAGTAGCCCGCGCTGCTCGATCTCAGTCTGCTTGCCCTTGCGCACGACCCTCTCCGCCAGAGCTGGGTTGCGGTCCAAGGTGCGGAAGAGGCGGCGCAGCGCGCGCTCCGTGTAGGTCGCTGCTTGCCTCTCGAAGTCGTCCTCGGAGATGAGCTGGCAGAAGGTCACACTCTGGGGAAATTCGCTGTCGAACTCGTCCAGGACTTCCATTGGGGATGGATTGTGAGTGGGAGGCTCACTGTGAGTGGTGCTGCCTGGGGACGGAGCAACCGTCGGGACGGGGCAGGGCTCTCAAGGCAGGGCAACCCTCCCGAGGGCTAGGACTCAGGTGCCGAAAGGTGATGGAAGTCCTCTGGGGTGGGGGGTGGGGGGCCTCCAGGACGCACCCACTCTCTCCCTACAGCCGTAGTGCAGACTCCAGTTCCCCAGACTACCCACCCCCCGCCCGGCCTTCCCCTACGAGGAATACCCACAGAGGCAGGGGGCGGGGCCAGCACCAGTACACGTGACAATGCCCACCTCTCCAGGCATGCGCGCTGGCGTGCTCCAAACCCCCCTTGTCCCTCCCCCCAGCCCCACTCCCACCTCCGTGACCTCTGAAGGCACCAATCAGCCATGGCCCTCTCTCACTCTTCCGACCCTACCTTGCCAGTCTGCCCTGGTAACTGATCCTAGGTTCCGGTTCACTAGGACAATGTCCAGAAGGACTTCCCTCTGCCCCCAGAGGGATTTAGCTTTGGCTTTTGCACCCGCTGTTTCCTGTCCTACTCTGCAACATCACACACATTCCTCTCCAGATCATGTCCTGAACGCCCCTTCATGACCACTTTTTTTTTATTAATTTATTCATATTACATCTCAATGGTTATCCCATCCCTTGTATCCTCCCATTCCTCCCTCCCTCCCATTTTCCCCTTACTCCCCTCCCTTATGACTGTGACTGAGGGGGACCTCTTCCCCCTGTATATACTCATAGGGTATCAAGTCTCTTCTTGGTAGCCTGCTATCCTTCCTCTGAGTGCCACCAGGCCTCCCCATCCAGGGGACGTGGTTAAATATGAGGCACCAAAGTATGTGTGAAAGTCATACCCCACTCTCCACTCAACTGTGGAGAATGACCACTTTTTTTGTTGTTTTGTTTTCGAGCAAGGCCTCCTTGCTATATTGTTTCGGCTATACTAGAAATCACTTGTAGACCAGACTGAACTCCTCCTGTGTGACGGGATCAAAGGTTATGCCTGGACCCATGACCACTTTTGTTGTTGTTTTTGTTTTGTTTTGTTTTTCAATACAGGGTTTCTCTGTGTACCTTTGGCTGTCCTAGACTTGCTTTGTAGCCCAGGAAGGCCTCAAACTCACAGTGATCCACCTGCCTCTGCCTCTCCAAGTGCTGGGATTATAGGTATGCACCACCACGGCAGCTTCCCATGACCACTTCTTTGCTTTATGCCTTGATGCTGTCCTGTCTCTCCGCTCTTCCCTTTCTGTCTGTCTGTCTGTCTGTCTGTGTATGTGTGTCTCTCTCTCCCTCCCTCCTTCCCTCCCTCCCTCTCCCCCCTCCTTTCCGTAGTACTAGGGCTTGAACCCAGGACCTTGTGCATAGCAGACAAGTGTTCTACCCCTGAGCCATATCCCCAACCTTTGGCCTTTCACTCTTGCCCCTCCGCTACATTTCTGATGGTTGTCTTCACCTGCCTCTTGGACAGTCTTCCCCTTACAAACTCACAGATGTGACTTAGCCAAGCTGAGTCCTCTGAGGCCCTGCTCACCCCTGAGCTCCAGGCCCACACCCAAGATGGGTACAAGTAAGGTTCCTGCACATCTCGGGATGGATCTGCTGCACCAACTGCTGCTGGCCCACGTCTACCCTAACCACAAAGCGGGATGGATGCCATCTCCTCCTTCCCCACCAAAGCCGCCCATCAGGCCTGAGACCCACATATATATCAGAACAGTCCCCCTGTGGGTGCCAGGATTGCACAGCTGGAGGAGGGCTGAAGGTGAGACTGTCTCAACCCAGGGGTACAGGCTCCCAAAGCAAATCTGGAAGCCTGGGCTTCCTCTCAAAGAGACAGACTTGACCAGCTCTCACTAGGTTTTCATTTGTTTGTTTTTAAAGGGCAGGGGTGGGGGGAGGGCTTGAAACAAGATCTCACCCTTGCAACCCTAGCTGTCCTGGAACTTGCTGTATAGACCAGGTTGTCCTTGAATCCACCTACCCATGCCTTCCCAGTGCTGGGTTCAAAGATGTGGGCCACCCTCCTGCCCCCAGCTTCCCACTAGGTCTGGATGCTAAAGGTAACCCTGCAAGCAAAGGCGGGGTCAGGCGTCCTTAAACCTTGAGCTCCAGCCCTGCTGAACGCTGCTGCTGTGCCAGACACCTCCAGGCCCTCCTGCTCAGGACACACACTCCTGTCAAAGAGCAAGCAGGCACAGTTGGCAGCCTCTTCTGCAGGCTTCCTCTTCCAAGCCCATCTGTCCATCCCAAGCAGTACAGGCCTGCCGAGCCCCAAGCAGGAAGGCAGTGAGCACCCTGGAGTGGGGCTGTCTCTCTTTAGCTCAGGTGGCTTCTGGCTTCAGGGAAGGCCAGCCCTGTTCTTCCTGATACAGTCAAGGCTGGGCAAGGTACCAAAACCTCCTACCATGCAATGAGGTAAACATCTGTTTCCACAAGTTCCTGGAGTTCCTAATTTTTTGTGTTTTGTTTTGATTCTTGAGACAGCTTCAAATCTGAGGCCATCTTCTTGTCTTAGCCTACGGGCATGAGCTACCATACCTTGCATGGATTCCCCAATCTTTTTCTTCTTCTTCTTCTTCTTCTTCTTCTTCTTCTTCTTCTTCTTCTTCTTCTTTTTTTTTTTTTTTTTTTTTTTTTTTTTTTTTTTTTGGTTTTTCAAGACAGGGTTTCTCGGAGGCTGGAGAGATGGCTCAGAGGTTAAGAGCATTGGCTGCTCATCCAGAGGTCCTGAGTTCAATTCCCAGCAACCACATGGTGGCTCACAACCATCTATGATGTGATCTGATGCCCTCTCCTAGCCAGCAGGTGTGTTTGCAGGCAGAACACTATACATAATAATAAATAAATAAATATTTTTTTAAAAATACAAAAGACAGAGTTTCTGTGTGTAGCTTTGGCTGTCCTGGACTCACTTTGTAGACCAGGCTGGCCTCAAACTCACAGGGATCCACCTGCCTCTGCCTCCCAAGTGCTGGGATTAAAGGCGTGCGCCACCACACTCAGCTGCCCTTTGCCTTTTCTTTTCTTTTCTTTTCTTCCCCCCCCCCCCCCAGACAGGGTCTCTCTGTATAGCCTTGGCTGTTCTGGACTTCCTTTGTAGACCAGGCTGGCCTCGAACTCACAGCCATCCACCTGCCGCTGCCTCCCGAGTGCTGGGATTAAAGGCATGCGCTACCACTGCCTGGCTTCTTCTTCTTTTTTTAAATAAATTATTTTTATTTTGCATTCATTGGTGTTTAGTCTGCATGTATGTCTGTGTGATGGTGTCAGCTTTTAGAGTTACAGACAGTTGTGAGTTGCCATGTGAGTGCTAGGAATTGAACCCAGACCCTCCGGAAAAGCAGTGAGTGTTCTTGAGCCATCTCTCCAGCCCCACCCTTTGCTTTTTAAACATAGGGTTTCTCTGTGTAGCCCTGGATGTCCTAGAACTCACTATGTAAACCTTAAACCCAGCGATCCATCTGCATATGGCTCTCAAGTGCTGGGATCAAAGGCATAAGCCACCATGCCTGGTGGACTCCCCCATCTTAACTGGGGCAGGGGAGGCAAGAGCTTGGACCTGGAGCCTTTTCAAACCTGGGGTCTCCCCTTTATACTAGTTCCAGCCTTGAACTATTATCCCCAGCATCCACCTTTATCCTCTTCGATGCCAACACTTACCCTTTGGCATCTCAGGTTCCTCGGGCGGGCGGGGCCTGAGTGAGTAGCAAGCATGGTGGGTGGGGCCTGACAGATGCCCTTTCATCATTGCACTGCTTCCCAGGGGACCGCAGTAGTGCAACAGGGAAAGAGTGTCCAGCAAGCCTGCTTAGTGTCTCCGGGTGGGGGGTGGAGACCCAGAATACATGCTCGCCTGGGCGGGGCCTCTGCCTGAGCAAAGGGTGCCCTCTGACCCCAGAGACAGAGGCCTGACCAAGAGTCTCAAGTTTCTATGGAGAAGAGAGTAAGTTGAGCAGGGGGAGGAAGGGCCTGCAGGCCTGAGGGGCCAGGCCTGGGAAGCGGGGATTGTCGGCGGGGAGGAGGGCGAGGAGGAGGCGGTCTCTGAGGCTGGTCCCAGATGCTTTGACAATACCATTGCACTGCTTCTCAGAGCACAGTAGTGCAACCTAGTCAGAGCACCTGCGGCCAGCAGAAAGGCCACGCCCCTAATTACACGCAGGGCTGGAAGTTCCAACACCAGGGCCTGGAGCACACGGAGGGTTTTCAGCCGGGATGTGGTTCTCGGGTCTTAGGAACCTCGGGGCATCCAAACTTTGCCCACTAGGATTCTGATTCGGGTGAGACACTGCCAGGAGAAAGCTGAGGGGTGTGCACCTGAGGGGGGCCCCCACACAAAGGACAGGGACCTGTGCTCCGTGGGGCCCCCTTGCATCCTGCTCCAGCCAGGAGCGTAAAATAGAATACGAGGGGTGCTTCAGCCCCAGCAGGTGAGGCCCTTGGAGCCCCCAGCCCCAGCCCTTGGTCCGTTCCCCCACTATGAGTTTTGCATTCTGTCCTAACAGCCGGGGTGGGGGTGGGGGGCAGAACGAGGGCTTTCTGCCATCTGGAGACCCCTGGCTTCACCGCACCCACACCCCCAGACCAGTTACTTACATGAAAAGACACCCCCTGTTCCCACGGCGGAGACAAGGTGAAGATTAGTGGGAGATCCTGGTCAGCGGAGGCCCATTCCTACACAGACAAGCCCGCACCTCGTGGCGCCCTCTCCCCCTGGGCTCCATCTTTAACCCCCTGACAGTCCGGAGGGCTGAGCCCCAGGCCTCAAGGCACAGGGCCAGCCTCATTGGCTTGCGCCAACACCAAGCTTCGACTCCTGCACACCTATTGGCTGCTGCTGGAAAGATTTCAAAATAGCCTCAGGGCTCCGATTGGCCAGGCGCCGAGTTTTGGCTCCACAGTTTTAACAATGAGTTCTACAAACACTTTCTCCTCATTCATAAGTAAGGAAAAAGAGTTCCCTGCCCGCCTTTTCCCGGCTCTCGCCGCTAGTACTGTGGCCCGTGCTCGCCACACAGCTCACCAAATTAGGGAGGACCCTGACGTCCCCGGGAAGTGTCTGAGCCTCAGGCCAAGCCAGCAGTTGAATAGGCCCTCGGCTGCTCACTACTGTGTATGAGATTTTAGAAAAGACTGGGGCCTTCCCTTTTCCTGTCCGACTTCACAGTGTCATCAGGAACCCTCCAGCTGGGCGGAGGAGGCCCTCGCACGCACGTGTGCGGGGTAAAAGCCTCCTGCGGGCCCTGAGACTGTGAACCACTCTGTATTTAAGTGAGCTTTCTGGGCTGATAAGTGCAAACGTTGGCACCATGTAGCACCCCAAACCTGAAAAGCTCTATTCAGGTGTGTGTTGGGGAAGAGAAAAAAAACAAAACAAAAACACTTTTGCAACTGGCATCTGTGCCTTCTCCTGCCTTATCCCCAGTTCAACCGCTGAGAGAAAATAGTTTTGAAACAGAGCTGGTTTCCGGTCACCAGGAACTTATATTGTCCACCTTATTTTACATTTTGCGTGTTTGGGTGCTTTGCCTGCGTGTCTGTGCCACCCGGTGCACGCCCTACTGTCCAGGGAGGTCATTAGGAGCTCCTGTCCTCTGGAACTGGAATTACAGAGGACTTTGAACCAGCGCACCGGTGCTGGAAATGGAGTCCGGGTCCTCTGGAAGAGCAAGCAGTGCTCTTAGCTGAACCCCAATCTCTTCAGTCCCTACGTCATCTTCTTTGAAAAAAAAACAACCAACCAAACGACTGCTGTAGCTTTTGGAGACAAGGCCCATTATGTACAGCTCCCTGACTGGCTGGGAACTCGCTGAGTAGATTAGGCTAGCCCTGTGCTTCTGTAGTAGAGTAGGCTAGTCCTGTGGTGCTCCTCCTGGGTGTTTCTCTGTGGTGCTAGGGATACAGTTACCATACTGTGCCTCTCCACACTGAAATTCCAGCACTTGTGGAGTGCAGAAAGGAGCTAGTAGTTCAGGATAGCCTGAGCTACAGAAAACGCTGTCTTTAAGAGGATGGGGCTCGCTGGAGAGAAGGCTCAGTGGCTGAGAGGGCTGGCTGCTCTTCCAGAGGACTCAGGCTCTATGCCCAGCATCTACAGGACGCCCCACAAGCACCTGTAGCTCCAGTTCCAGGGGTTTTGACACCCTCTTCTGATCTCTGAGGATACCACACTCATGTGTATATTTACACACACACATGGGTGTGCACGTGCACGCGCTTACTTATAGTTAGAAGTAACATTTAAAAGTTTGGCAGTGTATCCAAAGGTGATGCACACCTTTAATCCCAGAACCTGGGAGGCAGAGACAGGTGGATCACTATGAATTCTAGGCCAAGCCTGATCTACATTGTGAGTTTCAGGCCAGCTAGAAACCCTGTCTCAAAATAAATGTTGGTCACCAGGTGGTGGTGGTGCACGCCTTTAACCCCAGCGCTTGGGAGGCAGAGGCAGGTGGACCTCTGAGTTCTAGGCCAGCCTAGTCTACAAAGCGAGTCCAGGACATCCATGGCTACATAGAGAAACCCTGTCTCAAACAAACAAACAAACAAGTAAAAGCTTGCTAGTGGAAAAACCAGGGTCTTTTAGTGGCAGTAATAGTCCAAGACATAATTCCCTCCCCTCAGGATTCAAGTGACTGCAGCTTTTCTCTCACCCACACACTTTCTTTTTTTGTTTTTGTTTGGTTTTTTGTTTTTTGAGACATGGTTTCTCTATGTAACCTTCGATATCTTGGACTCGCTTTGTAGACCAGGCTGGCCTTGAACTCACATCAATCCGCCTGCCTCTGCCTCCCGAGTGCTGGGATTAAAGATGTGCACCACCACGCCAGGCTTGTCCCACACACTTTAATAAAGTCAATTTATCTCTCAAGTCCATGTGTTCTCTGTTCTCCCCACACTACTCAAAGTCCCTTCTAGCCAACTGTCATGCCAGCCTCTTGGGGCTTTTTTGTAAATAATTTTTTTTATTAATTTATTCTTGTTACATCTCAATGGTTATCCTTGTATCCTCCCATTCTTCCCTCCCTCCCATTTTCCCCTTACTCCCCTCCCCTATGACTGTGCCTGAGGGGGACTTATTCCCCCTTTATATGCTCATAGGGTATCAAATCTCTTCTTGGCCTCTTGGGACTTTTTTCTGGCCCTCAGAAAATCAACACTTTCTGTGCCCAGCAGTTCCCTGAAATCCTTATGGCCCCGGCAGCCAAGCCCAGGAAACCTGTCATTCCTTCCGCCACCTCTAGAGGCCACACACGCACCACTAGAGAGCTGTCAGCCTGCTTGATGGGCGCCCTCCTGTTGCCTGGGCTCCCGCTTTCCTTATTTAAACATACACCACACTGTGTGCGCTATTTTATCTAATTTTAGTGCTGGAAAAGGACTTCATGCCTTGTACATGCTAGAAAAGCTCTACTCATATCCTCATGAACACCAAGTACCAACTGTCCCACAACTCAACCCCGGAGCCGTCTATTTTTGCCTTTAAACTGTAGAACCCTAACTACCCAGATTGGGTGGGGTTTTTTTTGGAGCGGGAGGGAGGTTTCTTCCTTTGAGATGTCTTTTGAGGTGCCCTTCTTGATCTCTTTTTAAAAATTACATGTCTGTATGGGAGTGTGCACACATGTGCAGGGGCCCACAGGAGTCAGAGGAGCATGACATAGGTGCTAGCCCTCTGAGGGAGGAGAATGTGCTCTAACCACTGAGCCACCGCCAAGTCCTCTGCTTTCTCTCTTTAGGGCCTTGGAAGGTCCTAGTGGGGGCCTGGTGCCATCAAGCGTGTGGAAAAAGGCCAGGCATGGTGGCGCATGCCTTTGTTTTGGGGACGGTTTTTGTTTTTGTTTTGTTTTGTTTTAATGTTTTTTGAGACAGGGTTTCTCTGTGTAGCCTTGGCTATCCTGGACTCACTTTGTAGACCAGGCTGGCCTTGAACTCACAGTGATCTGCCTGTCTCTGCCTCCTGAGTGCTGGGATTAAAGGCGTGTATCACCAAAACTCTCGAGGCAGACACAGGCAGATTGATGTGAGTTTGAGGCCAGCCTGGTCTACAAAGTAAGTCCAGGACAGCCCAAGGCTACACAGAGAAACCTTGTCTCAAATACAAAACAAAAAAAGGTGGGGGGCGGGGGCGGGAAAGCATGTGGGAGCCTGAGGTATTAATTTCCAGTAGATAGGCAGAATCCTCAGCTGGCCTGTGGTCAAAGATAAGTCTCAGCTGGGCATGGTGATGCACGCCTTTAATCCCAGCACTCAGGAGGCAGAGGCAGATGGATCACTGTGAGTTCGAGGCCAGCCTGGTCTACAAAGCAAGTCTAGGACAGTCAAGGCTACACAGGGAAACCCTGTCTCAAAAAACAAACAAACAAACAAAAAAAGATAAGTCTCAAGACTGCCACAACCACAAGAGTGGAGACCTGGACAAGTTATGAGAGGACTGAAGAACTTGAGCCCCATCCCAGTTGGCAGGGGCCCTAGGACCAAAGTCACTCAATAGAATAGTTAGTTGCCTAAGTGGCCAGGCATGGTGGCGTTTGCCTTTAACACCAGCATTCGTGAGGCACAGAAGCAGGCGGATGTCTGCAAATTCAAGGCCAGCCTTGTCTACAAAGCAAGTCCAGGATATCTAAGACTACACAGAGAAACCCTGTCTGGGAAAATAACAAAAAAAAAAGTTACCTAAAATCAACTCCTGGGAACTGAGGTCAATTGCTATGAGGTCACTGTACATGGAAGTGTTATAATGCATGGACAAGCATCAAAAAATAAATAAATAAATTGATCCCAACACTCAGAAGGCAGAGGCAGGCGGATCTCTATGAGTTCAAAGGCCAGCCTGGGGTATTACAGAGAAACCCTGTCTGGAGAGAAGAAAAATTTTAAAGGTGGGAGATGAGGAGCAACTACACAAGAGTTGTTTTCTGGCCTCCATACATGTCCTGAGGCACAGGTACCAACACACACACAGCACATGTCCTGAGGAACAGGTACCAACACACACACAGCACATGTCCTGAGGCACAGGTGCCAACACACACACATCACATGTCCTGAGGCACAGGTACCAACACACACGCAGCACATGTCCTGAGGTACAGGTACCAACACACATACAGCACATGTCCCTGAGGCACAGGTGCCAACACACACATACAGCACATGTCCTGAGGCACAGGTGCCAACACACACACAGCACATGTCCTCAGGCACAGGTGCCAACACACACATACAGCACATGTCCTGAGGCACAGGTGCCAACACACACACAGCACATGTCCTGAGGTACAGATGCTAACATACACACATCACATGTCCTGAGGCACAGGTGTCAACATACACACACAGCACATGTCCTAAGGTACAGATGCTAACATACACACATCACATGTCCTGAGGCACAGGTGCCAACACACACACAGCACATGTCCTGAGGAACAGGTGCCAACACACACACGTCCTCAGGCACAGGTGCCAATACACACACAACACATGTCCTGAGGTACAGGTGTCAACATACACACACATCACATGTCCTGAGGCACAGATGCTAACATACACACATCACATGTCCTGAGGCACAGGTGCCAACACACACACAGCACATGTCCTGAGGTACAGGTGTCAACATACACACACAGCACATGTCCTGAGGTACAGATGCTAACATACACACATCACATGTCCTGAGGCACAGGTGCCAACGTACACACATCACATGTACTCAACTAGTAATAAAAAATTATTTTATTGAACAGTTTGGGGCCAGGTGTGGTAGCACACGCCTTTAATCCCAGCACTCAGGAGGCAGAGGCAGGCGGATCTCTGTGAATTCCAGGCCATCCAGGGCTACATAGTGAAACTGTCTCAAAAAACAAAAAAGAAAGAAAGAAAAAAAAAAAGGTTGAGCAGGTACTTAGAGACAGGTGAGATGGTAACCTGGACAGGCATGGCTGGCACCTTCGGGTCTTCCCCAGGGCTGCAGCAAAGGTAATCACAAACCAACATTCTGTAATCGTCAAGGCACTTGAGGGCCCCTGCAGTCTCCCGGCAGATGGCCCTGCGGATTCTCCTCCCGCCCGGCTCTCAGAGTTCATCATGACCTGTGGAGGCATCTGTGCCAGGCTTGATGAAGATGCCTTCCATGGCCTTCCATGTGTTGTGAGCGCTGGCGCTAGACATGCCGCTCACCTCGTGCTGCCCGCGGATGGGGTTGCCGTACTGCTCGCCGGTGACCGACAGGAACACCGAGGTGCCCACGTGCTGGAAGCGGACACTGGCCTCACGTTCCCAGTGCTGCGCAGAACACCGTACTGTCCACAGGTCCAGGTCGTCACCCTCACCGTCTTCACCAAAAGCACTCACCTCCTGAGAGCAAGGTACGCACAGCAGTCACACTCGGGCCACAGACGCCCCCCTTAGCCGGCATGCCTAGCAGGAATATTTGCGCCTAGTACCCTGGACCTCTGATCCTCTCCCTGACCTTCAGCACCCACAGAAGTGGAATTGGACATCAAGAGTCCCACCCTAGCCAGATGCGATGGCAACACGCCTTTAAGCCCAGCACTTAGGAGGAGGTACAGGCAGGAAGATCTCTGGGTGTTTAAGCCAGTCTGATCTACATAGTTCTAAGACAGCCAGGGCTACTTGGTGAGAACCGGTCTCAAAACAAAAATTTAAAAAAGATCCCTACACGTTGTAGGTTCTTCAGGCATATAAAGCCTCTTGTATCAGTCTGTGTAGTAGCCACTGGCCCCTGCAACTAAAGCCTCCTCTCCACGGGCACCCTGTGCTAACCTGGTAAAGCCCAATGCCTCGCCCCGCCCCCCACCAAGTTCCTCAGCCAGTGGCCAAGTTCCCTAACTCCACCATTTCCCCCCTGAAATTTAAATGCTGCCCAAAGCACTGTCAGTGAATTCCCATGCCCATCCCAGGCCAGCTGCAATGAGCCCCGCGCTTCAGCAGGAGTAGGGTCTCTTCCACAGCGGGGAAGGAGTCGAGGGAAGCCTGTGAGTTTCTCCTCCCGGCAGTTTCCTATTGCTTATCTGTTGTGTGGGTGCCCCTCTGTGTCCAAATAGGAGCTAGTCACGCTGACATCTCTCAGTCATCTCCTTAACTCAGGGGTGGAAGTTCCTGGGGACAGGACCCAGAGCAGAAGCCCCATAAAGTTCTGAATAGAACCCCCCCCCCCGCCTTGACAGCAGCTAAGCCTGAGCCGCTGCCCTCATACCCCTCCCGCTGCCATTTGGGCTCCGGGCCCCACGCGGCCTCGGCGCGGGGATCGGGGTGGAGGGGGGCTTGCCTGGTTGTTGGATAACGGAGACGCGAAGTGGTGCGTGTGCAGGTTCTTGCCGGTGAGCACGTGCGTGAGCCGCACAGCCTGCCCACAGCGCACCGGGAGCCCGCGCGGGCACCCGCCCTCCGAGCCTCCGCGAATCCGCCAGTAACTATTGGCATCGTCGGACGCCTCCACGCCGGTTACCGACTGTTGGCCGCTGCCTGCAGAGGGACAGCCCACCCCACCCGTGGTCTCTGTCAATCACAGATCTCCGGACCGTCGTCTTAAACACTAAAAAAGTCCCCCCCCCCCGCAACTTCCCCCATCACTCCAGGATCCCAAGAGCTCACCCCAGCCCAGGCCGGACCCTCAATCCCGGTGGACCCTCATCATCATCCTCAGTCCCCGGGGCTTGCCTCTCATGACCCCGCAAACGAGTCCACGACTCGCAGCCACCTGGCTCCCTCCCTGACAGCCCACAGACCCCGCTAGGACCAGCTGGTCCCGGTCACTACCCCGCCCCCCGCCCCGCGCACCGGATCCGTATTTGATGTCGTGTGAGTGCAGCCGCACTTTGTGGTAGGTGTTCAGCAGCTTCAGCACTGACCCGCAGGTCACGAACCCCGCGCTGGCCTTGGACGCGCCACCGCTCCGCACTGACAGCACCAACAGGAGCCCCAGCAGCGTCGGCCCCGCCACCCCGCCGCGGCTCGCGCCCCACATCCCGCCGGCCGGCCCGACTCCAGCCGCTCCGGACTTCTGCGCTTCCGTCCTCCACACGAGCCAATCCGGCTCTGACAGCGCCCTCCCGCCGCAGCCAATCGCCTGCGCGCGCGCGTTCCTCCTGCGCCACTATTGGGTCCAAGGAGGGTCGCTGGGCGGGGCCTGGAGACACCAGGAGGGTTTTGACCGGTCCACGCTTCCGAGGATCGGCCAATAAACGCCAAGAGAGCAGGGGCTGCGGCGACTAGCTCGGAGAGGCCTGTGAGAGGCGCACGCCGGGACCGGTTTCCTCTAGTCACTTGGCTCCGAGTCAAAGATCCTCGGATGTGGGTTCTGACCCCTGGGCCTCTAAACTTCAGTTGTGTGTTCCTCCACCTCAGACCCTGGGCGGAAAGCTACAGGCTCTTGTGTTAATCACTAGAGTCTATGGTCACAAAGTGGACGGATCCCAAAGTTACTGAAATCTCCTAGCCCCAGGAGTTAATCAGATTGGAACTGAATCACCTCAGCTCCTGGACACCCTCCTCCCCCACCCCCCACCCCCACCCCCCGGTTTCTAAATTCCCTTAGCCATGCAAGCTACTTTGGTTATTTGGTGGCAGAATCCCAAGGTTGCTGGATGGGTCACCAGAAGACAGATGGAGGCTCTCATAATGTATCTACTCTTATGTTGGGCATCCACGGAGAAACTGCCTCCGGGCTACTTTACTAAGAGGCTGATAAAGTCTTTACCTGCATCATTAGCTGGCTACTCAGTAACGCTCATGTTTAGGGCCGCAGATGTAGCTCAGTTGGGAGAATGGCTGTACCCAGGGGTTCGATCCCTAGCAAATCAGCCCACAAGTAGTGGAGGCCGGAAGTTCAAGAGGAAGCTTGAGGTCATCCTCCTAGAGAGTTGGTGGCCCACCTGGACCACAGGAGACCCTTTCTCAAAAAATAAAAAACATGCATGGTATTGGTACATGCCTTTAATTCCCACATTTAGGAGGCAGAGACAGGTGGATCTCTGTGAGTTCGTGGCCAGCCATTCTACAAACCAAAGCCAGGATAGCCAGTGCTACTACACAGAGAAACCCTGTCTCGAAAAACCAAAACCAACCAACCAAACAAAAAACTGGGGCTCGCCTGTAATCTCAGCGCTCAGGGAGGCAGAGGCAGGCTGTGAGTTCAAGGCCAGCCTGGTCTATAGAGCGAGTCCGGGACAGCCAAGGCTACACAGAGAAACTGTCTCAAAAAACGAAAAAAGAAAAGAAATGGTAAAGCAGGAGAGTGCACATCTGTGATGCCGGCCCTTGGGGGCTGAGAAGTGCTCCCACAATTCACACAGGTGGGCTGCTGTGTGTTCAAAGCTTGCCTGAGCTACAGAGGGAGACTGTGTTTCAAAAATAAATAAAAATGAAGCCAGGTGTAGGCCAGTGTGGTCTACAAAGCGAGTCCAGGACAGCCAAGGCTACACGGAGAAACCTTGTCTTGAGAGGGGGGGAAAAAAAAGAGGAGTCAGGGTGGATAAAAAGAAAGAAAAGGAAAAAAGTATTCTAGGCACAGCCAGGAAAATTAACAGTACAGTCTAAGATGCCACAAAGATGCCTTAGGGGGAATGTCAGCAGATAGCTGAAACGTGCTGTGTCTAAGGTAGAACTGCTGTCTCGTCCCTCAAACTGCTCCTCTTCAAATTGCCAAGGCTCAGAAAAAGGCAGCGCCTACCACTCGTCAACTGCCCAAGCCAAGCTGAGGGTTGACAAGATGGCTCAATGGATAAAGGTGCTCACTGCAAACCAGGCAGCCTAAGTTCAGACCCTGGCACCTGCATACTGGAAGGAGAAAACACACACACACACACACACACACACACACACACACACACACAGAGAGAGAGAGAGAGAGAGAGAGAGAGAGAGAGAGAGAGAGACAGAGACAGAGACAGAGAGAGACAGAGGAGAGAGAGAGATTGATTAATTAATGTAATAAAAATTCTAAAACCTGAAACTTTAAGGGCAGTGGTGGTGCACACCTTTAATCCCGGCACTTGGCAGGCAAAGGCAGGTGCATCTCTGAGTTCAAAGCCAGCCTGGTCTATAGAGTGAGTCCAGGAAAGCCAGGACTACACAGACAAACCCTGTTTTGAAAAACCAAAATAATAATAATAATAATAATAATAATAATAATAATAATAATAATAACAGCAACAACAATGAATAATAATAATAACTCTGATTTTTTGCTGTTTGTTGTATTGATGGGTCAAATGTAGTCCAGGCTGGCCTCAACTTCTATTTCTAGCCAAAGATAGTCTTGAGCCAGTGGTCCTCCTGTCTACCTCCTAAGGGCATCATACTAGTCGCACCAGCAGATTCCTCTTCTACTTCCACAGGATAGGATGGCTGTCTGTCCTACAGGGACTGATACAGTCTCCTCCAAGTCTCCCATCACTGCTCCAACCCAGGCCACCCACTCCTCTTCTGATACCTCCCACCACCGACTAACACATGGGCCTGCTTGTGCTCTGCTGGCCTCTGCTGCATTCTCTACACAGAACAGTGAAGGAAGCAGCCGTGGGCAGAGTGGCTGCCTAGCGTACATGAAGCCTTGAGTTCACAGAAACACAGTAAACCAGGCGTAACAGCACATACACTTGCAATAGGGATGGGGTGGGGTGGCAAATCTAAAATGAGATCTTTTTTTGTTTTGTTTTGGTTTGGTTTGGTTTTTCGAGACAGGGTCTCTCTGTGTAGCCTCGGCTGTCCTGGATTTACTTTGTAGACCAGGCTGGCCTCGAACTCACAGCGATCCGCCTGCTTTTGCCTCCTGAGTGCTGGGATTAAAAGGTGTGCGCTACCACACCCGGCAAGATCTTTTTAAAATGAGATCTTAAAATAAAATTTAAAAAATGTCATGGTGGTGCACGTTTGTAATCCCACCACTCACTCAGGAGACAGAGGCAGATGAATGCCTGTGAGTTCGAGGCCAGCCTGGTCTACAAAGTAGGTCCAGGACAGCCAAGGCTACACAGGGAAACCTTGTCTCAGAAAACAAACAATCAAAAAGTCCAAGGCTATCTTTGTACATGTGGAGATTTGAGACCACGTGAGACCCTGTGTTGGGGTCTGTGCAAGAAGAACAACAAAACAGCTATAGAACTCATGGAACACGGCCCACGAGTTAGCAAACCCACGATGGGTGTGTCTCCGTGAAGCATAACCCTGGGAACTACACATCCTGATGATGTCATGCTGTTATGGTGCATAGCTCTGCTTGTTACCTTTGTGGTCCTTATAATCCCCTTAATATGTGAAGTGTGTGAGTACTTTAAAGGGGGTCCCCGGCCCCTCACTGGGCAGTGTCACTGGCATACACAATAACAATGCTGATCTCTTTCAGGCATTGCTGCTGGGGCAGATTAATGATTCAACCACCACCTTTGAAAAAAAATCTACAAATGTAAACTGTTAACAATGATCACTACCCTTAAAAAGAATTTGGAAAAATAGATTGTTTGACAAGGCTAGGTAAAGACATTTTTGCTAGTGACTCTGATGTAAAAAAGTCTTAGGGAAAAATAGATTAATAAAGTAAGGTAAAGATGTTTTTGCTATTGGCTTTGACGCAGGAAATCTTAGGGGACAATTGAAGTTAAGAGAAAATACACTCTAATTTTACTGCTAGGGACTTTTTGAGGTTGGCAAAGCAAGGACAATGGCCCATAGCAGCATTGGCTGGTGACTGAGATGACGACTGATTTGCTTATTTTATTTTTCTGCCCTCAAATAAAACATATTAATGAGTAGATGAGCACCTTTAGGACTTAAAGTAGAAGTGGCTGGTTATTTTTTATATAGAAGTTTAGATTTGTGATTCTTTTAAGATCTTTATAGGATTACTTCTTACTATAATTGATTCCTTCTTTGTAACTGAAATTGCAGCCTGCCAATAAAGAAAAGCTGGCTGAGGAATTACCTTGCTTGCTTATACTCTGTTAATAGGCAACAAGTTTCTTAGGTACAAATGTATGTGGTTCTTGGAAGTAACGTGTTATTCATGTTTGTTTCTCACCCACACTATGTAATTTCGAGACAGGGTTTCTCCGTGTAGCCTTGGCTGTCCTGGACCAGGCTGGCCTCGAACTCACAGTGATCCGCCTGTCTCTGCCTCCCGAGTGCTGGGATTAAAAGGTGTGTGCCACCACCACCTAGCATGATTTTCTACGTATGTCCATTGTAATCATTTACTTATAGAGAAATAGAATATAAACATATTGTGATCTTTGTGCTGCTTGATTTTGTTGGGGTATATAAACTGTGAGAATAAGGATAAGAATGAGGATGAAAATAAGAAAACAATAATGCCAGGCGTGGTGGCACACACCTTTAATCCCAGCACTTGGGAGGCAGAGGCAGGCAGATCGCTGTGAGTTCGAGGCTAACCTGATCTACAAAGTGAGTCTAGGGCAGCCAAGATAACACAGAGAGACCCTGTCTCAGAAAAAAAAAAAAAAAAAGAAGAGGAAGATAATAATAAAAAGAAGCTTGTTGAACCCTACCTGAGTCTGTTGTTAAATGTGCGTGTGCATATTCGTATGTGCATGTGTGTATGTGTGTGTGTGTGTGTGTATGTTTGTGTGTGTGTGTTTCTCTCCTTCTTTCCCTTTCTTTTTTAGACACTTGCCACCATCTAGCCCCTGCTAGGAGCCATCAGCCCTAGCCTCAGCTTGCCCCCATCAGTGGAAGCTATTGCTGCTAACTATCAGATCTGGCCTGGAAGGTTGCCCTCAGAGAAAGTCGCCAGGCTTGCCAGCTAGCCAGCCAGCCAGCCACAGAATTCAGGTCCCACCTCAGTTTTCCCCAGCTGATGTCGGGGCTGCACTTTGACAACCCTGCCTCAAAAGAAGAGAAAGCAATGAAAGTTAATCTATTAACATTCTCTATTGCAATAAGAATCAGAGACAGCAAGGGCACAAACTCCATGACAGAGAAGAAACAGGCTTGCAGGCATTGCCAGTGTAGCCCTTTAAGTAACATAGCCCATCTTCCAGTGATACAGTAATCAGGTGAGCATACATCATTGGCTGGGGCGGAGGTGCTAGCAATGCTTCATTGCATGAAGAGGAAGGAGTTCCAGCTGCTAGCTGGACATATCCCTGGTTACCAGGCTAAGTGATTGCCTTGAGGATGGCAGAGGTGGTGGGTCGAAAGACAGAGAAAGGGAGGGAGGGAGCCTTACTCCTGTGGGCCTCAAGACTGAGATTTTGGGGTTTGAGCACATCAGGACCTCATTCTTTTTCCTTTTTCTTTTGCCCTCAAAGACAAGGTTTCTCGGTTACACAGAACCCTGGCTGTCCTGTACTCTCTTTGTAGACCAGGCTGGCCTCAATCTCACGGAGATCTGCATGCCTCTGCCTCCCGAGTGCTGGGAATAAAGGCATGTGCCGCCACGCCGGGCTCTCACTGTTGCACACGTTTCATGTGCCCCACATAATGCCAGGGAAGGAATGGGCTTACTAGAAAGGCAAGAGCAAGCAGGCAAGGAGCAAAAGCCTCCCTCTTCCCTGTCCTTAGATTGGCTTCCGGCAGAAGGCGTGGCCCAGATAAGATCACTGAGGTCCCGAGGTAGGTGGACTAGGGATCTCTTTGTAGTAGAGGTCATCATAACCCCGTGGGTCCTGTGTCTCATCGCCTGACCTTATTCCAAACCAGGACTGTAGTTAGGACAAACCAAGAGAGATTCTGACTGTTCTTAGTGATCACTGAAAAATGTGTGTAGATGGTAGGGTGGCCTTCGACTGACTGTTCTCCCAGAGTGTCTGCATACACTGACATATTCATAAACAAATCCGACTCCACAGGGAAACTTTGCTGTCCCTCTCGAGCCCAACCTATGTGTGTAGTGGTTTTGCCATGGGCTGGTTGGTCTTGACGAACTGTATGCACGTCAGAAATACACATTCACGGGGCTGGAGAGATGGCTCAGCACTTAAGAGCACTGGGGCTGCTCTTCCAAAGGTCCTGAGCAACCACATGGCAGTTCCCAACCATCTATAATGAGATCTGGCGCCCTCTTCTGGCACGAAGGCATGCACACAGGCAGAACAGTATATACATAATAAATAAATCTTTTTATTTTTATTTTTAAATACACTTGGCTCACTCAGGGCTTTCTCGGCTCCGTCCAGACTGGGATGCACAGGGACACCTAGGTGTCCTGAAAGGCTTGAAGAACCATAAGGTTGCCAAGTAGGGGATAATAATGTGGCAGGAAATAGTGGAGGAGCTCCGGGTTCAAAGCAGTCATGAAGCCTGTCACCAGGTGTTGTAGGACACTGTCTTCAACAGAGCCGTGACCACCTACAGGGCCCCTCAAGATTAAGCCCACTTATGTCCCGTCACAGAAGTGGAAGGACGCGTCATGTGGGAGCACAGTTACTCCTTCCCGTGCTCCCTTCCCAGCAGTCACTCTGCCCGAGGTGGTCCTGGTCTCTGAAGATACTAGAACAGTGATTCTCAACCTGTGGGTTACGCCCCTTTGCCATCGAATGTTTTCACAGAGGTTGGCTAAAACCATCTGAACATCAGATACTTAAACTATTATTCATAACAGTACAAACTTACAGTTATGAAGTAACAAGGAAAATAACTTTATGGCTGGGGTCACCACAACATGAGGAACTGTATTAAGGAATTTCAGGCGTTAGGAAGGTTGAGAGCACTTACACTGTCTTTACAATGTGGGGAACTGAAGCCTGGGTTGGGGTCTGTCTACGCAGCGTTGGCAAAGCCATGAATCATGTTGGGGGTGAGACATTTTTTGTGATGGAGCAGTTTGGGGGGGGGGGTCACTCACACTCCTGTCCATTCTCCTGTAGGCTCAATGAAGTTGTGACATCACCAAGTTGGACCCGGGTAAATCCCTTTGGTGTATCATTAGTGCCTGTCAGGGACGACTCACACACCGAAGATGCTAGGCAAGGGCGGGTACCCAGGTACAGGGAAAGAAACTCACACCAGGCCCACACAGCCATGTCCACAGACATGTAATTTATTCCCATTTGTCTCTTTGGCTCCCCTGATAACATTAGCAGAACTCCTCCCGAGCACCCAGTCATCCCGACCCCAACCCAGGACAGCGGCTGGCTGAGTGGCCAGCTACTTGGATGGGGCAAGAGAAGACAAGAACTGGATTGCTCCGGGTGACTTGCAAGTGTCTCACAGGGAGTCACTTAAGCTCCTTACAGTGAGATCCAACTCAGGCTCAGGCAGGGTAGATGTATGCTCACCCTCAGAGGAATCCTTGACTTCCTCCTCCTCCTCCTCCTCACTTCCTCCATCCTCTTCCTCCTCCTCCTCCTCCTCATTGTCCTCCTCCTCTTCAGTATTCACTACTTCCTTGGACTTGGAGGGCCTAGAGCCCATAGCACCACTGAGGAGCATCGTGGGCCTGTCCTCCGACAGGCTTCTGTTAGTCATCTGTTCCTGGCCTATCCCAGGATCCCCCCGAGGGCTGAGCAGCTGGCGGATTGGCAACTCAGGGCGGAGGGAGAAGCGGGGCTCTGTAGTCTGGTCCTGACTGGTGTCACCAGTAAACTTGGGTTGCGCAGAGTGGGAGTCTGTGCTGTGCTGGGAGGCGCTGTGGCGGGAGGCGCTGTGGTGGGAGGCTCCTGGCCTGGAAGTGTGCCGTATGGCCTGCCGTGCCAACTCGGCTTCTTCCAGCTTGCGCAGGAGACAGGTCCAGTTGATGTCCGAGGACAGACGGATGTGGGTGCCCTTCACCTTCTTGAAGCCCAGAATGATGTCCATGAGAACCTCAGTGATAGGAAAAGAGATGAAGCCAAGCTGCTTCTTGAGGCCTTCCTCAAACTTGTACTTGCAGACAAGCAAGGATACTGCCTGCTCAACCAAGAAGTTAGTGAGCTCCTCAAACCAGGGGTTTGAGATGTAGGACAGGCTGGACACAGATGAGATGGAGGGCAGAGGCTTCTTCTTGGTAAATTTGGTGTTGGGGCTCTGTGCAACAGGCAATGAGAGAAAAGGAGACTTTTTAACCCTTGTTGTTAGTCCTGCTGCTGCCCAGTGACCTCATACTGCTACGCCCTCCTTGGCAGCCATGCCAGTTCTCCTCCTCCTCCTCCTCCTCCTCCTCCTCAGAGACAGGGAAGCCACACTCATCCTGCTGAGATACAGACCTGCCCCATCTGCTCTGCTGTAACATTTGCTGCCCAGGCCTCACCTGTCCAGGTCTAGAGCAAGCCCTACCAGTCTGAAGAGAGGCTGTGCTCCTGCGAGCTTGCACACCAGCTTGTGATCCCTGACGATGGTAGCTTGAGAGATGTCCAGGGACCTCCAAGGGTCAGGCCATCTATGTCTTCATTTCCTGACCAATGTCCCCTTAACTGAGCAGAAAGACTAGAGAGTCCTACAGCTGGGTAAGCCGGACACTTGACCTTAGAATGCAGAATTGTGCTCTTGGCAAAAGCTCCTATGGGGCTGGATGTGGTAGCCCATGCCTTTAGTCCCAGCACTAGGGAGGCAAAGGCAGGTGCATCTCTGAGTTGGAGGCCAGCCTGGACTACACAGAGAAACCTTGTCTCAAAACCTCGCCAAACCAAACCAAACCAAACCAAAAGGCTCCTATCCATAAGAGCAGTGTAGGAGGGCCTGAGGCTCACATTTAAAAATACCTGACTCGCAGGCATGGGGATGCATGCCTGTGACCCCCAGCACTTGGGAGGTAGAGGCAAGAGCATCAGGAGTTCAAGATCACCCTCTACTATATAATAAATCTGAGACCACCCTGGGCAACATGACATCCTGTCTCAGGGGGGGAAAAAAAAAGCAGGGTAAAAAATAGCCTTTATTAGTCTTTGACAGCACCTGGATTGGTGGGCTAGAATTTCTAGTCCCCAGCAGCTTGTATTTACCCCCAGGAGATTTCTGCAATGCAGGACAAGAGATCTTGTCCTTGGGCACCAGCCAGTAACAGTAGCTACTAGATGTGGTAGGGAAAGGAGCCCTTTCCCCTCAAATGTTCCTCTAAGGCCTCCAGCCCTACTCTTGAGTCTACCTCCGGACACAGTGTAAGAGGGGGCGGGGAGAACACAGGGAACTGGAAATGGGAGGGAAGGTGGGGGCGGGAATCAAGATGATGCTGGACCGGGCCCCTGAGACGGCCATGGTAAGAAGCCACCTCTAGTGTGACCCTGGGGCTAGGCAGGGTGATGTGCAGACCATGAAGGGGCTGAGGAATCTGGTTGGAGCATAGGGCTATAGTTTGTTTCTGTACTTTAGGATCAGAGTGAGGGGACTCCTGCATGGAGTGAATTGAGGGGCTTCGAGCATTAGGTACTTCTGTAGGTGTCACCTTGAGCCTGAATCTGGTGGACATCTGGGCATTTGACGTGGAGGGGGAGCCCCGCCTGCTCTTGCTTTTTTTGCGAGCTGTCTTAGGGCTGGAGACTGTGGTAGGAGAGTCTTCCCTGTCCTCCCTGTCCGTGGGTTCGGACGCCTTAGAGCTGGGGTGCAGCAGATCGGAGGTCACAGGCAGCCCTGGGGTGGGCTCTGAGGCAACGGGGAAGAGGGGGAAACCATCGTGGCGGCAGGCATGGCTGAGCTTGTCCACAGCCTGGCTGACCACGCGCTGCAGGGCAGGAAAGAGGTGATGCTCAGCCAGGAAGTCCAGGGTACGATGAGGCTCCCTGAGCGAGCAGTAGGTAGGCAGGTTGAAGGATGCTGGCTGGCTCAGCAGTGACTTCATCTCTTTGTTCAACTCTTGTTTGAGGAACATCATCTCCTGTTCTCCAAATCGCAGCTCTGAGGTTTCAGGGGTGGCTGAGCAGGAGCCCCAAAGCCCAGAGAACCAAGACAGGGGCGGCTCCTGGGTCCACTGGCTGCTGGTCTGGCTACCCAGAGAGTCCCAGAGCAGAGAGTCCCTCTGGGAATTGGGCTGATACAGGCCTTTCTGCAAAGAGAGAAGAAGGCTGGGAAGTGTCCAACCAGGCCTAGCCCCAGCCCTCCCCTCCGCCAGCCTTAGCCACAGCACCAAGCCCCTCACCCCTTTGCTCTCCAGCTGTAGTAGCCTCTTGAGGTTTTTCTCAAGCAGGAGTTTGTCCCTCATGGGTGGCAATGACCCTATGCCTCGGGCACCTGGGTCACTGTCTTGGCTGTGGGAGTCCAGCCAGCCGGCTTTGACGCCGCTGTGGAAGTCAGACACGGAGCTGGAGCAAGATGGGTAGTTGTTTGGCTGTCCAGCGCACAGGGTGGGCTGAGCACGGTGCCGACGCACAGTGTTGGCTCTGGGTCTGGCTCGAGCCCGATGCCTACCACTTGGTATCTCCATCGGGTCTTGCACATCTATTAGCGGCACTCCAGCCTCTGTCTTCATGGCAGCCACACGCTCCGTTGCCTGCTCCACGACCGTCTGCAAGCTGTCCAGGACCTGACCCTCGGTGAGAAAATCCAGGAAGCTGCCGAACGCCTGAGGAGGCCGAAGGGGTTGCTGGTGCCCCTGGTGCTCTGAGCATCGGCTCAGTGATGGTAGGTATGGCACACGGCCAAGGTTGTAGGTCGGCCCCATTTCTGGCAGCAGATGCTTCTTGGGCATCTGCATTTGAACAGACAGGCTTGTCACAGAAGGCAGGACACTCTACAGGGGGTGAGGCGCTATCTCTGGACTCCTAGGGGGCTATGAGGAACTGGTTGGGACTGAACAATGGGAAAACTTTTTCTCTTTTTAGGTTTGTTGATGCTGGTGGTTGAGCCCAGCGGTCTTGGACATGCTATGCAAATGTTCAACCACTGAATGGCGTTTAATTTAAAAAAAAAACATTTATTTGTGGGTATGTGTACATGTGTGCCTCAGTGCAGGTTTGTAATTGGTCCTCTCCTTCTATTCTGTGGCTCTCAGAAATGGAACCCAGATTATCTTCAGTCTCAATGCCTTCACTCAAGTTACATTATAGAATCAGGTCCTCCTGGGTGGGAATCCCAGGTCTGCTACCCTCGGGCTGTGTGACAGTGTTCACAACAACCCTCCTTGAGAGCTTCTCTGCAATGAAGGGGTCTCTTAGGGTTGCCTGAAGGTCCCCAGTGCCTGTATTTCATATATGCCAAGCCGAGCTGGGAACCTGAAAGGGCAATTATGAGAGCCCCTTTCCGACTCTGCCTCCTTCTCTGTCTCTAGCACAGGCCTGAACTGTCTTCACTTCTGTGCTACACTTGAGGACTTGAGCCTGTGTCTCCAGCTTGAGTCCCCAGGCTGACTCCATACTCTTCTCAGGAACTCCTAGTCCACCCAAGTACTATCTGGGGGCCAAAGGGAGTGGGGAAGGAGTGATCAGGGCTCATCAGGCAGGCATAAGGGAAAGGCAAAGCTAGAATAAGGATTGCACCAAGTGCCCCGGTGACAACAACTGGAAATGAGAAAGCAGTGGGACGTGGTCCAGACACTAATGTTGGGTCAGCTGGACAAACTTACCGGAGCCATATAGGTGCTGTGACCACCCTCGTCATCAGCCAGATATCCCGAGTGGTGGCGGTACTTTGCCATGATGTGAGTAATTAAATTTGCTTTCTGCTTCCTTTCTCAGGTTCCACAGCACAGACGCAGACGCAGACTCGTCTGTGTGGGGCGGGAGAAGAAGTAAAGGTAGGTCCAAGCCTCCCTCGGCCCCTGCTTGGACCCGCCACTCATGGTTGCCTTCTGTTTGCAACTGTGTCTAGGTTGATGTGCGTGTCCAGACTTCCTTCTTTCATAGCAGAGCCGTGGAGCCCCCCCACCCACCCACCCCCACCTGCTTACCAGAGTCTCCGCTGTGCTTCTAGGGGTTCGCGCAGTCAGCACACGTTTAAGGACTACCGCACAGTGCACTGGAATCCCAGCCCCGCAGCATCCCAGGCTGCTCATTTACATACTTCATCCTGATTGGCCAGAATCTGGCCTCTCATTCACTCCGTTAGCCGACACAATAGTTGGGGGTGGGGCCCAGATTAGCTCCTCCCCCACCCCGCAGGTTTCCCCCCCCCCTCCCCCCCATCAAGGCAGCTAAGCAGTACTTGACCTCCGTTTATAGATTTGACTTGACTTTATTCAGGCAAGAGGTCTGGATCTGGGGCTTGTTTCCCTGATCCTCAGGGCGAAAGCCATAGCCTTAACCTCTGACACAAACGCCTCCTTCCTCAGCTCATTCCTGGTCTTTTTCTGAAACCTCTTTCCCTCATCTAGTGTGAACTAGCCAGCATCTTCCTTTACACACCTTTCTTTTTGAGAGCAGTGAAGTCCTGGTTTCCGCATAGACCTAGCTCCTGTGCCTGCTTTTTCTTGCTGATGTGGCTCAGCCCCTCATAAGCCCCTTCGACAGTGAGTCTTACATAAAATGTTCACAACATACTTTGCACCTATGGAAGCTCAGAATAAACTCACCTCTACCTTTTTCTTTCCCCTTCCATGCTAGAAAGTCCCAGCAGATTCTCAACAAGCCCATCTCCCACCGCCACAGTTTGTCCTGCGCATCTTTTTTTGTTGTTTTGCTCTGTTTTGTTTTCTCTGTGTAGCCTTGGCTGCCTCGGGACTCACTTTATAGACCAGGCTGGCCTCGAACTCACAGAGATCTGTCTGCCTCTGCCTCCCGGGCGCTGGGATTAAAGGCTCACGCCATCACCGCCAGGCTTGTTTTGCACAGAAGTCAAAGCAGTCAGCCATTATCTCTAATAACTCCATACTTGACACAAGAGGTGCTTAACTTAATAGTTCCCTCTTTTCAATCTGTAGTTCTCAGAGCCCAAGAGCCGCTTCCCAGAGGGGGCACAGTGGCCCGATGACATCTAATGGTTCAACAATCACTATGACTGGACAAAGCAGCGTTTATGCCAAGACTCTGGCTGAAGGGTTCTCTGAGGCTTCCAAGCCTTACAAAGCACCATCAGGTACTGTTACAACCAGACTGTATACTCTTTCCCCTCTGGTCAGGTAGGATAGAGGGAACGAGGGCACGGCAGGCTCCCGCTCTGATTCTCACATGAACCTTCAGGTTCCTTGGCTGTAAAACAGTAGTGAAACTACCAACAGCATGGCCTTGACCCTAGCAGCAACTGCTCTATAGTGAGAACCCAAGACAAGCTTGCAAATGCTTCTCAGATGGCAGAAAGCTTGTCCACTACGGAGGCAGTCTCTATTCCATTCCCTGACCACACACACACACCAGGCATGGTGCACACACCTACAGTCCATTCCCTGACCTCACACACCAGGCATGGTGCACACACCTACAGTCCATTCCCTGCAGCACACACACCAGGCATGGTGCACACACCTACAGTCCATTCCCTGACCACACACACCAGGCATGGTGCACACACCTACAGTCCATTCCCTGACCACACACACCAGGCATGGTGCACACACCTACAGTCCATTCCCTGACCACACACACACACCAGGCATGGTGCACACACCTGCAGTCCATTCCCTGACCACACACACCAGGCATGGTGCACACACCTACAGTCCATTCCCTGACCACACACACCAGGCATGGTGCACACACCTACAGTCCATTCCCTGACCACACACACCAGGCATGGTGCACACACCTACAGTCCATTCCCTGCAGCACACACACCAGGCATGGTGCACACACCTACAGTCCATTCCCTGCAGCACACACACCAGGCATGGTGCACACACCTACAGTCCATTCCCTGACCACACACACCAGGCATGGTGCACACACCTACAGTCCATTCCCTGACCACACACACCAGGCATGGTGCACACACCTACACTCCATTCCCTGACCTCACACACACCAGGCATGGTGCACACACCTACAGTCCATTCCCTGACCACACACACCAGGCATGGTGCACACACCTACAGTCCATTCCCTGCAGCACACACACCAGGCATGGTGCCTCACACCTACAGTCCATTCCCTGCAGCACACACACCAGGCATGGTGCACACACCTACAGTCCATTCCCTGACCACACACACCAGGCATGGTGCACACACCTACAGTCCATTCCCTGACCTCACACACCAGGCATGGTGCACACACCTACAGTCCATTCCCTGACCACACACACCAGGCATGGTGCACACACCTACAGTCCATTCCCTGCAGCACACACACCAGGCATGGTGCACACACCTACAGTCCATTCCCTGACCACACACACCAGGCATGGTGCACACACCTACAGTCCATTCCCTGCAGCACACACACCAGGCATGGTGCCTCACACCTACAGTCCATTCCCTGCAGCACACACACCAGGCATGGTGCACACACCTACAGTCCATTCCCTGCAGCACACACACCAGGCATGGTGCACACACCTACAGTCCATTCCCTGACCACACACACCAGGCATGGTGCACACACCTACAGTCCATTCCCTGACCTCACACACACCAGGCATGGTGCACACACCTACAGTCCATTCCCTGACCACACACACCAGGCATGGTGCACACACCTACAGTCCATTCCCTGACCTCACACACCAGGCATGGTGCACACACCTACAGTCCATTCCCTGACCACACACACCAGGCATGGTGCACACACCTACAGTCCATTCCCTGCAGCACACACACCAGGCATGGTGCACACACCTACAGTCCATTCCCTGCAGCACACACACCAGGCATGGTGCACACACCTACAGTCCATTCCCTGCAGCACACACACACCAGGCATGGTGCACACACCTACAGTCCATTCCCTGACCACACACACCAGGCATGGTGCACACACCTACAGTCCATTCCCTGCAGCACACACACCAGGCATGGTGCACACACCTACAGTCCATTCCCTGACCACACACACCAGGCATGGTGCACACACCTACAGTCCATTCCCTGCAGCACACACACACACCAGGCATGGTGCACACACCTACAGTCCATTCCCTGACCACACACACCAGGCATGGTGCCACACACCTACAGTCCATTCCCTGCAGCACACACACACACCAGGCATGGTGCACACACCTACAGTCCATTCCCTGCAGCACACACACACACCAGGCATGGTGCACACACCTACAGTCCATTCCCTGACCACACACACCAGGCATGGTGCACACACCTACAGTCCATTCCCTGCAGCACACACACCAGGCATGGTGCACACACCTACAGTCCATTCCCTGACCACACACACCAGGCATGGTGCACACACCTACAGTCCATTCCCTGCAGCACACACACACACCAGGCATGGTGCACACACCTACAGTCCATTCCCTGCAGCACACACACACACCAGGCATGGTGCACACACCTACAGTCCATTCCCTGCAGCACACACACACACCAGGCATGGTGCACACACCTACAGTCCATTCCCTGACCACACACACCAGGCATGGTGCACACACCTACACTCCATTCCCTGACCTCACACACACCAGGCATGGTGCACACACCTACAGTCCATTTCCTGACCACACACACCAGGCATGGTGCACACACCTACAGTCCATTCCCTGCAGCACACACACACACCAGGCATGGTGCACACACCTACACTCCATTCCCTGACCTCACACACACCAGGCATGGTGCACACACCTACAGTCCATTCCCTGACCACACACACCAGGCATGGTGCACACACCTACAGTCCATTCCCTGCAGCACACACACCAGGCATGGTGCCTCACACCTACAGTCCATTCCCTGCAGCACACACACCAGGCATGGTGCACACACCTACAGTCCATTCCCTGACCACACACACCAGGCATGGTGCACACACCTACAGTCCATTCCCTGACCTCACACACCAGGCATGGTGCACACACCTACAGTCCATTCCCTGACCACACACACCAGGCATGGTGCACACACCTACAGTCCATTCCCTGACCTCACACACCAGGCATGGTGCACACACCTACAGTCCATTCCCTGACCACACACACCAGGCATGGTGCCACACACCTACAGTCCATTCCCTGCAGCACACACACACACCAGGCATGGTGCACACACCTACAGTCCATTCCCTGCAGCACACACACACACCAGGCATGGTGCACACACGTACAGTCCATTCCCTGACCACACACACCAGGCATGGTGCACACACCTACAGTCCATTCCCTGCAGCACACACACACACCAGGCATGGTGCACACACCTACAGTCCATTCCCTGCAGCACACACACACACCAGGCATGGTGCACACACCTACAGTCCATTCCCTGCAGCACACACACACACCAGGCATGGTGCACACACCTACAGTCCATTCCCTGACCACACACACCAGGCATGGTGCACACACCTACAGTCCATTCCCTGCAGCACACACACCAGGCATGGTGCACACACCTACAGTCCATTCCCTGACCACACACACCAGGCATGGTGCACACACCTACAGTCCATTCCCTGACCTCACACACCAGGCATGGTGCACACACCTACAGTCCATTCCCTGACCACACACACCAGGCATGGTGCACACACCTACAGTCCATTCCCTGACCTCACACACCAGGCATGGTGCACACACCTACAGTCCATTCCCTGACCACACACACCAGGCATGGTGCACACACCTACAGTCCATTCCCTGACCTCACACACCAGGCATGGTGCACACACCTACAGTCCATTCCCTGACCACACACACCAGGCATGGTGCCACACACCTATAGTTCAAGGTGGGAGACTATAAGAAGTTTAAGGCTGGGCTGGGTGCAGTGGCGCACACCTGTAATCCCAGCACTCAGTAGGCAGAGGCAGGTGGATCTCTGTGAGTTCTAGGCCAACCTGGTCTACAAAGCAAGTCCAGGACATCCAGGACTATTACGCAGAGAAACCCTGTCTCAAAAAACAAAACACAAAAAACAAACAAAAAAAACAAAACAAACAAAAAAAATAACCCAGGACAGGAGATGGTGGTGGTGTCCCAGCACTGGGGAGGCAGAGGCAGGTGGATTGCTGTGAGTTTGCCAGCCTGCTCTACAAAGAGAGTCCAGGACAGCCAAGGCTACACAGAGAAATCCTGTCTCACAAAACAAAAACAAAAACCCAAAAAACAACAACAACAATAATAATAATAAATAAAAGGAGTTGTTCAAGGCTAGCCTTAGCTGAATGAATAGTCACTAAGTGAATAAGACTGCATTTCAAAAAAAATATCCAGACCGCCACGTTACCATGCAAGCTGATATTGGTAAGTCATGGGTAAGAAAACTTTACTGGACAAAGAACAAAACTGAGGTGATGGATGTAAAAGTAGCCTGAGGCTCAAGGGGAAAATGTGCTAAGGCTTTCTCCAATAAATCCGCTCTGCTGTTTAGTGCTTTTACTAAGCAAAAGCCTCCTCTTAGAATAAATGAGGAACACACTATTTAAAAAAAAAAAAAAGTGAGAACACCTAATAACAAGAAAAGGCTGGTAGGCACTACCCAAAACAAAGAAAAGCAACACTGCAAGAATGAAATAACTTGGTGACATCTTTGAGCGATGGAGAAGAGTAGGTGGGTTTTTCTTTTCTTAAGAAAATAATGGCAGTCTGAGTGGACTTTGGTTTACTTATTACAGGTGATTAAAATCAGAGCTCTTTGAAAAAAAAAAAAAGAAAGAATATAATGGAAGCCAGGTGTAATGGCAGACACCTGTAATCCTAGCACTCAGGAAGGCAGAGGCAGGAGGGTCTTTGTGAGTTCGAGGCCAGCCTGGTCTACAAAGAGTGTCCTGGATAGCCAAGGCTACACAGAGAATTCCTGTCTTGAAAAACAAAAACCAAATCAAACAAGAAACGAAGGAAGGAAAGGGAGGGAGGAAGGGAGGGAGGAAGGGAGGGAGGGTGGGAGGGAGAGAGAATGAAAAGACAGCACAGTACAGTGCCCAGAAACTTAGTGATGGGAAACACTAGAAAGAGCAAGCGGAATTTTTCTTGAGTATTTCTCTCGTTTTCGCCATAAAAAAAGCACTTTTCTTAAACCAAAAAAAAAAAAATTTTTTTTTTGAGAGATCTAGAGAGATAGCTCAGGGGTGAACAAAGCTAACTGTTCTTGCAAAGGACTGGAGTTCAGCCGGGCGGTGGTGGCGCGCGCCTTTAAGCCCTGCACTCGAGAGGCAAAGGCAGGTGGATCTCTGTGATTTCGAGCGCAGCCTGTTCTACAGAGAGAGTTCCAGCACAGCCAGGGCTCTGTTATACAGGGAATCCCTGTCTCGAAAAAGCAAACAAAATTAATAAAATAAAATTTGCAGAGCAGTCGACCTAGGCGTTTGCAGGACATTCCGAGACCTGTAGGTGGCGAAAACAATGGCGGCGTGCAGTCGTATTTAGGCGTGTGCGTCGGGTGGGGCCTCGGCAGCGTCCAAGGGCGGGGTCTGGATGCTCCAGCGCATTCCCTCCGGTCTCTAGGCAGGGTTTGGCAGCCATGGCGTGGCCCCGTGTGCGTCTGGTTGTCACGGCTGATGACTTTGGTTATTGCCCGCGGCGCGATGAGGGCATCGTGGAGGCCTTCTTGGCAGGAACTGTGACCAGCGTGTCACTACTGGTCAACGGCACAGCCGCAGAGAGCGCGGCCGAGCTGGCCCGCAGGTGAGGCGGTCCCCCTACAGCACCCGGTGGGCTTAGGGGCCCGCTCGCCCCCGTGGCAGCCGGTGCTCGCTCTCGCGCTCCGCCCGCAGGCACAGCATTCCCACGGGCCTCCACGCCAACCTGTCTGAGGGCCGTCCCGTGGGCCCGGCCCGCCACAACGCCTCGTCGCTTCTCAGCCCGGAAGGCTTCTTTCTGGGCAAGATGGGATTTCGGGAGGCCTTAGCGGCTGGAGACGTTGCTTTGCCCCAGGTGCGGAGGCGTGGCTGCAGGGGGATACAAATCTTGATCCTCAAAGCCCAGATCAGAGGGTATCATGGAAGTGGATGGGGTCAAAGGCGGGCGCTGGATACTCTCCTAGTTCAAACACTGGAGCAGTCACACGGTGGCACCAGACGGAGCTCCTGGTTTGTGGATGCTTCCAGAAGCTCATCAAAGGCATCTGTCCCCCTCCCTCCAGGTGAGGGAGGAACTAGAAGCTCAACTCAGACGCTTCCGGGAGTTGTTGGGCAGGTCCCCCACGCACGTGGACGGGCACCAGCACGTACACGTGCTCCCAGGTAACCGGGATTTGAAGCGCCCAGGTCATGGGGCGGAGGGCGGGGAAGCTTCTTTCCAAGGTTGGCGGGAGGGAGGTCTGTGCTCCCGGGTGGGGTGGAGAGACTCCTCTCTGAGCCCGCCCATCCCATCAGGCGTGTGTCAGGTGTTCGCCGAGGCGCTGCAGGCGGACGGGGTCAGCTTCACACGGATGCCAGCGGAACGCGGCGTGGGCAGCTGCTCGTGGCTCGAAGCGCCAGCTCGCGCCTTCGCCTGCACTGTGGAGCGCGATGCCCGGGCCGCCATGGGCCCCTTCTCCCGCCACGGCCTGCGGTGAGCACCCCCTCTCCCCAACTTCAAGCCTGCTGTGTCCCCAGAGGCCCCCAGTGCGTTTACCTGGCCAGGTGTGCCCTTTTCTCAACCAAAACAGTTAGGAATTGACCTGCCGTCCTGCTCGACCCTCTCTGCCTAGCCCGACTGGTCCTCAGGCAGCATCTCTGTTATCCTGGCATCCACAGGTGGACCGATGCCTTTGTGGGTCTGAGCACCTGTGGCCGGCATATGTCTGCTCACCGAGTCTTAGGGTCCCTGGCGCGGGCACTGGAAGAAATCCCTGCTGGCCACGCCCTGACTGCGGAGCTGATGGCACACCCGGGATACCCCAGTGTGCCTCCAGCAGGGGGCTGCGGTGAGGGCCCCGATGCATTCTCTTGTTCTTGGGAGCGGCTTCATGAGCTGCACGTCCTCACAGCACCCACCCTACGGGCTCGGCTGGCCCAAAATGGTGTGCAGCTCTGCGCCATTGACGACCTGGATTCTAAAAGGCCGGGAGAAGGGGTACCCTGTGAGGCAACTCTGGAACCCTTCCTGGAGCCTTCCCCACGCTGACACCAAAGGCCAGCTACAAACTGCCTCTCTCTGTGGAGGAAGCTCCAGTTCAGCCAGGCCTTGTAGCAGGGCCTGACTTCCTCCTAGAATGGGAAGCCAGTAATCCTTTCCCAGGTACTCTAGCAGAAGGCTGACCTTGGGCAGCCTTGTCTGGCTGCAGGCAGGCCCAGTCTGTGGCATCTGGACATGGAGACCTGCCAAGCAATTCATGTTGTAGTTATAACCACTTGTTTAGGAGTAGTGGGGGGAGGTTGGCGGATTAATAAAATAATTTGGTTTATAAAGTGTCCAGGCACCTTTCCCAGAAATAAGAATGGACACAGAGCCTGGCGTGGTGGCGCACGCCTTTAATCCCAGCACTCGGGAGGCAGAGGCAGGCGGATCGCTGTGAGTTTGAGGCCAGCCTGGTCTACAAAGTGAGTCCAGGACAGCCAAAGCTAACACAGAGAGACCGTCTTTTAAAAACAATAACAACAACAAAAGAAACCCACAGAGAGCTCCTTTGAGGCTCAGAATCACGTTCCAATTCTGCTCATGTTTACATGTTCTAAATCCCTTAATTTAAAAAAAAGTTATTCAGCTGGGCATGGTGGTACACACCTTTAATCCCACCGCTCTGGAGGCAGAGGCAGGTGAGTTCCAGGCCAGCCTGGTCTACAAAGTGAATCCAGGACAGCCAGGGATACACACAGAGAAACCCTTGTTTCACTTGTTTGTGTGGGCGAGCAGCATGCATGGCACGGCTCAGGGTTCATGTGTGTTTTGTTTTTGAGATGGGGGTCTTACCCTGGTTGCTCAGACTGACCTTCGAGTCTTAGGCTCTGAAGGGATCCTACACCACATTTTCCTAGGTGCGACTGCAAGCATGCATCACTGTGCCCTAGCAATGTTTACATAAGGGAGGGGAACAAAAAATTCTCTCATTAGGGTGTTTTGGGAAGTCATACGATAACCGTAATTTTGATTAAAAAGGTTATCTGTGGGAGCAGAAAGATGGCTCCGTGGGTAAAAGTACTTGAGTTTGATTCCCGGATTCTGGTGGAAGGAAAGAATCAACTCCAAAAGTTCTCACGCGGGCTGCCACAAATCTACACACACACATTATACACCTGCTATAATAATAGTTTTAGTCATCTAAAAAAAAAAAGGCTGGGCGTGGTGACACACACCTTCAATCCCAACACTCAGGAAGCAGAGGCAGGTGGATCGCTGAGTTCGAGGCTAGCCTGGTCTACAAAGTGAGTCCAGGACAGCCAAGGCTACACAGAGGAACCCTGTCTTGAAAAACAAAAACAAACAAACAAAGTAACCTGATATATACAAACCATTTCAAGGGTCAGATTGAAAGAGGTTCTGCAAACTTGTAGGAGTGTTTGTCCAGGAAAGGTAATCTGCTGCTGAAATGAGAAACTAGGATTCCAGCCATATCTGATGATGTATGGATGTTCTGTGGACAGGGAGTAGAAGGGAAGGTGGTACAACATGGCCTTAGATCGTTTTGGAGGATGGAAAGACAGATGCAATACCACATACTTTTCTTGGTGGTGGGGATTGAGCCTATAGTCTCTCGCATGCACGCTAGGCTGGACAGCTGGGCTGTTGTTGATACTCATAGCACCAATGATGACACTGACTTCCTGCCTCCGGTTCCCAATTCCACGTGTGCACCATCACGCCCAGTTTTAGGTTTTAGGATTAAGCCCAGGGCATGCATGCAGGCCTCCTATCAACTAAGCTACACGCCCCCCACCCCCAAGCCTTTGCAAGTCCAATGTCTCCACTACAGACTCAGAAGTGGGAGTTGTAAAGCAGGGAGGGCTTTGAACTTTCTTGCCATGGCCTACGTCCAACCTGAACTGGGGGGCTGGGAGGGAAGCAAGCTCCCACCTGGCCTGAGGACGACACCGGCTCTCTGAAGTGATCTCCTCTCTTGCCTTCATTTCCCCTACAGGGTTCGATCTATTATAAGCTTCCCAGGCTTTGGCATGGGTGGGCTCAACACCCCATGTCTGTGATCCAGAGTTCTGCTGCCTGCCTTTCACTGCCTCGCCTTGACCCCTGTGGTCTGGGCACACATTCTGCCAGCTGCCTGTTTGTAGAGACTGCTCTTGGGAGTGACTACAGTGGAGCGCTCCTAAGAGCTTTTGTTGAGTTCTGCTCTGCTGGGATACTGCCCAGCGTACAGGTGGAAGTCAGTATGCTCTGGGCCACACTGGAGGAAAAGGAAGGTTCTCTAGAAGCCTCCTTCCCTGGACCTCGAGCATGACTCTGGGTATGTGGTCTGTATTCATACAGGAAATGTCACTTACCAGGCATGGCCTGGGCTGGGCACCATGTTACACTGTGTCAGTCTCTTCCTCCATTTTGCTGAGGGTAGCGCTGCTTGCTCACACTGGACATGAGCAGGGCAGGAAAAACCAAAGTGACTACACCCTTGACTTGACTACACAGCATGTGTGGGGACGCATCTTAGGACTAGACGAAATGATGTACCACATAAAAGTTGAGTGGCTTACAAGCTGCTTATTCAGTGAGGAAACCATGGGCCTTTGGCTGAAGGAGCCTCAGGGAGAGGGAAGGTAACTGTCAGGACACAGGGGCATGAGACATCCTTGAAGGGAAACAAGGTGGGGAGGCATAGTGAAGGCGACTATGGGGCTTTGAGTTCAAAGCCTACAGTGCCCTAGAAGCATCCCTAAAGATATGCAGACCCAAATAAGAAGGTACACTTGACGTCATCTGCTGCTCACGCCAGACCTGACTGGTGCCGTGCCCAGCTGTTGCCTCCAGGGAGTTGCCAGACAAGTCTGATTCAAGCAAAAGGCCTAAGACACATACTCTTCAGTTGTGAGACTTTGATCAACCCTTTTTGACTTGTTCTCGCTTTTGCTGAACACAGTTCACAGCACTTTCTTGGGAGCTACAAGGATAGAAGTAATGTGTCAGTCTTCTTGATATCCATGGAGTCCCAATTTCCCCAGTGTTGACTACCCCATCTGTTCCTACCTGGCAAGACAGCACCACCTGCATGCCTGTTTTAGAAGCTGGGAAGTGGAAGTGGAGGAAAGATGAGATAGGTCCCCAGCAATGCCCATCCCCAAAGGAAGAAACCCATACATCCAAACTAGTGTCTGAGAACATTTTTATTAAGGACAGAATGGGGTCACAGCATCTTAGAAAGCCTATTCTCTGCCATTGTGGAAAGAGCAGGACAAGACCCGGGCACTTCAAGGAACCAGGGGGATGTGAATTCCTGAGCCAACTTGGGTCAGGGATGGGTGGCTGGCTGCTCCACAGATCTCCCCTTCTCTGGAGGGTCCAGCACTGTGGAGCAGCTAGGGCTGCCTGCCAACTTGCTCAAAGCCTGCTCCAGGGCAGGGCTGGAAGAGCAAGCCATGCAATCCCAGAGAGGGACACCACTGACTCCAAGCCAGGCCTGTGCTTCCAGGGCAGGCCATGGTTGTCAGTCCTGGGGCTGAGAGTCCCTGAGAAGGGCTGCTGGCATGAAAATACCCTCCCGTAGTGAGCAGAGAGCAGTGAGGGTGAAACAGGCAGGCAGAGCTAAGCAACGAGACAGTTGGACTATCTCTAGAGTCAGAAAAGCAACAAGAACAAGTGGTTGGTTTGGACAGTTCTGACAGAATTTGGCATTTGATTACAAATCTGAATGTGAGTAAAAGAAAATCCATTGTCACTTTTCTGCCAGTGAAGAGACAGACGTAGAAACGCAGGCCCAGTGCTCTGGCCATCCTGGGCACATGGAAGCCTCCAGGCACCTGGCCCATGCATACCTACAACTAAAGCATAGTTCATTTATGCACCACAGGAGCCAAACACGTGGACAAACTAAATAGTGTTACACTGCCTGAGAGGTCTCACTTCCTTATAACCCAGAGCTGTCTTCCAAGGGTGGGAGCCCTGGGAGCCCTGAAGTGATACAACTAAGGGGTTAAAGCAGAAAGCAAGGGTTCTCGAGGCAATCTTCTCCACAGCATCTAGACCCCTAGGAGCAGAAGTGAGTTGGTGAGCACAGGCAGGCAGGCCATCAGCTTCCTCAGGGTGTCACTGCTGCTTCAAGGACAGTCCCACTTGCCTTGAAAAGACGTTAACATTCAAAATGTTGACAAAGTTCATTTGATGAGAAATTCTAAGGTCAAATTTTATTTCTACAAAAAAAGGCAATCAAAACAATATAAAACACATTGAAAGGATATTGTTGAATGAGCTTCAAGTGGAGCTCAACTCTGGAAAGGCTGAGTCCAGAGGGAGGGGAAAAGCCATCCTGTTCCTGGGCTGCACCAGCAGCTGCTCTGAGGAGGAGCAGCTGGTTACAAAGCAGAGGTCACCAAGGCGGATCCCGCCAAGGGTAAACCATGCCAAGGGAGGCAGTGGTGGCCTGCTGTGCTGAGGAGTGGGAGCTCCTTGGCACATTCTAGCAGAGCTTAGTGGTGGAGAAGCTTGAAATTTCAAAAGGATATTCTGGCTTTTGCTTTGCCTGTGATGTCCAGCAGGCCTTCTACCATAGCTGCAGGGAGGGCTGCTGACTGGAAACTCATCACACAAGTGCATGGTGGTCTCTGCTGGCAGGCCCTCCCTCCAAGGTCACCACAAACCTGGTATCGCAGAGTTGCCTACAAAGACCCGGCACAGTCTGACATAGACACGGACTGTGGGGTCTGCCCATTGATTCTATTACTGTGGAAACACTTCACTAACATTTTATGTAAAAGCAGCTTCCTTTTGCATGGACTTTTTTTGTTTTGTTTTGAGAGGGGCTGTTGATAATTGTTTTGTAATTTTTAAAGGGACATTAATAAGCTGGTATGAGGGGACGAACTCTTACCCACAGGCAGCGTGCACAGGAGAAGAGCTGCCAGTGCTGCTGCCTTTGTGGGGGAACCGGGGCCTCTGTCTGTAGAAGTGGGCATTGAAAGGGGTGAAGAAGGAAAAGGGGGGAGAACCACAACCTTTTTTTTTTTTTTTTAAATACCTTCTGGGCTAACTGCAACTTTGAGTAAATTTGGGCAAGAAAAGAAATGCCATTCTTTTGAAGTAGACTAAAGCAGTGATTTTTTTTAAAACAAAGCAAGCAGAACTAGAACATCTGAATTTTTTAATCCTTCTTTACAGGTTACCTAAACCACTTTTGATTAAGAAAACTGTAGAGTTAGTAACTGCCACAAGCAGACGCCAGGTGGTGGCACACGTCAATTTTCCACAGAGTCCTGCTTTGCGGGTATCTGAATGCACTGCTCGGGGTCTCTGCTCAAACTTGCTGGACTCACTCATGGCAGATTTTAGTCCACAGGTCGCTTTTCCCCATATTTCTTTGTAAACTCTTCAGCATTCTTACAGAATTTTTTACGGTCCTTAGAGTATTCTTCAGCTAGGTCAGCCCGGAGCGGGTGCTCGGGCTGGGGGTCGTTCACCAGTGCTATGAGGGACTGGATCACTGCCAAGAGAAAGACAAAGCATTGGGAGTTAAGCAGACTCAGAAATAGCATAGGCAAGATGCTATGAATCCATGCTTTCACTTTGGGGGGACTTATTCAACTAAACTTGACCTGCTGGATCACAGGAGCACAGGAATAGGGTGGAGGGTGGAGGGGGGGGGAGTGGTAACAAGAGAAGAGGGAGAGGATAACAAGCAGGATGTAATGTGAATACATTATAATAAATACAAAATTTTTAAAAAGATGATTTGGAGCTAGAGAGATGGCGCAGCACTGACTGTTCTTCCAGAGGTCCTGATTTCAACTCCCAGCAACCACATAGGGGCTCACAACCACCTATAATGTGACCTAATGCCCTCTTCTGGACTGCAGGAGTACATGCAGGCAGAGTACTGTATACATAATAAAATAAATCTTTAAAAAAAAATGATTTATCTAGTATTTTTTCTTCTTCTTGTTTGTTTTTTTAATCTTGTGTGAGTGTTTGCCTGCATATATGTCTGAGCCCTGGGTGTATACAGTGTTCAGACATACCATAAAAGGGCACTAGATCACTTGCAATTGTAGTTAAAGATGGTGGCTAGCCACCCTATGTGGCTGGAAATTAAACCGTGGTCCTCTGGATGAACAATGCTCTTCACTGTTGAACACTCAGCCTCCAATCTTACCATTTTTATTTTCTACTATCTGCCTAATGAAACATGACTTTGTGGTGCACACCTTTAATCCCAGCACTTGGGAGGCAGAGGCAGGAGGATCTCTGTGAGTTCGAGGCCAGCCTGGTCTACAAAGTGAGTCCCGAACAGCCAGGGCTATACAGAGAAACCCTGGCTTTGAGAGGTGGCGGTGTGGGGAGGGGTGTGGGGGGGGGGGGAGAGAACCTGAGTAGCCTCAAGAATGACCACTCCACTCGGGCATGGTGGCACAAACATTTAATCCCAGCACTGGGGAGGCAGAGGCAGGTGGATAGCTGTGAGTTCGAAGCCAGCCTGGTCTACAATTCCAGTCCCAGACAGCCAAGGCTACACAGTGAAACCTTGTATCGAAAAAGAACCACCACACAAGTTTGAGATAGTATATCTACAGAATGAGCAATAAACTTATTTTTAGCTACTGTTTCACTTTCTTTTTAATTAATTAGTTAATTTTTATGTGTATTAGAGTTGTACCTGTATGTTTGTGTACAACCTGGGAGCCTGGTTGGTACCCTTGGAAGCCAGAAGAGGGCAACAGATTCCCTGGAACAGGAGTCTCAGTTGTAAACCACCATGAGGGTTCTGGGAACTATGTCCTCTAGAACAGTTTCAATGGGGTTACAACATAGCCACGTGGCTATTACTGACCAAAAGGACAGACTCAAAGCCATTAAACAGTAATTCTGACAATATACATGACATGAAATTCTATTTTTTTTTTCCTTATCCTTTGTTTGTTTGGTTTTTGAGGCAGGGTCTCTCTCTGTAGCCTTGGCTGTCCTGGACTCGCTTTGTAGACGAGGCTGGCCTCAAACTCACAGCAATCCACCCGCCTCTGCCTCCCAAGTTCTGGGATTAAAGGCGTGCACCACCATGCCTGGCCTAACCTTTTTTGGTGTTTTTAAGACAGTGTTTCTCTGTATAGCTCTGGATGTCCTGAATTCGTTTTGTAGACCAGGCTGGCCTCGAGGGGAGTGGACCCAACCTAAAATAGCAGTACTGGGCTATGTATACAGATATTCAAGCAAATAAAATAGTACTAGGAGGTGGTAAAGCTTCTGCACCCAGTTCCAGTGGGCTTCCTGGCCCTGGCCTCCACATTATCAGTTCTCAGGTAAAAGAGGACATGTTAAACTGTAGCCACTGCCAGAAGGCCTGGTGTAGAAGCACTTTTCCTGATCCACCCATTACCGGGGGTGGGGGGGTGGGGTGTCTGCTCAAGCTATTGCACTAACCAAGGATAATACAAGTAGTAAACATCAAACCTCTACTCTGATCTACCCAATAGACAGGACATTCTTCACAGTTATGTGGAGAGCGAGGACTGACTCTGACATGAACTCCCATATTTGACCACTTCCCCTTGGTTGGGAGGCCTGGTGGCACTCAGAGAAAGAGTAAGCAGGCTACAAAATGAGACTTGATAGCCTATGACCATATAGTGGAGGAGGAGGTCCCCCTCAGTCATAGACCTAGGGGAGGGGAATAGGGTGAAAGCAGGAGGCAGGGAGGAATGGGAGGATACAAATGATGGGATAACAATTGAGTTGTAACTAAATAAATTAATAAAAAATTTTAAAAATAAAAACAGCACTTTTCCCCAGGCAAGGTAACTCAACTCAGCAAGGTCTCTGGAAGTTGTAAGAACAATTATAACACAGACCAAATACTTTTCTAAAAAACATGAGAAGGGGACCAAGTATGGTGGCATATGCCTTTAATCCTGGTGCTCCAGAGGCAGAGGCAGACGGATCTTTGTGAGTTCAAGGCCAGCCTGCTCTACAAAGTGAGTCTAGGCAGCCAGGGCTATTACATAGAAAAACCCTGTCTCGAAAAACAAACTGAACAAAGGAAGGAAGGGAAGAAGGGAGGGAGGAGGGAGGAGAAAGCAAGAAAGAAAAGTATGCATGGACATAATACAGCCATATCTAACTCTAAGAAGTTATAGATACTGCAGCCAACCACATATGTACTTTCACAAGAATGCTCCCCAGGTCTGACTGTATCTTGTTCTGAACCCCCAAACTACCTAATGGGAACTGCAGTACTTGGCTTATGCCCTCTGCTAAGTGTTGAAGTCCTCACTAATCTCTCTTCTAGGTGACTCCAGGGCTAACTACTGTATGCACACTACCCTACTGTCCCTGCCAGGCAGTATCACCCCAGGGGCCACTGTACTCGCACAGTTATCGCTTCACTGAGTGAGGCAGCCCCACAAGACTGGTGGGGTCTCAGCAGCACTTCCACACGCACTAGAGCTGCTTCCATAGCAGTTTTCTCACCTCTGTCTGATGGGGTATTCAAGAGAACCTTGAGGCCCCATCACCAAGCATCCCCAGAAAGAGCCTTATCTAAGGCAAGAGGGAGAAGAAAGGCGCATGCCTCACCTTGGTCAGTCTTGGTGGCTGGCTTCCAGTTTTCAGCACTAATGACTGGCAGACAGACCTGCCCCTTCTCATCGATGTTAGGGTGGTAGATCTTTGTTTTAAATGTGATCTTGGGTGGTTTGAATGGATACTCTGCTGGAAAGTTGATTTCGATTCTGAAGGCCCCCTTATCATATGGAGGATTATCCTAAAAGGAAAGGGGGGCGGGGAAGAGAGACCAAAATTAACACACCACAGCTCACACAACTACGGCCGAGCCAGGGCTGCTTGCTCTCATGATGGTTATAGACTCACCCTCTACAACTACCAGCCCCAATAAAATTTCTTTGTCTCTTTTTTGTTTTTCAAAACAGGGTTTCTGTGAAGCCTTGGCAGTCCTGGACTCAATCTGTAGACCAGGCTGGCCTAGAACTCACAGAGATCCTCCTGCCTCTGCCTCTCTAAGTGTTGGGATTAAAGGTGTGAGGCACCATGCCCGCCAGCCTGTCCCATTTTTAAAAGGGCTGCCCCACTATGCTGCCCAGGCCCAGGGTGTCCCTAAACTACTGGGCGAAAGTATCATCTAGCTCTGCCCTTCCAAGTGCCTGGAACATCACATTCTTTGCCTGTACACCTTCATTTGTGAGTTAAGATTTTGTTGTTGGCTGAGCATCGTGGCAGAGGCAGGGGGATCTCTGTGAGTTGAGGCCAGCCTGGTGTAAAGAGTGAGTTCAGGACAGCCAAGTCTACACAGAGAAACCGTGTCTTCAAATAAATAAATAAATACATACATACATAAATAGTTTTTAAAAGCCTAATTTACATTAGGTTTTCTCTTCTTTTCCAGACAGATATAACTTTTAATTGTCTGTGTGCTCATCAGCATGTGCCACTGTATGCATACAGAGATCAGTGGAGAGCCTGTTCAAGCCTCCCCTTCTACCTTGTGAGGGTTGTGGGACCCCCCGAGAGTGAGCTCTGTGGCCGTCCCTCCACCTGACTGCTTTCGTTCTTTGGGCTCTCTGGTTTGTAAGATGCCCAGGAGCCCCAGGGCAGCCCCTATCACCTCCTCACATCACCCTACCTCCTCACAGAGGGATTGAACTCAGGTCACCCGGCTTGACAGTAAGTGCTAACCCAGTAAACTCTCTTACAGAGCCACAGTCAACATTCTCAGCCTTCTGGAACTGTTATTTGCAGACTGGAGGAGAAACTGTAAAAGGATTCACAATAGTCACACATGGTGCCAAAGCTTCATGTCTTCGCCTCACTAGGGATTTGTGCAGGTGTGACTATTCCTGTATGGAGCAGAGACGCCCTCATATACTTACCTTCCCTTCCTCCAGGCCAAACTCTGCTACAAGGTTCTCATCCTCACCATCCTAACCCTACCTCCCTGTGGTCCCATTTCCTTACTACAAAATTCCAAAGAGGTCTTTACCAGATAAGCTTTATTTTTGGAAGCATTTTGTCTTTTTTATGAAGCTATGAACAGCTTCATAACAGAAAAATAACCTGATACAGAACATACAGAGTGATGCTAGGTCAAAGACGCCTAGAGAGCTTGGTCTCCCCTGGGTGAAACTAGTACTCTGCTCAGTGGTGGAACCTGAAGGATGATATGAGCTTGTCATTGCTTGGATGGCATGAGCCAAGACTATGCCCCAGGGTCCCCAAGAACGAACTCTTTGCAGCCTCCACCCTTTGCCCCTCCAGAACTGGAAAGTCCTTCCACGCTGTACTGCTCCTCTTATATTTGGGCTCCCTGGTTTGTATGATGCCCAGAAGCACCATGGCAGCCCCATACTCCATCTTACCTAGAAACTCTGCAGCAAAACAGATGTACCCATTGGCAATTGAGATAGACATGCAGCCAGCCTCCTTCCCTACTCTAACCCCAACCAGGGAAGGGAGACACAGAACGATGTCCTCAGGAAGATGGGTGTAGACTGAGCAAAGCCTTCTAGAAGAGGGCTAGAGACTAGGATGTCAGTAGGCAGCTGGCCAAAAAGCTGCTAAGACTGTGAAGTGTAGCCTAAACCAAAGCACTGAACACACAGAAACTACCAGGCAGACTGGCCAGAGCAGAGATGCTCAGGAATGGGAAAGCTGAGTGTGCCTGTGTGTGTAAGGCAGGGCTGCATTGCTGGGATTCATTCTCATTCATTCATATTTTCTCTCTTCTCTTCTTCTTCTTCTTCTTCTTCCTTCTTCTTCTTCTTCTTCTTCTTCTTCTTCTTCTTCTTCTTCTCTCTCTCTCTCTCTCTCTCTCTCTCTCTCTCTCTCCCTCCCCCCCTCTCTCAGCAATGGGTTTTCTCCTTCCATCACAATGTGCCAGCAGCCTTTACCTGCTAAGCCATTTCACTGATCCTTCAATTCTTTCTTCAAAAAAACAGTTTTCTAGATCAATACAAAAGCTTGTCTTGTCTGTACTCTAAACTGCTCCATGCAAAACCCTTTGCCCCCTGGGCTGGAGAGATGTCCCAGAGGCTAAGAGCACTGTCTACTCTTCCAGAGGTCCTGAGTTCAATTCCTAGCAACCACATGGCGGCTCACAACCATCAATAATGATACCTGGTGCCCTCTTCTGGCCTGTAGGTGTACATGCAGGCAGAACACTGTATACATAATAATCCATAAATGCTAAAAAAGCTCTTTGCCTCAGTGCTTTTGGCTTTTAGGGGGAGAATGAGAGAGGTAGGGGGTGGAGTGAGGCTGCAGCTAAGTAGAAGCAATTGTTTATGTTGCTTTAGCCATGCTCCTGTGGGCTGCTGGCTGGTTGGAGCTGCTAAACATCTTCTCTCAGTATCCAGGACCATCAACCCTTGCTTCATGCAGTTCATATACTCTGTGCAAGAAGCTGGAAGGCTGAGAAGGGCCGCATGTTCCTGTCAGCACATCTCAGAACAGGTCTACTACCTCCTGTTCAGAGGCAAGTCTCAATCATGTAAAATGGGAACAGCAAGAGTCTACATCAAAAGTACCCACAATGAGAAACTATAGTTGTGAAGTTCCTTGTGCTTAAGGAAAAGTGACTCTTGCTACAAGAGCAAACATTATCCTGACCAAGGGCTCACGGCCAAACTCACCTAACTATGAGCCTCTTTCTGTGGTTTGAATAGAAATGCCCCTCCCCCTGCTTGGTCACCAGGGAGTAGTACCAGCAGGAGGCGTGGCCTTGTTGAAGTAGGTGTGGCCTTTTAGGAAGGGTGCCACTGAGGGGTGGACTTTTGGGGTGTCTCTCTCCACAAAACTTCCTGCTGCCCACCCGTCCGGATGTAGAAGCCTCACTCCTCCTCCAGCACCACGTCTACCTGTAGCCCTCATGCTCCCGCCATGACAAGGACGGACCCTCTGAGCTGTGGGGCAGCCCCAGTGAAACGCCTTCCTTCATAAGAGCTGCCCTGGTCATGGTGTCTCCTCACAGCAATAGAAACCCTAATTGAGAGACACTTGTGTAGGCAAAGAAATGGCTCTGGTGTGTGCAAATCACAGACTAGGGGGACAGAAAGTGAAGCTCACGTCACACTAGCACCAAGATCACAGGAGACGCCACCATGTCCAGCTGGACCAAGTTATTTTTGGTGAAAGTACACAAAATTAAAACTGTTTGTCTTTTGCATAAAGTTGAAAGACTAGTTACTATTCTTGTCCCTGCAACAAGAAACACAATTTGTGCCAGGTGTGGTGGCCCACGCCTTTAATCCCAGCACTCAGGAGGCAGAGGCAGGCGGATTGCTGAGTTCAAGGCCAGTCTGGTCTACAAAGTGAGTTCAGGACAGCCAAGGCTACACAGAGAATCAGTACCTCAAAAAAAACAAAAACAAAAAACAACAACAAAATAACAAGAGACAGTCAGAAAGACAGAGACAACCTGAGGGAGGATTTGCTTTCAGAGACATCAGTCTATTATAGCAGAACAGATACAGAGAGAACAACGCCCATCTCAGCAGAGAGGAAGCGGTGTGGGGAGAACACGGGCACCAGCTTTCTCTTCCCATCCATCCAGCTCACGACGGTGTCAACTCAGCTCAGCACTGACCATCCCAACTCCACCTCTCTGGAAATGTGCTCCTGCCAGCTCGCTCTATCTTCCTCGCTCCCATTCAGGCGCCTCTAAATCCAGGCAAACTCACAGCAAAGTTAGCCACCACAAGCTTAAAGGGCCAAAAGTAAAAATGTGACACTCTAGAGCTAAACTTGTCCTGTAAGAAGGCAGCGGAAAAACGGTGACACTAAAGACAAGACAGTGTTTTCTAACATTTTAGGAATTTACCTCAGATATTTCACATGCATGTGCACGAATAATTTGTTTACTTATTTTTAACTAAGTATATGTGTCAATGTACAACAGGTGTGTATGAGTGCCCAGAGGCTAGAGAGAGTGTTAGACTCCCTGGAGCTCATTACAGGTGATTGTGAACTTCCTGACATGGGTACTGGACAACTGAACTTAGTCCTCTAGAAGAGCAACAAATACCTTTTTATCTACTGAGCCATCCTCATGCCCATTAAACTTATTTTTATTATTTTTACTTCACAAAGAAACTTAATCTGCCCTCAGAGCTACCAACAATACTCCTATCTTGTGTGGTAGTAGGTTATAAGATCCTCCATGGGCCAGGAATGGTGGTGAATATCTTTTCTCCCAGCACCATGGAGGCAGAGGCTGAGGCTGGCCTGGACTACATAGAGTTCCAGGCCATCCAGAGTCACACAGTGAGTCCCTATCTAAAGAGAAGGGCAAAAGAGCCTCCTGCCCCAAAACCTATAAGAAGACATACTGCCCAGAAAGGACACCAGACACCTGAGCAGATGAGCCTTTCTGGGCTATCACTCGTGTGTAGCAAGTCACATGTCTGTCCCCAAGTTGTCCATGCTAGACATGAAATAGCCATATGACATCACACCAGGGACACAAGTTTCTAGACATATAGAGGTCCCTGGAAAGACTATAGAGTGTGTGTGCAAGGAAGGCATGGGCTCTGCTCCTTGACAGCCACCTTCAGTAGTAAAAACAACTCCCCTGAGGTTCCAGCTGACCTTGTTCAAACCACTATTAGGAAGCCAAAGAAAGGAAATGTATGGCTCAAACAGCTTGTCTCCCCACGACAGTCTGTCTCAACTGAGCACATAACTCCAAGAAGGAATGCCCAAACGCCTGCATGCGGCCCCCTTCAGCTGGAAACCGCCTTCTTTCCCAAGCCCCAATACGAACTCCAAGCATTCCCCTTCCTCCTCTCAGGCCGCCCTTGCCAGCCACAAACTATCTGTCCTTGCTGTTTGGGAAAATAAACAGCAGCCTCGTCTGTTGCAATGCTAGCCTCTGCCTCCTGCCTCTGCTCTGCTCTCAGAGCTTAACACTCAACTCCATCCCTGCCTCGCTCCAATCATCCCTTCATTCACACAACAGTGTCCTTGTGCTGTTCATAAAATGGTAAATGTGTCTTCTCGAGTTGCTCAGGTAAATTCATCAAAATACAGAGACAGTTGTGGAACCCATATTTGTACTTAGGCCAGAAACAAAACATTGTTTCAAAACAAAAGAAAAGAAATCAAGCTGGACCTGGTGGCGCGGGCCTTTAATCCCAGTACTTGGGAGGCAGAGATAGGCGGATCGCTATGAGTTCGAGGCCAACCTGGTCTACAAAGTGATTCTAGGACAGCCAAAGCTACACAGAAAAACCCTGTCTTGGAAAACCAAAAAAGAAAAGAAATCAAACCAACAAGAACAAAACAAGAGGCTGATGGTAGAGCTCAGTTGGTCAAGTGCTTGCATAGGGTGCGAAATGCCCTGAATTCCACCCCCAGTAATAGAAAACTAGGCATGGTGGTGCACTCTGGGAGAGAGAGCACTTCAATCCTCAGAACTACAAATAAATAAATAAATAAATCAGTTCTAGAAAAATCTTATCCAGAGGTTGCTCAGTGTTAACCACAGTGGCTGCTCTTCCAGAGGACAAAACCCACATGGCAGCTCACAACGGTCTATACTTCCAGAGGATTTGGCACTCTCACACAGATGTACATGCCGGAAAAACACTGATGCAAATATAAATAAATCTTTTTGGGGTTTGTTTTTTGTTTTTCAAGACAGGGTCTCTCTGTGTAGCCTTGGCTGCCCTGGACACACTTTGTAGACCAGGCTGGCCTTGGACTCACAGAGATCCACCTGCCTCTGCTTCCCAAGTCCTGGGATTACAGGTGTGCGCCACCATGCCCACTCAAAGAAATAAATCTTAAAATGTTGTCACTGGGGGGGATGGGGAGTGGCATTGGCATTTCAGAAGTCCCAGTCAGGCCAATCCAGTACCTCTCTTTCTGCTGCCTGTGGGTCCAGATGTAGAACTCTCAACGTGTCCAGCACCAGGTCGGCCTGCAGGCGGCCATGCTCCCTGCCTCAACAACAATGGACAAATCTCTGACTGGAAGCCAGCCCAATTAAATAGTTTCCTTTATAAGAGCCGCAGCAGCCAGCCAAGCTTAGTGGCAGGCGCCTTTAACTGCAGCACTCAGAAAGCAGAGGCAGGCAGATCTCTGAGTTCAAGGCCAGTCTGGTCTACATAGAAGTTCAAGGACAGACAGGAGTACGTTGTGAAAAAAACAGGGGTGGGTGTTCCATGGTGTCACTTCATGCAACAAAACACTGACTAAGAGAGTGCTTTTATTGCTGTGAAGAGTCCCCATGAGCAATGCAACACTTACAAAGGAAAATAGTTCATTGGGGCTGGCTCATCCTTTCATAGGTTTAGTCCATCATCATCCTAGCATGGGCACGAAGAGTGAGACAGCCATGGTGCTGGAGAAGGAGCCGGGAGTGCTCCATCTTGATCGAGGGCAGCAGGAGACTGTCCCACGAGGCATGGCTTGTGCATGTATGAGACATCAAAGCCCACTCCCATAGTGACACACTCCCTACAACAAGGCCACACACCTCTTAACAGGGCACTCCGTATGGGCCTATGGGAGCCAATTACATTCAAACTACCACATAGAGTATAAATGCCTATAATTCTAATATTCTACATTTTCAAGAAGCTGAGAGAAAAGGACAGAGCTCATGAGATCAGATCTTTAAAAAAAAAAAGCCATAAAAAGAATTATTTAACGCCAGGCAGTGGTAGTGCGTGCCTTTAATCTCTGCACTCCAGAGGCAGAGGCAGGTGGATCTCTTGAGTTCGAGGCCAGCCAGGTCTACAAAGAAAGCCCAGGACAGCCAGGACTACAAGAGAAACCCTGTCACGGAAAAATACAAAACAAAAAAAACTAAACTATTTAACAACAAAACCCCTTATGTTTAAATATTTATTTACAAACAGCATACACAATAAAAAACATTTCTGTATCACTTCACTAAAATTCCAGTGATTTTCCGTCCCATCTGCTCTAGACCGTGTCTCACAGACAAATGCTGTCATCGTCTACATCTGGAAGTCTGACACGCTAGGCAGTAGCTGATGAAGAGCCTAGAACTCCTGAACTGCACACGTCCTCTCACTTGGTGTAACCTATAGTACTTGCATGTATCCTTGTTTGTGTCTTCTGTGGAATTTGGAATCAAAGCTGACTGAGCAAATGCACCAATGTTCAAACTGCCTCCTATATAATGGGAGCCTGTATTTATTTGTCTGAGGTCTCATGTGTGATGAGCATTAAAATAAAATGGCAGGTTACCCTGTGAGCTTGGAAAAGGGTAAACATCTCAAATTCTTCATCTGCTGGCACCAATCTCCAAACCACAAAACCACTTTACTGCAGTTAAATCCAAGAGGAAGCTTTTCATCATAAGGCACCAAATTACCCATGGTCTGCTTACGCCTTCTGGGGAGGCGGGGTGAGGCAAGGCCTTGCTACAGCCAGCTGGCTTCTAACTCAGAGCCTGTCTTCCACCACACCCAGCTCCTGCTCTCTCTACATGGCCCCTTCAAGAGCCCCAGGCTCCACTCTACCTCTGCTCTTTCCTTCTCGTGATTCATCACTGATCCTAGAGAGGATGTCAAGACAAGTCGCTAGCTCCCTGACATAGAACTGCTCTAATATCATGTATCCCAACTGGGTAGGACCCTGTCAAAAACAAACAAACAAACAAAGTAGATTCTGCCATGGATATCCAAAAGCCTTAATAACATCAGCATGTTTTTAGGTTTTGTTACAAATGGAAAAAAAGCTTCGCTTTTTTTGTTTGTTCAAACAGGGTCTCTTTGTTTAGCCTTGTCTGTCCTGGACTCACTATGTAGACCTGGCTGCCCTGGAACTCATAGAGATCCACCTGCCTCTGCCTCCTGAGTGCTGGGATCACAGGTAGGGTGTGTGTGTGTGTGTGCGCGCGCACGCACACACACACCTGACAAAACAAAAGTCTTTAAATGGGCTAGTGCTCACAGGACCAGTGACCTTCAGTACACGCATAACAAAGCATTGCCTTCTTCATGATCCCACAGAACACAAAGGGCAGACTGGGCACCGGCTAGGGCATTTGACAAGGCATGATAGGTACTGCCTAGGCACACATTCATTCTATTCTCTAAGACTTAGCCTCCAGAAAAACAAAGATTCTCATGTAAAACATGGGATATAAACAATAGGAGAGACCCAACACCCCTGACCTCCACACATAGAAAATGACATGTGCACAGAACCCATAGAATAAATAAAATGTAATAAAAAAAAAACCAAAAGCAACAACAACAACAACAACAAAAACACCACTTCACACATAAATAAACAAATAGATCCCCTCCCCAAATAAAAACACTGTCAACAAAAACTGACAAAATTGCCAGGTGCTAGTGGCACAGGCCTTTAATCCCAGTACTCAAGAGATAGAAGCAGGCAGATGTTCCTGAGCTCAAAGTCAACCTGGTCTACACATTGAGTCTAGAACAGCCAGGGCTACACAGAGAAACCTCAACTTAAAAAAACAAAACAAACAAACAAACAAACAAACAAAACAAGACAATACTACCAAAAGTGATTAAATGCAAGTTACATCAAAATTCCAACAATTAGCAACATGAAAACATTCCCATGTGGAATTTCCAGGGACTAAACCCTAAAAATGACTAGAGTTTAAGATTAACAGTTCCTGATTTCAAAACTTCCTATAAGCTAGTTGTGGTAGCTCACACCTGAAATTTTAGCATTTGGAAGGCTAAGAGGACAGTCTGGGCCACACATAGTGCATTCTAGGCCGTCCTGGGGTACACAGGAGACCCTGTCTCAAAAAAGAAAAGAGAACAAAAATCAAACAAACATCACTACTAAGTGACAATAATCAAAACAACATAGCACCAGTATAAAAGGGCAGGTATTAACAGAATAAAGTAAGGTGCTCACTGTGTGAAGACCTAGGCTCAAGAGAACCCACCTGAAAGCCAGACACCATAAAACAGGGTCTACAATCCTAGCCCCACATACAGAGACAGAGAGTGAAGACCAAACAATCACCAGAGTTTCTGCTGTATTTAGCCAAAAAGCCAAAACAAAACAAAAAAGAAACAAAAATCCTTTATGAAACAAGAAAGAAGGTGAGGACGACATCCAAAAGCTGTCTTTCTCAACTCCACTCACACATGAGTGCACCCACAAAAATAGCTTAAAAAAAAAAAAAAAAACAAAAACAAAAACGGAAAGCCCAGCCAGGCGTGGTGGTGCACACCTTTAATCCCAGCACTCAGGAGGCAGAGGCAAGTGGATCTCTGTGAGGCCAGCCTAATCTACAGAGTGAGTCTAGGACAGCCAAGGCTACACAGAGAAACCCTGTTTCAAAAAAACAAACAAAACAAAACAAAAAGGAAAGCCTAAATTGGGTGTGGTGGCGCACACCTGTAATCTCAGCTCTCAGGGAGGCAAGAGGCAAGCAGATCACTGTGATTTTGAGGCCAGTCAGGTCTACAAATCTTGTCCTACAAAGCCAAGGCTACACAGAGAAACCCTGTCTCAGGAAACAAAACAAATACACACTCACACAACAAATGCAAAGACCGAAGGTGGTGGTGCACGCCTTTAATCCCAGCACTGAGGATCTCTGTGGGTTTGGGGCCCGCCTAGGCAACACAAAGCTCCAGGACAATGAGGAATATGTAGAGAGCCCTTTCTCAAAATTAATTAATTAAAATAAAGCTAATGGTGAGGCTGGAGAGGTGGCTCAGAAGTTTAAGAGCACTTGTTATTCTTACAGAATATCTGGATTTGGTTTCCAGAACCCACAGGGCAGCTAAATGCCCTCTTCTGGCCTCTGAGGACACTAGGCATGCATCTAGGCATGCAGGCAAAACGCTCACACATGTAATCTAAAAATATAAAAACTGAAGGGATAACTGAGTACTTACATATACAACGTTCTAGGTTCGGTCCCCAGTACCACACAGACAAGTAAATAAACCTGGACTGCCATGGTAACAAGACACTGTCTATAGGAAGTGTCACTCAGCCACCTCACCCCTTGAGTGGTATAGCCACACTTAAGGACTAAAAAATCAATGTTTTCCTATGAAGTGGAAGGGTAGGGGAAAACACAGCTGAAATGTCATGATTACTCCCTCACCCTACTCCTGGACAGGGTTTCTCTGTGTAGCCCTGGCTGTCCCAAACTCTGTAGACCAGGCTGGCCTCAAAATCACAGAGATCCCAAGTGCTGAGATTAAAGATGTTTACCACCAGCCGGCTTGAAATGTCATGATTTTTATTGGCCAGCTCTGCTTTCACTCCAACTGGGTAGACGTCAGGTGAACTTAAACAGATGCTTCCCTTGATGGACTGGTCCCTGTGACGCAAAAGAACTAACGCCCAGGAGAGGAAGCACATTGGCTAATCACCTGGAGGAAAGAAGAAATACCCTGGGCAGTGATCACAGAAAGGAAATGAGGCATTGAGAAGATCTGAGCCATGCCTATCACAGCTGTCTCTGGGTGCAGCTGCCTCAAACGAAGGCAAATCTTTGGCACCTAGATATTTCCAGATGCTCAAAGCACACTGGAATGTGACTGGCCAATCTGACTCTGCCATAATGAGCCCTTGAACCACTATGACATAGGTTCAGCCAGCATGAACCAAGAGCGCTTGACAGGAGCTGCAGGCAAAGTTTGCTGACAGTGACTTTGCATGATGACGCTACCCTAGCCTTTCCACTTAAAACCAATTCATTCATTCCTCTCATTTTCAAAACAACTGTGGATTTGCCATTCAAACTTTAGTGATACACAATCTCAACTAGAAAAGGGGCAGATGGATGGATCACATGGTTCTGATCACAGAGGCAAGAGCTATAGACACGGGCCAGCCCCTAGTAGCTAAGCGTTTCCCAGCCACCCTCCTTTTGTGCTGAGCCCAAACATCTCTCTGCCACCAAAAAAAAATCTCAGAGGATTTATTTCTACATGACTAAAAGCCCCCAGATTTAAAATTTCTAAGCAAGTGTTTGCTGTCTAATCTTATAACCATAGTCAAGAAGAAAGCACATGCAGCAAGTATACTCTATAATCTTCTTTGGTAAAGAAGGTAGTCTCGGGGCTAGAGAGATGGCACAGGGGTTAAGAGCACTGGCTGTTCTTCTAAAAAAGTCCTGAGTTCAATTCCCAGCAACCATATGGTGGCTCCTAACCATTTATAATGAGATCTGGTGCCCTCTTCTGGCAGCTAAGCATACATGCAGGCAGAACACTGTATACATAATAAATAAATAAATGTATGTAGTCTCTCCACAAGAAACAATTTTAAGTAGCAATAGAAGGAGTGTCATAGAACCTGAGGCTCAGATGGGCAAAGTGGAAAAGGAAGAAAGATAGTGGATGTGGAAGAAAGAAGAAAGGAAGACATATCAATGCTGTTCAGAGCTGCAGGCTAAGGTGAGTGGATGTCCCAGGGAGGCTGGGACAAATAGTGCAGCTCTAGGAGAGAAGGCAGGAGGAGGAAGCCGTAGAAATCTTTCACATACAGCACCGCCCGGATGCCAGTAGGGTCCCAGGGATAAACTAAGGAGAAAAAAGCCATAAGCTTTAGTGAGGAGAAACTAGTAGCAAGTCAGCAAATAGAGGAACTAATTACAGGCTCAAGGACTGACCCCTGGTAAAGGCTGAAAGCTTTAGGAGGCAAGGAAGCATCACATACATGGCAACGAGAGGCCCCAAGAGCTTGGCGTGAAGCACTTCAAGACAGTGGGAGAACAGGAACTGCACACTGACATAAAGTACCGCCAAGTCTCCGAAAGGCTAAGGAGATCAGAAGATGGAGGGGAAAAAGACACAAAATCAGAAGGGTGGTAAGACCAAAGCAATGCCATCTTAGGAGGAAGCTGGGCCTGCTGGATAGTGTCCTTGAAGGGTGTAGGGCTGTCTGGGGCTGACACTGGAGAAAAGCTTCTGAAAGCTCAGTGGAGGGGACAAGACACAGGCAATTAGTGACTTCAGACAAACCAAGGCACATACTGGAAAGAGCCAAGAATAAAGCGCAGGTGTCTGAAGGGTTAGTCACTGAAGCAAAACCAGTGGAGACTGCCAACGCAGGCTATGTGGGAAGCCAGCTAGCTCCCGGACAAAGCAGACAGATACGCTTTGATCTCAACTGATACACAGGACAAGTCATTTAGAAGCCAGGGGAGACATACAAGAACAGCACAGACGTATTCTCCTTTCCTTTGTAAATAACTACAGATCTGGAAGGTTCGGGGAATCTGCAATTTTAAAACACCAGTGCAAAGCCAGGATTTTATTCAAGAGCCCGAGGCCATATCCTATCCTACTTGTCACCCACTTCCACCCATCTATGGGCTGCCCAGACTAGGAACTTACTGAGGAACAGAGATGAGAGCAGCAGTAGCAGCACACCACCTGAAAGAATAATCTAGTAAGAAGTGGAAGTGTTCAATACTCACAGGAACAATAAGCCCTTGCCAAGTCAATAAATTAGCTTCATCAACCTGGATGTTACGGAAGTTTTTCATTCCACATTTGCGGATCTCTTCAAGCTCCTGTTGATTAACAAAGCATAAAGGGTGTCAAATCAGGGAAAGCACCACACATTAAGATCCCGCCTGACTCCCTCAAATTAAACCAGGTGACAACATTTGAGTGAGGATCAGAATACACCTCATCAGGTTAAGGAAACATGGAGCCAGATAGTCCCATCTGCAATGCCATTGCCTCTATAGGCCCTTGCCCCAGGCCAAGCCACACCCAACTCTCAAGCAACCCACAGAACAGAAGGATGGGTTCTAACACCTCCTCTCCTGAGCTGGTCATGCTGAGTCACTTATGGCAGCTCACACCTGTAATCTCACTACTTGGGAGAATAACACAGATGGGTTGCTGTGGATTCAAGGCCAGCTAGAGCTACACAGTGCGACTCTGTATTTAAAAAAAAAAAAAAGGAAAAAAAGAAGAAAAAGAAAAGAGAAAGAGGGAGCTGGAGAGATGACTCAGTGGTTAAGAGCACTGTCTGCTCTTCCAGAGGTCCTGAGTTCAATTCCCAGGAACCACATGGTGGCTCAGACCCATCTATAATGTGATCTAATGCCTTCTTCTGGCATGCAGGCGTATATGCAGGCAAAGCATTGTATACATAATAAATAAATCTTTTTTTAAAAAAAGAGAGAGAAAGAAAGCACTCAGAAGGCAGAGGCAGGTGGATCTCTGTGAGTTTGAGGCCAGCCTGGTCTACAAAATGAGTTCCAGGAGAGCCAGGGTTACACAGAGAGACCCTGTCTCAAAAAGAAAAAAAGAAACAGAAGACTCAAAAATAAACAAATATAAAATAGTTGTCCCCAGCAACCACACTTGGGCAAACGTGCAACAAGGATCTGAGGTGCCTAAAGACTTGACTTCTAATCCCAGCACTTGAGAGGCGGAGGCAGGTGGATCACTGTTAAGTACAAGGCCAGCCTGGTCTACAGGACAGCCAAGGCTAGCTACACAGAGAAACCTCATCTCAAAAACCAAACCAACCAAAAACAAACAAACAAACAAAAACACCAAACAAACAAAAGACCCAACTTCTTCCAACCAAGCACTAGCTAAGTACGGGAAGCTGGGGCTATAAAATGAGGAACCCTGAGTCCACAAAGCAAACGGGTACCCACAAACCTTCCTTTCCTAACACTTGGAAGTGCAATTTCAGGACTCCATCCCAGGATGGGCAAAGGCAAAGAGCACAACCAACCAGTCTGAGATGGGGAGGGAAACAAGAAACTGAGCCTTAGCTTCTTCAGCTGTCAACAGGGTGCTAAGGCCCTGAGCTAAAGACAATGAGCAGGAAACGAGATGATAACAAGACTCTGAAACTATGGAGGGTCTCATAATCAAACAATATACCAAACCTCATTTCACTCAGAAAGCACAACCACCACAATTAATATTGTTTCAGAGTCCAGGTTCAGATGTCTTTAACATCTGTCACTTGGTTCCCACCACGTCCCCGACACCAATGAACACACACAAGCAGACATCTTGACCCAAGCCACCCAGAATGTACCATGACTCACACCCACACAAACATGGTCACTTCTTCCAGTTATTGGCCTGCCACTCCTGCCCCCACTACGTCAATCAGGCCTCACAACCAATGGAATGATGGTCTGCTATATACCCAAGCTGCCTTCTTACCTACAACCAGAACATTAGCCCTTTCTCAAAGAGATACCAAGCTCCTGCCTGCCATGGTGGTGCACACCTTTAATCCCAGCACTCGGGAGGCAGAGGCAGGTGATCTCTGTGAATTAGAGGCCAGCCTGCTCTACAAAGTGAGTCTAGGACAGCCAAGGCTACACAGAGAAACCCTGTCTCAAAAATACAAAAAAAAGGGGGAGGGGGGAGAGCACGCGACAACAGGAACGGCATGAGCCTACAGAAAACACTTCCCCAAAAGGCTTATTTCAGTTCTGCTCAGTGCCAAAAGCAACCTGGGGTCAACTGCTCACGCTGATGGCGCAATGCTGACAGTCAAGAGATGAGCCCAGAGAAAGCAGAACCAGCCAATGCTGCACAGAGAGACCCTGTCTTAGAAAACTTTTTTTAAAAAAGGGAGGGGGGGGAAGGCCAGGCGTGGTGGTACACATCTTTAATCCCAGCACTAGGTAGGCAGGGGCAGGCAGATCTCTGTGAGTTCAAGGACAGCCTGGTCTACAGAGAGTTCCTGGATAGCCAGGGCTATTAAAGAGAGAAACCCTATCTTGAAAAACCAAGACAAACAGACAAACAAAACACCAGGTCATTTGACATGAGAAGACACACCCTAAGTCTAGGGCCACACATCAGATGACAAGCCACAAAATAGAACTTGGAAGGGTTTGTTTCTTGTCTGCTTGCCCTCACTATCACTGGCAAGTTCATCTATTGTTCCTTGGCTGTTATTTGAACTACTTCTTCAGGATTCCAACAGGGATTAAAAACCAGCAGCTCGAGCCGGGTGTGGTGGCGCATGCCTTTAATCCCAGCACTTGGGAGGCAGAGGTAGGTGGATCGCTGTGAGTTCCAGGCCAGCCTGGTCTACAAAGTGAGTCTAGGACAGCCAAGGCTGCACAGAGAAACCCTGTCTCGAGAAAAAACAAAAAACAAAAAACAAACAAAACAAAAAAAGCCCAGCAGCTCTCTAAACCTCCCTGGGACATCAGCGCTGACTGGAATTGCTAAGACACCCAGTCTCTTAGACTGAGGAACCACAGGACCCTTGGCCATTCCCGCAGCAGGCAGCTGTTAGCTGACTACGCTGCCCAGCCTGACAGGCTCTCTAATGCCTCCCTTACTAATACATAGGCACATATGGGTCAGCCTATCAGGCCAGCTCCTCGGAGGACTGTGAGTAGCACACACATTCTCACTGAGCCAGGCACATAGAAGCAATGCAGTAAGCCCCATCTACTACAAGTCTGAGCCCAGAGGAAAAAGTTTTCGGGGGGGGGGGGTGCTGTTCAAGATAGGGTTTCTCTGTGTAGCCCTGGCTGTCCAGGAGCTTGCTCTGTAGGTTAGCCTTAAGCTCACAGAGATCCACCTGCTTCTGCCTGGTATTGAAGCCCCCTCCCTTTTTATCTCTCTCTGGAGTCTCTGTGCCCTGACCTCTCTGTATCTTATACACACACTAATATATGAACATTAAAATATATTGCCTTTAATCCCAGCTCTCAGGAGGCAGAGGCAATCGGATGGCTGTGAGTTTGAAGCCAGCCTGGTCTACAAATCGAGTCCAGGACAGCCAAGGCTACACAGAGAAACTCTGTCTGGAAAAAACGAAAAATCAAAAACAAACAAATAAAAAGAAGTGGAGACAGGTCTGGGCATGGTGGGGTGTTCACCATGAGTTCAAAGCCAGCCTGGTCTACAAAGGGAGTCTAGAACAGCCAAGACACAGATACCCTGTCTCGAGCCAAAATGAAGGAGGAGGAGGAAGAATAGGAAGAGGAGGAGCAGGAGGAGCAGGAGGAGCAGGAGGAGCAGGAGGAGCAGGGAGAAGAGGAGCAGGAGGAGGCGGAGGAGAAGCAGCAGCAACAGCAGCAGCAGCAGCAGCAGCAGCAGCAGCCGCCGCCGACAGGTCTCTGCAAGTTTAAGGCCAGCCGGTCTACATAGTGAGTTCCAGGACAGACTGGGCTAAACAGAGACCCTATCTCAAAAAACTAAAATACCAGGCCAGCAAGATAGCTCACCAAGCATCTTTCTACAAGGCCAGAAAAGGACACTGAATTCCCTGGAACTGGAGTTACAGATGGTTGTAGGCACCATGTGAGTGCTTGGAAATGAACTCAGGTCCCCCAGAAGAGCAGCCTGTACCTTTAACTGCTGCTCTCAACTTGCTTCACAAGCCTGGCAACCTGCATTTGAATACTGAAACCTAAGTAAAGAGGAAAGAAAAGAAATGACTCCACAAAGGTGTCTTTTGACCTCTATAACAAGTCTTTTGGTTTGTTTGGTTGTTTTTTCGAGACAGGGTTTCTTTGTGTAGCCTTGACTATCCTGGATTCACTTCGTAGACCAGGCTGGCCTTGATTGCACAGTAATCCACCTGCCTTGGCCTCCCAAGTGCTGGGATAAAAGGCGTGCCCACCACCGCCCGGCTTTATTTATTTTTTAACCTCTATAACATGTCATAGCACACACATCTGAACATATACATCATGCACATATGCATTAAAAATACTTTTTAAATGCCGGGCGTAAAGACAGAAGGAAGAATTAACTCCCCAAGCCGGGCGTGGTGGCGCACGCCTTTAGTCCCAGCACTCGGGAGGCAGAGGCAGGTGGATCGCTGTGAGTTCGAGGCCAGCCTGGTCTACAAAGTGAGTCCAGGACAGCCAAGGCTACACAGAGAGACCCTGTCTCGAAAAACCAAAAAAAAAAAAAAAAAAAAAAAAAAAAAAGAATTAACTCCCCAAAATTATGTCGTTGTCGTCGTCCCCCCCCCCCCCCCCCCCCCGCTACACACACACTAATTAGAAAAAAGAAGTTGGGCATAGTGGTGCACACTTTTAATCCCAGCCTATCTACATAGTGAGTTCCAGGACAGCCAGGGATACTTTGAAAGACTCTGTCTCAAAGGAAAGAAGAAAACTAAATAGGCAAAACAAGTAGCTGCTTCTATTTCTTGTACAAGATTCTAGTAAGGTTTATTAGCTTGCTTTGAGTAATATTTGCACATGCCAATACTTACAAAGAAGAGCCTGTCATTATCAGGGAAAGAGAGGGAGGAGTAAGTAAGTGGGTTCAAGGCCAACCTGGGTAACACAGGTTTTTGAGACAGGGTTTCTCTGTACAGCCTTGGCTGTCCTGGACTCACTTTGTAGTCCAGGCTGGCCTCGAACTCAGAGATCTGCATGCCTCTGCCTCCCGAGTGCTGGGAATACAGGTGTGTGCCTCCACGCCCGGCTGCAGAGGTAGCTCAGTTGTTAAGAGCACACACGGCTCCCGTAGAGGATCTGAATTCAGCTCCACACTCAACAGCTCACATCTGCTTGTATCTCCAGCTCCAGAGGATATCACAATCTTTTCTGGTCTCCATGGGCACTTGCACTCATATGCACGTTATTACACACACACATATGTATACACATGTAAAAAAAAATAATATTAAGCCAAGCTGGGTGTGGTGCCACATGCCTGTATTTCTAGCGTTTGGGAGACAGCAGAGGCAGGCCGATCACTTTGAGTTTGAGGCCAGCCTGGTCTACAAAGCCAGTCCAGGACAGCCAGGATAACAAAAGAGATATCCTGTCCCGAAAAAGCTGGGCGGTGGTGGTGCACACCTTTAATCCCAGCACTTGGGAGGCAGAGGCAGGTGAATTGATGTGAGTTTGAGGTCAGCCTGGTTTACAAAGCAAATCCAGGAAAGCCAGGACTGTTATACAGAAAAATTCTGTCTCAAAAAACCTACAAAGAAAGAAAAAAAGAAAAAACCAAAAGAAAAATAATAAAGCAAAATAAATTGGGAGAGGAAAAATATACAAATAGAAGGCTGGAAAGACGGCTGCATAGGTAAAGGAGCCTGCCGCCAAACCTGACAAACTGAGTTCAATCTCCAGGACTTACATGATCAAAGAAGAAAACCAACTCTTTGGTTTTTTTTAATAACTTATTTTTTATTTTATGTACTTTGGTGTTTTGCCTGCATACCTTGTCTGCGTGAGGGTGTCAGAGCCTATGGAACTGGAGTTACAGACAGCTGTGAGCTGCGATGTGGGTGCTGAGAATGACTGGGGTCCTCTGGAAAACAGCCAGTGCTCTAAACCGCTGAACTCCAGCCCAGAGAACCAACTTGTACTGTGACTGCAACATGTCTCCTCCCTCCCCTAACAGCAGGTACTTAAATACAAGTGTTTACAGTAAAAAGCTAAACACACACACACACACACACACACACACACAGACACACACACAGACACACACACACACACACACACACACACACACACACACACACACACACACACACACACACACACGATGGTGCCAGAGGCAGGTAGATCTCTGAGTTTGAGGCCAGCCTAGTTTACAGAGCAAGTTCGAGGCCAGCCAAAGCTACACAGAGAAACCCTGTCTCAAAAAAACAAGTAACAACAACAACAAAACTACAGCATGGCAATGCTTCTAGCCTTCCATTGCTGTCAGTGTTTTGTTTCAAGCTCCTTTTAGCTGGCTAAAACAAACCCTACCAAAAGCCGGGTGTGGTGGCTCACGCCTTTAATCCCAGCACTCAGGAGGCAGAGGCAGGCCCGGACCTCTGTGAGTTCGAGGCCAGCCTGGTCTACAAAGTGAGTCCAGGATAGCCAAGGCTACACAGAGAAACCCTGTCTCAAAAAACCTAAACAACAGCAACAACAACAAACAAACAAAATCCTACCAGATGGAGTTAGACATGTAAGATAAGTTTACACATGACACATACTCCTGGCAGAACATTAAAACATAGAACAGCACCTCCCTGATTTTGTGTGACTCAAATGATTTTGCCAGGAGTGGTGCCACACACCTGAAAAATCTCTGTGAGGTATAGGCCAACCAAGGCTACATATTGAAATTCTTTCTTGAAATATAAAATAAAAGCAGGCAGGAAGATAGCTCAACAGTTAAAAGCACATACTGCTTTTGACAGAGGACCCAAGTTTCAATTCCCTGAAACTCCAGCTCCAGGAAATCCAGTGCCCTCCTCTGACCCCAGAGGGTACTGTATTCACATGCACATACCAACACACAAACATACAATGTAAAATGAAAGTAGACAAAATTTGGGTGTGGCAGTACACACCTTTAATCTCAACAGAGACGAGCAGACCTCTCTAAGTTTGAAGCTAGGCTGTTCAAATAGTGATTTCCAGGAGACAGACAGGAGTACAAAGTGAGACTCTGTCTCAAAAGAAATATTAGTAAAATTATGGGGCTGGAGAGATGGCTCAGTGGTTAAGAGCACCACCTGCTCTTCCAAAGGACCCGGGTTCAATTCCCAGCACCCACATGGCAGCTCACAACTGTCTGTAACTCTAAGATCTGACACCCTCACACCAATGCACATAAATTTAAAATTAAAATATTTTAAAAAAAAGAAATATTAGTAAAATTAAATTACATTTTTTAAGTTTAGCATCAATGAAAGCTTCCCAACAAGTTTATACAATGAAAGTGCTTGACAATGCAATTACAATTCTTGGTATCATTGCATATACTGCACATTTAAATATAATCCTTCAGAATGTTTTAATATAAATCTTATTTCAATTAATTCTTGGCAAATAGGAGGGTACAACTCATGTCCGCATGGCATCTTCCATGGATTAAGCTGTATGCTTTCACTTAATTTTTTGTTTTGTTGTTCTTCAAGACAGGGTCTCTCTGTGTAGCCCTGGCTGTTCTGGACTCACTTTGTAGACCAGGCTGGCCTCGAACTCACAGAGGTCCGGGCCTGCCTCTGCCTCCCTGAGTGCTGGGATTACAGGCCTGTGCCACCCAGCCCGGCATACTTAATTATTATTACAACTAACATACCAACTACATATTATCACAATTCTATGAGGCCATACCCACAAAGTCTGAAAGAAACAATACAAATTAATTAAAAGCAGAAATTAACATCTAAATTTAGGTCTCTGAGACTCTATCAGAGCCTCAGGTCAATCTAAGAGAACATAACTGAAGACGGCTACAACATAGGCTTACAGGGAAATGCTGCCTACACTTCCCCTGGGCAAGCCCCATCAGGGCCCCAGCTCCACAGGCAGGCAGCTTCTCATAGGCCTAGCTCCCGGAATGTGTTTGCCTTTATCTGAACAAGGGTGTGCCTGACATTGCTGACCTACATTACAGACTCCAGAGTCCAGCACCCCAACTAAACTGGGAGCTCAAGGACCAGGACACCAGCCTCAAGTTGGTCAGACCTAGAGACACGGAACAAGAAAACCAGGAACCGTCTATGTCAAACACATGGTGAAGGCTGAAGCGCAGAGCTGGGTTAGAGACCTAGCACAGGGAGGGGCAGGTTCCTCTGTATGTAACTTCAGTTGACTTTCATGACAAGAAGTGCTGATGTAAAGCAGTCGGCTACCACCTTATAAACATCTCAGAGCCTTCTGAGTTATACTTTCTTTCCCCACTAGTGACAGAGTTGGGCAGTGTCGCCTTGTAGAAATATACAGACCCTGCCAATAAGTACTGGCTTTGACACTGGTGTCTGCTCTGGTTAAACGTGTGCCTGCTGGGTGAGCAGCTATCAAAACTGTTAATGAGCTATGCTACAGTAAAAACAAAATCTGACAAAAGAATAGAGAAAAAATAATATGAACCTAGAACTGTCAAAATTAGCACAAGAACTAGGGTGTAGCTCAGAATCTTGTCTGGAATGCATAGGGTAACCTTCAAAACTGCTTTAAAAACAAAATGAATCCAAACCACCACCGTGTCCTCTAAAACCCAAGAGCAGCCATCCAAATAACAGGAGCAGAGGGCTTAGAGCAGGGCAGCCAGCTCACTCCCACTTCAGCTTCCTCACTGAATGAACTTCATCAGCTTCTGTTGTGTAAGAGACTGTGGGGGACGAGCAGTCCACCTAGTGGTTGAGAGCACGTGCTCTCCCAGAGGAACAGGGTTCAGCTTCGAGCCCCCACACGATGGCTTGAAGCCGTCAGTAACTCCAGCTCCAGGAGATCCGACGCCCTCTTCTGACCTACTCAGTCACCAGACATGCATGCACATGATGCACACACAAAATGCAGGCAAAGCACATAAATTTAAAAAATAAATTTTGGCTAGGCGTGGTGGTGCATGACGCCTTTAATCCCAGCACTCAGGACGCAGAGGCAGGTGGATCTCTGTTGAGTTGGAGATTTAAAAAATTTAAAAAGATTTTATGTGCTATATTTTATATTCCATGTGTTAAATGATATTTTATGTTTGCTTGAATGTATGTATGTTCAGCACATGTTGGATTCACTGAGTTGCAATAACTGGTGGTTATGAACCACCATGTGGGTACTCCGTCCTCTGTAAGAGCAATAATTTTGTTGTTGTTGTTTTGGGGTTTTTTGTTTGTTTGTTTTTGTTTTTGTTTTGTTTTGTTTGAGACAGAGTTTTTCTGTTACACAGAGCCCTGGCTGTCCTGGACTCACTTTGTAGACCAGGCTGGCCTCGAACTCACAGAGATCCTCCTGCCTGCCTCCCAAGTGCTGGGATTAAAGAGAGTTGGCAGCCACCAGGCCTGAGGCAATAAGTGCTCTTAACCTCTGAGCCAGTTCTCCAGCCCCTTTTAATTGTTTTCAAAAACAGACTGTTTGGGGAGACTCTCTGTTTGTTGTGGCTTTTTGGTGGAGGAAGGACTGGGACTCTCTGTGTAATCTGGATTGGTCTGGAACTCTCTATGTGGAACAGCATGGCCAACAGCAAGCTTCAAGTTCGGCGGGATACCTTGCCTCAAGGAGGTAAGTTATAGAGTGACAAAGCAGCACACTGGTCCTTTCTCTCACCTCTCTCTACACACACACCTCAGTGTATGCACCACCAACACTAATGCACTCACTGAACACATACACAAAAAGAAAAAAGGCACACTCATAGACAGGATGAAAACCTGAGACATGCCAGGCGTGGTGGCACACGCCTTTAATTCCAACACTTGGGAGGCAGAGGCTGGTGGATCTATTGCGTTAGAGGCCAGCCTGGTCTACAGAGCGAGTCTAGGACAGCCAGAGCAGTTACACAGAAACCCTGTCTTGAAAAACAAAACAAAACCCTGAGACACACTCTAGGGATTTCTTCTCGGTTTTGGGAAACAAACAGGTGGGTGTGGTGGTACACATCTTATTTTCCCAGCACCTGAGCAGAGGCAAGCAAATTTCTGTGATTTGAGACCAGCCTGGTCTACACAGTAAGGCCATAGAGAGCGACAATACCCCATGTGCTTTCACTTTTATTTCCGATTATCTATATCTTAGTCTATGACAAATATTCTACCTTATTTAACTTAATTCATTTAAGCTACACAAAGATGGAGTAACTTAAGGCAGTGACATTAACTTGCTCAGGACTACTTGGCTAAGATAGTTAAGCACAATTAAAAAAAAAAAGACAGTTAAATGCAAGACTCAAAATTGAGAACTAAAGCTCTCGATCAACAAGAACGAGCCCAGCCCCCAGCAGTATGCGAGGAAAGGTCTCGGTCTCTCCCCCCACACAGTCCTTCCAGGGCTGCAACTGACACCGAAGATCCACGAGGCAATTCTGCTCCCTGTCATACAGCCCATCAGCATCGGACAACACAGCCTGCTTAGGAGGCTGCTGAGTCTCTGGAACTCCTCAGGGCAGTGCTCAGAGCCACTGCCTATAACCACTCTAAGAGGAGGAGGATTAGGCTTCACTGCTCTGTATTCTAAGCAGTCCAAGGCTGGCCAGAAGAAATATCTGCAGTCCCACCAGGATTTCTCTTCAACTACTGACATTCCATTCAATTCTTTGTTGTTGTTGTTGTTGGTGGTGGTGGTGGTGGTGTTGTTGTTGTTGGTGGTGGTGGTGGTGGTGGTGGTGGTGGTGGTGGTGGTGTTCGTGGTTTTTCGAGACAGGGTTCTCTGGATAGCCTTGGCTGTCCTGGACTTGCTTTGTAGACCAGGCTGGCCTCAAACTCACAGTGATCTCCCTGTCTCTCACAGGCCATCACGCCCGGCTCTATTCAATTCTTAAAGGGCGGGGCCATAAGCCATTGGGGTTGGGGTGTCTTTCCCTGCAGTGCATGCTACTATTGAATTGGCAAGACAACATGGACAGATAGGTTTCTGAGAGCTAGATGCTTAACATTTCATAACTCATTTATCAGAGCCCAAACTAGGTACCCCTTAAGCAGAGACTCAAAGGACAGAAAGTTACTCTGACACAGAGAAGACACGGATACATCACATTGGAGCGGATGGCTCACTGGGCGGCTGCCTACCCAGCACACTTAAGGTTCCAGGTTGGATCCCTTGGATACCAAATACGGGAAGTTAGAGGTCAGTGACTGAGCCCAGCTGTGCATTACAAGACCCCTGATGCTGAAGGGGGCTGGGGAAATAGGTGTGGGGGATACCAATCCAAATTTCCAGAGCCGGGGTAAAGTGATGGCTTAGCAGCTCTCCCAGGGGACCAGAGTTCAATTTCCAGAACCACATGGTGGCTCAACAACTGCCTATAACTCTAGTTCTAAGGCAATCAGACACTCTCTTCTGGCTTGTGGGCACTATACAGACGGTACAAAGCCACACATTTAGGGAAAATACTCATATATGTAAAATAGGTATATCTTTAAAAAAGGAAAAAATCCAGAGTGCCACAAAAGACGGCTCAGCAGATAAAAGGACATGCTGCTCAAGCCTAACTCAGAAACCTTGGTGAAAGGAGTGAAACAACTTCCACAAGCTATTCTCTGAACCCTATACACAAACTGCAATGAAAAACATGAGCCTACCCAGGCATGGTGGGGGATCATTGTGAGTTCGAGACCAGCCTGGTCTACAAAGAGTCCATGACCACTACGGCTACACAGAGAAATCCTGTCTCAAAAAAAACCAACCAAACAAAAAAATATTTTTTAATTAAAAAAAAAAAAAAACAAACATGCGCGCGCACGCGCACACACATACACAAATACAAAAAAAATATTTTTTTAAGCTGGGTACGTGGTGTACATCTTTAATCCCAGCACTCAGGAGGCAGAATCAGGCAAATCTCTGAGTTCAAAGACAGCCTAATCTGCATAACGAGTTCCAGGACAGCGAGGGCTACACAAAGGAACCCTGTCTTGAAAAACTAAAATAAAAAAGGGGTGGGGAGGAGAGAGCAGGACAGACAGACAGACAGACAGACAGACAGACAGACAGACACACACACACACACACACACACACACACACACACACACCCACCCCTGAACAGATGTCTCAACAGTTAAGAAAAGACTATCTGTGTGCTCTTCCAGAGGATCCAGGTTCAATTCCCAGCACCCACATGGCAGTTGACAACTGTCTCTAACTCTAGTCCTATGGGAGCCGATACCTTCTTTTGGCCTACTCGTGCACCACGCATGAACATAGTACATACACATAAATGTAGGTGAAACACCATACACATAAAACAAATTTAAAAAATTTTAAACCCTGGCCGGGCGTGGTGGCGCACGCCTTTAATCCCAGCACTTGGGAGGCAGAGGCAGGCGGATCGCTGTGAGTTCGGGGCCAGCCTGGTCTACAAAGGGAGTCCAGGACAGCCAAAGCTACACAGAGAAACCTTGTCTCAAAAAACCAAAAAAAAAAAAAAAAAAAAAAAAAATTTTTTTTAAACCCAGTGAGAAGCTGGACAATGGTAGTGCACACCAGAGGCAGAGGGAGGCGGGTCTCTGAGCTCAAGAACAGCCTGGTCTACATCGAGTTCCAGGACTGCCAAGCCCTGGCCTACAGCATGAGTTCCAGGACAGCCAACATCTACACAGTAAAAAACCCTGTCCAAATAAATAAATAGGTCAAATAACCCAAGGGAGGGAACATAGAGTTTAGTGGTAGAATACTTACCTACCATGAGCCCTGGGTATTCAGACACACACACACACACACACACACACACACACACACACACACCCCAGTGCTACTAAGGATAGCTGAATTAGTCTCAATTTACTGGAATACATACCCTTAGGATAAAAAATGCAAATGTGGTAAGATAGAAAGGGTAACACTTTGCCTAAGCATCCATGTTTAATCCCCAGTACCACCAGCACCAAGAAAAGCGGAACTAGGGGCAGTACCTGAGGAGATGGCCAAGTAAGCCTGGCCGAAGTTGGGGAGAACCAACTCCCAACACTTGTTCTCTGATTTCTACATGTGTGCAACAGTAAGTCAAACATACCACACATCACACACCACACACGAAAAACAAACACTTTCCTTAGTTTAAAAAATCAAAACATCCATTCCCAGAATGGATTCAAGCCATTTACAATGGCTTATCAAGCCAGTACTTAGGAGGCAGAGGCAGGCGGATCACTGTGAGTTCGCGGCCAGCCTGGTCTACAGAGGGAGTCTGGGAACACAGCCAAGGCTACACAAAGAGACCCTGTCTTGGGGAGGGGGAGCTCTTCCAGGAAGCCAGCCGTGGTGCTGCACGCCTTTAATCCCAGCATTTAGGAGGCAGAGGCAGGTGGATCCCTGTGAGTTTGAGGCCAGCCTGGTCTACAAAAGAGAGCCCAGGACAGCCAGGGATATACACAGAGAAACCCTGTCTCAAAAACAAAACAAAACAAAACAAAAAACCACTAGCTGGGCAGTGGCTCACACCTTTAATCCCCCGACCTCAGGAGGCAGAGGCATGAGGATCTTTGTTGAGTTCGAGGCCAGCCTGGTCCACATAGCAAGTCCAGGACAATCAAGGCTACACAAAGAAACCCTGTCTTGAAAATCCAAAAACCTGCCGGGTGTAGTGGCGTTCACCTTTAATCCCAGCACTTGGGAGGCAGAGGAAGTGGACTGCTGTGAGTTCGAGGCCAGCCTGGTCTACAAAATGAGTCCAGGACAGCCAAGGCTACACAGAGAAACCATGTCTCGAAAAGAAACAAGAAACAAAAAACAAAAAACAAAAACAAAAAACCAAAGAAGAATCAGGTTCAATTTCTAGCACCCACACAACAGTTCACAACTAATATAATTCCAGTTCCAGAAAATCTAATATCCTCTTCTTTTTCTCTCTTTTCTTTTTGTTTTGTTTTTTGAGACATAGTCTATCTCTAGTCCTGGATGAACTGGAACTTGCTATGTAGACCAGGTTAGACTTGAACAACATATATCTTCCTGCCTCTGCCTACAGAGTGCTGGAACCAAGGGTAAGTGCCATCATACCCAGGCCTAACACCTTCTGATCTCTAAGGGCAGCACTCAACACAAGTGGTACACAGACATACATGCACCCAAAGCACTCATACAAATAAAGTAAATAAATAAATATTTAAGCTTTCTCAAATTTATTTTTCCTAAAATAACTTCTCAGCCATATTATACATATATAAATATCTATATCACTGATTTTATTTTTTTTATTTTTTTATTTTTTTTGGCTTTTCGAGACAGGGTTTCTCTGTGTAGCCTTGACTGTCCTGGACTCGCTTTGTAGACCAGGCTGGCCTCGAACTCACAGCGATCCGCCTGCCTCTGCCTCCCGAGTGCTGGGATTAAAGGCGTGCGCCACCACGCCCGGCATCACTGATTTTATTACTGTTGTATTATATTATCTGTCAACAGTTTACCATTACAAAGAAGGTCCTTAAGCACTCTTAAATCCCAGCACTTGGGAGGCAGAGGCATGCAGATCTTTGAGTTGGAGGCCAGCCGGGTCTACAAAGTGACTCCAGGACAGCTAAAGCTACACACTGAGAAACCTTATCTCAAAAAAGGAAAGAAAGAAAAAATAAAGAAAGAACAAAAAATGAAAGAAAAGAAAAAAGAAATATCTAAAGGGCTAAAGAGATGGCTCATAGGTTAAGAGTACACTAGCTGTTCTTCCAAGGATTCAATTCCCTGGCCCCACATGGTGGGTCAACAACTGTCCCAAACTCCAGTCCCAGGGGATCCGCCACCTTTCGGCTTCTGCTGGCACCAGGAAAGCACATGGTACACAAACACCCAGGCAAAACACTAGTAACACAAGCCAGGCGCACTTGGGAGGCACAGGCAGTCAGGTCTCTGTGAGTCTGAGGACAGCTTGATCTACACAGAGCTCCAGGACAGCTAGAACTACATAGTGAAACACTGTTTCATAAAAGCCAAAATAACAACTACAACAACAACAACAAAAACCTGCTTCAAGTTTCAGCTCAGGAAATTCCTTTATTTCTATATAAAGTCTTGGGACACTGTAGCTTTCTTGGCTTTGCTGTCTTGAGACAGGAGCTCATGGAGCCCAGCCTGGCCTCAACTCAGTATGCAGCCGTGAATGCCTGGTCTTAGTCTCCACCCCTGCCTCTAGAGTGCTAGGACTACAGGTGCTAGACTATGCCACACCTAGCGTATTTTTAAATTTAATTTTGGTTTTTCGAGACAGGATCTCTCTTTGTAGCCATGGCTGTCCTGGACTCACTTTGTAGACCAGGCTGGCCTCGAACTCAAAGGGATCCATCCTCCTGTTTCTGCAGTGATTATAGATGTGTGCCACGGCCCCTGGCTTCTCGGCTTGTTTTTTGTTGTTGTTTGGTTGGTTTTTTGTTTTGTTTTGTTCTTTTGGTTTTTCGAGACAGGGTCTTTCTGTGTAGCCTTGGCTGTCCTGAACTTGCTTTGTAGACTACGCTGGCCTTGAACTCACAGCAATTTGCCTGCCTCTGCCTCCGGAGTGCTGGGCTCGGCTTGTTTTTTAAATCCTGTTCTGGAACTAACCAAGTTCAAATACACACACACCACACACACACATTCTCATTCATATTCTCTCTCTCTCTCTCTCTCTCTCTCTCTCTCTCTCTCTCTCTTGAACTCAGAGATCCACCTGCCTCTACATCCAAGTGCTGGCATTAGACATGTGCCACCACACCCCTCTCCAAGTTTAAACTCTCAAAACCAATGATCAGCAACATATAAACATAATTTCCTTCCTGAGATAAAAGAATCTCAATCCACAACTTTATATATTATATACATATATCCCTTCTATGGAACCTTGAAGAAAAGATGTAGACAATTTAACAACAGACATAGGTTCTCACATTTAGCGCCATGGACACTCAGTGCACGTCTCATCTCACCAGGGCCTACCCTTTCTCCTTAGCTATAACTCTCCCAGTGTGGGCTGGAGACAGCACTCAGTGGCTAAGAGCACTGGTGACTCTTCCAGAGGGCCTGGGTTCAATTCCCAACAACTACATGGCAGCTCAGAATTCTCTGCTAACTCCAGTTCCAGGTAATCCAACACACTCATACAGACATACATGAAAACAAAATACCAATGCACATACAATAAAAAAACAAAACATACACCGGGTGTAGTGACGCATGCCTTTAGTCACAGCACACTCAGGAAGCAGAGGCAGGTGGATCGCTGGGAATTTGAGGCCACACTGATCTACAAAGCAAGTCCAGGACAGCCAAGATAACACAGAGAAACCCTGTCTCGAAAAACGTTTTTAAAAATTTTTTTAAATCTCCCAATCTCGGGATGGAGAGATGGCTTAGAGGTTAAGAGCACTGACTGTTCTTCCTGAGGTCCTGAGTTCAATTCCCAGCAACCACATGGTGGCTTACAACCACCTATGATGTGATCTGGTGCCATCTTCTGCAGGTGTACATGCAGGTAGAGCACTGTATATATAATAAATCCTTTTTTAATCTCCCAATCTAAAGTCAAATTGTCTTACTTACAAAATTTAGGTGGCAATAGACTAACTTTGTTGAAAACAAAAAAGAACTTCATAAGCTTGAATTAGTAAGTACTTAGAACTTTTTCCTGAGCTCAAATTTTTAAAAATAATTTAAAAACTGTGATTCCCCTCCTAGCTGTCTGCCAGCCTGGGGATTCCAAACTGGGTCGATGGGGCTAGACAGGGGGTACCAGGATGACGTCAGGTCAGCGGATCCACGTGGCTCACCCCTGTAATTCTAGCAGACAGGAGGCTGAGGCAGGACAATCACTTTGAATCTGAAGTCAAGTCTGGAATACAGAGTAAGACTTTGTCTCAAACAAAAACAAAAACAAGCCAGGCGGTGGTGGCACACACCTGTAATCCTAGCATTTGGGAGGCAGAGGCAGGTGGGTCTCTGTGAGTTCGAGGCCAACCTGGTCTACTACAAAGTGAGTTCACAACAGCCAGGACTACACAGAGAGACTCTGTCTAGAAAAAGAAAAAAACAAAACAAACCTATCAAAATGTAAAGACCTGTGTTGGAGGGGAGCACAAGTCAATCAGAGGCACAGGTGCTGACCCTAAGAACTCCTCTGGAAAGGAAGGGAATCCCTTGGAAGAGAACATAACTTTTCTCAGGCTGAGCAAAGGGAGACCACAGAGTGAATACCACAATGAAGCAGAGTTAAAGCACACATCAATTTGTCCTTTGTGAAGGAGTCAGAGGCAAGCCAAAGAATCCCTGCATTCTCTTTTCTCATCTACAAAATGGAAATAACAATATCTAACTCAAAGGGACGATTACCCATGATCGTGAATACGAAGCACACGATAAAAATTGGGAAGATGGCAGCCCTTGCAATAATTAGGTGCAAGAGCATTCAGAAATTCTGAGGTGGGAGGTAAGACTGAAGAAACTGCTTTCTAAGAAAAGTCTTTCATTCATACCAAATCAGAAGTTAGGACTGGGCCGTGAGATGGCTCAGCTGGTAAGCCTGCCCACCTTAGTTGGAGTCACATTGGACCCATACGGTGAGTGGAAGGACAAAACGGACAAGTACTGTAACCTCCACATGAATGTGTGGCGCAATTTACACACAATACACACCTACACACACATATACACGGGGTGGGGGGCAGAGACAGACACACACACACACACACACACATACATGGGGGGAGAGGGAGAGAGAGACAGAGAGAGAAATAGAGAGAGAGAGAGAGAGAGAGAGAGAGAGACAGAGAGACAGAGAGACAGAGAGACAGAGAGAGGAAGAGAGACTTGAAAAAAATTTTAAAGAAGTTAGAATTAATTGCTAAGGGCAGGACCAGAGAGGATTTAGCCAGAAAGGATTAAATACTTTTTGCTTTAGAAAAAAGAACTCTGGAGTCCAGGAAGGGCCATCAGGGAGAAGTATTGGGAAGGGGTACCTAAGACAGGGTGCATGAATTCATTTCAGTAAAAGGACAGGAAACAGCATGCATTCACAAACCTTCCTAACTGAAACCCACAAGGCTACACTGATGACAACTTTTGGGGATTTGAACACGGAAGTGCTTAGCATTCCCTTCCATCTAGGTAAATGATGGGGTGTTACTGGCAGAACAGATAGGGAGTTTAATCACAATTGTTTTGTGCCCACTTCCACTCTCCTTTTAGTTAAGTGTTCTCTCTAGATTTCAGTGAACAAACGGCTTTCTTTTGTTTCCAGTGACCCCATCAACCAAAGTACAATTTTGCCCAGCGATCTGTTCTCAGGAGCCAGCTCCCCGGGTTTTTATATTTCCGGTCCCGCGATAGCACCACGGCACTACCCAGGTAGCACTCAAACACAGGCGGGGGTCGTCTTTAGAGGATGTCCTAAAACCTACCAGTGAAAAACCCCCCAATCAACTGAGTCTCAGCAGAAGAACCAACTAGTGAGGTGACACTCGGGATACATTCGAGATACAAAGTGCTATGTATAAACAAGTTATTTTTGTAAACTTCGGCCCGTTTTGATTCGAACGACAGAAGCCAGCCCCCCCACACACACACCTCAAAAATGTCACTTTATACATCAGGGAAAGGCGATGAGGATGACTAAGAGGTGGCTAGGAAGGAGAACTTAGCTGCGGCGACTGAGAACGACCCCACGCCTTCCTATGGAGTTGGAACTTGGCCGCCGCGGGACCCGCGGTCACAAGGCGACAGTTTTCGAGGACCCCCACGCAATTTCAATAGACCACCAACTAACTGACCTAACTTTGGCCGCCTGCCCTCCTCCTTCCTTTCCCGTCTCGGGCCTCGCAGCCTCCCGGAGCTGTGGGCTGGCGGAATACGGGGCTCCGAGTCCGGCGACCGCGGCCCAGGACCGGGCGGCTCCGCGGCTGGCGCGGACTCCCAGCCGGGGGCTCCGGCTTTCTTCCCAGAGGGCGCCCAGCTGGGGCCTCCGGGCCCGGCCCCACACATCAACGGCGTCCTCGACCCGGACCGCGGCCGCTGCGACGGAGGGGCCCGGCTCCGCTCCGGGAGGAGGGGGCGCGAGAACTGCCCAGGCTGGTCCGAGGGGCCGGCGGCGGCGGCGGCGGCGGCGGCTCCCGGCGCGGCCTTGCGCTCCCGCCCAGGCTGCGGCCTAAGCGGCCCCGTTAGGTCTCTCCGCACGCGACACAGAGGCACTGCGGGGCCACGCAACGAGGGACGGAGAGTGGCGACGCCCCAAGGAACCGCGGCCCCGCCGTAGGGGTCCCGGCCCGGGGACGCCGCCCCCCCGCCTGGCCAGCGCCAGAGAAAGGCTTTTACCTTCATCAGCCTCCTGCTGGCAGCCATCTTGGATCTGGTGCTGCTGCTTTCCCAAAATGCTTCGCGGTAGGCCAGGCGGCTAGAATCCCCCCCTCACTTCCTGGAGAGGGGGAGGGGCGAACAGGGAAGAGCGCGGAAGAGAGAAGTGTGCCTACTGTGTGCGAGTCCCTGGGCTGCAGAGTCCTTTGTAGACGCCAGTGACCTGGACAATTAAAGACTCTTACTTTATAGAGCCTCCAATCCGACGGCAAATACATACAGTGCCTGGTACGTAGTAGGTTCGCTATAAATAGCGTGTGCACAAAACAGTTGAATAACCCAGAGTATTCCAGGCACTGCTAAATATTTTTAAGAAATCAAAACTGGGAAATGAGCCGGGTGGTGGTGGCGCATGCCTTTAATCCCAGCTCTTGGCAGGCAGAGGTAGGTGGATCTCTGTGAGTTCGAGGCCAGCCTGATCTACAAAGTGAGTCCAGATAGCCAAGGCTACACAGAGAAACCTTGTCTCAAACAAAACAAAAAACAAAAACAAAAAACCTGGGAGATGAGAAAGTTACTGAGGAACTGAAGACGTGATACAGTCGGCAAAGTGCCTGCCTGTTCGAGTAGGACCTGAGTTTGGATTCCTGAGAACCCATATAAAAAGTAAGCATGGAGCCGGGCGTGGTGGCGCACGCCTTTAGTCCCAGCACTCGGGAGGCAGAGCCAGGCGGATAGCTGTGAGTTCGAGGCCAGCCTGGTCTACAAAGCGAGTCCAGGACAGCCAAGGCTACACAGAGAAACCCTGTCTCAAAAGACAAAAAAAAAAAAAAAAAAAAAAAAAAAAAAAAAAAAAAAGTAAGCATGGTCTCCAGCTCTCAGGGAAGGCAGACACAGGCAGATCCCTGAAGTTCTTTGTCTAACACTCGTGACTACATTGGTGAGCCTCAGATTCAAGGAGAAAACTTGTGAAATGCAAGCAAGGAAGAACATCTGTGGACCTCAGGTCTCCACATGCATGTGTGTGCATGCCCACGTCAACATTCACATACAGTCTCCCACACACAGGTAGCTACAAGGATCTCCTTTTCAGGAAGCCTCACTTAAGAAATACTATGAATAAGAAAAAGACGTGGTGGCACACACCTTTTGTCCCAGCACGCAGGAGGCAGAGGCAGGCTGATCTCTGAGTTCGAGGCCAGCCTGGTCTACAAAGTGAGTCCAGGTTAGCCAGGGCTACACAGAGAAGCCCTGTCTCCTGTCTGGAAAACCAAAACTAAACAAAGAGAGAGGGGGGGGGGGGGAAGGGCTGGAGAAATGGCTCAGAGGTTAAGCTCACTGACTTCTCTTGCAGAGGTCCAGAGTTTGTCCTGAGTTCAAATCCTACCAACCACATGGTGGCTCACAACCATCTATGATGTCATCTGATGCCCTTTTCTGGCCTGCAGGTGTACATGCACACAGAGCATTGTATATATAATAATAAATAAACAAATCGTTTTTTTAAAAGAAAGAAAGAAAAGAAAAAGAGAGCAGCTGGGGGGGGGGGGTGGCACATGCCTTTAATCCCAGCATTTGGGAGGCAGAGGCAGGTGGATCTCTGTGAGTTCCAGGCCAGCTTGGTCTACAAAGCGAGTCCAGGACAATCTCAGAGCTACATAGAGAAACCCTGGGAGTGGAGGGGTCAGTAGAGAAAGAACAGAGCAGACAATCATAGTGGATTCTGCCTTTAATTTCAGCAAAGGGAAACAGGCAGGTGAGACTACAAGTGCCAGCCTAGGCTATATAATATTAGCTGGGAGCTGGAGAGATGGCTCAGCGGTTAAGGGCACTTACCACTCTTCCAGAGGTCCTGAGTTCAAGTCCCAGCAACCACATGGTGGCTCACAGCCATCTATAATGAGATCTGATGTGCACTGTATACATAATAAATAAATAAATCTTTTTTTAAAATAGTAAGGCCAGGCATGGTGGCGCATGCCTTTAATCCCAGCACTTGGGAGGCAGAGGCAGGAGGATCACTGTGAGTTCGAGGCCAGTCTGGTCTACAAAGTGAGTCCAGGACAACCACGGCTAACACAGAGAGACCCTGTCTCAAAAAAAAAAAAAAAACCAAAAAAATAAAAATAAGAAAAATAGTAAAGCTGGGGGTGGTGGCACACGTCTGTAATCCCAGCATGGGGAGGCAGAGGCAGGCCGATCGCTGTGAGTTCGAGGCCAGCCTGGACTACAAAGCTAGTCCAGGACAGCCAAGGCTACACAGAGAAACCCTGTCTCAAAAAACCAAAAACAAAACAATGAAAAAATAGTAATAGCTGCCGGGAGTGGTGTCACAAACATGTAATCTCATAATTCCATCAGTACCGAATATGAAGCCAGAAGATCCAGGGGGAAAGAACCTGCTACCAGCAACACCACACATAATGCTCCTGCCAGGGCAGCAGTGTTGTTAGGGGCAGGTTAAAATGTAGATAAGGTCTTTTTTTTCTTTTTCTTTTTCAAAAAGATTTATTTATTTATTATTATATACACAGTGTTCTGCCTGCATGTACACTTATAGGCCAGAAGAGAGCATCAGATCACATTACAGATGGTTGTGAACCACCATGTGGTTGCTGGGAATTGAACTCAGGACCTTTGGAAAAGCAGGCGGTGCTCCTAACCCCTGAGCCATCTCTCCAGCCCTGTAGATAAGGTCTTATGTAGCCCAGGGTGGCCCCAAAATTCACTACATGACTGAAGATGACCTTAAACTCCTGATCCTCCCACCCCCACCCTCAAGCGCTGGGCGTGCCTCTGAGTCACCCGTGTACCTGTGCTCCTGCAAACTTCAATAAACTCATTAGAATGAGCCTTTGGGGTTTTTTGGTGCCCTTTCTAATCTAGAATGAATAGACTGCCCAAGAAAAATCACATGACCCCAGTGAGGAATGGTGGTCTAGGCCACCCCATGTCTCAGAGGAAGGCTGGCGCTCTAAGGAGACACTATAAGAAATATAGAGCTGCCGGGCGTGGTGGCGCACGCCTTTAATCCTAGCACTCAGGAGGCAGAGGCAGGTGGCTCGCTACGAGTTCGAGGCCAGCCTGGTATACAAAGTGAGTCTAGAAAGCCGAGGCTACACAGAGAAACCCTGCTTCAAAAAACCAAACCAAAACAAAAAACAAAAACAAAAACAACAGCTGAGGCTGGAAGAGTGGTTCAGAGGTTCTTGGCTATTCTTCCCAACGTCCTGAGTTCACTCACAGCCATCTGGCACCCTCTTCTGGGCATGCAGGTATAATACTGCATAAATAATTTTTATTTTTATTTATTTTTTATGTTTTGGTTTTTCAAGACAGGATTCCAGGACTCTGTGATTCCTGGACTCACTTTTTGACCAGGCTGGCCTCAAACTCACAGCGACGCCTGCCTCTGCGTCCCAAGTGCTGGGATTAAAGGCGTGCGCCACCACACTCAGCTTTAAAAATGTGTATTTTAAGCCGGGCGTGGTGGCACACGCCTTTAATCCCAGCACTCGGGAGGCAGAGGTAGGTGGATCGCTGTGAGTTCGAGGCCAGCCTGGTCTACAAAGTGAGTCCAGGATGGCCAAGGCTACACAGAGAGACCCTGTCTCGAAAAACATAAAAAAAAAAATGTGTATTTAAAAAAAAAAGTATAGCTGGGCAGTGGTGGTGCACGCCTTTAATCTCAGCACTCAGGAGGCAGAAGTAGGGTGATCTCTGTAAGTTTCAGGCCAGCCTGGTCAACAGAGCAAGTTCCTGGGCAGCCAAGGCTACACAGAGATACCCTGGGGGGGCACTGAGTGGGTGGCATGGTAGTGCACACCTTCAGTCCCAGAAGCACTGTAGAGGCAGAGGCAGGTGGATCTCGTGAATTCAAGGACAGCCAAGTCTATACAGAGAAATCCTGTCTGGAACAAAAAGAAAAGAAAAGAAAAGTAAAAAGTAAAAAGCAAAAAAGCAAAAGAAAGAAAGACAGAGTGAGCCAGGCACAGTAGCACACACCTATAATCCCAGCACTCAGGAGGCAGAGCCAAGAAGATCTCTCTGAGTTCAAGGCCAGCCTGGTCTACAAAGCAAGACAGGACCAAGGCTACACAGAGAAACCCTGTCTTGAAAAACCAAAAATAAAAAATAAAGAAAAGGAAAAAAAAAGAAGCTGGGTGTGGTGAACTCTGTGAGTTCAAGGCCAGCTTGATTGACAAAGAGAGTTCCAGCACAGCCAAGACTATTACACAGAGAAACACTGTCTGGAAAAAACAAACAAACAAAAAGAAAAGCAAAGCCGGGCGTGGTGGCGCACGCCTTTAATCCCAGCACTCGGGAAGCAGAGGCAGGCGGATCGCTGTGAGTTCGAGGCCAGCCTGGTCTACAAAGCAAGTCCAGGACAGCCAAGGCTACACAGAGAGACCCTGTCTCGAAAAACCAAACCAAAAAAAAAAAAAAAGAAAAGCAATCTATCCATTTCTGCCTCTTAAATGCTAGGATTAATGGTGTGGGTTATGGCATTCATCTGTAAATTATGTAACTTGAGATTGGAGGTGGTGAACTGTCTCTCACACACACACACACACACACACACACACACACACACACACACACACACACACACTGGCCCAGAGGAACAAAGTTTGATTTCTGTTTTGTTTTGTTTGGTTTGGGTTTTTTTGGTTTTTCGAGACAGGGTTTCTCAGTAGCCTTGGCTGGGCTGGACTCACTTTGTAGACCAGGCTGGCCAGGAACTCACAGTGATCCACCTGCCTCTGCCTCCCAAGTGCTGGAATTACAGGTGTGCGCCACCACCACCACCACCACCACCACCACCACCACCACGCCCGGCTTTGTTTTGTTTTTTGAGAAAATGAGCTGGGCGTGGTGGCGACGGCACATGCCTTTAATCCCAGCACTCGGGAGGCAGAGGCAGGTGGATCACTGTGAGTTCGAGGCCAGCCTGGTCTACAAAGTGAGTCCAGGACAGCCAAGGCTACACAGAGAAACCCTGTCTCAAAAAAATATAAGTTTTCTGAGACAAGGCTTCTCTGTGTAACCCTTGCTGTCCTAGTACTCACTCTGACTCAGAGATCTGCCTGCCTCTGCCTCGCCAGACCTGGGATTAAAGGTGTGCACCACCACTGCCCAGCTCCAAATTTGATTTATAGCACCCATCTCAACCTCAGACATTTTGATTCCCTCTTCTGGCCTCTGAAGGTACTACACACACCTGGAGGTGCTGTGCTCAGAAATACATGGGTATTGGGGCTAGTGAGATGGCTCAGAGGTTAAGAGAAGTGACTGTTTCCCAGAGGTCCTGAGTTCAATTCCCAGAAGCCACATGGTGGGTCACAACCAGCTATAATGAGATCTAGTGCTCCCTTTTGTCATACAGGCAGAGCACTGTGTACATAATGAATACATTTTTTGTTTTGTTTTTTGAGACGGGCTCTGTGTAGCCTTGGCTGTCCTGGACTCACTTTGTAGACCAGGCTGTCCTGGAACTCACAGAGATCTGCCTGCCTCTGCCTCCAAGTGCTGGGATTAAAGGCATGTGCCACCATGAAGCCAGACAAGCCAAGTCTCGAAAAACCAAAAGAAAGAAAGAAATACATGCATATAAAACACATTTAAAAACTTAAAAATTAAGGTGAGGAGGCAGTCTTGATGTGGTAAAAGGGAGACAAGAGAGGGTAGAGGCAAAAAATCATCAAATTTTCAACTTTGTTTTGTTTTGTTTTCATGACAGGGTCTCTCTGTGTATCCTTGTCTGTCCTGGGCTCACCTTGTAGACCAGGCTGGCCTCAAACTCACAGAGATCCACCTGCATCTGCCTCCCGGGTGCTGGGATTAAACAGGAAACCACCACCGCCCTCAACTTTGTTTTGTTTTTGAGACAAGGTTTTGGTATATATCTCTGACTATCCTGGAACTTAATATTTGAACCAGCCTAACCTCAAACTCACAGAAATCCACCTGTTTATTGCTGCGAAGTGCTGGGATTAGATGCTGCGCCACACCTCCACACCTGGAGCTCACCTCCCCTTCTCTCTCTCTCCCCCCCCCCCCCCCCCCGTCTCTGTCTCTCTGTCCACTCTCTCTCTCTCTCATGTGCCTCTCTTTCTCTCTCTCTCGTGTGTGTGTGTGTGTGTGTGTGTGTGTGTGTGTGTTGTTTTTTTGTTTTCAAGACAGGGTTTCTCTGTGTAGCCTTGGCTGTCTGGGACTCACTTTGTAGATCAGGCCTCCAACTCACAGAGATCCATGTGCCTCTTCCTCCCCAAGTGCTGGGGTTACAGGCATGCGCCACTGCGTCCCGCTCTTTCTTTAATTTTGGAAGTGAAGACCTGAGACTCAGAGAAAACAGTAACTTGGAATAACCCTGCCTCCAAGTGTGTAATTCTTTCTCATATATCTTGGGCACAGTGGGGATGTCCTGGGTCCCACAAAGGAACAGAGTAGAGACCAAGAAAGACACTCCATCTTCTGGAATACATCTGATATGCTGCAGGGGGTTCTGGCATGGCTGGCGATACCAGTTGGTGACTGTGGGGATTCTAGTGATCCACATTATTATTATTATTATTATTATTATTATTATTATTATTATAATATTTTTAGTTTTAGTTTTTCAAGACAGGCTTTCTCTGTGTAGCCTTGGTTGTCCTGGACTCACCAGTTGGTGACTGTGGGGACTCTAGTGATCATTATTATTATTATTATTATTATTATTATTATTATTATTATTATTATTATTATTATTATTATTACTTTGGGTTTTCCAGACAGGGTTTCTCTGTGTAGCCTTGGCTGTCCTGGACTCACTTTGTAGACCAGGCTGGTCTTGAACCCACAGTGATCCTCCTGCCTCTGCCTCTCAGGTGCTGGGACTAAAGGTGTGAGTCACCGCACCCTGCCTCCTGATCCACTTTACATCTTCCCCCTGGTGACAGGTCCATTTCCAGACCTCGAAGTTTAGGCGCCCCCTTCAGGCTGCAGTAAGTCCCATGGCTGTGAAACCACCCCTACCACTGGGAGGTAAGAGCCTCACAGCTCAGCTCTAGGAGCCAGGTGCCCTGGAAAGCCACCTACAGCATGGTCCTCTCTGTAAAGTAGTGCCTTATAAGGGCTCCGTGAAGACAAGCCTTCCTGTAACCCAGGACAGATCCAAGGCTAAGGCCAGGACTAGTTTCTCACCTGCAACCCTTATACCGCATCTCTTCAGCTCTGAAAACGAATCTTGAACCATAATTCTCCTGTTCTTGTTTCTCGAGGGTATTTTCTATAGGCTCAGGGGAATCTGGTTTAAAAATAAGTATAGGGCCAGGTGCTGAGTAAACACAGCAGTAAGAAATCACAGGTGAAAAAAAAAAGAAAAAGAAAGGCCGGGCGTGGTGGTGCATGCCTTTAATCCCAGCACTCGGGAGGCAGAGGCTGGTGGATCGATGTGAGTTCGAGGCCAGCCTGGTCTACAAAGTGAGTCCAGGACAGCCAAGGCTACACAGAGAGACCCTGTCTCGAAAAACCAAAAAAGAAAAGAAAAGAAAGAACTCCCCACTAAACTGGGTTAAATGTACACTGCTAGTTTTCTGTACATAAATATAATTACAAAATTTTAAAAAAAGAAAAAGAAATCGTCCCAGGTGCTTTCTAGGCTCGGCAGACACCACAAAGAAGCTTCTGAAGGAATTTATGAATACAGAAGGTCAGTTATCAGTGTGTCTCTTATGAGCCACTTAATGCCAGGGCCTGGAAGACAAGAAGGAACCAGATGGGAGGAGAGTTCCCGAGAGACAGACACACCCAGGAGAAGGATGTGTGTGTGACTCCCCACCCCAAACACACCCAGGAGAAGGATGTGTGTGTGATTCCCCACCCAAACAGGGTTGCTCCCTTTCTGTCTGTCTATCTTTCTTTCTTTTTGCTTTTTTCTTTTTTTATATATTTTTCTTTTTCTTTTCTTTTCTTTCTTTTTTCTTTTCTTTTCTTTTAGGATTTTCAAGACAGAGTTTCTCTGTGTAGCCTTGGCTGTCCAGGACTCACTTTGTAGACAGTGATCTACCTGCTTCTGCCTACCAACTGCTGGGATTACAGGTATGTGCCACCACACCCAGCTTCTTTTACATTTTTCGAGGCAAGGCCTCTCTGTGTAACGTCCCTAGCTGTCCTAGACTTGCTTTGGAGATCAGGCTGACCTGCACCTACCTCGGCCTCCTGAGTGCTGGGATTAAAGGAGTGTGCCACCATACCTGGCTTTGTTTTTCTTTCTTCTTTTCTTTTCTAATTTTTGTATTATAATTTTATTTTTTTTAGTTTTTTAAAGGTTTGTGTATTCTTTTGTATACAGTGCTTTGCCTGCATGTACACCTGCACGTCAGAAGAGGGCATCAGATCACATTATAGATGGTTGTGAGCCACCATGTGGTTTCTGGGAATTGAACTCAGGACCTCAGGATGAGCAGCCAGTGCTCTTAAACGCTGAGCCATCTCTCCAGCCCCTATTTATTTTTTAGAATAATTTATTTAGGGGGCTGGAGAGATGGCTCAGCGCTTAAGAGCACTGACTGCTCTTGCAAAACACCCAGGTTCAATTTCCAGCACCCACATAGCAGCTCACAACTGTCCAAGATCTGACACCTCACAAAGACATACATGCAAGCAAAACACCAATGCACATAAAATAAAAATAAATTAAGGGGCTGGAGAGATGGCTCAGAGGTTTAGAGCACCTGCTGCTCTTCCAAAGGTCCTGAGTTCAATTCCTAGCAACCACATGGTGGCTCACAACCATCTAAGAGATCTGATGTCCACTTCTGGCATGCAGGCATACATGCAGACAGAACACTCTCTACATAAGAAATAAACCTTAAAAAAATAAATTATTTTTAAAAATATTTAATTTTATGTGCATTGATGTGAGGTTGTCAGATCACCTGGAACTGGAGTTACAGACAGTTGTGAGCTGCCATGTGGGTGCTGGGAATTGGACCCCAGGTCCTTTGGAAGAGCAGACAGTGCTCTTAACCACTGAGCCATCTCTCCAGTTCCGGGTGTTGTTTTTCTTTGAAGAAAGGAGAGTCTCCTGTCTCTCCTTTGAGGAATGGGCCTTACCCAAACCTGGATGAGTTCAATTCTCAGCAACCACATGGTGGCTCACAACCATCTATAAGGAGATCTGGTGTGCAGGTGTACATGCAGGCAGAGCACTGTATACATAATCAATAAATAAATCTTGAGAGAGAGAAGAAGAAGAAGAGGAAGAAGAAGAAGAAGAAGAAGCAGAAGAGAAAGAAAGAAAGAAAGAAAGAAAGAGGGCTGGAGAGATGGCTTAGAGGCTAAGAGCACTGTCTGTTCTTCCAAAGGTCCTGAGTTAATTCCCAGCAACCACATGGTGGCTCACAACCATCTATAAAAAGATCGGTGCCCTCTTCTGGCCTGCAAGGGTATAAGTAGGCAGAGCACTGTATACATAATAAATAAATATCTAAAAAGAAAGAAAGGAAGGAAGGAAGGAAGGAAGGAAGAAAACATAGCTTTGGCTTCCAGTAACCTACATGCTGACTACAAATCCCTTATAGCGTCAATTCCAGGGCGTATAATGCGCTCTTCTGACCTCAAAGAGCACCAGATATGCGTGTGACCCACATAAACTCTTGTAGGCACATTCACATAAATGAACAAAATAACAAAAACCTTTCAAGATAGAGTTTCTCTGTGAAATAGCCCTGGCTGTCCTGGATCTCTCTTTATAGACCAGGCTGGCCTCGAACTCTCAGATGTCTGCCTGCCTCTGCCTCCCAAGTGCTGGGATTAAAGGCGTGTGCCAACCATGACCGGTTTAAAGAGATCTTGTAATAAAATCTCAGTTACCCTGTTCAAATTCGGTACCAGAAACCTATTAGGAGCATTTTTACCCACGACCCTGGCCCCTTTCCTCCATGCCCAGGGTCCCTACTAGGGATCTAGTTCTGAAAGCGATTGCATACTGCCGGGGAGAGTGGAAAGGGTCACAAAAGGCCTGAAGCAGATAAGGTGGGGACTCAGAAATATGTCCGGGGTATGCCGGGAAATTCAGGGGCTAGTTTGAAAGGAGTCTCAGGAGTCTGGTGAGAGGGAAAGGCGTTCGGTCTGGGGAGACGCGGCAGGTTATAAGGGAGACCACCCCCAAGGCGGAAGGGGCGCGAGGTGGGCACCTAGGGCGCCGGAAGGGGCGCGCGGGGCGGTTGGCAGCGGCCGGGGGGGGCGGCGGCCGTTGGCTAACTGGCCTACCAAGCTATCGCCGGCTTCTTGCCGGGCTGTGGCCACCACAATGACAAAGGATTCACCCACCCCCTTGGGTGGTGGCCGCGCGTCGCCCAAGAAGCCAGGCAGCCCCGGCCCAGTGGCAGCAGTGCTGGAGGAGCAGAGACGAGAGCTAGAGAAACTGCGGGCAGAGCTGGAGGCCGAGCGCGCGCGCGGCCGGTCGGAACGGCGGCGTTTCGCGACCCAGGCGCGCCAGCTGCGGGAGTCGGCGGAGCAGGAGCGGCAGCAGCTGGCTGACCATCTGCGCTCCAAGTGGGAGGCACGACGCCTCCGGGAGCTGCGGCAGCTGCAGGATGAGGTGCAGCGCGAGCGTGAGGCCGAGATCCGGCAGCTGCTGCGCTGGAAGGAAGCAGAGTTGCGGCAGCTGCAGCAGCTGCTACACCAGGAGCGCGACGTGGTAGTGCGCCAGGCACGGGAGCTTCAGCGCCAGCTGGCCCAGGAGCTGGTGAACCGGGGTTACTGTAGCCGCTCGGGGGCGTCCGATGCCTCCGCCGCACAATGCCGCTGTCGCCTGCAGGAAGTGCTGGCGCTGCTACGGTGGGAGACCGACGGCGAGCAAGCTGCGCGCATCCGCCACCTGCAGGCGGCGCTAGACGTGGAGCGCCAGCTCTTCCTTAAATACATCCTGGAGCACTTCCGCTGGCAGCCTGCTTTACCAGAACCCACGGACCCCCAAGCCACACATCCCTTGGAAGAGCCACCCCTAGAAGCCCAGAGCGACACTCGTGACAGCCCAAAACCAGCTCGTCGGCTCGGATCCCTCGAAAGCCTGAACACTGGCGTCAGGGTTCGTTCTCCAAACCATCTGCTGCCCACGCGCGCCAGCTCCCTCGAATCCTTGACAACAGCACTTTCCTGCTCACTGGACAGCACACTGAATTGCCCCCAGGTTTCCGAATCCGAGGTATTGGTCTCTTCGACCAACGCCTCCATCCCAGGCACCTCCAGTCCCCAGCCGCCGCCTCAGGTGCCACCAACACATAGGAAACCTAGTGACCTGCAGGAAGAAAGTTCCGAGAACAAGCCCTGCGAAGACCTGACCCCTTCACCGCCGGGTCTGGACTACCACGAATTAGTAAGGCAGAACTCGGAGTTGGCCGAAGCATTGCAGGTGCTGGTTCGCCGCTGCTGTAGCCTGCGCGAAGAGAACTTGGAGCTGCGGCGCGCGAGCTTCCCAGATGAGGCCAATGAGAAAGTGAAATGGCTCAAGGTGAAGCACTCTGAGCTGGCCGATCTCCCTCACCGTGTCGAAGACAGGGCCCGCAAGCTGCAGGAGACCAACCTGCGGACCGTGAGCGCTCCTGTGCCCGGTGAGAGCCTTGAAGGATTGGACCTGGGCCAAGTGTTTGCCCGCCAGCGTGCTCAGGATCTGTCAGAAGAGGCTGGTGCACTGCAAGCCAAGGATCTGCAGATCGAAGCATTAAGGCGGGAGTGCCACCTGCTGCGGGCGCGCGTCGCCGCGGACCTTGGCAGCTCCTCGCATCCTGGAGAGGGCGCCACCTGCGCACAATGGTGCAACTTTAATGATTTGGACCGGCTGCAGCGCGAGTCTCAGCGGGAAGTGCTGCGCTTGCAAAGACAGTTGACTCTACATCAGAGTAAAGCTGGCGCCTGGGCGGAAGCGGGTAGCCTCAGCGCACCCTCAGAGACAACGCGGCACCAGGTGCAGGCGCTGGAGCGCGAGCTGGGTGCACGGCGGCGGGAATGCGAGGAGCTGAGCTCTCAGGCAGCGGCCGCTGAGCGGCGCTACGAGGAGGCAGAGGCACAACTGCAGGCCGCGCTGCATAAGGGCGCTAGGCTGTCAGAGGAGAACGCACGGCTGCAGGTCCTGGCCAGCTGGGTGAAGAAGATGGCAGACGAGAACAGCAATGTTCCCCGCAGCAAACGCACCCGAGGCAGAGGCAAGAACTCGAGGCCACTGGCCTGCTGTCGGAGCAGCTGCTGCAACAAGCCGGGTATGCGCAAGACAGGCAGCAGCAGCTGCACCACTACCATAACAAAGCACCGAGTGACCTTCGGGCTTCAGGGAAAGAGATGCAGGGGTTGCAGTGTCAGCCTGGCCACCACTCCGAGACATCGGAGACCACCCAAGCTTCAGAGTCCCAAGGCAGGGGTAGCAAGAGGCCCAAGTTCAAGCCAAAGTCTGAAGAGCATTCATTGTCGCTGCCAACCAGGGACATACAACTTCCTGCTTGTCTCTCCCAGCAGGAGAACCCAGTTACCCTTGGAGAGACACCTGGTGCCGCCCAAGTGTCAGACAGAAATGCCACCAGTCAGCCTCTGGACTCCAGGCCACAGGCCAAGAGAAGCAGTTCACAGTCAAATTCCTCCTCAGAGGTAGAGTCCATGTGGGCTACAGTGCCATCTTGCCTCTCTCTGGACATGGACACAGCGAGTGAAGTGGATGACTTAGAACCAGACAGCGTGTCCGTCCCCCTGGAAGGGAGGAGCTCCGAGGCTCCCGACACCCCCACGCTCAAGGTCTTTTTGGCTAGATGCAGCTATAATCCATTGGAAGGGCCTAATGAGCGTTGTCCAGGCCAGCTGCCCCTCACAGCCGGGGATTATGTATACATCTTTGGAGATGTGGATGAGGATGGCTTCTACGAAGGGGAGCTTGTGAATGGGCAGCGAGGGTGGTTCCGTCTACCGTGGTGGAGCCGGTTTCAGGGAGCCCCGTGCTCACCCGCCTGTTCCCCACGTGCCCTAACGATGCTCCCACTGCACTACCCATGGAGCAGAGCAAAGTCTTGAAAGGCGGCTTATTACTTGAGGGAGTACAGGGGTCGCTGGAGAGAGGCCCATGCCAGATGGGAGGGTCAGACTCAAAGACCGATTCGGCAGTAGAGATCTTGAAAGCCAAGACAGGAGCCTGGCTCGACTTGAAAGCAACCCCAGAGGAGCAGAGCTACTCCAGGCCCCTTCTGGGAGCCAAAGAAGTCTTCTGCCTGGCCCCCATGCAACTACAGCTGCAGAACGTCACAGCCACCTCTGCCACGATTACCTGGGCTGCAGGCAGCAATAGATACTCCCATGTGGTGTACCTTGAAGACAAAGAGCACACCCTAACTCCCTCAGGGGTGAACTGCTACACCTTCCAAGGCCTATGTCCCGGAACACGTTACCGGGTGAGGGTGGAGGTGCAGCTACCCAGGGACCTGCTACAGGTGCTCTGGAAAACAATGTCGTCCACGATAACTTTCCATACACCTTTAGCAGGACCCCCTGACCCTCCTCTGGATGTGCTGGTGGAGCACCATGCCTCCCCGGGTTTCCTGGTCGTCAGCTGGCTCCCTGTGACCATCGACTCGGCGGGGTCCTCCAACGGAGTGCAGGTCACTGGCTACGCTGTGTACGTGGACGGGTTCAAGGTGACGGAAGTTGCCGACGCCACTGCTGGCAACACCCTGCTGGAGTTCTCCCAGCTTCAGGTCCCCCTAGCCTGCCAGAAGGTTTCAGTGAGAACCATGTCACTCTATGGCGAGTCCCTAGACTCGGTGCCGGCTCAGATCCCGGAGGACTGTGTCTCTTGTTACCCGTTCCTAGAGGCTCCTCCCTTTAGCTACACAGATAGTGACCCTTCTACCTGCAGAGTGGCTTTCCCTGTCTGTCACCAGAAACTGGTACAGGCACCCCTGAGTGCCAGTCCAGCCCACAGGGCCCCGGAAACTGTGGGGAGCCTCAGGCTAAATTTCTAGGAGGATTCCTGAAGAGTCTCCAAGGAAGCATTTACTGGTACCCAGCCTGAGTTCAGATGGGGCAAACAGCCAACTCCAGGGCCCCCCGGAGGCCTGGAAGGACTATGAGAAGGACCTGTCCTTTCAGAAGAATCCCCAGAACCACAAGGCACTTCTGCTCCTTGACCAGTCTGGGATGGAGGAAGGCCATGTCCCACACATGTGCATCAGCGGGAGTCCGGCTCCAAGATTTGCCCAGCACTCCCCAGAGACTGGACCTGGGAAAGCGCTGCATTGGGAGAAGCCTGGCTTTGAGAAAGGCCTTCTTCAAAAGCCATATTCTCAGAGAGTCCCAGCTCACCGGCCAGGCTCCAGCCAGTGCCACGCGCCTGACTTCCATCACGTTTTGGAAGAGGAAGAGGCTCTGTGTTTGGATTCTCGGTGCACAGAGAAGCCAGAGCAAAGAAAGAACAAGGCCCAAAGTGGACAAAGGCAGGGGACTCCAGGAAGCAAGAGAGAGTGCCAGTTCCATGAGCCTACCTCAGTGCTGTGCCCAGCACCGACCAGCAAAGTCCTTAAGATGGCAAGTGGTGGCCCCGAGCAGCTGGAGACAGAAGCCCACGGTCCAGTCCGGATCTTTGTGGCCCTCTTTGGTCACAGCCCCCTGGTAATGCCAGTCAATCCCGAAGCTGCCGAAGAAGAGCTGGCCTTCCAGAAAGGGCAGCTGCTGAGAGTGTGGGGCTCACGGGATCCCCGCGGCTTCTACCACGGAGAGTGCAATGGACAAGTGGGCAAAATCCCTGGGCACCTGGTAGTTGAGATAGAGGTGGGCACAGAGCAGGCGGATGGGAGGTGGCGTCTGCCAGGCCAAGGGCAGCGTGAAGACTTGGAGAGTCTAACCAACTCCCCGGGATCCTTTATGCCTCAAGGGAACTCTAGACCACCCAGACCCTGGACCCCAAAGACAATGGTGGCAGCTCTGGACTATGACCCCAGGGATGGGAGAGCAGGGGTCCGGGCGAAGGGCAAGCTGGTGCTGAGGGCTGGAGATGTAGTCACCGTTTATGGGCCTGTGGATGATAAGGGATTCTACTATGGTGAGTGTGGTGGACACAGAGGCCTGGTCCCAGCCCATCTGCTGGATGACTTGCCGGTCCATGGAGAGTAAGCACGACTCCCCTTTAGGGGGGGTAGCCTCTGGCTACCCACACCCCTTGGAAAACGAAGCAAGCACGTACACCTTCACACAACATCCCTCCTCCTCACCAGCCACCTTAAGCAACACTGGCTCCAGGCAGCATCACCTGAGACTGACAACCATCCCCAGACGTCCTCCCAGGGTCCAACAGCAGCAGGATTAAACCAGCCAGCCCCTGTGAGTTTCACAGGCTACTGCACAGACATAACTAACCAGGTTAGGTATCAGAGGTGCCTTTTTTTCTGTGGTCAGTATGTTTTCTTTAGCAGGTTAACATTATCCATCCATTGCCTTGTATGAAAGTCTCAAGAAAATTTAAAAAGAAAAAGCAATCAGAATGCTATTTTTCTATTTTATGTTCAACCCTCATTAAAATGTTCATAGAAAAAGAGAATACTTCGGAAGTTAAAGCATGGCCAAGGGACACAAGAGCAGGCCTCCTCTCTGCTCCCGTTTGCCCAGTGGATGTGGAACAGAGGCCTCAATATTTTCCTGAAAAATCTTCGCGCTAGAGTGAGCCTTCCTCAAGCCAGGGCAACCCAGCTAAAGAGTACACAGAGGCAGAGCTGAGACGTCCCTGGGTGGGGCTTTGCACTGGTAAGTGTCCCTCAGCTAGGGTCCTGCTCCAGTAACGGATAGTGTTCCCATAATGCTTTGTTATTTGTTTTTGTGGGGTTTTTTGTTTGTTTATTTTTTCGAGACAGGTTCTCTCTGTGTAGCCTTGGCTGTCCTAGACTCGCTTTGTAGACCAGGCTGACCTTGAACTCACAGAGATTCTCCTGCCTCTGCCTCCCAAGTGCTGGGATTAAAGAAGTGCGCCACCACCGCCCGCCTCCCATAATGCTTTGTATGGGATCCCCGACCCCTTAGGAAAGTATTCCATGCAGACTCTAAAGAAGAAGCTATGGAGATTGAAAGGAGACTGGTCATGTGAAGGTCTGTGTGACACGACCGAGCACCACTACCTCCCACGGCAGTCCAGGCCTCTGCAGGCTGGCGAACATGAAGAGTGGCCTTCAACCTCTTCCCCCTCAGATCCAACAGTGTGGCCAGAGAAAGGACTCTGCCCTTCCCCAGTGTAGCCAGGAATGACTCGAAGCCCCCCCCCCACACCCCGGGCCAAAACAGTAAGGCATCAGCTGTTCCAACAAGGAGGTTAACTTGGACTGGAAGGATGCTCTGGGAAGCTGGGGGGAAGGAAGAGCAGTCAGGAGGTCCCTCAAAGGACTTACAAACACAGCGGAAGGCTGTAGTGCGCAGCCGCACACTCCACCACCATTTGAGAGGTGAGACTGCAGTGCGGAGAGGAAACCCAAGTCCCCACAGGCTGCGGCCCGCTGTCCTCCCCTCTAGGTCCCCATGACCCACGAGGAAGCGGCTCAGACTGGCTCTGTAACCACGAGGGGAAGGCACGGAGACCAGCTCACTTTGCTGGACTTGGCCTCCAACTCTGGCGGCCCCTTTCCTCTAATGTAGTAGCAGCCACGAACATGTCTCCCGAGTATTTTTATAGGTGTACGAGTGTGTTCCTGCACACATACCATAGTGTGTGTATGGAGGTCAGAGGACAACATGTGGAAGTCAGCTCTCTCTTTCCACCATGTGGGGCCCATGCCTTACCTTTTTTTGGAGGGGGGGGGGGTTAGGTGGGGCTGATAAGATGGTTCAATATGTAAAGGCCCTTACAGCCAAGCCTGAAGATTTGAGTTCAATTCCCAAAACCCACATTGTGGAAGACAAGAACTGACTCAGGTTGTCCTTTGACCTCCAGGCATGTGCCATGGGACTCATAGGCCCACACACATACACAAAAGAAGTGTCAAAAATCCACTGGGTAGTCAGGTGTGGTGCTGCACGCCTGTAATCCCAGTACTCAGGAGGCAGAGGCAGGCAGATCACTGTGAGTTCGAGGCCAGCCTGGTCTACAAATCGAGTCCAGGACAGCTAAGATTACACAGAGAAACCCTGTTTCAAAAAAGAAAAAAAAAAATACACTAGGCCTAGTCCAGCTCTTAGGAAGCAGAGGCAGGTGGATCTCAGTGAGTTTTAGGCCATAATGGACTACATCAAGTTACAGGACAGCCAGGGCTGGCTGGCTTCAAACTCACAGTAATCCACCTACTTCTGCCTCCCTGAGTGCTGGGATTAAAGGCGTGCACCATCACACACAGTTTAAGATTTTTTTTTTAAGAAAGATTTATTTAATATACAGTGTTTCCTGCATGTGCGCCTGTATGCCAGAAGAGGGCACCAGATCTCAGTATATATGGTTGTGAGCAACCATGTGGTTCTGGGAATTGAACTCAGGACTTTTGGTGCTCTTAACCTTTGAGCTATTTCTTTAACCCCCAACTTAACCACTTTAAACTGTACAGTTGTTTTGTTTTTTGATTTTTGTTTTTTGGAGACAGGGTTTCTCTGTGTAACAGCCCTGGCTGTCCTGGGCTTGCTTTGTAGACCAGGCTGGCCTTGAACTCAGAGATCTACCTGCTTCTGCCTCCTGAGATCGTTGAGAGTTCGAGGCCAGCCTGGTCTACAAAGTGAGTCCAAGACAGTCAAGGCTACACAAAGAAACCCTGTCTCAAAAACCATTAAAAAGAAGAAGAAGAAGAAGAAGAAGAAGAAGAAGAAGAAGAAGAAAAGAAAAAGAAAAGAAAAACTAAAATAAGGGTTGGGATTTAGCTCAGTGGTAGAGCTCTTGCCTAGCAAGCGCAAGGTCCTGGGTTTGGTCCTCAGCTCTGAGAAGAAAAGAGAAACGAATATATATTGGAGAAATATCTCAGTAGTTAACAGCACTGGCTGCTCTTCCAGATGACCAGGGTTCAATTCCCAGCACCCACATGGCACTCATAACATCTGTAACTTCAGTTCCAGGAGTTCAGTGCCCACTCTGACCTACCAGGAACAAACATGGTACAAACATACACACAGGAAAAACAAAGGAAGTTGGGCATGTATATGTATGTGGATATGGGAGAGTAAGTACAGGAGCCTACAGATGCTGAAGGAATCCGAGCCCCTGGAGCTGAAGTTACAGGAGGGTGCCAAGAACCAAACTCTGGGTCCTCTGAAAGAAAAGTCCACTCTTGACTGCTGAGCCTTCTCTCCGCACCTGCACACACACCCTCCACATACCTCCCACACACCCCCAACAAATCCACACACCCCGACACCCCTCCCATCCCCCCCACAACCCCCACACAGCCATCACACCCCCAAGCCCCCTGCTCCCCCACCCCCCACACCTCACACCCCCCCACAACCCCACACAGTCAGCACACCCCCCACTCCCCCACCCCCTCACACCTCCCACACACCTCCATACCCCCCTAACCCCCACTCCACACACCCCCTCACACCTCCCACATACCCCTCCCATCCCCCCACAGAGCCACCACATACCCCCACACCCCCACAACCCCCACAGAGCCACCACACCCCTTTTTACTCTTAACCTCAGTTACCTCTCTAATAAGGCCTTTTGAGTCACCCAATGATATGGCTCAGCAGTCAAGGGTGATTTCTATAAGCCTGATAAATCCCCCAAACCCACCTTGTGGAAAGAGATAGCTGACTCCTGCCCAGTTGTTGACATACAAATTGTAGAATGCACTGGTCAGTGGTGGCGCATGCCTTTAGTCCCAGCACTCCGGGAGGTAGAGGCAGGCAGATCTCTGTGAATTCAAGGCTAGCCTGGTCTACAGATCAAGTTCCAGGACGGCCAAGGTTACACAGAGAAACCCTGTCTCAAATAAATAAATAAATAAATAAATAAATAAATAAATAAAAACCAAAAACACCACAAACAAAATGGCCTTCCATCTGCCCTGCCTTCCTTCAGCTAGATCAATCCAACTTCTTCAGAAGTTTCCAGCACGTGGAAAAGTGCCCGGAGAAGGGTCAGGAGTTGATGGGTAGCTTAAGCTACAAATATGGTTAGAAGCTAGCCTGGTCTATATAAAACCCTGTCTCAAAAAACCTTGGTCCTGCTGGGTGTGGTGGCACGTACCTGTAATCCCAGCACTTCAAGGCAGAGACAGGATGATTTCTATAAATTCAAGGCCAGCCTGGAATATATAGTGACTTCCAGGATAGCCCAGGCTAAACAGTGATCCCTGTGTTAAAAAAAAAAAAAGAAAAAGAAAAAAATTATTCTTTGTTGTCTCCTTGGGAAACCGTCTATCTTGGCCCTCCCTGAATTTAACTGATCTTCTCCCATGCTAAAACAGCCCTGGACACCAAGCCCAGGCACTGGAATAACTCATTTACTCAGTAACCCCAAAACTAGCCACCTTTACCCACACTGTCAGCATTTAGGGCTGGCTGTGGTGTAGAACAGGCATGGCACCTCAGGAAAGGGTCAACATACTTGTGACTGCGACCACAGAAAGCAAGCCCCGGCTTCCGGCTGCCCTCAGCCCTGTGCCTCTGCACGCACACTGTCCTGTTCTGAGCAAGCCTTAGTCAGAGCTCTGCTCAGCTCTGCTTTTCACAGATGGAAAAAGCTCTCAGGTTCAGAGAGCAAAGGTCATCTGCCAAGGTCGCTTAGAAGTTGGTGGTGGGGCCTGGGTCTGAAACCAGGTGTGTCCCTTTGCCCTCTCGTCCTTATCTGGAAGATTCCTTCCCCCACCCAGTAGAAGGAACAGGGTCTAGGGAGGAGGCAGAGGGAGGGTTAGGAATTCAAATTGGTAGGGGCTGGGGGTGGAGGGGACAGGGAGTGGCAGCTGTAGCTAGGACTTGGGCAACAGGGCCCTGGGCCTAGCAACAGCAGGAGGGGGCCTAGAGCAAATCCTGCCTGCTGAGTCAGAGATGCCTGAGGGACTCCAGGTGGAGACAGAGATTTCTGAGAGATGGATCTAGGGGACCGTGGGGGAGCTCCAGAGTGCACCACAAGATGGTGGACCAAGGGGGTAGAATTAAGGGCTGAGGATCCCACCCCAGGAGAAAGAGGCCTCAGAGAGGGCAGAGGGCCGCGTTTTCCAGAAGCTGGGAGTGGTCAGCCTCCACCAGGTCAGGCCAGATAAGAGCTGCAATAAGGCCCAGCCTCTCTTGTGATTATGACCAAAGGCTCCTGTCCCATCCCCTGGGGCTTCCTGGTGTCCTGGCCAGGCAAGAAGATAGCCGCCTTCCCCCACTGCCACATGAGACCCACCAGACCCTGGTGATGGGGGAAGGTTGCGATTTGGACGTTTTGTGCCTTTCCCCCAACTGCTCTCTGTCTGCTCCCAGGCCTCTGGAGGTTCTCGGTGCCCTGCGGCCATCAACGCAGGGCAGACTGAGATCTGCTTTTCACTGTTTCTGTCCTCTCGGCTGCTGGGAAGGAACCTCTGGTAGGGAATTTGCGCGTGGCCTAACCTTGTACGCCCTTTACCCTGAAATACCTTCTATGCCCACTTATGCCCGCCTGCCTGTCTGTTTTCCTCATTTCTCCCTAGCTTAAGAAGTAAATATGGCTATATATGCCTTTTTTACAGGTGGGAAAAACCACAAGCCAGGAGGCCAGTTCTGGGGGCAACTGGCTGCTCAACAATATGGCGAGGATCTGAACCCATTTGGTGCCCAAGGAACAGAAGCTTGGGGCCCTCATTCTCACGGCTGGATCAGCCACACTCACCAACACTCATGCTTGGCCCTGGATCACAGCACCCTGCAGTCAGATCCTAGGGAAGACCCTAGATACAGTCAGGAAGTCCAGGGTCAAATGAGAGAGAGAGTTGGGAGAGGGTGTTGAAGAAGGAGCAGGGGAGCAGGGGAAGAGGAAAGCTTGCTGCCTTCCCTCAGCTCCCTTTGCTGCCCTCCCCCCCTCCCCTGTGCGCCCTTTGTTTTTGAAGACAGAGTTTCTCTGTGGCCCTGGCTGTCTTGGAACTCATTCTGTAGACCAGGCTGGCCTCGAACTCAGAGAGATCCGAGTGTTGGGATTAAAGGCATGTATCACCACAGACGGCTTTTTTTTATTTTTTATTTTAAAGGAAGGAATGGTTCATTCTGGCTTATAGTTTGACACCTTAGTCCATACAGGAAATGGTGTTGGTAGGGTTGTGAGGTAGCTGCAAACTGTGTATGTAGTCTGGAAGCCAAGAAGATAATGCCTCTGCCTCCCCAGTATTTCCTTTCTTTTCGGTTTTTCAAGACAAGGTTTCTAGCCGGGCATAGTTTGTTTTTGTTTGTTTGTTTTGTTTTGTTTTTTCGAGACAGGGTCTCTCTGTGTAGCCTTGGCTGTTGTGGAGTCACTTGGTAGACCAGGTTGGCCTTGAACTCACAGAGATCCACCTGCCTCTGCCTCCCTAATGCTGAGATTAAAGGTGTGCGCCACCACGCCCGCTAGCTGGGCATGTTGGTGTACACTTTTAATCCCAGCACTCAGGAGGCAGAGGCAGGCAGATCACTTAAATTCGAGGACAGCCTGGTCTACAAAGTGAGTCTAGGACAGCCAAGGATACACAGAGAAACACCCCACCACCACTGGGAGGTGGGGGGGGGGAGGGGGAGAGCGTGTGCCACTACTACCTAGCTATTTTTCCTTTTTCTTTTTTCAAGACAGGGTCTCTCTGTTTTAGTCCAGCCTTTTTCCGGTGTTTGGAGACAGGGTTTCTCTGTGTAGCCTTGACTGTACTGAATTCGCTTTGTAGACCAGGCTGGCCTCAAACTCACAGTGATCTGCCTGCCCCTGCCTTTCAAGTGCTGGTATTAAAGGCCTGTGTGCCACCACACCCAGCCCCTATTATTTTTTTTAAAGGAATGCAAATGCTGGGTGAAGTGGCACAGGCCTGTAATCTCAGCAGCAAGGGAGGCAGAGGCAGGCAGATTTCTGTGAGTTCAAGGCTAGCCTGGTCTACAAAGGGAGCCCAGGACAGCAGGACTACACAGTGATACTGTTTTGAAAAACGAAAAAATAAAAAATAGTTAAAGGAACACAAATGGCCAATATCTATTTATCTGTCTATCTGTCTATCAATCTATCTATCCATATTGGGCTTTTTTTGACAGAGTTTCTCTCTGTAGCCGTGGCTATACTGGAATTTCCTTTGTAGATCAGGCTGGCCTTGAACTCAGATATTCACCTGCCACAGCCTCCAGGCATTAAAAGCGTTCACCATTACACCTGGCATGGCCAATGATTATTTTTAAATGTGTTCAGTATTTCTAGCCATCAGGTAAATGTAAAGTAAAACTACTTTGAAAGCCAGGAGCTGTGGCACACGCCTGTAATCCCAGGCAGAGGCAGGCGGATCACTGTGAGTTTGAGGCCAGCCTCCAGGACAGCCAGGGCTGTTACAAGGAGAAAACCAAAAAACAAAACAAAACAAACAAACAAACCCGGAAAGAAAAAAAAAAAAAAAGGCCCAGCGTGTGGGCTGGAGAGATGGCTCAACAGATAAAAGTACTGACTCCTAGCTGGGCGTGGTGGTGCAGGCCTTTAATCCCAGCACTCGGGAGGCAGAGGCAGGCAGATCGCTGTGAGTTCGAGGCCAGCCTGGTCTACAAAGGGAGTCCAGGACAGCCAAGGCTACACAGAGAAACCCTGTCTCGAAAAACCAAAATAAATAAATAAATAAATAAATAAATAAATAAAATAAACTATATTCCCCTCTCCCCAGAGAGAGTTTCTCTGTGTAGCCCTGGTTGTCTTAGAACTCTCTGTGCAGAACAGAACAGCCAGGCCTTCAACTCAGAGATCTGCCTGCCTCTGCCTCTCCACTACTGGGGTTAAAGGGGTGCGCCTCCATCACCAGCAACACCACCCATTTCAAAATCTATTGTGGTCTCATAATCTCTAAGGTGTTTAGGCATTGCATTCTATTTCTTGGTTAGTACAACCAGCAACAGTAGCTTTATAGTTTGCTTTAATATCTGTTAGGACAAACGTACTCTCATTTCTGGTTTTTGGTATTTCAAAGTGGGTAAAATGATAGTTGTTTGGAGTTATGCATGCAGGTGAGCTAAGAATTTTTTTTTTTGAGCTAAGAATTTAAAATCTATTATCTGTTACATTAAGCGTATACATAAGGAATGTGTGATTGCACAATTAGTCTCTGGGACGGGTTATTGAATTGGGTTCAGTGTTGGTTGACTCTGGGTCACAATCTTCCTATGGAGCACTGCCCACTGGCTAGGACTTTTCTGATCTTAATAGTAGTGGGTTTGTTTAGTGTTCAAAGTAAAGTGGTGGCACAAGCCTTTAATCTGAGCATTCCAGGGGCCGAGGCAGGCGTAGCTCTAAGGGTTCGAGGCCAGCCTGGTCTACAAAGAGAATCCAGGACAGCCAGAACTCTGTGTAACAGAGAAACCTTGTCTTGAAAAACCAAAATCAAAACCAAACCAACCAACCAAACAAACAAACAAAAAGGAGAGATGGAGGGATATTAATTATCTCCTTAGAGAATAACATTTGGGTAGCCACAAACCCGGGGTCTTACTGGGCTGCCTAGACCCCTGCACCCGCTGCAGTCACCGGAAGACGCTGGATAAGCAAAGGGTGTACAGGGACCTCCCCGCCCTGAACAAGCCAGGTCGACCTTCGCCAAGTGTGGACTCAAGGATCCCAGGAGGAGTTTGGGGTTAGGACTCCCCAACATCTCTTCTTTAAAATCAGAACCACTCAGGTCTTCTTACAGCCCAGAGAGTGGAGCAAGCAGTCTGTGGGGCTGGACGTTTTACACTGGGCTACTCTGCATAGTTGAAGATCAAGGGACGCAGACGGGTAGCCACCTGACTCGGCCTGATGGTTCTGCAGGGTCCCGGTCAGGTTCAAAACGGGTCAGAGTTCCGTTTGAGGGCTGGACGTAGACCTATGGTGGAGAGCATGGTCCTTGTTTCACAGGGTATGCACGTCAAGTATTTTGAGATGAGGTTGCGTTCCTGCTCTGGACCCTGGGTCCGGATCCAGCCGGAGTCCCAGTTAGGGCTCCCCGAGCCTCCCGTGCGCCCCTCCCCCATTACGCTATCCTGCAGCCGGCCACCCGCCCCTCCGTGGACTCAGACCTTTCGTCGGCCCCGCCCAGCCTCAGGGCTCCGCCCCCACGAGGGCCCGCCCCCTAGGCCCGCCCCGTCGCTCGCCCATTCAGATGTGGGTCAGGGGTGAGCGGGTGGAGCTGACGTCACAAGCTTCCAAGATGGCGCGAGGCGGGCGGCTGTGAGCGGCGCTGTGGGCGCGCTGGGCGGGGAGCCGAGCCGGGCCGGCGGCGGGCGCACAGGGCGGGCGTGTGCAGCGCAGGCCGGGCGCGGAAGGCTGGGGCCGGCTGGCAGGTGCACACGAGGTAAGCTGCGTCCCCGAGTGAGGGGGGGGGCGCACGGGCCGGGCGCGCCCCCGGAGAGGGGGGCGTGGGCGCGCGTGGCACGGAGCGCGCGCACGGCCCCTGGTCCCGAACCGAGGCGCACGCGAGACCTCCGACGGGCGGGGGCTTTGTGGTCCAGGTACCGGGCCGGTTGCGGCCGGCACGGGACTCCGGGCACAAAGCCCCCCAGGGCCGCGCCAGTGCTGGGGCGCGAGTCCGTGGAGCGGGGGTCGACGGGGTAGCGAGCGCCGGCTCTTTGTGCCTTTTCATTAGCAATCTAATCCGAACGGCGTCGGGCGAGCTATGCTGCCTGACAGGCGGGCGGACTCCCATTATGCAAACGGCTGCCCCTCGCTGGAACGTTTTACGATTTCCAGAACTGCGCTGGTGTATGGTCTGCGGTCCTTTTCCTCTGGTCTCCTTCCTGACCGGGAGACTGCCCTTGTCAGGGACGGGGTAGGGCGCGGAGGGCCCCCGCTCCGTGGCTGGGTGGGCTTTTTGCCCTGCCCCCAGACCTTTGCTGTAGGCAGCCGCCTGGCAGGAAGAGAGATGGGCTTGGGGGGAGGGGGTCGGGTGGCAAGAGGAAGGGACTGGCTGGCTCCGGGAGTGAGCCGAGGGGCCCTAGCTTGCCATTCTCTGTTTATCTTCCAAAATGGTTCATGTGCACCCAGGCCCCTGGGTGTGTTTGCTGGGGGAAATGCCTCTCCCTGGGGGGTAGTGACTTTAACGTACTTGGAGGGATTGAGGTCAGATAATACTTGAGGCAGCCCCACCCAGAACAGTTTTGGATTGACTCGAGAGTCCAGTGCTGCTGATCTCTGCTGGCCGGAGAGATTTAGAAGTTATTTACTTATGTGTTCTAGCCCACTCATCACAGTGTCTTTTCTAGTTATAATTGTCAGGCGCATTTGGAAAGCTGTGTTTCAGGCCCCTTACTCCAAACAGCAGGAGGGGTGTAACACTGAGAGGCCACCCCCACTGACATATGTGGTGGTGGGGGAGGGGCGGGTTCTTGCCTATAGGAATCTTGTGACTGTGGATTGTTACTGGGGTTTGTTAGATGTGTCTTTTGCTCCTAGGGCCGGGGAGATCGGGCAGGTAGTGGAGGCTGAACTTGGGATTTCCCATCTAGGACACAGGATGGAGGGATGGAGCCCGACCCTACAGAGATACTAACATTTATAATTGCTTCTGCTTCCTCTTGGCTTTGCTCCTTCTGGTCTTATCTGCCTGTATCTGGAATCCCTGGCCTGTGTGACCATTCTGCAGCCCTGTCTCAAGGAGAAAAAGTATGCTGGGTGGAGCAGGGCTTCTGGAATAGTCTGAACTAAAGCAGATGGACCAGCCTCAGGCTGGCCTCTCTCTAGGGACAGATGCGCCAAGTGGGAGTCCTTTGGACTAGGGTCTTTGCAAGAAATTGTGTTGCCTGCAGGTGATCTTTCTGTCCTGTGCAGTTAAAAAGTTCTTAATGAAAACCTCTGAGACCTACAAGGTAGACTCGGGGAAAAGCTGAGAAGAGTCTGTGCACTGCCTGCCTGCTCAGCGCGAGTGGGAACAGCGCTGTTTGCTCTTCTGCCTTTCTGCAGGCTGGTTGTAAGGTGACCAGCTAGCTTCTCTGGCTGTTTGAGAGCTGCTGTGTTTGTGTGCCCAGAAGTTATTCCTGCAGTGTTTTCCTGCCAATTGTTGGGACTTGTATGTACATTAGTCACTGAGCTTTTATGAGCAATTCCTGAAAAGAAAAATCTTCCTGTGACTGCTGGCTTTGCATGTAGGACGAAGCGGCTTGAGGGAGCCCTACCTTTAATTAAGGCAGAACCAGATGATGTGCTGTAATTGCTGGAAGGGGAAGAGGTGCAGACCGGGCAGGGGGACGCATCCCATTCTCCTGCTTAGTGCCATAGTGCTTGCTCTGAGGACAGGTAGGCAGGGTTCCTTCCTCACTTCCTGGTCTTGGCCAGCAGCCTCGCCTCTTCCACAAGCTGCAGTCCTAGATTAATCCCCACATAGTGTTTTCTTTCCACAGATCAGATTTCTCATCTTGTTAATAAGCACAGCCTCTGATCGTTTGAAGTCAGCTGTTGTGTACCGAGAGCAACAGGGTTTTGCATTATTGAGCTGTAGGCAGTGCCCTGCAGTCTTCCGGGAGGCTTTACTGCCTGTCAGGGTCCGGCTTGAAGGGGTGGGGCTAGGGGTAAGGAACTACCCTTCTCCTGTTTAAGCTGAGTTGGAGTGGGCACTCTGCTAGAGGTCAGAGGGACGACTTGCAGGAGTTGGCTCTCTTCCTCCACCATATGGATCTGGGCATTGAAGTTAAGTCAGAAGGGTAGTTGGCAAGCAGTTTTACTCACTGAGTCATTCCCTGCCCAAGAAATTATCATTTTTAGAGAGAGGGTCTCACTATGTAGCCTTGGCTGACCTAGGCCCCACTATGTAGACCAGGCTGACCTAGACCCTAGGGATTCACTGCTCTTTGCTTCCAGAGGGCTGGGATTAATGACAGGTGCCACTGTGACCAGCATTGTTTGTTTATCCAGACAGGGTGTCACTGAATAGCCCTGGCTGTCTAGAACTCAGAACTCTGCCTGCCTTTGCCTCAGAAGTGCTAGGATTGAAGGTGTGTGCCACCATAGCTCGGGCATTTAAAAAAAAAAAACAACAACAACAACAAAACAAAGCACTGGAGAGATTGCCCAGAGGTTAAGAATACTGGCTGCTCTTTCAGAGAACCCAGGTGGCTCATAACCATCAGTAACCCCAAAGGTACTAGGCCCTATGGGTGTATGTGCATATAAAGTTAAAACAGCAACAACAAACAAGGAAGGAAGGTCTCTGTAGCCATGACTGTCCCCGAAGGGACAGAATCCACCTGCCTCTCCGGTCACCTTCTTGTTGATTTGTTTTTTGAGACAGGATCTCTCTAGCCCTGGCTGTCTTGTCACTCACTAGGTAGAGGAGAGACTCACAGAGATCCACCTGCCTCTGCATTCTGAGTGCTGAGATTAAAAGCATGCCATGCTGCCCCAGGCTCTGGAGAGATTTTAATATAGATTTAAAACCCTATGATTAAGAGAAAGACAGGCATTCAGGAGTAAGATAAGACACTTGTGGATGTCAGAAGAGAGCCAAAGAGATCCCCTTTTATCAGCAGCTCCTGAAAAGGAGATGTAGAGAAAAGAGAATAAGTTCAGTTTACCTAGGGAACTCCTGTCTCTGCTGTTGGTCTATTGGCCTTGAGGAGACGGTTTGCACCATCTCTGCTCATCCACTGGGACTGAAGGACACAGCCCCCGAAACTGAACTAGGAGGAAGTGCTCCTTCGTGGAAGAAGTAATGAGCCCCTTGGAGCCTGGCTAACCAGGATCTCCTGCAGGTCAGCACGTGGCAGAATGACTGGCTTTGGGTAGGAGTCTGTAATGTGCCCTGTTCTGCAGTTCACTCTGGGTGCAACCTTGGATAGCGATGGGCCCCCCACTGTACCACCCTGTGTCTCAGATAGCCACTGCCTGAGTGCACACCTATGGTGTTGTCGCCCACCCTTTAGAGAACAGACAGAAGATGACTATAAGAGGGTTGGCACAGCAGCGTGGCTTGTCAAGGAGGCGTGATGGGAGGGGCCGTCTGTAGGCTGGAGGAGGACTCTGGATACTATGCTAAGTTCACGTTGGCAGAGCTGAGGGGTTTTAATTTTATAGTACATTTATCTATTTTTATGCGCATGTTTGCTGCTTGTGGGAGCAGTTGATGCTCTCCTACTATGTGGATCCCAGAGATTGAACTTACGTTGCCAGGATGGCAGCAGGCAGCTTTACCCCACTGAGCTATCAACCAGCCCTGTTGGTTTGTTTTCCCTCTAAGACAAGGTCTTACTGTGTACCCAGACTGGCCTCAGACTTGTGCTTCTGCCTCAGCCTGCAGACTGTTGGGATTATAGTGCCTTCTTGGGCAGCTGAGGTGACTTGGATTTTTCTCCTCCAAAGACAGTTTCTCTTGTGTATCCTTGCCTGTCCTGGAACTTGCTCTGTAGACCAGGCTGGCCTTGAACTCAAAAAGCGCCACCTGCCTCTGCCTCCCAAGTCCTGGGATTAAACCAGTTGAGGGTTTTCTTTTTCCTACAGGCAGCGGTGCCATCGAGGATGGGCTGGGGTAATGGTCAGGAGCCCAGGGCAGACATGCTCCTGCGGGGGGGTGAAGCTTGGCAGCACCACTGCTCAGCAGAGTGGGAGACCGTGTGTAAATGTTGTGTTTACTCACCTGCATGGCTTTGCTGCCACTGAGGCTCAGGCTCACAGGCTTGTGCAGCAGTGCTCTGCTTGTAAGGCAGCATGACAGGGGCACCATTCTAGTTAGCAGGAGTCTCCTGAGACTGAGGGTATATAACTTGCTTTGACCTGGGAGCCTGTGAGAGCCTTGAGAGGCGGTTCGAGATGTGCTTGCATCTAGGCCAAAAGTCCTTCTTCTTTCTTGTGAGGTGCAACTAGGCTTAGGTCCTTGGTTCCTGATTGAGGGTGAGCTACTGCACAGTAACTTTTTTTTTAAATTTTGTAAAATTTTTTTTGTTTTTTGTTTTTTGTTTTTTGAGACAGGATTTCTCTGTGTAGCCTTGGCTTTCCTATACTCACTTTGTAGACCAGGCTGGCCTTGAACTCACAGAGATCTGCCCTCCTCTGCCTCCCGAGTGCTGGGATTAGAAATGTGTGCCACCATGCCCCACCTTTTATTTTATTTTTTAAAAGATTTATTTGTTTATAGTATATGATATGCTTTATCTGTAGAAGAGGGCATCAGATCACATTATAGATGGTTGTGAGCCACCATGTGGTTCCTGGAAATTGAACTCAGGACCTCTGGGAGAACAGGTGGTGCTCTTTTTTTTTTTGGTTTTTCGAGACAGGGTTTCTGTGTAGCCTTGGTTGTCCTGGACTCACTTTGTAGACCAGGCTGGCCTCGAACTCACAGCGATCCGCCTGCCTCTGCTTCCCGAGTGCTGGGATTAAAGGCGTGCGCCACCACGCCCGGCCAGGTGGTGCTCTAAACCACTGAGCCCCCACACTCCACCTTTCCCCGTAACTTTTGTATGGATGTTGAGAGAGGTGTTGGGATATGTCAAGGTGGGCTGTTCTCCAGGGTTCTCTGTCTCAGAGTGGCAAGGATGAGGGTCCACGTCAGAGTGAGCCTGCTGTGTGCATGTCAGGGCTGTTGGCTCTGCCGCAGGACAGCTGCCAGGCAAAGTTGTTCTGTGTGGGTCTGGGGCGGGGGGCGGCAGACCTCATTGCTGGCAACACCTGTGAGTGCACAGATGCTGTGGCTGGTGGGAAAGCCACTTCCGTTCTCATGGTGGGGGGTGTCTGAGCCCCATTGGAATTTTCTCCTTCCAGCTGCAGACTCTCCAGACTGGTCTTTGCAGCTCCCTCACCTTGCTGCTTGGAAGCAGGCAAATTCTTGGTGAATTCTCCTGCATAAAGTAAATGAAAAAGGAGGGTGGGGTGGAGGATGGAGAGATGGCTCAGCAGTTAAGAGCACTGGCTGCTCTTCCAGAGGCCCTGAGTTCAATTCCCAGTAACCACATAGTGGCTCACTACCATTTAGAATGTGATCGGATGGCTTCTTCTGGACTGCAAGTGTACACACACACACACATACACACACACATACACAGTACCTCATATACATTAAATAAGTAAATACATCTTTGTGGGTTTTTTTTGTTGTTGTTGTTTGTTTGTTTTTCAAGACAGGGTCTCTCTGTGTAGCCCTGGCTGTCCTGGACTGGCTTTGTAGACCAGGCTGGCCTCGAACTCACAGTGATCCACCTGCCTCTGCATCCCTAAGTGCTAGGATTACAGTCGTGCCCCACTGTGCCCGGCTTACCTTTTTAAAAATAACAGGATCAAGCAAAAGATTGAGTATTAAGGCTGTTACTGATTTGGCAGGGCCCAGTGGGGTTAGCAGTTACACGCTGAACAAGTGGACCCAGCGGATCCTCAGTCAGCAGGGGAGCAGTGAGGGGTCCCACAGACTGCTCTCTGTGGAGCTACCTCTTTCCCTATGCCCCTGGACTTGTCTCACCAGCCCTGTAGCCTGTGCCTCCACAGTCCTCTGGCAGTGATTGGTTGCATTCTTTTTTTTTTAAACAGGGTCTCTCTGTGTTAGCCTTGGCTGTCCTGGACTGGCTTTGTAGACCAGGCTGGCCTCGAACTCAGTGATCCACCTGCCTCTGCCTCCCAAGTGCTGGGATTAAAGGCGTGCACCACCACGCCCGGCCTTTGGTTGCATTCTTGGGTTCCCCTTGGCCAAGCCTGACATAATGGGCACCTTGGGCCCAGCTGAGAGGTGACTCTAGATAGACAGACAATGCTAGGACAGCTGGCTCCTTTGTCTCTTTGCCCTCCTTGTCCCTGGGAGAATCGCTGGTCCCTGAGAGAATTTCTGGGCTGCGTTATATAGGCAAGGTGTTTGAAGTTGCTGGTGAGGATTGGGAAGACGGTGGGTGCTGGGAAAGGGTGAGAGGAGAGCGGAGGGGTGGCGCACAGTGGAGGCCAGCCTGCTCCACAGAGCAAGTTCCAGGACAGCCAAGGCTGCACAGAGACAAACCCTGTTCCCAGAATCAAAAAACAAACAAACAAAAATCCACTCACCCCCCCTCAAAAAAAAACACCCACCCCTGGTAGTGCATGCCTTTGGGAGGCAGAGTCAGGCGGATTGATGTGAGTTTGAGGCCACTCTGGTCTACAGAGCAAGTTTCAGGACAGCCAAGGATATATAGAGAAACACTGTCTTGAGGAGGGAAAAAAAAGGGGGGCCCCTGGTGTGCTGTGATCTTGGTATCCTGGGTAGAAAGTGTGGGCCTTCAGATGGGGGAGACGAGCCTAGGCAGAGGCAGTGAAGAGATAGTGCCGAGGCTGAAGAGAAAGACATGGTAGTGTACATGGTAGGAACATGGGCAGAGGCCTTCTCTACAGTGATGGAACAAACTATTGTCAGAAGAACCTGTTAGAGTGTGTGTGTGTGTTGGGGGGAGGCTTTTTACACCCAAGGTGTGCACACATCCCATCTCTGTGCATGCTTGTGACACCATGCCTAATTTTTTTTTTTTGCTAGGAATCAGGACTTCCATGCTTGCTAGGCAAATACTACTAACCAAGCTACAGCCTCAACCCCACCTCTCTTTCTGTGGGAAGCTGGTGCCAGGTGTCCTTGACAGAATGTCAGGAAGGCCCCTTTGCCCTTGCTCAGCTTTGTGGTAGGCATATGGGGTCTGAGTTAACCCTCGGAGCATACCTGTGGAGCCCCCGTTGTACCAGCAGTTCAGAGACGGCACACAGATAGAAGGTGGTTAGGGAAAAGGGAGCTTTGTGCAGTCTGGGGGCAGCTTATTCTGAGTGTGATTTGGGCTGCAGTGCCTCTTTCTTTTTCAAGATGGGAGCTGTGTTGCTTTGACTGTCCTAGAACTCCTTATGTAGACCAGGTTGGCCTCGAACTCACAGAGATCTGCCTGCCTCTGCTTCCTTGAGTGCTGTGCTTACAGGCATGTGCCACTGTGCCCAGCTTCTTTGTTTGTTTGTTTTGTTTTGAGACAGGGTTTCCCTGTGTAGCCTTGGCTGTCCTAGACTCACTTCTGCCTCCCAGTGTTAGTTTTACATTTATGTATGTGTGTAAATAGGTAACTACTAAGTCCATGTGTGGTTTTCAGGGCTTAGCATGTGAAAATAGATAATCATTTGGGGGAGTGACTTATCCTGGAGGACTAATTCTCCCTTTTTCCCCGGTCCAGACTTGCCCATAGTTCGTTATCTACCAGGGGTCTTGCTGAGGTTTCTCCCTTCCAGGATAGCATGTGTGTTGGTGTTCAGGCAGCCATATTTTTGAGGCATCTAGGAGACATATCTCTATATATTGACTTCCTGGTCCTCTGGCTCTTACAGTTTTTCGCAGTGTTTCCTCCCTGAGTCTTAGGTACAGGAGCTGTTACAGGTGTATGTACTCATTGGGTCTGGATATCGCTGCATTTTGACCAGTTGTGACCCTCTCAAGACAAGGTTCCCTGTGTAGTTCTGGCTGTCCTGGAACTCACTCTATGGAATGGGCTAGCCTCAAACTCAGAGATCTGCCTGTCTCTGCCTCCTGAGTGCTGGGATTAAAGGTGGGCGCCATTACTGCCTCCCCTTTATATAGTCTTTGCGGACCTGAAACTCACAGAGATCCAGCCACCTGCCTCTGCCTCCTGTAGTGCTTGACTGCTGTACGTGGTTCCGAGGTGCTCTTCGATATTTTTGTTTTAAATTTTGTGTGGGCGTGTGCTGTATAGCTGTAGGTGGGAGTCAGGAGGCACCTTGAAGGAGCCAAGCCTTGTGTGTGCGTCCCCAGGACTGCACTCCAGTGGCCAAGCTGAGTTCTCCTGCTGGACTCTTCTCTTAAAGTACTTTACGTATGCTAGTGTATGGTGAGTGTGTTCAGAGGTCAGGACCACCTCTGGGAGTCAGTTGGCTCTATCTGTGGGTTCTGGGAGCCAGGTTCAGGTTTGGTAACCAGGGCCTTTACCTGATGAGTCACCTTGCTGGCCCACAAATGAGGTTTTCCTTCTTGTTTTAAGTTGCATTTGATTTTTTAGGCATCTGTGTGGTTCAGAGAACAACTCGAGGGAGTTGGTTCTCTTTGCTACGTGGATTTCAGGATCTCCCTCAAGTCTCTAGGCGTGGCAGCAAGCACTTCTACCGGATGCACACTGTCCCGCTGGCCCTGGCTGAGGTCTTAAGTTCAAGTGTAGTGGAGATGGCTCCCAGAGCTGATGTTCTCCCCCTCCAGGGAGAGAAGGCAGAGAAGGGCTCCTGGACAACACGGATGGATTGGTGTTTTGTTTTTGTTCTTGTTTTTTTAATATTCTATTTAATTTTAACTTATGTGCATTGGTGTGAAGGTGTCAGATCTTGGCATTACAGACAGTTGTGAGCTGCCATGTGGGTGCTGGGAATTGAACCCAGGTCCTTTGGAAGAGCGGGCAGTGCTCTTAACCACTGAGCCATCTCTCCAGCCCGGATTGGTGTTTTTGAGGCAGGGTTTCCCTATGTAAGGCCTTGGCTGGCCTTGAACTCACTGAGATCTGCCAGCTTCTGCCACCCAGTTGCTGGGATTAAAGGTGTGTGCCACCACTGCTGGGCTCCTGGACCATCTTTAACTTTAGTTATCCTCCCCCTACCCCACCCCCCACACACAGGGTTTCTCTGTGTGTGTGGCCTTAGTGTCCTGGAGTTGCTTTGTAGACCAGGCTGGCCTCAAACTCAGATCTGCTTGCCTCTGTCCCTGAGTGCTGGGATTACAGTCTTGGGCCACTGCAGCCCGTTCTGGGATTTCTAGTTTTCTGTGACATGATCCCTTTGGTGTTAGGAGCAGGGTGGGCCTTTCAGTAGATGAGTCCAGGGGCTGGAGCAAGGATGGGAGAAGCTGAGCCACAGCCTTCTGAAGGCACCTCCAGGTAATCAGACACTGGGCTTGGGTTGCCCTTTGGTTGTGATAAGTGAACCTAAACTCCAGAAAGCCAGGTGTGAGCCTGAGGCAGCCCCCATACTGGCTGAGGGGAGAGGATTGTTTCCAAAGTCCCACATTCCATGCATGTATGGACGCTGATAAGAGCAGCGCTGCTTGCTTAGCCTTCTTTGGGTAGAAGGGGACTTTGACTTCATGCCCCCAGCAGGCAGCGTGCTCATCCACATCCTGCTTCCTGGTAGCACCTTCCCCCACTGGCCTGTCCTTTGTATCCACAGCCCCGGAGCCTGAGGCTCATGGATGCCATTTCAAACAGTCCTTTCATTTATTTAGAAATTGTTACTCTAAACTGGGCATGGTAGTGTGTGCCTTTAATCTCAGCACTCGGAGACAGGGGCAAGTGGATCTCTGAGTTTGAGGCCAGCCTGGCTGCAGAGTGAGCTCCAGGATGACAGAGAAACCCTATCTCAAAAAAACCCAGAAATTGTTACTGTAGTTCAGCAGTTCTTTGCCCCCTTCCCCAAGTGCTGGGGTTGAAGGCATGTGCCAGCATCACCCGCTGGTCGGTCAGGCCTGGTTTTATTTGGTGCTAGGGATCTAACCCAGGGCTTCCTGCATGCTAGACACTTTACCTACTGATCCATGTCCCTAGTACCTATCCTGAGCCCTACCTCCCCCGCTTTTTTTTTTTTTTTTTTAGACAGAGTCTCACTATGAAGTCTGCAGTCCAGGCTGTACTGGAGCTCACTATGTAGACCAGGCTGGCCTAGAACTTTCAGAGATCAGCCTACCTCTGCCTTCTGCCCCCAGAATGATGGGATTAAATATGTGTATTACCACACTGGTCTCAGCCACTGTTTCAGGTGCCTGCCTGCTGTGCACACCTTAGTGCTCTCTGTAAGGCAGAGGGAGGCTGTCACTGCCCGGCAGCACTGAGTGCTCAGAGTGGTCAGAGGGAAGAACACATGGGCTCCTCTGTGGAACACTTGAGTATGAGATGGGGCCCAGGAAGCTGAGCGTGGTGGCGCACACCTGCAATCCCAGCACTCGGGAGGCAGAGGCAGGTGGGTCTCTGAGTTCGAAGCCAGCCTGGTCTACGAAGCGAATCCAGGACAGCCAGGGCTACACAGAGAAACCCTGTTTTGAAAAACAAACAAACAACAACAAAGATTGAGCCTATGAGAGGCCACATATATTCCTGCTGGTATTCAAACTTTCTTTATTTTTCTTTTTCTTTTGGAGACAGAGTTTCTCTGTGTGTTGTCCTGGAACTTGCTTTGTAGACTCACAGCGATCAGCCTGCCTCTGCCTCCCAAGCTCTAGGATTAAAGGCGTGCACCTCCACACCTGGTAGGAGGCAAACTTCCAAATTTAGGGAGTTTGAACAAATGACTCACATCTATCTTGTCTATCTACCTACCTATTTATTTTATGTTTCGGTTTTTCGACATAGGGTTTCTCTGTGTAGCTTTGGCTGTTCTGGACTCACTTTGTAGACCAGGGTGGCCTCAAACTCATTGGTTCGGCCAGCATTTATGAACTACGTGAGCCTTCTCCTTTAAGGAAATTACTGGTTGCCTGTGGTAAATTTGAACATCAAGTGAGTATTATAATTTTGGAAAACTTGTATCCATGATTCTGGGCTGGGCACTTTGAGAGACCTTGTCTCAAATAAGGTGTACAGCTCTGGAGGAAGTGGCCCTGGCCTTCACGTCCAGACAAGACTTGATTGATGAGATACGGAGCGTTATTAACTCATTGGATTGTTGGTGGTGTAGTGTTTGGAAGACCAAACCGGCTCCCTAACCCTGTGGTGTACATTTATAGTCTCATCTATTTGAGAGGGTAAAGTAAGATCTTCAGTTCAAGTCCAGCCTGGGCTATGTAGTGATCCTGCATTTAAAAACAAAAACAAAAACAGATCAAGAGCTGCGTATGGCACAGACCTGTAATCCTGTCACCCAGGAGATGGAGGCTGGAGCTTCAGGAATTGGCAGGCAGCTGGAGCTACATGAGACTAGTGGTGCACACCTTTAATCCCAGACCTTTAGGCAGATGGGAGGCAGCAGTAGGTAGATCTCTGAGTTCGAGGCCAGCCTGGTCTACAAAACGAGTCTAGGACAGTAAGGACTCCACAGAGAAACCCTGTCTCAGGGGAAAAATTAACCCTTATCTAGAACTAGGAATGCCCTCTGCTGCCCCCCCCCCAAAAGCACACAGCACTGAATCCCTGTCCCTCTGAGTTGAGTACAGTTCATCCCACATCCTCCTCCAGCGTGCATCACGTCACTGCCCCATTGCCACTTTGCTTAAAGTTCAAGCTCAGCCTTAGGTTCAGCTCTTACTTGAGGGCTGTTGAGCCCACCTCATCCTTCCAAATGTTATGAGAAGCCCACAGGCCAAGCCCTCTAATGCATGACTCTTCCCCCTCGGTCCTCCCTTCCTTCCTTCCTTCCTTCCTTCCTTCCTTCCTTCCTTCCCTCCCTCCCTCCCTCCCTCCCTCCCCCCTCCCCCCTCCCTCCCTCCCCCCCTTCCCCCCCAGCCATCACCTAACACTAGCACTAGCTGAAGCGCTTCTGTTCCTGACCCTCCCCTTCCTCCCTAGCGTCAGTGACAAGCGCTCAGAGTTACTGTCACCATATTCTTTGGGTTTTTGTTTGCTTGGATTTCCTAGACAGGGCCTGTCTGTAAGCCTTGGTTGTCCTGGGCTCCATCTGCAGAGAGCTGGCTTTGCAGGCACGCACACCCCCGGCTTGCTTTGGGGCTTTATACAGAGGAGTCTAGCTTCTCTAGTAGGTTGTAGAGATTAGTGCTAGAAAGAAGGAGACTAATAAACCCTCTGTGGCCAGATGATGTGAGTTGTATATTACACCACCTTAGAGAAAGTAGGGATCAATAGTGGAAGTTTACAGCCGCTGAAGTCAGCACCGTAATCCTAATCGGAGCTCTTCAGTGCCTTGTAAGAAGCCAGCGGCCCTTCACCTCAGCTTCCAGTCCCTTACAGTACTGGCCACATGTATGGGCTGTGAGCTGGCCTTTCCCTGCGTTTGTTTGGACCCTGAAACACAAAGTAGCTCATTTGACTTGGTTTGTGTTGTGCATACACAGAGGTGGCAGGGCTGCTGTACTGTAGAGACTGCAGTGCCTGCAGCTGCACTTCTGCTGTGCTGCCATTTCACATGTCATGTGTCTTGCCCTTAGCAGCCCATCTTTCACTCTTGAGCTGTGTTGATCCAGGAAAAGAAAGCCCTGTTCATTTTACCTTCTGTCCCTAAATCTCCTTCCTCAAGGATAAACAGCCTTTCCAAAATGTCCTTTAAAAATTCTTTTCCTCAGCCAGGAGGCGGTGGTGTACACTTTTAATCCCAGTACTCGGGAGGCAGAGGCAGGCGCATCACTGTGAGTTCGAGGCCAGCCTGGTCTACAAAGTGAGTCCATGACAGTCAAGGCTACACAGAGAAACCCTATCTTTTCTGTTTGTTTGTTTGTTGGAGACAGGCTTTCTCTGTGTAGCTTTGGCTGAGAAACCCTGTCTTGAAAAAAAAAATTTCCCCCCTCTGTCTACATGTCCAACTCTCCGTTTATTTGCCTCTAAGGCTTGTATCACCAAGACCAGCTTTTTGTTTATTTGTTTTTGTTTTTGTTTTTCGAGACAGGGTTTTTCTGTGTAGCCTTGACTGTCCTGGACTTGCTTTGTAGGCCAGGCTGGCCTCGAACTCACAGCTATCCGCCTTCCTCTGCCTCCCAAGTGCTGGGATTAAAAGTATGTGCCACCCCATCCGGCTGCTTTTTATTTTTATTTATTTATTTATTTATTTATTTATTTTAATAAGATTTATGTTCTTTCTTTTTTGTTTGTTTTGTTTTGTTTTGTGTTTTTTTTTTTTTTTCGAGACAGGGCCTCTCTGTGTAGCCTTGGCTGTTCGGGACTCGCTTTGTAGACCAGGCTGGCCTGGAACTCACAGCAATCCACCTGCCTCTGCCTCCCGAGTACTGGGATTAAAGGCATGCGCCACCACGCCCCACTTTTTTTTTTTTTTTTTTTTTTGGTGTTTTGAGACAGGGTTTCTCTGTATAATCTTGGCTGTCCTGGACTCACTTTGTAGACCAGGCTGGCCTCGAACTCACAGCGATCCGCCTCCCGAGTGCTGGGATTAAAGGCGTGCACCACCACGCCCCGTCCGTGTTTTGTTTTGTTTTGTTTTGTTTTTTGAGACAGGGTTTCTCTGTGTAGGCTTTGCTTTCCTGGACTCACTTTGTAGACCAGCCTGGCTTCAAACTCACAGGGATCCACCTGCCTCTGCCTCCCCAGTGCTGAGATTAAAGGTGTGTTTTGCCTTCATGTATGTATGCACACCACGTTGTACATGGTCCCTGCAGAGATCAGAAAGGGGGTGTTGGACTGCCTGGAATTGGGGATGGTTTTGAATTACCGCACAGGTTCTGGGAGTTGAAACTGGGTCCTCTGTAATAACAAGTACTCTTAACCCCTGAGCCATTTCTCCAGCCCCTAGATTTATTTTGTTTTTAAAAGTGTTTGTGTATAGGTATACCAGTGTGAGCACAGTGCCTTCAGAGAACGGAAATGTTGGAGTTATGGGCATGTGTGAGCCTCCTGAAATGGGTGCTGGGAGTAGCAGACAGGGGTCCTCTGGAAGAGCAGCTACCACTCTTACCTGCTAAGGCATCTCCAGCTCCTCCCCTCCTTACCCTCTCTTCCTCTTCTTTTTCCTTTTGGTTTTTAGACAAAGTTTTTCATTGACAAGCCTGACGCTTGTGATCTTCTTGCCTCAGTTTCTTGAGTGACTGGGATCACACACCTGTGTGTGTGCACAGGCTCCCTCTTAGAAAGTTAATTAAATTTGAGATAAGATCTTAGGTAGCTGGTCTCACGCTCCGTCAGTGCTGGGACCATACCTGGCTCCCTTCTCCCTGTCTCTAGGTGTCTCTCTGTCTCTGTCTCTCTCTCTCCTTGTAGCTTTGGCTGTTCTGGATTTACTTTGTAGACCAGGCTGGCCTCAAGCTCACATCCATCTACCTGCCTCTGCCTCCTGAGTGCTGGGATTACAGGGGTGCACCACCTCGCCCGGTGATCCCAGGGCTTTGTACATGTTAGACACGCACTTGTCTAACTAACTAGCTGCATGCCCAGTTCTTCTGTTGGCTCTCTGGGAATAATCCCACTCCCATTGTAAAGTACTATCTTTCCAGCCAGCAAGACAGCTTAGTGAGTAAATGTGTGCACATACACGTTAGCCACGTGCAAAGCATACAAAACACACGCAGCACATTCATGCACACACACGACACAATCACATGAACAAATACATAAAACCTGAAATCTTTCATTCCTGGGAAATCTTTGTTAATCCTTGTTTGGTTAATTAACATCCACATTTATATGGGCTGGAGACTTGGGTCAGTGGTTAAAGAGCACTGGTTGCTCTCACAGAGAACCTCGGTTCTATTCACAGAACTCATACGCAGCTCATATGTATAAACTATGTTCCAGGGGAGCCAACACCCCCATCTGCCTCTGGCTAGCAGGCATTCTTGTAGTACACAGATGTACATGCAGCAACATTCCCACACATATAAGATAATCTTTGCCATTGGTGGCACATGCCTTTAATTCCAGCACTCAGGAGGCAGAGACAGGCAAATCTCTGAGTTCAAGGACAGCCTGCTCTATAGATGGACTTTCAGGACAGCCAGGGCTACGGAGATAAAAGAAACTCTGTCTCTGAAAACAGCAGCACCAAAACAAAACAACATACCATGCATCCATCTACCCACCCATCCATCCATCCGTCTTCTGTTTGAGACAAGGTCTCTTTCTCTCTCTTCTTTTTTTTTTGAGACAGGGTTTCTCTGTGTAGCCTTGGCTGTCCTGGGCTGCCTTTGTAGACCAGGCTGGCCTTGAACTCACAGTGATCCGCCTTCCTCTGCCTCCCTAGTGCTGGGATTAAAGGCGGGCGCCACCACACCCGGCTCTCTCTCTTCTTTTCTTCCCTGAGACAGGGTCTCTCTGTGTAGCCTTGGCTGTTCTGGATTAGCTCTGTAGACCAGGTTGGCCTTGATCTCAGCAATCTGCTTGCCTCTGCCTTCCTGAGTGCTGGGGTTACAGGCATGGGATGCTGCGCTTAGCCACCATTCCATTTTGATAAGAAATTTTAGGCTTTTTTTTCCCTGATTCTCACACATCTTGAGATTGTACCATCTCAAGTTTGTCCTAGTCAGTGGTCACACTGTCGTGGGCAGAGTGGTTTGGGATCTTTAGACAGGACTTTGTAGTGCTGGTCACCTCAGGTTTATGCTGATTGCCAGGCTTCAGACCCTGAGAGCTAAAGCTGTAGGAATGCCCCACCGTGCCAGGCCTCACCACAGCTGTGATAAAGTGTAAGCTGACATTTGCTTTATTTTACTTCTGTAGAGTTCCTACTTGATTTAATTCTTTGTTGGCTGCTAGTGTTGCTTTTCGGGAAGTTGGAGTCTTGTCTCCCACAGCCTTTGGCTAGGTGGCTGCTTAGTGACTCAGCTGTGACATACCCCTCCCTCTGGGGTTCAGTTATCTCATTTGAAGGATGTCCCCGGGCAGATGAGATGGTTGTTGCGATAGTCCTTCCAGCTGGGTGGCCAGGCTTCCGGGTGCCCTTTCAACTCCTTGCCTGTGGAATTTCTGCCTCCTTGCCTCTGTGCTGTCCTCTCTTGCACAGTTACTTTAGCTCTTCTTCTTTTTCTTTTTTTCTTTCTTTTTTATTTGTGTGTGTGTGTGTGTGTGTGTGTGTGTGTGTGTGTGTGTGTTGGAGATGGAACCCATGGCTTCTTTCATGCTAGGCATGTCCTGTACCTGGGGACTGCACTCCTTGGCCTGCAAAGCCTTTCCTCCTCTCCTTAAAACTGTATTTATTTAACAGTGCTGGTGGTACTGGTGGTGACTTTAATCCCGGCACTTGGGAGCCAGAAACAGGGGATCCCTGGGAGTTTGAGGCCAGCCTGGCTAACATAATCCCAGGACAGCCATGCTGTGTGACGAGACATAGTGTGTGTGTGTGCTCATGCGTGAGTACACATAGTACATTGGGTGATGAGAGAGCAGCTCAGCGGCATGTGCTGAACCATCCCACCTGCCAGTGTTCTAACCAGTGCCCATTGGCCAGTCATGGTTGAGGGTGCCGCTGTATTTGTCCTGGGCCTCAGCTATGGCTTGTTCTAGGCATACCGTTTGTAGTCACCAGCTGTTGGACTTGTTGGCTTGGGAAATGTATCTTCCTTTGGGGGCTTTGTCTTTCTATTTGACGTCGCTGTTAAGTACTTAGTATGACTGTAGATCCTTGGGCCTTCTAAGAAGTGGACAGCTCACAGCCCAGACAGTGGATCTCATACCGAAACGTCTGATGCAGCCTCTTCCGGTGGGCGAGATGAGTCAGCGGGTCAGCTAGCCTGATTTCCTCCTTGAGTTTGACTTCAGGGAACCAAATGTTTGAAGGAGCGAACCACCTTCCACAAGTTGTCATTTTACATCCATATACATGCTGTGGCCTGCTCATTCGCAACCCCCCAGGATTAATAAATGAATGAATGAAAACGATTCAAGCTGGGTGTGGTGGCGCATGCCTTTAATCCCAGCTCTTGGGGGCAGACGCAGGCGTATGGCTGTGAGTTTGAGGCCAGCCTGGTTTACAGAGCTATTCCAGTACAGCCAAGGCTACACAGAGAGACCCTGTCTCGAAAAACAAACAAAAAAAAAAAAAAGAAAGAAAAGAAAAGAAAAAACCGATTCAGATTCTTACTGGCAAGTCTGTGGTGGGCCCTTAGCACCTGCTAGAAGGGTGTGGGGGAGAGCTAGGGCTGGAGCCTGTTGGGGACCCTCACCTTGTCCTGTCTTGCCTCCTGAATTCTCACTTACACTTTTTGTTTGTTTGTTTTTGGTTTTTTTTTTTCCCCCAGACAGGGTTTCCCTTTGTAGCCTTGGCTGTCCTGGACTCACTTTGTAGACCAGGCTGGCCTCGAACTCACAGCGATCCGTCTGCCTCTGCCTCCCTGGTGCTGGGATTAAAGGCGTGTGCCACCACACTGGGCTGTTTTTGGACAAGGTCTCACTCTGTAACTCTGTAGCCCTGGACCTCACAAGAGATCCCTGAATTCCCACTTACACTTGCCTAGGAGGGCTTTTATTTGCTGGTTTGTTTATTTGAGCTCTTCTTGTGCTGCAGGTAGCCTGATTTCTTGTAACAGCTCATGGCACTCCCACATTATTATTCAGATTTGTCAGGGAGGACTCATCAGCTGTCTCCAGCTAGAGTGGCCGGTGCTGGGGATGAATAATGAAGCCATGGCTTTGAGCTGAGGTACACAGCCTGATGTGGGGCCACACAGTGCATCTTCTCAGGCCTTCCTGGTGACACCAGTCCACTCTGTCCTCCCCCTCGGGACTGGGTTTCTCTGTGTAGCCCTGGCTGTCCTGGGCTCCCTTTGTAGACCAGGCTGGCCTCAAACTCAGAGATCCGCTTGCTTCTGCCTCCCACACGTGATCTACTCTGTGCTTTCTTATAGTGAGGGTTATTTGCTTAGGGAGCAGCATGTTTGAGCAGGTGGTCTGGGTCCAGGCAGGTCTCATTTTGGGGTGCGCCATGTCAGGATTGGCTTGGAATATGCCATAGGCTAATGTGGGCATCATTTTCCTGTATGTGCAACAGAGCTGGTCTTGGGCTGGAGGAGCAGGAGGCCGGTCCTGGTCTCTGATCCGTATCACCTATGTTCTTAGAGCCTGAGTGTTGCATTTCATAGAAGCTGTGACAAGAGGAGGGTTGGGCTCTTGGCATCTGAAGTGCCTGTTGCTTTCCAGGAGGATGGTTTGGGAGAGAGCCAGGAGTGGCTGGCTAGCCTCCAAGTCTGGGCTAAATTATTTGGCTGGGCTTGCCCAGAGCAAAGAGCCTCGCTTACTACCAAGCCCAAACCTAAAGGGCAGGAGGTCACCACACGGGCTAGGGTTATTCTTGGAGAAGCAGCAAGCCCAGCCTAGCCCTCAGTGCGGGCTGCATGGCAGTCTTTACTTTGTTGTTTCTTCTGGTGGAAGGAAAGTGTTGTTTTGGTTTTGTGGCGCTGGAGTTGAACCCACGGCCCTACAGAAGCTGGCCAAGCGTGCTAGTGGTGAGCTAGGCTTCCAGGCCTCCAGGGGTAGGAAGAGAAGGAGCCTGAGCTCTCCCAAGCCGCCGTGTGTGTAGTGAGGCCCTTCCTGGGAGTGCGGAGCGTTGGCCACAGCCCCCTCCCTAGTTAGCCTTTAGATCCCACCCTGCTACCTATGTGCTTTTTTTTCTGTGGGCAAGTTGCCTAAGCCCCGAGAACCTTATCTGCAGCTGGAGGGAGAGATAATGGACCTTACAGGCCTGTGGGAGGCTTCAGTGAGACCAGACCTGCTCAGACCTGTCCAGTCAGTGCACAGCCCCCCACCCAGACATATCTCACTTGGGCAGATGAGGTGCTGTGGGCTGTGCTGGAAGGCCAGGGTGGGTAGGGTTTCATGGAGGAGCCCAGGATGGGGACAGGCTGAACGGAGTCTTAGGTGTGACTGTGCCCACAGCTAGGCCCTGGCTGGGGCTTTGGGAATCCCCAGTTGCTTAGTCTCTCCCAGACAGCCCAGGTTGGGGTGAGCCACACATGGAAAATGAGATTCCTGCAATGGGGAGTGACCCAACACCCTCACACTAACCTGACACAGTCAGAAGCCATTAAATCTCTGGGCTATAGAAACTGCCTGGTGGCTGTGCTGTGATCTTCAGTGCTCCTGGTGTCACAGCTTACCCTTTACCTGGTGGTGGCACTCAGGAGGAGGACTGTGCTTCTGCCTTCTATCGAAGCACACTTCTGGCACAGTATCAGTAGCTGCACGGGCAAGGCAGGACGAGGCTCTCAAGAGGGCTGAGTGGATAGACGGCCCCTTCCCTGGCCTTTTCCCTTTTCACCAGGCCTGCTGGCTGGGTGTGAAGCAGAGGAATTCCAGCCCAGGTGCCCTGGGATGCCTCCAGGAGGGTTCATTCCTGCCTGAGGGGATCAGGCATTGAGCAGAAGGGTGAGGAGCATCATGTGGCTTGAAACCACACCCTGGGTCTGGGCCTGCCGTCCTCTGGTCCTAGAAGCTGGCCTACCAGCTTGGTTTCCAGAGAGAGTCACAGGAGGCTCGGTAGCCAGTGCCGCGCTGAGCCTGCAGCCTCTGGGGACCATGGCACAAGGAAAGGTGGGTGTCCGGGCTGATTTGAGGCAGCGCTTTTTGGAAGGGGTAGAGTGGAGACCTTTTCAGTTTCCTGCTTAAGCAAGAATCACCTTTATCCTAAAATCTTTCTCAGCTCTTCCATGCTGAGCCATAATCGTGTCCCTGTCCCATCGTGGGGCACAGGGAAGAGAAGCCCTCTTCACTAGTCCTCGAGGCTTTGTGGGCACTGCGACCCTCTCAGCGGGTTCACAGGTGGCCGTTCCCCCAGCCATGGGTGGCCGTTCCCCCAGCCAGGTTCCATTCTGAGGGTAGGAGGCAGATGGAGAGGGTGGGAAGGCGCTGTGAATGCCTGTGTGTGGGCAGGGAGATGGGGTGACTGGACCCTGAGATTGTGGGGGTGTGGGGGAAGGGAGGGAGGCTTGGAAGCATTGTGCTGGGCTGGGGTTTTGACTGACTCTGGAGACACGGGCCTGTGCTGCTGTGGCTGCTCTGCCCACATAAGCCTGCACTGATGTGTGCCCGCTTTGCCTTTTGTAGAGCTTGATGTGAATGTCCTCATGTGTGTGTGTGTGTGTGTGTGTGTGTGTGTGTGTGTGTGTGTGTGTTGGTCGTGGGGGGGTGTCTGGGGGATCAAATGCTGGCCAGGCTTGATGGCAAGTGCCTGTATTCATGGGGCCATATAGCTGCCCTTGTTTGTTTGTTTGTTTGTTCTCTGAGACAGAGTCTCTACATAGCTCTTAACTGTTTTGGAACTCAAGATCAGGCTGGCCTTGAACTCACAGAGAGAACCTGTGTCTACCTCCTAAGTGCTAGGTTTAAAGAGTGTGCTACTGTGCCAGGCTGGCTCTTGTTTTTCAGACAAGTCTCACTCTGAAGCTCAAGCTGGTTTTCAGAATGTGATCCATGTGCTTTAGCCTTTCAGTTACCAAGGTTACAGATCTGAGTCATCCTATCTGGTTTAAAGTGTAAAGTTGACTTTTGTTTTGTTTTTTGTTTTTTTCAAGACAGGGTTTCTCTGTGTATCCCTGCCTGTCCTGGACTCGCTTTGGAGACCAGGCTGGCCTCGAACTTACATCGACCCTCCTGCCTCTGCTTCCCAAGTGCTGGGATTAAAGGCATGAGGCACCACGCCTGGCTAAAGTTGACCTTTTCTTTCTTTTAGTTAGTTTTTTTTTTTTTCCCTCGGTGTTATCTTGGTTGGCCTGGACTCCGCTTTGTAGACCAGGCTGGCCTCAAACTCACCACTGCCTCTGCCTTATACGTGCTGGGATTAAAGGCCACCACACCTGGCTGTAGTTTGACTTTTAATTTTTCCCAAAATGGAATGGCACAAAATCAATAAGCTAGTAGAAAATTGTGTAAATTTTGAGGTAGGTCTGTGTTGCGTGTAATCCCACCTCTTGGGAGATGGAGATCAGGAATTGAAGGGCATCTCTGCTACACAGAAGCCAGCCTGGGATATATGCAACCCTGTCTAAAAGACAAAGATCCATGGGTTATTTGACCCTGCTGACCAAAGGGTAAGCCGCTAGCTCCCTATAGTTATGGGATGTCATGAGGCTGCGCTAGCCTGGATTCATACATTTAAAAGGCTTGTGTCTTTTTGATCCCAGCACCCAGGAGGCTGAGGCCTGAAGATCAGCGTTCATGAGTGAGTTCCAGGACATCCAGAGCTACACAAGGAAACCCTGTCTCGAAAAACTGAAGGGAGCGGGAAGCTTGGCGGGAGCAGCATGGTGTGTGTGTGCTGTGTATGCTAGCCCCTCTCTGGGCTCACAGCCTGCCCCCAGTGGGGGGCGGGGGGACAACACATGCCTCTGCTTTCTGTCATGGGAAGAAGAGAAAAAGGAGGTTAAGTGTAGTGGGTGTGTATTATTCCACCCGCCAGGCCGCATGCTGTTGTCTCATGTGGGGACTGGGAAGGTAACCCAGAATTGTATTATTCCTTCTAGTCATTTTTACAGTGGAGCAAGCTGGACCTTGTGTGTGGAGGTCGGACTTGCTGGGCCCGCCCACAGGGGAAGCTTGCTCCGGACAAGAGGGCAGTTTCTGTGCTGGCCTTCTCTTACCTTTCCCTGGGCCTCTGAAGGATTTGTTTTGGTCAGCCCTGAGATTCAATGCCCCCATGCTTATAGGTGCTCCTCAGCCAGGCTTGCTAACCTGGTAGCAGCTGCTGGGTGTTGGCCTGTGTCTGCATCCTGCTTTAGGGAGCTCTGTCTGACTTTTCCTGGGCTGCTGTATCTAGCCATGTTCCTCAGCCTTTAGTCTCCCAGGCTATGGCTTCTCCAAGAAAAGTTGGTAAGATAGCTGCCTGTCATTAGGACTGGGAAGAAAAGAACAATGGGCCCTCCCGTGAGGTGAGGATCTGAGTTGGGCCGGTGAGTTGTCAGATTGGGTTTGCAGCAGCTCCCCCTGGTGGAAGGACCAGGAAGAGTGTGACTCCTTGCCTTGTTAGACCTTGGTCAGCCACTCAGCCTCACCGTGGCTGGACAAGTGCCTGGCAGGGCTGCTCAGCAGGCACTCCCTGAGTGGTGTCTAGCAGCTGTCCCAGTCCCTGCCAGGGGCTCTGTGATTCAGGATTTGACCGTGGCTGTGCAGGGGGCTGGTTTAGGCTGAGGGCTCTGGCTGGCTAAGATGGGTTCCGTGGCTCTCTGTAGTCACTGGTGTCCATCTTGCTAGTTCTGCTAGCTTCACTTCTGTCCATTGTCCCCTTGGTGAGCAGCTCACTGAAGGTCCAGAGCTGGCTTTTGTTCTGTGGCCTTTGGCATAATGAGCCCCCTCTGAAACGGGAGCCACTCCAGGGCTGGAGTGACAGCTGACAGCCTGAAGCCTAAGGCCTGCACCCCAGGTCTGGTCACATTCCTGAGGGACCTGCCCTCGTGGCCCTAGGGATGGTGTGGGGGAAGGGCTGTCACAGATGGGTTCCTGGCTGCTACAGGCTCTATTCTATCCTGTTCCAGGAGAGACCACGCTCTTCTGTATGGAGTACAGGGCCCAGAACCTCAAGATCCCTCCTCCTGTAGGACCCAGAGCGGTGGCGGGAGCGCCCCTCCCCTGGGACTGATGTTGGCCTCTTTGCTGGGTTGGGGCTCTAGATAGAAGAGCCTGTTGCCAAGGGAAGAAGGGAAGGGAGACCTCGGTCAGATCAGCTCTTATAAATAGCCTTCCACAAGTGGCTGCGGTTGACCTTTTGTTATGTAAATATGGCCAGCCTTGCCTCCTGCCACACAGCTGTGCCTGCCTTTAGCCTCCCAAGATGGCTGTTCTGGAACCCTCTTACGTAGAGCAAGCTGGCCTCGAACTTACAGATGCCCTCGTGTCTCTGGTAGTGCTGGGACTAAAGGCGTGGGGCTTCTACAATGGGCAAGGCAGTGCCTCCTAGCCGCTTACACCTGATACTAGGTCTTCCGGTCTTTTTTTTTTTTTCTTCTTCTTCTTCTCTCCACCCCCGCCCCCCCCTTGCTCTGTTGCCTCAGGTGTTGTAGACCTCTTTGGGAGTAGAGATTCCTCCCTCGTGCGCCTCATGTTCCCACTCCCTCACTGATACCGGCCCTCCTCTCCTCAGGTAACCGGGCTTTGATGCACCTTCAGGAAGTCTGCGCGCTCAAGGAGGCCACCCCCGCCGGCTGCTGCTCACATGGTTTCTGGGCCCCTGGCACTCCGGTAGGCTTGGGAGGAAGAGTCACACTGGTCTCCAGTCCTTGGGGCTTTCTGAGTCTCTTACAGCTTTGTAGCATGGATTCTGTCGTGGCCTGTGCACAGTGCAGGCAGCCTGCCCGCCCGTGGGTGGCTAAGGCTTGTGGCCCAGGCCATGGGCACTAGCCTCCCCTGTCTCTCCAGCCAGGCCTGGGCCTGAGGAGGAAACCTGAAGCTGTTTCTACCTAGCTGAAGAAGGCTTGGTTCTCACCGTGTCCCACCTCTCAGGACCCGTGCCTTGCTTTGTGGTGGCCGCAGGCCTTCCCTAAGAGCGGTAGCATTCCTGCCACATTTGTGTTGCTATGCAGTGTTAGGGTTTCCTTCTCTCAACAAGGGCAGATGTTGGGCTGAAGAGAATTTCTTTATCAAGGGAGGGGAGAGGGAGGGCGTAGCAGGCCATCCCAGTGGAAGATAGACCGGAGCCTTTCCAGGAAAGGGTGGGGCATCTTTGTGTGGTCCTGAGCTTCAGAGTAGTGCAGCTAATTACTCAGATTGGACCCAGAAGCCAGGCACATTCTTTTAGTACTTACTGGTGCTCTGTAGGCAGAGGGAGGCCTGTTTCTTTCTTTTTTCTTTTTGATTTTTCGAGACAGGGTTTCTCTATGTGGCCTTAGCTGTCCTGGACTCCCTTTGCAGACCAGGCTGGCCTCGAACTCACAGCGATCCACCTGCCTCTGCCTCCTGAGTGCTGGGATTAAAGGTGTGCGCCACCACTGCCCAATGCTTGTCCCCCCCACTTTAATAAAAAGATTTATTTATTACATATACAGTGTTTGCCTGCACACCAGAAGAGGGCACCAGATCTCATTATAGATGGTTATGAGCCACCTTATGGTTGCTGGGAATTGAACTCAGGACCTCTGGAAGAGCAGACAGTGCTCTTAACCTCTAAGCCATCTCTCCAGCCCTGAGAGATAGATTTCTTAGAAGTCCAGGCCATACTGTCTCCAAAAAAAAAAAAAAAAAAAGGAATAGTTGGGGGTGGTACAGAGCTATCTGTGCTGTTGGCCTTGATGCTTCACAGCCGGCAGCTGTGTCTCCAGGACACTGACATCTCCTTGGCACTAGTGTTGTGGTCCTTGTGCTGTTGTGGAGTTGAGACTGTAGCCGAGGTCTCTGTGGAATGCTGCTTCGGACCTCCTGGGGCCTTTGGCACCCTTTGCCAAGCCTGCTGTGCTGGAGACTCCCTGTGGAGGGTCCTGTTCGGTTGAGTTGCTGCTCTGCCTGGACCCCACCTGGACACACTTGCTACACTGACAGATTCCTGTGCAGACCAGCAGGCACTGTGTGCTTGTTAGTCACCGCAGCTGGAGTCTGTGTACCCTGTCTGCAGGGATGAGCATGTTGTTTCCCCATGCTCCAGATGGCAGACAGCCCTTCCTAGAAAGGGCTCAGGGCCCATGGGGTCACAGTGCCCAGGTGTCTCTGGACTCCTGTATAATGGTGAGGTTTGTAAGGACCCAATAGTTGCGGGAGAGAGAATACAGTATTGGGGCCAGGACAAAGAGTTAACAAGGAGGAAGCCTTGGCTGCCCGGAGGGGTGTTGAGAGATGGTAGAACAAAGGTTACAGGCCAGAGGCCAGCAAAGGAACTGGTTTAGTTATAGTTGGTGGTGGGGTTTTTTTGTTTTGTTTGCCTTTTTATCTTTAAATTTTTTAAACTTTTAGTATAAGGAAATTACCAACAACAACAACCACCAAAAAACCCTCCTGGAAATGTGAGACGACCTGTCCTATGGGTTTGCAAGCCTAGGCAGGACTGGTTGGCTTACTCTATGGCCCTGCTCTATCAGAGGGGCATGAGGGGCATTTGCTCTCTGACTTCCAGAGCCACCTGCTGGTCATTTTGTAGGCTCTCCGCTTATGCCTCTGAGCCCATGACCGACTTCAGCTACTTATTTATTTACTTATTTATTTATTTATTGGGTTTTTTGTTTGTTTGTTTTGTTTTTCAAGACAGGGTTTCTCTGTGTTGCCTTGGCTGTCCTGGACTCACTTTGTAGACCAGGCTGACCTGGAACTGGGATTAAAGGCGTGCGCCACCACGCCCAGCTTATTTTTGTTTTTTTGAGACAGGGTTTCTCTATGTAGCCTTGGCTGTCCTGGACTCGCTTTGTAGACCTGCTTCTGCCTCCCTAGTGCTGGGATTAAAGGCACGCGCCACCATCGCCCGGCTGATGACTTCTTTGATAATTAAAGCAGTAACAAAGTAAAATTCAAAGCCCATTAAGCATTTTTTAAAAAAGACTTATTGTAAGTGTATGACTGTTTTGCCTGCAAGCACCTATGTGCACCACTTGAAGGCCTGCTGCCTGCGGCGGTCATAAGAGGCTCAGTGCTATGATGGTTGTACTCTTCGGCACTGAGCCCTCTCAGCAGCCTATAAAGCCCAGCTTTGCTGGCGCCTTTGTTTATCATAACCGGTTCTCCCCATGTGAGTGATTGGCAGGGCATGGGAGGATACACTCTCCTGTGCTGTGTGCTGTTCCCCAGGAGGGTGGGATGGGGCCAGAGCCAGGCCTTCTGCAGGCTGCTGGTTAACTATCCTGCCTGTTCTTGCCCACAGGTGGTGCCCGTGGGCAGGGCGCAGGGACATGGGGCCAGACATGGAGCTTCCCAGCCATTCAAAACAGCTCCTGCTGCAGCTGAACCAGCAGAGGACCAAGGGCTTCCTATGTGACGTCATCATCATGGTGGACAACTCCATCTTCCGGGCCCACAAGAATGTCCTGGCTGCTAGTAGCATCTACTTCAAGTCCCTGGTCCTGCACGATAACCTCATCAACCTAGACACAGACATGGTCAGTTCCAGCGTGTTCCAGCAGATACTGGACTTCATCTACACGGGCAAGCTGCTGCCCAGTGACCAGCCGTCTGAGCCAAACTTCAGCACCCTCCTCACCGCCGCCAGCTACCTCCAGCTGCCCGAGTTGGCAGCCCTCTGCCGCCGTAAACTGAAGCGAGCTGGCAAGCCCTTTGGTCTTGGACGAGTAGGTACCCCTGGCATGGGGCGACCAACCCGTAGTCAGCGGCTGTCCACAGCCTCTGTCATCCAGGCTCAGTATCCAGGGCTTGTAGATGGGCACAAAGGACACCCCGCTCCCCAGGAGCTCCCTCAGGCCAAAGGTTCAGATGATGAGCTTTTTCTTGGTAGCTCCACCCAGGAGAGCACACATGGCCTGGGCTTGGGGGCCTGCCCAGCTGCTGGGGAGGTGGGCTTGGGGGCCTGTAGCAACAGCACCAATGGGAATAGTGGGGGCTGTGAGCAGGAGCTGGGTCTGGACCTGTCCAAGAAGAGCCCACCCTTACCTCCCACAACCCCTGCCCCCCACCTCACTCCTGAGGACCCGGCCCAGCTGAGTGACAGCCAGCACGAGTCACCTGCACCCACTTCGGCCTCCGCCCTGCCTGTCGGCAGCAGTGCCTCATATGTTGAGCTGGGGGCCCCTCCTGAGGAGCCCATGGAGCTAGGGCCCGAGGAGAACCACTTGGGTCTGCTGGAAGGCCAGGCCGGGCAGCCTCGCAAGAGCCTGCGGCATTCTGCCCGCAAAAAAGATTGGAACAAGAAGGAGCCCGTGGCTGGGTCCCCGTTTGATCGGAGAGATGCAGGGGCTAAGGGTCCCTGCCCAGGGGAGGAAGGCGAGGGGCCTGGGGACAAGGTTCCTAATGGCGTGCTGGCCAGCGGTGTTGGTGGAGGTGGCCCCAGTGGGTCATACGGGGAGCCGCCATATCCCTGCAAGGAGGAGGAGGAGAACGGCAAGGATGGGAGCGAGGACAGCGGGCAGAGCGGGAGCGAGGCGGGCAGCGGCCACACCGGCGCCCACTATGTGTATCGGCAGGAGGGCTACGAGACGGTGTCCTATGGCGACAACCTGTATGTGTGCATCCCCTGCGCCAAGGGCTTCCCCAGCTCCGAGCAGCTCAACGCTCACGTGGAGACACACACGGAGGAGGAGCTCTTCATCAAGGAAGAAGGGGCCTACGAGACCGAGGCCGGCAGTGGGGGTGCAGAGGAGGAGGCTGAGGACCTGTCAGCACCCAGCACAGCCTACGCGGCCGAGCCGCGCCCTTTCAAGTGCTCGGTCTGTGAGAAGACCTACAAGGACCCAGCCACGCTGCGGCAGCACGAGAAGACGCACTGGCTGACCCGGCCCTTCCCCTGCAACATTTGCGGCAAGATGTTCACACAGCGCGGCACTATGACCCGCCACATGCGGAGCCACCTGGGCCTGAAGCCCTTCGCGTGTGATGAGTGTGGCATGCGCTTCACCCGCCAGTACCGCCTCACAGAGCACATGCGGGTGCACTCGGGCGAGAAGCCCTACGAGTGCCAGCTCTGTGGGGGCAAGTTCACCCAGCAGCGCAACCTCATCAGCCACCTGCGCATGCACACGTCCCCTTCCTAGAAGCCAAAGACCCGAGGGAGCCCTCTGCAGACCTGCCACTTGGGAACCCACGGAAGGAGGAGTGAGAAGCTTGGTGGTGGGAGGGTTGAGCCCCAAAGTCTGGCGCGAAGAAGACCCCGGCAGCCCCTCTGGCCCAGCCTCCCCACACCCAGAGCTTTAATCAACCGCGTACCAAGGGAAGCCAGGAGGAGCGCAGCTGTGGGTCTACGCGTGTGCTCGCGGTGCTGGTGACTGTTCTACCTCCCGCCCCTATGCGGCTCCCCAGCTCCCGGAAGGGGCTACTGAAGAGCCGGTGGGAGGCCATCGTGGCCACCAGTGGGACCGAGTTGGTCCCTTCCCTCCAGGCTGGGGGAGGCACAAGGCCCCCCGTGGCCAAAAGTGGTGCCTGGAGCAGGCCGTCCGCTGGCAGGGACCGCGACTGTGTGTGTGCATGTGTGCTTGTGTCTGCAGTGCAGTGTGACTCTGGTGTTGGGAAGCTGGTGCTGGGTGGCAGTTTCTTTCTCTTTGAACTAGGGTGGCAACTGCTAGCCGGCACTGGGACAGTCAGGGTGACCCCACTGCCTACCTCTCTACAACTAAAGAGCCCTCTGGGCCTGTAGTGCTGTTATTCCTACTGAGCTGTTCCTATTTCTTTTTTACAGTTTTTAAAAGTTCTTTTTTAAAACCAAAATGAACAATATTTTCCTCCTGCCTCTTTGGGGATGAGCCTGGGTCTGCAGACTGAATGTAACTGGGGCAGCTGCCCCTCTCTGTCATTTTCCCTAGTCCTGGTGCCTGGGCATGGTTGAACCTGCCTCTCCAAGGCCCAAAGGCTTCCCTGGTCCTGAGCCCTGCCTGCCTGGGCTCCCTCAGGAGACCATGCTTTTCCATAGTTCCCAAGGGCTGTCCCTTGTCAGAGGTACTGATTGTTACTGAGAGCGCCCACCCTCCAGGAACTTTACACGGCCTGACTGTGAGAGGGTGGGCGGGAAGCTAGACTTGGTGCCAGGGCCATCGGTACTCTTGTTCATGTGTGTGTGCGCGCGCGCGCGCGTGTGTGCGTGCCTCTGTGTGTGTGCCTCTGTGTGTGTGTTGCTTGTGCACAGATGCTTCACTTCCTTGCTCACTGAACAAGGTGGAGAGCCTTCTGATTTTTGCTACCTCTTGAATTCAATACCATAGTACAGTTGAGGCTGAGCTACTTGCTTTTGTTTTTCTATAGTGGGAGTGAGATGGGCTTGGGCTGGCCCGAGCCCCCGTGGGCCCCGGTGTCCTCTGAAGAGATGGCTGCTGCCGGGGGGATGCTGTGTGTGGGCTAGGTGCTGGGCACCTAAGTACCACAAGCCAGGAGGAGGGAGCAGCTCCCTGCATGGGCCAGGGGGAGCCGAGAGTCGGCTCCACCTATGGGCTTAACCAGCATAGGGTCAAGCTAACCCTTGCTTGGCTGTGGGCCAGCCGCAGGTGTTTCATGGGCTGCAGCAGGGACAAGGCAAGGCCGAGACTGCCCGTGCTCTGCCGCAGACGAGCCACAGTACTGGGCCCGCAGGCCTTGTGATCATGTTGTTTCATGGCGTCTCATTTTCCTTTTGATTTTTACTTCAGACCAAAAAAGTCCAGAGTCACCCTCTGCCTCTACCCTTCAAGAGACCCTGTAGCCTGAGTTCAGTATCCGGTGAGTGTCAGGTGTCGGGGTGAGGGTACCTGGCTAGGCCTCCACATCGTGCCCTTGCCCTGAGCCAGTTCTTTATTGCCGCTTGCCTGTAATCTCAGTTCTCTGCTCTTGCAAATCTGACTGACACCTGAATGAGGACCCAGGTGCTAGCCCCTGCTCCCCACCCCTACCCCCCCCCCCCCACCAGCACTTAAACCACAGGAGCTGCACGGCATGGGAGCCTGTGTGGCCTCCCAGGCTGCGGGCACCCCCATCTTCTGCAGACGTTCAGGGACTAGGAGCAGAGCCCCTCGCTCGGCATGTCTGTGTGACAGAGTATTGTACCAAACCTTTTCTGTATTTTAATGGAAAAGCAAAACACTAGTTTCCTATTTAAGATTTTAAGAGTTGTTGGGATGGGTGGGATTGACACTTGGTTTGTTTTCTTTTTCCTTTGTTTCCATTGGTGCATGCCTATGAGTGTGTGTGTGTCTGTGTGTGTGTCTGGAGATGCTAAGAGCCTCAAGGAAATCAGGCCATAGGAGGCCAAAGCGGCTTAAAGTTCTCTGTTTTAGTCATTTAATTCCTGAATGTTTTGGAGAAACAGGAAACAGAAAATAGCAGATGTCATGTAGGTAAAATTAAAAAAAAAAAAATCAAAAGAAAAAAAAAAGCTCATACCCAAATTCACAAAACCTATTTTTTAAACCAAAGCACATTTTGAATGAGTAGGGAACCTCAGTGGGCTCAGAAAAAAAAAAACTAATATATTTATCTCATTGTTTACATAAACGTTTGCAGTTTCAGACCTCAGCAGCTATAACGCCATTCCCAGGGAGCTCCCTCCCACCTGGGTCCTTCTGAGTCAGCCCTTGAGCGGCTCAGGGGCAGAGGCAGCCCCGGGTGCTGGGCGAGGACAAGTCCCCCAAGCATCACCTGAGCCCTCATCCCCATTTTTGGGGCCTCTTCAAGGTCAGCTGCCACCAAAGAGCCAGCGCCAAGCTGACCAGCCCCCAGGCCTCCCGGCTGAACCCACGGGGTGGGTGTTGGCCCTGCCCGTGAGCCTTGTGTTACTGTGAGAGTCACTCAAGCCAAAAAGCAGGGAGCTTTAGGAAGCTCAGTGGACTCCATCACACGCACACCCTACCTGGGCAGTGGAGGGTCTGACTTGAGCCTGGTCCTTAACCTACAGATGGTGCAAACACTCTCAACAGTGTTGTTTTTGTATCAATGTTTGTGCAGTGATGAATGTATTTATTTCTCAGACTTAGGGCAAGCTGGTGGAAGCGGGCCTGGCTCTGCCAGTGCCCTCTCCCACCAGACCGAGCTACTGCAAGGGCTCTTCCAAGGTTGAAAAAAAAAAAAAGATGAACTGGTGAACATATAAGAATCTCAGACTTGCAGCATAGCCATACACCTCAGCCTGTGACTCCTGACCTCACATGGCCCAGGAAGTGTTTTCCGTCCACCAACACTGAGGGGAGCCAGGTCTCCACCACCTGCTGCCCACACTGTCAGTATTCACTGGACCTCAAGTCCGTGTGCAGGAGTGCGATCTGCCGGGCTGTCGGCAGGCAGACTGCTGCCTTCCTGAGTAGGGGACATCCTGGGCAGCTGGGAGGGCAGGCCTCAGGGAGCCAGCGCTGTGTACGAAGGCAGAAGCCAAGGACAGCCTCTCAAAGCCCTGCTGTGCTCCACTAAAGGGACCAAGGGCTCCTTTCCCCAGTCACTGTGGGGCCAATGTCACTGAACCTATGAAATGGATGCCAGGAATGAGGGAGAGAGGGACCCGACCTCAGTCTGACATTCCAACCCTGGAAAGGGCGGAAGCTGTGCTGCCCAGGACCCCCTTCCTAGGACGCCTGCAGCCTCAGGCACCTCACTTTAACTCTACCAGGGACCCCCTCCCCCTACCTCACCTTGCTATTTATTGCTGTAATTTATTGACCTCAAAAATGCTGCATTACAGACCTCACTTGGGTCAGGGAGAGTTCCCAGGGCCCTCCCCTCCACTTGGTGGGGCCCCATGGGGCCAGGTGCTGGAAGGAACCTCCCTGTCCCTAACCCATCACTTGTTTTCTCCAGAGCCCCCGGTTGGGCTCTGTCCATCCCATTTGCAAATACCTCAGGAGGGATGGGGTGTTATCTGTTTCATTTAATTGGAACTGGAAGAGGGATTGATCACGCCCTTAGTGCCCTTCCCGGAGCTGGGGAGGCATGCTGGGATCGCACTCCTGTACTGATCGCCACTGTTGCCACTCATCACATTGACTTGCGTTTACTTCCCTAAAGAGTTTGGATGGATGCATTCAGGTCAGAGCTGCAGCTGTGCAGCCTCCAGTGTCAGAGTGATCTCCGTTCAAAAGCGTGCAGTCTTAATGTACAGTGATGAGAAACTGTTATTTTATGATCTTTTCATTAAAAGCTTGATTGAAAACTGGTGTGGAGTCTGTCCTGTGGCTTGTCCTCACGGTTGAGGATGACAGGATTCTTCTGACCTCCCACGTCCTGGGGAGTGCTAGGGTGTTGCCTGTGCACGGTACCTGGCTTAGAGCATCACAGATCCTTCCACCCTGGTGCTCCAGAACAGGATTGTGGGAAAATAACAAAGGCTTGGGTCCTCTGCAGGAACAGCACATGTTCTTAACCACTGAGCCATCTCAACAGTGACGCTTGCTCTTTAGTATCTGTGGTGTGTGCTCACACACATGTGCCACCGTGGGTGTGGGTGACAGCGAGCCAGTCTGTGTGCATGGAGGTCAGGGATAGCCTTGGGTGTTAGTCATCACCTTCCACGGTACTGGAGTTTCTAGGGGTCCTTTCCACTTTATGTGGGTCCTGGGGATCTGTACTTGAGCCCACACTTCTTCACTCCCCGTTTCCCTAACCCCAAAAGGGAACCTCTGTGTGAACCAGGTGGTGGCTGTGCTGCCTGTAGACTGTTAGCATAGACAGTGGTGTGCTGAGCTCCCACACAGGCTTTTGGGGCTTGTGTGCTGGTCTGTACCGATTAAATTATTTCCCAGGATCGTAGGGGGCATCCTGACGAGTGTCACCACCTGGCCCGGGCTGCTGTGGTTCTGTGAGCCTTCAGCTGGGCCCTACGATCCTGATTGTCTTGTCACATCTCTCAGGCCAGCCTGTTTCCAACTGAGGCCTGAGGAAGGAAGGAACCAGCTGGGGCTAGAGGGTGCTCCCCAAACCAGGAAGCTCCCCAAAGTCACTGGGGTGGGGGTGGGGGGATGTGGCCAGGCTAAAGGAAGGCAGTGCAGGCAAGGTCAGACTTTCAGAGGATCAGATGAATGCTGGCCTGTAGAAGTCAGGTTGGGAGTGGTGGGGCCTGGCTTTTCTGGACACTCCAGAAGGTACTGCTCTGTGCATGGGTATGGCTTGGGGTCAGTAATCCCTGAGGATACAGGAGGGCTTGGTGAGTGCTGCTGTGTTCTACCCTGGCATAGGCTCAGGGGAGGAGCTCATATGTTCCTTAGTGCTGCTGCTGGCCAGCAAACTTATAAAAATGTCAGCTTCATAGAGTTTTGAGGTCAGCCTATTGATTTCAGTTCTTTCCGACCACAGGTGACAAAGCTGACCATCCTAGGGTGTCCCTGGTGTAGCATTCAGGCCAGCGTCCAGGAGCCATCATTGCTGACTTCTGTGTCAGAAAGTGGTGTGTGCAAGCTATCCCAGAGAAGCCCAGGATAGACACCCCTGCTCGGCTTGCAAGTGGCTTCCCAGCTAGTGAGTCAGCAAGCAGTCTGGGGCTCCATGTCGTGTGAGCTCTGCATACTCCTCTTAAAATGCACGTAACAGACCTACCTGCATGTATAATGTACACACAGCTATCAACCCTTAGCCACCTAGGACCCTCCAACAATGAGGCTTTTCCTTATATGAACATCAAACTTAGGTTCTATGCAGTCGTACCTAAGGTGTTTTCTTGAGACAGGCTGACCTGGAACTGTGTAGACTTGCTAGGCTTTTGGGATTAAAGGCACTCTGGCTCATACTCTTGTTCTGTCCGGGCGGTCGATTGGCCTGAGATAGTTCTGAGTTCGTGTGCAATAAGGCAACTGTGTCCTTAAAGTTAGCTTTAGAGGAGAGTCCCGTGTTTACTGTCTCAGGCTATGCATTGTGTGTGGATAGGACTGAGGTCAGATGCTTTATGGTACAACAGAGAGACATAATAGCCTGCCAATTCGAATAGAGAACCACCCAGGCTGTGCCCCTTAGTAACTAGGCCCTCTGTGCAGAGCCCATGAGCACCCCAGGTGGTTGTCCTGTGTGCCTCCCCCTGGCTGGCTGTGAACCTCGGGTGTCCTCGGTGAATAGTCTGTGTGATTTCACTTAGATTCTGAGTAAGATGCTGAGAACCTGGAAACAACCAGCCCTGACGTTGGCGACCCATGACACTATGGGGTCTCTAGTGTCACTTCAGAGTTGCTCCGTGTAGAGAAATTTTAATTCAGAACATGGCTGCTATGGCAAGAGATCACATCCAAGGACCTTCTAGGTCAGTGTGATTCGGCTGGCGTATCAGAGACAGAGGCCAGCAGATCTCTTGAGTTCTGGTCAGTTATTTCCAGGCTTGAGTGAGTTGACAGGCAGCGCAGTGGAGTTCAGTTCGTGGCAGTTTTTACCTGCAGAGTTTTACAGAGGCAGGTTGAAGAGAGAACCGAGCCAGAGAAGGAGAGGGAGCCAGATGACTAGAACAGATTGCTAGAGTTAGTTTGAGGCCAAGCAGAGCAGTTCAGTCAGGCTGAGCGAGAACTCAGATTGAATCAGTCAGTTGGAGAGGAGTTTGAATAGCTGAATTGAGCCAGCCAGCCAGAGTTTAGAAAGAGGAAAGAAGGAGGAGGAGGAGGAGGAGAAAAGAAGGAGAAGAAGAAGGAGGAGGAGGAGGAGGAGGAGGAGAAGAAGAAGAAGAAGAAGAATTTGGTCTCAGAGGCTGAAAACATTCTAGGCCAAGATCAAATTCTATGGAGGCTAGAAGCTTCCAGCACTAGGCCTAAGTTTGTTGCAGTTAATTTACCAGTATGGCCTAATAATGTTTATTATCAGACCTGTAATTATTGTTACTGCAGTATTTTCTAACCCGCTAGCAATTAATCAAGTCACAGATGCTTGTTATATTTTAAAATAGCCTTACTTAACCTGGGGCGGGGCAGGTATTAATCCCCTAAATTACTTCCCATAGCGGGGCAGGTACAGGATACCCACACCATCTGCTTCCCACTCATAAGTGAGAAGTCTGTGGGATAAGAGAGGTTTGTGATTTGCAGTAGGAATTGGGGACAGGCTAGGGTAAAGGCTGTGCACGAGGCTGGAGGAATCAGAGTAGGGCTAACGTGGAGTCCCGGGAGGCCGTGCCCCTGCAGAGGCTGCCTTAGTGGAAGTGGACATCGAGGTGGGCAGGTTGAGATGTTTGCCACAGGGCAGAGAGAGTTCAGGGCGGTAGGTAAGAGCTGGAGAAGGCACTGAAGATTGCCAGCATGTCTCCCGTTTCCCTGGCAGCCACAGCCCCTTAGTGCGACTGGGGCTCTGATCTCCTTCCAGGCAGGATATGGTCCCTGGGTCGCAGAAAGACAAACCTCAGGCCGGGTCATCCTTCACCCTTCCCAGGTGAGCCTGGGTCCAGATCTGGCCAGCAAAGTGTTTCACAATCTGTCTGTGTCACTGTGTATAACATGTTTGTGACCTGAGTCTGTAGCCAGGAAAAGGCGGAGGTTTCCTAAGCTGTGGACAGAGGTGAACCAGCTGAGTCCTTGGTTGCTGTTATTTTGTGTAGCTGTTGTCAAGGGAGTTGGGGAAAGGAGCACAGCTTGCTGTCACTCACAGCAGCCTGAGGAATCTCCATCATTTTGGGACCTCAGCTCAGGCTTTGACACAGTAAAGTATAGCAGGGCTGGCCAGTGTGAAGCAGAGCTGAGGGTTTGGTCTTGTTTGTGTTTTTTTGTTTTGTTTTGTTTGTTTGTTTTTGGTCTTTTGAGACAGGGTTTCTCTATGATGCCTTGGCTGTCCTGGACTCGCTTTGTAGACCAGGCTGGCCTCGAACTCACAGCGATCCACCTCCTCCCAAGTGCTAGGATTAAAGAGGTGTGTCACCACTCCCAGCTTTTTTTTTTTTTAAGATTTATTTATTATGTATACAATGTTCTGCCTGTATGTCTGCCTTCAGGCCAGAAGAGGGCACCAGATCTCATTATAGATGGCTGTGAGCTAGGAATTGAACTCAGGACCTCTGGAAGAGCAGCCAAGTGCTCTTAACCTCTCCAGCACGCCCAGAGCTGAGTTTTTTATGAACCATTTTGGGGCCTGGAGAGATACCTCTGCAGGTGGGTATCCGGACTTTCCCAAAGGACTTGGTTGGATTCCCAGCACCAATGTAACTCATTTTTGGGGTCATCTGATGCCCTCTTCTGGCCTCCATGGGCACTGCATGCACATGGTGCATGGGCATGCTGATAAAACATCCCTCCACATAAAAATGAAATAAAATTAAACTTTTTGTGTGTGGTTTTTTTTTCGAGATAGGTTTTCTCTGTGTAGCCTTGGCCATCCTAGACTCACTCTGTAGACCAGGCTGGCCTCGAACTCACAGTGATCCGCCTGCCTCTGCCTCCCGAGTGCTGGGATTAAAGGCGTGTGCCACCACACCCAGCTAAACTCGTTTTTGTGTGTCTTTGGTGTTGGATGTGGCACACATGTGCCATGGTGCCCATGTGTAGAGGTCAGAGGTCAAAGTTCTCTCCTTTCACTGTGGTTCTGTGTAGTGAACTGAGATTGTGCACATGGCTTATCTTGCTGAGCATGGCACGAGCTGAAGATATTTACATAGACTCTAAGTGTGAGGAGGAAGGTTGGCCGAGGCTTCTTGTAGGAGTCATTTCTTGGGAGATGTGAGCAAATAAATGTCTTCTGGTGACAGACAGAGTACGGACACCACCCAAACCCAGCGTGGTGAGGCAGCTAGTGAACCAGTGGGTTTGTTTGGATTACTGACAAGGAGCAGAAATGACTCGCAGACAGCTGCATCTCCGAAAGCCCTCCAGCTCGGGGAAGCGGGAGACCTGGGCACACTGCCCAGCCCGCAGGCCGCTCAACGGGTGGCAGAGTCTTTTCTAGGAAACCAAGTTAGTCTGAACCTCTTCCAGGCAGCCTGGCTGCCCTCTGTCTCCTCAGCAGGCCTAACTACCCATGTAACCTTGAGGAGGGAAGAGTCTCATGTATCTGGTCAGCTTCAGGAACTTCCTGAGTCTTTTTGTTTTTTGTTTTCTGTTTGTTTGTTTTATTTTTTTGAGACAGGGTTTCTCTGCAGCCCTGGCTGTCCTGGATCTTACTCTGTAAACCAGGCTGGCCTCTAGAGAGATCCACCTGCCTCTGCCTCCCGGTGCTGGGATTAAATGTATGTGCCACCACGCCCGGTGCTGGGATTAAATGTATGTGCCACCACGCCCGGTGCTGGGATTAAATGTGTGCGCCACCACGCCCGGTGCTGGGATTAAATGTATGCGCCACCACGCCCGGTGCTGGGATTAAATGTGTGCGCCACCACGCCCGGCTTGGCTTCCTGAGTCTTAACAGCTTCACTTTAGAACTTTGAGTCTTGAGGAGCCTCTCTGAGGGAACTGCTGCACAGTGGCTTTTAAGGGAGAGTCAAATGTTCTTTACAAGGGTCACAGGTAGGTCATAGGCTGGCCAAGGAGCCTGAGATCTGAGATCCCAGGGTGTTTTCAGAGCGGACCTGATAGGATTACTGCGGATGAGACAAGAATGCAAAGGGTTTTGTTTATTTGTTTGGCTTTTTGGGATTTTTGTTTTGTTTTGTTTCTTTTTTCTCTGTGTAGCCTTGACTGTCCTGGACTCACTTTGTAGACCAGGCTGGCCTCAAACTCACAGCGATCCGCCTGCCTCTGCCTGCCGAGTGCTGGGATTAAAGGTGTGCGCCACCACGCCCAGCCTTGTTTGTTTTTCAAAACAAGAGTCTTTCTGTGTAGCCCTGGTTGTCCTGAACTCACTTTGTAGACCAGGCTGGCCTCGAACTCAGAGAGATCCACCTGCCTCTGTCTCCCGAGTGCTGGGAATAAAGGTGTGCGCCACCACCACCCAACTTGGCTTTGGAGTTTTGAGACAAGAGTTTCTCTGTGTAATAGCCCTGGCTATCCTGGACTCACTTTGTAGACCAGGCTGGCCTTGAACTCACCTGCCTCTGCTGGGATTAAAGACATGTGCCACTGAGCCGGGCGTGGTGGCGCATACCTGTAATCCCAGCACTCGGGAGGCAGAGGCCGGTGGATCGCTGTGAGTTCAAGGCCAGCCTGGTCTACAAAGCTACAAAGTGAGTCCAGGACAGCCAAGGCAAACACAGAGAGACCTTGTCTCGGGGGAGAAAAAAAAAAAAAAAAAAAAAAAGACATGTGCCACCAATGCCCTGCAGGAATGCAAAGTTAATAGTGATGCTTAAGTCCTGTGTGTGTGTGTGTTGGTGCCCACCCAAAGTCTTATACATTCAGGCCTTAAGCCTAGTTTATTGCCATGTTAACATTCAGTATCTATAAATAAAGGGCTTTTTATTTGTTTGTGTCCACAGCACCCACAGCACATGTTGACTGCTGGTCAGGGGAAGGTCCTTTCCTTTCCCATGCCCTCATTTTGTCTCTGGCTTGCCTCAGCCTTCACCTCTCTTATACTACAGTGCTTTTCTTCTGCCAGTTTTTAGCCTTTGGACACAGTGGCAAGATTGCCACAAATTGGAGGCCAACCTGGGCCCCAGGCCAGCCAAGGCTACTTAGCAAGAACCTTATTTTTCTTATTATAAAAACAACACATAAGCCGGGCATGGTGGCGCATGCCTTTAATCCCAGCACTAGGGAGGCAGAGGCAGGCGGATCGCTGTGAGTTCGAGGCCAGCCTGGTCTACAAAAGTGAGTCCAGGACGGCCTAGGATACATAGAGAAACCCTGTCTCGAAAAACCAAAAAAAAAAAAAAAAAGAAAGAAAGAAAGAAAGAAAAAGGTCCTCGGCAGAGATGCGGCCTATGACCTCAGCACTTTGGGCAGTGGAGGTGGGAGGGCAAGGAGCCCCGAGCCCATCCTTGGCTACACAGCTGAGGTTCAGGCCAGTACGAACTACAGGAGACTCTGACTCAAAGGTAATACAATAAAACCAAACAAAAGAAAAAAAGAGCCCTGGATTGGGAAAACTGAGTAACTACAGAAGCCCAGGTGTCCTGAGTAAGTGAGGAAGAAGCTGCTCAGAGGCCTTGCCGAGCAGGTGGGAGCTGAGGGGGGCGTCTCCCAGGAAGGGCCCGTGAAGGGAAAACTGCGGAGGGAAGTTCTCCAAGTGGGGACTTGTGTGCGAGGCGAGGAGGCTCCACCCACAAGACAGCACACATGAACTCTGTACACAAGGTGGCACAATACCAGAACCTTAACATCTTTACAGAGAAGTAATTATATCAACAGAGTGTGAAAATGACAGGGTGCAGTCATGACCTCTTCCAGAGGCCCTGAATTTAGTTCCAGGCACCCACATAGGTGGCTTATAACTGCCTGGAATGTGACCTTCAAGGAAACTGATGTCCTCATGAGATACCACACACATGTGGCATGCACATACACAAACATACACATAAATAAAAGCAAATTGTAGAAAAATTATTAAGCCGAGCACCATTACACTCAGTAAAGATTTTAAGAAGCTAAAAACAGGGGCTGGAGAGATGGCTCAGAGGTTAAGAGCACTGGCTGCTCTTCCAAAGGTCCAGAGTTCAATTCCCAGCAACCACATGGTGGCTCACAACCATCTATAATGAGATCTGGTGTCCTCTTCTGGTGTGCAGGTGTACATACAGACAAGAACCTGTATAAATAGTAAATAAATCTTTTTTTAAAGAAAGAAGCTAAAAACACGGGGAGAAGGGGATGGCATGGCATTCTAGCACCAGATCCTCCAGGACTCTTCACTGCTTTGTCACCCCTACTCAGGCGCTGTGCTAGCGAAAGTCCAGCCACTGTGATCACACCAAAGTCGTCATTTTTCCAACACATGGGGAAGAAAAAGAAACACTTTTCTTAAAATTTTTTTTCTTTTTTGAGACAGGGTCTCTCTGTGTAGCCTTGGCTGTCCTGGACTCTCTTTGTAGACCAGGCTGGCCTCGAACTCACAGAGATCCACCTGCCTCTGCCTCCTGTGCTGGGAATACAGGTGTTTGCCACTGCACCCAGCTATTTTCTCAAAATTTTACTATCCCCTGCTTGCTCACTCAGAATCTAAAGGGAGCTGCACCTGACTTAGCTGGTAATGGCAGTTACTGTGGTAGTTCAGCGTTTCCTGTTTTCTCTTTTGAACCAGGGTCTTCTTGGTATATAGCTAGGATAATCTTGAACTCTAGGTGATCCTCTTGGCTTAGTCTGTGGTGTTTTGGGATTGCAAACATGAACCGTCAAGTCCGTCTTTCCTTAGAACTTTAGTAACTTTTTATGGACCCTATAGTAACTGATATTTTTATTGTGTGTGTGTGTTGTGTGTGTGTGTTTTAGACAGGTCCGCATGTAGCTTTGGCTAGCTTCAAACTTGATATGTAGCAACTCCTAACCTTCGTGTCCCCCACACCCCAAAAGATAGGATTACAGACGTGGGCCACCAAGCCGGGCTTTCATAAAAATTTGTGTACCTGACTTGGTGGGGCGTGACCCGTCTCGGGCCGTGCTCCCGCGCCCCCTGCTGTCCATTATGACGCGGGTCCCCGGGTCGCGCCGGCGGGGGGACCGTGTGGGGCGTCGGAGCCATGGCTGAGCCGCAGGAGCAGCTGCTGCAGCTGCAGAAGGACAACCGCGATGGCCGCCTGCGGAAGCAGGAGCTGGAGGAGCTGGTGCGTGGGCTGGAAGCCGAGAGCGAGTGCCTCACCGCGCGCCTGGACGAGCTGCGGGAGCGCGAGCGCAGGTGCGGGCCACCGAGGCCCCCAGGGCAGGCTTGCTGGGCAGTGGGACATCAGCCCGGGGCTCTCAGGCTGGCGGCTGGGCCTCCCCGGAGGATTCTGCGCCCCACTTTCATCCCTCGCCATTTCTCCCGCTCCTTCCCCCCCCCCCCGGTCCCCCCTGCCGCGTAGCCTACAGCGGAGACGAATTAAAGCGTCGCGGGCGATACGAGGGGAGGCGCGCGAGGCGGCGCGGGAGCGTGCGGAGCGGGTTCGGGGGCTGCTGGAGGCCGCGGAGCAGCACCGGCTGGAACTGGTGGGAGCAAGAGCGAGAGGCGGGGTCCGGGGTGGCGAGGCTTGCGGAGAGGCCTAGACAGCGGGGACCCTGTCCGCAGGAGCAACACAATCGGAAGTTGCAGGAAGAGTGGGAGGAGCTGTCCAGCCAGGTACGCGCAGTGTCCCGGGTCACGCCCTCGCCCTAAGCCCCCCAAGTCCCGTAAGCTGGGCACTCACGGGCCCCGTCTCCAGCTTTTCTACTACGGAGGGGAACAGCGGAGTCAACAGCGAACGGAGCAGCAGCTCGGGACTCAACTCGTGACGCTGCAGGTACTTGGGTGGGGCTGTGGGCAGGGCCGCGGGCGCATGTGGGCGGAGCGTGGAGGCCGAAAGCAGGGGGGACCACGCCTGGAGGCACAGCGGTGTGCCACGCCTGCTGGTTCTTGACGCCACCTGATCCTCCCGAAGAAACATCTGGAGCTGGCGGAGGCCAAATTCACCATGCAGGCCGAGGAGCTGCGACAGGTGCGAACGGCGCTGGACTCTCCTCCGGGGAGGGCGCGTGGGGAGGGCCTGTCCTCCAGGTGCTCATCCAAAATCCCTGGCTTCTTAGGGCGCTCAGCGGACGGAAGAGGCCTGGGCGAGCTTCCAGGAGCAGAGTGGAGTCCTGCAGGTGCGGCCCCTCGCTTCTGAAAGCCGGTCTCTTGGATTGGCCCGCGCGGCCTCGACCCTTTTTTCCTTACCCTCCTCCCCTCCCCCGCCGCCCGCTGGCTCGCGGGTACCGCATCCTCTGCCCTGAGCCCCTGTTGCCATCCTTCAGGAGCTGCAGGGGAAGGTGATGGAGGTAGCGGCTGCGCTGGAGGCTACGCGCGGTGGCTCGCAACCGTAAGGGCTGGGGCTTTGGAAGGGCGGCAAGAAGGCGCTAGGCCGGGGCCACATGGCCCATCTCCGCCCCGCCTGTCCTGCAGGTGGGACTCGCAGCCTCGACGGGTGCAGGACTGCGCGGGCTCACTCATGGAGGAGGTGGCCAAGGCTGACTGCGTGAGCACGGCTGGGGCGCGCGGGCTGGAGCTGGGACCTGCCCGCTGCGAGTGACCCGCGCTCTCTGGGAGAGACTCGGCCCGAGCCTGAGCGCTGCCCTGGCGCAGAGCTGGATTGTGGCTCTTTCTTTGCAGGAAAAGCGGTTGTTTGGCGGTGCGGGCGCGGGGAGCCTCAGGTGAGTGGCTGGTGGGGGCGGGGCCTGGCGGTCCGGATTCGGGTTCTCGGAGCCACCACTTAACGAGTCCCTTGGTGGTTCTGCAGGCTGTGGGCGCTGAGCGCGCTGCAGACGCTGCTGCTGCTCCCGCTGGGTTTCCTGGCGCTACCGCTACTCGACTTGGCGCTGGCGAGGCCGGAAGCCATCGGTCGGGGGCTCCCGAGTCTCGGCTCGGATGCGGTCTTCCGCCGGCTGCGCTACACGCTGTCGCCTTTGCTTGAGCTGCGCGCCCGCGGACTGCTGCCTGCCTAGAGCGCATCATGCCGGCTTCGGCCGCCTTCACCTCTGTCTCCTTTGTGGTTTCTGGGGTGCCTGCCTGTGTGAAAAGGGCGGGGGGTGGGATGGAGTTCGTGTGTTCCTAAGGGCCCAGCGACCGTTTTTTGTCACCCAGGCTGCCCTTTCTCACAGCTCTCGCCGCTGAGAGCCAGCCCGGCCCCCTAGGAGGGTTGTCTGCTATTGTGAGCCTGAGCTTTGGGCCCCTCAGGTTCCCTCCGTGGCTTGTGGATTCTTTCCCCCCAGATGTTCAGTTACTCCAGATCCCCCTCAACGTTGGGGTTCCCCCTGAGCTGGTTTGAGTTCCCCATACCCAAACTCCCTCAAAGCTCCTGAGCACACTCGGTACCGTGGACTTCGAGGGGAATGTGCTTGTATATGAGGAATACCCTGCTGAGTGGAAATGAATCTGGGTTGAATTTTGATCTGACACACGTAAGTTCTATTTATTTAGTCTCGTGCCAGCTTTGAACTCATAATGTAGATGAGTGAACTTGAACTACTGATCTTCCGACCTCTGAGTAGACTACCAGCATGAGCCGCCAGGTGTGGTTTATTCTGTTCTGGGGATTGAACTCAGCTCAGTGCTTGTGAAGGCTGAGCCATAACCACGGCATTTAAACAAGTAACAGCTTTTCTGTTAAGTTCATTGGCAACTCCCTTAATGGCCTGACAAGGTGGTCTGAAAAGATGAATGTGGAGAAAACCACCTGCCATGGTTAAGGTCTTGTAGCATGCAGCGGCCTATGCACTGGCCTCTCCTGCTACCAGCAACCCCAGTGGGGAGCTAGCGACAGGTGTGAGTCTGTGAGCCCCAGCCGCCAGGAGACTGTCTCAGGAAAGCAGGGGTAGGCTGGAGACATGGTTAAGGGCGTCTGGTGCTTTCAAAGAGGGCCTGGGTTCATTTTCCAGTACTCACACAAGGTGTTCCACAACATCCTGTAACTTTTATTTCGTTTTTGAGACAGGGTTTCTCTGTGTAGTTCTAGCTGTCCTGGCTGGCCTCAAACTCAGAGATCTGCATGCCTCTGCTTCCCCGACTGCTGGGATTACAGGACGCTATGTTTGGGACATCCTGTAATTTTTGTTCGTGTGTGTGTGTGTGTGTGTGTGTGTCTATGTTCTCTTCTGGCCCCTAGGTATGGAAGAGACATGATGACAGAGCAGCTTTTGTAAAGGCAAACATTTATTTGGGGCTGGCTTACAGTTGCAGAGGTTTACTCTGTTATCACCATAGTTGAAAGCATGGCAGCGTGCAGGCAGACACGGTGAAGGAGGAGTTGTGCATCTTGATCCGCAGCAGCAGGGGGCTGTGTGCCACCCTGGGCACAGCTGGTGCAGAGGAGACCATAACGCCTGTTCCCACTGTGCCACACCTTCTCACGGTGCCACTCCCTATGGCCAAGCATTCAGACACGAGTCTATGGGGCCACACCTATTCCAACCGCCGTGGAGCACAAACTACATGCAGACACCCGCACATACACAGAAAGAATCTTAACAGAAAAACAAAACCAGCTGGGTGGTGGTGCACACACCTTTAATCCCAGGAGGTGGAGGCAGGTGGATCGCTATGAGTTCCAGGCCAGCCTGGACAAGACAAGGCCAGTCTAGGACAGCCACATCTAACACATAGAAACCCTGTCTCGAAAAACAAAGCAAACAGAAGAGCGAGGCTGAGTGGTGCCAGGGTTATAGGTGTGGGCTGCTCTTGGGTGTCACTTTTGTTTGCTGTCTCAGATTCATCCCACCTTTACCTTGCTTCCACTCCTGTCTACTGGCATTTTTATTTGAGGGCTATTGGGGATGGGCCCTGTGCATGCCAGCCAAGTGCTTTAACCACTGAGCTACTTTTTGAGAGCACATTGGTACCTATTTGGAGCTTGCCTGCCACATAACCACATCCATGCGGGGAGGCTTCCAAGCCATTTGGGAAGGGCTTTAACCATGTCAGTCCTAGGATGGGGTCATAGCTGGGGAGCAATGCTTGCCCGGCATGCATAGGCCTGGGTCTGACCCCTAGTACCCAAACTAAAAACAAGACTACTTATGTTAGGCCTGACTCAGGAGGACTAGGAATTCAAGGGGAGCTTTAACTACAGGGCAAAGTGTCTGGTTAGCTAACAAAACAAAAGCAGCACATTTTGGGATTTTTATTTTTTCCATGTCAACTTTTCATGTTTACACAAGAAAATACTCTATGTACCAATGTAGTAAGACAAGTAGGGAATGTGTCCAGTGTGCATCGAAGCCCTGCGTGCCCGTCACCACCCTTAGTAAGGGATGTCGTTTTGGTAGTACTGGATCATGTCGTAGGTCCGGCTCCTGAAAGGCCAAGCAAGGAAAGTGAAGCAAGCCCGTGTGGGGGAGCCCTCCCGCCCTGCTACCTCCACCCCCAGGACGGAGCCCTCCCCTCCTGCCCTGTTCGCCCCCGGGATGCTCAGGGACAGAGGGTGACTCGCCTGTTGCTGAGGAAACAGCTCTGGATGACCTTCATGATAAAATTGGCAGCCTCTCTTTCTGTCATGTTAGGGCTGAACCTGTGTCTGCAGAGAGATGAAAGGAGGCCTGGTTTGTGTCAATCAGTCCACTTGAGGGATCTCCTGGGTGGCCTAGTGTGGTCTCTGGCCCTTTCCAGCAACTACTAGGCCACTTGCGCTAGGGCCACCTCGCTATTCCAGGAACCCTGTTTCTGGGGACTAACCACACATAAAAGGTTTCTGGGTAGCGCCCCAGCTCTTCCCCAAATGGCACCTACTTCAAAAGCTTGATTGTCTGGCCCCGGAAACATGGCAAGCCTGTGTCCAACATGAGTGTAACCAAGGAGACGACTGCATCCATATAGGGCCTGTGGGGACAAAGCCGGCTTGAGCAGGGACCCTGCCTACAGTGCAGCTGCCACTCTTAAAACGCTCTGCTCGCCTGCCTCTGCCAGGCTCATGCAGCTCTGCGTGGCTGAGTGGCCCTGCCCTGTCCCCACCACGCCAGACTTCCAGTGGTGGCTCCAAGATGCTGTGCTTGGTGTTAGCCACAGTAGCATGTGGCTGTGCCAGAGGGACACTGTGTGGCATTTGCCTGATGCCAGTCTCCATTATGTTGGTGCAGGGCTATGGTGAAAGGGTGGCCAGGAGGCCCAGAGGTGGAGTCCAAGGCTGAAGGGTGCCAGGGGAAACTACACGATGTGGCTGGAGGCTGAGTGGGAATTACTCACACAGGCAAGGCTCTTCACTTAAAAAATGACCTAGTCTGGTTGCGAGCCTTTAGCGGCCAAGCCATCTCTATATCCAGGTGCACATAGTGAAGTCCAGGGCAGCTGGAGCTGTACTGTGACCGAGACCTTGTCTTTGTCTCAAAACACAATTATCTTTGTGTATATTTGTTTGTTTTAAATGTGCACTGCTGTTTTGTCTGCATGCATTATGTCTATGTGAGGGCGTCAGATCTTGGAGTTACAGACAGGTGTTAGCTGCCATGTGGTTGCTAGGATTTGAACCCTGGTCTCCTGGAAGAACAGTCAGTGCTCTTAACCACTGAGCTATCTCTCCAGCTCCCTGTATGCATGTGTGAGTGTATGCATATATATGTGCAGGTTCCTCAGGAGGCCATAGTGGGCAGCAGATATCTTGGAGCTGGAGTTGCAGGTGTCTGTCAGCACCTCGTTTGAGCGCTGACCTTTCAGTGCCACTGAGCTGCCCTCCTCCAGGGGCATGGGCTCTCTTTCCCACTGAGCTGCCCTCCTCCAGGGGCGTGGGCTCTCTTTCCCACTGAGCTGCCCTCCTCCAGGGGCGTGGGCTCTCTTTCCCACTGAGCTGCCCTCCTCCAGGGGCGTGGGCTCTCTTTCCCACTGAGCTGCCCTCCTCCAGGGGTGTGGGCTCTCTTTCCCACTGAGCTGCCCTCCTCCAGGGGCGTGGGCTCTCTTTCCCACTGAGCTGCCCTCCTCCAGGGGCATGGGCTCACCGCACAGCCAGGTACCCTCGGACACACATCTCCATGAACCACTTGAAGGGTGTGGCTTCCATCTTGCCCCCCATAATCATCACCATCTCGTCTGTCAGCTTGATGTCTGGTTCCCAGCCAAGGTTGCCACCCGGTGAGCTTTCAAACATGAAGCCGAAGTCTGCAAAATCCCCAAAAGCTGTCAGGCCAGGTAGTTTATATCCGGAGGAAAAGGACTAGGCCACCATAGGCCACATTCTAGCGACAGAAGCAGGGGGGCAGGCGGGGAGGAAGCAGGCCTGGCGGGCGGGTGGGGCCCCTGTACATTATCGTAACTAAGCTGCCCTCTACAGTGGGCACGGGGAGGCTGACCGATGTGGATGATGTGGCCCTTCTTGTCCAGCATGATGTTGCCGTTGTGCCTGTCCTTGATCTGCAGCAGGAAGAGCAGCAGGCTGTAGGCGGCCATGCTTCGTATGAAGTTGTAGCGTGCCTGTGAGGAGAGGGCCGTGGTCTCACATCAGAGGCAGAGCTGGCTCGGGAATGCAGAGTGAGGGCAGCTGTGTGCCATGCAGAGCCAGCAGCACGTCCTGCACCCTGGGGTTCTAGGCGTCTGTGACACTGAAAGCTTCGACAGACTGACTTAGCTCCTAAGAGAGGAAGGCAGACAGTAGAGCACGGGTGGGCGGAGGCCTGGGGCTAGCTACCTGCTGGAAAGCCAGGGTGGACTCATCCCCATACTGGCGCGTGAAATAGTCATACATGCCAAAGTCAGTTTGGCGGCCCAGCTGATCTCGGGAAGTGCAGTCTGGTATGCACTCAATCACGCCGCACTAGGAAGGGAAGGAGGAAGGACGGCTAGGTAGGCGCGGTGATGTGATGGTCCCCTCTGCCTACCATGCTCCAGGAACTCACCCCAGGGGCAGTAGCTACCACGCGGTAGGGAAACACAAAGAGGTCCAGGCCAACCAGCTGGAAGATGTTCTTGAAGAGGTCAATGATCTGCAGGGCCAGCATGTCCTGGGACGGAGAAGGCACAAGGGTGCAGTCAGGGTGTGAGCCCTGGAGGCTCGCACAGGCTGCCAGTAAGGGAAAGGCACAGGCTGTGGCCAAATGAGAGTCTTGAAGTCTGGCCTCACTGCCCCCCAGGCTGGGCTGTCATGAGGTTGCTCAGAGGATGTGTGAGTGAGGCCAGCCTTCATGGGGTGGGGCTGGACTAGTGCCTCTCACGGCTCACAACATGAAGGGCTTGTCCTTGGTGTCCCTAGGGGATGCTGTCTTGCTCTGTCACCTGTCGGCAGTCATCCCCCACTTTGAAGATGGCGGCTTGCCAGCAGATCTTCTTGCCGTCGGCCTCCTGCCTGCGGCACTCATCTTCAGCGTCTGACCGGCACTGCAGACCTGTGGGGGGGAGCGACAGGCTGCGAGGAGGCACAGCACTCAGGGGCCACAGAGAATCACAGGCCCGAGTTTCCCTAAGAACATACAAGTCTACAAGGAACTGGAAAGGAGCCCCTGGGTCCAAGCTGAGGACCGAGGGCCAAACACAGCCAGGCATTCAAGACATCTCTCCACTCTGGCCTGTGTCCCCACAGAGTTCACACTCCAAACCACAAATGTGATCTTATTTGGAATTCTCTGTAGTGAGAATTTTATAATTTTGGTTTCTTTAAAAAACATAGAAATGCTGGGTGTGGTGGTGCACACTTTTAATTCCAGCACTTGGGAGGCAGAGGCAGGTGGACTGCTGTGAGTTCAAGGCCAGCCTGGTCTACAAAGTGAGTCCAGGACAGCCAAGGCTACACAGAGAACCTGTCTCCAAAACCAAACCAAACCAAAAAAAAGACACACACACACACCACACACACACACACCACACAAACCACAGAAATGAGCCAGGCGGTGGTGGTGGCGGTGGCGCACGCCTTTAATCCCAGTACTCAGGAGGCAGAGGCAAGTGGATCGCTGTGAGTTCAAGGCCAACCTGGTCTACAAAGCGAGTCCAAGACAGCCAAGGCTACACAGGGAAACTGTCTCAAAAACAAAAAACAAAAACCACACACAGAAATGGGCTGGAGAGATGGCTCAGCAATTAAGAGCACTGTCTGCCCTTCCAGAGGTCCTGAGTTCAATTCCCAGCAACCACATGGTGGCTCACAACCATCTATAATGAGATCTGATGCCCTCTTCTGGCCTGCAGGTATACATGCAGGCAGAGTACTGTATACATAATAAATAAATCTTTAAAAAACCCCACAGAAATATGGGAATATGTTTTTGTTTTAATCCCAGGTGTGGGGTGACAGCCTGCTGCACAGCAGGTGACTATGCTTTGCCTCATGCTTTAGCAGGGGGCGTGGTCCTTTTCAGAGGACTCAAGAGGCAGGGCTGCTGTTGGCTGGTTGGTGGTTGGATGCTGTTTGTCAAGTGCAAAGAAACCGAGAAGCAATTAGATAACCTGATGGAGAAGGCCAAACTGGCCCCTAGGAAGCTGCTCAGCAGGAAGCAGTCAAAGGATAACCCCGCCCCTTCCCTCTACCCTTTTTTCTCTCCTGTCTAGTGCTATGGTTAAGAGTGGAGAAGGGTGGGGAAGAGAAAGGAACCACAAAGTAGTAATAATGTAGGCTACAGGGCCACACTGCGCTGGGTGTTGCCGGCTTCAATCCCAGCTCTAGGGAGGCAGCCGCAGGGGGGCTCTGAGTTCAAGGCCAGTTAGGGCTGTGCAGAGAAACCCTGTCCAACCACCACCACCACCACCACCAAAACAAAAAGCAAAGTTTAAAAAACCAAAGAGCCACACTAGATGACAAGAGTCCAAAGAGTATCTTTTTAAGAGAGATGTGTACGGCCACACGGAGACAGGGAGAGACGAGCGAGGCTAAGCAGCATCACCCGCAACCCAGGAGTGCAGAGCCAGAGGGCAGCCAGCCCAGAGCTCCAGATGTATGGCCTGCACGCTGTCCACGTGTCTGTCATGCAGGCACAGCCAGGCTCTGTGCAGAGCCTGAAGCAGCTTGTGTGCCACACAGCTGGGGCTCAGCAGCTGGGGCTCAAGATGGGGTTCCTGAGACTCGGGGGACAGCTTCCAGGGTAAGCAGTGATACTGCATTAGCAGCTGCCACGTTCAGAGGGAGGGTGAGCCCGCAGGCAGAGGATGGCAGACATCTTTCTGGGTGCTCGTAACAAAGCAGCGCTAGAGAGGAGAGACACCCCTCACTGCAGCGCGCCCCTTACTGACCTTCTTTTTCAAGTTCGCTCACTCCACACCGCTTCACCTTAAACTTGGCCAGGTAAGGCGCTTTCGCAGCACTGAAAGAAGAACGCAGTCCATGAGAGGGCAAGCGCAGACCCCAGTGCGGCCCAAGCGTGGGGGCAGGCACTCACCTCTGCATCGGCGTCCCTGACTTGTAGTCAATGTCTAGTACAATTGCTTCCGGGTTGCTGGGCAGGTAGCAGCCTGGGCAGACGCAGAAGAGAGGCACAGGGAGCACATGTGACCAAAGGAGCCACCACACTTCCAGCATAGGCTCCATAGGTAGAGCCGCCATGTGAGGAGCCCTGGCTTGCCTGCGGCACCCCTGATTTGTTCAGTGATCACTGTGGGTCTGTCCCTCCTGACCTTCACAATCTCTCCAGATAGCTGACAAAAGCACCCCAGGCTCCTAGGAGATACTTCTCCAGAACGCTCTGGACCTTAGCTTCCTGGGCCAGTTCCCCTGGCGGCATGCTGTCCACACACTCCTCCATCTTTGTGTTCTGTGCACAGTCAGGTAAGTAAGTCCAATAAGCAGGCGCTGGATGTTGGACGCTGGAGGGCCTAAGTGTGTGGCGTGGTTGGCCTAGCCCTGCTTCCACATTGGCCCCACCCCATGGGAGACAGCAGCCCCCGTGCCTCACTGGCCCTGAGGCTGCCACTTACCAGGCTGCACCTGCACTTCGGACAGAGCTGACAGACAAGCCTTCTTCCTTTCCTCGCCTTTAGGGTAGGGCCTGAGGAACAAGACAGAAAAACTCTGGGCATGGTGACTGGAACCCCCACACTCAGACCTGGAGGCCAGAGCACCAGGAGTTTAAGGGCATCCTCTGTCTACAGTGAGGGTGAGGCTAGTTTGGGTTACATCAAACTGTCTAAGCCAAAGGCTCTGCTCTGTCCCCTGCAGAAACTAGTTTCCAAGGACAGACAGCTCTGGACATTGTCTTCTTCACTGACACTCAACCACACCAGGCCACGGTGTCAGGAAACCTTCCGCTCCCCAGACAGGCCGGATGCTGTGGGAGGGGCTGGAGTACAGCTGCTTCCCGACATGGCTGGCCTCACATGCTGTGTGTGCTGCTGTTCAGGTACTGAGAGAACAGGTGGCAATGGGCACGCACAGTTTTGGACTGAAATGCTGTTTCTATAACTTACTGCCATAAGCACTAGCCGGAGACCCGGCTGAGCTGAGGGTGAGGCTGGGCGAGGGTAGAGAGCTCTGTGGTTCTTGTGTCATGACGCCCTGAAACTCTACCCACCTGCCATGAGTTGAACCAGTATGCTTAAAGATAGGTCCTCACCTTTAGTTTTCTAGAGAGGCCGGGTGTGGTGGCGTAAGCCTGTAGTCCAGAGTCCAGGAGGCAGGGACAGGCAGAGCTCTGTGAGTTTGAGACAGCCTGGTCTACATGGTAAGTTCTCAGACAGCCAGGACTAGACAGAAAGACCCTCCCCCCACTGCCAGTGAGGAGTTTTAGGTCGGTGGACTGGAGCCTTGCAGGGGTTATGGGTTGCCACTCTCCTTTTCTGGTCCAGTCTTTACATATGCTGAGCATGCACTTTATCACTAGGAAGGAGTCCATATTGTCTCCTCCCCCGTGTTTTGTGGCACAAGTAAGCCATGGGACCAGGGATGCGGCCTGGAGGGAGAATAAGGCCCAAACATGTCCAGCCCACAAAACTCTCATCTTGAGATCAGCAGGAGTGAGGACCAGTCCCTCCCTGTCCTGGGCATGCATGGCATGGTGCACGGAACCTGGCGACCCCACCTCTGCTACTGTTGAGGCAGTCATGTGGCCTGGTGGCCAGGTTTCAGGTTAAACTTCCTGTTTCCTTATAAGGACATGTCCAGCTAGCGCCTGGAATTCCTCTCCTAGCACCTCAGCAACAGCCAATGATTAACAGTCACCCCGAAAAATCCTACCCACTTCCCCAAGGTTTTATATCCTTCACTTCCCCAAATAAAAGAAAACCTGCCCTCCAGATTAAACTTTACGTCTGGACACCCCAGCCAGAAGCAAACCTGAAATGGCAGTGTGTGTGCGTGCATGCATGTGTGTGTGTGTGTGTATGTGCGCGTGCGTGCATGTGTGTGTTCTGGTTTTTGAGACATGGTCTATATTGCTCTGGCTGTCTGGGAAATCACCATGTAGATCAGGCTGGCTCCAAGCTTACAGAGACCCACATGCCTCTGCCTCCCAAGTGCTGGGATTGAAGGTGTGCGTATGCCTCTTTGCCCAGCTACAGTGTTCCCTTAAGCTGACTATCTCAGGTGGTGTTGTGACATATTTCCCTGCCCTCCTATGTCTGAGATCAGTGAGGACTCGCAGCCTGCACACACACTGAGGGCAGGGGAGGGAGTGGAAGGGCTGTGCCCAAGGCTCTTCTTTCTAGGTCACCCTGGCCAAATGTCAATGATGCTCTGCCTTCCCCATGCAAGTGAGCAATGCCTCTGAAAAGCCACGTGAGTGGAGAGGTCAGGCCAACATCATCAGTGAGCAGTCAGAGAACGGTCTTCTCAGTGTAGCCACTTACTTGATGATGGCTGACACGTTGGTGATCTTGTTAAAGAAATCAAATTCCCGTTGATAGAAATCTTTGGCTGGGCCTGACAGGGACCCTGTGATCTCTTCCACTAACTGCTCCAGGAGGTCACCAATGTCAGCTGAGGAGACAGAGATGATGAGTTTTATAGTTGCCATGGAGACCCTTAAAGATGCTTGCTAGACCCAGGCTGGGGGATTTCCCAGCACCCTGTTATCATGTAGAACAGACTGGTAGACCTGCTAGAGGCCACACCACGGCTTCCTTCCCCACTTTGCTGTAGACTCTGGCCATGCTGGTAGGTAGAAAGCTAGCCCCTGACAAAGGCGTAGGCCAAGAGAAACAGCATCAATGATTTGTTTTGAGATAAGGTCACAAGTGGCCCAGGTTGGCCTTGAACTTCTGACTCCCATGCTTCCTCTTCTTCGTCTTTTTTTTCCTTTTAACTTATTTTATTTGCATTGGTGTTTTGCTTGCATGTATGTCTGTGAGAGTGTGTCGGATCCTCTGCAACTGGAGTTACAGACAGTTGTGAACTGCCATGTGGTGCTGGGAATTGAATTTAGGACCTCTGGAAAAGCAGACAGTGCTCTTAACTGCTGAGCCATCTCTCCAGCACCTTCTTTTTTTTTTAAATTTATTTATTATTATGTATACAGTGCTCCATCTACATGTACACCTTCAGGCCAGAAGAGGACACCAGATCTCATTCCAAATGGTTGTGAGCCACCATGTGGTTGCTGGGAATTGAACTCAGGACCTCTAGAAGAACAGGTGGTGCTCTTAACCACTGAGCCATCTCTCCAGCCCATGCCTCCTAAGTGATATGTTTACAGATATGTCCCACTACTCCCACTTTATTTGGTGCTGGGGATTTAACTCTGGGCTTTATGCATGCCTGGCAACTAGGGCACATTCCTGGTCCCGAGTTACTTGGCTTTGTTTTGTTTCCACACAGGGTTTAGCAACAGTGCTCACGCTGGCCTGGAAGATGCGCTCGTCCTGCCCAAGCAGCTGAGTGCTGGGGTTACGGGCATCACCACATCTGGTTCCCAGGCCTGCCTCTCCCTCCCCAGTGCTGAGATTAAAGGATGCACCACCATGCCCGACCGAGAACATGATTTTCAATATTGCTGTGTGACCAAACAGAATGTGCTCACAGAGCTGACCCTCCATTCTGAGAGGCACCTGCTGTCTGCGACTTTCCTTTGTATGTGGGGTGTGTATGTGTGCACACAGAGGCAGAGGCCAGAAGTCAACCTTAGCCTTTTTTTTTCCCCCTTTTCAGCACAGGGTTTCTCTGTGTAGCCCTGGCTGTCCTAGACTTGCTTTGTGGAGCAGGTTGGCCTTGAACTCACAGAGATCTGTCTGCCTCTGCTGGGATTAAAGATGTGCCCCACCATGCCTGGCTCTTAGTCTTGCTCTTTGGGCACTGTCCATTTTAGTTTTTGAGAAAGTCTCTCACTGACTTACTGTCTTGTAGTGAATCTAGGTTGGCTGCTAGCCAGCCCCTGGGATCTGTGTGTCTCAGTATTCCCAGCTCAGGGATTACAAATCTTGGGCCACTCCTGGAGCTGGTTTCATGTGGGTGTACACAGGGCAGGGCACTTGTGAGGTCAGGGGACAATTTGCAGGAGCTGGTTTTCTCCTTCAACCTTGCGGGAACATGGGAATCAAATTGAAGTGAGGCCTAGTGGCTTCATCCACTGAGTTATCCTGATGGGCTGACTATGTATTTACTACATACTTGAGACAGAGTCTCATGCTCCTACATTGAAGCTGAGGGTGATCTTGAACTCCTGATCTTCCTGCTTCTACCTCCCAAGAGACAATGCTGTGACTACATGTATGTCTTCATGACTTTCTATATTACTTTTTGTTTTGTTTGTTTTTGTAGACCAGGACTTTTTGTTTTGTAGACCAGGAGGGCTTTGAACTCAGAGACCTGCCTGCCTCTGCCTCCCCAGGTCTTGGGATTACAGGCATGTGCCACTCTGTATTGGTTTTTTGTTTTTGTTTGTTTGTTTGTTTTTCGATTTTTCGAGACAGGGTTTCTCTGTGTAGCCTTGGCTGTCCTGGACTCACTCTGTAGACCAGGCTGGGCTTGAACTCACAAAGATCCGCCTCCCTCCTGCCTCCTGAGTGCTGGGATTAAAGGTGTGTGCCACCATCTCCCAGCTTTTACTTTTTAAATTTACATTTTTTTTTTCTTTTTTCTCTCCCATTAAAAAACCAACAACTAGAGCCGGGCGTGGTGGCGCACATCTTTAATCCCAGCACTCAGGAGGCAGATCAATGTGAGTTTGAGGCCAGCCTGGTCTACAAAGCAAGTCCAGGACAGCCAAGGCTACGCAGAGAAACCCTGTCTTGAAGCACCAAAAAACCAAACTAAACCAAACCAAAATACCAACAACTAGGGACTGGAGAGATGGCTCAGAGGTTAAGAGCACTGGCTGCTCTTCCAGAGGTCCTGAGTTCAATTCCCAGCAACCACATGGTGGCTCACAACCATCTAGAATGAGATCTGGTGCCCTCTTCTGGTGTGCAGGTGTACATGCAGGCAGAACACTGTATATATAATAAATAAATAAGCCTTAAAAAAAAACCCAACAACTGTGGTTTCTTGCAGCCCATACAGAGACCAACCTCTCATGTGTTACGTGGCTGCAGTTGGCCCGCAACTCCTGACTCCTCCTTCCGCTCCCAAACACTACACCACAGGCAGACGCCACCACACCTGGCTTTTTGGAGACAGGTCTCAGGTATCCCAATCTGACCTTAAAGTGCTGAATCTTCGGTCTCTACCCTTAAGTGCCAGGATTACAGATGTGTACCATCACATCTGGCTTAGTGGTGTTGAGCACTGAACCTAAGGCTTTGTGCATGTCAGGCAAGCATCTGCCAGCTGAGATACAACTACCCAGCCCCTTTTAAAAGACAGGGCTTCGCATAGCTGATCCTCCTGCTTCTGCCTTCCGCCTGCTGGGCTAAATGTTACCACACCTGGCTTTTGTTGTTGTCTGTTTGAGACAGCTGGCCAGGAACTCACTGGGATCTGCCTGCCTCTGCCTCCCGAGTGTTGGGATGAAAGGTGTGCGCCACCATACTCGCGCTTTAATTTTTTATTTATTTTTGTGTGTGGGCATACACACGCTATGGCACACATGTGGAGGCCAGAAGACAGCTTGCAGGACTCTGTTCTCTCCTTCTACCATGTATGCTCCAGGTTAGGGGAGCGCAGAGCACAGAGGCCTCTGAGAAAACAGAAGAAGAAGAAGAAGTCTGACCGCTAGAGGAGATGGTGATTGGGGAGGCTTGAGAGCACAGTACTCACGGTCTTTCTGGTGCCCTTCTTCATCGAGGTAGATGTTAGTTTTCATGTTCCAAATAAACTGATGTGCCAGGAGCTGGGATTTGGCTGCAGCCCAGAGGATGTACTCACGCACGTAGCCCATCTGCGGGAGGCCAGGGCCATAGTCAGCCTTCACTCCTCGAAGACTCTGCCTGACTCAGTGCGCAGCCTTACTGCCACCACGTGGCTGCTCAGCCTAGTCCAGGGCCCAGGCGGGTAGCCAGGGGCTAGTGCTGCCTGCGCCTCCTGTGTCAGCTCCCTGGTACGTAAGAACCATGCCTCTCAAAGTCTACTGCCGTCATATACAAGGAACAAGGAGGCTGGGTACCAAGACCTCACTTCTAGGGTTGGACAGTGTTCAGGGTGGAACCACACACTGAAGGCCGCCATCTTAAAGACCTCTTCTCTTTTCCACTCCATTTGTTCCCTCATAGTATTTGGATGTGTGAGGACATGTGTGGATGTGTGAGGACGTGTGTGGATGTGTGAGGATGTGTGAGGACATGTGTGGATGTGTGAGGACGTGTGAGGATGTGTGAGGACGTGTGTGGACGTGTGAGGACGTGTGTGGACGTGTGCGGATGTGTGTGGACGTGTGTGGACGTGTGGGGACGTGTGTGGATGTGTGAGGATGTGTGTGGATGTGTGAGGACGTGTGTGGACGTGTGTGGACGTGTGTGGATGTGTGTGGACGTGTGTGGATGTGTGTGGATGTGTGAGGACGTGTGTGGATGTGTGTGGACGTGTGAGGACGTGTGAGGACATGTGAGGACGTGTGAGGACGTGTGTGGATGTGTGAGGATGTGTGTGGACGTGTGAGGACGTGTGAGGACGTGTGTGGATGTGTGAGGATGTGTGTGGACGTGTGAGGATGTGTGAGGACGTGTGAGGATGTGTGTGGACGTGTGAGGATGTGTGTGGATGTGTGAGGATGTGTGTGGACGTGTGTGGATGTGTGTGGATGTGTGAGGACGTGTGAGGATGTGTGTGGACGTGTGTGGACGTGTGAGGATGTGTGTGGACGTGTGTGGACGTGTGAGGACGTGTGTGGATGTGTGTGGACGTGTGAGGACGTGTGAGGACATGTGAGGACGTGTGAGGATGTGTGTGGATGTGTGAGGATGTGTGTGGACGTGTGAGGACGTGTGTGGACGTGTGAGGACGTGTGTGGACGTGTGAGGACGTGTGAGGACGTGTGAGGACGTGTGTGGATGTGTGAGGATGTGTGAGGATGTGTGTGGACGTGTGAGGACGTGTGTGGACGTGTGAGGACGTGTGAGGACGTGTGTGGACGTGTGAGGACGTGTGTGGACGTGTGAGGACGTGTGAGGACGTGTGAGGACGTGTGTGGACGTGTGAGGACGTGTGTGGACGTGTGAGGACGTGTGAGGACGTGTGAGGACGTGTGTGGACGTGTGAGGACGTGTGTGGACGTGTGAGGACGTGTGTGGACGTGTGAGGACGTGTGAGGACGTGTGAGGACGTGTGAGGACGTGTGAGGATGTGTGAGGACGTGTGAGGACGTGTGTGGATGTGTGAGGCCGTGTGTGGATGTGTGAGGATGTGTGAGGATGTGTGAGGATGTGTGTGGATGTGTGAGGACGTGTGTGGATGTGTGAGGATGTGTGAGGATGTGTGAGGATGTGTGGGGATGTGTGAGGACGTGTGTGGATGTGTGAGGACGTGTGTGGACGTGTGTGGACGTGTGTGGACGTGTGAGGATGTGTGAGGACGTGTGTGGATGTGTGAGGACGTGTGAGGACGTGTGTGGATGTGTGAGGACATGTGTGGATGTGTGTGGACGTGTGTGGACGTGTGTGGACGTGTGAGGATGTGTGAGGACGTGTGTGGATGTGTGAGGACGTGTGAGGATGTGTGTGGATGTGTGAGGACGTGTGAGGACGTGTGTGGATGTGTGAGGATGTGTGAGGATGTGTGAGGATGTGTGAGGATGTGTGTGGATGTGTGAGGACGTGTGTGGATGTGTGAGGATGTGTGAGGATGTGTGAGGATGTGTGAGGATGTGTGTGGATGTGTGAGGATGTGTGTGGATGTGTGAGGATGTGTGTGGATGTGTGAGGACGTGTGTGGATGTGTGAGGACGTGTGAGGATGTGTGAGGATGTGTGAGGATGTGTGTGGATGTGTGAGGACGTGTGTGGATGTGTGAGGACGTGTGTGGATGTGTGAGGACGTGTGTGGATGTGTGAGGACGTGTGTGGATGTGTGAGGATGTGTGAGGATGTGTGAGGATGTGTGTGGATGTGTGAGGACGTGTGTGGATGTGTGAGGATGTGTGTGGATGTGTGAGGACGTGTGTGGATGTGTGAGGACGTGTGAGGATGTGTGAGGATGTGTGAGGATGTGTGAGGATGTGTGTGGATGTGTGAGGACGTGTGTGGATGTGTGAGGACGTGTGTGGATGTGTGAGGACGTGTGAGGATGTGTGAGGATGTGTGAGGATGTGTGAGGATGTGTGTGGATGTGTGAGGACGTGTGTGGATGTGTGAGGATGTGTGTGGATGTGTGAGGATGTGTGAGGATGTGTGTGGATGTGTGAGGATGTGTGAGGATGTGTGTGGATGTGTGTGGGGGGATATGTGCGGATGTATGTGTATGTGTGGAAGTGTGTGTATGTCTGGAGGTGTATGTATGTGTGGGGATGTGTGTGGATGTGTGTGTGTGTGCATGGATGTGTGTGTGTGTGTGCATGGATGTGTGTGTGTGTGTGTGTGTGTGTGTGTGTGTGTGTGTCCCTCAGTCACTCCCCACCTCAGCCATCTCACAGTCCCAGTTACCCCTGGTTTTAATGACCATATCTGAGGTGAGGTCAGGTAAGAACATGTCCACCCCGGGAGAGGACTGCAGTCCAGTTCCCTGCACCACAGGAGGCTGCTCACACTGCCTGCACTCCAGGTCCAGGGGGACCCTCGGCCTCTGACCTTCACAAGGACCTGAACACAATACACCTAACTGAACACACCAATAATAACAGTAACCGTGTAAAAAACAGCGGGCTGAAACAAGGGGAGCAGCTCCCGTCTGTGACCTTAGGAGGTGCACATCTGACACAGCTTGAGTCCAGCAGGTCCCTCACAGCTCACCCATGCCTCACCGCTCCCCAAGGAGAGCAGCCAGGCTCAGGGAGGTCATGGAATCTGTTGACACAGTGACCCAACAAAGGGGCTTGCAGAACAGGCTGCCCACCTGACGGAAACAGCTAGAAAAGGTGCCAGCACCCACCGCCCTGCAGAGCATGGTTGGGCAGAGGAAGTGGAAAGCTGTGTCCATACTGACCTTGTCATATCTGAGGGCCTGCACAATCTGGGGGATGTAGAACAGAATGGCGTCCTGTGGGAGGAGGAAGGTTACACAACAGTTCAAACAGCAGGGAGCCCTGCACCTGCGCGCGGGACGCTGCCCCCTGCTGGAGAACCGGGGAAGGGTCACAGGATAGCAAAGGATCCAAGGCTGGCAGCACAGTGGTGAAAACAAGCAAAGAAAGGAGCCTGCCCCAGGTGAAGGGCTGAGGGACTGTAAACTTGCTGGTGCTGAAACTGCAGCAAGGCAAGCAGGGCTCTAGGACATCCTGCAGAAACTCCCCTGCTACGGCCCCTCCACCTGGGCCACCACACGGACTCCCCAGGGCCCCTCAATATTTGCTGTTGGTAAGAGGCATGGGTACACTGCCCACTTCTCAGAGCAGCGGCTACACTCAACTTTAACCAAAAAATCCAATTAAAGCTTACACAAAATAAAACAAGCAAACAAAAACCAAAACCATGGGCTGGAGAGATGGCTCAGAGGTTAAGAGCACCGACTGCTCTTCCAAAGGTCCTGAGTTCAATTCCCATAGACCACATGGTGGCTCACAACCATCTATAATGAGATCTGGTGCCCTCTTCTGCCTTGTGGATGTACATGCAGGCAGAACATTGTATAAATAATAAATAAATAAATCTTTTTTTTTTTTAAAGGGGGGAAAACCCCAACAAAACAAAATCAAAAATACAATTAGAAAACATATGAATTACAATTAAATTAATCTTTTTTTCTTTTGAAAAAGGATCTTTTTGTAATCCTATGTGGTCCAGAACTCAGAGATCCACCTGCCTCTGCCTCCCTAGTGTTGGCGTTGAAAGCTCGAATTCATCTTTTGCAATGACTGGAAGTAAGGAGCAGTGCCATGCTGTGCCAGCCCGAGTAGCTGGATGCACACAGGTGGAGCCATCTTCCGCCCACCCACAGACCACCCTGGGGCAGCTCCCCCTAGGCTGGCGCCCACCCACTAACCCCCTGGGGCAGCTCCCCCTAGGCTGGCGCCCACCCACTAACCCCCTGGGGCAGCTCCCCCTAGGCTGGCGCCCATCCACTGACCCCCTGGGGCAGCTCCCCCTAGGCTGGCGCCCACCCACTGACCACCCTGGGACAGCTCCCCCTAGGCTGGCGCCCACCCACTAACCCCCTGGGGCAGCTCCCCCTAGGCTGGCTAGCAGGGCTGCAGACTCACGGGAGGGAAGGACCGCAGGACTTTCACCCCGTACTGTGCGGTGAGCGGGTGTGGTGGGTACATGCTGGAGAAGTAGGAGAGGCCTGTGGGTGGGTCCGTGGGTGCCCAGCACAGAACATGGCTGAGCTCGGGAGCATCGGCATCAATGGTGTGCCAGGTGACCAGGAACTAGGGAGAAAGTTGGGAGACAGGGCAGCTGTAGTCCTTCCCGCCACAGCAAAGGGTGACGGGCCGGGCATGGCGGTACACGCCTTTAGTTCCAGCATGAAGGAGCCAGAGGCAGGCTGATCTTTGTGAGTTTGAGGCCAGCCTGGTCTGCATGGCAAAATCTAGGCCAAAAAAAGAAAAGAAAAAGTGACAATAAAAAACCCATTTATGGCCGGGCAGTGGTGGTACATGCCTTTAATCCCAGCACTTGGGAGGCAGAGGGAGGGGGATCTCCGTGAGTTCAAGGCCAGCCTGGTCTACAAAGTGAGTCTAGGACAGCCAGGACTACACAGAGAAACCCTGTTTCGAAAAACCAAAAAACCAAACCAACCAAACCAACAAAAAAACCATTTATGATAAAATGTAAAATACTTCTGACATGTTATGCAAAGTAGCACAATTGCAGTGAATGTGAGTGGAAGGCTGGGAGTGTGTTCCAGGCTCGCACACACTGATCCCCAGCACATGAAAGGCAGTTGTTGCTGTATACACCTGTAATCTTACCTATCATAAACATGATAATTACTATCTGTGAGAAGTAGAAAGCGCAGGGAATTAAAAAAAAAATTCTACCACTGAGGTTACCTGGTTTATCTGGTGTGATAATAATTTTGTTTTAGAGACAGGGTCTCATTATGTAGTCCAGGCTGTGCCTGCCTCATGACTGCTGGGATCAAAGGCGTGCCCCACCACACCCCAAATCATAAGCACTGCTATTATTTAATGGTGCTGAGATGGAATTTAAGACCCTAGGGGCTTCACTGCTTTATCACTGAGCTATATCAGCAGCCCTCTCTAACTTAAAAAACACTATTTTTACGTCTGTGTGTTTGCCTGACGTGTGTCTGTACCGTGTGCGTGCAGTTCCTGCAGAGACCAGAAAAGGGCGCTGGATTCCCGGGGCTGCAGTCACAGACAGCTGCGGTCCACTGTGTGTGCTGGGAACTGAACCCGGGCCCTGTAGGAGAGCAGCCAGGGCTTAGCCACTGCACCTTCTCGCCAGCGCCACTTATTCCTTTTCCTTGACACAGTCCCACTATGTCGACCAGGCTGGCCTTGAACTCACTGAGTTTGCCTGTCTCTGCTTCCTGCATGCTGGGTTAAAGGTGTGCACCACTGTGCCCTGCTCTCTTTTTACTGAGGCAAGGTTGTCCCAGGCAGGCCTTGAGCTTCTGATGCTCCTGCTTCAGTCTCCCAAGTGGCTGGGACTACAGGCCTGTACGGGTAACCAGGCCTAGCATGATGGCTCACAACAGCTCAGTTGGGAAATGCCTAGATTAATAAAGCACACGTGAGTGAGTCCACGAGGGTCCAAGGAGGACTGGACCCGAGGGCTCAGACCTCTGATGTGCCATACACGGTGGGAGGTGTCAGTGCGGCATGTATGTGGAGGCTGCCCTGTGCCCGGGTGTCCTTGCTCTTCTGTCCATCTGCCCGGTGTGCAGCCTCCTCCCGCACATGGTGCTGCCACCCCCAATGCTCTGCCCAGCCCTACGAGGCTCTGCCCTCTGAAACGGAGTCAAAACAAACCTCCCCCACATGTTTCTGTCAGATGCTCGGTCATAGTAATGCAGAGTAACCAGCCTCTGGGGGGACAGGCTAGGCTCTGAAACGGAGTCAAAACAAACCTCCCCCACATGTTTCTGTCAGATGCTCGGTCATAGTAATGCAGAGTAACCAGCCTCTGGGGGGACAGGCTAGGTCTGGTGTGACCTTGAGCTGGTGTATGTGGCTGTGCTACCTTGATGGCTTCCGGGACATCGCTAACAGCTCCTGGGTCCAACCGAACAAGGCGGGTCACTTCATTTCCGATGGCTTCTGTATTCTTGAACCTACAGAGCACAGAGGGCTTGGGTGGGGTAGCCGTACCAGCAAGGACATTCCTCATTTCCACAGAGGAGCCAGAGGGACTTAGATCAACACTGTGACAGACACCTACATGTTGCAGGCAAGCAATACATTACAGATCTGCGAGTGACATCATTACAGTATTCACCAGGAGGTGACAGGACAATGAGGTCACCCTGGCTCACACAGAAACCTTGTCTCAAGACGGCTTAGTAGACAAAGGTACTTGCTGCCAGTCCTGACACATTTGCGCACATGTGCATGCATGTCCGTGGGAGCGCACACACACACACACACACACACAAGGAAATGGTAGAACTTTCCTCAAAAAGAACTAGTCATCTAGCACCCTTCTCACTACCACAGCTCTGTGCTGGCCGTGGCTCCTCACTACCACAGCTCTGTGCTGGCCCTCAGCTCCTCACTACCACAGCTCTGTGCTGGCCCTCAGCTCCTCACTACCACAGCTCTGTGCTGGCCCTCAGCTCCTCACTACCACAGCTCTGTGCTGGCCGCGGCTCCTCACTACCACAGCTCTGTGCTGGCCGTGGCTCCTCACTACCACAGCTCTGTGCTGGCCCTCAGCTCCTCACTACCACAGCTCTGTGCTGGCCCTCAGCTCCTCACTACCACAGCTCTGTGCTGGCCCTCAGCTCCTCACTACCACAGCTCTGTGCTGGCCTCGGCTCCTCACTACCACAGCTCTGTGCTGGCCGCGGCTCCTCACTACCACAGCTCTGTGCTGGCCGCGGCTCCTCACTACCACAGCTCTGTGCTGGCCTCGGCTCCTCACTACCACAGCTCTGTGCTGGCCGCGGCTCCTCACTACCACAGCTCTGTGCTGGCCTCGGCTCCTCACTACCACAGCTCTGTGCTGGCCGCGGCTCCTCACTACCACAGCTCTGTGCTGGCCGCGGCTCCTCACTACCACAGCTCTGTGCTGGCCTCGGCTCCTCACTACCACAGCTCTGTGCTGGCCGCGGCTCCTCACTACCACAGCTCTGTGCTGGCCGCGGCTCCTCACTACCACAGCTCTGTGCTGGCCTCGGCTCCTCACTACCACAGCTCTGTGCTGGCCTCGGCTCCTCACTACCACAGCTCTGTGCTGGCCCTCAGCTCCTCACTACCACAGCTCTGTGCTGGCCGCGGCTCCTCACTACCACAGCTCTGTGCTGGCCCTCAGCTCCTCACTACCACAGCTCTGTGCTGGCCGCGGCTCCTCATTACCACAGCTCTGTGCTGGCCCTGGCTCCTCACTACCACAGCTCTGTGCTGGCCTCGGCTCCTCACTACCACAGCTCTGTGCTGGCCCTCAGCTCCTCACTACCACAGCTCTGTGCTGGCCGCGGCTCCTCACTACCACAGCTCTGTGCTGGCCCTCAGCTCCTCACTACCACAGCTCTGTGCTGGCCGCGGCTCCTCACTACCACAGCTCTGTGCTGGCCTCGGCTCCTCACTACCACAGCTCTGTGCTGGCCTCGGCTCCTCACTACCACAGCTCTGTGCTGGCCCTCAGCTCCTCACTACCACAGCTCTGTGCTGGCCTCGGCTCCTCACTACCACAGCTCTGTGCTGGCCCTTGGCTCCTCACTACCACAGCTCTGTGCTGGCCGCGGCTCCTCACTACCACAGCTCTGTGCTGGCCGCGGCTTCTCACTACCACAGCTCTGTGCTGGCCTCGGCAGCCCCCTGTCTATGGTTCAGCGTCTTACTTCAGTCTAAGTCCACAAGGCTCCTTCCCTGGTGCTGAGAGGGCAGAAGTAAGCCTGTAGGTGTTACTGATCCAGTCTAATGCCAGGGCGTCTCCACAGAAGCACTCAGGCGAGCAGCCTGTTGTCTGGGCCCGAAGACCAGGCAGAGGGGACAGGAAGGTGGTGACCTCTGGCCCGCTGGATGTGGGGAAGAATGCAGAGGGACCGTGTGGGGTGTGTCATGGGGCTCTGCAGCCCACCTCACCTACTGTTGTCAGCTGAAGGCTTATTTCTGTCTGAGAGCACTACCTTGAGAGAGCCTGTGGTACACTAGGCAGCCAGCCACAGCAAGAGTGTCTGCTTTTAGCTTGAGCTGAAAGGTGGTATCATTCAAACACAACCCAAGCTCTCCCAAATTGACTCTGTGGACTACCACCCAGGGTGGAAGCCTTTACAAGTTACAAGTGACTCTGCCAGGGCTTGAACCAGGGTCTTGTGAGTGCTAGGTAAGAGTCTACCACTGACTCCCCTCCCTGTCATACATGGTGACTCTGAACTCACCAAGTGGGAGCTGACAAGATCTTAAGGGTCAGTGTGCCGAGTGTCCTTGACAGGAGCCATGTTGCAGCTCATGGCACTCACGGTACAGCTGGCGGCTGACTGCCCTGGACTCCTGGTGGAACGGGGTGAGGAAAGGCCTACCTGGCTGGCAGCTGCACAGCAAGGTACGGGGAGATGCTCCAGGCCAGGTTCACATTGTCCTTCCATTGCTTCTCGCTCAGGCTGATGTACTTGGACCTCCAGTTGGCAACACTGTTCTCTCCTGCCTGGTCCAGCTCTAGTTCTGGGGCCGACAGCGGGTTGTACCATGTGATGAGACGCTCGATTTCAGTGGCCTGGTGAGAACAAACACAGTGTCCAGAGCACTTTCTGCAGGTGTCCACATGCTGGGCCCACCCTGGGGTGTTACACGTCACACAGTTGGAAGTACTTGTGGCCATGGGTCTTACCAACAGTGACAGCAGCAGCGTCCTGCGCTTCATGTAGTACTTGTGCAGCTGGGAACCCCGGTTGGTTTTCTTAGACATACCTAGGGAGCAAACATGACCATAGCTGTGGTCCTTTGAGGCACGGACCTGCCCTGTCTTTCCTTTTGCCCTATGCTCTGCCATCCCCAGTCCCTGCTGTTCTAGAACCTAGAAGAAGCTACCCTGTTCTGTCATCTGAGTGAGTGTCCTTCACACCACTAGGACGGGATCTCAAGGCCGCACTAAAGCTGTAAGACCCATCCCGACCCTGACCAACCTGACTTTTTGGAGATGGTTGACATGCCACTGGAGAGGGGGTAAGTGTTGATCCAGCCCTGTGTAGCCTGCTGCCGAGAGCCCACAGTTATATCCAAGTTGCTCCGGGTGTCTTGGTTATCTGTGGGCAAACACATTACAGACTCTGGAATGAGGTGGCTCAAGCACAGGCACCCAAGGTTGCCTTCCCCAGAGCCCACACTGAACAGTTCGGGTGTGGCTGTGCATCCTTGGAATCCTGAAGCTGTGGAGGTGGAGGGGGCTTGCAGGCCAGCCAACCCAGTCCACTGGGCACGTTCCAGGCTAGGGAAAAGACCTTGTCCAGAAAAAAGAAAGACATCATAGAGCCGGGCATGGTGGCGCACGCCTGTAATTCCAGCACTCAGGAGGCAGAGGCAGGGAGATCTCTGTAAGTTCGAGACCAGCCTGGTCTACAAAGCGAGTCCAGGACAGCCAAGATTACAGAGAAACCCTGTCTTGAAAGACAAACGAACAAACAAAGAAACAAACAAACTCCAAAAACAAAAAAGAACCAATAACATCGAAGGACAATACAATAGTAAACATCGAACCCCTACTCTGATCTACCCAAGGGACAGGACATTCTCCACAGTTATGTGGAGAGCAGGGACTGACTCTGACATGAACTCTGGTGCCACATATTTGACCACCTCCCATTGGTGGGGAGGCCTGGTGGCACTCAAAGAAAGAATAAGCAGACTACCAAGATGAAACTTGATAGCCTATGACCATATAGTGGGGAAGGAGGCCCCCCTCAGTCATAGACCTAGGTAGGAGAAGGGAATAGGGTGAAAGTGGGAGGGAGGGAGGAACGGGAGGATATAAGTGTTGGGATAACAAGCTGGGAAATGAATCCGGGTCCTGTGGATGAAGAGCCAGTGCGCTTAACCACCGAGTCATCTCTCCAGCCCTAAAATGTTTAACGTGTATGAGAATTTTTTTTTTTTCGAGACAGGGTTTCTCTGTGTAGCCTTGGCTGTCCTGGACTCATTTTGTAGACCAGGCTGGCCTCAAACTCACAGTGATCCGCCAGCCTCTGCCTCCTGAGTGCTGGGATTAAAGGTGTGCGCCACCACGCCTGGCCTATTTTTTGCTTTTTTGTATTTTTGAGACAGGGTTTCTCTGTGTAGCCTTGGCTGTCCTGGACTCACTTTGTAGACCAGGCTGGCCTCAAACTCACAGCGATCCACTTGCCTCTGCCTCCTGAGTACTGGGATTAAAGGCATGTGCCACCACGCCCAGCTGGGTATGAGTATTTTGCCTGCATGTATGCACAGGTGTTTATGGACGACAGGAAACAATGTTGTATCTTCTATTACAGATGGTTGTGAGCCAGGATACGAGTGTTAGGAATTGAGCCCAGGTCCTCAGGAAGAGCACAGTGCTCTTAACCCCAAGCCATCTCTTCAGACCCTGTCATCAGGGGTTTTTGTTTGTTTTTGACATTTGCTTACCAACACTGTATTGTCTGATATAGGAGGAATCTGAGCATCCAGGGGACAAATTCTGCCTAAAAGAACCCAGCCCTCACCTCTCTACAGCAGCTTTGTGTTCAGAGGGACGAAAACATGTCTTTCTTTTGGTTTCTCCTGACTGGCCTGTTCTTTGCCCTGGAAAGCTATAAGCTCCAGTATACTTTGGCTATATGTATGGTATGCGTGTATGTTGTGTTCTCTCTCTCTCTCTCTCTCTCTCTCTCTCTCTCTCTCTCTCTCTCTCTCTCTCTCACACACACACACACACTGCTTCCTTTCAGATTCAGCTCAGCAGCCCTGGAGGGCGCGCCTGGAGCCCCCACTATTGAAGCTATCTTCATTTGACTGCACCTTACCAGATGACAGTGGGTTATGCTGAATTCATCTAGGTATTCTGGCCTTACCCTACTGAGTGGGCACCTGGGAAGTGAGCTGGTCCAGGGAGAAGCTACAAGAAAGACTGTCCTTCACTTGCTGTTTGTGTCAGTGTAGGTTGGGGGAAAGGTAGCAGACAGCAAGTACTGGGTTTTCAGCAATGTAAGGCATGACCAACATTAGGGCTCACTTGGGCCCTGACTCTTCTCTTGTCCGGCTTTCCCAGAACCACTTGCAGAGTCCCCTCCCGCTTCTGTGCACTCCTGTGGGTGATGCTTACCTGGAGGGACAAGCTGGCTGGCGGTCAGGTACTTCTTATCTGAGAACACGGCAGTCCAAAACTTAATCATTATGCTGATGTCTTCACGCAGCCTCTTTTCTCCTTGCGTAGGGAATTTTGGTGGACAGCTGCAAACAACCACGGGAGGGAAGGGCTGACTGGAGTGAGGGACTAGAAAATGGCTGACATGAAGGTTGACTCCTTCAGCCTGGTCTACAACGTGAGTCCAGGACAGCCAAGGCTACAGAGAGACCCTGTCTCGAAAAACCAAAAAAAAAAAAAAAGTTGACTCTTGGAGTTTAGCCTGGAGCTAATCAACAGCGGGGATGACGTCACTGACTCCCATGGGAAGCACAGCTGTCCTAGTAGCCCAGGCCTGTGTGCTCTCTGTTCAGCTTTACCTATACACCTCAGACTGCCTGTAACTCCATATATATAAATTGCAGGTGGCCTTGGTCATGACTGTCCCACCTCACAGCCTCTAGATCAACCAGACTGTAGGCATGTACTACCACGCCTGGCTCACATTTACAGCTTCTGGTGAGTCATATGCTGTGGTAGATGACAACTTAGCTGTCCACATGCCACCACACAGCCTACATTTGTGAGCCACCATGTGGTGCTGGGAACCCAGCCCCGGTCTACATTTGCCAAGGCCCACTCAGCTGATATGTGCAGGGGTTTGTGCAGCAGCCATTCATAGTACCAGGAAAAGTAAACGGTATGCTCTTATTTTTTCTCAAGATAGGGTTTCTCTGTGTAGCTCTGGCTGTCCTGGAACTTCTCTATAGATCTCCACCTCAGAGATCTGCTCGCCTCTGCCTCCTAGGTGCTGGGATTAAAGGCATTCACCACCATGCTGGGGATTAGTTTTTAAGTGCATTTCCCCTCTGCAAGAGACAGGGTTTCTCTGTGTAGCTTTATTTGTCCTGGAGCTCACTCGGTAGAACAGGCTGGGCCTTGAACTGAGAGAGCTCCCTGCCACTGCTCCTGAATGCTGGGATTAAAGCATCACACACACCTGGGACTGCAGGTGTATGTCACTGTCACTGTGCCCGGCTGCTCTTAATTTAGACAAGAAGGCCAAAGCCTGAAATGGGTGCTGGGCCCAGGACTCAGGAGCCCTGGGAAGTAGCAGCGCTCTTAACTGCTGCGCCATCTCTCCAGGCTTGCTTCCTGCCCCTGGTCTTTTACCTGCAAATCTTTGATTTGACACAATGAATTCAGTTACGGTTGCTGAGAGAAGCCGGGTAGGAGGTTATTACAGCAACACAGGCACTTAATTAGTCACAGAGACACTAAAGAAAATATCTCTATGCCTTTCGGGAACTATTAACTACCTGAAGCGCCTCAGGATGAGGGCTTTGTGGGCCTCTGCCCTCATCTCTTAAATTAACTAAACTCAAGGGACAATCTGCATGTCCCATTGGTTGAGAATATTCCAGTCTAGCCATACAAGGTCCAACGAATGAGGGTGGTGAGCATGAACCTGGCAGACCATGTCCTTCTGTAAGCAGCTTCCTGGAGAACAGGGTGACATTAGCCGGGCTGTGGCTATGTCTGGCACATGCACACACAGCTTGAGGTAATACCTGAAGTAGTCAAAGGCCGTGGAGTAGATCTTCTCTCGAAGCACATTCCGAATGGTTGCATTGGGAACCACATCAGCATGCAGGAGGGACAGGCCCAGGGTCAGCAGTCTGAGAGAGAGCCACAAGGATGGAGCCTCAACCAAGGGCTGAGCCTCAGGGGTGTGGTCTCAGCCCTGAACACAGAGCCCGAGACAGTCCAGCCAGGGTGCCATCACGTGGCCGTTCCCTTCCTCTCTCTTTCCTTTTGGTTTTTAGAGACAAACTTTCTCTGTGTAGCCTTGGCTGTCCTGGAACTCACTCTGTAGATCAGGCTGGCCTGGACCTCACCTGCCTCTGCCTCCCGAGCGCTGAGATTAAGGGATGCGCCACCCCTGGCCAGCTCTATTTCTGTCCCTTTGAGACAAAGTCTTGTATATTCCAAGCTGGCCTTCAGTTCCCTTTTGGAGTGCTAGGATAACCCTGAATTTCTGATCCCCTTGCCTATGTCTTTAGGTGCCATGTTAAAAAAAAAAAAATCTATGCGTGGTACATAGATTTATTGTACCATACACAAAAGTATGGTACAATAAAGCCCTAAAGTTAAGATAATTTAACTGGGTGTGGTGGCGCACGCCTTTAATCCCAGCACTCGGGACGCAGAGGCAAGCGGATTGCTGTGAGTTCGAGGCCAGCCTGGTCTACAAAGTGAGTCCAGACAGCCAAGGCTACACAGAGAAACCCTGTCTTGAAAAACAAAAACAAAGAAAAGTTAAGATAATTTAAGTAACTAAAATAAAAGTCTTTCCTATTCTAAGATGTAGCCTAGCACCTCTGTAGAAGAGCGAGGCCCTGCACCCCAGAAAAACTGGCATTCTGGGTAAGAGAACCCTGAGTGAGTGTAGAGTGCTTGATGACCTGAGTTCCATCACTAGCACTGCATGAAGTGAGTAAGTAAAGGCTTCTGAAAACAAAACAAAACAAAGCACGCTTCATTTCTGTTGAGAGAAAAGCAAATGAACTCTATGATGCTGTGACTGGGCTTTGAGTCCCACCTAAAGGGTGGGGGTTCTTTCCTAGTGTTTGGTTGCTGCTAAGCAAAGGCCTAAGCAGTGCTGGGAGGCACAGGTGGAGGCACTGTTCTGCCCCCACCTGCAGGGAGCCCTGGGCGAGGATGGAGATTAGAAGTCAAGTGGGGTGGGTTAGCCCATGGCTCTCTGCACAGTGAGGAGCAGGAAGTCTAGCTGCAGTGGGGTCTAGCTGCAGTGGGTTCTTCTCAGCGGACAGATTCCAGCTACAGCTGGCAGTAACAAGGACCCAGTGAAACAAGCATGGTCACATGGAGTAGAAACAGGCTGTCCTGGACTCTCCAGGCCCAGCTAGGGGTGCAGGGGCACTGTGGTCAGTTAGGCTGGGCCTAAGGTGCAGGATGGACCTGACAGAGGCTGTCTACACCAGCAGAAGTATAGACACTACCATATGCTAATGAGTCCTAGGCGATGGCCTGTGCTGGGCAGAACAACAGACAGGCCTGTTCTACCCCAAGTGGCCTTAGATGTCAAAGGAAGCAAGAGAGGTTAGACCCAGCATTGTAAGGGAACCAAAAGTATCTGCATGTGGATGTGTAGGGCGGCAGGAGAAGGGAGGAGGGCACACTCATTTTTCTGTGTCTATCTATGAGGCCAGCTGATCCTGAGGGCTGTTCAATGTGGTGGTGCAGGCAGCTAATTCTATGACAGCTACACGCTACTGGAAAGCACCAAAGGAATCTTTCTTTTCTTTTCTTTTCAGGTTTTTTGAGACAGGATTTCTCTGTGTTAACAGCCCTGGCTGTCCTGAACTTACTTTGCAGACCAGGCTGGCCTCAAACTCACAGAGATCCTCCTGCCTCTGCCTCCCGAGTGCTGGGATTACAGGCGTGCGCCACCATGATTCTTAGGAATCATTTTCTCTACCTTTTTACATTGCATTGTAGGAAATTATAGGTGAACAAGAGGACCAGCCTTCTCTGTACGTGGTGGGGGAAGTACATGGGGTCAGTAGGCTCTGGGGTCAGGGTCAGGTGCTCAGGGAAGAGGCAGATGCAAGAGCTTCCATCATGCGCGGGCAGATGAGCACACCGGTGCTAGCCGCGGCCCCTCACAGGGACAGCAGAGGCCACGCCCTGGTGAGAAGGACTGTACTGGGGTGGGGAAGAGGGCCTTAACCAACTAGAGGCACATGATCTCGTGTCTTCTGTAAGTTCTTTCTGATAATTCTAGGACAGTGCCATAGGATTTACTCTATATTGCACTGAAACACCAGAGAAGATACCCACCCACCCACACCATGATTTATGCCCCACGCAACAGTAACGGGACACCCGGTTGCCCCCAGAGAAATAGAGCTCTCACTTGAAACGTGGTCCGATGGCTGCCACATGCCTATTCATGCTCCCCTTAGCTCCTCCAATATTCAGGGACATGGAGCGCTGCAGCAGGCTGGAGAAGATCTCCACCTGGTCAGAGCTGCAGTACTTGGCAATCTCAAACCGCTGCACCAGGAACTGGGAAAAGATTTAAAAAAAAAAAAACTGCGTAAGTTGGGGTGGGCCAGTCTCATCCTAGTGCTGGCAATAAGCTAGTAAGAGTAGTTCTGGGAGTCAGGGAGGACCAGAGGAGGGGTCTGGAGGTCGCCCTTTGTCTCAGGTCAGGGCCCCTAGGCTGGCTGGTGTGCTGGCCTGCCCCAGCTGTCCCTGAGGCTGGCTGTACAGCCGAGCTTGAGGGAAGGCACGCACATCGATCCAGATGTAGTGAGGTGTTACTTCAGGTGGACAAGGCCTTGGCTGACTTGCTTCTGACGCTGCCAGAGGGTCTGCTTCCTTCGTTTCAGCAGAGAAGAGGCCAAACTTCTGCTCCACTGTCATGTGCCAGGCCCCTGCCATCTCCCGCATAAACTGCAAGTGGAAAAGATCGCTCAGCTCCTCCAGAGAGCACAGGGGTGGTGCTTTGTTTCTCAACTGCTGAATAAGGTTCGATGTGGCAGCTCATGCCTGTGACCCAGGCTCTCGGGAGGCTGAGGCAGGGGACTAATGAGTTCACACTCAGCCTGGGCTACATAGTTTCATTGCGTTATAGAATGAGACACTTCCTTACAAACAAACACAAACAAAACAATACTGGACTAGAAGGCAAGGGAAGTATGAAACAGGATCACATGCCGGTGTCCCAGGACAGCCTGACTGTCACCCCAGCCCATGCGCCCAGCAGGGCATGGCGCAGCACAGCTGTGATGCATTGATGCAGGGCAGGCTCTGTCCTGGTGACTCCTGGAAACAATTCTGGACACTACCTGTGTTAAGGAGGGCAAGTACCATATGCAGGGTTTCCATGACACAAAGGTAACCCTTCACTGACTTATCAGACTTGTGAGTAGCCCAGGAAGTCCAAGGGAGGCAGGCGCCACTGCCAAGATCTGAGTCATTCCCTTGGCTAGCCACGCTGGGCCCGGGACGTTTCTGTATGGAGGTAGGAGGGCTGCCCAGGTGAAGCAGCCAGGTGGTCTGGAAGAGGCTGGATAGAGGAACAGTTACAACTGAACTGAGGAAGTACCTGCAGCGCGTGGCTTATGCAGGCTCTGGTTCCCAGACACTTCGTTGCTCTCCCACCAGCCACACTTAGACTTGTCCTAGGACCTAAAGGACATGGGCTCCCTTTCCAGCACCATTGCCTACTTAGCCTCTTGCAAGACATGGCTCAAGGGGCTGCGGATCCTGCCGTACAGTGCTTGCCTCATATTTGCAAGGCCGTGGGTTCAATCCCCAGTACCAGGCACAGGCATTTTCACTTAGACACTCTGTGCCTTGCGCTGACTCCTGGGTTCTCATGAGCACTAGGGGACCACTCTGGCAAGGCTCAGGAAAAGCCTAGGCATGCTATGTAAAATGGCATCTCACGTCTGCTTTTCCTCCTGATGCCTGAAGGCACAGATGCCATTGGGAGGCTAGGAGGGTGCAGACAAGGCCATTCACTGTCATAGGTGGGAACCAAGAGTACCAAGGAACTACACCCGCCTGCGTTTTCTTCTGGAGTCTGGCTTTGGCCTACTGTTAGATATGTTTTTATTGTAGTAAAGGGGAGAGCAGATCGATAGGAAGTATAGGGAACCCTAGAACTGATGGGACAAAGTAGTCAAGCAGAGGCCATGCTCCACTCATGTGTCTTAGTCCACTTCTGTGGCAGAGCCTCCTAGGCTCTGGGAACAAAGGGGCATGCTCCGAGAAGTAAGCGGCAGAAGGCCAGCAGTGACATGCATCCAAGGAAAGGAAACGGGATGCAGCTGGCCAGGAGCAAGCCTGGGAGAGCAGGAGCAGCAGGCTGGAGCACAGCTGCTGCAGAGCAGAGAGAGGACAGAAAGGGTCAAAGGGAGGTGGCAGGTGAGCATTAAGTCATACAACAAGTCTGTGGGTCTTGCTGGTGGGAGAGCAACAGGAGGTCTAGGAAGCAGAGAAATCCAATCCATGAGCACCCATGGTGACACTGTCCTGGCAGGCAAAGGGGATGTTAGGGCTATATGCTGAGAGGTCCCTACTGAGCCCACCCCACATGCTTTTCTTTTTTTTTTTTTTAAAGATTTATTTATTATATATATAGTATTCAGCCTTCAGGCCAGAAGAGGGCGCCAGATCTCATTGTAGATGGTTATGAGCCACCATGTGGTTGCTGGGAATTGAACTCAGGACCTGTGGATGAGCAGCCCGTGCTCTTAACCTCTGAGGCATCTCTCCAGCCCCCTGCTTTTTTTTTTTTTTTTTAAGACAAGGTTTCGCTGTGTAGCCTTGAACTTGTTCTGTACTCCAGGGTGTCCTTGAGCTCACCGAGATCCACCTGCCCCTGCCAAGGTATGCACCACCATGGTCAGCCATGACACTTTCTTGGGAAAGAGCCCTTGGGAAGAACAGTTAGACTCCCAACATGGGTACTTTCAGGACCCACAACCTGGGACAGGCGCTATGTAAAGTTGGCTCCACCATCCTTGCCACTAAGGCTCCTTAGTGGCTCAAACTACCTACCCTAAGGATAGGCTGCAAGTTCATGTTCACGGGCACCTGGAATCCAAGACGCAACGTGAGGGTTGACAACAGTGCTCATAAACACTGCTCTGCCCAGTGTGGCTGAATCAGTTCTAATTCTCTGGCTAGAGGCTGCGAGGGGGTGGCTCTACGGAACAGCGTGGAGGGGAAGCCTGACACAACACACCAAGTAGGTACATTAAATAATGCATGGGCGTGGGGCAGGCAGCTGTCCAGGGGTTAATATCAGTTGTTGCTATTGAAGAGACCCTGGATTCTGTTCCATGCATCTATCTGTTGGCTCCTACCCATCTCTCACTTCATCTCAGGGGATGTGATGCCGCCTTCTGACTTCCTCAGGCACCAGGCATGCATGAGGCACACAGACATATATGCAGACAAAATAACTATACACATAAAATAAGTAAATTTATAAAAAATGTTGCTTAAAATTGTTTTCAGGAGCTGAGCATGGTGGCGCACACCTTTAATCCCAGCACTCAGGAGGCAGAGGCAGGTGGATCTCTGTGAGTTCAAAGCCAGCCTGGTCTACAAAGTGAGTCCAGGACAACCAGAGCTGTTACACAGAGAAACACTGTCTCAAAAAAAAAAAAAAAGTCTTCAGGCTATGGTACATAAGATGTACAGGATGCATACATGAATATATGTCTTGCACATGGGACATGTGTCCCATAAAATATACTTCATGTATACATGCAAATATTCCATAATCTGAAGAAAAAAAATGCAAAATCTGAAATGGTTTCTGTACCAATCATTTCAGAAAAGGGTTACTCAACAGGTATAGTCCTGCCTGCAGACTCCATGAAGCAGTAAACCTAGACACAGACCTAGGGTAAGGTGGCGGATCCCACACAGAAAGTCAGGAAGCACTTGCTCCCAGTCAGCTGCAGCATCGGTGGGTAGCAGCCCACATCCTCCAGCCTCAGCACAGAGCCTGCTGCCATCCTGAGCCTTTGACATAGAGGCCCTGCAAACACCACTCCAGCATCATGGTCTTTTTACCATTCACAACATTCCTTCTGGAGACCAGCGCCTCCCCTGGCTGACGGCACAGCAGGGCGGCGTCCCTGTCCCTCACCCCGCCACACACGGGCTAAGCTGGGCTCAGTGTCCTACCGGCACTTCCACCGCATTCTTGCCAGCCAGCAGCCACTCCCAGCAGGCCAGTGCGGTCTCCATGCCGTGCTCATTGAACATCCGGAGGGGCCCCCAACACAGGTGGTGGAGGAGCTGCGGGTCACAGTCTGGAACCAAACACAGATCTGTCAAAGGCTCTGACTCTGGCTGGGCCTGAACATGGCTTCCCTAGGCTGTCATGAGAGCCAGCAGCACCTGGGGCAACCATGCCTTTTATAATAGGGCTCATCAGATGCCACGGAGACTTGTACTAGCAGGGCTCCAGCTCTGTTTGACAGGGTTCAGGTCATCAGCGTGTGTAAGCAAACATTCACTTGGAAATGAACCCAGAATCCCATGAAACTTCTGTGTGTTACCTTTGCTGCTAATGAGCATTGCAGTCAGTTTGAACATGGCCTGGGTGTAGTGCTGAGGGTTATTGTGGTCCAAAGCTGTAATCAGATCCTGGACCATCATTTTGTTCAGGTCAGACATCTGGCCCGTGGCGCCTGAGAACCGGATCATCCCATACACCTGTTAAGAAATACACTTATTAGGAGCTGTGTCAGTCAGCCGGGCATATGAGTGAGGACTGGCCAGGGACTCTGCCCCAACTAGAGCTCACGCCAGGGATGCTGTCACTGAGCAGCATCTCTCCAGAAACTCTATACAGGTGTTTTCACCAGCCCTGATCCTGGAGATGGACACATGTACTCATCAGTGTCCATGGGGCTGGGTGTGGACAAGGCATATGGACACAAGCTAGTTAATAAACTTTCAGATCCAATTAATGACTCCAACAAAGACCGCTTTACTATTTTTCATATATAATTTTTTTCAGAACTATTACTTTCTCACTCATATACTTGGTATATAGGAGCTATGACTCTTTCAAGATGACACGGAATAGGCTCTCTGCAACTCTCCGCATGCAGCTAGCAGATGCTGAGTATAACAAGGGGCTCTCTGCCAAGAGCCCCTGGAGAAGAGCAGCCGTTGGACTGAGCAAAAGGCAGAGTGTTGAGGGGTGAGCAGCTCTCAGGAAATTGCTCTAATAAACTTCACAGGATGTCGGTCTTCACCTTCAGTACTGACTAGATTGGAGTTTGTGGAAGAGAAAACGGAAGTCAGGTAGGGGAATGATTTGGTTAGCCAGGAATAAATTCTGGTATGGGTGAAAGCTTTCTGTGTGGGGTCAGCAGACACGCTCCTGAGCCTATTTTTGGCAAGCTATTTAATCTCAGGAGCCTTTCTCTGTAAGACTAGAATACTGGTACTTAGTAAGTGTCCAGGAGAATGCACGACACTGCACACATTTGCTACCACTCAACAAAATGCCTGGCCTGCCTGAATGTGCCCGTGTGACATCACTTTCCTGCATAGGGGCTCAGTAGCTGTCATACGTGCCCCGGAACACGCCAGCGAGTGCTGGTACCCAGGCTCCACAAGTTGCCCCAAGGGAGTAAATTCCACATCACCAGATCCCTCATTCGTGCTGCACTGTGAGATAGTTAAATGGCATCAAATCGATGCTCAGAACAGCCTCTGATGTAAGAGAAGTACCTCGCCTGCATAGCGGTTGCGCAAATTCAAGGATGCCATGAAGTTGGAGTAGTCTTTCTTCACACAGGCTGGGCGCTCAGTTAGCTGAGTTGCCTACGGACAAGTACAGAGAGCAGTTTGAGATGTTGAAACATCATCTTTTTCTTATGTTTAACCAGAGTCCAGGAAAGAAGTCAAGCTCTGATGCAAAGACTACCCAGCTTTCAGTGCTGGCGAGCACACATAAGTGAGCATCCACGAACGCCATCTAGAGACTTACATGCCTCATGGAAAATCTTAACTTTGTCTTTTTCTGAAACAGGACTTCTGTGTGTAGCCCTGGCTGTCCTGGAACTTGCTGTGTAGACCAGGCTGGCCTTGAACTCAGGGATCTGGCTGCCTCTGCTTCCCGAGTGCTGAGAATAAGGAACCCAGCACTACATACATACATACTATGAGATGCCACTGTGAGAATGTGGACTTGGGGACTCTAGTCTCCTCTGTTTTCGCAGGACAGAGGCGCCTTAGTTAGGCTCTCAAGCACAAACAATCAAACAGAACAGAGAGCACCTCTTCCTAACCATCGAGAGTCCACCCAGCCAGATGTGGTGGCACACACCTGTGATCCCAGAACTCGGGAGCCACAGGCAGGAGGACCTCTGTGAGTTCAAGGGCAGCCTGGTCTACAGAGTGAGTTCCTGACCAGCCAGGGCTTCATAATGAGACACTCTAAAAAAATAAAACAAAGAAAACAAAAAAACAAAACAACAACAACAGCAACAAAACCACAAGTGTCTTCTCCTTACTTGTAACTTATAACTTCCTAGGACAAAGATGAAAAAACTCTTTCCAGCAAAACAGACCGCTGGCTGGCTGGTGCCTAGAAAAGAGCAGTTGGCTTTAAGGAGTGCCTTTGCTCCTATGTGCCCTCCAGGGAGTGGAGAGCCCAAAGCTGGGGCCCTGACCCTAAAGCGAAACAGGAAGGTAGAGAAAATCCTGGAAACAAGAGAAGGGGAAAAGAAGGCCCTCACCCAGGGAACCTGCTGAAGCATCTGCCAGCAATACCCAAAGATTCCAGCACAGTGTGCTGATAGCTGCTTGAGGCCCTTCTCCCTTCCTAGCCGTGAACCTGCAGTTTTCTGAGATTCTCAGCACAGACTACCAGCCCAGTAGCTTCTGGTTTATGTGATCATATTATAATTTCATTCAAGATGTCTGGAGCCACCCCTCATATCACTCACCCAGTGAAAGAGAAAGGAGAAAAGTTTCTCAGCAATTCTTTGAGGTATAAGCCAAGGATCACCAGGCTGTGATTAACCTTGAACATCCTGTACCCATACACGCATGTCTTGCTTTCTTCTGAGAGCCCCGCCCTCTTTATTTATTATGTGTAGAGTGCTCTGTCTGCATGTACACCTGCACACCAGAAGAGGGCACCAGATCTCATTATAGATGTTGTGAGCCGCCATGTGGTTTCTGGGAATTGAACTCAGGACCTTTGGGAAGAATAGCCAGTGCTCTTAACCACTGAGCCATCTCTCTAGCCCCTTGAGAGCCTCTCTTAACCCATGTACTTAATGTACTTTCTGAGACAGGGTTTCTCTGTGTAGCCTTGGCTGTCCTAGACGCGCTTTGTAGACCAGGCTGGCCTCAAACTCACAGCGATCCGCCTGCCTCTGCCTCCCAAGTGCTGGGATTAAAGGCGTGCGCCACCACACCCAGTCTTTAATCCATCTTCTAATGCCCAGGGTGACACAGTGAGACACTATCTTAAACCAAGCCAACTTTGATACAGCTTCTTCAGCTCTACTGTTAATCCTGAAATCCTTTCAGCATCAAAGTCACAAGTCCAGGCTTGGCCTGAGCTGAGGACCCTGAAATTCTAGGGGACCTCTGCAGGCTGAGGAAGATGGCAGTGTAGATCTGTGTCTCTCTGCCCTAACTGCTGACAATCTACTGTGCTGTTAGAGTAGGAAGGCAGGGACAGCCAGCTATGCTCAGTTCATCTGGCCACATCTGCCAAGGCCAAGGTCTTCAGGGTAAATTCAGTAACACCAAGGCATGAGCTCCATGACGACAGGCCTCAGCTCTGCACATCCCACAGCCCATCCAGGGCTGAGCATGCACCACAGCTGGCAGTTTTCAGGGTTTGTACCGACTGTGTGTGGGGGTCTAGAGTACAACACAGCCATATGCTGCAAGTGCAACTAACTGTCCGTCCCATCTTGACTTAAACTTTGGCCCAATTCCAAAATTACTGCTCCCCCCCCCCCCCCCGAGACAGGGTTTCTCTGTGTAGCCTTGACTATCCTAGACTCGCTTTGTAGACCAGGCTGGCCTCGAACTCACAGCGATCCACCTGCCTCTGCCTCCTGAGTGTTGGGATTAAAGGCGTGTGCCACCAATGACTGGCTCAGACCAGCAGTTCTTAACCTGTGGGTCATGACCCCTTTCACAAGTCACATATCACATACCACACACGTCAGATATTTACACTACAATCATAACATTAGCAAAATTACAGTTATGAGATGGCAATGAGAGTCACGCGTGGTGGTGCTCATCTTTAATCCCAGCACTCAGGAGGCAGAGGCAGGCGGATCGCTGTGAGTTCCAGGCCAGCCTGGTCTACAAAGTGAGTCCTGGACAGTCAAGGCTACACAGAGAGACCCTGCCTCGGAACAAACAAACAAACAAAAGAAATGGCAATGAAATAATTTCATGGTTAGGGATCACTGCAACATGAGGAAGTGTAATAAAGGGTCCCAGCACTAGGAAGGCTGAGTCCCAGCCAGTGTGACTGATAAAATGCTCTGCATGTCTGAGAAGCCAGTTTCTTTCCTCTCTATAGACACTGGAAAGTCAGATTTCATTAATGAATCACGTTTTACCTTCTAAAATGGATATATTTCTTTCTTTCCTTTCCTTTTGTTTTTTTTTTTTTGTTTGTTTGTTTGTTTTTTTGAGACAGGGGTTTCTCTGTGTAGCCTTGACTGTCATGAACTCACTTTGTAGACCAGGCTGCCTCAAACTCATAGAGATCCTCCTGCCTCTGCCTCCCAAGTACTGGGATTAAAAGTGTGCACCAGCAGTGCTCAGCTGGATATATTTCAAAACTTGAGCACAATAGGAAAATGACTGTATGGGCACCTCATTAATTCCTATCTGTTAAGAGATGTTCCATGCACCTACAGATGTCTCTCATGAAAATCTACATACAGGCTGAGCCCTTCCCCCTATGCTATTGCTCTCACGGATCAGGGGCTCACTGTTCCACAGGACATTTGCACATACTCCAAGAGTCGTGTTCTGCTTGTTGTAGCCGGCAAAGTGAAGGATGCTCTCGGTGGCCATGGCCAGTCCTGTGTGCTGGGACAGTCCTGACACCCAGTTCTGATGTTTGTTCAGATATTCCTGAAATGGGAGAAAACAAGCCAGTTCACTTAACAGATGTGTACAGCCTCAGATCAGACCCCAGGTTTCAGTGCAGGGTCTGCCGGCTGTGGATGTGGCCCTGAGTTTCGAGGGGCTGTCACATGGTCGCCAGGCTATGTCATGGGGACCATTCTTGACTGCAAGTATTTGAAGAATATCTGGCTTCCTTCATGTTATGTAGAGGACAAGAGCCATTGCCACTAATGAAAGCAGGAACCCTTAGTGCCCAGCGGTTTCAGGGAACAAAAGGAACCAGTAGCCACATTTTTTTTTTTCAGGCAGTGTACTGCCAGCTGCAGGAAACAGGCTGCATAGCTCCAGGCCTGCTGTAAACACGCAGGCTGTACTGAGGCCACGTGCAGATGTCTGTTCTGCTACGGCAGAGCTCGGCTACAGAGGGACATGTGCAGTGGGAACCAGAATAAGGACACTAGGACAAAGGGACACATGGCAGAGCAAGAGGAGAAGGAAGGGTCCCACACTTGCGACATATTCTCCTCACCACAGGAGCAGGAACAGGAGGAGACAGAGAAAACACACAACACTGTCTTAGGAATTTCTGGTCCTTCTATGGACCAGACTCTGCGGTGATGGGGACTGAGGAATGGTTAAATTTAAAAGCCAAGTCAGATTTGCTACTAAGCCTGGATCACTGTTGTGGGCACCAAGGAGAGAAGACTTGAGAGGCCGAGGCTGGGACAGGAAGGCAAGCAGTTGGTCAGTGAGAGCTGCATGACGTCAGGGCTCTGAAGGGATGGACTCCTGGGGAAAACACAAGGGACTGGGCTGCAGTATGCCTGGGACAGGGTTTCTCTGTGTAGCTCTGGCCATTCTGAAACTCGCTCTGTAGACCAGGCTGGCCTAAAACTCAGAGATCCGCCTGCCTCCTCCTCCCGAGTGCTGGAATGAAAGACATGCGTTATCATCACCCGGCCTCTATTTTCTTCTTAAGGCTAAGTTTGCCTGAAAAAAATAAAAAAGCAGCAGGGCGGGGGTGAGGTGGAGCTCTGGCTACTGTTCTTATGTTTCCTGAAACTGTTGGGCACTAAGGGTTCCTGCTTTCATTAGTGGCATTGGCTCTTGTCCTCTACATGACATGAAGGAAACCAGATATTCTTCAAACACTAATGAGTTGATGAAAAACCATCTGAAGAATTCCAGTAGACAAATATTAAAAGTACAAGGTATCAAATGATGGCTTGGCTTTGTCCTCGTTTGTGTGGACACTGGGTCCAGATCTCTCTCCCAGTACTGATCAGCCCCTTCGTGGAAGGAGTAACCTCACAGTAATTAGAGGCACAAGTCATGGCTTCTCGCTCGGTGCATTTTACACTGCCTCCAAGACTCTCAGAGCCAGCTGCTCTGCCCTTCCTGTGCTTCACCAAGAGGAAGACATTTTTGGGGGGGCGGTTATTTTGTTTTGTTTTTGAGACAGGGTTTCTGTGTGTAGCCCTGGCTGTCCTGGAACTCAATTTGTAGACCAGGCTGACCTTGAACTCACAGAGATCTGCCTGCCTCTGCCTCCTGAGTGCTGGGATTAAAGGTGTGGGCCACCATGACTGGCTGAGGGATATTTTTTTAAATAGTGCCCCTTGAGCCTGGTGTGGTAGCGCATGCCTTTAATCCAAGCACTCAGGAGGCATAGGTGGGCAGATCTCTGTGAGTTAAAGATCAGTGTGGTCTACATACTGAGTTCCAGGACAGCCAGGGCTGCTACACAGAGACCTCTGTCTTGAAAAAAGAAACAAACAAAATTAGCTTCCCCTTAAAAAGTTCTACTGAGGTAAATTCCCAGGCTTCGCTCAAGAGGTTCAGATTCCTTCTAGTGGTACCTTCTTTTTCCTAATGTTTGATTCCTTCTAAGGCTTTTTCCCTTCCATATACTGTGGCATTTTTGTTTTCTCTCTTTCTTTTTTTGTTTTTTCCAATACAGGATTTCTCTGTGTAGCCTTGGCTGTCCTGGACTAGCTCTGTAGACCAGGCTGGCCTCGAACTTACAGTGATCCACCTGCCTCTGCCTCCCGAGTGCTGAGATTAAAGGCTTGTGCCACCAGCCTGGCCTTCTTCTTTTTTTAAAAAAATAATTTATTTATTTTTATTTTACGTACACTGGTATTTTGACAGCATGTATGTCTGTATGAAGGGTGCTGAGGTCCGTCCCCTGAAACAAGCATTATAGACATTTGTAAGCTGCCCATGTGTGTGGGTGCTGAGAATTGAACCTTGGTCCATCCTCTGGAAGAGCAGTCAGTGCTTTTAACCGCTGGGCAATCTTCCCAGGCCCCATTTTTGTTTTCTTTGCAAGCCAGCACTTTAGCCAGAAGAAATGCAGATCTATCTATGTATGTAGCCTGGACTGTGCTTCGGGGGCAGAACTTCACGTCAGCCTCCACCACACTCTCAGGTGCATATAATGCATCAAGGCTAAGTGGCACTCCTGCTGGCTTGTGGCACTGTCCCAGAGCCCCATACTGCCACACCTAACCTAGCAAGCAGCCACAAGTCCTCCCCCAGCCTCAACACCGTAGGCAGTGTGGAGGTGAGACCCAGGCCCCTAACCCGAGTCGCAGCCCTGGGTAGCACTGTCCGCAGGCTTTAGACTGATGCTTGTGCTCTCTGTTTGTTCACACTAGTGTTTATATTTTGACTGCTTTTTGATATTTGCAGAAAGTACCTGTAGGTGGGACTTAGTGACTGTGGGTGCCCACTTCATAGCTTCTTGCAGGATCATGCCACAGCGTGCAGCAAAGTCTTTCACGATGCTCTGGAAGTCGAACAACCTGAAGTCAGCGTGCAGTGACTGGCTTATGTAGACAGCCTGATCCTCAGAAACTCAGAATGAAAGTGCATTTGGACCGGGCTTTGAAAGAGGCGATTCCACTAAAGGCCACCGGGGTGAACCCTGACTAATGCAGCTTTTGTACTTATGCACAGAAGAAATGCGGGAATGTCAGGCACACATACCCTCAGAGGGAAGACCATGTGAGAGCACAGTGAGAAGCGGGCTATCCGCACTCCAAGGAGAATGAGCTCAGAAGACTCCCCACCAACCGTTTGTTCTTGGACGTTTTATCCCCAGAACTGTGATAAAATCAGTAGACCACCTAGTCTATGGTAATGGGTATGGAAGCTCTATCAGTGACCACGCACTAATCCAAAGCCCCAGGGCTAGGAATTCTGAGTACACTGTGATCTGAAGTCCCCGCATAAGGAAGGCTGCGTGGCAGAGCCTACAACATAAACAGCATCTTTTTTCTGTTTTGTTTTGTGAGACAGGGTTTCTCTGTGTAGCCCTGGCTGTCCTGGACTCGCTTTGTAGACCAGGCTGGCCTCAAACTCACAGATATCCGCATGCCTCTACCTCTCTGAGTGCTGGATTACAGGTGTGTGCCACCATGTCCGGATATGAACAGTGTATCTTAAGGCCACTGTGCAGCATGTCCCATGTCAGTGACTAAAGGGAAAGGCTTGTTCTAGGTAGAAAGGAGTCCTCACAGGCGCCACAGCACTGTGTCTGGATTCTTGCGACTGACAGCTTGTCCATCTGGGGAGGCCAGAGTTAGGTCAGACCCCTGCCTCAGGCTAGAGGAGTGCTGAGCTAGTTCAGTCCTTTGCAGCAGGGGATCCATGTCAGACTCAGTGGGGAGAAGCCTCCCAGGCCATCTTCCTCATCTGGGGCTATTTTACCCAATTGCCCATGATATGGCAAAACCAGAGCGTGTGATTCTCTTCTACAGTGAAGAAGTTAGCAGGCTCAGAGGACTGAGCTCTGAAGACTGTGCTTGCTCAGTGTCTACCTGAGGGGCTGGTAGCTGACTCACAGCTGGAAATGCCGTTGGCAGCTAAAGCAGGACTGTTGCAGAGGCAGGGCTGCCCAGTGGGAAGCACAGGCCTGGGAATTCAGGTGTTTCCCTGCAATGGTACAGTGCCAAGAACCAGAGTACTGCTAAATGCTGGGGACTTGGGGACCCAAGGTATGTTGAGCACTTGTCTTCACATTCCCAGGGAACCCCCTCATTCTAGGAAACCAGGTGGACTTACCTCCCGGGCTTCATATGTGTCAGGAACCGTGATCCGATAGGGGGCATCAGGAATGTCATAGTAAGGTTGGTCCTTGTGAATATCCTGGAAACCAACAACCCCTAAGCCACCACGGTACTTCTGCCAAGCACGTGACACAGCGTGGCTGCTACCCTTTCCCACCACATGCCCCACATGGGCCCCCAGGGAACAATTCGGGTACCCACTCCATCTACCACTTGTACATAAGTGAGGCTCAGGGGTGTGACTAGAGGAGGGCGGCAGCACAACACATGGAAAGGAAGCTCATGTGTCAGCGGATCCACTCACAGCGCTTAGTGACAGTGACAGGGTCTGCAGGATGTCCAACATGGTCTTCAGCACAGTCCCGCTCCAGAGCAAGTGTGGAAACCTACAGCAGGAAACGGTTCTCAGGGTGAAGATGAGCTTTCTGGGAGCCTGCGCTGTCCACCTCTGCTGCTTCACCTGCATCAGCATGGGCCCACTGAGGACATGGCACCACCCACCTCTCTCTCCACAGTGGGGCGGGTGGAGGCTGGTCAGAAACGTCCTCAGGCCCAGACCAACCTAGTACTGAGGCTACACACCCCCTTTCCAAAGATAGTCTAGATTTTGCTGGTGGCTCCTCAGTATTTCTCACATTATGGCACAAGAGAACAACACAAATATTGGAATGAAGCAAAGCAGCTGCCTGGTCCCTGCCGATGGATGCTGTGCAGTGCTCATCTTGTATGTGGCTCACCATTCAAGAGGCCTGATGTGACTGCGTGCGGTATGTGAGGGTCTGCTCTCGGTTCCTGGCCCATCCCGCACCCTCTGTGACAGGCTCTAGAACCCCTGGGCATTCCCAGGAAGTTGTGGGTGGGCTGTGTGTCCTAATGTGGTATCTCTACCTCAGAGATGACCCCAGCTAACCTTCTGGGAGGTCTCGGTGAACTGTCGTGCTCTGAGACAGCTTTATCTCTCAGCACAAGCAGTGGGAAAATGCAAGTGTGGGCTCATAGGATCCTCACCCTACTAGGGGACTTCCAGCTCAATCTTGTATTAGGAGACAGTGAGCACCAGTGGCTCAGCATGAGTATGGTTCCTGGCTACGACGGGGCTGTAACAAGCCCACTGACATCTGAGTTTGTGTTCTAAGCTACCAACGTTTATATGCACCACAGCATTAGAGAGAAATCCTACTGACTTGTCCACCAGGCCAGACAGGTACTTGTCAGCCACTCTCCTGATCCTCTTGTGGATGTGGTTGAAGTTCACCAGCAGGAACTGGGCGTGGCGCTCCAGCTCTTCCTCGTTCTCCTTGGTCTTAGCCTAGAGTGAGAAGACAGGGGCCATGGGGCTTTCTGTGTGCCTCCAGCAGGCGCGGGCTGCCACTCCGGTGAGGCTTACTTTTTCTGCCATCATGTTCAGGAAGGCGTCAAACACTTTGTCAGCAACAGCAATGACACACTGCATCATCCCTGCAATGAGACGGGGTTCCCAGGCATTAGGCACAGGCACAGGATGTTACCAACAGTCTCAAACTCACAAGTGCAGAGCAGCACACGGTGCATACCATCTGCCATCACCTGCCTGCCCTTGTCACAACGTGCAAACAGACACTGGCGCAACACTATCTGCCAAACTGCAGCCTTTAAACTCTCCACTCATGCTCAGGAGTTAATCCGGGCACCACGTAGAATTTTCCCACATCTCTTGGTCTCTTACAAATGTGTTGACTCCTCAGTCTGTTCCTGGAATTCTTGACCTTGATACTTTGAGGACACAGCTAATTTATAGAAGGTCCCTCAATTTAGCTATGTGATGCCTGTTCCTTGGGTGGATTTGGGGGACTTGGAGGAAAGACTGGAGGGGACACGCTTTTCTTTTTTCTGTCCTGTGGGTTTCTTGAGACACAGTTTGAGTGGTTTGCTTCTCATGTGTAGCCCAGTCTAGACTTGAACTCATGGCAATACTCTCACCTTAGACTTCTGGGGGCTGGGGTTACAGGTGTGTGCCACCATGCCTGGTGTGAGCTGTCATCACAAGGTCTGAGTGACTGCTCTTGCCTTTCTGAGCCTACGCTGTGAGCTGAGGCACTAAGGGCCACGCTTGAGGAGTGTGCCACATCCACAGCCACAAGGAGCAGCGCATCCTTCAGAATGATACGTTCAGACCACGGGCTATCTAATTTCTCTTTGAAATTTTGCCAGTTGTGGCCTCTTCATGGATTCAGCTACAGTAGGTAGTATGACTGCCCATGAGGATTTTCTGTTTATCGCCATTTCTTCTCCTTTTATAAACTGGAGTTCTTTAAGAAAGAGATGGCTCTCTCCCTACTTTGCATTTATTCAATTATTTAATTAATATAGACTCATGGCTTAAAAATATTATATAGTGTTTGCCTGTATGTATGCATGTATACTGTGTATGTACCTAGTGTGTATGGAAGCCAGAGGCCTTCGATCCCTTGGAGTTACAGATGGCTGTGAGTGGCCATGTGGGTGCTGGAACTGAACCCGGCTCTCTGAAAGAGCAGCCAGAGCTCTTAACTGCTGAGTCATCTTTCCAGCCCCAAATACTCTAATCTTAAAACTGAAAGTTTGAAATGCAGAGGCTGTATCTCTGTGGAAGAGTATTTGCCTAGCATTTTCGAGGTTTTGGGTCTGGTCCTCAGCATCATTTAAAAAAAGAAAAAAAGTCAAAATCTGAAATGCTTCAAAATTGGAAACTTAAAATTTTGTTTTTGTAAAAATGCTTGATTTTGTGTCTCGTGTACTGATGTGCATGAAGTGCCGGTAACGGCTTGGAGCTGCTCACAGGGCTCTGCCTGACGCGGTGCTGGCTGTGAGCTCCAGCCCTGTGATAGAGCAGCAGGTTCTCTTACTGCAGAGTCACCTCTCTACCCCAGATACAATGCTCAAAGACGTTCACATATCAGAGCCTGTCATGGCAAAACCCACCTCCTGTAGTATCAGTACTCAAATGGCAAAGGCAGAGTGACAGGTTCAAACCCAACCTGAGTTGCAGGAGCCGTTCAAAGAAAATAAAACCTAGCCAGATGGCTGGCGCACACCTTTAATTCCAGCACGTGGGAGGCACAAGCAGATGGATCTCTGAGTTCAAGGCCAGCTTGGTCTACAGAGTGAGTTCCAAGATGGCCAGGGCTACAAAGAGAAACTATCTCGAAAAATCAAAGGCGGAGAAGAAAGGGAAGAAGGAAGGAAATAAGTGCACATGGGACACTTTGCATACATATAGGAAAACACACACATAAAGTAAAAACACACTGGAGAGCATATCAACTGTTTACATGGCACTTACACTGTACTGGGTAAGTAAGAAATGCAGAGTGCCTTAGAGCATCTGTGCAGACCCTATGCTGTTCTGTCACAGGGACAAGAGCATGCTTACTTCCCAATGTAGTCTCCCTGCTTTTGTTATACATTTTATAGTAAACTACTCCTTTTAGGGTATCACTGCGATTTATACTGTTCATAATGTAAACTTGTTTCAATTAATACTATTTATATTCAAATTATCCTAATTTCTTCACTAAGAGTCTGTTTAGCTGGCTCCTTGATTCTCCCAGCCTGCTCTTCATGTTTAAAAGCAGGACTGCTTTCTGTCAACTGAAAGGTGCTGCGGGTCAACGAGTGACCACCTGAGGAGCCTTGGTCCTTCTTAGCCGAAGACAGTGTTAGCGGCCAACGTCTGGATGCTGGTGCACTTGGGCACAGATAGGGGACTCCTGTTTGGGGCCCTTGCAGCAATGGCAAAATCAGAACGTTGTACTTTAAATTTTTAAAATGTTTGCAGTTCTGGGAATTGAATCTAGGGTCCCATACATGTTCCTCTACTACCGAGTTATATTCCTATACCCTCCCTTTGTGTATGTGTTTTGTATGTTTGTGTATATACATGAGTGCACCAGAGGAGGGCACTGAGTGGTGTGTGTGTGTGTGTGTGTGTGTGTGTGTGTGTGTGTGTGTGTGTGTGTGTATTTAATTTACTGTGCATTGGTGTGAGATCACCTGGAACTGGAGTTACAGACAGCTGTGAGCTGCCATGTGGGTGCTGGGGATTGAACTCAGGTCCTTTGGAAGAGCATCCGGTGCTGTTAACCACTGAGCCACCTCTCTAGCCCCCAGTTTTTCTTTTTTTCTTTCTTCTTTTTTATTATTTTTTAGGGATTTATTTTTTTATGTATGAGGCTCTAGCTGCATGTACACCTGCATGCCAGAAGAGGGCACCAAATCTCATCATGGATGGTTGTGAGCCACCTTGTGGTTGCCAGAAGTGAACTCAGAACCTCTGGAAGGGCAGTCAGTGCTCTAAACCTCTGAGCCCTGACACTGGGTATTTTTTGCTATCACTACTCACCTGAGTTTTCAGACAGGTTCTCTCACTAACCCTGAAGCTTGCCGTTTTGGTTAGGCTGGCTGGCCAGGGAGTTCAGGAATCTGGCTGGCACACACAGACATTTTCAGCTTTTGCATGAGTGCTGGGAATTTGAGTTCAGATCTTCATAGTGAGCTCTCTTACCTATGAGACATTTCCCAGCCCTTGTTTTGCTTCTGAGATGGTCTCTAAATTATCCAGGCTTGCCTTGAATTTGCAATTCTCCTGCTTCAGCCTCCCAAGGAGCCTGGATACCTACCCCGGCACCACACCAAGTGCACTAGCACACGAGGCATATGTTCTAGGAACTGAATAAAGGGCTTTATGCCCACTAGTTAGCACTCTACCAACTGAAATACATCCCAGGCCACCCTGGTATATTAAAAAAAATAGTCTTTGGGAGGCTGAGTGGTTAACAGCACTGGCTGCTCTTCCAGAGGCCCTGGGTTCAATTCCCAGCACACACATGGCAGCTCACAGCTGTCTATAACTTCAGTTCCAGGGGGATCTGACACCCTCACACAAACATGCAGGCATGCATGCAAAACAACAGTGGTTATAAAATAAGAAGTAATAAATCATTTTAAAACAGGAAAAAAGTCTCATGTTTATTATTTATGTGCACATATGCACATGTATCTCACTGTACAGATGGGCGTGAGCATCAGAAAGCAGGGTACACAGTCAGTTTTTTCCTTCTACCCTGCGGGTGCCAGGGACCAAGCTCAGGCTGAGGCTTGCCAGCACCTGTATCTGTGGAGCCATCTTCATGGTCTTACCTTGCAGTTTTATTATTTTTATTTTTTATTTTATTCATTTTGGGACAGGGCTTCTCTGTGTAGGCCTGGCAAACTTACAGAGATTCTCCTGCCTCTGCCTCCTGAGCTCTGGGATTAAAGGCATGCACCACCACCTCCTGGCTCTTGCAGTATTTTTTAAGGTTATATATCTTATAAAGATGTTTCTAGTGGAGTATGTAACTTCATATAACTATTTTCTCTATATGAATAGAAAATAGGAAACATCCTTTTTTCTCATTCAAGCTCAGTTTATCACGAAAGTACCATAATAATAAGCTTACCGGATTTGTCTTTCTGAATAGCTTTATCCTCAAAGTAGCAGAACATGACCTGGAAGCGGTCTGGGTCTGTAGAGCGAAGTACCCTAACAAGAAGAACAGATTTGAGTACACTGTGCAAAACCTGAGCCTGCCCACCAGAGACCTGGCACTGTTCCTACCCGGGCAGGCTTAAAGGGCAGGATCTATAGCATCTGTGCCGTGTATAGGAGCACACGATCACTTGGACTTTCTTTTTTTTGTTTTGTTTTGTTTTTGGATTTTTCGAGACAGGGTCTCTCTGTGTTTGCCTAGGCTGTCCTGAACTCGCTTTGTAGACCAGGCTGGCCTCGAACTCACAGTGATCTGCCTGCCTCTGCCTCCCGAGTGCTGGGATTAAAGGCGTGTGCCACCACACCTGGCTGACCTATATTCTTTTTTTTTTTTACCTTTGGCATATTCTGTGCCATTCTTGGGGTTGTTTTGTTATTTAAAATTTTCATTTACAGCCTGGTGGTGGTGCTGTACTCCTTTAATCCCAGCACTTGGGGAGGCAGAGGCAGGAGGATCTCTGAGTTCAAGGACAGCCTGGTCTCCAAAGCAAGTCCAGGACAGCCAAGGCTACACAGAGAAACCCTGTCTCAAAACCAAAACCAAAACCCTATCTGGGCCAACCTGATGGCTCAGTGGGTAACGGTACCTGGCTCCTTGCCAGACAACCTGAGTTTATGTCACTGGGATCCAATGGTAGCGCAGAGGACTGACTCCTGCAGGTCACTTTAGAACCCTGCTCCACGCTGTGGACCACGTACCTACAGTCCACACTAGGGACCACGTATCCACAGTCCACGCTGGGGACCACGTACCCACAGTCACATACATATGCCAAATAGATACAATGTAAAAAAACAAAAACAAAACACCTATAACCTTTAGGGAAGAGGAAGAAAGAGAAAATAAATTCATGTGCTTGAACCATAGGTACATTAAGAGCCGTTTGGGTTCTAGGGGCTGCAGCAAGACGGCAGACTTTACGGTGCACCCATCAGTGCCACAGCACCCTTCAGGAGGAACCTGAGCTCCTGTAAGGCACACCAGGCTCTCTAAGTAACGGCGAGTGTCAGGCTCAGCTGATCTTAACTTCTTATATGGTGACGTCAACATTTCCCCAGTAACAGGAACTGGGGATTGAAGGCTTGACCTTGAACCAGAGCTTTGGGATTGTTCCACGTTGGCACAGGGTGCATGGGGGTCTGCAGGGAGCCCTGGGCTCTGTAACTGGAGTCACCCCAAGCACCACTCTTAAGGGGTGGGAGACAGCTCTTCTAGCTCTGCAGGGCAGCACTGGAGCATGCTGGGTCTTTCTGTTTCTATGTGGTGGGACAAGCACTGTGCTGCCGAGTTGCGTCTTTCCGGCTCTGCCTGGGAGGAGCTACCCAGACACCTATAGGAGATGGTAAGGGGATAGCTGGCTTCTTTACGCTAACCATCTAAGTCTATTTTATTTTTTTAGATTTATTTATGTTTGTGCATTTGTGTGTGCACATGTACATCTGCATGTAACCCAGGCTGTCTGGAGATCAGCCTGCCTCTGCCTACCAAGTGTGGGATTAAAGGCATGCTGTCCCATCCCCCCAACAATTGTTTGTTTGCTTTTTAAGTGGTTGTAGGTCTTGAAAGGAGTTGAAAAGTCTGGTGTCTACCAAGACACAAAAGGGAAGGACTTGCTTCAGTGTGTGTGGGCTGGGGCTCTCGTACCTCATGTATTCCAGGCGATACACAGACAGGAGATAGGTGGACATGGCGAAGTCCAGCTTGTTGATGAGGGCAGACACCTCGGGAGGTGGGTCCAGCAGGTTGATGATGGTGCTTCGGAGCTCACTCAGTTCAGCCTGGGGGGAAGAAACACTCAGAGGCTTGAGAGGGCGCGTTCCCAGAAGAAAGGAAGCCCAGTGGTTAGCAGCACATAAGGACATGGAGGAAAATCTGTCCTAATTTCTTTCTGGACGGTTTAACAAGAGTGAGAGAGAAGCCAACCGTACAGGGGTAACCGTGTCGTTCTTCATGGCTGAGTTGTACTGGAGGACTGATCGAAGAGGCTCTTTGCTGGGAAAGGTTAGTAGAGGTGACTTGGTAGCGATTTCACAGACTCCCTCATACCATTCTTCTGGCCAGAGTCCTGTAAGAGAGTGCTGTGAGTGAGAGAGGGCTGGGCGCGCACATCAGTAGGCCGCCCCCGCATAGCATATATGCATGTGTGAGGCCGTTTTCCCAGCTGGGAGTGTAGGTGGAGGAAGAGTGGAAAGAGGGATGGGGAGGAAGAGGAGGGAGGGAGGGAGAGAGAGAAAGAGAGAGACAGAGACAGAGAACATGAGAACATGGAGTACCTAGTTCAAGAAGTCTTAGATGGGTACTGACTGGCCATTTCTACAGTCCTGGGTCCCCTAAGACAACTGACCCCACAATGAGACACAGAAACCAGTCTGCTCTCTACTTTTGCACGGGATGTGGGCACGCGTGGGAGCAAGCAGCCACACTTGGGCTCAGATCAAATGCACACAGACTCTGGGAGGGTGAGTGTGACCCCAGCTGTTTCTAGTGCAGCCTCAGCCTTCCCTGGGGGGACACCACTACCTGAGCCTTCCACGGCGAATCCCATCAACACAGAGTAGAGCCAGAAGTCCCGGAAAAGCTTCTGTAGCCTCGGTTTAGCTTCCTTGATGGGTGGTAACCGGCGGGTGAGCTGATGTGGTGGAAGGCAGAAAGGTTATTTGCTAGTAAAACTCAACTATACTAAGACTGAATCAAGCACACATTCCCCAAGAGCCCCGTGCCAGCCTTAGCCAGTCAGAAAGGTGCAAATAGGTATGCTGAGCAGTGGCTGGTGCGTCCCAATTATCCTACCAGTCAGCAGGTTCACTCTCTCACTGCTTATATGGAATGCTTAAGGTGAGCCAGGCACTGTGCTGGGAGTTCACTCAAAGGGCCTGCTGTCTAACTGGGAGGAAAACAATTGCAGTCGGAGCAGAGCTCCTGGAACCTCGTTATGAGTTTCACATCAAGCTTAGCCAGGCAGAGGACAGCGGACAGCACCAGTTGCTAAGTGAAACCTCAGGTCCCAAGCCTAGGAGTAGGAGGGCCTTCAGAGAGGGTAGCACAGCTGGAGAGGCTGACTGAGCAGTCACCCCCCCCGCCCCCAGGGTTTCTCTATGTAACAGCCCCTGCTGTCCTGGACGCACTCTGTAGACCAGGCTGGCTGCAAAGTCACCAAGACCCAACTGCCTCTGCCTCCTGAGTGCTGGGATAAAAGGTGTATGCCACCGCCCAGGACTTTTTTCTATTCTTTTTGAGACAGGGTCTCACTAAGAGAATAGGCTGGCCTTGAACTCAAGAAGTCTGCAGGCCACTACATCATGAGCGCTGGTTCCACTACATCTGGCTCTAAAGGCCATTTTGAAGAAAACAATGAGTGTGATAAGATGTTTGCTGTATAGAGACCTCGGGCTCCCCCCCATTAGGGAACACAAGTCCAGTGACAGGACTCTGCCACGTCTTCTCACCTTCTAGTAACTAAGGATACCACCTGCTCCGTATGCATGCACATATGTGTATATGTGTATATAGAGAGATAGGCAGACATAGCAAAGTAGGAAGTTTTGTGTAAGTGCTTTGCACATGGATAGTCTTTATTCAATTCTTTAAGGACTCTGTAAATTTTCTAAATTCCATTATTTAAATATTGGAGAAAAGCTGGGTGTGGTGATGCATGCCTTCCATCCTAGCGCTATGGAGGCAGAGGCAGAGGCAGAGGCAGAAGGAACTCTGTGCGTCTGAGACCACCCTGCCTACGTAGTGAGTTCCAGGTTAGCCAGAACTACATAGTGAAGCCTCGTGTCAGAAACAAACAAACGATGAAAGTTGGAAAAATACCTAACCTACAAGCAAGCCTTGAATAAACAGAACAGCAACAACACCCCAACAGTAGCTACAGCCAGAGTATACGTAAGAGAGTTCTAGTAACAGTGGGGTGGACCGTGCAGAGCCTGTTACCTCGAAGTGAGGAACACAGTTAAGTGTCAGGGAGTCAAGAAGTGCTGAATTCTAGGTTTTGGTTCTTATTTTTTTTTTTTTTTAAGTAGTCGGTTGTAAAACCAGAAAGCTAGAGTTGCAGGAAACACCTGGATTTCTGGTTTAATCCAGTAAGGCTGGGAATGTAGCTCAGCTGGGACGGTACTGTTTGTCATGCATGAAGCCCTGGGGTCAAGCTCTACCAACCCAGCGCGCCCAGCCCCTCTTCACTCCTTCTTTACAGGAGAGAAGGCTAAGGGATGCACGGAAGAGAAACAGCATCCCTCAGAGCCAGGGCTGAAGCCGCAAAGCTCAACAGTCCCTAGTAGGCTACAACGGGAAGTCTGAACAATGCGACAGTGCTCTCCATAGAGACATAGGTAGTTTACACTTACTTACACACACACACACACACACACACACACACAATTTAGTACAATATAACCTAAAGATACACTAATTTGGTACTCTGAGGAATGACAGTAGAAACATTTTAAAAGTTTTTGAGGTGAAGACATAGTGGTTCATGCTTTTAACTTCAACACTGAGGAGGCAGAGGCAGGCAGATCACTGTGAATTTGAGGCCAGTCTGGTCTACACAGTAAGTTCCAGAACAGCCAGAGCTATGTAGAGAGACCCTGCCTGGAAAAAAAAGAACATCCCAAAAGGTCTACACCAAAGTTTAAGTGTTTCCCAAGTCATCAACTTTAACTCTCCCCTTCACTTTTCTTTCTTCTTTTTTTCCTTTTTGTTTGTTTTTGGTTTTTTGAGATAGGATCTCTTTGTGTAGCCTTCATTGTCCTGGACTAGCTTTGTAGACTAGGCTGGCCTTGAACTCACAGCGATCCGCCTCTCTCTGCTCCCAAGTGCTGGGACTAAAGGAGTGTGCCACCACCACCGCCTGGCTTCCCCTTCACTTTTCAATGAGGACAGGCTTTCCATGAGCTTATGGTGACTCCACCTACCGCGTGCAGCCAGCATCTCCTCAGAGAGGGAGACCAAGCAGGAGGGCAGACATGGCTCCCAAACCCTGAACTAAGCATGCTTAGCTTTAGTAAGGTATCCTGAACAAGACTGCAGACATGCTGACACAGACAGTAACACGTAAAACCCCAGCCACAGATGAACTGTAGTTCGGAAGCAGATTGTGACAAGCAGTGATGGAAGACACAGTTGAAAGGTTGCTGCTGACAGAGCTAGTTGAGTGGTGTTTGAACTAGGACATGTTTGCTTTGGGAAACACACAACAGCCAGCATCAAAGTTCACATCGAAACCCTGCTGGTGGCCCGTGCTGCTTCATCTCCGCCACACCACTGCTCCGAGGCACTGAGGTAAGCTTGCTTTCTAACTTTTTTTTTTTTTGGTCAATTATAAATTTTTATTTTTGATGTTTAGAGCTAGGAAATTGGTTTCTTTACTGAAGTACAAAAAAGAAATACCTGCTATGTAAGGGAGCTGTAAAAATGAACTCGGAGTAGTGACCGGCACACAGCAGACACTCAGAGAGGACAAGCTTTCTCATTGTTGAGAAAAGGAAAATATTAGTACTTTCAAAACTCAGTATAAAATTCTACCAGCTGTACTATTGGCACAACTGACAAGACTGGGTTTGGAATCCTAGGAGACAAGAATATTGCATCTATTCTACTTTAAATTGGTGATGAGGCATGATGGCGCAGGCTGAAATCCCAGCACTTGGGGTGATGCAAGAGGAAGGCTTGTGCACCCTGTGCACCCATCGCCCCCTCGGAAAACACATCCTCCTCCTGAATCAGATAACGTCTAGTGGTTAAGTATGAGACTATCCTGTTTTTAGGAAGGTCCCCTAAGCATTACTACTAAAGGTTACAGAGTTGTGAGAAATCTAAGCTCAAAAGGCTCAGAACATATGCAGAGATTTCGATATATACACATGTACACGCATTACACACCACACACATCCACACACAGACACACACGGAACTGTGAACTCCAACGACAGTAAAGGGGACACAGCGGCTGCTCGCATGCTCCATTCTCTCCACTCTTCTGTGAGTCTGAAGTTATTTTAACATTAAAAAGGTTTCCATATTACTGGCGACTACTCCCTTCCTGCCGGTTCTGTCTTGATTTGGAGCCATCAATGCAGGAAGAGGGTGTTCTCTGTGACACATGACCAAAGAGGCCGTGCAGCCAGTCCACTCCATGGAACTGAAAGTCTATGCTGTGTGATAATCCCACGAGAACAAAGTTTTGATGGCTTATCTTAACATGATAGCACTTCCAAGGTAGCTATTAAATACGGACCCAACTTACCAGTATTTTGAAATGCCTTACTTTTTAATGAGACTGACTATCAAATTAGATAGATTTACCTGTTAGAGCTCTAATTTTTCAATGCATAAGAAAACAAAAACCCTTCATCACATTTTCTCCTTTCCTAATAAGAGAATAATGAAAATTATGGCAAATGGCTTTTGTACGTACACTGCAGGAGCAGGGTATAGAACACTTACCGGGTAAGCCAAGCCAGACCAGCTTCCAAGAATGCTTTCTGAGTTCCAGGACAAGGTACAGAACATCTTTATTATTTGGGCTCAGACTAGTCTCCTTGAGCCCCCACATTAATCCAAGTTGGCTTCTGTCTCATTCTGTGACATCATTGTTGCTAATTACTGCTTTAGCTGCGGGTACTTTTAATTGTAATCATAAAAAAAAAAAAAACAACTTCCATGAAGTTGCTTCTGTTCTCCATCTCAGAAAGAGGTATTTTACTGTTATTTGTGTATGTGTATTTGTCTGTTCAAGTGTGTGCCACGTGTGCGCAGACTGCCAGAAGGGAATCAGAACTCCTTGGAGCTTGAGTTGCATGTGGCTGTGTGACACTGGCTAGGGAGCTGGGACCTGAACTCTTGCTCCTCGAAGAGCAGCAAGTACTAACTGCTGAGCCACCTCTCTAGCCCCATTTTTTAATTTAATGTCAGTGGTCCTCATGCCTGCGCCTTGAAACTAGGCCCAGTTCTATCTGCAGCTGCATACACTAGCTACTGTATCTAGAGATGGTGCCACATGTGCAGACTATGTAGCCACCAACCTCGGCAAAGTGCTGGGGACAGCCACACATATTCAAAGTCAGAAGCATGCGACTCTTTCTCTAAAATAAGTACTTTAGAAGTCTCTTGGCAAGCTGTAGATGTATCTCAGCTGAAGAGTGCCTGAGCAGAAGTGACGGGCCCTGTTTCATCCGAGCACTGTACAGAACAGGTATGCTGTTACAGGCCTGTAACTGAAGAGGTGGAGGCAAAAGGACCAGAAACGTAAGGTCACCATTGCCTACCCAAGGTTTTCAGCTAGCCTGAGATGCACAATGTCTTTTTTGTTTGTTTGTTTGTTTGTTTTTAATATTCATTTATTTTGGTGTTTTGAAAGAGGGATTCTGTGTAGCCTTGCTGTCCTGGATTCCCTCTGTAGAACAGGATGGCCTTGAACTCACAGCAATCCACCTGCCTCTGACTCCTAAGTGCTGGGAATGAAGGCATGTGCCACCTCACCCGCCTACAATGTCTTTTTTATAAAGCCCTTCAGTTAGGATTAAAACAATGCTGGGAATGCTCATTTTAACCATATTATTGGGGAAAGGCCCTAAGAACCAAGACTGGCAACAGCTGTTCCCCAGGCATAAGTACTTTTGAGTGTCCTAGCACCCTAAGGCAAGCAAGGCAGAGCACTTGACGTCAGGGAGCTAGAGGCTTTACCTACCACTGATCAGTTCCTACATTTGGTGCTAGGGACTGAGCCCTGGTCCATGCAATCTGGGTGACAGTGGTTAATGTTCACTCATATTCCTATATTCCTAGCTCAAGGCACTGCCATGTCTTAGTAGCCACAAAGGAAGGCTGTATCTCATGACAGGGTCAGATAAACCACAGTAGTATTTCAAGTAGGGTGTCCACAAAGTTAGCCCCTGTCTTCAGGTCTAGCAAGCCTAAATACTTTCCTTCCTTCCTTCGTTCCTTCTTTCCTTCCCTTCTTCTTCTTCTTCTCCTTCTTTTCAAGACAGGGTTTCTCTGTGTAGCCCTGGCTGTCCTGGACTTGCTTTGTAGACCAGGCTGGCCTCGAACTCACAGAAATCTGCCTGCCTTTGCCTCCCGAATTCTGGGATTAAAGGCATGCAACACCTTGCTCGGCTTGAGTCTAAATACTTAATCAGGAGCCAATAACTCTTATTTGATATAAACTGGCAACAGATATTCTTAACCAGAAAATAGTCATAAGCATAGAACAGACTCCTTTTTTCCTAGAAGATACATCTAGCTGGTGAAACAGGGAAGCAACAAAAGAGAGGTCATCTACCTGGTTAATAAGTGAGAGATAAGGAAGACCAAATCAAAGCCACTGGTCAGAAAATCTGGATAAGTCATCCAGGGTCTACATAAAGCACCTCGCTTGTCTCTGGACCTTTTCAGCAGGTGAGACTCTGACACTGCCCTCCCACAGACCCTGTCTGCAGAGAGAGAGATTGGAATCAGGAAGTAAAAAAGATTTCCTTTCTCCTGACAGCAAACTTCTCTTCCCTACAGCAAGCTGTCACATAACCTAACAGCCTCTGGGACTGCAGGAGACACACAGGACGCCAGCCACACTCCTTTCAGTGGGCCCTGAAGGAGTCTTGCCAAGTCCCAAATCTTAAATAAATTAACCCTAAATGTTCGCACAGAGTACAGCTATCATCACAACATGTTTCTAGAAGCCTGATTCGCGTACATTCATGACACCCCCTTCTCCCCCAGGGAGCAGGAGTTTTGGCTACAGGTAGGGTGGAGTCCATGCACTGGAAATGCCCCTCCCCCCTTCACATACTCACTCTAGCTCATCTCTTATGACACCTCCTTAGGTCTCTGGGCACCCCTACTCTTACCCTAAGAGGCACAGCCATTCCCCTCCCTTTCCTGCCCCATGTAGTAGCAGCACTGTTTGAGCTTTTGATCCACTTCCTGCCTGTCCCATGAGTCGGGGCCTTCAGCAGGCAGATGTCAGTGCCTCTGGCGCCAGGTGTGTCTCCTGGAGACAAATGATGATGGTGTTGGTGAATGAATGAAAAAGAAACTCTTTGTCACAGTATTAAAGAAGGCGTTCTCAGATCAGTGAAGGTGGCTGACGTGCAAGCATGGCGTCCTGAGCTTCATCTCCAGAACGGACATAAAGGTGGAACAAGAGAATCAACTCCACCCAATCACTTGACTGTGCCATGCATGTTTACATGTGTGCATGCACTTGTGTGTGTGAGGGTTTCTCTGTGTAGCCTTGACTGTCCTGGAGCTCACTCTGTAGATTAGACTGACCTCAAACTCAGAGAGACCCGCCTGCTCCTGCCTCCCAAGTGCTGGGGTTAAAGGTGTGCCACCACTGCCTGGCTGAAATGAAATAATTTTATGGTTGGGGCCACCACAACATGAGGGACTGTATTAAGGGGCGCAGTGTTAGGATGCTGAGAACTGCTGCTCTGGGGCTCACAGATCCCAGGAGATGTATGAAACGCACAAAACACTAACACTAGCTGTCTGTTTATTTATTTATTTTTTTATCAGATCCTCTTAAGTTTAACATCGGCGCCATGAAAGGCTTCTTTCTGTGTAAAACCACAGAGAAGCCCGTCTGCATGCTTCAGCGGGGGGCCAGCCAGGCTGCCACTCACTGTTGTCTGTTTTTTACACCAGCTTTAGCTCTGCAGAAATGAAGCGCCTACTCCACCTTCTTCTTCTCTCTCTCATCATGTCTATGTGTGCTGGGAGCAAGGGCCATGCTGAGCATCTGACCAGGGACAACTTGACCATGTCCCTCCTGCCTGCTAACTTCCACAAAGAGAACACAGTCACCAATGACTGGATCCCAGAAGGGGAGGAGGATGAGGACTATCTGGACCTGGAGAAGCTGCTCAGTGAAGACGATGACTACATTTACGTCGTTGACGCAGTTTCCCCGACAGACTCAGAATCAAGTGCTGAGAGCATCCTGCAGCTTTTCCAAGGCAAGAGCCGGATCCAGCGTCTCAATATCCTCAACGCAAAGTTTGCCTTCAACCTTTACCGAGCGCTGAAGGACCAGGCTACCGCCTCTGAGAACATCGTCATAGCACCTGCTGGCATTTCTACTGCCATGGCGATGATTTCCCTAGGTTTGAGGGGACAGACCCATGAGGAAGTCCACTCAGTTCTACACTTTAAAGACTTCGTCAATGCTAGCAGCAAGTATGAGATCACCACCATCCATAACCTCTTTCGGAAGCTGACCCATCGCCTATTCAGGAGGAACTTTGGGTACACTCTCCAGGCCGTCAATGAGCTTTACATTCAGAAGCAGTTCCCCATCCGAGAGGGCTTCAGAGCCGCTATGAGAGAGTTTTACTTTGCTGAGGCCAGGGAGGCTGACTTCTCGGATCCCGCCTTCACAGCAAAGGCAGACAGGCACATCTTGAGGCTCACCAAGGGCCTCATCAGAGAAGCTCTGCAGAATATAGATCCTGCTACTCAAATGATGATTCTCAACTGCATCTACTTCAAAGGTAAGAAGCCATTTTATGATTCTCAGAGGAAACTCACAAGTCAGCCGCCTGGTATACAAAGAGTTAACGCCAAGAGCTGTACTGTAGCTGTAAGTTAGCAGGAGAATGCCACAGGAGGTGGACTCAGGGGCAGGGAGGTGGTAGCTACCGACCTTGCTATTATTTTACACTTGTTGGGCTTCCACGTGTTGGCCGTCATGGTTTTAGAGTTATCAGAATCCTTGTTTTACAGACAAAAACTCACCAAAGCAGAGAGGTAAAGACTATAGGGGTGACGTTTAGGCTGGATCTCAGTAGGTTCTCTTTAGGGATTTATTAACTGGGATAGTAATACAGCCCACCTTATATGCGGCCACTGTAGATTAGGGGTTCTCCCTTCCCTTCCCCTTTGTCACTGAATAAGAACACGGGCAAAGGCTAAGGAAATATGTCTGGAAACTGTTGACAGTAACTGTTAGAAACACACCCTCTTCTCGGGGTCCTTTCTGTGTTTTGAGGCAGGGCCTCCCTATGCAGCCTTGGCTAGTCCAGAGGTGACTATGTAGACCAGGCTGGCCTGCGAGGATCAAAAGCATGAGCCACCACAACCAGCCCCCTCAGGGTGTGTTTTCATCAGTGGGCGGGCAGGAAATACACCACTAACTCTGTTCCCTCATTATCTTTTCCTTTCATTCAGTCAGTTTCTTCATTCTATAATGTAGGTCTCTGTGATGGAAGCCAAGTTGGCAGGACGGGCAGCCGGCATCTTTACCTGCTGAGCCATCTCTCTGGTCTTAAATAATTATTTCTTCAGCAACTCTTACAGGTCAGGCATGAAATCACTTTTAAAAAAAGTATTCTCTCTCTCAACATATATCTACATATATGCACATGTGTACGTGTGTTATCTATCTACACATTAAGACCCAATTCAGAAGTTATTATTTTTTTAAAGGTCTTTATGTAGCCCAGGCTGATCTACAGCTCGAGAGCCTCCTGCTGCAGCCTCCTACAATGCTGGGACTATCCAGGCAAAATCCAGACCTCCTATTGGAATCTGATCAAAATAAACTTCTATCTCTATCAGCCAAAGGGCAGTGACAGAGATGGCTCAGCATCAGAGCCAACTGCAGCAGTGTACAGCGCATTCCTTTGTTATCACTGAGCTCAGGGTACCAGTGAGGGGAAAGTGCTGGGAAGCCACTGCATCTGTTGTTTGTCGCAGTGGCTGTACTGCTCGGAGATGAGGACAGGGGCTTTCTCCTGCTTCTGCCTGTAGAGGTGGCCCAGTTCTGCAGAACAGGCACCAAGGAGCACTAGAGAGGCTGAGTCTTCAAGGACTTGGGAGTGCTGAGGTCTGCAGACTTCCTTCCAGAGCTGGGCACAGCACTAGAGGCTCAATGAAGGTATGGCTAATGGCTAAATCTCTAACAAGCCTGTGAACATACACAGACAGACAACCAACATATAGTATATACTTAATGGTGAAAACATAATTTTCTTTTTGGTTTTTCAAGACAGGGCTTCTCTGTGTCACCCTGGCTTTCCTGGACTGGCTTTGTAGACCAGGATGGCCTTGAATTTGCAGCGATCCACCTGCCTATGCCTCCCGAGTGCTGGGATTAAAGGCGTGCGCCACAACTGCCCAGCTCATGGTTTTTTTTTTCCCCCTTTCATTACTGGTCCTAAGCACTGGTTTTGAAACTGAGAAAGCAAGAGTCTAAGGCCTGGGTTCACCCCTTCTTGTTTGTGTGACACTGGGAGACTTGACGTCTCTCATGGAAAGGGTAAGAGCTACTTTGATAGAGATGTAGAGGGAGCTGAAGTGAGAGTGATGCAGCACTTGGCCCTGTATGTTGTTGCAAACAGTAAGAGCATAATACACTTGAGGGAGTAAATGTAATTAGTGTAATATGGTAGCAAGTCTGTATGATATTGCTAGTACCATTTATTTTCATAAACAATTAGCCTATGCTTGGGAACAGGTTGGTGGGGCACCATCAAAGCCCCCAGTCTTAACAGTTTGCCAGTTGCCACAGCCTCCATGTTAATTAGTCATACTTGAAATTCTGAAGCAAGAAGCTATTCTGTCAGCACTGGAGCAGATGGGAATGTAGAACAAGTGAGATAAGATCACACTATCTCTTGATTAAAGTAACCCATGCTACACTGAGGTGCATAGGGCCTTTCCCCCACTGTGCTGGACCACTGACTCCGTGCTGCGGTGACTGAGAAGGGCGCATCCGTTTGTTCTTTTTTTCTTTTTCTTTTCTTTTTTTTGAGACAGGGTTTTACTATGTAGCTCTGGCTGTCCTAGAACTCATTCTGTAGACCAGGCTAGTCTCAAACTCACAGAAATCCTCCTGACTCTGCCTCCAGAGTGCTGAGATTACAGGCGTGCACCACCAAGCCTGGCTGAGAAGGATGCATCTTAAAGATTAGAGAACTTTCTAAGTATAGCTAGGCGCACGCCTGTAGTCCTAGCACTCCGGGAGGGAGGCAGAGGCAGGAGGATCTCTGGGAACTCAAGGCCAGCCTGGTCTACAAAGTGAGTCCAAAGACAGCCAAGGCTGCACAGAGAAACCCTGTTGCAAAAGAGAGAAAGAGAAAGAGAAAGAGAGAGAGAGAGAGAGAGAGAGAGAGACAGAGACAGAGACAGAGACAGAGACAGAGAGAGACAGAGAGAGAATATTTCCTAAGTACAGTCTTAGTCTCTAACTCCCAAGTCTCAGTTACTAAGCTGTGTCCTAACTAGGCTTCACATCACCGCTGGAAGAGCAGTGATTCCCAATGCGTCTCGAGAGGATGTCTGTAGGCACCATGGCTACAGCAGCTGGAGCTGGTGTCTAGCTGCGAGGGCCTATGGATGCTATTAAGGCCCCAAAGCACAGACAGTCCCTACTATAGCAAACAGAACCCCTGGGCGTGGCTGTCTAGGAGGCAGCAACTGAAGAGCAAGCCTGAGCGGGCCAGGGCTGTCTGCTGTCTGCACTTCCTCCAAAGATCCCTACCTACCAGATGGGAACCTTAAGCAAGTAACTGTACTTCACTGTGTCTCTGTTGCCTTATCTAAAAACTATGGATGAAAATTAAAACCATCTATTTCATATAGCTCCTAGGAGCTGAAAGTGAGATGATAAAAAAGGGGCTTAATCCTGGCACATGGCCTGCCGGCTGCTAGTTACCAACATTATTAATGATGAGTATCTCAGAGCTAAGCTTTATTTCTAAATAACATGGAAAATGGTGAGGGTACCACTGTACCACATGATATCACACGTCCTATCAGCTGTGTGTCCTGCCAAATGTGAGGCCCAAAAAGTAGACTAGAGGTCCAGGTAGATTAGGTGTCTATCAGGGGCAAATAATAATAAAATCTAACCCACAGTACTTTGTGGTGTCTTAAGACTCTGGGATTGGTCCTAGAGAGTCCTCTGGGGCAGATGTTCCAAGAGCTAAAGGGCACCCCACCAACTGCCTGCTCCTTCTGACTTGCAGGAACTTGGGTGAAAAAATTCCCAGTAGAAATGACCCACAACCGCAACTTCCGGCTGAACGAGCGAGAAGTAGTTAAAGTCTCCATGATGCAAACTAAAGGGAATTTTCTTGCGGCAAGTGACCAGGAGCTGGACTGTGACATCCTCCAGCTGGAGTACGTAGGGGGCATCAGCATGCTAGTCGTAATTCCACGCAAGCTGTCGGCAATGAAGACTCTGGAGGCCCAGCTGACGCCCCAGGTTGTGGAGAGGTGGCAGCGAAGCATGACAAACAGGTACCTCGGGTCCTTTCCCTTCGCGTTTTCGGGCTGGGGTGTCTAGGAGGGCTACAGCCACAGCCAGTTCTGCCTCTTCTTCCCCTCCTCCCCACACTTCCTTCTTCCTTTCCTATCTGAGTCAGGGCCTCGCTGCTACACAGGTTGGCCTGGAACTCGTCGTGTAGTGTAGATGGCCTCAAGCCTGCACGGATCCTCCTCCCTCTTGAGCCTTCCAAGTGCCAGGATGGCTTGTGTGAGCCACACTACCAGTTTTGTTTGTTTGATTTTTGAAAAAAAGAGAAGTCAGGAAGCATGAAAAGAACCCAAGAACTGCCACGTAGGCCGTGCTTGCTTGCTTCTGGTCTTATTCAGCGGGAGCACTGATGGGAAAACCATCCCCACAGAGCTGTTTCAGAAGGTAGGGAGGTGGCTTTGGGTCATCTTAGGAATGACCACACTGTGGCTCTGAGCCTCAGTTCAATCAACGCCAAGGCTGAGATCAATCGCATTACCTATCAGGACTCAAGGTGCGAAATAAATAGACCAGGTGGGTTGCTTGGCTCCACCCCTACTCTCAGTGCTTGGATGTAGGAGGCTCCCAACAAAAATCAGCTCTCCCCTTCCCTGACAGGGAACCAGCTGAAGACGCGTTACTCATGATTTTCCTTGATTATTATTTATTACTTATAGTTAACACTGTTGGTGTTAAATATTTGTTGAAGTTATTATTGGCCCATGGCAAGAATAGAGAAAAAGCATATATTTCTGTGTTACTGGCTACTTACCAAGTTAGACTCATAATAAGGGAAATCTGTTGGACAAGAAATTAAAAAAAAAATGCAACAAAACTGGAACTACTGCTGGGTAGAGTAGCACACTCCTGTAATCTCAGCACTGGAGAAGCTGAAGCAGGAAATCATGAGTACCAGGTCAGTCTGGAAGAGTGAGACCTTATCCCAAAAAACAAAAACAGACCAGCGAGGTGGCTTAGCAGGTAAAGGTGCTTGCTGCCAAGACTCACTCCCTGAGTTCAATCCCTGAGACCCACATGGTGGAAGGAAAGAACAGACCTCTGAAAGCATCCTGTACACACATACCACATATCCTGGGCACTATGCATGCATAGCATATATAAATAAGAAATATGTATCATAAAAACCTATTCAAAATAAAACACCCTAAAATACAAAACCTTAAAAGCAGACTTTGAGGAAGGTGAATCCTCAGGTACATCATGTGTTACTGAGCCCTGTGGACTTCTGTCTGAGCACATCCCTGCTGTGCTTCCTTCCTCACCCACCTGCTCTACTGACTTCTCACCCTGAATCCCATGTCACGGTTGACTGAACAGGGGCTTAGAGCCACAAAGCATAGCATAGCAGATGAAGGCCATCCCTAAGATGACCCCGTCCCACCGTCTGACTTATATACTGGCCCCATCTCCTCACCAGTGAACTCCCCAGTGAGGCCCTGCCAACCCTGAGTTCTGTTCCTAGCTCGGCACGTATTACCGAGCCTCCTCATCCCCATGGACTCCCAGCAAGAGGAGCCTGACCAGCTGCTAGGCTGCTCAACAGAGCTTGCCCTCCCGCCTGGCTCTGTGCAGCATCTGTCCTCTTTCCGCGCCTTGGCTCTTCCCTTCAGGCTCTATCCAGATCCAAGGTCTTCGTGTGCTTTCCCCAGGTCAGGTTCTTTACTATGCCTAACACCTATGAATACTAGGTAAACAGCTGTCCTGCTACATGGCTTACAGTGTGAGGAGAACAGGAATTCTGTACACGGCCAATCACACACAGTTTCCCCGGATATTTACAATCTGTGGCTGATGAACTCACTGATATAAGGGCTAACTGTAACCAGACTTACAGCGGACAAGTTTTGTTTTTTATAAAACCCTGAACTGACAGTACCAGTACATAAATTTAAAGTGTGAAAAATGCTACATCACTTCTGTGGTAAATGCAACCCACTGTAGGCCATGCAAATTTAGCAGGAAAATGTAATTATTTTGTCACTTATGTCAATAAAATTGGCTCCTTCTTCTCCAACTAGAACTCGGGAGGTCCTCCTGCCCAAGTTTAAACTTGAGAAGAGTTACAACCTGGTGGACGTCCTCAGGTCCATGGGAGTCACAAAGCTGTTCAGCAAGAATGGCAACTTGACAGGCATCTCCGAGCAGAGGATCACCACTGACCTGGTAATGGCTCCCTCATGTGCTGCTCCCCAGATCCTGAATAAAACTGCTGCTGCCTTGTGACCCAACCTCCGGGTGGGCCTGTGACCCAAACTCTAAGGATACAGGGGGCTGGGTGGCTCCCCAGGCCTCTCAGACTCTGGCCCTGGCTAGGAGTTTAGAGGTGAGCACGTGTGGCATGAGAGACGGCTGTGACTTGTGTCCTGTGTTAGGTCTCTGAAGCTTTTCTCTGATGATGAGTCCCACCCACCCCCACCTCTCTGACAGCCCATACAACCTGACGCCTTTCCTTTCTAACTTTAAACAGTTCAAGCACCAAAGTATCATCACAGTGAACGAAGAGGGCACCCAAGCTGCAGCTGTGACCACAGTGGGGTTCATGCCGCTGTCTACCCAAGTCCGATTCACCGTCGACCGGCCCTTCCTGTTCCTCATATATGAGCACCGAACCAGCTGCCTGCTCTTTATGGGAAGAGTGGCCAACCCTGCCAGGTCTTAACGGCGGTGCTCTCGGCACCTGATGTAGTTTGGGGACACTCTGTAATTCTGTTTTCATTCCAACAAAGAGAACAGAGGTGTCTTGATATGATAACTTATGTGGCTTATGGTAATAATCTGAATTTAAGGCCCACAGAGAAAAAGAGAGTTACCATGGACTAGGAAGCTGACACAGTAAGCAGTGCACAAGTCCACAGGACCTAATGTAACTGTTGTGGCAACTGTTCCTAGGGGTCCTAGCATCATACAGACAGCCTCTGCCCCAACTCCTTTGCCCCTAGAGCAAACTGCCCTGTACCCGACACTGTCTGCAAAGGCAGCCCCATCCGCCTTTACTGTTCAGGCCTGTTCTCAGCCAGGTCCCCATCTGAATGGTATCCAGGTCTTACCCCTCCCAGGGAGGATGCCCAAATAGCACCATTCCTGCCCAGGGGAAAAGCAGCCTCAACATGTCTGAGATGTTGGGACTTAATTCAAGGCCCAATATTCTAAATTCATGTAAATATCCCCTCTCCTGCTGCCTCAGCATAACCTATGTGCGTACATAAGGGTATATATCCTATATAGAGATAAATAAACAACCATATTTACTGTGTATCTGTTATGATTTTATATTCTCTCTCTCTCCCCCCTCACCCCCTTTTTCTCCCCCACCCCCAGAAATGGTTTCACTATATAGCAGTGGCTGGCCTGGAACTTGCTAGGTAGACCAAGCTGGCCTTGAACCTACTGAGTGAGGTAGACAGGCTGGCCCTCACACTTGAGGGTCTTGTAGGGAGTCCCATCATAAGAAGCAATACCAGAAATGGGAACAGCTGAAAGGAGCGCTACTTGCTAGTGCAATGCACACGCCTATCTCTGCCTGCTGGGTGTTGGGATTCCCTCAACACATGTGCCACAATGCCCAGCATAATCCTGCTTCTTTTTTTCCCCAGCTCAAATAACAAAGGGCAAACTGAAAACCACTATACCCTTGAGAAAGACAAAGGCTGACAAGAAGGCACTCAGGTGCTGCACGATGACCAGGACAGCTCAGTAAGGCTCAGTCTTAGGACAGGATGAGGTGTGGCTGAGTCAGGGTCCTGGCCTGCTGGGACTCCTGAGGCAAGGTGCTCTGGCGTCCTCTCTGGCTGAGGTGCGTGCTTTGACTTCACCTTCCAGATGTGCTGCTGCAGCAGGTCAGGTTTGATGAGGCTGGCAACATCCTCATTCTGTAACTTGGGATCACTCACAACAATCCAAAGGGGGATCAGAAGGCATGGATCAGGATGTGCCTTTAGTGGGGAGACTGTCAGCTGTAACTAGAGCAGCAGTCACAAGCGCTGTGTGTGCCTAACTCACTGTAATCCCCATGCCTTAGAGGAGGAAGTTTTATTTCCCCAGCAATGCAAGAGTGGGAAGGATTCTAAACATGCACAAAGTCCAGCTGCAGGACACTTGGGGCTGGGCGTCAGGGCCCGAGGACAACGGCAGCAGCTGAAGCAGTGTGTTTCCTGCTGGTGCAATACAGACACTAGTACATGCGTGCCGCTGCTGGCTTTCGAGGCCCACATCATCATCACCTCCTCTTGCCAACTGAGGACGCAAGGGCAAGACCTAGATCCAATGGCAGGTAGTCAGGCTCCAGGACCTGTGGTCCTGCCAGCAGCTCTGCTTTAGTACCAGTGCTCTACCGGGAAAAGCCAGTGCAGGACGGAGGCAAGTCTCCCCACTCCGTCTCTTCAGCTTCTTGGTGAAGCTCAACATTTTGATGACCACGGCTTTCCCTCCACTTTTTCCCCCTCCAGTTTGTTTTAACACTGTTCTTTTCTTGGATTTTCTCTCTCTCTCTCTTTTTTAATCTTGTGGGTAATTTTTCTTGCTCCTTGTATTTCTAAATGTAGTTCTCAAATCTGTGTCCTACACAGCTGGAAGGACATGGTGGTATGTCCCTGTAATACCAGTTATACCCGAGGCTGAGCTTAGGAGGACTGGTGGGACCTAAAAGTCAGAGCTGGACTATATGGTGAAATCCTGTCTCAAAGCCGACACTTCCCCTACCCAGATCTGTAGCCCTCTGCCATGTGTCCTTCGCCCCGAGAGCTAACGGTCTCACTTTCTTTCTTTTTTATATTTTTGGATTTTAGAGACAGGGTTTATCTGTGTAGCCCTGGCTGTCCTGGACTCACTGGTAGACCAGGCTGGTTTCAAATCCACAGACATCAGCCTGCCTCTGCCTCCTGAGTGCTGGCATTAAAGGTGTGAGCCACAATGCCCCGCTCCGGCTCACTTTCAATCCCCACCTCAGCCACAGCCAGCCTAAGCTGCCCAGGCTCCTGCACAGGCAGCGTGTCCAGTCTCCATGCTTTCTCCTTACTGACATATACTTGGAATCTGCGATCCCCTCTTAAAGAGATTAACCTACCATTTCCAGAGCAGTAGAGGATGAACTCCCAGCACAGGCTATGGGATACTGAGCAGGCTCTGTATCTCACTATCTTCACGCGTGCGTGGAGATAAAGCGGGGCTGTTGGGATAAGATAATGCCTGGACAAGGTCTAGATTAGGAGCTTATTCAGCAAGAGACAGGGAGGCACAGTCCCTCTCCCCTTCCTGAGAGGGGAAGTAGTTATTATTTTAATCTAAGACACTATCTTTCCGAGAAGCTCCTAACTTAGAGGCCTTGGATAGTGAACACATTGTGTTTCTATGGGAAGGAAGTATAAAGCTTACAAAAGCGTCTACAACCTAGAAAAGGTTATAACCTGTCTAAGGCCACAACAACTAGCAGAGTCAAAAATGAACCTGTTCCCAGTGGGACACAGAGTCCTGGGAAGTGGCACATGTCAACAAGCTGCTATATTCTAACAGCTGAGTGGATGAGGTCTTTAAGAGTCAGACCACCTTCAGTGTGCTTAAGTATGGGCTGGTTAGCAAGAAAAGCAGTGAAGAACTAGGTCTGCCACGTCGGAAGGTAAGGATCGCCTGTTTATCAGGAAGGCGTCTCAGAGGCCACACAGCTCTGCGTCCAGCAACTCCTCCATCTCAAGCTTCCAAGACGCATCAGGAGCAAGAACCAAGCTTTTTGCCCCAAATCTGCCTACCCTTTTGAATAATTAAAAGTCTAAAACTGAGTGTACCTTTCCCTTTGAAAAACAAAACAAACACCTACAAAAAAGTACAAAATATTAAACATTAAAAACAAATCAAAACAACCCCCCCACACCTTTGGAAATCAGTTTGTCCCAGAAGGTACAAGAGGTCACTAAAAAGCAAACACAAAAAACCCATGATCCTTTGGCTCTCTGTTGAGCAATTAGGTCAAATATTTGTTTTCTCCCCCATAATATAACCATTAACTTTTGTTAAAAATACAGCACTCCTGAGAAATGCCGCACCCACCATGAGAGTGTAGAACTACCCTTTTGCTGCTAAGTGTGTGCCTAGCTGCCTAGCTGTGCCCATGTGTCTCTCAACACTGTGCTCCAATCTACATTAAAATCTTTTTCTTAACTACAATTAAAAAATAACACTACTCACACTACCCACACAGAACACAGAGGCTTCAGCACTCGGGGGTGCTGTTCTGAGGTGTCGTCCATCACAGTAGTGCCTGCACTGACCCTGCACAGACAGGTTCAGAGACCCACAATCCCACAAACAGCCTCAAGCTCAACCTTGGCCTTGACCACCCAAAGCCTGGGTGCTCCCAAGCAACTTCTCTCATCAGTTCTACCCTCAAAGTGCAAACCATCCCTGGACAATTTCTTGAGTGAACTTATTATGCTATCAATGAGCATTAATAGAAATACTGAAAGTTAATTAATAGACAGGCAGAGAGGCCATTGGGAGAAGGGGGCCAATCGGAACAGGGTGTGACACTTACATATGAAGGTGCCATGATCAAAATCACTACTTTGTATGCTAATCTAAAAAATTAATTTTACAAGGAACCTGAACCAGCCATCTCCTGGAACCAGGCAAGACTTCCAATGGAGGGGTTGGGATCCCAACCCAGCCACAAAACTTTAACCTACAATTTGTCCTGACTACAAGATGTATAGAGGTAAAGATGGAGCAGAAATTGAGGGAATGGCCAACCAATGAGGGGCCCAGTTTGAGACCCATCCCTGATACTACTAACAATACTCTGTTAAGCTTGTAGACAGGAGCTTAGCGTAACTGTCATCAGAGAGACTTCATCCAGGAACTGATGGAAACAAACGCAGAGACCCACAGCCAAGTGTTAGCTGAGCTTGGGGAGTCCTATGGAAGGGAGGAAGGACTGTAGGAGCCAGAGGGGTCAAGGACACCACAAGAAAACCCACAGACTCAACCAACCTGGGCCCACAGAGGCTCACAGAGACTAAATTGTCAACCAGAGAGCACATGTGGGACCGACGAGGCCCTCTGCACACGTGTCACAGTCGTGTGGCTGGGTCGTCATGAGGGACTGCTAAAGTGAGAATCAGGGCCCTGTCTGTTGCCCGCCTTTGGGACTCCTTCCCCTAACTGGGCTGTTTCATCTAGTCCCAATGGGAGCTGAGCCTAGTCCTGCTGTAACTTGATCTGCCATGGCTGGTTGATACCCAGGGGAGGCCTGTCCTCTTCTGAAGGGAAAGGGATTGGGGGTGGATGGGAGAGATTAGGGAGAGGAAACTGTGGTCAGGATGTAAAGCAGATTAATTAAAAAATAATTTTACTATTTTATATTTTATTTTGAGACAGACTCTCACTGCCTAGCCCTGCATGGACTAAAACTCTCTATGCTAACTAGACTGGCTTTGAAATCTGCCTGTCTCTTCTTCTTAAGTGCTGGGATAAAAGGTGTATACTACCACACCCTAAAAAGTTAATTTTAGAAACTGAATGGTGGGCCAAAGAGATGGGTTGGCAGTTAAGAGAGACAGAGAGAGACACACGGATATCTACCTACCTACCTACCTGTCTGTCTGTCTGTCTGTCTGTCTAGCTATCTATGCTGTTCTAGACTACGCCAGGCTATACAATTTGTCAGTCTGTCCGTCTCCCCCGCCCCCCTCTGGAGTCAGGACAGAATGAGAGGAATATAAATATGGGAAGATAGGGCCCTCAGGACTCTGCTGGGGATGAATGAGGATTGGGGGACAAACCTTCACAGAAGTTATTCGAAGAAACTAAGTGTAGTGACTCCGGAGACAGGGGCAGGTGGTTCAGGAGTTTTCTGCTCAGGAAGCAGGCCCTGCACCCAGTGTGCCCCCAGTCTTCCACTATCTGCAGGAAAAAGCCAAGGAAGGAGGCAGGGCAGACACCACCAAAGACACGAATCCAGGAGAATAGCGCCACACCACCAAGAAGGGACATGGAGAGAGTCTGCTGAGGACCAGCTGTGAGTCAGGGCAGCACACAGAGAGAGCGTTCCCTCTGGGTTGTCACCACAAGTCATTGTTGGTGACTGGAACAACTATATGGATAGAGTCATTGGGGTTCCACTATCAGTCTTTGTTGTTTGTTTGTTTGTTTGTTTGTTTTTGAGACAGGATTTCACTATGTAGCTCTGGTTGTCCTAGAACTCACTATGTAGACCGGGCTGGCCTTGAACTCACAGCGCTCCACCTGCCTGTGCCTCCTGAGTGCTGGGATTAAAGGCGTGCGCCACCACGCCCTGCTGAATTACTGGATTTTAGAAAAGTGTTTTTATACAATGTGCTCAAGCGTGAGTTGCTGGAAGGTCCACCATGTGAGGCGTGAGTACTCACCACAGCTATCACCGGGATGAGCACGCCCAAGTTCCCTGCGCTGCTGGAAGCCTGGAAACAAAACAGCACAGTCACTGGCAAAAGCACTTCTTTTCCTAACAAACAAAACCCGACAGTACTGCGCAGACTAGGATGCCCTCGTCTAAGACAATGATGAGACAAGTTCACAGGGCAATGAAGACCGTCTGTGGCTCTAGGCCGTCCACGTGCTAGCACTTCAGCTGGAGACCCTCGTCCCACGCAGCGCGGGTCACTTCCCGTGCGTGTGGTGCTGACCACTGACCCTAGGCTGGGCATCTGCTACCTAAGCACTGGGCCGCTGACTACATGCTCGGCCCTGGGGTAATTTTATTGGGGAGTGGACAGAAACAACATAAATGTCAGATACAAAGCATTAATTTATGATTGTATAAACAGTGGCAATTCTACATAATTATGACATTAGTCACCTGACAGAATGTTAAATGAAAACAAGTCAGGACTTACGAGCATCCACCCTTTGAGTCAATGGTAGGTAGGTGACACACACAGAAAAAAAATTTGTCAAAGTGTCATCAAGGATTTCACCTAAGTAGAGGGGTTGCGGCCTCTTACTTTCTAAGTTTCTGTAAGTTAGGAAGCCCTGGAGATGTTAATAATTAATTGTTAAGTTCTTTAGATAGGCCCCAAAGTAGGGCTAAACTGCAACAAACACTGTGGGGAGCTCTTGACTCGAGCACAGCTGTGTCAAGGAACCCTCATGCATCTTAGTTTAACTTATTTTTTCTTTTTAAACAGGGTCTCACTGTGTAGTCCTGGCAGGCCTAGAACTTGCTATGTAGACCAGGCTAGTCTTGAGGGCTGGTATTAAATGTGTGTGCTGTCACATGTGCAGTTATGGGTGCTTAGGAGTCAGCATCTTCCTCTATACTCCTGCAGGCTCCCTCTCCAGAAGGTCCTGGCTCAGTAAACACTTGGCTGTTTACCGCTCGGCTGGTGTATAGTAACTGCTCTACAGACAGCAGGAATTTGTACTTAGGAGGAAAGGGAACGCTGGTGTTGTTCTTCTAGCCTGTGATAGGAGTGGCCCACTTCCTGTGGAAGCGAAGGCATCACTTCCTCGAGTGTTTAGCACCCCCTTCACCACCAGCACCCTTCTCCCATCACCCTGACACGTAAGCCTCTGCTGAGAACTGAGAAAGCCACCATCCTGGGAGTCCTCATAAGCTGTCAGCAGAAAACTGCTGGGAGAGTCCAGAGGCACAAGGCTGAATGACAGGTGCCCTGCTCTATATTCCCACAAAGCCTCTCAAGGGGGGATGCTCTCTTATTTACTTAACCCCTCACCTGGAACAACAGCAGACACTGCAGCCTGTGGGCCAGATCCTAACCACTACCTGTCTCTCGCACACTGGCCACAGCTGCTGTCAGCTACCACAGCAGAACTAAGTTGTGACAGAAACTGCCTTGAGCCTGCAAAGCCTACAGTATCGACAGCCTGGTTCTTTATAGGAAGTGGCTGATGCTGACTTGGAACAGTACCTGGCACCCAGTGGGTGAATAGTAAGTGGGAAAGGGGCAGAGGGGAAGCCAGTGTAAGAGCAGGAAGATGGCAATGTGGGAGCTGGCTGGGTGTTAATGGGGAGATGATGTGGCGAGGGGTCTCCCTGTCTTAAGGTAAACACTCCCAGATGACAAAGGCAGCGTTCTGTCTGTCTCAGCGACCTGCCTTTCTAGGACAGTCTGGTCACATAAGGTCCTCCTCAGCCTAGGCTCAGGCCCGGGACATCCTCAATGCCTGCTTCCTGATGAGCGACACAGGGAGCGCTGTCCAGGAAGGAACCCATGCTAGTTGCTGCTGTTGTCACCTGGGCTCGTACAAGAGAGATGTAATCTGGAGAGGGACGTCGTCTTCCCTAACCCATCAGCATTCTTGGTGAAAAGCTTCTCTCCTCTCTCTTGCTCTCTCCAGACACACTTAAACCATCCAACAGGTGGTGGGGTACACCTCAGTGGTGGATACACACTTAGCATATGTGAAATCTTAGGCTGGAGCCCAAGAACCAAAAATAGAATAAAATTTAAGACTAAATAATTTAACAAAGAAAGCACCATATTTCCACCAAGATAGCACCTCAGGACTCAGCAACCTCTTTCCTCCTTCCTACCTTCAGGGCAGGCCCCTTCTCGCTCGCCCTCTCACTGGCTCTCTTCCCCTCCAGCCCCAGCTGCACAAACAGCTCCAGCAGGTTCATCAACAGCTCATCCACAAGGTGCTCTTCCTGAATGTTGGCTGCGATGTTGGCCAGCGCATTGATCACTGCTAGGGAGCAGTGCCTAAAGAAAAGAAACAAGGTCAGAGCCGCTGGGATGCGCTGTAGGGGAACACTGGCTCCACGCGGACCTGCCACCCTATGCACAAGGCTATGACACACACACAGGCACCGGAAGTGAGTGGTTGAATAAATCTGGATACCAGGGACCTTGACTTCTCTGAGTGTTAACCACCTAACTGAATATCTGAACACAGACTTACTCAGTTCCAGATTTACTGTTTGAGCTGTTTTTATCCCGCAACTCACAGGGAACCCAAGGGAACCACACCTGGCTGGCTTATTGGGGTTTTCTTTTTGCACACCTTTTTTTGGTTTTTCAAGACAGGGTTACTCTGTATAGCCATGGCTGTCCTTGAGGCTGGACTTGAACTCACAGTGATCCACCTACCTCTCCCTCCCAAGTGCTGGGATTAAAGGCATGTACCACCACCGCCCAGTGACTTGTTTTTGTTTTGTCATGTTTTAAAAAGGGAGATTTATTTATTCATTCATTTATTCATTTATTTACTCATTCATTCATTTATTTATTATGTATATATACAGTGCTCTGCCTGCACATGTGCCTATATGCCAGAAGAGGGCACCAGATCTCATTATAGATGGTTGTGGGCCATCATGTGGTTGCTGGGAATTGAACTCAGGACTTTTAGAAAAGTAGGCAGTGCTCTTAACCTCTGAGCTATCTCTCCTGCCTGGCTTGTTGTTTTTTATTTTTTATTTTTTTGGTTTTTTCAGACAGGGTTTCCCCCATGTTAGCCTTGGCTGATCTGGATTTCCTTTATAGACCAGGCTGGTCTCAAACTCACAGTGATCCACCTGCCTCTGCCTCCTGAGTGCTGGGATTAAAGGCGTGCGCCACCACGCCCAGCTTGTTTTTTTAAAAGACAGCTTTTCACTATGTCACACAGGGTAGTTTGGAATTTGCTATGTGGCTCAGGCTGGCCTCTAACCCTCAATTCTCTTGCCTCAACTTCCTAAATGGTGGTATAACAGTGTGCATCGCTTCTCCAAGTCTTGAAAAGACTTTCTAATTTTGAGAATGCTGATAAGGAGATTTATCCATGGACAGTGTAGACGAATGTTTTTGCTCCAACATTTACTACCCATCAGTGGGTAAATCTATGTATGTGGAACCTCAGATTTAAAAGGCCAACTGTGCAACAATGCCAGCTCACACTGCTCAATAAATCTCACATATACATTTTCCCACCAAAGTACTAACCAGGGCCAGCCTTGCTTAGCTTAACCAAGACCAACAGAGACAGGGCACATTCATGGAGGTCTGGCTGTCACTTGTATCCACTCCCACACCTAGAGATGTGCTCTCAGGCAGAGGTAAGATGAGCATTTCCTGAGGCGAGGCAGCTGCACTGCTTCCCTCTAACCTGACAAGGTCCTTAGAGGAAACCTGTACTTACTAATCAGAAACAGGAATGCACAGCCAAGAACAGAATGCCAACACAGGGGCTCGTTCTCTCCCCTAACCTCACGCCCTCCCTCTGTCCCTTCCACTCATCTGACAAGCTCCTGTGAGGCCCGCACAGTGGACAGGCACGGCTTTTCCTCATGGCATTCCAGGTAACAGCAAGAAGTGTCTGAGTCTGGCCAGGCTTTATACAAATGTAGAATGCTCAAAGATTTAAAAGGTCTTTCCCCTGGGCTCCCAAAATTCTAACTGCCCCCCTCCCCTGCCCATGCTTTGTTTTGTTTTAAGTGCTAAGAAGCAAACCGAGGGCCCTGTACTTGCTGGCCACTAGCTTTGCACGAAAGCCCCAGTCCACAAACCCTACTCTTGAGAAGCTAACGGAGGGAAAGCGCACTCATGGTCTTACATGGCTGCCCCACTGGGCACTCAGGCAACGCTAGCTGACATCCTGACTGGGGCTGGGTGGGTCCTGACACAGCTGGACAGTGTGGTGCTACACAGGGCAGCACTTCAGGTGCAGCTGGCGTGCTGCTTGTGCATGAGAAGCAGCCGCCTAGCTGTGCACTGTGGGCCTGTGACAGGGATGGGGGTAGAGCAGAGGCCATGAGTTACTCCAGCAACAGACTGCTGCCATGTGTGGGTTTCACACATTGCCCTACATGTGCACTGATTTATAAGGTAGAATACTTCTGTAAGAAGACTAACACAGACAAACCCTTAAGCTTCCCTCAAACAGAGTTAAAAGCTGTCAAGATCTGAAGCAACGAGGTACAGCAGCATTACCTGTAGCCATGGTCTTTGTAGTCTTTGGTGGCCGAATACACAACTGAACTGGCCTTCACACTGATTTGCTGGAACAGATTCCACACTTCCTGGTAAATGTATTGCTGGAAGAGAGCAAGAGACACTGTTACCATGCTGTGATTCCCCCGGCCACACTACACATGCAGAAGGCCCCTCTGTCATCACCCAGGGACATAACCAAAGAGACCACGCTGGGCACACTTTCGTGTTCTTAAGTGCCATGGCATATATACGGTGGTCAGAGGGAAAACTGCTGGAGTTGGTTTTCTCCTTCCATCACTCAGGTTCCAGGGATTGAACAAAAATCATCAGGCTTGTCTGCAAGTCTCTTTACCCTCTATGCCATCTTTATCTTATTAACCAATTGATTTATATTCAGGATTTTATTATGAACCCTGGCTGGCCTAGAACTCACTATTTAGAACATGCTGGCTTTGAACTCACAGATATCTGGTTCCTAAGTGCTGGATTAAAGGTGTGCACACCACACCTAGCCTATTTATTTTATTCTTTAAGATTCTTTTTTTCCAAATATTTATTTATTTATTATGTATACAAATCTCGTTATAGATGGTTGTTAGTCAACATGTGGTTGCTGAGAATTGAACTCATGACCTTTAGAAGAGCAGTCAGTGCTCTTAACCTCTGAGCCATCTCTCCAGCCCTATTTTAAGATTCTTTTGTTTGTTTTTTGAGTCAGTGTTTTTCTGTATAGCCCTGGCTGTTCAGGACTCGCTTTGTAGACCAGGCTGGCCTGGAACTCACAGAGATCCTCCTTCCTCTGCCTCCCAAGTGCTGGGATTAAAATGTGCACCACCATGCCTGGCCTTAAGATTCTATTTTTAAATTATGTGTATATGTGTGTTTGCATGGAAGTAAATGCATCTGAGTGCAGGTACCCTCAGAGGCCAGAAGAGAGCATCAGACCTGCTGGAGCTGAAGTCATAGGAGGCCCTAATCCACTTGATATGGGAGCTGAGAACTGAACTTGGGCCTTCCACAAAGGGTACATGCCTCTAACCACTGAGCAACCTTTCCAGCGCGCTGGGTTATTGTTGCTGCTGTTGTTTTTGAGATAGGGTTTTATATATAGAAAGAGTAGGTCTGACCTCCTAACCCTTTGGCCTCTACATCCTGAGTACTGGGACTACAGGCATGTGTCATGTGCTTGGCTAAGGATCCCACACCACATGTAAAAGAGAAGCAGTTTTACTTAGATCCTATTTTATGCTAGCTAACTGAAAAGAGATTAGCTTAAACCTCTTTTCCAAGACCCACGACACCACTGATTACATTATTTCCCCATACAGTGCTGAAGCCACTGTGAGACGTAAGGTCAGCTTCAAGGTACATTAACAGTGCAATTTTACAGCCCTTAGGAGTCAACGGCTTCCAGCTCCGGCCTTACTCAGGGCTCTTACATTTCCAGTGATGACCAGGCAGCCCAGCTGGTCGATGATGAGCACGTCCAGGGGTGAGGGAGGCTGGCAGAATTTCTGCTGCAGGATCTGAAGAATCGGCTCCATGACCTTCGGGGTGTCTCTTAGAGCCACTGCAATGTGCCCCAAGGCGCGGATAGTGTGGTCAGGAATCAAGTGAGCATCCCTATAGGAGGAAAGAAAAGCGGTGTTTAAGAAGCCCTGAGAGTTGGCCGTGGTGGTGCAGGCCTTTAATCCCAGCACTCGGGGACAGGCAGGCGGACCTTTGGATTCTGAGGCCAGCCTGGTCTACAGAGTGAGTTCCAGGACAGCCTAGGCTACTCAGAGAAACCCCCGCCTCAAGACAAACAAAAAGCAAACAAACAAAAACCCCAAGATGTAAAAAGAAAAGCTCTGAGGTATGCAGTGGTGAAACAAAATCAAGAGACTAGAGCCTAGCCCTGGACTTCTCCACGGCCTTGAAGCAGCAGTCTCCCACCACATTCAGGGACAGAGACACCGCAGACTGCGGGCCAGAATGTACACCTGGGGTAGGACTGGCCTTGAGCCTTCAGCAGCCCCAATGCATGGCTACACTATGAGCAGGGAAGAGGCACAAACACACACAGTGGCGAGCAAAGCACAAATGTCTACTTCCCAATGACAGACACATACTTGTCACTCTCCTGGGAGATGTAGAGCCGGTTGGAGAGACTAGCCAGGAAGGCCTCCACGATCACCGGGTCCACGGTCAGGCCGGCCTTCAGGCACCTGTGCAGCAGAGGAGCCACACGAGATTAGGTATTAAGACAGTGAGATGCCGCTGGGCGTGGTGTCGCACGCCTATAATCTTACCACTCGGGAGGCAGAGGCAGGTGGATCTCTGTGAGTTCAAGGACAGCCTGGTCTACAAAGCAAGTCCAGGACAGCCAAGGCTACACAGAGAAACCCTGTCTTGAAAAAACAAAATAAAAATACCCTAAAACAACAACAACAACAAAACCCTACCAAGCAACCAAGCAAAGACAGTGAGAAGCATTTATTTGTCCTCTGCTTGCTTTGTTTCTTTTAAACAGCAGCCCTGAAATTTCTACTCCACAAATCTGAATGAAACCATTCTGCCTGTCTGGAAAGAATAACTTCCTCCAGAATAATGTATCCATGCTAGTTCCAATTTTACACTTCCTTAACATAGCAGCTGAATCAAAAGACAGACGGTTCCCAGATATCTGAGGGCGGGAACAAGGTACCAAACCCCGCCCCCTGCAGATGAACTCCAGGGCTTTACAAAGGCAAAGCTCAGGATCTGCACTAAACTGCATCCTACTCCTGACCAAAGGCTCTTATTAAGGAGAAATGCTTATGCTATAGAGGAAATGGGAAGCAAACCTCCTTTCTCAGGTGTGTCTTGCTCACCACATCTGCTTGGCTCTTAGGGCATACTGAGCTTGTCACTTTGGCTTTTGAGAATGAGGAGCCACAACTCAAAGGGGGATACACTTTCATACAATTCAGAGAGCATTTGACTCTCAAAATGGGAGAGCAACAGCAAAAGCCTCTGACTATATCGAACATTGTACAGAAAAGATATAATTACAGGCTACTTTGGAAGATGGGCTATGGATCAGTCCTCTTTTTTTTTTTTAACATATTACAAATTTTCTCTAATAAACATTTTTACTTTTCTGACCAAGAAAAGAAAGGCAGCTTTATTTTAAAAAACAAAACACAAATATATATATATGTAGTAAGTAGACGCATACTTTAAATAAAAGGGGTAAGCTCACTCCTTCTACAGCAAGCCTGTGCCCCATCCCCAGAGACTGTCCTCACCCACGGTCCACTTGGCTCACCCCTTCATCCCCAGAAACTGTCCTCACCTGCAGATGTTGTCAATGGCGATGTCCCTGAGCTGCTCATACATGGACGGCTGGTTCTTCTTGCCGGGCAAGACATTCAGAGTTGACTCGGAATGTTCATTGGTGACACTGATTTTTATATCATTGCCAGCGACTAAAAGTGAAAATTCAAACTTGTGTCTATTCAGCTTTCACTTTCACCCCTTCCTTGCCTAAAACTGAGATAACTTAACCAAGTTATAATGACTGATTCAAAAAGCAGTTCCTTAACCATCACAATTATCAATCAGGAGTGTTTTTTGTTTTTCTGTTTGTGTGTCTTTACTATAAGGACCAGACAAGTCTTCTGATAGCTGAGATTGGGCTTCTTCATCTGAAGGGAAAAGGTATCAGTGTAACTACGCATGGCGCTCACTACATTAGGAAGCTACTTACTCTAACTATAAGAGAAGATGTGCTCTAGCCTGTGTCCTCTTAAGGGGCAGTGAAGACCAAATGAGGCAGTGTACATGACATTCCTAGCTCAGGTCAGGCACGGAGAGCTTCCGGTCACTTCCTCAAGAGAAAATGCCAAAAGCCAAACAACCAAACCAATCAACAACCAACCAAACAACAACAACACACAAAAAAACCCCAAGCAACAAAACAAAAGCCACCATCACAGGGGGCCTTCAGTGGGAGGCAGAGAAAAGCCTGACACCTAGGGAATGGTGGCCGCGGAGAGAAAGGCAGAAGGGAAGATGTAGAGGAGGAGGATTGGGCCCAAACAAGTACAGCCATAGAACGCAAATAGTAACAGTCCTGCTCTCAAGGACCCAGGAGCCCTGGTGCTGAGGGGAGCGCTGTTACCTGTGTGGTACTGACTGTGGTACTTGTAGAGCTTCACCAGCACTGGGGAAGGAATCACCAGAAAGTCTCTCAAAGATGGTGTCACCGAGTGCACCACCACCGGGAACCTTTCACAGAGGCGGCCCAGACCCTGCAATGCAACATCAAAAGTCACCACACTGTCTGTTAGAAAGGACCACCTACCTACTAGGCTCTGGGATGCTTAGCACTTCTGATGTTCAAGTCTCACCAAAACTTCCAAAGTCACTGGACTGACTCTTCGCCAATCAAGCAAATATACATTGCTAAGACTGTTGGTGTCTTTTAAATAAAGACATTAAGTACCAAGTGCGCTTAACAGCAGTGGCAGGTGTGTAGTCGATAGGGTCTGTACCAAGGGGGGAGCCGTAGCCAAGCAGAACCAGTCACTGTAACAAGGGCATCTTTCTGTGAGGTCCTGTGGTACAGGTGGAATACTCAGCTGCTGGCCTGGATCAGATGCAAGGCTGTCCCACACCAAGGAGGACCCCAGGTCCTCTTTAAGACAAGCAGCTCTTAGATATCACGTGCAGAACTGCATTATGTGGAGCAGCCTGTGCTGTGCTCAGGTCACAGCAGGCTCTAGTCAGACTTTTTAGAGGACAACTTTGCTGTCTCTTGTCGATCGCAGAGCACCGGTGGTGTCAGGACTGGAGACTAACCTGCAGGCAGCGGATGTCTTGGACTGCAGCTTTTCAGACAGCTTGATGCAAAGGTTTTCTGCACCTTAATTTAGGGCCAGAAGCAGACACAAATGGTCACCAAAGCCCAGCGTTCAGAAACTATGCTCTCACTGACGAGTCACAGGGCTTAGCCGAGTCCCACAGAAGCTCAGGCTGCAGGTACTAAGCCTCAGAGGCAGCACCGGGAGTTTTGCGGCAGGCGCCCACACAGTGTGTGTCTACTGTGGCTCCCTTCTTGTCTCAGTGTTCTACTCTGCAGGAATGTTGCCCAGACTCCCCCCTGCACTGATCAGCCTCGTACCCCTCAGCTATGAACTCCCACCTCGCTAGAGCAAAGTCTAACCCACTGTCAAAAGCCAGCAGAGAGAAGGCACAGGCCTGGTGGCCCTGGGTTTGCTCTTCCTCGAAGGTGCACTGCCTCACACTGCAGCATGGGACAGCAAATGCCTGGGCCCCGCATTCTAAGCTGCTTTGGGAAGCACAGGAAGGTCCTTGGGTAGGCCTAGCACTCACAGGCCGTAGGGAGGCAGCCTAGCGCGCACCTTGCTCATCCTTCACAGCCCACACCATGAGGTCCACGCAGGCGGCGTTTGCTTGGCAGCGCAATTTGAGTGGGCTCATCTCGCTGTGGATCCTGTCCGCGTCGTGTAGAATCTTTTGGAGCTCCCCTTGGCTCATGTTAAACTGCTCCAACACAAAATCATGGATCTCTTTCACAAAGGAGGTGGGGAGGTCTGTGGGAAAGAAAGTTTGGGGCGGGGTTGGGGGCTAGTCACGGATGGAAACAGCCATACTGCAACACAGGCAGCAGGCACCATGGTGAAGGCTGCCGCTCCCTCTCAACAGAAACAAAGGTGACCTCTGACGCTGGCTCCAGAGCTCTAAGAATGCCTGCAGAGCCAAGCATGAACGAGCTATGCTGTACTTCTCCACAAGACACAATTTGTTGCTCAGAAGAAAAGAGGAAGTCAGACCCAGGCTGTTAGTGTGGTTTGCTTTGGGTGGTGCTGGGGAATCAATCCACGTGCTCCTACAACCACTGAGTTCATCCTAAACCTGCACTACTCTCTTCTAAGCTCAAAAACTAAAAGCCAAATATATGAAATACCTAAGAGGTATCGTCAGCAGGATCATTCAGCTGACAACAGGAAACACTTAATGATATATTTTTCTATACGTGGACAGTTGTAAGACCACAGCAAAAACTGACTGGTTGGTTGTAGAGAGAATTTCATGGGTCTCTGGAGTAACAAAGATTAAAGGTTTTCCAAATTCTCATGGTTAGGCTTGAAAATCATAGACCGCCTGTGACAGGCATAGGTCAGCCTAGTAACAAACAGGCAGGGTAAGGTTGAGTCTGAGACTTATTCACCAAGACAGGTCGTGAATGATGGAGTTCATGTGCCAATGACAGGAAAGACAAGTATTCAGCTCATTCCACCTAAGACAGGCTCTTCATTTTATGTTAGAAGGGACAGACGTGGGGGGGCCTTATTTCCACACTGTGGCTCAGTGGAGCAAAGAGCCACTCGCCCCTGCTGGGAGAGCCCTTTGTGTTGCTTATGCTGCTGGGAGCTCTGTTACACCTCTATGTTTGGATTGCCTCCCACTGAGAGAGACAAAGGCGTTTCTCCAGGCTCTGCTCTCTTCCCAGCCCGCCAGAGGACTTGTAATAAGATCCTGAAACAAGACACTTATCTGTGTTCTGTATAAAAGCCTGTACTCCCTCAGATTAAAGGAGGCTTCCATCGGATTTTCGTCCTGGCCTCATCTCTGCGTGTCTCTGTCCTATCTCTCCCCATTCACACCCCCTCTTTCAGGTGTACCCTGCTTTGATATGTTCTGCAGGACAAGACAGAACATTTAATGTTACGAAAAAAACAACATAGGAAAACACATGAGAAATTGGGAGGAAATGCTAATTCTTGAGTGTGCATGTAAAATTATTAGGATGTACTGTCTCTGAGTTAAAAGGCACAAAGCAAAACTCCATGCCCTCCCCCCCCCACTCCGAAAATGAGTAAATTTGATAATGCAAAACTATGCCCAGGGCAATGATAAAAGGTGTGTAGAAAGACATGAGGAAATAAACCCATCTCTTCAGCCATCATTGGCAGCATTAGCATCGGGGACAGATTTTTTAAAATGTCCTTATTTGCTCTAAAGTTCAGTCACGTGCTTGTGTTTCTCACGTGTGGCCTTTTATTTTCTGAGAAGGGCTCCTGCCGTGTTACCTAGGCTGGTCTCAAACTCCTGGCTCTGCCCATCCCTCCAGGCATCGAGGCCGCCAGCCACAAGCCACGTGTAATTTTAAGTTGGTGCCAACAGAAAGCAAGTACCAGCCTATAATGGTGCCCAGGGAAGCCATCCTCCTGTGCTCACAGCGTACCTGCCAACCCTTACCTTTCATGTAGTACAGAGTATCTCGAAGCATCTTGAACATGGTCAGGTAGAGGGGATCGCTGAAGGTTGTGTAGTACAGATCAGCACTGGGAGTGGCCTGCGGAGGAAACAGGCACATGGCCACAGCCCAGAAACACCTGAACTGCCTTTGGTCCTGCACAGAGGCCAAGCAAGTAGCTCTGTTGTATTAGTGTCTTTGCAATCTAAACTGAGCGCACACTTACAATGACTCATAACACATATATATTTAATTACTCTCCTCATCCTCTTCAGGAAAAGGCTCAAATAAACAGGAGGTCCATGCATGGCCCTGACGTCCACAGGCAGGAGCTATATAGACCCATAACAACAACAACAACAACAACAACAACCCACGAACAGTTCACTGTCTTTGGCCTGACGCGGGCAATGAAGGAGGTGAAAGACATACAAGGGCCAGAGGGAACCTGTAGCCCAGGGCACTTCCAGATTTTATAAACAAAATTAATTTTGAATTCTTCTTTACCAATCTAATGTCAAATGTAGTACTGGTTAAAAGCAAAGCAAAACAAACAAGAAAAAAATGACAAGGTCTAATGAGTTAAGAGGCAGATGAATCTTTGAGTTCAAGGCCAGCCTGGTCTACAGAGCGAGTTCCAGGATAGCCAGGGCTTTGGAAAGAAACCCCATCTTGAAAAGTGAAAAATACTGTTAACAAATAAAACTATCAAAATCACATTCACAGGGAGAAAGGGCCCTAGGATGCCACATTACCAGTTTTCCCCTATTAATATAAGCCCTATGGGGCTCAGGAGACATCTCTGGTTAAGAGCATTTATTTGTTTGAGACAGGGTTTCTCTGTGTAACAACCCTCACTGTTCTTGACTCCCTTTGTAGATCAGGCTGGCCTTGAACTCAGCGATCCACCTGCCTCTGCCTCCCAAGTGCTGTGATTATAGGCATGCGCCACCACACCCAGCTCCACTCTGAATTTTAACAATGTAAGTCATACTGCCTTAAAATAAAAAAAAATAAAAGAGGGGAGGTGGGAACTGTGTCCTTCGTCAGGGCCAGTTAAGAGGAAACTGCACACAGCACCAACACTAATGTCACAGTTTGCTGATGACACGTGCAGAGCAGAGGGGACAGTTTAAAGTACACTGAAGACCCCTGCAAGTAATCTTTCTACCTCCTACTTCAGCCTCATGGGTCACCAGTCTGTTATGTCACAATCAGAAGAGAGAAAACACACCAATTTAAGGACTGGGTCTAGAGCGTAAGTATGAGCACACGCACACACAGGCACATGCAGCAATAATCAGCTCAAATTCTCACACTGATACATGTGCACTAAGACTTTAAAACTTCCCAGAATCCAGAGGTAATGATTTTGTATTTAGATCTGTGGACCTTGGCTCCAAATATATTTTTTTATAAGTCTCCCATATATGTACCACAAACACTTAAAAGTTAGGCTTGTACGTTCCTTTAAGTACACCCCACAGCCTAAAGAGGCAGCTTTGGAAGCATCAAAGGAGCAAGGAAGGTAAAATCCAGAAAGACCCAGTGTGTGACACGGGCACATTTGTCAGGCCCATGACCCTTCCCATTGTGAGGTGGCAGCACTGACCACTGTCAGCACTGTGTGGTGATGTACTAAGCAGCCAGGCACAGGCAGGCAGGCGGTGGGCGAGTTGGGACTAAGGATGAAATAAGCTGAGCTCCCGCTGCAAACTGTCTTCACTCCCACCCTCCTATGACCAATTCCTGCTTTTTCTTTGCAGACGTAAGTCAGGCTAATTTCATGGTAATGTCCTCAGAAGGTACGTACTTCCATCACGCTGGCTACAGCTGCATCTAAGGATTTGAGAACAGGCTCTTCAACGATCTTCTTCACCTGTGAGAGAGAAATCACATGAAGCAGCTTTCACAGAGACAGGAATGCTAGCCCTTCCACCCAGTGCCAGCGTCCTGTCCGTAGATAAAACCCGTTCTTGCCCCCAATCCTCACAATGTTTAGATAGGAAAAAGGCAGGGGCTAGAGAGACGCCTCAGGGGTCAAGAGCATTTGTTGCTCTGGCGGAGGACCCAGGTGTGGTTCCCCTCATGGTGGCTGACAGCTGCCTGTGACTCTAGTTTGAGGGGATGTGATGCTATCTTCTGACTTCCGTGGGCACCAGACATGCACACGGTACACATACATATATGTAGGGAAAGCATTCTCACACAGATAATAAATAAATCTAAAAAACTTTTTAAAAAGAAAAATGAAAACCCAGTAAAATTGCAGTGATAAATGTAATGGAAAGTAGCTCAACAACGTATCAACTGAACAATGATCAAGCCATATGCACAAAATGCCCCGAGGATTCTAGCATCATTTGGGGCTTTTCTTACCCTAACTATGAATGACAATAAAAATAAAGGAAGTGACTGTCCAACTCACTGATTCTTTTTTCCTTTTGTGATTTTTTTGAGATGGATGTGTGTGTGTGTGTGTGTGTGTGTGTGTGTGTGTGTGTGTGTGTGTGTGTGTGTGTGTGTGTGTGTGTGTGTCTAGCCCCGGCTATCTTAGAACTAGCTCTTTATACCAGGCTGGCCTTGAACTCAGATCCGCCTGCCTCTGTGTTGGAATTAAAGGTGCACACTACCACTGCCCTGCCACCACTGTTAGACTGCTATTTTCAAGATGGCAGAGTGCTGACACTCCAGTACTGCCATTACCAAGCACAGCTCCGAGAGATCCCTGCAACTGGGGCTTCCCTGTGGTCAGGCTTGAGCACAGGTCCATCCTCTTCATTACCGGGGACCACACGTCATGTGTGCACCCCACACCAAGTCTCTCTCTGTCTCTTTCTCTCCCTCTCCTCTCTCTCTCTCTCTCTCTCTCTCTCTCTCTCTCTCTCTCTCTCTCTCTCCCTGGAATTTGTTTGTTTTCTTGGAAACAGGGTCTCACTATTACCCCTGGCTGTCCTCAAACCTACAGATATCCTCCTACCTCTACCTCCCTAGGGCTAGGATTAAAAGTATGCAACATCACCTGTGTGTGACCTTTAGTTTTTGTTTCTTCGGCTGGGTCTCACTCTATAGCCCCAGTTGGCCTCGACCTCACTGCAATCTTCCTGCTAAAGACCCTCCTATTTCAGATGCAAACAATGGCACCCGAAGATGTCTATGTTGTCACCTCAAAGCTACGCAAAAACACTCCAGTTAGAAAAACTCGGGCTGGGCTGGAAAGATGGCTCAGTGGTTAAGAGCGCCACTTGTTCTCCCAACGGTCCTGAGTCAGATCCCAGCAACCACATGGTGGCTTCCAACCATCTGTAATGAGATCTGATGCCCTCCTCTGGCCTGCAGTTGTACATGCAGGTAGGACACTGTATATATAATATAAATCAATAAATCTTAAAAAAGAAAAGAAAAGAAAAACAGGTTGATAGTAATACAGCAAATCCTCAGAGTAAATCAAACATATAGGAAAAGCACTGCTTTTAGTGGCATCTGAATACTTGGACTGAGACTGACCCTGCGCTGGACCTGTATATTCTCGATGTACTTGACACACGTAAGACACCTCTCCCAGATACTTAGTGTAAGAATACACAAAAATGAGCCAGGCGGTGGTGGTGCATACCTTTAATCCCAGCACTCGGGAGGCAGAGGCAGGTGGATCGCTGTGAGTTCGAGGCCAGCCTGGTCTACAAAGTGAGTCCAGGACAGCCAAGGCTACATAGAGAAACCCTGTCTCGAAAAGCAAAAAAAAAAAAAGAATACACAAAAATGCTACAGAATATGCCATGGGTGAATGTGCTCAAAGCCAAGCAAATGTCATCATGTGAGTTCACCTGTGCCCCTCCTCTCAAAAGACCATCCCAGAGGAACTTGCGGATGGCTCACACCAGGCCCCACAGGCATGGAGTAGGCAGGGCATGGACCGATGGCTCACAACCAGCCCTGTCACCCACCCCCCTCCAATGGAGGCTGTGTGACAAGTACTACACAGGCCTGAGACTAAGACCCTCTTTTGAGGCTAAGACCCCCAGAAGGGGGGAGTCTCCTGGAATGGGGTCAATATTCCGGCCAGCAGAAAGACTGCAGTTTCAATATCCTCATTGCTAGGAGCTATTTTCTATTCTGTCTAAATTCTAGCTGCACTTCACTGCCAAAGTAAGACTCCTCAAGCATAGCAATGGTTGCTAGGGCTGGAGAGATGGCTCAGAGCTTAAGAGCACTGGCTGCTCCTCCAGAGGTCCTGAGTTCAATTCCCAGTACCCACATGGTGGTGGCTCACAACCATCTATAATGTGATCTAATGCCCTCTTCTGGTGTGCAGGTGTACATGCAATAGAACACTGTACATAATAAATAATTTTTACAAAGAAAAACAAAAACAATGGTTGCTATGAGACCCTGGCCCGGGACTGCAGCTGGGGACTGCCCGTGGCCGAAGTAGTTCTGCTTTACTTATTAAAAGAGACATGACTAGAAACTAATCATTGGTTAATAAGTTATACTACAAAGAAATGGAGTATTTTAAAAGACTCCAGGTAGAAGGAACAAAAAGAATAGGAAAGGAAAAAATGTCCTGGCACACAGGTGCTGGGCACGAGTTTCGTTAGGGAGAGGACATTGGCCCTGGACAAAGAAAGCACATATATACTGATACTAAGCCAATAACTTAGAAGTGATGACGGCTTTCTGCTATGTTTTCTGTATCTTGTATAGTTTCATTCAAAGTTGTGATTCAAAATATGACACTATTATTTGTATTCTGTACCTGTACTGCGTATGCTGGATTGCTCACTGACTTCCTTGAATCTGCTCTGTGGGAAAATGTAACCGCTAGCCCCTCTGCTTTTGAAATGAATGTTTAAAAACTTAGACTGCTTGGCTGTAAAATACACTCAAATAAAGATTCAGTCTTGAGTTTTGTCTGTTTGTCACTTCGCCTATCTCTGTTTCACTGACGCTCCAAGAACTCCCGATCTCAAGGACCTATCCCCGACTGAGCTGGTCGGTGGCACAGCCCCTACAGATGTGGAGTAGGGCACGGATTCTCTATGGAGTGCCTGCTGCTCGCACCACCTGGTGATGCCGCACACGGGCTAGGGAAGGAAGGGGCTGGAGTATGTAGGATTGGGGAAGACTGAGGGGCAAGGAGCCCTCACTGGCATTGAGTAAGGCTTCCCAGGTGTGGTGGGCTGGGGGAAAGAGTACCCACAACCCGGTGTGGAACCCTAACTCCTCACCTAGGCTCTGTAGGGACGCCCAATAAATTCACTGATTTGCCAGAGTGAACGTTGGCAGAACTTTGCCCGTGTCTCCTTAGGACCTGGGTCGGAGGGGTAGACACTGCTTTACATCTTCCCTGGGGAGGGAACTTGACTCTCATTCCTTCAGTAATTTGCCAGTTCATTACATCTATTGTCCGTGGAAATAACGGGACAGGCTGGGTACCCTATGACAAATCTGAAATCCCAAACCCAATCTGATTTCCGTCCCATCTGACAAAAGTATTGACTGCATAAGGCAGGCATGGTCGCAGGCCTGTGGTCCCCCAAAGGCCAGGATGAGAGAGCTCCTGAGCTCAGGAGTTTGAGTTTGGCCTGGGCAACAGAGCAAGACTGCTTCAAATGAAAGAATCTGAAACTATAAAATAACCCTCTATCCGTGTAAGGGGCATGGATAGCTACTTGGGAGGCTGAAACAGGGAGACCTGATGTTCAAGGCCTGCCTGGGTAAATGCCTAAGACTCTGCTTCAAAATTAAAAATATGGATTTGTTGTTTTAAGGCTAGGAATATAGTTCAATGAGAGGTGCCAGGTTCAGCCCCCAGTGCCATAATGTTAATTAGGCATAGTGAGACGGCATTTTAGCACGAGGGAGGCACCGGCAGGAGGGTTGTAGTAAGTTCAAAGCCAGCCAGGGCTACACAGCTCTCAAAAAACGAACAACAGCAGCACCTAGTCATCTGATGACTGGTTTCCCTTTGGTTTTGCTTACCAAGTTTAAGAGTTCCCGAAGCATTTCCAGAGGGATGCTGAACTCCTTATAGGTGATGCCATTGAACAGGGGCGAGACAGAGAAACTAGAGCTGATGGTGGAGAAGTAGTACTCGGGCTCCAGGGTGGTCCCGTCAGGCAGGCAAGAGGCTGGCGGAGAAAACAAAATAAAACAGAAAGACACGCATGACCCAACGAACTCCCGAAAAGCAACGTAGGTATATATATTTTGGTTTTGTTGATACTACAATTCCTTTTTATCCCAGGTGTTTCTGCTGTCACAGCAATCCTCCTGCTTCAGCTGTTCAGTGTTGAGAGTGTTTAGGAAAGAAGGGATATTTTGGCTAATCTGCTGAGGGTATAAGCTAGCACAAGTCTTGAGTTCCATTACAGTGATGGAAGCATGGCAGTGGAACTGTGCTGGAAGGCAGGAGCTGTGTGATCACATCCGGGTGGAAGGCAGGAGGCTGCCTGATCACATCCAGTGAATCAGGATGTTAAGAGCTCTCCTTGTACGCTCACTTTTAAAGGTCTCCTGTGTGTGTCCCCATGCAGGTGCCCATGGAGGCCAAGAGAGCAGCTGACCGCTTAGAGCTGGAGTTACAGGTGGTAGGGAGCCACGCAGTGTGGGTGATGACCACTGTGCTCAGGTCCTCGGTGGGAGAGGAGGAGGAGAGGGTACAATTATACCTTTTCAAAGCTGAGAGATAAAGTGTAAGGTCCTCAGGGTACCCAGAGATGTGTTGTGTTTTGTTTTGTTTTTCGAGACAGGGTTTCTCTGTTTCCCAGAGTGCTGGGATTAAAGGTGTGCACCACCATGCCTGGCCTAAACCAGTGCATTTTTAAACATCTAGATACTTAATGGCCTTTAAAGAAGTAGCATTTGGGCTGGAGAAATGGCTCAGTGGTTAAGAGCGCCACCTGCTCTTCCAGAGGTCCTGAGTTCAATCCCCAGCAACCACATGGTGGTTCACAACCACCTATAATGTAATCTGATACCCTCTTCTGCAGATAAAGCACTCATATGCAATAAATAAAATAAATAAATCTTAAAAAAAAAAAAAAGAAGTAGCATTTATCACTAGCCCTTCTACTAGAAAGGGAAGTAGCATGCTTTTACAAGTTAGAACCCAAAGGGTAGCATCTGGGTGAATCTGTGAATTGTTGTCTGTATTTTTCTCTAGAGATATTTTAAAACTAAACTCAAAAAAATTTCTGGGGGCTGGAGAGCTGTCTCAGCAGTTGAGAGGACCTGAGTTGTTTACCATGTCAAGCATCTCCCTCCCGCCTGGGACTCCAGCTCCAGGGGACCTGACACCCTCTTTCAGATTTCACAGGCATCTGCACACATGTGCACATTCCCATATACCACACACACACACACACACACACACACACACACACACACACACACAGCTCCAGGGGACCTGACACCCTCTTTCAGATTTCACAGGCATCTGCACACATGTGCACATTCCCATATAACACACACACACACACACACACACACACACACACACACACACAGCTCCAGGGGACCTGACACCCTCTTTCAGATTTCACAGGCATCTGCACACATGTGCACATTCCCATATACCACACACACACACACACACACACACACACAGCTCCAGGGGACCTGACACCCTCTTTCAGATTTCACAGGCATCTGCACACATGTGCACATTCCCATATACCACACACACACACACACACACAGCTCCAGGGGACCTGACACCCTCTTTTAGATTTCACAGGCATCTGCACACATGTGCACATTCCCATAACACACACACACACACACACACACACACACACACACACACAGCTCCAGGGGACCTGACACCCTCTTTCAGATTTCACAGGCATCTGCACACATGTGCACATTCCCATATAACACACACACACACACACACACAGCTCCAGGGGACCTGACACCCTCTTTCAGATTTCACAGGCATCTGCACACATGTGCACATTCCCATATACCACACACACACACACACACACACACACACACACACACACACACAGCTCCAGGGGACCTGACACCCTCTTTCAGATTTCACAGGCATCTGCACACATGTGCACATTCCCATATACCACACACACACACACACACACACACACACACACACAGCTCCAGGGGACCTGACACCCTCTTTCAGATTTCACAGGCATCTGCACACATGTGCACATTCCCATATACCACACACACACACACACACACACACACACACACACACACACACACAGCTCCAGGGGACCTGACACCCTCTTTCAGATTTCACAGGCATCTGCACACATGTGCACATTCCCATATAACACACACACACACACACACACACACACAGCTCCAGGGGACCTGACACCCTCTTTCAGATTTCACAGGCATCTGCACACATGTGCACATTCCCATATACCACACACACACACACACACACACACACACACACACACACACACACAGCTCCAGGGGACCTGACACCCTCTTTCAGATTTCACAGGCATCTGCACACATGTGCACATTCCCATATACCACACACACACACAGCTCCAGGGGACCTGACACCCTCTTTCAGATTTCACAGGCATCTGCACACATGTGCACATTCCCATATACCACACACACACACACACACACACACACACACACACACACACACAGCTCCAGGGGACCTGACACCCTCTTTCAGATTTCACAGGCATCTGCACACATGTGCACATTCCCATATACCCCCCACACACACACACACTCAGTTAAAATGATAGAAATAAAACCCCGGCTAAGCCTGTAGCATAGTGGTAAAGCACTTGGCTAGCTAGCACAAGTCTTGAGCTTCCTTCACAGTACAGGAAAAAGAAAAGAAGAAAGTGCGGTGGTTTGGATGAGAACAGCACCCATAGGCTCACGTGATCGAAAGCTTGGCTCCCAGCTGGTAGGACCGCTCAGGAAGGGTTAGGACACGCAGCTCTGTTGAAGGTGGTACATTACCGTGAATGGGGTTTTGAGGTTTCAATAGTCTATGCTAGGCCTAATATTTCTCTCTCTCTGCCTCTTGGCATTCAGATCAATATGAAAAATTTTTAAATAATATTTTTATGTTTTTTACATATACATTTACATTATTATACATATAGACAATAAACTACATACAGCAAGAAGAACCATGAAACAATCAGGAATTATATTAATGTTACATTCATATTGTTTTGGCTATTTGTATTTGGCAACCTTGAAGAAAACATTTTCCTATCTTGGTGAGTCTAAAATTCTGAATATAAATCAATATCTATCATATCTCATCTCTATCAACTTAAAACATCAATCTAGACCTAAGAGCATATTAACCCCTAAACAACTAAGCTTAAACGTAAAACTAAACTATCTGGTCTTCAACCCCATCAGAGACTTGAGAAGGAATAAAGTTTATTACCTGAGGAAATAGGAAGTGCAGGTTAGCAGCTTCCAATTTGAAAAAAAAAAATGACAGTTTACTGCCTGAACAGTCACCCATAACTCTATACCGTTGGAGCATCATCTTCAGCCTTCTGGCCCAGTATATCTGACAGACATATTTGTGAGGCAGGAGCTATGAGGACTTGCTTACCCAGTCTTGGCAGAGTTTGGCCGTCAACTCTGCCTGCATCCAAGATGGCCTATTTTTAGGCAGAATTCTCAGTGGTTGAAATGAGGACATTTTGCCCAGTGGGTGCTTTGCCACCTTTGAAGTCATCTCCATAAGGAGGTTCTTTGCTGTTCACCATCTTCTTTGAGGTCAGCTGGGTGAACTGAAGGCTCTAACTGTAGCTCCAGTGCCATGTCTGCCCACCTACCATGACACTTCCTGTCATGATGACCACGGACTAACAATCCCCTGGCACCAAAGGGAAGCCCCCAGTTCATGCTTTCTTCTCTAAGTCATCTTAGTCTCACAACCAACAGGACAGTAACACACACACACACACACACACACACACACACACACACACACACGTACATACTCACACACACACATACACACACACTCTCACACACACATACACACACACGCGCAAGTGGAGAGACATAAAATGAAAACAGAAATAAAAGCTCACCACTCTTAACTGCATGATGACAAGGGTCAGCCCAGCATCCTTCACATCACAAGAGACTACTGTGAACCTGTTATCTGATATTAGATCAATACTATGGTACCAAGGTGAAACCTACCTTCAAAGTAGTGAAAAGCAGATCCTCCTGGGGAGCTGGGAGGGGGCATGCCACGTTCTGGGCTGACCTGAAAAGCCACAGGGTATACATCACAAAAGGCTCCTGGGACCCAATACCACCCTGCAGCAGAGGCTCTCTCTGCTGCCCAGCTGTCCATACTTGAAGTCCAGTGTCAAAGCCTTATTCCTTGCTGAAGTCCACTCTACTACAGCATTAAAAATTTTTTCTGCATAGAGTATATAGTACAGTATTTTCTATTTGCTTGCTGAGCTGAATCTTCCTCCCACCTGTTTTAGGTGGACAAAGCCTTGCTACCCAGCAGTGGTCAGACTGGAACTTATTATGCGGACCAGGCCGTCCTCCGCTCCCTGAGTGCTGGATTACAGTGTGACCAGGCCGTCCTCTGCTCCCTGAGTGCTCGATTACAGTGTGACCAGGCTGTCCTCTGCTCCCTGAGTGCTCGATTACAGTGTGACCAGGCTGTCCTCTGCTCCCTGAGTGCTGGATTACAGTGTGACCAGGCCGTCCTCTGCTCCCTGAGTGCTGGATTACAGTGTGACCAGGCTGTCCTCTGCTCCCTGATTGCTGGGATTACAGTGTGACCAGGCTGTCCTCTGCTCCCTGAGTGTTGGGATTACAGTGTGACCAGGCCGTCCTCTGCTCCCTGAGTGCTCGATTACAGTGTGACCGGGGTGTCATCTGCTCCCTGAGTGTTGGGATTACAGTGTGACCAGGCCGTCCTCTGCTCCCTGAGTGCTCGATTACAGTGTGACCGGGGTGTCATCTGCTCCCTGAGTGTTGGGATTACAGTGTGACCAGGCTGTCCTCCGCTCCCTGAGTGCTGGATTACAGTGTGACCAGGCTGTCCTCTGCTCCCTGATTGCTGGGATTACAGTGTGACCAGGCCGTCCTCTGCTCCCTGAGCGCTGGATTACAGTGTGACCAGGCTGTCCTCTGCTCCCTGAATGCTGGGATTGCAGTGTGTAGTCTCACCAGCTAGAGCTAAACATTTCCTAATATTTTGTGTCATCTTTTTTCCACAAGACTTACACGTACATACATGTACAATACATGCACACATGCATGCATGTGGGGTTTTTGAGGAGACAACCAGATTCCCTGGGATTGGAGTGAACCCAAGCCATATGCAAGAATAGTGAGTATTCTCTGAGCCCAATTGTATATATTTTTGCTGGTGTGTATGCACATGTACGTATGTGGCTGCTTCATTCAAGTACATTTGTGTGAATGTGTACGTGGAGGTTAGAGGACAGTCTCAGGTGCTATCTGCAGGAAGGCCATCATTTCCTTTGAGTCAGTCTTTCATTAATCTGAAGCTTACTGATTAAGCTGGACTGGCTAGCCAGCCAGCACAGGGACTGCCTGTGCTAGGATCACAAGCGTGCACCACAAACAGCATTTTTCTTGAGTTCTGGGGCCTGAACTCAGGTTCTCATGCCTGCAAAGCAGCACTGACAGGCCAGCCACATTCCTGTTCCCAACTGCAGAATATTTTTAATTTAAATTTTAATTTTTATTCCAGTTTTGTGTGTATGAGTATTTTATCTGCATGTCTGTCTGATTATGTGCCATACGTGCGCCTGGTGTCCCCAGAGGCCAGAACCGAGTACTGAACCCCCTAGAACAACAGTTAAATATGGTTGTGAGCTGCAGTGTGAGTGCCAAGAGCCTCTCAACTATATACTTTTTACTGGCACCAACTACCTCAGAATGCAGGGTGGGGGAAGGCACTGTAGCTCAGTTGGTAAAGAGCTGCCTATCATGTAGGAAGCCCTGGGTTCAATGGGAACACCCACTTTTAGTACCAATCTTTCAGGTGGGAGACCCATCTTTAATCTGGGCCACACTTTCTGGGGTCAGCCTATACAAGGGTCACGGAAGAAGAAGCTTGCTCTCTGCACTGCCGGCTTTTGTTCTTGCTGGCCAGTCCATTAGGGCCTACTTCTTCAGGATTCTGATGTACACTGAGGCCCAGGTGAGCCAGCCAGCCTCGTACACTGAAAATTTCCTGGGTTCTTGGTCCTTCTGTTGGCAAATAGCCATTGTTGGACTAGCTGGACCACAGCCTGAGAGCCATTCTAACAAATGCCCTTTCTGTATCTGCATGCAGATGCATTCTGTCAGTTCTGTTCCTCTGGAGAGCCTGATTATACAGATCCCCATGACTGCACATCTGTAATCGGAGCACATCTGTAATGGAAGCAGGAGACCAAACTCAAGCTCATTCCCAGCTCCATAGCAACTTGGAGGCCAGCCTGGGCTTCAAGTCCCAAAATACAACCCCCACCCCACAAAAAGGGAAATTAAAGACAGAAACAAAAACAACACACAGGAACAGAGTCTGGCAACAAACCAATCCACAACTATGACATCACTGGCAAATCTTAGAAGCCTGGCATGGCAGTGGTCTCCCATGTTCTCAGCACTTAGGACACAGAGACAGAGATGTGATTTTGCTTTGCACGTTTAAGCCTAGGGGGTCCATCTCTGGTATGATAAAGAAATCATTTTGAAAAGCCAGGTATAGCCAGGTGTGGAGGCACACGCCTTTAATCCCAGCACTCAGGAGGCAGAGGCAGGTGGGTCACTGTGAGTTTGAGGCCAGCGTGGTCTACATAGGGCAGCCAAGGCTACACAGAGAAATTGAAAAAAATAAAAAATAAAAAAAATTTTTAAAAGTAAAGAAAAGTACAAAAAGGAAGAAAGAAAAAAAAGAAAAGCCAGGTGTGCTGGTGCATCCTTGGAATGGCAACACTGAGGAGGCCAGATGTGCTGGTGCATCCTTGGAATGGCAGCACTGAGGAGGCCAGGTGTGCTGGTGCATCCTTGGAATGGCAGCACTGAGGGGGCTGAGGCAGGAGGATCTGTCTGAGGCTATCCTACTCTGCAGAGTGAGCCTCTATCCCAACTTAAGAAAAAAGTCTTAAAAGAGATCGGTTCTTCAGCAAGTGTGGTGGCTCACATCTGTAATCCTCGCATGAGAGGGTAAGCAAAGGAGACCACAAGTTCTAGGCCATCTGGGCTACAGTGAGTTCTAGTCTGGGCTGTAGGGTGAAACCCTGTCTCAAATACAGAAAAAAGGGGACAAATCTTTTGATTATAATAAGAGAACACATATTATTTCTTTGCCTGAGCACTGACTGAGGGTCTCCTCCCTGAGCCCTCCCCTGGGAATGCAGCCCACCTGAGAAATGCTGGACACACTGCTGGTTTTCCTCTTCAGGGTGCCCTCCTGACAGACAGTCAGCAGGTTGCTGGGCAGGATGGAGCGGAAGTCATTGAAGGAGCGCCTCCGCACACCCTCTAGCTCCTCTGGGATTCTCAGGGAGTGAGGAGGGACTTTGGGAAAGAGCTTTGAGAGGAGAGACTCTTCTGAGTTGCTGTATCGTCCAAATGATCTTGAAATCCCGATCAGGCACGGGACCGCGTGCTTGCAGAGGTACTCTAGACGACCAAGGAGAGTTAGAAGATGGAGTGACTTATGACAGCCACATGGCACCAACTTGTACCCACAGTGACAGGGTGAACATATGCTTAAGTCTGGCATTACCAGTAATGTCAAACTGTGCCTGTCACCTTTGCATTCCTTGGGAGGGCCTGGTCTATTCATGCACATCCCAATCGGTCATATAGTTGGGTCATGTTTAGCTACTGTGGCCACCTCAGATTACATTCTTTGTCCTAGTTACACTACGGGAGAAGTGACCTGTAGAAGTCACCTAAACTATCCCTTAAACTATTATAGCAGGCAAAACTGAAACTGGGGATGGTGAAGTTCCTGGTCAAGGATACCAGGCATCTGTACACAGTGCTGTGCTCACAGCCCCATGTGGCCTCTCAGCACACCAGCACACAACAAACGTAACCCAACAGAGACGTCTCTACCCATCAGGTACATATGAAATATAAAAAATACAAAACAAAGAAGCAGAAAACAAGGGAAGAGAAAAGATAAAAAACAGCCTTGAAGGCCAAGCAGCACCTAACGAACTTGCAAACCTGCTGAGCTGAGTCTGGATCCCATGGCAGAAGGAGAGAACTGACTCCTGAAAGTTAGCTGTGTTTAACCACACATAGGCATATGTTTGAACGCACACACATACACAAACACACACACACACACACACACGCACACTCACACACTATATGCAGACACAAATAATAATAAATACAGTTTTAAAAACTAAAAATAAAAATCTTGAAAATTTACAATCATACCTTTTTCTTGAATCTCCAAAGCCTGGCACATTTCCAAAAGGACATTCAAAACCTGCAAAAGTGCCTCTAAAATCTGTAAAAAGTAAAGGACACAAAACAAACCTGTTACCAAATAGGATAAGTATTAACAAAGTTCAGTCAAAATTGGAAGGAGCTTTAGACATTATCTTACCAGGCCTGCCCATGCCCCACAATAGCTGTGTCTTGCTAACTCAGGATGAATCAAAAACCTTGCCTGACTTCCTGAAGCTTGTAACCACTGCCTCGGGCTGGTTCTCTCTACTAGGTCCTCAAATTGTCTCTTTTCCTGGCTAAGGGGGCTTAATGCTTTCAGTTTTACTCTGTATGATCATAATTTCTTCATTATACTATGTCATTTCTTACCATAACAGACTAATTTTATACATCTTACTTGAAGTGTGGGACTCAGAGCACATACATGGATGCTCCAGAGATGCAGGAACTCACCCAGAGCAACCTCACATCCATCACGGTCTATACTTCTTTGTAAGAGCCATTAGGCTTTTGTTGTTATTTTTGTTTTGTAAACACTTCACATTCTTGGCTACATAAAACATTTAAAGTCTCTTCTCATGTGTTGTCTTTTTTTCTTCTTTCTACATGCTGTTCTTAAGCTACAAAACATATACTTACACAGTAGGTACTTTTTGTTTGGTTTTTGTTTAGTTTTTTGAGACAGGGTTTCTCTGTGTAGCCTTGGCTGTCCTGGACTCACTTTGTAGACCAGGCTGGCCTCGAACTCACAGAGATCCACCTGCCTCTGCCTCCCAAGTGCTGGGATTAAAGACATGTGCCACCAACACCTGGCTGGGTTTTTTTCCTGGCTGGTACTTTTAAAATGTGTGTGTGTGTGTGTGTGTGTGTGTGTGTGTGTGTGTGTGTGTGTGTGTGTGTGTGTCTCAGTAGACTGGGATGCAAAATGCAGGCAGAGGGAAAAAAAACAGATGTGACAAGATTTGTTCATAAGTAGTCAATAGTCTACTATTTCCCTAATATTAATACTACTAAAAATGGTAGGATGAAGCTGGGCAAGGTAGCACACATCTTTAATCCCAGCACTCAGGAGGCAGAGGCAGGTGGATCTCTGTGAGTTCAAGGCCAGCCTGGTCTACAGAAGTGAGTCAAGGATAGCCAGGATTGTTACACAGAGAAACCCTGTCTTGAAAACCAAAAGACAGGGGGTGGGGTGGGGTGGGGGGGACGAGGGGACAGGGAGAGGGAAAGGGAGAGAGAGAGCGTGCGCGCCTTACTGTTTAACATGTATCTATTCATTTACCAGTTCTGTTCCTCTAGAGCAGTGCTTCTCAGCCTTCCTAATGCTACAACCCTTTATCACACTTCCTCATGTTGTGGTGACCCACACCATAAAATTATTTGTTGTAATTTTGCTACTGTTTTGGATTGTAATGTAAATATCTGTGTTTTCTGATGGCCTTGGGCAACCCCTGTGAAAGGGTCACACAAACCCCAAAGGGGTCGTTGCAACCCAAAAGTTGAAAAGCACTGCTCTAGAGAAAGAGCCCTTACTGATACAGATTTTCACACCAGAAGTGGCTCTAGAGCAGCAGAAGTGTAAGGGTGAGTTTTAAGTATCTGGAACAGGCTTCTCCATCCTTACCGAGCCTCTCCTAGGAGCTCGGAGAGAACTGAAAGCCCGGGGTGGGAACTATATCACAAACTGAAGATGACAAATGTATTTGATTCTCCTGATTCACCAATGGATTTGAGGACTCTGTATATAAAACTTTTGACAGTTTGTGGAAAAATAAAGAAAATGAAGATGCTGGTTGGTTGCTTCCAGCATCTCTGGATAAACTGGCAAAGAGAAAGAATGAACTCCATTGAAATGAATCAACCAACTTCTAGCATCTCAGAATACAGTGAAGGAAAACAATGAATTCAGTGATAAAATTGGGAACCTCCAGATGCACACAACAGGCTAAGGTTTCTAAGTGTGCCCTAGAAGAGAATCTTCTCTCCAGCAGCCATAGAGCTCAAGTTGCTCTGTGGAAAATCAAGCCGCAGCCCTCATGATAAGATTGTCATAATTACAAGGTCCCAGGATCCTGGGCTGGAGAGATGGCTCAGAGGTTAAGAGCACTAACTGCTCTTCCAGAGGTCCTAAATTCAATTCCCAACAACCACATGGTGGCTCACAACCATCTATAATGTGATCTGATGCCCTCTTCTGGTGAGCAGGTGTACATGCAGGCAAAACATTGTATATATAATAAATAAATCTTTTTTAAAAGTGTGGGGGAATACTGTATGGATGGAGATGTATGAAAAAAAATTATTGAAACCAAGAACTCTGAACCCCCAGATTCTTAAGGGTTTATCTCACTCGAGGAAGTAGTCTTCCACCCTCAGCAGAAGATGGTCTCCCACCCCACCCCTTCTACTGAGGAAACTAATCCTGCATTGCCTGCTACCCCAGCAGTGACTTTCTCTGAAGAAGATGCCAGGCAAGATGACACTGATGTCCCTCAGGGCCACTTCCAGGCCTCTAACCAGACCCAAGGCTGAGCTGGCTCCTGGAGGGCAGAGAGCGTGTGGTTCACAAGGAGATGATGCGCTACTCTACCCAAGAGCTGCTAAGTTTGCTGACTCACTCAAGCAGAAGCCTGGGGGATGTCACAGCTCAGGAAGTCCAATCCGCAGCCCAAATGTCCAGAAATGAGCATAGCTGGACTAAGGAGGGTTCCTGAGGTTAGATAAAAGCCAGCATTCTTCAGGAACTTGTGAAACTCATTCCCAGCTACCAAAGGGAGTCATTTCCTTTACCTCTGGCAGAAGAGACCTATGGTGACCTGGGGTCCACGCTCGCCTCTGGCTCCCTCAGTGTTCCCCACAGCCCCAGGCTTCTCTCTGCATGGTTACGCATGCTCCTTATAACCAACTGGCAGTCTCACTGGGCTTGCTCTGTCTCTTGTGGGTGGGCAGCCCTGGATGAGTACAATTACTTGCTCTTGCTCTATCTCTCACCTTCTCTGACAGGGAATATGTGTGGCAATGGATTTTAAGGATGTGGGATAATGGTGGAAGGAACATAAAACTGCATCAGGCTGAACGGAGATTCTAGGTGTAATATGGAAGCTCGCACAGTTAAAAAAAAATGGATGGCAAAAGTTTGTTTGAATGGTTGACTGAAGCACTGTCAAGAGGACCGCCTGAAAAAGGCTGGAGACGCCTGAGATCCCTTGGCTTAGTGTTGGTGAAAGGATTTGAAGGCTGAGGGAAATTACAGTACTAGAGTGGGCACAGTGTGTAAAACCTACTCCTCCATAACGGGGCGGCCCAGAAGACATGCCCTTCACTAATCCTATAAGAATAAATGTTGATAATGATAATAAATCCCTAAAGGCAAATGATTGTATTAGCTAACAGGCACTGGTGTCTCTTCACTACTGCCGGGAAGAGACACCATGACCATGGCAACTCTTAGAAGAGAAAATATTTAACTGGGGATGGCTTACAGTTTCAGAGCTTAGTCCATTATCATGATGGCCGGGAACGAGGCAGCAGGCACGGCAGGAGAAGGAGCTGAGGGCTACATCCTGACCCACAGGCAGAGAGAGAAGGGGTCGGCCTGCACAGGCTTTTTGAAACTTCAAGTCTCACTCCTAGTGACACACTTCTTCCAGAAAGGCCACACTTGCTAATTCTTCTTAAATAGCGTAACTGCCTGATGACTAAACATTCAAATATATGAGACTATGGGGGCATTCTTATTCAAAGCAATGTCTGTAAGGCTTAACTTGCAGTGGTCAGCGCAGGCCAAGTGAACTTTACGGAGGCATGACTCCTATGGACCTTTGCTGTTTGCAGGATGCGTTTCTGTTGTTGTTGTTGTTTTTTGTTTTGTTTTTGAGGCAGGGTTTCTCTGTGTAGCCCTGGCTGATTTGGAACTCACTCTGTAGACCAGCTCACTGGTAAAGAGACTGCTGAGAAAGTACTGGTCTTTTTATTTTATTTTGGTTTTTTGAGACAGGGTTTCTCTATGTAACAGCCCTGGCTGTCCTGGACTCCCTTTGTAGACCAGGCTGGCCTAGAACTCACAGCGATCCACCTGCCTCTGCCTCTGCCTCTGCCTCTGCCTCTGCCTCTGCCTCTGCCTCCCGGGTGCTGGGATAAAAGGTGTGTGCCACCACACCCATTAAAAGTACAGGTCTTAAGTTTCCAGCATCAGAATGAATAAATGTATACATACATGCATGCATACATACATAACACATGCATACATATATGCATGCATAAATAAGGGATTTTATACACAAAGGTAAAAAATTCAAGAGGAAAACACCGATGTCCTCCTCTGGCCCCTGCGTGTGTGTGTGTGTGTGTGTGTGTGTGTGTGTGTGTGTGTGTGTGTGTGTGTAACAACACCTATACATGCATTTACAAACAGTAATAAATAAAACCAACACAATGCAATCATGCCTCACAGTCCTTTTCATTATTCTAGACCTCTTTTCAATTAGCATCCACGACTACAAGTTCCAAGTGCTCACCTCATCCCTCAGTGAGGGGTCCCTGAAAGCCACATCAGACAGCAGGGTCACCAGGCAGAAGCTGAAGCTCTCTGCAACTGGGAGGTTACCTGGAAGACACGAGGTATGAGTGAGATAAAACAAACAGCTGGATGTGGTGCCACACACCTGTGATCTGAGCACAAAACCAAAACCAACCCACAACCAGACAGACAGACAGACAGACTGACATACTGACCACTTGATTCAGTATGTTCCTTTCCTCACACAGCATGTCAAAGAGCCAACTTAAATGAGGTAAGAAAACAGATGTGGTCGCTCAAGCCTGCATCCCAACACATAGGCAGCAGAAACAGGAAAATTAGAAATTCAAAGTTACTCTCACCACATAGGGAATTTGAGGCCTGGCTGAAATACATGAGGCCTCATCCCTCAAAACAAACATATAGACTTTTGCTTTAATTTTTATGATTGTTTTTTACTACGTGTGTGTGTGTGTGTGTGTGTGTGTGTGTGTGTGAGAGAGAGAGAGAGAGAGAGAGAGAGAGAGACGTGTGATACATAAGTGAGACACAGCATGTGTGTAGATGTCAGAGGACAACCTGTAGGGTCAGTTCTTTCCTTCCCTCATGTTGGTCCTGGGGACTGAACTCATGGAAACTGATTGTGACCTTGAGCTCTTGTGTTTGTGTGTGAGGACACACGAACATGCCAGAGCATCTTGGAGGGTGGAGGATAACCTCAGGATTTCTGTTTGTGCTGCACTGCGTTTTCCAGTTGAGCTGACCTTGCTGTAGTAGTGCTGAGATTTCTGGGGCCTGACTGACCAAATCCAGCTTTACAGTCTGAACTCAAGGCATCAGACTTGTGTGGCCACCTCCCTGAGCCAACATTGGACTTCCTGCTTCAGCCTCCTAAGTGCTGGGATTACACATTTGGTAATGGATTATTAGTTCCACAGCTAGTTCCTGTGGAGCCAGGGCTTCAGGCACACTAAAGGCAAGCATTTTAACAAGTGAGCTATATCTGCAAGCCAAGACACAAATCTAAATAGAGTATAAGCAACAGTAGATGACTGCTAACCATCAAATACATATTAAATATCACTTTAAGAAGAATAAAGCAGTGCCAGGCGTGGTGGCACAAGCCTTTCATCCCAGCACTCGGGAGGCAGAGGCAGGTGGATCACTGTGAGTTCGAGGCCAGCTTGGTCTTCTACAAAGCAAGTCTAGGACAGCCAGGGCTACACAGAGAAACCCTGTCTGAAAAAACAAAACAAAACAAAACAAAACAAAAACAAAAACCAAAAAAGAAGAAGAAGGAAGAGGAGGAGGAGGAGGAGGAGGAGGAGGAGAAGAATGAAGCATATACAAGCACGTGTTTATACTGTGTTAGATGTTGCACCAAGTCTCAGGACCTTGATTACTGAACCACATACCCCTGGAAAACTAAGCCTAACAACAAGGAAATTCTTCAAAGCAATTAAAGCTGGAAGAAGTACCTTACCGTAAACACCAAAAGTTATGCATATGCAGCCTTTCTGTCAGGTGTACCTTTAAATGTTACAACTACCCTATTATTTCAATCATGATTATCATGTGATATCATGAATAATCTAATCAATCTTAATACATAAGAGTACCCGCTTTTTCATGGATATATTCTCAGTATATGACAGCATACAATATATAGAAGATTATTAGAATTCTATCAGAATCTTAAAATGCTACCTGGGTAGCTCTGAAAACTGTATGTGTATCAGAATCATTTTAGGGTTTACTATAATTTAGATTGCCCACTTTGGGAACCACTACTCTGGATTCAAATAATATAAGTTATATTGCCTTTCAAAAAAAGAAAGGGAGCTGGGCATGGTGACATACCCCTTTAATCCCAGCACTCCAGAGGCAGAAACAGGAGGATCTTTGTGAGTTCAAGGCCAGCTTGATTTACAGAGTGAGTCCAGGACAGCCAGGGCTACACAGAGAAGCCCTGTCTCAAAGGAAAAAAAGGGGGGCAGGGAGTAGGCTGGGACATGGGTCAGTAAGTACCTAACAGAAGGCCCTGGGTTTGATTCCTAGCAACCACATGAAAAACCAGGCACAGGAGCACACGCTTATAATGCCAGTGTCAGCGAGACGGGGACAAAAGAAAACAGAAGGATCCCTGGGTTTGCTAGCCAGCCTAGTCTACTTGAGCTCCAAGATGGCGAGAGCCCTCTATCAACACACATGCACGCGCGCGCACACACACGCACGCACGCACGCACGGTGGGGGTATAGATCAGGTACAGGTGTTGTCTATAAAGTATGAGGCCCTAAATTCAGTCCCAAACACAATATAATTTCAGGTACATGACTGAAACCCCAGTACTAGAGAGGCAGAAGCAGGAGGATCAGAAATTCAAAGTCAACCTCATCTATTTATTGAGTTTGAGGCAAGGATTATATAAGACCCTATCCCAAGGGAATAAAAAATTAGATAGATAGGTAGGTAGATAGATGATAGATGAGTAAAATAAAAAATTTTTAATTTTTTTTTAAGATTTATTTATTTGTTATTATGCATACAGTGCTCTGCCCGCGTGTACACCTGCAGGCCAGAAGAGGGCATTAGAGGATACAGAAGGTTGTGAGCCACCATGTGGTTGCTGGGAAATGAACTCAACACCTCTAGAAGAGCAGCCAGAACTCAACCTCTGAGCCATCTCTCCAGCCCCCAAAATAAAAAAAATTTTAAATGCATATGAATTCATTCCATTTCTTTTTCCTTGTTTTCCCTTTTCTTTCTTCCTTCCTTTCTTTCTTTCTTTCTTTCATTGTTGTTGTTTTGAAACAGGGTTTCTCTGTGTAGCCTTGGCTGTCCTGGAACTCACTCTGTAGACCAGGCTGGCCTGGAACTCAGAGATCTGCCTGCCTCTGCCTCCCGAGTGCCGGGACTAAAGGTGAGCACCACAGTGCTTGAATTCATTCTGCTTCTATACATGCCAAGGTTCCCCTGAAGGCCAACAGGTAAAAGTACTTCTCACCAAATTTAGCAAGCTGGGTTTAACCCTTTGGTCATACAGGGTAGAAGCTCAGAGACAGTTCCTAAAAGCTGTCCTCTGACCTCCAGATGCACACTGTGGCACACAAAATAGACTTTTCTGGTTTGGTTTTGTTTTGCTTTTGTTTTTGAAGATAGGGTTTCTCTGTGTAGTCTTGGCTGCTCTGGAACTCCCTTTGTAGACCAGGCTGGTCTTGAAGTCACAGAGATCCACCTTTCTCTGCCTCCCAAGTGCTAGGATTAAAGGTGTGAACCATACAGGCATAATTTCTTTTGCGGGGGGGTAGTTTTTTGAGACAGGGTTTCTCTGTGTAGCCTTGACTGTCATGGACTTACTTTGTAGACCAGGCTGGCCTCAAACTCACAGAGATCCACCTGTCTCCGTTTCCCTAGTGCTGAGATCACAGGTGTGCGACACTGCGCCCAGCTACCAGGCATAATCTTTTAAAGTAGGAATTTAACAGAAGCTTAACAGCAACAAAAACGATGAAACTATTCTAGTGAAAAGTTATGGCTGTGTCCCTAGGTCCACCTCACCCTTTTGGGATAGCAGCCTCCAACATGAAGAACTAACCTTTCTCCAGGAGTAAATCTATTAGCTCTGGGGCAAAATAGATGGTTTGGGGACAGACAGATGCAGATGGCCCAACTGTAGCCAAATCAACTTTTCTGAACGGCTAAAAAGTCTTTGCTCATTCCCAGAAGAGTGTAATAGAAAGCCACAGGCTGAGCATCCATCGCCCTTTACCCGTGGGTTCTGGACAGCAGTGAGCAAGGTCAGCCACACTGCTGTAGCAGGTAAGTTGTTCCACATCTGGGGGAACCAGCCAAAAGCTGCCTAATTTCCTTACTTCCTTATTTATTTTGCATTCATAATGAATATCATACAAATTTACCTTTGCCTTTCCGAGCTGTGCTTTCTTCTACCCAATACACTTTTGGAAGACCTCTGAGTAGTCGAAGAAGATAAGGAACAATACAATCTTTGTGCTAAAAAACAAAAAATTATAGTTAGTAAGTGACTAGAGGGTTTTTCCGCATAGATTAAGCTACTCATATCTAATAATCTCAGATTCTCCAGGGATGACGTAAACATCCAGAAATTCACATGCATCACCCTATTTCTATACATCACAGTCCAGAAGATGTCACATGGTCTGTTCCACAGGGGCTCAAATGTGCTCTGTAGGCTTCTCTGAGAGACAGGCCCCTGTAATGGTCTCTCCAGGAAGTACTTGCAAGCACATACTTAAGTTTGCCTTCAATGATAGGGGTACAGATAGCCCAAAGCCACCCATGGATCCTATCAGGTGGCCTGGCTTCCATGTCTGATGGGCTGGTCCAGGGGCTGCTTGCTTCCAGAGGTCAAAGGTCCAGTTCCTCTCTCAGGCACAGCTAGAGCACTTTAGGGCGAGGCCTGCGCTAGATGAGGCTCCTGGTCTCACCGGGAGAGGTGGAATGATTCTCCATCAGGTGTAACAGTTTAGCTCTTTAGAATGAAATGGCTGGTGTCAGACGGCAGCTCCACAAGCCCCTGATGATACCAAGTCTTACAGCTCTTTGTTAAGCAGATGCAGGTGGACACCCAAAACCCGCGCACCCTAAGCCAGCTGGATGGTGGGCCCAGTGAGACTCGGGCCCAGCAAATGATTCACCAGCTGCTGTGGCAGCTCCACCGTCACTGCCTTGACTGCCTTGACCCAGGTATCCAGCGGTGACTCTTCCACAGAATATATGGAATCTCAGACTGTCATGGTGGAGGAACAGAGCAAGTACCTGAGAGTACAAGCCAGGCAGGCTTTATTTATAAACCTTGGGCAGCAGGGAGGGGTTTGAGAGTGAATGTGTCTGATTCATTGGAGCTAGGGTGCCAGGATGCTTAATCTACATACAGTGGTACAGTACCTCATTTCCATGCAATAACACTGTCCTATCACAAGACACAAGACACAAGAAAACACAACACTTAATTATCCTATGGGGAGGGTGGAGAGATGGCTCAGAGGTTAAGAGCACTGGCTACTCTTCCAAAGGTCCAGAGTTCAGTTCCCAGAACCACATGGTGGCTCACAACCATCTATAATGTGATCTGATGGCCTCTTCTGACCTGTAGGAATACATGCACACAGAACACTGTATATATAATAAATAAATCTATAAAAAATTATCTTATAGGTGGGGGAAGAACTTCTGGGTACGATAAAGGTCATTTGTGGAAGCTAGAATCTCCTTAGCATAGGGTGGGGTAACCCTCAGGTCCCTGCTGAACAGCTTTCTTACGAGGAAAGGGTCAGGCCTGTAATCTGAGGGCTTCGTTACTCTCCTAAGAGTCTGGGGTTCAGAAAGAGGATCCTGCTAAGAAAGGGACTAAGTTCAATTGGCTATCCTGATACCCCAGACTTCCACCTCTCCAGCAGTGTCTCATTCTTGGGACCAAAGGGTCACAGCCACAGCTTCTGGACTTAACACTTTGTCCTCTTTCCTCTACTTCTGTTAAGTGTGCTCTATGTTCCCTCTTAGTCCTTTAATGCTAAATATCCTGGACAGAGTCAGGCAAACAAACTGGGCATGAAGCAATACAGAAGTCGTGGCCCTTGGCCTTCTCAAGGTCTAGCAAAGCCTGTTGGGTTCCACCTGCATCCATGAGGCCAAAGGTGGAACTCGAAGCACAGGTAAACTGTCATGTGCCATCTGACCCTGGTCAATCCTTATGCGGAAGCTAAATTGCAGGAGAGGTACTTTGTACTTTTTTTCTTCCTTGCCTTTTTTTTTTTTTTTTTTTTGGTTTTTCGAGACAGGGTCTCTCTGTGTAGCCTTGGCCGTCCTGGACTCACTTTGTAGACCAGGCTAGCCTTGAACTCACAGCGATCCGCCTACCTCTGCCTCCCGAGTGCTGGGATTAAAGGCGTGCGCCACCACGCCCAGCTCTTCCTTGCCATCTTAAAAACGTCAAGTATGGGCTGGAGAGATGGCTCAGAGGTTAAGAGTACTGGCTGCTCTTCCAGAGGTCCTGAGTTCAATTCCCAGCAAGCACTTGGTAGCTCACAAACATCTATAATGAGATCTGGTGCCCTCTTCTGGTCTGTTGGCTCATATAGAGGCCAAATATTGTATAAGTAAAAGAAATAAATCTGTTTTTAAAAAAAAGGCATTTGGCAATTATAAAAACAGTGGAACAGTAACAATTGTAGCAACATGGCTGCAACGTTTTTGGGTTTTGTTTTGTTTTGTTTTTCGAGACAGGGTTTCTCTGTGTAGTCTTGGCTGTCCTGGACTCGCATTGTAGACCAGGCTGGCCTCGAACTCACAGGGATCCACCTGCCTCTGCTGGGATTGAAGGGGTGTACCACCACTGCCCGGCATAGCTGCAGCTTAATCTCTATCAAAATGCTATTAGAAATTTCTCAAATTTTATTTCTATTAAGTTTTGATAAAGATGGTCTTATATGGCTGATGAACTGTAAGACTGATGAACAGTAGACTAAAAAGCAATTCTACTTTGTAAAATATGCACTTATGTCTCAAAAGAATTTTATCTGGGCTGGAGAGATGGCTCAGAGGTTAAGAGTACTATCTTCTCTTCCAAAGGTCATGAATTCAATTCCCAGCAACAACATGATGGCTCACAACCATCTATAATAAGGTCTGATACCCTCTTCTGGCATGCAGGCGTACATGCAGGCAGAGCACTGTATACATAATAAATAAATAAATAAATAAATAAATACATAAATAAATCTTTTTTAAAAGAAATTTATCTTAATTGTACCCCTAAATTTTAAAATAGTTAAAAGCACTTTATTATTTATTTTAAAGAATCAGTAAATTGGCTGGGCACGGTGACACATGCCTTTAACCTCAGTACTTGAGAGGCAGAGGCAGGCAGATCTCTGTGAGTTTGAGGCAGCCTAGGCTACATTGTTAATACTAGGACCACCAGGCTATGTAAAGAGACCCTTCCTCTAAATAAACAACAAACATTCAGTAAGTTGCCTAGGAGATCAGTGCCACTGTCCCATTTACCCTGCTTCCCCCTCCCGTCATCGCTTTGCCGAGGCTGGGATGCACACTCCTGGGACTGTCAGTGCGAGAGTGCGAGGCAAACGCGCAATACAAGCACAGGTTCTCGTTATACCCCCTTTATACTGTAGGGATCACACACTTAGGAAAGACTTACCTGAAGATCAGATTCGATGAGAAAAATGCCCAGTGCAATCACCGCATCTCTCCGTCTTTCATCTAATTGGAAGATTCCATGAAAATCTACTGGGCACATGCAAAGCAGCTTTTGGACCTAGAAAATAAGATTTAAAACAAAACCCAAGGGACTGAAAAGATGGCTCAGCAGTCAGGAGAAAACATACTTATACACATACATACAGCAACTTAAAAGTAATAAAAATAAATCTTTAACAGAACAAAGCCCAGGGCTGGAGAAACAGCTCAGTGGTAGAGAGTACTTAGTGCTCTTGCAGAAGACCTAGGTTAGGTTCCCAGCACCCACACGGGGGCGCAGTACTTAGTGCTCTTGCAGAAGACCTAGGTTAGGTTCCCAGCACCCACACAGGGGCACAGTACTTAGTGCTCTTGCAGAAGACCTAGGTTAGGTCCACAGCACCCACACGGGGGGGGGGGGGGGGGGAGGCGCGCAGTACTTAGTGCTCTTGCAGAAGACCTAGGTTAGGTCCACAGCACCCACACGGGGGGGGGGGGGGGGCGCAGTACTTAGTGCTCTTGCAGAAGACCTAGGTTAGGTTCCCAGCACCCACAAGGGGGCACAGTACTTAGTGCTCTTGCATAAGACCTAGGTTAGGTTCCCAGCACCCACTCGGGGCTGCAGTACGCTCTTTAACTCAAGCTGCAGGGCATGGTGCACATACAGACGCTCAGACTCACATATATACACATACAAGTAGACTAACAGACAAGCAAATACAGAGCTTCCCAAAATAGAAAGCCACACACAGAAGAAGTCACTCTACCAGGAAGTCACTTCATGTAAAAGATCACAGACTGGCATCCGTCTGACAGAGGATTGGTATCTAAACTATGCAAAGAACTAAAAAAATTAAACATCAAAAAATTACCCAGTTAAAAACTGGGGTACGGAATTAAAGAGGGTTCTCAAAAACAAATGTTTGAGAAAAAATTTTTTTTAATTTTTTGTTTGTTCTTCGAGGCAATATTTCTCTGTGTAGCCCTGGCTGGCCTCGAATTCACAGAGATCTAACTGCCTCTGCCTCTCAAGAGCTGGGACTAAAGGTGTGCACCACCACCACTCACTGGGAAATATTTTTTAAATGTTCAACATCTTTACCCACCAAGACAATGCGAATTACAGCTACTTTTATATTTCATCTTACCACAGTCAGAACAGCTAACATCTAAAAACCAAACAACAATACATTCCGGTATGGATGTGGGGAAAGACAAACACTATTTACTATTTACTACTAGTACAAAAGCAAACTGGTGCAGACACTGTGCTAGTTAGTTTTTCTCAGCACGACAAAAACTGGAGTTATCTGAGAAGAAAAAAATTCCAACTGAGAAAATGTCTCTATGAAAATGGCCTTTAGGCAATTCTGAGCGGCATTTTCTTCATTGCTGATTGACGTGGGAGGACCCAGCCCACTGTGGGCGGTCATGGCAGGTGGTTTTGGTAGTCATAGGAAAGGTAGCTACGTGAGCCTGAGAGCAAGCCAGGGAGCAGCATCTTCATGGTTCCTGTGTTTGCCCTTCAATGCTTCTAGCTTCAGAAAGCTAGGAAATAGGTCTATCAAAAGATCTAGTTAGACCACTTCTGAGTACACACCCAAGGAAGACCACACCCCACTACAGAGGTATTTGTTCGCCCATGTTCATTGCTGCTGTATTTACAGTAGCCAGGAAATTAAAACAGTCTAGATAGTACTCAGCTGTTAAGAACAAGGAAATTATGAGGTTTGCAGGTAAATGGATGGAGCTGGTAATAATCATTCTGTAGTAACTCAGCCTGGGAAACAAACCTTGCCATGGTCTCTTTCATATGTAATCTTTTGAGTCTTTACACACGTGTGAAATCTGGGAAACTTATACCGAATCAGTAAACTAGTAAGGGTCATGAGGGGAGGCTTTCAAGGGGTGGGGGGGAAACGGAACAGAGGCTGTGGTGTAAAGGGGGAACAACGGAACACAAAGGGTCTCTCTGTGTAGCCCTGGCTGTCCCGGAACTGGCTCTGTAGACCAGGCTGGCCTCAATCTCCAGTGCCGGGATTACAGGCACGGGCCACCTCTGCCCTGTTACATCAGTGTTTTTCACGCTACTATACTTCATAGATGCCCTTTACGTGGCTTACATAGGCACCAGTCAGATCAATATGCCTTTAACTCATTCATTCACTGGGAATATAGCCTACACAAGGGAGCACCCCAGGGCCTGTGTAAGAGCGTGAACTGGGTAAAGAGAGCCCAGGGGCTGAAGAAATGACTCAGCAGTGAAGAGCACACGGTGGTTTGCAGAGGACCTATGTTCTGTTCCCAGCACTTACACTGAGTGGTTCACAACTGCCTGTAACTGCAGCTCCGGGGGAACCCCACACTTCTGGCCTGTATGGGCTCTTGCATTCATGTACACATACTCATCCACACGACTAAAGAGGCCTATGTCTCCTTCTAGAGAAACAAGACACTATCAGAGATCTCAATTAAATGACATACAAAACAGAGATTTAATTCCTCCTGGGCACTGATGGGCACATACCCATACTCTCAGCACATGGGAAGTGAAGGCTGAGGCTAGCCTGGAAACAAAGAAGACAACTAGAGAGGAAAAAAGAAAACGAAGGGGCAGAGGTAGGAGGAAGAAAGGAAAGAAGCAAAGGTATTTCTCTCCATCTTTAGCACTTACTTTAGAACATCTGCAACTGGCTGTGTGTGGCCAGGCATTAATCCCAGCACTCTGGAGGCAGAGGCAAGAGGAACTCTGTGGATTGGAGACCAGCCTGGTTTACATAGTGAGCTCCAGGACAGACAGGACTACATAAAGACCCTGTCTCAAAATTAACAAATGAATTACTTAAATCTGCAACAGTATGTAATTGCTCTTTCCTTTGGAATGAATACAAATGCTTAGAAGACTGGACAGGTCTTTGATCTAGGACTGTCTTTCTCAGGGAGCCATGTCTTAGCATCCAGTTTCTAAGTACAGAGCTAAGAAACTTCCACAGATGTGTCCAAAGTGCTGACTGACCTTGTATCATGAAGACAGGAGGACTCTGCTTATTGCTCTGGACAAGGCTGAGCAGGTAGCACAGATGGTCACCATTACCAGGCAAATGCTCTTACTGAAGGAACATGCAAACGCCACTGGTTAAACCTACACCGCCCATAAAGTGTGAGGTTTCTTGTCTTTGCAATCTCGTAGCACCATACCTGTGATGCAGCTCACATTCTGGTTTAATACTTAATGGTTTAAAGGGAAGGGCTGTGGCTGTGGCTGTGGTCAAGCACTCGCCCAGCATGCATTAAGTCAGGGTGCAACTCCAACCATGAGGGGGAAAAGGAGTCTTCTGTCTCTTCTATCTTTGTAGGTACTCTTTGTTTGATTGTTTGTTTGTTTGTTTTTCGAGACAGGGTCTCTCTGTGTAGTCTTGGCTGTCCTGGACTTACTTTGTAGACCAAGCTGTCCTTGAACTCACATCGATCCACCTGCCTCTGCCTCCTGAGTGCTGGGATACGCCATCATGCCTGGCTTTTTGTAGGTATTCTTGAGTTGGAAGAACCTACTTTTAATTATATATCCCCTCAAAGGTGTGAGCATTCAGAAATGACACTGAAAGCTGGGCTTACAATTGAGACTGTAAAAGGGAGATATCAAAAAGAACTAACAAGTGGCCGGGCGTGGTGGTGCATGCCTTTAATCCCAGCACTCAGGAGGCAGAGGCAGGTGGATCGTTTTTTGAGTTCAAGGACAGCCTGGTCTACCAAGTGAGTCCAGGGCAGCCAAGGCTACACAGAGAAACCCTGTCTCGAAAAACCAACCAACCAAACAAACAAAACAAAACAACCCTGAACCTGTGAAAGCTCACTTTACTTGGCAAAAGAGAAGCTGCAGACTTTGGAGAGAGAATTCTTCCGGATTATGGTGAGTGGACCCGTGGGAATCACAAAAGGCCTGGGAAGCAGGAGGCAGGAAGGAGGGCAGAGTGGCGTGTGGTGTGAAAACTTGCCCTCCACAGCTGTTTCTGCAGATGAAAGGACCATGAGCCAAGGGATGCTGTAGATGGCCCCTGCCCGAAGCTATAAAGGCCTAGAAGTGAGTTCTTACCTACAGTCTCCAGAAAAGTAGGCCAGTCTGCTGTTCTGTGAGACTGGTGTTGGCTTTCTAACCTACAAAACTGTAAAACACATTTGGATTACTGTAAACTGTCAGCAACAGGAACAAATGAAACTGGTTATAAAGTATGGAACAAACAAAGTCTACCCTGCCTAGCAAGGACAGCAACTTTCTCTCCTGGAAGAAAACTGTGCTTGCTTCTTCCTTTGTTTCCTTCAGAATGGGACCTGATCTTTTAAAAAGACAGGGAAAGCCAAGAAAACAAAGAACACTATATAATATTTCAATAAATAAAATCTAGATAATACAACGAGGAAGTAACAAAAATCTGGGCTGTGGCTCACACTTGTAATCCCCACTCAAGATGCCAAGGCAGGACTACTACAAGTTCAAGATAAGCCTAGGCTGTGGTATGAGAGAGACCCTGTCTCTAAATGCATAAGCAAATAAACAATCAAAAGGGGCCAGAGAGACAATGTACTCAGTCAAGTGCTTGATCCTCACCATGGAGACCTTCGGTCCTGACTGCACTGCCCTCGCACCTGATGAGCACAGGGGGGATGGGAGGTTGGGGACTGAGGGGGTGGGGGTGGGAGAGGGGGTGGGGGCGGCAGTTTCTGTAGAAATGGCAGTGTAAAAAAAAAAAGAAAGAAAAGAAATGGCAGCGTCCAGCGTAACGCCCACTCAGTAGACTCCCCAGCCTTGCTTTTCTCTCTTTGGGTTCAAGTCTCATACCTCTGTGGCAGCTGACAACTGTCTGAAAATCTATTCCCAAGGGATCCTTTCTGGCTTCTGCGAGCACCAGGTGTGTGTGTGTGGTGCACCACTATGCATACAGGCAAAACACTCATACACATAAAATAATGTTTTACTACATCTAGCGTGTGTGTCTACATGTGTGTACAGGTATGCCCGTGCCAAGCTGTGTATGTGCAAGTCAGAGGACAACACAAAAGAGTCAGCTCTCTCCCTTATTACACGGGTGTTGGGTCCAATTCAGCTCATCAGTCCTGCTGGCAAGTGCCTTTACCTGCTGAACCATCTCACTGGCTTTTCCTTTATTTTCGTAAATTAAAAATCTCACTAGTTTCAGTTTCACTGAAGCCTCTGGGCATCCTTTCAGAGATGCAAACTCTCTGGGAACTAAGAGCTAAGCTTGAAGAATCCAGGGTATGAGTTTCATTGTTAAACCTATTTGTTTTTTTAAAAGACAGTCTCTCTATGTCAGTGATTCTCAACCTGGAGGGGTGTCCAACAATCCTTTCACAGGGGTCACCTAAGGCCACTGGAAAACAAGGGTGTTTAGATTACAATTCAGAGCAGTAGCAAAAGTAACAGTAATGAAGTAGCAACAAAATAATTTTATGGTTGGGGATCACCACAACATGAGGAACTGCACTAAAGGGTCCCAGTGTCAGGAAGGTTAAGAAGCACTGTTCCCTGTAGTCCTAAGTGTCCTGGAGCTCACTATTTAGACCACGCTGGCCTGGAACTCACAGAGAGCTGCCTACTGGGATTAAAGGCACACCCCACCACTCTGCTAAGCTGATTTGTTTCTTTTCTTTTTTTGGTCTTGGTTTTTTGAAACAGGGTTTCTCTGTGTAACAGCTCTGGCTATCCTGGACTCACTTTGTAGACTAGGCTGGCCTAGAACTCACAGAGTCTGCCTGCTTCTGCCTCTGCCTCCCAAGTCCTGGGATTAAAGGCCATGAGCCACCACGCCACACCCTACTTGTTTCTTCAGTCTTTCTCAGGTGCACTGTCCACTGAGAATGCTAGCTAACATCTTCTAAGTGACTCAAGTCGTCATGACAGAGAAAAGTAACTATGACATGATACAAATGTGAAAGTAGTCCAAGACAGGCATTTCATTAAAAATATTCTTTTGAGGCTGGTGGGATGGCTCAACGGGTAAAGGCACTTACTGCCAAGCCTGACATCCTACTACGGTCAAGTCCTCAGGACACACCTGGTAGAAGAAAAGAACTGACTCTAGAAAGTTGTCCCTTGGACTCCACATATATGCCATGAGAACTCACATGCATGCATAAATATACACATGACATATATAAATAAATATGATATAAATGAATGTAATAAAAATTTAATGTTCTTATGGTCATCTACGGTTAGATGTATGTTTTCTTCTGAACAATTTAATATGTCTTTTCTACATTTCACACAGACAGCATTATATGTGCTTTAAATAGTTAATTAGTCAATAGCTAGAGATCATAATTTAAGTGTCCCCTGTCCCTCAAGCTGGCTAGCCTCATGTCAACTTGACACACAAACTAGCATTGTAAGATTATAGATTGCCTGAACTCAGCAGTGACAGTATTAGCTAAGGAAATATAAGATTCCAGGCGGCTTGGACTTAGCCATCACAACACTAGCGTTGTCAGCTGAGCAAACAAGTTAAGAATTACGCAGATAACAAGAGCAAACAAAGTAACAGTGAACTGAGAGGAACAAGTTAGAAATCCTCCATTAGTCTTCATCTCGACCCTGCCCCTGGAATTTACTGCCCCTATCTCACCCTTCTTAGAATTTACTACCTTAGACCCCTATTGCTAGCCTAGCACTCTCTAGCTAGCCATTGTCACTAAGTTCTGCTTCTGTAAAAGATATTTAAACCCTGAGTTCTTGCAGGACGGGGTCTTCCATCTCCTCGGAGCTTGGTGGACCCCGGTGTGTCGGTTTAATAAAATTCCTTTGCTTTTCCGTCGACTCTGGACTCTGTCTCTCAATTGGGCTTCCAGGAATAGACTCAGACGACCCGAGGCTAGCAGCATTATTTGAAAAGAGAAGATGCCTCCATAAGATCTGCTGTAGGAAAGGCTTATAGGGCATTTTCTTAATTAGCAATTGATGGGGGAGGACCCCGCACATGGTGAGTGCTGCCATCCCCTGGGCTGCTGTGCCTGGGTCTGTACAAAAGCAGGCTCAGCAAGCAGTGAGGAGCAGCACACTTTGTGGCCTCTGCATCAGCTCCTGCCTCCAGGTTCCTGCCCTGTTTCAGTTCCTGCCCTGACTTCCTTCAGTGATGAACTGTGATGTGGAACTGTAAGGCGCATAATCTCTTTCCTCCCCAACTTGCTTTTTGGTCATGGTGTTTCACCACAGCAATAAAAACCCCAACTAAGACACCTTAATTTCCCTTTTGCTTCTTTCTTTCTTTCTTTCTTTCTTTCTTTCTTTCTTTTCTTTTCTTTCTTTCTTTTTTTTTTTTTCTTTTTTTTTTTGTTGTTGTTTGTTGGCCGCCTGTGTCTGCCTCCTGAGTTGCTGAGTGCTGGGATTACAGGCAAGTGCCTCAGTGTCTTGAGCCCTGTTCAGGTGTCTGATTCTCAGCACATCCACTCGGGTGGACAACACTCTGTTAATCAGGGAGTTGCACAACAGGAAGTGCTCATTTTATTCCAGCCCTCCCCCTCCCTAGGTGACTTGATAGATAAGTAAGATTATTTACTGTGTTTGAAGGGAAAATTTTTACTTAGCATTAAAGCAACCAGAACAGCAGAGTTCTCTAACTCATAAGTGCAGGTCGACAGGTATGCTAGCCCAAGGTCCCAGATGATAAGTCACAAAGAATGCGGAGATAGGAGACAAAGGCCTACTGAGTGTTCCAGGGACCGGCTGGCCATAAAAGATAGGGAGGATACACAAACACAAATTCCTGAGAGAAACAGGTACCGGACATGGTCGAGTGAGTAATGAGCCAAGACCCCTCATCCGATCTTATGGTATCTGCTTAATCCCCCCCTTGAGGCCCGCACACAATGTTCCAGGTTTGAGTTTAACCAGATGTGTCGTTAGCTCAGATAAACATCTACCCTCAGGTTCCAAGAAAGACAGGAACCAAGCACTGTACCCATGTGATTAAGTCTGAGCTTACCCCAGATCTGCCTATGCAATTTGCTGATGTTCAAATGTTCGAAACAACCAATCGTGTGTAGCTGCGCCAAAACTTCCCACTCCCCCCAACCCTTGCCCATATAAACCCCTAACCCCTGGGCTTCTGGGTCGACCCCTCTGTCTCCTGCGTGAGATACGTGTCGACTCGGAGCTCCGCCAATAAACTGCCTCATGTGTTTACAGCAAGACGGTCGTTTGTGTGTCTTTGGGTGCGCGCCATCCCGAGGCTTGAGTGAGGGTCTCCCTTCGGGGATCTTTCATTTTGGGGGCTCGTCCGGGATTTGTGCAACCACCCAAGACCCCCAACGACCCCTTGGAGGTAGGTCTGTGTGAGTTTTGTGTGTCTGAGTGCGGTGCTGCTGATTTTGTGTCTTGGTTTCAGTTTCTGGCAGCTGCCGCTGTGGGCCATAAGGACCCAGTGGCTCCGGAGGCAGACATGCTAGGGCCGCAGGCTGCAACCCTGGGGGACGCCCTAAGGGTGAAGGGGACTCAGGACAGCCTGACTGCCTCTTTTCGGGATGAAGGAGACGGAGTGCTCCTTCTTGAGGGTAAGGTGCGGAAGCCTACCCCATCGGAACTTGCATTCAGTTGGTTGTACAAGTCCAGACGCGGACGAGTGTGCTTGGATGTGATAGTGTCTTGTGTGCTTATATTGTTTTTGTGCTTCTTGTTTTTTGAAATGGGACAGACTGTGACGACCCCTTTATCTTTGACTTTGGACCATTGGACGGACGTTAGGGCAAGAGGACATAATCTATCCATAAAAATTAAGAAAGGACCCTGGCAGACCTGCTATTAGAGCTGTCAGAGCAGTTATTTTTCAGGAAAGATCAGGGGCACATCCAGACCAACAGCCTTACATCACTGTGTGGGAAGATTTGGCCCATTACCCACCCCCATGGGTCAAGCCCTTCATTCCACCTCGCCCACCATGCTCCCGTGTCTTGGCGGTACGAAAAGGCGCCGTGGAGGAGAAATCGAAACCACAGCAGCACGGAGGAAGCGAGCCCAGCGCACCGTCGGAGCCCGTCCCTAAAATATATCCTGACATAGCAGAATCCCCCGAATGGCCCATGCCACTGCCCCCACTTTATCCCCGAGTCCCCCAGCCGGCAGCCTCGACCTCAGCCCCGTCCCTGGCTTCCAGGGCCACGGGTGATGGACCCTCGGCGGGCACTAGGAGCCGCCATGGAGCAACCCCTGAGGGGCCTGATTCTACCGTGGCTCTGCCCCTTAGGGCTGTCGGGCCGGCCCCTACAGGCCAAAATGAGTTACAACTCCTACAGTATTGGCCTTTTTCTTCTTCCGATCTCTATAATTAAAAAAACTAACCACCCACCTTTTTCAGAGAACCCTACGGGACTTACAGGTCTGATTGAGTCCCTGATGTTCTCCCATCAACCCACGTGGGATGACTGTCAGCAGCTTCTGCAGGTTTTATTCACCACCGAGGAGAGAGAAAGAATTCTCCTCGAGGCTCGAAAGAATATCCGAGATGATGCTGGACACCCCGTCCAGACCCTGGCCGAAATAGATGAAGGATTCCTCCTGACCCGTCCTCAGTGGGACTACAACACGGCAGAAGGTAGGGAACGGCTGTCCATTTACCGCCGGGCTCTGGTGGCAGGTCTCAGAGCGGCCGCGAAGAGGCCCACCAATTTGGCGAAGGTAAGAGAAGTCATGCAGGGAGCGACCGAGCCCCCCTCAGTGTTTCTAGAGAGGCTCATGGAGGCTTACTGGAGATATACCCCTTTTGACCCTACGTCAGAGGGACAGTGAGCCTCTGTAATCATGGCTTTCATTGGACAGTCAGTACCTGATATTAGGAAGAAACTACAGCGCATTAGCGCATTGAGGGATTGCAAGATTATACCATCAGGGATGTGGTGAAAGAAGCTGAGAAAGTTTATCATAAAAAGGAGACAGAGGAAGTGAAACAAGAAAGAAACAAGAAGGAGAGAGCTGAGGATAAGGAAGGAGGAAAGAAAGAGTTGAAGATGAGGAAAGAAAAAAGAACGGGAGAGCTGAGGATGAAGAAAGAGGAAAGAGAGAGCTGAGGATGAGGAAAAAAAAGAAAAAAGGCAGGAAAAGAATCTGACGAAAATACTGGCCACAGTGGTAGGAGAAGGAAGGCGTCAGGGAACAGGCAGGCCTAGGCAGACAGGGAACCTGGGCGACAACAGAAGGCAGGGGCCAAGGAGACCCAGAGAAGATTGAACACTGCCACCTGATCTCAAAGATGCCTTCTTCTGTCTGAGATTGCACCCTAACAGCCAATCCCTGCTTGCCTTTGAGTGGCAAGACCCTGAAAACAGAAGAACTGGACAGCTTACGTGGACGAGATTGCCCCAGGGGTTTAAAAACTCCCCCACCCTATTTGATGAAGCCCTACATCGGGACCTTGCCCCTTTCCATGCTAATAATCCCCAGGTGACTCTTCTACAATATGTAGATGACCTCCTATTGGCTGCAGAGACCTGTGAAGAATGCAAGCTTGGGACTCAAAAAATCCTGGCTGAGTTAGGTGAGTTGGGGTATCAGGCTTCTGCCAAAAAGGCACAACTGTGCCAGACTGAAGTGACATATCTGGGATACACCCTGGAAGATGGACAACGGTGGCTCACAGAAGCCAGGAAATGAACAGTGACTCAGATCCCGACCCTAACCATCCCTCGCCAGGTAAGAGAATTCCTAGGGACCGCGGGATTCTGCAGGCTTTGGATTCCCAGGTTCGCCACTCTGGCGGCCCCATTATACCCTCTAATAAGAGAAAGGGGAAAGTTCACTTGGACTAAGGAACACCAATTGGCTTTTGAGACCCTTAAAAAGGCACTGCTACAAGCCCCTGCCCTAGCACTGCCTGATCTGAACAAGCCTTTTACTCTGTACATCGACGAGCGGAAGGGGGTTGCCAGGGGGGTCCTCACCCAAACTCTAGGACCCTGGAAGTGCCCAGTGGCCTATCTGTCAAAAAAACTGGATCCTGTGGCCAGTGGGTGGCCCTCTTGTTTGTGGGCGATAGCAGCAACGGCTGTATTGGTAAAAGATGCCGATAAGTTAACCATGGGCCAAAATGTGATGGTGGTGGCCTCCCACGCCCTCGAGAACATTATCAGACAACCACCAGACCATTGGATGACCAACGCCCGGATGACCCACTACCAGAGCTTGTTGCGGACAGAGCGGGTGACCTTCGCTTCGCCCGCCATCCTTAACCCTGCCACCTTGCTACCCGAAGCTGGCGAGACCCCAGTTCATCATTGTGAAGAGATACTGGCTGAAGAAACAGGGACTCGGTCAGACCTCACTGACCAGCCGTGGCCTGGGGTAAAAACTTGGTTCACCGACGGAAGTAGCTTTGTGGTAGCAGGGCCCAAAAAGATGACAGAACTGGTCAGTAAGTCTCCCTATCACATCCCCAGACAACAAAAGACAGCAGAAGATCTGGTAAAAAACAAAACAAAACAAAACTACAAGGCTTGCGCTCTCACTAATGCCGGGTCCAGCAGACACTGTGCAGGAAAGCGCTTGCGGGGATATCGACCTGGAACTTATTGGGAGGTTGATTTCACTGAAGTCAAACCGGCCCGATATGGTAATAAATACCTTCTAGTTTTCATAGACACCTTCTCGGGGTGGGTTAAGGCATTCCCCACGAAAAAGGAAACGGCAAATGTAGTGGCCAAAAAGATACTTGAAAAAAATCCTTCCCCGGATCGGGATACCTAAGGTAATTGGGTCGGACAACGGGCCTGCCTTCGTCGCCCAGGTAAGTCAGGGACTGGCCAGACAATTGGGGATAAATTGGAAATTACATTGTGCTTATAGACCCCAGAGCTCAGGACAGGTAGAAAGGACAAATAAAACTATAAAGGAGACCTTAACAAAATAGACCTTAGAGACCGGCGGAGGTGATTGGTCAGCCCTTCTCTTCCTTGCCTTGTTCCGGGTACGGAACACGCCTGGACCATTGGGACTGACACCCTTTGAGATACTGTTTAGTGCACCACTACCACTGTTTAAAACCCTAGAGAGTGTGGCGTGTCCTGATGACAGTTTTGTGCCTTCCACCCATCTTTTAGCCCATTTAAAGGCTCTCAAGACGATCAGGCGAGAGATTTGGGAACAGCTGAAAGATGCCTACACCGCTAGAGACCCTACAGTTCCTCATCAGTTCGAGATTGGAGACGCCGTCTTGGTATAGAGACACGGAGCCGAGAATCTCGAGCCATGGTGAAAAGGACCCTACCTGGTACTGTTAATGGCTCCAACTGCCGTTAAGGTAGAGGAAATCCCCACCTGGGTCCATGCTTCACATGTGAAAAGGGCTCCTCCTGAGACTAGTCAAGATAAATATATCCTAAAAAAAGGCTAATAATCCTCTTAAGCTGCGTCTGTGTCACAGACGCAACCCTAAGTCAGGACAACAACCCTCATGCCCCGATGCAACAGATTTGGGAGATGATCAATAAAAAGGGGAACAAAAACAGGCTAAATAAAAGACAGAGGGACAGAAAAGCTCAACAAGGCTGGTTTGAGTCCTGGCTCACCCGGTCCCCCTGGATGACTATCCTATTTTCTGCTCTAGCTGGGCCAGTGTTGGTGATTTGCTTGATTTTAATTTTTGCCCTGTGTGTGGTAAATAGGTTACTTGCTCTTATTAGAGATAAAATTAGTGCTGTTCAACTGATGGTACTAAGACAACAACACTGATCAATAAGAGACCCCAACAGGCAGAGTATAAATCTTTTAGTCTAGAATAAAATAATACTCAAAAATTAGAACAGATATTCTAAGATTAGAATTATCAAGTAAAAGAAGAGGGGAATGAAAGGGAAAATTTTTACTTAGCATTAAAGCAACCAGAGCAGCAGAGTTCTCTAACTCATAAGTGCAGGTCGACAGGTATGCTAGCCCAAGGTCCCAGATGATAAGTCACAAAGAATGCGGAGATAGGAGACAAAGGCCTACTGAGTGTTCCAGGGACCGGCTGGCCGTAAAAGATAGGGAAGATACACAAAGACAAATTCCTGAGAGAAACAGGTACCAGACATGGTTGAGTGAGTAATGAGCCAAGACCCCTCATCCGATCTTATGGTGTCTGCTTAATCCCCCCCTTGAGGCCCGCACACAATGTTCCAGGTTTGAGTTTAACCAGATGTGTCATTAGCTCAGATAAACATCTACCCTCGGGTTCCAAGAAAGACAGGAACCAAGCACTGTACCCATGTGATTAAGTCTGAGCTTACCCCAGATCTGCCTATGCAATTTGCTGATGTTCAAATGTTTGAAACAACCAAATCGTATGTGGCCGCGCCAAAACTTCCCACTCCCCCCGACCCTTGCCCATATAAACCCCTAACCCCTAGGCTTCTGGGTCGACCCCTCTGTCTCCTGCGTGAGATACGTGTCGACCTGGAGCTCCGCCTCATGTGTTTACAGCAAGACGGTCGTTTGTGTGTCTTTGGGTGCGCGCCATCCCGAGGCTTGAGTGAGGGTCTCCCTTCGGGGATTTTTCACGTTAAGAACAGTTGCTGCCAAGCTTGACAACCTGAGTTCGATCCCTCAGATCCACACAGAATCAACTCTGGCCGGTTGTCTCCTGACTTCCACACTTGCGCTGCAGCATATGTCTCCTCTATCCCCACCACATAAGCAAATGTAAGAACTGAAATACATGTTAAACCCCACCTGAGCCCTTCTGCATTTCCTTTCCTCTGTAAAAGGTAGACAAATGGCTAAGCATGCTCCAGACAGATACACACAGAGCCTTACTCATACCTTAAAACTGTTTGAAATCAGCCAATCGTTTCTGAGCCTTGACTTTTACCTGTAGCTATGAAGAGATAACAAGACCTGGATCTCTCATGCTGGGAAAATGGGCAAATACAGGAAGCCCTGTCTCATACATGAGGCAAGCAGCACAGGACTGCAGTATCTAACAGACGGCAACAATATGAGACTTTCACCACCCTACGTTTCTGCCGGTGACACCCTTGACTACAAAACTGGGGAGTGCGTCTCAAGCAGATATGGTGGCCTCACTGAACACCAAGGCAGCTGTGGACAGACAGGAAGGCCAACACAGCTAGAAATCCTGAAGAGAGAGCAAAGTGGAAATAAAGCCCCAGAAATCTGCAGTAGTGTTCCATTGAGTCTTTGCTAATTGCAAAATAGATGATGTTCGGCAGAGAACCGGGGGCTGTGAACCGGGGCCTGTGAGCAGAAACAGGCTACTTTAGACCTTCTATAGCTACGTTGGAAAAGCAGCTTCAAACCCGGCTGTGAGGGCACGGGACTGTAATTACCCCTTGGGAGCCACCTGCCTAGCCTGCCTGTACTCAGCATCACAAAAGTAAAGACACAAACAAACAGGCTTCACAGTAGAAACAGGGAAAACATACTAAGAGAGTCACACACAAATGTTAATGCAACATTTTAAAACGCCCATTATGGTGTCATTCATTAAGGCAGTTAAATGTTGCATGGGCATTTCTTTTTTCCTTTTTCCAATTTCTTCTTAAAATATTTTCGAGTTCTGAGCTAAGGAAGCTGCTCAATTGGTAGAACGCGTGCTTGCGTGGCGGGGGTGAAGTCCTGGGTTCAGTCTTTACCGCTGCATAAATCAGGCCTGGCTGTACAAGCCAGTTAGCCTACTATTTGGGAGTAGAGGCGGCAAGATCAGGTGTTTAAGGGCATCCCCAGCTACACAGTGAGTTTGAGGCCAGCCAGGCTGCGTGAGACTTGGTCCCAGAAAACAAAAGGACAGGCTGGAAGGCCGACTCAGCAGTCAAGAGTGCTCCCTGCAGGTAAGAGAGGCCCGGGCTCTTGCTCCCAGCACCCACACAGCAGCCCATAATTGTCTTACTCCAGCTCTACATGGACACACACGCAGGCAAAGTGCACATATACATAGAGCAAATGTAAATAAATCATTCTTTAAAGCTGCCAAAACAGCCAGGTGGCTGCTCGATGACACAGAATTAGTGGACTCCATTGGTGTGACATGGAGCAGAGGAGGAAGGGCAGGTGCAGGTCATCGAATTTCCTGGAAGCAGAGGGAGTATGGCCAGGCAGAGCCAGGAAGAAATTTGGTAGGGGCAGCTCTGAAGACGGTGAGAGCAGGAAGCTAGGGCAAGGCTACTGAAGTAAGGACAAGAGCCTGGAGAGCAAGCTCCACGGGGGCTCCAGCGCTGGGGAACTGTTTCTTATCTTCCCCTCCTCTCATGCTCTCCTAGGGAACAAGGGCGGAGGCCTGAGGACTACGTAATCTCAAAGGACTTTGCAGAAAGCACTCTTGATGGTGGCCTCCGATTCCAGGGAGTAAGGATTTTTGGGAGACCTAAGTCTTAAGGACAGCTCAGGCCTGAACTAATCTATTCCTAAACTATTTCAGTGGTCCAAGCTGAGGATGCAGCCAGTAGGAGGCATGCTCAGTCCATCCTTGCCTCCTAAGGATGAAGCTCTGGGTTCAGTCCTTAACGCTGCATAAACCAGGCTTGGTTTAATGCCTCTTACCCTACCCCTTGGGACATATGCTAGCACATACATCTACGAGACACCTGTATGAGGCAGGAGTCTGAGCGACAGGCTCAGGACACCTCAGTACCTGGTTAGACAAACTTTCTATTGGTTCGACAAATCATCAAATTAGAACTGTTTCTTCCCATATTTTATTTTATTTACTTATTTATTATTTATACAGTGTTCTGCTTGCACGTACACCTGCACACCAGAAGAGGGCACCAGAGCTCATTATAGACGGTTGTGAGCCACCATGTGGTTGCTGGGAATTGAACCCAGGTCCTCTGGAGGAGCAGGCAGTGCTCTTAACTGCTGAGCCATCTCTCCAGCCCCTCTTCCCATATTTTAAGGGTATACTTTTCTTAAGGGTATAGTTTTTAATAAATAAGTCAAACATATTCAATAAACTCACTGCAACTAAAAAAATAAAACTGTTTATTTTCTTGGGCTCCTACATACCAGTAAACAGTACCAGCTCAATAAATGCTTTCTGAATGAAAGAATCAATTAAATAACTAGAGAAAAAATACAATCTAATGAGCAGTCATTGGTTGGTCATAGCACGGAATTAGAGTAGAGGAGATTAACACAACTGTGGCATGTAGAGGGACAAATGCAGGGAAAGTATGTTATTAAGGTGCCTCAGGTGCCAATCACATCACAGTCGCCTGCATTACCAAGACCTATGCTCAGGTGTCAGGCCTAGTCCCACGAGCTGAGCCTTCTCAGGTCAATGTGACCCACTGACACCTCTCTGAAAGAAAAGAAGAGAGAAAAACAGAAAAACCAGGGGCTGGAGAGATGGCTCTTCGGTAAAGAGCATTGACTGCTCTTCCAGAGAGCCTGACTCCATTCTCAGCACCCGCATGGCAGCTCACAACCATCGGCAACTCCAGTTCCAAGGAGAACTGTCGCCCTGTTCTGGGCTCTGGGGGCATCCAGCGTACACACAGTACACAGGCAAAACACCCACACACACAAAAGTTAGAGAGAAGGAAGAGTGAGCGCTGGTTTCTCGGCAGTCATCTACCTCCTCCACAGGTCTCCATTTCTGCTGTCCTAGGAACGCACTCCAGGATCCTCAGAGATCCCCCAGCCCCACCCCAGAAATGCTAAGGGCTTCTTTTCAGCTGTGTTCCTGTAGATGGATGAGGTAAGCAGGTGGAAACGCTAGAACTAAATATCACGGGGATTCCAGCCTCAACACCTCACATGAAGGTCAGGCACGAAAGCAGAATTTGTAATTTCATCACTTAGGAAACAGATGCAGGACTGACCCGCCAAGCTCAAGGCCAGCCTAGTCTACATAGCAAGTTTCACGCCCGACGGGACTTACAGTGAAAAAAATAAAACAACACACACCCAGAAGAGCAACCAAAACGATCCAAGATGATTCTAGGAATTCACAATAAACATGAACTCGGGGGCTGGAGAGATGGCTCAGTGGTTAAGAGCTCCACCTGCTCTTCCAGAGATCCCGAGTTCAATTCCCAGCAACCGCATGGTGGCTCACAGCCATCTATAATGTGATCTGATACCCTCTTCTGCAGATAAAGCACTCATATGCAATAAATAAAATAAATAAAATCTAAAAAAAATTTTTTTAAATAAATAAATAAATAAATACACATGAACTCAGCCACCTATGGACGCCTACTCTACCAAGCTGTCTCAGGGGTCCCTCCACAGGCCCACAGACACACTGTTCATTCACACCTAAATCTTATTATACTAAAAAACTGGAAGCAAGGAGAAAAGACACAGGTCGCACGTAGAGAAATGCACAGACTTTCTTATTTTTTTTCCATCCAATGAGGTTAAACATACTTGTTCCTTGCTACTACAGAGAACACACACACACACACACACACACACACACACACACACACACACACACCAGTAGCTGGAACGCCCAGAGGCTACTCTAATTAGTTTAAGTTCAGTGCAAAAGCGCGGGGCTCATCTCAGTAGCCAATATATACAGAGAATGGCGAGTGTAGAAGCTGTGCCCAATACTGTATTTAACTTCCACCAGCTAGAACCTCCTTCCGGTTATTTTGTGCATCTATCCCGCAGACTCAGAATCACGTGGCATACTGTCCTAGCCAAACAGCTCAACTGAGACCAAATCCTCATTGTACGGCTCAGTTCGTTCCAAACTATGACGGGTGCTGACTGCCCAGATGTTCCTAGACCATCACTGAGTACTGAGAGGAGGAGCTTCCTCTTGGGGACCAGGAGTCATACCAACAAAGCGTTACTGCATCCAACAGCCACTGCTGCCCTGGAGGCTACCTCTGCTGTCCACACCATTCAGAAGTCTGCAGTAACCCAGCCACATTGTAACGCATGGTCACAAGCCACTGTGCAACTGGCAGCTGTTCATATTACCGTCAGAAGTCTTAGCTGGGTATGGTGGCGCATGCCTTTAGTCCCAGCACTTGAGAGGAAGAGGCAGGTGGATTGCTGTGAGTTCAAGGCCAGCCTGGTCTACAAAGTCCAAGACAGCCAAGACCACACAGAGACACCCTGTCTCGAAAAACCGGAAAAAAATAAATAAAAAAAGAAAGAAAAGAAAAGAAGTCTTATGCTGTTTCCATGCTAATATCTGGCCCACCAAAAGAGCAAAAGCAGATGTTGGATGAACTACTACTTCCTCTTCTTTAAGCCACACCCCCTACTCTTGCTAATAAAAACCAACGTGAAGATTAGGAACTGAACTACTTCTAGGCTGCAAGCTCTCTGGCCGATGAGGCTATAGCTGTACTGCAAGCCCGCCAAACTAAAACGGCTGGTTATTTAATATAGAACAAAACCACAACAAACCCCTCAGCAAAATAGAAAAGGAAATCAATGTTTTATAGACCCTGAGTAAAACAATTTTCACTGCAGCACAAAAATTTAAAACATCCTTTTCTTTAATTTTATGATTCTTTACTGTGGAATAACTTAGGAAGTATGTTTGAAGCAAACTGATAAGTGAGCAAGGAAGTATAATCTGAGTTATAAAACTCTTGCTTTAAAAATTGTTTTTACATTCTGGGAGGCAGAGGCAAGTGGATGTCTGTGAGTTTGAGGCCAGCCTGGTCTACAAAGTGAGTCCCAGATAGCCAAGGCTACACAGAGAAACACTGCATTGAAAACCAAAAACAAACAAACAAAACAAACAAAACAAAAACAAATTACAATAAATTGTTTTACATTAATTTATTCTCCCTCTTTCCCGCTCTCTCTCCCCCTTCCCTGCCCCCCCCCACTACATGTGTGACTGTGTGTGAGTGTGTGAGTGTGAAACTATGTGGGTCCCAGGAATCAATCTCAGATTGTAGAGCTCAGTAGCCAGATTAGTCAGAGTTCTCTAGAGGAACAGGACTAACAGAATGAATCTATACTAAAGGGGATTTATTAGATTGGTTTACAGGCTGTGGTCCAACCAGTCCAACAATGGCTGCCTCCTGACGGAGAGGCCAAGAATCTGGTAGCTGCTCCACCCACGGAGCTGGATGTCACAGGCGCTCTGCATGCTAAGCCTTTGAAGGAGAATCTTCAGGACAGATGAACTTGCCAGCAAGAGGGCAAGTGGGCTAACAGCACACTGTTCTTTCCTGTCCTTATGCTGGCTGGACCAGAAGGGGCGGCTCTTCCCATTCCAAAGGACCCAATCAAAACAATCCCCACCCAGTGCCCAGCTCCTTCCCTGGGTTTAGTTGGTTGCAGATGTGGTCAAGCTGACAACCAAGACTGGCATCCCAGTGGCAGTGGTATTTATCTAAGGAGCCATCTTACCAAAACATAAAACTCTAGCTTTAACAAAAGTTCCGAGGCTGAAGAGAGGGTTCAGTGATAAAGAAAACTCGCTGCTCTTGCAGAAGACCCAGGGTGCAGTTCCCAGCACCCACCCATAACTCTAGTTTTGAGTAACCCACCACTATCTAACCTCTGAGGGCAGCAGGCATTTGTGTTGCACATACATACATGCAGACTAAACATTTATACATATAAAATAAAAATAAGTCTTTAAAAAGAACAAAGACATTAAACAATGTAAATATGTATGTACATGCGTGTGTGTGCCTACGGATGTTCAGTAAGGGCTCAGAGCCTAAAGGTTTTTCTGGTTAGTCACATAGACATCATCTGCCCAGCAATGTTGGCAAGATACCAGTGAGTAGAGACACTTGCCACCAAGCCAGATGACCTGAGCCCAAAACCCGCACGGCAGATGGGAAACCAGTTCCCACAAGCTCTAACTCCCTGCACCCCCACACCTCTAAATAAATGTAAACATGCTTTTGTTATTGTTTTATGTTGCAGTTTTTCTTTTATGCATATCAGTGTTTTACTTGTGTGTAGATCGTGTGCTTGTTGTATCCACAGAGAACAAGGGAGGGCATCAGAGCCCCTGGAACTGGAGTTACAGACAGCTGTGAGCCACTTAGTGGATGCTGAGACTTGAACCTGGGTCCTCCACAAGAGAAGCAAGCACTCTAAAACGCTAAGCCAGTTTTCCAGCTCGCCGTACACTGGCTTTTATTTGTGTCATTTCATTGATCTTCCTAACACCGCTACCAAGTACTGTTGTGCATTTTGTGTTTTGGGTTTTCTACAAGAGAGACTCAGCATGTGGAACTGACCTGTCCAGTCTTACTTATGTAATGGCGCACATCTTTAAGCCCAGCATGTGGGAAGTGAGGCAGGTAGGTGGAGCTCTGTGAGTAGCTAAAGGTCAGCTTGGTCTACTTCAGGAGCCCCAAGAAAGCCAGAGCTGTATGTGAGATCCTGTATCCACCCAAGGGTCGGGGCAGAAGCGGGGCATTTGCTCAGTTCATAAAGGCCCATGGAGTCAGGCCTGACAACTGGAGGTCAATCTCTGGGGCCCACGCGGTGGGTGGAGTTGTCCTGTGACCGCCACATGCCTGTTATAGCATGTAACGAAGAAAAGAGGGGAGGGGTTGGACAAATAGCTCAGTAGTCAGGGGCACTGCTGGGCTCGGGTTTAATTCCCTGCCCCATGTGGCAGTTCACGTGGTTACAGTGATAAGTGATCTGATGATGCCCTCTTCCGACCTCTGCACGCATCAGACACACACGTGCTGTGCAGAACACCTATGTAGGCAAAACACGCATTCGCATCAAACAAACAAAGACATTTTAAAAGATACAAATCTTTAGTCCCAGCACTCCAGAGGCAGAGGCAGAGGCAGAGGCAGAGGCAGAGGCAGAGGCAGAGGCAGGCAGATCTCTGTGAGTTTGAGGCCAGCCTGGTCTACATAGAGAGTTCCAAGACAGCCAGGGCTACACAGGGAAACCCTGTCTCGAAAAACAAAAGCAAAAACAAAAAACACCACCCCAAAGTAATAAGGGATATAAACACACACACACACACACACACACACACACACACACACACACACACACTGCTCCCTTTCCCCCTTTGAGTCAGGATCTTGGTATGTTGCCCAGGTTGTATCACAAATCCTAGAACATCATTTTGTTGTTGTTGTTGAATTTATTTAAACATGTTATTTTTAATTTATTTGTGTGTCTGAATGCACGTTCGCATGTGCTCATGAATGCAGGTGCTGTGGGGGCCAGAGGAGGGCTTTCTGATGTGCTGAAACTGGAGTGACAGCCTATCAGACACGGGTAAGGAGAACCCAACTCTTGTCCTCCAAAAGAGCAGCAACTGCGCAGCTGCCTCCCCAGACACTGGGCTGTTCCCGAGAGGCATTTCTACAGGTGCATGCTACCCTGTCCAATTTATACTTGAGCTTCCAGAATCTGTTCACCTTGCAGGGAGTGATAAACTCTAGTCTGCGAGCTAGGTCAAAGACCAGGTCACTCTGCCTTTCAAAGTCTCCCATCAGCAGACGGGTGTGCAAGTCACCCCGGTGCTTATCCTGACCAGTAAATATTCTTTCAAGCATCTTCCAGAAAGTTCAGTGCTAACGGACTGGGCTGCGACTCTCCACACATTCTCTCGGGAGATAAGCCACCAGCTTTTAGTGTTCGCCCATTCTGTGCCTGGCCTTCATAGCGGACTCATCAAATCGTCTGTGTTTTACAGAGAAACAAATAGACCCGGGGCACTCCAGTTCCTTTCTCAAGACTACACACCGTAACTAAACTCTGGTCTGCCTGAAATCTGCCTTCCTCCCACCATCACAGCATCCTTATTCCTTTACTTTCTCTCTTTCTGTCTTTCCTTTTGTAAACAGAGAGTGGCTGGTCTTCTTAATCCTGGGGTTATATCCTTCCCCACCCACCCAGCTTAAAACTCCCACCCCAGGTCCAAGCACATCTTTCATCTTCCAAAATAAGGATTGCCATGTCTTCTGGCATGCCTTTCTCCTCCGAAGCAATACTGACTTTAGTCCTCCACCTAGTAACAGGTCACTGCCTACCCCCGCCACCGCACCTTCTCGAAACACACCGTCGTTTGATCCAGTCTAACGCTACCACCTCTTAAATAATAATACGCAGTCGACTTGCAGATCAGAAAGCACTTTTCAGACAAGGCGCTTAATAATCTGTCTGTCCTCCACGATCCGATGAGGAGGGCAAAAGGAGGGGGCGGGGGAGTGAGGAACTTAGCCCGTTTTACCAGAAAGACATCGCTCCAAGGTCACGGAATGAAAAATGAGAAATCGGGACCAAAGGCCCAGATTGGACCCTTGGTCCTCGGGCTCATCCTGCCACGCCTCACGGGCAGTCACCGGTCCAGCCTCAGCCCCCGCGCCAGCGATGTCACAGCTGCAGTCCGCCCGCCCACAGTTCACCAGCCTCCCACTCTCGCCGGTGCCAGACCTCCCTCCGTCCTGCGGGCCTCCCGACTCCTCTCTTCACCAGACCCTTCCTCTCCCCATCTCTACTCAAGAGCCCCTCAGATGCTAGTAAGCGTCCCGCCGCTTCGTCACCTCAAGCCTCTCCTGTCATCCCGCTGGCTTTACCTTCTCCAAGGATGCAGGTCTCTGCACAGCCAGGGAGCGGGCCAGGGAAAGCACTGTGTTGAAATAGAAGCCTCGGGAGGTGCTGGAGCCAGAGCTGGACCCCGAGCCGCCTCCGCCGCCTCCCCGGGCCCCAGCAGCCGCCATCACAGCGCGCGCCCGGGCGCAGGCGGCTGGGCTCGCAACTCCGGGCCTGCCACCGCCGGGCCTCACGGCGCAGGCGCAGAGAACAGCCGGCTTCCCGGCCACGTGACCCCCGCGTCACCGGCGCTGGGCGGAGCTCGGCGTGAGGCCGCCGCTCCTCCCCTCCCGCTCCGGGCGGTGGTTGGCTCCGGAGGCGGGGCTGCCAGGGCAGTACAGGCGGAAGTGGCGCGCAGCGGCCACTGGGAGTCCGCCCGCCGGCGCTGGGCTGTCGCCTCCTCGCCTGGCCGTCCCTCCTGCTTCCTCGGTCCAGGCCGTCGCCGGCACCATGTCCGGCTATCCGAAAAGCTGTAATCCTTTCGACGATGACGTGGAGGACGAGGACACCCGGCCGGCGCCGTGGAAGGACACCCGCGACCTGTCCGACGGGCCCGACGCGCCCGTGGACCGGCAGCAGTACCTGAGACAGGAGGTGCTGCGCAGGGCCGAGGCTACGGCCGCCAGCACCAGCAGGTCCTTGTCCCTCATGTATGAATCGGAGAAGGTCGGAGTCGCCACTTCCGAGGTGAGCGTGGGGGAGAACTGAGCTGAACTGGCCAGTCCTTGCTTTATAGAACCGTGAGAAGGGAGAGTTTTGTTCACCATCTTCTGGGATTTTTCTAAGTTCTTGAACTTAGTGCAAAGGATGGTGTATCTGGAGCATTTGAGGGAGGCTGTCTACCTCGAGGAACTTCCTTACATATTATTCTGCATGATTGATTCCCTCACCCCCCACCCCACCCCCCCGCTGTTCTGCCCCCACGTCTAGTTAAAAGATAAACAACTATGTTCCGTCTGAGGGTCAGAACTGAGAGTGAAAATGCCAAAGTGCAGACCTGTGTTACGGAAATAGTGTCTGTTTCGTTTGTGTGTAACTTCTTGGGCAGAAGCCTTGGGCTGCTCTTCTCTAGTGACCCAGTTAGAGTGTGGGCTGTCTGTGTACGCTCTGGGTGCTGGGTGGCGCCTTGACACACCAACGCAAAAGAAGCCTCGCGTTCTCCTCACATCCATGACCACTTTTCACCTTGCTGAATGGGAATATTGAAGTCTCCTTTGCCTGGACTCCAGTCCTGGAAGCCAGATCTTGAGTTGAGTCTAGATAGACCCCTTACCTTTGTAGCTAACGTGTTGCTGTGACAGTGGGCGCTTTCCATCAAATAGAAAATTTCAGGAACTAGCAACTTTGCCTTGTCTTTCCTTAATTTATGTGTCCATGTGTTTGCACATGGGTAGGGGTGTCCCCCGAAGTCGGAAGAGGGCACCAGTGTGGGGGCTGGGTACTGAGCTGGTCTTCTGAAACTTCTTAAGATCTTTGCTTTTGGGGGAGTTTTGGTTTGGTGGACAGTCTGCCTATAAATCTCAGGCTGACCTGGAACTTAGACTCTTCAGGCCTCAGTCTTTCTGAGGCGGGGATTACAAGACATGCAGCAACATGCACAGCATGGAATAAAGATTATTCCAAGACACCAGATTACCTATATGTCTACTTAAGACAGTGTTTTGACAGAAGAAGAAATCACTGATAGTATGAGCTAAGAACAACCTTAAGCATTTCCCAGGTTTGAAATGAAATGGTCTTCCTCTACCAGTCTACATAACTGATCTGTGGCACAGATCAGTTCTCTCTGACCACAGGGACTTGGGCAGATCTGAGGTGTTTTGATGACCTTCTCATGCAGTCATCTGCCATTTCTGCATTGCTGCTGTTTTGGCACCTTCTCCTGCCCTTCCCTGCTATGGGATCTGATTGCTAATGTCTCTTCTGCTTCTGTAAAGCTGTGGTACGGTTCTTGCATCTGTGTACTGGATTTTTTTTTTTATATCTTTATTTAATTTGTATGCATTGGTGTGAGGGTATCAGATCTTGAAGCTACAGACAGTTGTGAGCTGCCATGTGGGTGCTAGGAATTGAACCCGGGACCTTTGGAAGAGCAGACAGTGCTCTTAACCACTGAGCCAACTCTCCAGCCCCTGTGTACTGGATTTTTAATGTTACAGTCCAGATCAACTGGAGCCCTTGGTGAACAGGTCACTTGGTGTTGAGATAAGGTCTCGCAGTGTAGCTCAGTTGTAGCCTAGGTTGGCCTTGAACTCAGGATCGTCCTGCTTCAGCCTCCGAAGTGCTGAGATCATAGACATTTGCCAGATGCAAATGGCAGGCTGTGGGTGGGTAGGGTCCTCTTGAGGAGCAGGAAGCAGTCTGACCTGCAGAACCATCTCTCTAGCCCCTTTTGTTTGTTTGTTTGTTTGTTTCAATAGTATCATTTTTATGTAGACTAGGCTGGCCTCAAACTCAGAAATACACCTGTCTTTCTTCCTGGGAGTGCTGAGGTTGAAGGTGTGTGCCACCACACCCAGCACTTTTGTTCTTTTTAACTTTAAAGTAAGGTGTCCTTTACATATAGACCTGTATAGACCTGTATAGAACGTTACATAGACCTGTATAGAACCTTAGTAGAACTGAAGGTTATTTCATGATTAAATACAAAGAGCAGTTTTTTGGCAGGGAGAAGGGGAAGGCAGGCTAATGGCCATATTATATTCCGTTTTTTAAAAACCACCTTGTGGGGGCTGGAGAGATAGCTCAGTGGTTAAGAGCGCCACCTGCTCTTCCAGAGGTCCTGAGTTCAATTCCCAGCAACCACATGGTGGCTCACAACCATCTATAAAGTAATCTGATACCCTCTTCTGCAGATAAAGCACTCATATGAAATAAACCAAATAAATCTTTAAAAAAAAAAAAACCACCTTGTGTTTATGCAGCCATTCTCCTACTAATGAACATTATATAATATTTGCTTCCTGCATAGACATCACCACCTAACCAAAGCCACTCACCTTCCCAGGGCACTCCGCCTCTCCCGGAGGAGTGTGGCACACTACAGTGATCTTTTTTGTAACCTGTTTTCCCAGTTCGGCAGAGCCCAGCAACAAACACTAGACTAGGGTTCCAGTGGACGTTGCACCAACACCGGTGGAAAGGGCTGGTGTTTGGTAAGATTGACACGTAGTGTGCTCAGCCACCTTGACTAGCATATGCTCCCCGGAGGCCTGCTCATCTTTATATTCTTCCAGTCCCTGTTACTGACGCCACCTAATAGCCAGTGTGCATGTCTGAATCCAGTCAGGTGACCTCTGGCTCATATGGAACCCGGTAAGGCCCATGCTATACCAGCTAGACTCTGTTAATGTGAGTGTGCAAGACCTTGGGGGAGGACAGAGGTCATGAGAAGTTTTTTGGTTATTTTTTTTTTCCTTCTATCTTTCTCTTTCTGAAATAGAATTTTATGTTGCCCAGGCCAGCCTCAACCTTGCTGATCCTCTTGAGTTCACCTCCAGAGCGCTGGGATCCCTTGCCTGTGCCACCACACCTGGCTTTATCCCCAGTCTAGGATAATACACTTCAGGCTTCTGGACTTGGTGCACTGACCCCAGACTGACCTCCAGGCACTTATCAGTTAATAGCTAAGTTCCATTTCCAACTCACCATGAGGCCCACGTGATGTTACAGGATGCCCCGGCTGGAGGTTGTGCTTATCCTGGTGCTCACTGCTGCCCTTGGGAGGCCTCCACAGCGTTCACTGTGTGCTTCCTGCTGCCGCTTGATGGGTCCTACCCACACCCTTCTGTCCTGGCCACACAGTTCCACTTCCCCTCAGTCACTCCAGCTGCCTAGACTAGCTGCTCTCTGCAACTTAGGCATTTACCCGACCCCACCCCTGCAACTCCCTGATACGCTCCTTAAAACAGCCCAGGAGCCCTTGCCCAGGGTTCACTCTGACAAAGAAACAACCATGTGTATGACAGCCTTTTTATTGTTGTTTTCTATGAAACTCAGGCGAGTGAAGCAAGGACGAGTCTGCCTTCCTCAGTTCTCAGCACCACAGTGTTGTTAGCAAGTTAGAAAATCAGATTGCACTTTCTCTTCTTACCTTGCACGGATTGTATGAGCCCTCAGCGTGGAGTCTGGGCTTGCTTAGTCCCCACCTGGTCACTAGCACTAGAAGAGTGCTTGGCAGAGAATGGTTTCTCTTAGAGGAAGTCCCCTGCATTGTTTCATGCGCAGGCAGCAGGAACCCTTTGGTTCCCTGAATCCTCACAGTGCCTGGCAGCAGAACCTGTCTCGGTGAGTGTCACCTCTCTCCAGGCAATCTGTGCCCCTGCGTAGCCTTTGTTTCCTGGACTTCCTTGCTCTTAAGAGTCATTCGCAGAAAAGAGGAGTTATGGAACTTTCTCTGTGGTTCCTTAGCAACCCAAGCATATCCTCTCTCTCTTGCTTTTCCTGTTTAAATTTAGACAACACTTGGTGCTTAAAGCAGTTGGGCGGGTCGCCTGTCATCGTCTCCTCGTCACTTGGCGTGTCCGTTCTTCACGCGGAGAACAGGGTCTCAGGTAGTTCACACTGACCTCCACACTGTGTACCTGAGGACGATCCTGGACTCCCGAGTCTCTGCTTTCTCCTCCCAAGAGCTGGGATTACAGGCATGTCCCACCCCACCCCCCAGTTTACAGAGTGCTGGGATTGAGACCCCCAACATCATGAACACTGGGCAAGCACCCTGACCAGCTGAGCCACATTCCTCATCCAGGAGTTCACCCCTCACGCCCGCCCTGGGCCACTGTTGTCCCGCATTCTCACAGAGGCAGACGGAAAGGCCAGCACTGCCCACCTCTGAGTTATGGGAGCCCACTTCCCGACCCAGAGCCTTTGCAGTGTGTCTTCAAAATGGCCGGGGCATGGAGTCTTGGCCAGCCCATCCTCACAGGAAGCACTGAGGACGTACCATCAGTTCTCGCCTACCACATGCCCTGCCACACACTCCTTCCTCAAACATGGTTGGCCCTAGGTCAGAAGCACATTAAGCCCAGTTGTGCCCTGTCCCTTTTAGGGGAGGGTTTTAGCCAGAGAAGCTCTTGCTTTGATGGTCTCATGTTCTGGGGCGAACACTGGATTCTAGGACATAGAAACTTCTAGAAACCAAAGCAACCCTCCCTCCTCTGGCCTTCTGCCTCTCTCAGAGGAAAAGCCACCTTTACATATTTCCCTATGTTCCCACTGTGACAGCCGTGTCAGGTGTCTGGCGCCCTCTGAGTGTCACTTGGGAAATGAAAGCTCCCTGCAACCCTGGAAAGTTCTGTTGGTCTCTTTTGTTTCCCTGCAGCTTTCTAAGTAGAACAGAGAGTAGCTTTTGAGAAAATCCTACTGTGATAAAAAGAGCTGCCTGCTAGAGTAGGCAAGGGCCTTTGGGCCACCAAAGCTTTGCCCACTTCAACCCAGCCACATCTGTTGTCCTATACAGTCATCCCAACCTGTGGGTGTTGCTCAGTGGTAGAGCACTCACCTCTCATGTGTAAGCCCTGAGTTGGAGCTGCAGTGTTGGACAAAAGCACTAATAATAAAGAAACAGCAGAGGAGGAGGAAGTTAGTTGTTTTTTTTTTTAAGTCCATGCATGCTACAGAAATCATATTTATCCAAATTAACTGCTCTGGCTTGTTCCACAACAGTCTGTGAAGATGATAAGCTTAGAGATTCTGAAGATAAATCATTAGCTCCTCTTTTCTTCTGAAAGCTAGCTCCTGCAAGTTTGTTTGACATTGTCCAAAATGTTTTTCTTTTCACTTAAAATTCCTAAGCTAGGAAAAAAGAATTCCTAAGCTGGGATTGGTGATACATGCCTTCAGTCCCAGTAGAGGCAGGTGGATCTCCATGAGTTCAAAGTCAATATAGACTTAAATAGCAAGTTCCAGGCCAGCAGGGCTACATAGTGAGATCCTGTCTCAAAAAGTAGAAATGATAGTAAGTAAGCAGAGTTTAAAGATAAATTCAAATCAGTGTTTTAGCTTTTTGCCTATGCATTATATTTTTTTGTGCATTGTCTTTCTGAATTTCACCCACTAAACAGAAACTCAAGCAATACATTGGATTAGAAATGTTGACGCCATGTTAGAATTGGATCTGGGGTCCCAAGAAAAGGACCGCACAGTCCAAGGTTTTTCATCAAGGCAAAACGTTTTCTTCTGCAAAAAGTTGTGTAGCCATGCAGGTGAGGCAGGCGAGCACACCTCCTGGTGGTCCTGCTAGATTCTCATTCCTAAAGCAAGGGGTTCCGTGCCTCACTGTCAGTGCTCAGAGCTTGGCCTCACACTCTGTGCAGCTGGCTAACTCAAGTGGCGTACTTAATGAACCAAGTACAACTTTGGAGAACAGGCTGTGAGTCAAGAAGACCTCACTGGTGGTTTCTTACAGTGCGTCAAATGGAGATCTGTCTTACATGACCCACTGATGGGAAGGCAGTGCACTCTTTTACATGTCCCACAGCCTAAGTGGACTAAAGGCTTTCCACCAAATGCCTTTACGTTTGACTTGGACTTCACTGATTTTCTGTAGTTGCTCTAAATTGGTTCCAATTTACCCCTACACACACCCTGAGTGCGCAATCCCTTATAGGAAATAGCATGATATTTATGTCTTACACACACATCGCTCATATACTTCTATTGGTTCGGTTTTGGTTTTTTCGAGACAGGGTTTCTCTGTGTAGCCTTGGCTGTCCTGGACTAACTTTGTAGACCAGGCTGGCCTCAAACTCACAGCGATCCACCTGCCTCTGCCTCAAAAAAGAAAATTCAAGATTTGTCAGATTTCAGCTGATGTGGCCCACTGAAAATTTCCATATCTGAACAAGAAGAACACAAGGACCAGGTGAAGGGACAGCACAGTGCCTTGGCCTCCTTAAAATGATAGCATCCGGCTCTGTTGGCCACATTAGGGAGGATTTACAAAAGGGAGAGGATGGGTGCACATGTAGCCGTACCTACTGTGGAGACTGCCTCTGCATCCTGTCGGGCTCTTAGCAAAAGGTTCTCTGACCTGCACAAGGATGACTTAATAATAAAAAAGGTTAAATTAATTCATATCTATCAAACCATCATAGTTCCTGCGGTTGACTTTCCCTGAACATAAATCTACATGAGCACAGCCTATCTAAAAGGATGGTGGGTGGTGGTGGCAGTGCACATCCTTAATCCCAGCACTCCGGAGGCAGAGGCAGGTGGAGCTCTGAACTGAAGGCCAGCCTGGTCCACAGTCCCCAGACAGCAAAGGCTACACACGAAAAAATCCTGTCCTAAAAAATAAAAACAAAACAAAAAAGAAAAAACTCATGTAAAACAAACCATCAAAAACAGTGGGGCAAAGCAGTGGAAGAACGCAGAGGACACGTGCGCACTCTAACAGATGCACGCAGAGGACACATGCGCACTCTAACAGATGCACGCAGAGGACACATGCGCACTCCAACAGATGCACTCAGAGGATATGTGCACTCTAACAGAGGTACAGAACACAGCCAGGAAACAACACGCCACTACAGCCTCCCACAAACTGACAGCTTCTCAGCACTGGAGAGTGACAGTGGGATAGTGTCTTAGGGCTTCTGCTGCTGTGATAAACTCTATGACTGAGAGCAACTTGGGGAGAACAGTTCATTTCCTCTGACAGCTTCTAAGTCTATCCCTGAGAGAAGCCAGGGCAGGAACCTAGGAACAGGAACAGATGCAGAGGCCGTGGAGGTAGCTTCTCCTTTGCCTCCCTATTGCTTGGTCACTTTCTTATACATTCCAGAACTACCTACCAGGGTGGCACTATCCATAATGGACTGGGTCCTCCTACATCAATCACTAACTAAGAAAATGCCCTACAGATTTGCCTGTAGGATAGTCTTATGGAGGCATCTCAATAGAGATTCCCTCCTCTCAGATATGTCTAGGTTTATGTCAGCCTGACAAAAACTAACCTGCACAGATAGCTAAAATGAAAGAAAACAAAATTGAGAGTCCTCCTTTTCAAAAGGATGGATGATCAAGGCCCACCGTGGTGGCACATCGAATCCCAAATAAGAAGTTATGAAGTCAATTCAAGATATAAATAAGAAAGTTACTAGCATAGGGGAAAGAATCAATAACTTAAAATTTTATAAATGTGGAGGAAGAGTTCAGCAAGAAAGTTGATACACTGAAAAACCAAACAAAATTCTAGAAATGAAAGTAACCAAAACTACCAAGAACTCCAGGATTCATTCAAGAAACCAGGCCTAAGAACCAAAGATAGAAGTAGCTAAAATAAAATCAGATGACTTCAGACTATGTAACTCAATGAATATAGCCAAGAATTTCTCAGACCTAGTAAAAGAAATAGATATCCAAACACAGAAGTGTTTAGAACCTCATTATAGACATGACCAGAGAAGGACCTTTCCTTGACATACCACAGTCAAGAGGTCAAAAATACAAAGCAAAAATAATACTAAACTCTCTAAGGCAAGCTACATCCTAACCTACAGAGATAGAAACATCACAACAACACCAGGTCTGTTGTCAGCAACCCTAAAGGCCAAAAAAGCATAGAGTGATAGGTTCCAGGCCCCAAAAGTAAATGACCATCAACCAAGATTGCTCTAGACCGCAAAACTACCTATTCAAATAGACAAGAATGTTTCACGGCAAGATAAGGCAATGCCTGGCAGCTAAGGCAACACTCGGTGTCACACACTGAGAAAGACATTTCGTGTAAGAAACACATGAACAGAGGGAAACTGAGAATCATGTCCAATACAGCAAGTCAGAGAATATCTAACACCACTAGATGAAAAAGAAAAGACTTTCAATAAACTAAGCAACCAGAACAATGCAGATAGCTTTGACTCACCAATGAATTATGTATGTAGACCTGACTGGATTAAAAAAAACCTTGATCTGTCTGTTGTCTCCAAGAAGCACACATAATTAGGAAGTAAATTCATGAACTGAGAGTCAGAGGTTGGACATCAAACTACCAAGCAACCAGAAGCTGCAGAGAAGCTCAGATAGTGATCATCATATCTGATAAAGTAGACTTAAAACTACAACTAGGCAGAAGACATTACTACACATTAATATATGGAACAGTTCATCAAGAGCATAGAACTACTGTAAATATTTGTGCACTGAATCTTGGGATCCCCAGTTCCATAAAGCAAACTCGAAGGGCATAGAAAGTCCTAATGCATTAATGATGGGGAGCTTTTAAGGCCCTACTGTCAGGGCTGGAGAGATGGCTCAGAGGCTTAGAGCACTGGCTGTTCTTCCAGAGGTCCTGAGTTCAGTTCTTGGCAACCACATGAAATCTGGTGCCCTCTTCTGGCATGCAGGACTTACATGCAGGTAGAACACTGTATACATAATAAGTAAGTAAGTAAGTAAGTAAGTAAATAAATCTTTAAAAAAAATAAGGGAGGCAGAAGCAGGCAAATCTCTGGGAGTTCGAGGCCAGCCTGGTCTACAAAGTGAGTCTAGGACAGCCAGAGCTGTTACACAGAGAAACCCTGTCTCAAAGAAAGACCCTGCTGTCACACTTAGGTCTTCCAAACTCAATATTGTTAACAAAACCTCAACTCAATAAATGCAGAAAAACTCTTTGACAAAGGTCATCATGCCATCATGGTAACTGACATGAGGAAACTAGAAATAATAGCCGTGCATACAGTGGTGCATGCCTTTAGTCCTAGCACTGGGGAGGCAGAGCCCAGGCCAGCCAGGGCCTCATAGTACAAAAGAGAAAGAAGCTGCAATCCCAGCACTCAGAGGCAGAGGTAGGCAGATCTTTGAGAGTTTGAGGCCAGCCTGGTCTAGAAAGCAAGCTCAAGGACAGCCAGGGCTACACAGAGAAACCCTGTCTCCAGAGGGGACAGAGGGGGAGGGAGAAAAGGAGGCTAGGAGTAGTTGGAGCATACCTTAACATAACAAAGCGTTGTGACTGGGAATGGATAGAACATACTTTAATATAATAAAAGCTATACGGCAGACATGTAGCTGCATCGTACTAAAAGGGGGGAACAACATTTCCTCTAGAGACAAGCGTACGCTTTCTCTACACTCTTATTCAATATGGTGCTCAACTCTTAGCCAGAACAAGAAGACAAAAGAAAAATATAAAAGGGATAAAAATTAAATACTGGTGCTTGCTTTGACAGCACATATACTTTTTTTTTTTTAAAAAATGAATGATAAAAGACTAGCATAGCCCCTCTGCAAGGATAACATGCAAATTCATGAATCATTCCATTAAAAAAAATTGAAGGCTGGTGGTCTGGACATGGTGGCACACACCTTTAGTCCCAGCACTTAGGAAGCAGAGGCAAGCAAAACTTATGAATTCTGTGCTATGTTGGTCTATATAGTAAATTCCAGGCCAGCCAGAGCTACATAGTGAAACTTGGTCTCAACAATTAAAAGTTAAGCTAGGTGGTAATGGCATATACCTCTAATTTCAGCACATGGGAGGCAGAGGCATATGGTCTCTGAGTTCGAGGCCAGTGTGGTCTACAGAGTAAATTCCATGATGGTCAGGGATACACAGAGAAACCCTTATCTCACAAAACAAACAAAAATAAATAAAAATTAGGAGCCAGCTTTCTGTTTCCTGCTTGTGGTTCAAGATGTGAGCTCTAGCCGGGCATGGTGGTGCACGCCTTTAATTCCAGCACACACTTGGGAGGCAGAGGCAGGCGGAGCTCTGTGAGTTCAAGGACAGCCTGATCTACAAAGTAAGTCCAGGACAGCCAGGGCTATTACACAGAGAAACCATGCTTCAAGAAAGAAAAAACAAACAAAATATGAGCTCTAAACTCCCCGCTCTTGCCACCATACCCATTTCTTCTGCTCTGTCTGCCTGTCATGATGGACTCGTATCTCTCTAGAACCAAAAGCCCAAATAAACTTTCTTCTGTAAGCTGAAAATAAAAGTGGGCTTGTTAGGTGGCTCAGTTTTCACAGTTGAGGGCAAACTCTTTATGTTTGGCCAACTTAACTGCGTCCACCCATTCAGGGACTTGAAGCTTCCTGGGGTTTCTGAGGAAGGCTGTCAGAGCTCGGATGAACCCCTGTGGTTAACATCTTTTACAGCAACTCCAGGCATCATGTGACCAGGCGAAAGGGGCTAGACACCTGATTTTTCCCAAAAGTATCAAAAGCTTACATTTGAGAATAGCTTATGTAATAAACGGAGCTGGCCATACTGAGTAAGCATCTGCCCAAGAATGAAATAGATCAGATTGTGGTGGTGTGGATAGGCATGGCGCCCATAGATTCATGCGATTGAATGCTTGGCCCTTGGGCAATGGCACTGTTAAGAGGTATGGCCTTGCTAAAGGAAGTGTCATTGTAGAGGTTGGGCTTTGCGGCCATGTATATGCCCAGTATGAAGCACATCCAGTCTCCTGGCTGCCTGCAGATAAGATGTAGAACTCTCAGCTCCTTCAGCACCATGTCTGCCTGTATTCTGCCATGCTTCCTGCCATGGCGATAAGGGACTAAACCTCTGAACTGTAATCAGCCCAAATTAAATGTTTTCCCTTGTAAGTGTTACCATGGTCATGGTGTCTCACCACAGCAATAAAACCCAAACTAAGACAGAGACTTTAATTTAGTACTAAAATGCTGAAAATCCTTAAGGAAGACATATCAGTACATCTTTGAGCAAGAACTTTTCTGGATCGGACCCATCAGCATAAGAACAGCCCTGAGACTTGGCAAATGGAAGATGTCTCCACTGAAGTGACTGCCTCACAAGGGGAAACCCTGTCTCTCCAGGGCCCACAGAAATGGCAGGTGTGGAGCCAACAAGATGGCTCCACTGTGGAGATACTTTCAGCCAAGCCCAGCAACCTGCATTCCATCTTCAAAACCCATATTGTGACCGGAGAGAATATTCTTTTTAAATAGCAGATATGGTGGCATATGCCTATAATCCCAGCCCTGGGGAGGTAGAGAAAGGAGAATCCCTGTAGCCAGCTGACAGCCAGGCCAACCTAATGAAGAGTTCCAGAAGTGATTCAGTGGGTGAAGGTGCTCTCCACCAACAGAGTTCAAACTCTGGGGCCCACATGGCTGAAAGAACCCACAAGTTATCCTTTGATCTCCATGTACTCAGCATGCATATCCATATGTGTGTTTATACACAGACACTAAAAGTAAATAAATTTAATATCTTTTTAAGAATTAAAAGTGGAGTTACATCCTTTAATCCCAGTACTCAGGGAGGCAGAGGCAAGTGGATCTCTATGAGTTTGAGGCCAGCCTGGTCTACAAAGTGAATCAGGACAGTCAGGGCTACACAGGGAAACTGTGTGGAAAACCCCCACCCCCACCCCCAAAAAATGAAATTACATGAAATTTTAAAAAACGTACAACAAAAGAAACCGTCAGCGGATACTATACAAAATGGGAGGGAACCAGCTATACTTCAGGTGAGTGGTTACTCTAAAATCTATTAAAGAACTAAAAACATAAACAACAAAGACCTGCCAGTCAGTAAGCAGACCAGTGAACGACAGGCAGTTCTCAAAAGAAGAAATACAGGTGGATAATAAATATTTTAAAAGTCCTGACATCTTGGCCACCCCTTGATGGTGTGCACCTTGAATCCCAACACCAAGAGGCAGAAGTGGTAGACGTTGAATTTGAGACCAGCCTGTCTACATGGCCTGTTTCTAGGCCAGTCAAGACTACTTAGTCGTGGGGCTGGAGAGGTGGCTCAGAGGTTAGGAGCACTGCCTGTTCTTCCAAAGGCCCTGAGTTCAATTCCCAGCAGCCATATGGTGGCTCACAACCATCTAAAATGAGATCTGGTGCTCTCTTCTGGCATGCAACATGTGGGCAAAACACTGTGTATATAAATAAATAAGTCTTTTTCTTTTTAAACTACATAGTGAGATCTGTTGCAAAAAAATAAAAACAAAAACTGGACAATGGTGATGCATGCTGGCTTACAGTTTTAGAGGTTTAGTCCGTTATCATTATAACAGGAAACGTAGCAGCCTGCAGGCAGAGATGGTGCTACAGGAGAGTTCTACACCTTGATCCACAGGCAGCAGAAGGAGACTGTGTGCCACACTGGCTGTAACTTGAGCATAAGAGGCTACAAAGCCCGCCCCCGCAATGACACACTTCCTCCAACAAGGCCACGCCTACTCCAGCAAGACTACACTTCCTAATCGTGCTACTCCCTATGGACCAAGGATTCAAACACATGGGTCTATGGGGGCCGTACCTATTCAAACCACAACACAAGCCTTTCATCCCACCACTTAGGAGACAGAGGCAGGCGGATCGCTGAGTTAAATTTAAGGCCAGCCTGGTCTACAGAGCAAGTTTCAGGAGAACCAGGGCTACACAGAGAAACTGTCTCAAAAAGCAAAATAGAAGGAAGAAAGACAAATTACAACAAGTGCTGGCAAAGATGTGGGAGAAAGGAACACTACTCGCTGCTGGTGAGGGTATAGCTGGTGCAGCCATTGTGGGTTCAGTGCGGAGATCCTCACAAAACCTACAGAGAGTGGTCTGGCTGGTTCCTGGGTGTCCATGTCTCTTCCTGTTCTTTCCATAGTACCAAGGGCATGGAATTGGCTAGATGTCTATACATAGGTGAGCAGAGGCTGGAGACTTTGCTTAATAGTTGTGTGTTTGTTTGTTTTTGAGACAGGGTTTCTCTGTGTAGCTTTGGCTGCCTGGAGTCACTTTGTAGTCCAGGCTGGCCTTGAACTCACAGTGATCCGCCTGCCTCGGCCTCCCGAGTGCTGGGATTAAAGGCGTGCGCCACCGCCACCACCACCACTGCCCAGCCAAGTTTTCTTAATGGCACTTGTTGCTCTTGTAGAGGACCCAGGTTCAGGTCCCAGCACCTACATGGTGGTTGGTAGCTCTGGTTCATAACTCCAGTTCCGAGGATCCGGTGCCCTTCTCTGATCTCTGTAGACAACAGGCACATATGTGATTCACTATATATACATGCAGGGAAAGCACTCATAGACATAAAATAAATATTAAAAATTTTAATGGCCAGGAGGTGGTGGCACACAAATAAAACATTAAATTGATCTTCCTGCCTCCAGCTCCTGAGTTGTGGGGTTACAGGTGTGTGTGGCCACACCTGGTTGATGAAGTGCTTAGGATGCAGCCAGGATCTGGTGCATGCCAAATAAGTAAGTGCTCTACCGCTGGGCTAGAGTCCCATCCCAGACTTTACATTACTGTGATTTTCGAAGTAGGAGGAATGGCATGATGCTACTGCCTTCTGCCTTCTGCAGGAGCTGGTCCGCCAGCGAGGAGTCCTAGAACACACAGAGAAGATGGTAGACAAAATGGATCAGGATTTGAAGACAAGCCAGAAACACATCAATAGCATCAAGAGTGTGTTTGGAGGATTCATCAACTACTTCAAATCCAAACCAGTAGAGACACCCCCTGAGCAGAACGGCAGCATCGGCCCCCAGCCCAGCAGCAAGTGAGTATGGCACCTGCCGTCGGGCTCTGTGGACCGCAGCAGTAGGCTCTGGAAGGAGCTGTGCTTGCAGGCCGGTGGTTGCTCATGGGAAGAGACTACTCACCTCAGGCTTGCTAAGAGAGAAGCCGCACCCTCAGACCCAGTGTGCCCATCTGACTAATGGAATTCTCCCGTCTCACCTGCCCCACAGAAATAGACGTAACTAAGTAAGCAACAAAAGGAGAGAGGGATGGGCTGGAGAAATGGCTCAGTGGTTAAGGGCACCGCCTGCTCTTCCAGAGGTCCTGAGTTCAATTCCCAGCAATCACACGGTGGCTCACAACCATCTATATTATCTGATGCCCTCTTCTGCAGATAAAGCACTCATATACAATTTTTAAAAATACTAAAAACAAAAACAAAAAAAGGATAGAGGGAGGGAGACACTAGCTGGACTGCGTGTCATGCCGCTGCCTGCGGTCCCGGCAGGGGTTCCGTGTTGGTATTTTAAGGCCAGCCGTGGTTGTTTAAGACCAATTTGTGACTGTGTGTGTGTGCCTGTCAGGTGTATGTGGATACCTACAGAGACCAGAGCAGACTCTCAGATCCTCTGGAGCTAGCGTTACATACAGGTGGTTGTGAGTTTCCCAGTGTGGTGCTCAGATAGGAACTTGGATCCTTGGAAGAGAAGCAAGTGCTTTTAACTGTTGACTCAGCTCTCCAGCCCTGAGACTGGGTTTGTCTGTTTAAAGATTTAGGTTTCTGAGTTGACATTACCTGCCATTTAGGGTAGGTGGTCATATGTTTTCTTTTGTTTTGTTTTTTTTTGAGACAGGGTCTCTCTCTGTGTAGCCTTAGCTGTCCTGGGCTCACTTTGTAGACCAGGCTGGCCTTGAACTCACATCAATCCACCTCCCGAGTGCTGGGATCAAAGGCGTGCGCCACCACGCCCAGCCTAGGTGGTCATATGTAAAAGCCATATATTACCACAATTTTTTAAATGTTAGACCATATGAGGTACAAATATAGCCCCAGCACTTGAGAGGTAGAGGCAGGAAGATCAAGAATTTAAGGTCATCTTCAATGAGTTAAAGTGGAGGCCAGTCTAGACTACTTTTTAAAAAAAAAAAAAAAAAGGAAAATCAATAGTAGGCCAGTTTTGACTACTTTCCTGATCCTTCATCAGAAGCACCCACCTGCTCATTTTATACACTTTTAATCAACCCACCCGACTCTAAGGATTCCTTGTCCTGAGTAAGGTCTCCCTCAGCCTAATGTACAGCCAGCAGCACCCAGGAGGGGTCCAGAGAGGTCAGGAAAGGAAAGAAAGCATGGGATATGCAACACAAAGGCATGATGGGAAGGCTGAGCAGCACTGCTGTGCATACCCTGCCACAGAGATAACACTGTCATGTGTGTTTTTCCTTTAATGTTTCTTTTTTTATCTGAAGATTGACAGAAGCCATGAATACAAGTAAAGAACAGGAAAGCAAGTACCAAGCCAGCCACCCGAACCTCAGAAGGCTGCATGAGGCAGGTGAGTGGAGATGTGTGTGAAACTCACGTTTGGATCCTTGGGGGGATAGGTCTATGGGTTTAACCTGAAGTACCCGTATAGGGACAGCCAGTTCTCTACAGCACTGGGCAGAGGCTCCAATACACAGGAAGTATTGACATCAGGGACACAAGGTGCTCTTGGGGGCCATAGGTATGTGTTACGGTGGGGTTCCTCCCGACATCATTCCTGATGGAGGATGATAAGGAAGTGGGGGCCTGGATCCCACTGAACATGAACCTTCTACTGGTACAGCTCTGAGGCATCATAGTAGTAAAAGAGCTAACTGTAGAGCTGGGTGTGGTAGAACACAGCTACAATCCCAGCACTAGGGGGAGGGCGGGGCACGGCAATCAGTGTGTGAGGCTAGCCTCAGTTGCATGTTGAGGTCAACCTGCGATATATGAGACTCTTCCTTAACAAACAAAACAAGGAGCCAAAGACAAACAAACTAATTGTAGAAACAATTCTTATTGTAAGTCAATGGTATTTACCTCTACTCGGGGTTCATGAGTCTATTAAAGGCAGAAGAACATGCTTGTGCGTTAACTATAGTGGCTATCGGCTGGCCTCTTGAGATAAGAGAATTTATTCTGAGGTATCAGGTTGGATCCATTTTCAATATGTGGGTCTTAGAAAATAAGCCAGACGTGAGGCACATGCTTATAGTCCCAGCACTCAGGAAGCTAAGGCAGGAACATTGTGATTTTGAGTTTGGGGGCATTCTAGATTATATAGCCAGACTCATTTAGAAAACCAAAACCGAACAAACTAACGCACAAACCAACCAACAAACAAAAAATGCCAGGGTTTTAGTCAGAGTTCTCTAGAGGAAGTGAGTCAACAGAAAATAACGAGTCAGTTTACAATAGTAGCAACAGCAGATCTGCCTGCGAGCTGAGAACCCGTGGTTACCCAGTCCTTGAGCCTGAAGGCCTGTCTCTGCAGTAGGAGGAGTCCTCCAATACTCAGTCCACAGGCCAGGGCCTCAGGAATCCCAGTCTAGTGACAGAAGCCTGGAAGGTTCTTGTAGGCCCTGGAGGAAAGCTTGAAATGCTGGTTCCGGTTCAGAGAAGGAGTCATCAGCCCAACAACAGGGCAAATCCATGTTATCTGGGTTACCATAAGGAGCTCGTGGGGGATCTTCCCACGTCAGGCGAGGCAATCTAGACAGCTCATCGGAGAGGCTCTCTACTCAGGTGACTCTAGCTTGTGGCCACAATACCAGGCACGTTGGTATACATGAGAGATAGGGCCAAAGGATCAGGTGATAAAGGCCATCTTCCACTTGAGATACATGAGACCACAGAGCACGCACCTTTGATCCCAGGAGGATCTCTGTGAGTTCAAGACTGGCCTGGCCTGCAGAGCACGTTCTAGGATAGCAAGGGCTACACAGAGGAACACTGTCTGGAAAAAACAAGATAGATAGATAGATAGATAGATAGATAGATAGATACCGTTCTATGTACCTGTAATCCCGCTATTGCAAACAGCTGGCTGGCTGGCTAGTTTAGCCAAAATGATGAGCTTCAGGTTTTATGAGAGACCTTATCTTAGAGACTAAGGTGGATGTCCCAGTGAGCTTTTTTATTGCAGTGATAAAATACCAAGAACTGCACGACTTAGAGAGAAAGCATGGAACTGGGTTCGTGGTTCCAGAGGACTAGAGTCCATATGGCAGCAGGAACGGCTCCATCAACTGGGAACCAGTGTTCTAACGTGAGCCTGGAGAGGCCACTCTCATTCAAACCACCAAGGCAGAGAACGGTAGAAGAGGACTCCGGATGTTCCTGGCTTCCACACGTGCACACATAAAAATAAAGGACCTGCTGGCTGTGCACGATGGGCACACCTGTAATCCTAGCCTTTCAGAGAAATAGAAGGACAGCTTTCTCTTCTTTGGCTGTCTGAAGGCAAGATGTGTCACCAGCAGCTCTACTCGAGTCACCCACGGAAGCTCGGCCAGGGTTCTCGCTCCTGCCACGTTTGCTCTAACAGCCACGGTCTGATCCAGAAATACGGGCTCAACATGTGCCACCAGTGTTTCTGTCAGTCCACAAAGGACATAGGCTTCATTAAGTTGGACTGTGCGACCTTGAGTGGATTATTCAAGACTGTCTGCCCAGTGAAATGGATCATGCTAGCCTTTGTACATAAAGAATAAAAAAGTAAAGACTTTCAATTCCTGAAAAGAAAAAAAAAAAAAGAAACAGAAGGACTGCTGAAACTTTGAGTCTAGTCTGGGCTGCGTAGTAAGTATTACGCTCAGCTAGGAACACATGGGGAGACTTGAGAGACACAGAGAGAGGGGGGTGGGGGGCAGAGACAGAAAGAGACAGAAGGGAAGACAAGAGAAGAGAAAAGAGACACCTGATAAAGGAAGAGTCAGAAGTCAAGACCTAGACACACTTTATTCTGAAAAGGACAAACCATGGGAGAAAGAAAAAACTGAAATATACAAGGCCCTGGGAAAGCCGCTTCAGTGTCATACCCTGGAGAAGTAGAAAAAGATCCTATATCCAAAGACATAATTTGAGGGCACTAGGTGGTTTTCATTTGTGTTGTCTACATTTATATGTAGAGAGAATGGCTTCCGTAGTTTAGTCCCGGAGGAAATACAGTCAGCGCTTCTGTCTCAGAAGTTCCACGAGCTGAGAAGATAAGAGATTGAGAAGACAAACAAAACAAAAACATAGACCAGTGTGGTGGCATCCAAGCACCTGGGAGACAAGGCAGGAGGGCAAACACTGCCCTGAACCTGTTCGCTTAGGCTGTATGTATTACACAAGGAATCGGGGCGTCCTCAGCTTTCAGTGTCTCAGGGGGTCTTGGAACACACAGGTAGTCAGCGGCAACTGCATGCTAAGCCTGCAGAGACATCTCCCCAAAGAGAGAAACTGCCGGCTGGGGATGGTGGCTTACACGTGGGAGACTGAGGCAAGAGGATTGCCATGAGTTCAAGTCCAGACTGGAACACAGTGGGAAACTCTGTGTGTCTCAAAAAGAGTGGGGGAGGGGCGTGTGAAGTAACACAACAGTAATTCCAGCGCCTGGGAGATAGAAGGACAAGATCAGTAGTTCAAGGCTGCCCTCAACTGCATACCTCAAACCAAGTGCAAGGCCAGCCTGAGCTACATGAGACCCTGCCTCAAAAGAGGAGGGAGGATATTTCTGTATATGTTTAGAAATGGAATTTCAAGGAACATTTCTTAGGCAGACAGCGTAGCATTTCCTTTTTTCTTGTTTAAGTTAAACTACAATAATAAAAATAAATTTCCAACAGAACAACAAGAACAAAAAAGTATTGAGAGAATCCTCCTATAGCACTGGATCACTATTGGTTCATGATCTTAACTGCTTTAGCCTCCCAGGTGCTGGGATTAGCTGCAACCACAGCAGGCAACAGCACTGAGCTTTGTGTCTTGGCTGGGTGGGTTGGTTGGCTGTTGTGAGACTGAATCTGGCCTCATCTTCTTTAGTAAAGACGACCTTAAATGTCTGCTTTCCTGCTCCCTGTGCTAGAGTCACCGCATGCACACCACACACAGTGATTCTTTTGGTGTTTTGGGTTGTTTGTTTGGTTTTTTTTTTTTCTGTTCGGTTTTATTTTTTTGTTTGTTTTTCTGGTTTTCCGAGACAGGATTTCTCTGTGTAGCCTTGGCTGTCCTGGACTCGCTTTGTAGATCAGACTGGCTTCAAACTCACAGAGATCTGCCTCCTGAGTGCTGGCATTAAAGGCATGTGCCACCATGCCCAGCTACGTAGTGATTCTTAACCCTGTCTGCCAGCTCTGCCAGGTGTAGTAGCATGCATCTATAGTCCCAGCGGTTACAGGAATAGCAGAGTTTTCGGTCAGCTTGTGCTGCATAATGAGGCAGACACACAAACACACGCACGAGGGAAAAAGGGCTTACGGGAAACCTCTACAGTACAGTGCCTGCCTGGCATGTGTAATCAGGGACTTGTAAGTTGACGGTCCTTAATCTGCTAATGCTGAGAGATCAGCTGAAGCTCAGACCAGTCACCTCCAGCCTATATGCCTGTCCTGTTCCTACCCGTCCCTCTGCATGGCCTCAGAGCCAGCCACCTCCTTCCTCCCCTTTAGTCCTTTCCTGGGATGAGTGGTTCCTGGGAACAGATCCCTAGAGCTTCAGAAAAGAAACAAGAGGCCAGTTTCACAGAGCAGCGACAGTCAGTTAACTGTGCCTCTGGTATTTCGTTCTGAACTAGACCCAGTCCCCAAAGACCCTGCTTCTGCTGTGACTGCTGAGGTTTACCCAAAGAACTCGAGCCTTCGAGCCTATCACCAGAAGATCGACAGCAACCTAGGTAAGTCTGGAAGCTGCAGCAGCCTCCAGTTTGTGCTGAGCACAGCCAGGACACCCAGCACTGCCACTCTGTCGCTTCCTCAGCACATGCCACACACCCCACATAGTCATGTCCGCCTCACTGCCTCACTCTCTGGGAAATGTGTCCACTTCTCCCCATTCCCTGCTTTCAGTCCAGCCAGGCCATCCCCTCTGCTTACCTGAATCCTAAGGAGAGCTAGGAGTCCCTGGGCCTTCCGCGCACCCTGGGTAAAGCCACACAGCGTTTGTGCGGGTGCTAAGTCCTGAACTCAGGCCCTCAGGCTTGCTTAGCAAGCGCTCATGGCCGCTGAGGCGTGCTGCTTTACCTCAGCCTTCTTTCCCTCTCCTTACTGTCCTCAAACCCAAGACGCCTCATGAGGCCTAGGTGACATCTAAACTTTCATTTTCCAGGAGACACAAAGTCACAGGTTTCAAAGACCTCAAGAAACATAGTATGCCAGGCGTAGTGGAAATACCTATAGTACCATCTTACTGGGTGCCTAAGACAGGAGGCTTGCACGTTCAGGGCCAGCCTTGAAAATGAGTGAGGTCCTGTCTCAAAATGAAAAATAAGATAAGAAAACCAGGTTGTGGTGGCACACGCCTGTAATCCCAGCACTTGGGGAGGCAGAGGCAGGCAGACCTCTGAGTTCAAGGCCAGCCCTGACTACAGAATGAGTCCAGGACAGCCAAGGCTACACAGAGAATAGGGATATGGCTGTCAGTGTGCTTCCCCACACACTCCAGGCCCCGGGCTTGGGTCTGCAGCAGTATCAGGAGAGTCTATACGAGCTAGTGACCCCTGTAATCTCAGCACTGAGACTTCAGGGCTAACCTGGACTGCTGTATTGAGTGTCAGGCTAGCCAGAGCTAGATATCAAATCTATGCTGAAGACAAAAAGCCTGCAGCAGCAGCAGCAACAAAATCTGGGAACAGTGGTTGTCTGGAGGGCACTGTGACTGCCTGTCATTTCCTTCTCACAGATGAGCTGTCCATGGGATTGGGCCGGCTGAAGGACATAGCCTTAGGAATGCAGACGGAAATTGAGGAGCAAGACGACATTCTTGACCGACTAACAACCAAAGTGGACAAGCTAGATGTCAATATAAAAAGCACAGAAAAACGAGTTCGTCAGCTCTAAAGAAATTGAGAAGGAATTCTACTCCACTGTGAAGAAAAGATTCAGAAGTCCCTTAAACTCTTAAGAAATGTCATTGAGTACATAGTGTGTAACTTAACTTGTGTTTTCAAATGTGGGTCTTAAGAAATTTTAGTTTCAGTGGGGAAAATGGAGTGTTCCGTGTTTTGATAAGAGCAAAACCCGTAACGCTCTGTAAGCCACCTGCTGAGGCCGGGCGGACTGAGTGTGAGCACCCAGAGCCTTGATTACTGTGCAGGAAGGAGAGAGAGTGCTGCAGTCCTGCCTCTGAGTTCATGCAGATATCCAATCCAGGAGTGCTTCTCACTCCAAGGCCTTACCGCAAAGCCCTGGCTGTGAAGAGACCCTGGGCTGTGGGGAAGGCAGGGCCGTCCACATCTTCACTCGGCAAGCCTGGTGGACCTGCCTGCACCACACTGAGCACTGGAGCGCCCCCTCAGACCAGAACTGCTGGACATGACCCCTGCCAGTGTGTGGAGATGGCTGGGCCCTGCGTCCCCACCGCTCTCACCCTTTCCGTCTCTGGTGGGGACAGATTTTCTGCGCTGGCTCAAGGCCGATTGGTTGGTTGATGGTGAACTCCTGTGGAGTTTGTGAGCATAGAGTATCCCGCAAAAACCTCGCCGCCGAGTGCTGCCTCCAGAAATAGTACCCAAGGCAGGGCGTATTTGACGCCTGGAGTTTCCTGGTCCATCCCTGACTCCCACACGCCTGTCTCTACAAAGTGCCCCACCTAGTGTGGACTTCTGTAAGGCATTCGACCAAGAAAGCGCCCAGATACCTTCTTAGCTAGGTGTGTTTATTCCTTTCATTTTCCAAAAGAAAACATTTAGGAGCATTAATTAAAATTGATTCCTACAACAGCTTTTCCTTACGTTGGTACTGCCAATAAAATCACTGAAGCACCAGAGCACCCGACTGTCTTAAAATCAAACGCACATATTTTGCAGACGGCGAAAGGAACTGTTCTTACTAGTTAGTAAGGTTTGTCAAAAGCTACAATGCCAGCACCTTCTTGCCTTGAGGCCCAGCTCATGTGCTGTTTGGGGACCCTTCGTTTAGCATATGGCGTGTGGACAAAGCATTGGGGCTGTGGATGGGGCTCAGGGGCCTGGGGCCTGGGGTTGGTCTCCATCACTGGGGAGACAAACAGAAAACAGGGTCACAGCATTGTACTGTTCATGTGTAACTTATACACACTCCTATCACAAAATCGCCAACCTTCCTCTGGGAATTCGAAGCCAATCCAGCCTATGTACCAAGACCCTGTCTCAAACAATGTAGAGAGACCAACCCATCCATGTTTCTACTCCTAATTGTTTTGAGGGTTTTTTCCCTATGAAACCTTCCATGTATCATAATAACGATTCCTCTTTATCACCATCAAGCTTAGCCTTGTGGAAATTAATCATATCTCAAGCCCAAGAAATTAACACATAGAATGCCTTCTGACAGCACCTAGCGTTACTGATTCAGCTGCCTGTGACACTCCTTTCTCAATCTTTTTAACTCAGTGACTGTGAAGCCTGCCTTCCTCTGATCCATTAGAGGGCCCAGACCTTTCGTCCTGTTCCTTGGACTCTGGTCTGCTGAGGTTGTCCCTTGGCTGGCTGGGGCCTGGCTGCTGCAGGTGCTGCCTTATGAAGCTGGGTTGTTTGCCTGTCACAGAAAACAAATGACCCAAAGAAGCTCCAGAGCCAGATCGGCTGGCAGGCCCCATAATCACAGCACTTAGGCCAGGTTGGGGAGAGAGGCTCACTCCTGCGCCCTGGCCTAGGAAGGGTTAGTGTTGGGGTGGGGGAGTGAGTGGAGTGGGCCGCTGGTATCACAGACAGTGAACGTGTCCTTGCCATGTGAGGTCCGCAAGGCAGACTGAAACAAACCACCTTCAGAGAGATGGCTTTTGTAGCTTTAGGTCACCAATGTGCTAAGTGTGCTACTACAGTGCGTGCACTCTGTGGAGAAGACGGACAGCCACCAACTTGTGACTTAGCAGCACTAGAGTAGCCTCTTGAATTGTTTGTCCTCATTCATAGGAGAGGCCTGGAGTCCGTTCATGTCACAAGTAAACAGAGCCGAGCATCTTAACTTCCCTTCTCTTCTTATGAATGTGTAATTTTCAGTGTATAATATAACACTTCAGTAAACATTTTGTACTTTGATTGAATAAGCCTTTTTCTTCAGGAGCGTGTGTGAGTGTGTGTCGGTGGCAGGGACGCTGTTCGTCAGGCACTGTCCACCTTGTCTCCCTGATCTGGAATTCACCAGCAAATCCCAAGCCACTGTTTGCTCCCTCCTTGTGCTGGGATGGCAGGCACATACATATACTCAGCTTTCTTAAACTTTCATAAGATCTGTGGGTCAAGTTCAGGGCCCCATGCTTGTCATTTGACAAGGACTTAACCAAATGAGCTATCTTCCCAGCCCCCCAGGGTGTGTGGTGTGTGTGTGTGTGTGTGTGTGTGTATACACACGAGCGCACCTCAGTGGACATGTGGAGTCAAGGACAACTGTTAAGAGCCTAGGTCCAGCGAATGATTGTGTTATATGCCAGGTGGTAAGCTGCCAGCGAGCATGAGAGCACAGCTGTAATCTGAGCACGTGGGGAGGGGAGCCAGGAAGACCGACAGTCCAAGGTCACCCTCAGCTACCAGCAAGTTCAAGGTCAAGCTGGGCTTCAGGAGACCACATCTTGGGGAGGGGGGGTGGAGCGAGAGAGAGGAAGCCATCATTGAAGGTGCTCATTTGGCAGGGAGTGAGCAGTCTTTGTCCTGTCACATCAGCTTCTGTCCCCTACCCATCAGCTCAGCAGGTGAGCATCGTCCATAGGACACGAAGCTGATTTTGTTTTTATTTGTGTATGTGTGTTTGCTTTGTTTTTCAAGACACAGTTTCTCATCGGTGTATCCTCGGCTGTCCTGGACTTGCTTTGTAGACCAGGCTAGCCTCGAACTCCCAGAGACCCACCTGCCTCTGCCTCCTGAGTGCTAGGATTAAAGGCGTCACCACCTCCTGGCTGGGAAGCTGATTTTTAATCAGAACCTATGTCCTACATGTCACTATCAACTATGGGTGGAGGGAACCCTCCTTAGTAAATCATACTATTTGGTCCTTGAGGCCACATTTAGGAGCCCTCTAAGTTGAGATAGCCAAGTAGTAAGCCATGTGCTTAGCACATAAGAAGACGTGGGTTCAGTCCCTCACACCACACTTGCCAAAAAGACCAAAGTGAGTCAGAAACAGCCGTCTTCAGGAAGCTTGTCCAGCCTGTTGGCCATTATCTCGTCCCATCTGCAGCAAACCAAAACCCAGCATCTGAATTTGGAGGCTGGAGAAGAGATACAGTCATTAAGAGAACTGGCTGCTCTTCCAGGGGACCCAGGTTCAGTTCCCAGCACCCACATGGCAGTTTACAACCATCTGTAACCCCAGTTTGAGAGGATCTAATGCTTTCTCCTAGCTCCACGGGCACCAGCCAGACAAATGGTACACAGACGTGCATTCAGACAGAACACACATTTTCTAATACCTGATTTTTTTTCCCCTAAGCTATCTGCCACCTCTCATCTAGTGCTCAAGATGAAATTTCTAGAGTTACCAGCGCGACTACACTAAACACTGTGGATGAGATGATTTACATGGCTCATGGCTCACAGCTCCCGAGATTGGATGTCTGGATTTGAAGGCGTCATATCATGAGGGCCTTTAACAACAAAACTCTGTGTGTGCCTGCATGTGTGTGTATGTGTCTGTGTGTGCATGCCCATGCTTCCGCTGTGTGTGTCTGTGTGTGTGTGTGTGTGTGTGTGTGTGTGTGTGTGTGTGTGTACACGAATGGAGGGGTCAGACACTGTTCAGGTGTTGGTTCTCTCCATCATGTGGGCCGCAGAGATCAAACTCAGGTGGTCGGGCTTAGAGGCTGGTGTCTTTACCCAGTGAGCCCTCTCACCCACCTGAACCTTCTGACTGACTTTGGGACAGCAAACATCTTTAAATGACAAAAGAATTAAGTGTTTCAAGCCCATAGGCCAAATGGTCTCTGTAGGTCTCTCATAGAGGCACAAAAGTGCTCCCCCCCCACAAAAAATACACAAACGGCCGGGTGTGGTGGTGCACGCTTTTAATCCCAGCACTCGGGAAGCAGAGGCAGGTGGATCTCTGTGAGTTCGAGGCCAGCCTGGTCTACAAAGCGAGTCCAGGACAGCCAAGGCTATACAAAGAGACCCTGTCTCAGAAATAAATAACAAACAAACAAACAAACAAAAGATAGATCCTGTCTTGAAAAAATAACAAACTCCTCAACAACATAAAGAAAGAGGGCTGGAGAAATAGCTCAGAGGTTAAGAGGCCCTGAGTTCAGTTCCTAGCAACCACATGGTGGCTCACAACCATCTGTAATGCGATCTGGTGCCCTCTTCTGGTGTGCAGGCAGAACACTGTATATGTAATAAATTTTTTTTTTAAATCTTAGAAAAAGAAAAAGAAAATGATAACCACTCATATCTGGCCAGTGGGTCATAGTTTGTTGCCTCCTGTTTAGACTTAAGAGGTAGGCCTGTGGGAGGGGAAAGAAGGCCACTGTGGTGGGCAGGTGGTCCCCTTTGGGGCTCCTAGCTTCCGAATGAAATTGTAGCCTGCCAAGGAAGAGGATGGGACAGGCATCACTTTACTCCCTCTGTTCTCTCCCACCTATCTTCATGTGATGGAATCACTTAGGGGCCCCAAAACACCTATAGATAGGCCAGGATAGCTCTATTTGTCAGTAGACTAGCTGTCCATGCTTTCACTGAGACTGTCTGAAGCAAAACAGGCTTTAAGAGCCATCTTGAAAAGTTACAACACTGACCTTCAGTGACAATGGGGCATTGATGGAATCTAAGAAAGCAAACGACAGGCTGGAGAGATGGCTCAGAGGTTAAGAGCACTGACTGTTCATCAAAGGTCCTGAGTTCAGTTTCTAGCAACCACATGGTGGATCACAACCATCTATAATGGGATCTGGTGCCCTCTTCAACACTGTAAAATAAATCTTTTTAAAACAATAATCAGGGCTGGAGAGATGGCTCAGTGGTTAAGAGCACTGACTGCTCCTCCAAAGGTCCTGAGTTCAACTCCCAGCAACCACATGGTGGCTCACAACCATCTATAATGTGATCTAATGTGCACTGTATACATAATAAATAAATATTTTTTAAAACAATAATAATAAAAATAAAGCAAACCACATCATCAGATTTGGATTTTTGAAGGAACCATAAAGACAGATCAAACTGTAAGAACAAATACAAAGTGAGTTCGAGGCCAGCCTGATCTGTACAGGGAGTTGAAGGACCACCAGAGCAACGGAATGAGACCCTGTCTGAAAACAAACAAAGTCAAGAGTAAGAGGCTGCACTCGGGAGGCAGAGGCAGGTGGATCTCTGTGAGTTCGAGGCCAGCCTGGTCTACAAAGCGAGTTCCAGGACAGCCAGGGCTGTTGCACAGAGAAACCCTGTTTCGAAAAAACCAAAAGAGTAAGAGGTGATCATCCAACCTCGATATGAGGGTTCACACCCAGTCTTTTTATTTTGGTTTGGGTTTTTTGTTTCGTTGGTTTTGGTTTTTCAAGAGAGAGTTTCTCTGTGTAGCCTTGACTGTCCTGGACTCACTCTGTAGACGAGGCTGGCCTCGAACTCACAGCGATGCAGCAATCTGCCTGCCTCTGCCTCCGGCGTGCTAGGAATAAAGGCAGGCACCACCACTCCTGGCTTTGTTCCTAGTCTTAAAGCATCTTTCTATGCTTTGTTCTGCTGATATCACTGAAAAGCCTGCTGTTTTCTAATGGGAAATGGAGGAGCCATGGATTTAGGGGGTGGTGAAAACAGGAAGGGAATTATGAGGAGGGGAGGGAGGGGAGGCTGCAGTTGGGATGTATTGTATGAGAAAAGAATAAATTAAAAAATTAATTTGGGGCTGGAGAGATGGCTCAGCCATTAAATGCTAGGCTCACAATCAAAAACGAATCATTTGTTTAAAGACTCTAAAGAGAAGATTATGGAAATAATCCAGGTAAGAATTTAAAAAGGCAGGGCAGTGGTGGCACACAACTTTAATCCCAGCACTTGGGAGGCAGAAGCAGGTGGATCTCTGTGAATTCGAGGCCAGCCTGGTGGACAAAGTGAGTCCAAGGACAGCCAAGGCTGTTACACAGAGTCTTGGGAAACAATCAAACAAACAAACAAACAAACAAAAAGAATTTTTAAAAAACTGCTTGGTACTAAAAGGGCCATCTAAGCTGAGCTTGGTGAGACATAGCTTTAACCCCAGCAGAGGCAGGAGGATCTCTCTGAGTTCAAGGTCAGCCTGTTCTACAGAGTGAGTCCAAGACAGCCAGGGCTACACAGAGAAACACTGTCTTGGGAAATGACGGAGGAGGAAGAAAAAGGAAGGAAGAAGGAAGGAGGAAAGAGAGAGGAGGAAAGAGGAGAAGGAGAAGGAGGGGAAAAAGTCCTCTCACTGATGTAGTCAGGTTGACAACCAAGAGCAGCCATCACACCTACCTCAAAAGGGGGGAGTCATCTAGAGCACTCTCTTCAAGGCTCAGAGAACAGCTCAGAAGAGGAAGCAGAAAGAGTGGAAGAGGCAGAGGATGGGGAAGTGTGTTGCAAACATCTGTCTTCTGGGATGTGACATGACCTGCACTCCCTGCAGCTGTGGTTACCCTCGCGAGACCTGAACATGGTTAAGTCTGCCACCATCACTTCAGGAGAGGGGGAAGTGCTTACAAGACTTGTGTCTAGGGAAGGGGTGTGGCTCTCCAATGCTGTAGCTACTGAAAAGCTGATTCTACTGAAAAACTGGTTCTTGTCAACTTCACATAAACTAGAGTCAGCAGGGAAGACGTATTGCCTGCACAAACTGACCTCTGGATGTGTCTATGGGGCATTAATTAATTAATTAATTAATTAGTTTTATTCATTCATTCTTTTCTTTCTTTCTTTCTTTTTTTTTTTTTTTTTTTTTTTTTTTGAGACAGGGTTTCTCTGTGTAGCTTTAGCTCTCCTGGACTTGCTTTGTAGACCAGGCTGGCCTAGAACTCACAAAAAACCGCCTGCCTCTGCCTCCCTGAATGCTGAGGTTACAGGCTTGCCCCACGGCTGGCATTTTCTTGATTAATGGTTAATGTGGAAAAGCCCAACCCACTGTGGGCAGTGCCATTCCTGGGAAGGTGATTTTTGGAGGTAAAAGAAAGTAAGCTGGGGCCTGGAGAGATGGCTCAGTGGTTAAGAGCACTGACTGCTCTTCCAGAGGTCCTGAGTTCAATTCCCAGCAAGCACATGGTGGCTCACAACCATCTATAATGTGATCTGATGCCCTCTTCTAGCCTGCAGGGGTACAAGCAGGCAGAGCACTATATATACATAATAAATAAATAAATCGGCCGGGCGTGGTGGCGCACACCTTTAATCCCAGCACTCGGGAGGCAGAGGTGGGCGGATCACTGTGAGTTTGAGGCCAGCCTGGTCTACAAAGTGAGTCCAGGACAGCCAAGGCTAACACAGAGAGACCCTGTCTCAAAAACCAAAAATAAATAAATAAATAAATCTTTAAAAAAATAAAAATTTAAAAAAAGTAAGCTGAAGCTAGGTGTGGAGGCACATGCCTTTAATCCCAACACGCATGGAGTTTGAGGCCAAGGCTACACAGAGAGATCCTGTGTAGAAAAACCAAAAAAGAAATAGAAAGAAAGAAAGTAAGCTGAGCAAGCCATGAAAAGCAATCCAACCAGGCACAGTGGTGCACTCCTGTAACCCTAGCACTCTAGGAGGCAAAGACAGGTGGATCTCTGTGAGTTTGAGGCCACACTCGTCTATAAAGTGAATTCCAGGGCAGCCAGGGCTACACAGAGAAACCCTGCCTTGAAAAAACAAAAATAAAGCCACAACAAGAAAGAAAGAAAGAAAGAACCCGGCGTGGTGGCGCACGCCTTTAATCCCAGCACTTGGGAGGCAGAGGCAGGTGGATCGCTGTGAGTTCGAGGCCAGCCTGGTCTACAAAGTGAGTCCAGGACAGCCAAGGCTACACAGAGAGACCTTGTTTCGAAAAAAAAAAAGAAGAGAGAGAGAGAGAGAGAGAGAGAGAGAGAGAGAGAGAGAGAGAAAAGCAATCCAATAAGCAGCCTTAAACTGTGGCCTCTGCTTTGGTTCCTGCCTCCAGGTTCCTGTCTTGGCTTCCATTGAGGATGGACTGTGATGTAGAAGTGTAAGCTAAATAAATTCTTTTATCCCCTGAGTTGGCTCTGGTCAGTATTTTACTACAGCAGCAGACATCAAACTAGGACAGTAAACACCCTCCTGTCTATGCTTGTGCAAACAACCCTCATTAAAGTCAGTGGGTCACACACAAAAAAGACAAGATCTGAAGGGGAGGCTTGGGAGGCGGGGAAAGGACTTAAAGGATTTCAGCAGACATAGGACATGAAATGAGAGGGAATATTGGTGAACAGTACATTTATTGTACATGTATGAAACTATCAAATTATTTTTTTAAATTAATTTGTTTGAAAAAAGTGAAGAGATGAAAAGGGTCCCCAGATTAGAGTGGTAATGGAATGAGGAGGACAGGATGGCAGCAGAGAAGACCAGCCACGCGGTGTCAGTTAGATGTGAGCCACGCGGCATCAGTTAGCGGTCAGCTCACCACTCATGGCTGAAGAGGGCCAGGGACTGGACAAAGTTGGTAGTGGACATGTTGCTTTTTTAAAGGATATAAAAGCTCGATCCATCTTAGAGGAAGAAAGAAATGAATTAGATACTGGGATGTTGATTTCGAAGAGTTTTGGCCCCTTCAGACGGACTCCCAATGGTTAAACCAATGTTGTGCACAAAACAGAGCCCATCCCCTGCCTTCAGCAGGCCGAGTACTCAGAGAAAGGGCAACCAAGGGACAGATAAAAAAAAAAACTAGTAAGGTACCTGACCACGTAGGTGTGGGGTAGAGAGAAATGTGGGAGAACTTGGGGTTGTCAGAACCTGACACTAGAGATAATAAGTGACTTGAGTTGTAGGTGAAAAGCCAGGCACAGTGGCTCTCATCTATAAACTCTGCACTTGGGGGTGAGGCAGAAGGACTGCCAAAAAGTATGCAGGCCAGCTTGAATTACTTAGTTGAATTCCAGACTATCATGGGCTAAAGACTAGAGAGACCTTGTCTTTAATTAATTGATTAATTAAAAACTCATGGGTAGGGCGTGGTGGCGCACGCCTTTAATCCCAGCACTCGGGAGGCAGAGGCAGGCGGATCACTGTGAGTTCGAGGCCAGCCTGGTCTACAGAGTGAGTCCAGGATGGCCAAGGCTACACAGAGAAACCCTGTCTCGGAAAAAAAAAAAAAGCCAGGTGGTGATGGCACACACCTTTACTCCCAGCACTCGGGAGGCAGAGGCAGGCAGATCGCTGTACGTTCAAGGTCAGCCTGGTCTACAAAGCAAGTCCAGGACAACCACGCCTACACAGAGAGACCCTGTCTCGAAAAACAAAAACAAAAAAACAAGAAAAACCAGCTCCTGGGTAAGCAGGGTTTTAGCACTGTACATCTTTGATCCCAGCTCTCCAGAGGCAGAGAGAAGCAGCTAATGTGGTTTTGTTACTTGCACTTTGTAGCTTTCCAGCTCCCCTCCTGACGTCTTCTAGACCTCTGCCCGTGGCTGAATCCCCTACTCTACTTCCTCCTCTAACTCCTCCCCTGGCTGGCAGGAAGTCCAGCCCTATTATCTCCTCTGCTCAGCGATTGGCTATAAGCTGCTTTATTGGCATATCAGGGGACAACTGGGGAGCAGTGTTTACACAACACTGAGATAGGAGATTCTCAGAACAAGGACTGCAACCAGATTTTCGGGATGGGGGGGTGAGGGGTGAGGGGTGGGGGGTGGAGCGGGGTAGGGGTGGGGGTGGGGAGTGGTAACAAAAATCACCATTTGAATTATACACTAACCTTATGCTTTTACCTCTTCACAAAGATCAATTTTTACTAAGGTCCTTGGTCCTAAGGTCCTCGATAAATCAACATATTTTTAACCTCTTGGATGAAGAGTCCTGTCTGGCCTAGAGAACTGGGGTGTTCTTACTTTTTTTCTATCTTTTAGGGTTTATTTATTACATATATAGTGTTCTGCCTGCATGTACCCCTGCACACCAGAAGAGGACACTAGATCCCATTATAGATGGTTGTGAGCCACCGTGTGGTTGCTGGGAACTGAGCTCAGGACCCTTGGATAAGCAGACAGTGCTCTTAACCGGTGAGCCATCTCCCCAGCCCTAGGGTTTTCTTTTGTTGCTTTTTTATTAGTCTTTTAGAATAGAAGGATTTTATTTTATTTGTATCATTTTGTTTTTTGTTTTAAGTGTGTTTTTCAGTACACCCAGGTGTTGCCTACACGCATGTCTGTGTACCCCTTGCCTGCCTGATGGCTGCAGAGCTCAGAAGGGGGTGTCAGAACTCCTGGCACTGGAGTTACAGATGGTGATGAGCTGCCCTAGGAGTACTAAGAGTCAAACCCAGATCCTCTGGAAGAGCAGCCAGTGATTATAGCCATTAAACCATCTCTCCAGCCCCTTAGGGGCTCTCTTCTTCTTCTTCTTCTTCTTCTTCTTCTTCTTCTTCTTCTTCTTCTTCTTCTTCTACTTCTTCTTCTTCTTCTTCTTCTTCTTCTTCTTCTTCTTCTTCTTCTTCTTCTTCTTCTTCAACTACTTGTGTCTCCTTTTTTCCCTGTTTACTATCCAACGTTTTCCATGTATTCCAAGTTTTATTTCAGGAAGGCCTCTTTAGCATAGATCTAACATATACTTTCTTTTCTTTGTATATTGCCATCTGACACTAGCAAATTCCTACTAAGTAACAGCCTCGGCCTAAAACATCTTTTACTATACCTAGCAGTGGCCATGAAACTTCCGTGGCAGCCTGTTCACACTGTGGTCCTTACCTGTTACTCTCAGACTGAACATTTTGTGGGATTTTTTTTCCCCCTTCTTCTTTTCTTTCTCTCTTTTTGTTTCCGATTTGTTTTTGTTTTTTGGAAACATGGCTTCTCTGTGTAGTCTTGGTTGGCCTGGATTCACTTCATAGACCAGGCTGGCCTTGAACTCACAGAGATCCGCCTGCCTCTGCCTGTCTCCCTGAGTGCTAGGATTACAGGTGTGCGCCACCAGGCCAGGCGCTGAAGTTTTGGTTTTAAACCTTCACTCTTTTTTAGGACATCTCTATATTCATGCACCAGCCAACTCATCAAGGAGGCACACCATTCCCACACTACATCGAGGACTAAAGCCACACCGGGATCTGCCCCGTGGAGTCCCCACCCAGATCATCCCTCTGGGTAGGCACTCAGCCTCGGGTACATATCTCAGCACCCGTTGTAGGGACCATGTTGCTGTTGATACAGGAAGATGATGCCATCGAGGGCTACTGGACCAGTTGTTGTTGCCTTCCCCTGCCAATCAGAGAATTAAAAGGCAAGAAAGAAGTGTAACCAGGATCCTTGGTAAACTAATTGATAAAATAATTTAAGAAGTTCAGTGGTTAATAGCACTTCCTGTTCATCCAGAAGACCCAGCTTCAATTCCCAGCACCCACACAGCAGCCCACAAACACCTGTAACCCCAGCTGCAAGTGATCTGATACCCTCTTCTAGCAAACATGTCGCCAAAACATCCATACACCCAAAAGAATAAAAGTATTTTTAAAATAAAATAAAAGCATGATTATGCTCTGGCCAGTATCTGAAAGAAGGAAAGAATAGTTACACCTTTCCAAGTTAGGATGCAGAAAGCCGGGCAGCCCAGTGCGACTGCACGAGGAGGCAGAAATTCTTGGAAGGAAAATCTCATTGTCTAAAGGTGAACCCACGCCTCTTAGGGGTGGGGCCTGACCTGCTCCCCTGGTCTAACCATTAAGACAGGAGACAAGGCATGTCGCCACCTAGCGGTAGATTCATTCTTTACAAAGGAACATTATCCCGTGCCACAAACGGAAAAGCAGCGAAATCCAGATTCCCCCCCCAACACCCCCGCCCATGCCTTGCTACCCACCTCCAGGACCTTGTAGTCCCTACTCCCAGTCTTTTTCCCCCCCAAAACAGGGTTTCTCCATGTAACAATAACTGTCCTGGCACTCACTCTGTAGACCAGGCTGGCCTCGAACTCACAGAGCTCCACCTGCCTCTGCCTCTGGAGTGCTGGGACTAAAGGCGTGCACCACCATGCCCCTCACTCCTACCAGTCTTATCTTTGCTCTCATTGGCCCCTGTTCCCAGTTATGTTGTCCAAACACTATTGCTAAGGAGACGTGAACAAACACAATGACAGACCAAAGTAAGGTTACCACCAAAGTCCAACTTGATAAATAAACCAGTAAGTTTATTGGGGTTCTTCCAGGAGCAGAAATGATTCAAAGGAGCTACATCACAAAAGCACACCCCAGCATAGGCGGGGGTTCACTACAAAAGCATACCCCAGCATAGGCGGGGGTTCACTGCACAACTCCCTAGCAGCTCAACCGGTTGGCAGGGTGCCCTTTCCAGGCGGTTCAATCGGCTCGACGCATTTCCAAGCAGATCTGCCCATCTCTGCTCCCTCCTGGCAGCTGGCCTGTCTCCTGGCACTCCTTCCTGATTGTATAAGTTTGGGGAGGGAGGAGGCCTAATGAATCTAGTCAGTCTCAGGGACTTCCTATTTAATTTCTTTTTTTAAAAAAATAATTTATTTAGTTTTATTTTATGTGCATTAGTGTGAAGGTGTCAGATCCCTTGGAACAGGAGTTACAGACAGTTGTGAGCTGCCATGTGGGTGCTGGGAATTGAACCCGGGTCCTTTGGAAGAGCAGGCAGTGCTCTTAACCTCTGAGCCATCCCTCTAGCCCTTAATTTCTTACTTTCTGAATGTTAATGAGAGCTCCTGCAGGATGAAACGCTGCCCTTAGAATATCTTGAATCATAAACGAGTTTCTGCTCTTTCCGCCATCTTGGCGCTGTGGAGGTCAGCTGGGAACAAGACTTCTAAAACGCAGCTATGTCTGGAAGGCTGTGGTGCAAGGCCATGTTTGCTGGCTACAAGTGAGGTCTCCGGAACCAAAGAGAGCACACAGCTCTTCTTAGAACTGAAGGTGTCTATGCCCGGGATGAAACGGAATTCTACTCAGGCAAAAGATGTGCTTATGCATATAAAGCAAAAACCAACACAGTGACTCCTGGAGGCAAACCAAACCAAACCAGAGTCATCTGGGGAAGAGCAACTCGGGCCCATGGAAGCAGTGGTTTGGCTCGTGTCAAAACCCGGAGCAACCTTCCTGCGAAGGCCACTGGACACAGAATCCGTGTGATGTCGCACCATTCCCGGATTTATTCTTTTATATATATATATTTTATTTCATTTTTTATATATTTATGTGCATTGGTGTGAGGGTGTCAGATCTTGGAGTTACAGATAGTTGTGAGCTGCCATGTGGGTGCTGGGAACTGAACCCGGGTCCTTTGGAAGAGCAGACGGTGCTCTTAACCACTGAGCCATCTCTCCAGCCCTATTCCCAGATTTAAACTAATAAAAAGTAAATAAATAAAAATAAAAGTTTCCTTCCTGTTGGGGGATAATCTGATGTGTTTTGATGCTAATTACGCTAATTACTGCTTGCTGTCTGACCCACCTTTTTTTTTTTTTTTGGTTTTTCAAGACAGGGTTTCTCTGTGTAGCCTTGACTGTCCTGGACTCACTTTGTAGTCCAGGCTGGCCTCGAACTCACAGCGATCCACCTGCCTCTGCCTCCCAAGTGCTGGGATTAAAGGCGTGTGCCACCACGCCCGCCCTTTGACCCACCTTTTGCTTAATAAAAAGCCATCCCACCTGGGCAGGGCAGAAGATAGGTGGGGCCTAGAAAGGAAGAAATTCTGGGAAGAAGGAAGACAGCCACGAGGAAAAGGAGAGAGACCTGAAGAGGAGAGAGGAAGGCCACCATGGGTTAGATGGAGGAGAAGCACATGGCCTGCTGTGTGGATGGAGAATCCGGCCCAGATGAAGAACATGAGCAAGTATTTGGGATTATGGATGGGAGGTAGCTTGATAGAAGTTATTAGAAGCAGATGGCATGGGATTGAGGCAGGTACCCCATGCCTGAGGCCCTACTGTGGAAAGTAGTTTAGAGGATTGATATCTGCCATGCCCCAGGTTAACTAAGGCTATTTTAAAATATGACAAGTGTCTGTGTCTTGATTGATTGCTAGCCGGGCCTACAGATAATACTGATAATTTTAAAAAACAATACCTTCCAAGATTAAAATGGGCTTCCCCCCCAATTTTAAAAAATATTTCTTTTGTATGTGTATGGGTGTTTTGCCTGCATGTATGCGTGTGCGCCACACGTGTGCAGTGCCTATGGAGGCCAATGAAGGCATCACATCCCTTTAAATTGGAGCGTCACATAATTGTGAGACCACACTTGGGGGCTGGGAACCACACTTAGGTCTTCTGCAAGAGCATCAAATGCTCTTAGCCATTGAGCTGTTTCTCCAGCTCTCAAGATGGACGAGTCCCTGAGAGCTCACATCTTGATCCACAAGCGTGAGGCAGAGAGCTACCTGGTGTGTGCTTTTGAAACCTCAAAGCCCACCTCCCCAGTAATACCTCCTCCAACGAAGCCACACCTCCTAATCCCTCTCAAACAATTCCAGTTCCAGCAACTAGGGACCAGGCATGCAAACACGGGAGCCGACGGAGGCGGGGGGGGGGGGGGGCTATTCCCATTCACATCTCCACACTGCTCCTAAAGATTGTCCTCTGACCTCCCCAACTACTCAGTCATCATATCTGGGTGCCTGTGCTTTTTTATTTTATACTTATTTATTTACTAGCTTATTTGTGTTCAGTGCTGAGACTCAAACCCAGGTGTAGTGGTTGGAATGAAATTGTCCCCAGTAGGCTCATGTATTTGAAAGTTTGGCCCCCAGTTAGTGGTGCAGTTGGGAGAAGTTTAGGAGGTGGGGTCTTGTTGGAGGAAGCACATGACTGGAGACAGGCGTTGAGCATGTCAAGCCTCACACCATTCCCAATGCTCTTCCTCTGCTTTGTGCTCTCAGTTCATGATGTGAGTTCTCAGCATCCTGCTCAGCCACCACGCCTGCTGCCTGCTGCCATGCTCCCCACCAGGATGGAGTCTTCTTTTTCTTATCTTTTGTTTGTTTGTTTGTTTGTTTTTCTTTTTTCTTCTTTCTTTCTTTTTTTGGGGGGGTTTGGTTTTTTTTTTGGTTTTTGGTTTTTGGTTTTTGGTTTTTAGAGACAGGGTTTCTCTGTGTAGCCTTGGCTGTCATAGACTCACTTTGTAGACCAGGCTGGCCTCGAACTCACAGTGATCCACCTGCCTCTGCCTCCTGAGTGCTGGGATTAAAGGCGTGCGCCACCACACCACACTTAATTATCATTGTTTTATATGAATATATTTTGTCTGCATATATGTCTGTGTGAGGGTGTCAGACAGTTGTGAGCTGCCGTGTGGGTGCTAATTGAACCCAAAGCTGGTTCTACAAAGTGAGTCTAGGACAGCCAAGGCTACACAGAGAAACTCTGTCTCAAGAAACAAAAAACAAAACAAAACAAAAAGAATTGACCCCACTTTTAAAAAAACATCCAGCGCTCCTAGCCACTGAGCCATCTATCTCTTCAGCACCCCAATTATTTTTGTTTGTATTTGCTTATGTTGTTGTTTTTTGTTTTGTTTTTATTTGTTTATGTTGTTGGTTTTTCAAGACAAGATTTCTCTGTGTAACAGAGCCCTCCTCCTCTTCCTCCTATTCTTCTTCCTCCCCCCTCTTCCTCCCTCCCCCCTCCTCCCTCCCCCTCCCCCTCCCTCCTCCTCCCCCTCTCTCCTCCTCCTCCCCCCTCCCCTCCCTCCCCCTCCCCCTCCCTCCTCCTCCCCCTCTCTCCTCCTCCTCCCCCCTCCCCTCCCTCCCCCTCCCCCTCCCTCCTCCTCCCCCTCTCTCCTCCTCCTCCCCCTCTCTCCTCCTCCTCCCCCTCCCCCTCCCTCCCCCTCCCCCTCCCTCCTCCCCCTCCCTCCTCCTCCCCCTCCCCCTCCCTCCCCCTCCCCTCCCTCCTCCCCCTCCCTCCTCCTCCTCTTCCTCCTTCTCTTGAGATAGGGTGTCACTATGTAGCCTCGACTGGCTGGACTAGGGTGCCTCAGGCTCGCAGAGATCCCTTGCTTCTTGCAGCCGTATGGTGGTACTAAGGGAACACATGAGCGCTGAGATGAGATTGGGAACTCAGTTCTGTTTGACTTACTCAAACTGGATCAAAGAAGATTCTAGAGAGTCTGCTGCCAGGCGGTCTACTGCCAGTGTAGGTAAACACAGTAGAATTGTGGGAAAACCATTCCAGGCAACAGCCATTCCAGTTCCGGGGGCACTGTAACGCTGAAGGTGTGGGTATGTAGAAACTCCTATGCAAAGCGCACGGGAGCCTGAGGGTGGGTTCTGTAGCTTAAGCGCCTAGGATCTGTGCTGACCAAGATAGCACAGAGGTCAGCGGGTTGTAAGGTTCATGTGGCGTCTCCCCCTAAGGATGGGGGTTCTATTAACTGACATTAAGATAAAAGTCTAGAGAGGGAAATTCCGGGATAAATATTCTGGGGGATTTGGGTGACGCCTGCCTGTATGGATAGCAAAAGGTCACCAGGTTGTTAACAATAGTCACCCCCAGCTCTCTGGGTGGAACACAGGCATTTTATTTCCTCTACTAAGAAGGCACCCCTGTGTGATTAATATTCCTGACTTCCCTAGTGATCCATGGACACCCCAACATGCCGCCTCTCCTAACTTGTGTGGTGCTGGGGATTGAACCCAGAATCATGCTCGGCAGATATTTTTACCTACTGAATGACATTCTCAGTTCTCTTTTTGTTTTGTTAAATGTTTTGTTTAAAGTTTCCATCCTCTGAAATGGGCTAATACATAGGTATTGATTTAAAGAGTTAATTAAAAAGTTCTACCCCTGGTTGTGGTTATGACAGGAGTGCCATTTAAGGATGCCAACCAACATCAGCATCACAGGACACAATCTCTCTGAATGACATTGAACAATCAGTTCCATAGACCTAGGAGTAGCTAGTTTCCTATGAATGTTAACCACATCACAAGAGATTTTAAATTGAGAAGATCAGCCAGGCTGGTTGGTGGTGCACACCTTTAATACCAGCACTTGGGAGGCAGAGGCAGTCGGATCACTGTGAGTTTGAGGCCAGCCTGGTCTACAAAGCAAGTCCAGTACAGCCAAGGCTACACAGAGAAATCTTGTCTCAAAAAAAAAGCCCACATAGATACATACACACATACATATATACATACATACACATACATACATAGAGAAGGTCATGATTACTCCTCTGCAATTCAGGTAATCTCAGCTGGAACGTAAAACCTTGAAGACAGGATTTCAGAACACCATGCCAGGCACAAAGCAGCACTCAGGAACTTTCATTGACTGAAAAGGAAGAGACAGAGGAAGTGCAAGGCAGAAATAAAGTCCTCACCATCGCATTAAAGTTTATTTTCTGGTTAGAGTGGCCATTTGGGGAGTCAAATGAAAATCAGAAAATTAGGTCAGCTGTAGTGGCACAAGCTTAAAGTCCCAGCGATGAGAAAGTGGAGGCAGCACTGCAAGTTTGAGGCCGCACTGCAAGTTTGAGGCTGCCTTGGGCTACAGTGTTTGGGTGTTAGTTGCTATGGTGAAAAACTATGGCCAGAGCAAGTTGTGGAGGTGAGGGCTTACTTGGCTTACACTTCTGCCTTGTAGGCTGTTGGGGCCAATAGGCCATATGGCCAATGTTCAGCCATCTTGTCCAAGTCTGCACCTTTAAGTCTCTGTCTTTCCCAGAGCTTACCTTTCACCAGAAACTGGCTGACCCTGTTGTGAGTCAGCAGTTAGACTAAAGACAGATAGGGATGGAGTGACCCTGTTATGAGTCAGCAGTTAGACTAAAGCTAGTTGAAGACAAATGTCCTGTGTGGCAGGACATTATGACCCTGCCTGGAATTCCCTGTGTTTTGAGAAAAGCCTGCAGCTGCGTTGCTATAGCAATATGCTTCCCTGCCTTCTGAATTATAAAAGCTGCCGCCTGACTAATAAAGTTTGCGAGTTTGATCAATCCTTCTTTGTGTCTTGCATTTTCAACAAGTGACCTTCCTCCCGAGTTTTAGTCAAACCCCGCCGGTTGGGTGAGTAGACAGAAGTCAGGATAGGAACTGCAGCAGGGCTGGAACCTGGAGGCAGGAGCTGAGGCAGAAGGGAGGGCAGTGTGCTGCCCGCTTGCTTGCTCTCATGCCAGGGATGGCTCCGCCCACAATGTGCTGGGCCCTCCTGCCTCAATCACTAATTAAGAAAATGCCCTGTAGGCTTGCCTACAGCCTGATCTTATAGAGGCATTTTCTTATATTTTTGCTTGTGAGCCTAGCCTTTAACGGCTGAGCTTTCTCTCCAGCCCAGGACGCATTTTCTTAATTGAGGCTCCCTCCTCTCTGGTGACACCAGCCTGTATCAAGTTGACATAAAACTAGCTGACACCGCTACATAGTGAGGCCACATCTAAAGAACGCCAACAGAGCAGACTGAGCTGGGTTGTAACGCTGAGCTAAACCACTTTCGTAGCACGCACAAGGTGCCGGGTTCCATTTTTAGCATTAAAAATCATTCATGATAACACCAACCCCTTCTAGAAGATTCCTTAGTGCCTATTCTTTTCCTAGACTGAGCAGTAGGCCCGACTAGACAAGGCAGAACAGAGCACCTAAATCCCTGATACATTGTTCAAAAACAAAACAAAACACAAAAACCTACACAACTATGGATGTAGCTCCATGCTAAAGCATGGGCCGACCACAAACAAGTCCTGGGTTTGATAACACTGAGATGATGGGGGAGCGGGGGCATTCAATTAAAAAAAATACAATGGGGCTGGAGAGATAGCTCAGAGGTTAAGAGCGCTGTCTGTGCTTCCAAAGGTCCTGAGTTCAATTCCCAGCAACCACATGGTGGCTCACAACCATCTATAATGAGATATGGTGCCCTCTTCTGGCGGAAGGCACACATACAGGCAGACTACCGTACACATAATAAATAAAAATTTAAAAATTGCATGAGGATGGGAGGGAGGAATGGGAAGATACAAGGGAAGGGATAACAATTGAGATGTAATATGAATAAATTAATAAAATATATTTTTTAAAAATACAGCTCTTTGAGCAAGCATCGTCATGATTGGATGTGAGGCCGGGGATGATGGGACCCTTTTTCTCACTTCTCCGTAACTTTGCAGAATAAAGTCAACATTCTAAGGAAGTTAGAGTGATGAAAATGCCACCGAGGCAGCCCCAGGAGCTGTGTGTACACTGTGGGCCACTGAGCAGGCCTTTCCCGGACATGTTCTGAGAAGTAACGGACACTTTTACTCCAACTACCACTTGGAGTTGGTATTCATGTTTTCCACCACAGACTGTGGCGGCTGAAGGTGGCTGGGTCCTGACTCCGTGATGAACCTGAGTCACTGCCATTGCAGGTGCAGACTGGCCTGGTTGTTGGAAGGGGTTAGATCCTGACCTCAGCCATCACTGCTTCTCAAGTGGGTTTGGTGCTAGGAGTTGAGTGGAAAGACCTTGGATGCATAGGGACCTAGTCATACACTAGGCGTTGTGACTTTTCCCGTGGAGATGTAAACTAATGTCTGTATGTCTGTCCATCTCAGTTAATGCACTGACAACAGGCCGAAGATAATCTCACCAGGTGCAGCTCAGTACGGCGGAGTTTATTGGGGTTGTGTGTGGTGTGGGTCTTGGGGTGACTTAGGGAAGCATGGACACTTCAAAGGCAGCCGCATCGACGAAAAAAATCCCACCCCAGTGCAGCTGACAACTCTCCTGAGCCATATCTTAAGAGCTCCCTACCCAAGTTCTAGCAGCTCCCCAGATGCTGAGTCTTCTCCTTAGAAATGGCTGACCACTGCTACATCCTTAGGGAGGGGTGGCTTGTAAAACTCAGGAAGCTCCTAAGCCTTACAAGTCTCATTTATTTTCTGAGCCCGAATGTTTCCTTTACTTACTAAGTCTTGTGAGCTTCTGGCTCGCCTCCTCCCTCCAAAAGAGAACAGCTGTGTAACACCAAGTCCTCAGTCCCACGAGAAAAATTTACAAAGGAACCAACCGCCTTATGGTGGTAATGGTATAAAAAGGTGGAACTGAGCGGGGGAAAAACTACATTCATGATTTTATGGCAGCACTTGAGGTCTTCGTTCTGTATTTGGAAACGTGGGTTGGGGTTGTGTGTCCTGTATGCTTTCTAAATCATTAAAAGATTTTTCCCTGCTAGAGATGAGAGTACAGACAAAGTCAGTCATAAAACTTCCTTCCTGTATTGTTCTAGTCTTTCTGTCACAGTAAGACCATGCCACAGTAACAAAATTAATTTTGGAAATTGTCAATCAAAATAGCGGAGTTTTGCTGGGTGGTGGTGGGGCCCACCTTTAATCCCAGCACTCAGCAGGCATTGGCAGACAGGAGGAAGTGGACCTCTGTTGAGTTCAAGGCCAGCCTGGTCTACAGAACTAGTTTCAGAACAGCAAAGGCTACACAAAGAAACCCTGTCCCAAAAAACCAACAAAATAAAACAAACAAACAAACAAACAAACAAAAACCCCAAACCAAAAAGATCAGGGAAAGCTTTGCTGGTTGGTAGCACCTACCTATAATGCCAGCATTTGGGACAGGAGTTTGAGGCTGGCCTGGTGTATTTACATACAGGGTAGCCAGGGCTATGTAGTAAGACTGTCTCAAAAACAAAAGAAAACATTGGAGGAGCCTTACAAAAGGGAATAGCCATGGCTGACAGAAATAACACCAGATGTGCAAATTTCAAAGCAACATTATAAGAAAGAAAGAAAGAAACAAACAAACAAACAAAAACCAAACAAGCCAGGTGGTGCACACCCTTAATCCCAGCACTCAGGAAGCAGAGGCAGGTAGATCACTGTGAGTTCGAGGCCAGCCTGGTCTACAAAGTGATTCCAGGACAGCCAAGGCTACACAGAGAAACCCTGTCTTGGGAAAAAAAAAATAAATGTATAAATAAATAAAACAAAACCCAAGTGTGACGGTTAGTTTTTCATCTTGGCACAACCGAGAGTCATCTGGAAAGAGACTTTGTTTTGTTTTGTTTTTTTCTTTTCTTTCTTTCTTTTTAGATTTTTGAGACACGGTTTGTCTGTGTATGTATCCCTGGCTGTCCTGGACTCACTCTAGACCAGGATGCCTCCCTGGATTAAAGGCATGTGCTATCACCACTGTGGTACGTGTGCCATACACTTATATAGACTCATATACATGTCTACAGTAGTACCCACAGACTTATGTAGCTATAAAGCTTGGTCAGAAAAGCTTTTATTTATTTTTAAATAATTTATTTATTTTTATTTTATGTGCATTGGTTTTTTGCCTGCATGTATGTCTGTGGGTGTCAGATCTTGGAGTTACAGACAGTTGTGAGCTGCCATGTGGGTGCCAGCAATTGAACCAGGGTCCTCTGGAAGAGCAGTCAGTGCTCTTAACCGCTGAGCCATCTCTCCAGCCCCCTATTTATATTATTTTATTTTTGCAGTGGACAACTGTTTATATAGAGACTCATAACTAGTCAAAGTGCTGATAATAAGTAACTATGAACATTCAACCTCCAAGGCTCAGGAACCATTAAGGAAGAGGAAGCAGAAAAAAGGCCTGGTGGTGGTGGCGCAGGCCTTTAATCTCAGCACTTGGGAGGCAGAGGCAGGTGGATCACTGTGAGTTCGAGGCCAACCTGGTCTACAAAGTGAGTACAGGACAGCCAAGGTTACACAGAGAGACCCTGTCTCAAAAAAACAAAACCAAAAAAGAAAAGAAAAAAGAGAGAAAGATAAGAGCTAGGAGTTGGAGAGATGGCTCAAATTCAGAGCACTTGCTGCTCTTGCAGAGGACGTGGGTTCAGTACACACATACACACACACACACACACACACACACACACACACACACACACACCACACATATACAGATACACATTTCAAAGTAAATCTTTGCTGTTGTTTTAGACAAGGTCTTACTGCATAGCCTAGGTTAGCCTCTAACTCTCCATGTAGACCAGACTGACCTCAGACTCATAAAACTCCAAGTGCCACCGCCTCCTGAGTGCTGGGATTAAAGACATGCAGTATTATGCCAATACAATATATATTTTTTTTTTTAAATTAAATAAGGGGGGCTGGAGAGATGAGTCAGAGGTTAAGAGCACTGGCTGCTCTTCTGGAGGATCTGAGTTCAATTCCCAGCAACCACATGGTGGCTCACAACCATCTATAATGAAATTTGGTGCCCTCTTCTGCCATGTAGGCATACATGCAGGCAGAATACTGTATAAATAATAAATTAATCTTTAAAAAATAAGGGAAGAGTCCAAATGGATTAAAGACCTCAATATAAAACCAGAGACACTAAATCAGTTAGAAGAAAAAGTGGGGAAGAGCCTGGAACACATCGGCACAGGAGACAACTTCCTGAACAGAACACCAACAGCCCAGGCCTTAAGGTCAACAATTAATAAATGGGACCTCATGAGGCTGAGAAGCTTCTGTAAGGCAGGAGACACTGTCAAAAGAACAAAGCGACAGCCTACAAACTGGGAAAAGATCTTCACCAACCCTGCATCTGACAAAGGTCTAATATCCAAACTTTATAAAGAACTCAAGAAATTAAATGCCACCAAACCAAATAACCCAATTGAGAAATGGGGCTCAGAATTAAACAGAGAATTCTCAACAGAGGAATATCAAATGGCTGAGACACACTTAAAGAAATGCTCAACATCTCTAGTCATCAGAGAAATGCAAATCAAAACAACTCTGAGATTCCATCTTACACCCATCAGAATGGCTAAAATCAAACATTCAAGTGACAACACATGCTGGCGAGGATGTGGAGAGAGAGGAACACTCCTTCATTGCTGGTGGGAATGCAAACTAGTACAGCCACTTTGGAAATCTATCTGGTGCTATCTCAGAAAAAATGGGAATAGGGCTTCCTCAAGACCCAGCTATTCCACTCCTAGGAGTATACCCAGAAGATGCTCCAGCACACAACAAGAAAATTTGCTCAACCATGTTCATAGCAGCCTTATTCATAATCGCCAGAACATGGAAACAGCCTAAGTGCCCCTCAGTAGAAGAATGGATAAAGAAACTGTGGTACATATACACTATGGAATACTACTCAGCTATTAAAAACAAGGATTTTCCAAAATTTGTGGACAAATGGATTGAACTAGAAATGATCATAATGAGTGAGCTAACCCAGAAGCAGAAAGAGTCAAATGGTATATACTCACTTATTACCGGACACTAGCCCAAGGGACAGGTCCCATGAAAGTCTGCACCTACCAGGAAACGGGGATAGAGGTGAGGACATCCTATTGAGACTCTAGGTGAGAAAAATATAGGGGATAGGCAAGTAGGGGGACCCAGAGGGTCCAAGAAACCTACAAGAAGAACATTATGATGGCTAGATCTGAGCCCAGGGATTCTGCTTGATCTAAGGCACCAACTATGGACAAAACGGGCAGTCATCATCAAACCCCTACCCAGATCTAGCCAAGGGACAGAACACTCTCCACAGCTAAGTGGAGACTGGGGACTGACTTTCACAGGATCTCTGGTGCCCCATATTTGGCCATGTCCCTTTGTTGGGGAGGCCCAATGGCACTTGGAGGAAGGATAGCGGACTACCAAGAAAAGACTTGATACCCTAGCACCATATTCAGGGGGATGAGGTCCCCCACAGCCACCGTCATAGGGAAGGGGGATTGGGGTGAAAGTGGGAGGGAGGGAGGAATGGGAGGATGCATGGGATGAGATAGAAAATGAGATGTAATAGGAATTATTTTTAATTTTCAATAAAAATGTGTTATTATTAAAAAAAACAAAAAAAAAACAAAATAAATAAATAAAATGTGCATAACTTCATAAGAAAGACAAAGCATGACAGAATATTATAAATAATTTTCACATGAGAAAAGATCTTTTCCAAACTCCTGCTTTTTTTTTTTTTTTCCTTTCAGGAAAGAAGTCTGTATCTAAGATCCTGGTTCGTGTTTTTAGCAATTCATTAACAACACTGTACACAATAAATTATCAAAGATGTTTCCAGAAAAAAAAAATAAGGGAAGAGGGCTAGAGAGTTGCCTCAGAGGTTAAGAGCACTCACCCAGAAGTCCTAAGTTCAATGCCCATCAACCATATAGTGGCTCACAACCACCTATAATGATATCTGATGCCCTCTTTTGGCATCCTGGTGTACATGCCGGCAGAACTCTGTATACATAATATATAAATAAATCCTTTTTAAAAATAAGGGGAAAGGGCTATGAAATACTGTATTCTAGACATGACATGGCAGTAGCACTCATGAGCCCACAGTTGGTTATCTGAACAAGATCAAGCCCATCAAAATGTACAGGTGGGGGAGGGGCTCTCCCCTGACGGAGAGGCTATTGCAGCTGATGCTTGTTGGTGGAGGGAGAGTAAATTTTCTTTTTCTTTTCTTTTCTTTCTTTTTTTTTTTTTCGAGACAGGGTCTCTCTGTGTAGCCTTGGCTATCCTAGACTCACTTTGTAGACCAGGCTGGCCTCGAACTCAGAGCGATCCGCCTGCCTCTGCCTCCCAAGTGCTGGGGATTAAAGGCGTGCGCCACCACACCCGGCTGAGAGTAAATTTTCTTTGGGTGTGTGATCTAATGGATTCCCACACAAATGAGCACATGAGCAGCACTAATTGAACTCAATGGATTATTGAAAAGAAAAGAAGGAGGAGCAGGAAAAAAAAGGAGAAGAAAAGAAGAGGGGGAACGAGGAGGAGGAGGAGGAAGAGGGAGCAGGAGGAGGGAGCAGGAGGAGGAGGAGGAGAAGACTATGCTGACAGCTGGGTGTGGTGGCCTGGGAACCTGCTGGATAAGGTCAAAGTCTGACTTCTCCAGACACTCATTTCATGCTGGGTCCATTAGACAGACTCCCTTTCTGAGCTGGGGGTCCTCATTCCACCTGATCTAGTAACCTCAGAATTTGTAATGGGTGTCACATAGTCCTAAAAGAAAAATACAGGCCTAACCCTTTCCTGTTAGTTCCAGATAAGGAACTTTAAGAAGCACAGGGAATTCCTAGAAGTACTGCACCCCTGCTGAGATTCCAGCAAATGGCCCTTAATTGCACCTAGAAGTCATCCCCTTCTACATAGGATAATCAAGTGCTGTTTTCTCCTCCTGTGATAGGACCCCCTGTTACTGAGGCACTGTACCACTGTATGTAGATTAAGTATCCCGGCATCTTTAGCCCTATCAGGTCAGACACATTCACCCTCAAAACTCCTCAAATGGTATATACTCACTTATAACTGGACACTAACTAGCCAAGGGGCATGTCCCATGAAAGTCTTCACCTACCAGGAAAGTGGGACAGAGGGGAGGACATCCTATTGGGACTCTAGGTGAGAAAAATATAGGAGATAGGGAAATAGATGGATCCACAGGGTCCTAGAAACCTACAAGAAGAACACTATGATGGGCGGATCTGGGACCAGGAGTTCTGCTCGATCTAAGGCACCAACCAAGGACAATATGTGCAGTCATCATCAAACCCCTACCCAGATCTAGCCAAGGGACAGAACATTCTCCACAGTTAAGTGGAGACCGGGGAGTGACTTTCACACGAACTCTGGTGCCCCATATTTGGCCATGTCCCCTTGTTGGAGAGGCCCAATGGCACTCAGAGGAAAGATAGCAGACTACCAAGAAAAGACCTGATACCCTAGCATCATATTCAAGGGGAGGAGGTCCCCTTCAGTCATAGGGAAGGGGAATGGGGTGAAAGCAGGAGGGAGGGAGGAATGGGAGGATGCAGGGGATGGGATAGCAAATGAGATGTAATATGAATGATTTTATTTTTCAATAAAAATGTGTTTAAAAAAAAAAAAGAACCACATTAAAAAAAGAAAATAGGGCTGGAGAGGTAGCTCAGAGGTCAAGAGCACTAGCTGCTCTTCCAGAGGTCCTGAGTTCAATTCCCAGAAACCACATGGTGGCTCACAAGCATCTATGATGAGATCTGGTGTCCTCTTCTGGTGTACAGGTGTACAGGCAGGCAGAATACTGTATACATAATAAATAAATAATTTTTAAAAAAGATTTATTTGTTATGTATACAATGTTCTGCCTGCATGTAGGCCTGTACTCCAGAAGAGGGCACCAGATCTCATTTTGGATGGTTGGGAGCTACCGTGTGGTTGCTGGGAATTGAACTCAGGACCTTTGGAAGAGCAGTCAGTGCTCTTACCCTCTGAGCCATCCCTCCAGCCCCAATAAATAAATAAATCTTAAAAAAAAAAAAAGAAAATAAATAAAGGCCGGCTGGCTTACGTGTGTGTGTGTGTGTGTGTGTGTGTGTGTGTGTATGCGTGTGTGTGCTCGCACATGCTGGGGCTGGAGCTCACGCTCTCTTGCTCACCATTCCTCCACCATGACTGTCTGAGTCATGGTGGCATGACCAGGGCAAACCGCTCTGGATGCCCAGTGATCAGGCACAGCTGCTGGGGCCTGCTCAACCACTGCCCATAGCTGGTGCTGACTCCCTGTGAAGCACTGCCAGGCCTGCATCTCCCCCTGTCTGCCACTGGGTTTCAGACATTCTCCCGCTTCCCCTGGCTGGCTGGCATGATAGACAGACCAGATAGCTGTAACACTGCAGTACTATCGCAGGCCTTTGGAACACCTGGTTTCCATTGCCTTCTCATACTGGCATTTGTTTCGGGCATTTGTCCGCTTTCTATGGTGTGACCTCAGCAGGAGGAACTGGTACATGTATGGAGTTCCACTGCCTTTTGAGACTTGCAGTCTCGTTCTAAAAAGAGCTAACTGTAACACTCGGTGAGGGGAACTCATTTCCCACCTCCCCCAGAGAGGCTGGGAACCTGGCTTTGTGCCCAAGCCACAAGCCTCACTCCCAGAGCACTCTAGCTACCCCTGAGCGAGTAACCCGACCTCTAATCTCAAGGTCCATCCTTTCTCGTTTGACCTGCTGGACATGGGGCCCAGACCCGCTGCTGCCAGGCAGGGAACTACAGTGGCTTACCTTTTAACCCAGAAGTTGGGCAGTAGAGGCAGGTAGCTCTTTCTGTGTTCTAGGACAGCCAAGGACCACATAGTGGTACTCTGTCTAAAAAGCAAACAAACAAAACAGCTGGGCAGCGGTGGCACACACCTTTAATCCCAGCACTAGGGAGGTGGATCACTGTGAGTTCGAGGGAAGCCTGCTCTATAGAGTAAGTTCTAGGACATCCAGTGCTTCACAGAAAAACCCGTCTCAAAAAACCAAAACAACCACCTCCCCCCAAAAACAACAACAAACAACAACAACCCAACAAACAACAAGAAAAACAGGACTGGACTAAGATGCTTGCTTAGCAAACTTGAGAACTTGAATTTAATCTTCAGAATTCACACACACACACACACACACACACACACACACACACACACACACACACACACAAACCCACCTAGGTGTGTTGGTATATCTGTGATCTCAATGTTGGGAGGCAGAGACAGTTGGATCTCTGTGCTTTACTCCTTCACCAGACTAGTCTGCTTCATGAGCCAGTGAGAAACTGTGTCTGAAAAACATGATGTTGCCTAGGCTGGCTCAAGCTTTGGACTAGCTGAGATAAAGGCCTGTGTTGGTTTTCCACTTCTTTCTGTTTTGTTTTGTTGTTGTTGTTTTTCAAGAAAGGATTTTTCTGTGTAACCTTGAGTGTCCTAGAACTTACTCTGTAGACCAGGCTGGCCTCAAACTCACTGTGATCCACCTGCCTCTGCCTTCTGAGTGCTGGGATTAAAGGCATGTGCCTGGCTGGTTTTCTTGCAACAGGGTACTTTTTGGTTTGTTTTGTTTGGTTTGTTTTGGTTTTTTTTCGAGACAGGGTCTCTCTGTGTTAGCCTTGGCTGTCCTAGACTTGCTTTGTAGACCAGGCTGGCTTGGAACTCACAGTGATCCACCTGCCTCTACCTCCCTAGTGCTGGGATTAAAGGCGTGCGCCACCATGCCAAGCTCGCAACAGGCTACTTTTATGCAATCCTGGCTGGCCTCTAACTTGAACTAAGTGACTCCTCCTGCCTCTGCCCAAGATCTGGGATTATAGGCGGATGATAGCGCATTACTCAGGAGGTTAAGTGATGGAGGTCTCGTGGTAAGGAAGGGACCGTCTGCCTGAGTAGCCCCTCCAGTCAGCTGATTTGAACCATAAATTGAACTCAGTCAAATTCAAAATCTGAACTGTACAAATTTCACTTGAGACTAAAACAACAGGAAAGCATCTTTTTTATTTTTGTGTATGTGTATATGTGCGAGTGCAGACACGTGTACCACCACCCTACACAGAAGCCAGAGGACATCACTCTTAAGTTGATTCTTCTTACATCCTCACACCCAGGAATCCAAATCAGGTGCTTAGGCTTGCCTGGCTGCCAAGAGCTTTCCCTGAGCCATCCTCCTGACCCCAGGAAAGCATCTTTGGGAAAGGCAAAAATGAACTTATTCTGAGTTACAAAAAGACACACCATGACATCATCTGTGCCCCCCTCCACTTTTTTTAACCACTGAGATGAAATCCCCCATTCCCACTCTACAATCTAAGATTTGCAGAACATGGGAAAAACAAATGGCCAGAATGGAATATCAGTGACAGGGATCGAAGCAGGGTTTGTTTTTCCTGTCTTTCTCACTTTTGAGCCCTTCCCTAGTTTCCTCCCCATTTTAGGTTGGGTCTCATAGAGCTTCAGCTGGCCTTGAACTCATGATCTTCCTGCCTCCATTTCTTTGGTGCTGGGATTACTGGTGTGTGCCACCACCAACGGCTTGAGACATGCCTTCTTGTTCATCTAATTTGGGACTGTTATGACCACTAACTCGGCATCAGTGTCTTGGTGTATTTCCACAACAGTCTCTCATGTGACAGCTGGCTGAGCATTCATTCGAGACTAGCTGTGGTATTAAAGCAGGCAAAACGAAAGTAAGTAAGTATCCCTGTTGTACTAAAATTTGATCCTAGCCTGTTGGTGGTGGCTTATGCCTTTAACCCCACAACAACGGAAGGCAGAGGCGGGTTGATATGAGGTCGTGGCCAGCCTGGTCTACAGAACTAGTTCCAGGACAGCCAGGGCTACACAGAGAAATCCTGTCTTAAAAAAAAAAAAAAAAAAAAAGGAGAAGCCGGGCGTGGTGGCGCATGCCGGTAATCCCAGCACTCAGGAGGCAGAGGCAGGCGGATCTCTGTGAGTTCGAGGCCAGCCTGGTCTACAAAGTGACTCCAGGACAGCCAAGGCTACACAGAGAAACCTTGTCTCAAAAAACAAACAAAAAAAAAAAAGGAAGGAAGGAAAGAAAGAACGAAAGAAAGAAAAAGAAAGTTGAAAATGAGATCCTAGTGCGGGTGGAGGAAAAAAGAATACGTTGGGAAGGCATGGCTGCAACTGAGTAACGTGGAATGGCAGGGCAGGCTTGTCATCAGCTTGTAATCTTCCTAAAGCTCGTCAAACCGAACTTCACCTCCATTCCACGGGTGCCAAGTCGGATCACCTAAGACAGGCGTTATTCAGTAACCTGCTTGCTGGTCACCTCACCACCTTAGGTCATGCCCTTCCCGAGCCACCAGATTTATCTATCAGGCAGGGCCCTCTGGCTTGCAATCACCTGAGGGCCACGCCTCCTTGGCCAGGCATTCAGCCACCACGCTACGCTTTGTTCCCAGAAACAGGTTTTCAAGACGCTGTTCCCTCTCGGCTCCGGCTGTTTTCCTGCCATGTCCCGGAGGCCGGACAGTGGCGGCAGCGGCCATTGAGTTACAGCCTCCAGGTTATTGCTTTGCGGCCCAGGAAGGGCCTGACCCACTGCCTCGTCCCGGAACGCGGGAGCCAGCAGGAGCGGCTCACGCCGGGACCCTCGCGAGCGCACTCCTGATTGGCTGCGCCGAGAGACGTCAAAGGAAGGGCCCCCGCGGTGGGGGCAGCGCCCGGCTCCGCGCGTGCGCAGACGGAGTGCGCTGGACCAAGGGGGAGGTGCCCGGCCGCTTCTCCAGCGTCCGCCATTTTGTTGCTGTGGCTATTGGGAACGGGCTGGGCAGAACGGCCCGGGAGGCGCGACTCCTCTCGGAGCACGGTGCTTCCCGTGACGGCGAGGGTCGGTGCAGGCTCTTGAGGCCGCGGAGCCGGCGGGTTCCAGGACAGAAGTCACCGGAGCCGCCCCTGGACGCCGGGCGGCTGAGAAGCCCGAGGCGGCCTCCGCTACTGCCTCCGCTTCGCCCACCTCGACCCCGCCGGCGCTTCGCCCAGTGTTCCCGGGCCGGCGGGCGGTGGTGGAGGATGCTGCGGGGCCCGGAGCCGAGAGGAAGGTCCTGACCAAGCCCTCTGATTGCTCCTCCGAGTGTTCCGAGAGGCCCTTCCTCGACCCCAGAGCCGACCGCGGTTAAAGGCTTCGCGAGCAGGCGAAGAGCAGCAGACGCCGCCCATTCCCCGGGCCCGACACCATGTCCTCCGCCAGGTTTGATTCTTCAGACCGCTCCGCCTGGTACATGGGACCAGTGTCTCGCCAGGAGGCGCAGACCCGTCTCCAGGGCCAGCGCCATGGCATGTTCCTAGTCCGGGACTCCTCTACCTGCCCCGGGGACTATGTACTGTCCGTGTCCGAGAACTCGCGCGTCTCGCACTACATCATCAACTCCCTACCCAACCGCCGCTTCAAGATCGGGGACCAGGAGTTTGATCATTTGCCGGCCTTGCTGGAGTTCTACAAGATCCACTACCTGGATACTACCACCTTAATCGAACCAGCGCCCAGGTACGCGATTTCCTGCCCTCCTCGGGCTCGGAACCTGACTCGATGCGGAGGGTCGGTCAAAGGTTGACTCTTGGGGGTGGGGAGTGGGAATTGAACGTCCTTTCCGCATTCTAAACCAGAAGACATTTCGCACTGGAAAGCCGATGTCAGGATCTGGGTCATTGGATGAAAGGATGCATTTGCTTTAGATATTTAGCGGTGCTTTCCTTGTTCAAATGCAACCCCCCCCACACACACACGCACTCTTACAGTTTGTCACTTTAGTTGACTAATGCAGAATTCTTTTTAATGACGTTGAAAAATATATAAACTTCCTTGAGATTCTGAAGATTGTCATGACCCTCTCCTCCTTCCTCAAAAATTCATGAAATGTTAGTCACTATTTAAGGTTTTTCGAACCTCTGCATCTCTCAACTAACTGCAGGTTAAGAACTGGCCTTCAGCCTTTGGAATAATCGTTAAAATGAACTGAAAATGTAGAAATCTCAGAATCTGATGCCATAGCACCCCTCTCCCCTTTAAATACTGGAATTAGAAAGAAAAGAGATTGGGGATATATTTGAAGAAATGTATATCATTACTGTCCCTCTGCCAGGGTAAGAAGTGTATTTACCTTAATTCTGCGTTAATTCAGTTTTAGATTTTTATAAATTAAGTCTAGGGCCGGGCGTGGTGGCGCACGCCTTCAATCCCAGCACTCTGGATGCAGAGGCAGGCAGATCGCTGTGAGTTCGAGGACAGCCAGGGCTACAGGAAGAAACCCAGTCTTGAAAAAACAAACAAACAAACAAAATTAAGTCTAGTGGTTTATCATATACTTTAAAGAAACATAAGTAGATCTTGATGAACGAGATGCACATCCCTACCTCCCTAATCCTGGAAGAGTTCCAAGCCAAACTGGGCTTGCTATAGCAAGACCCTGTCTTAAAAAAAAAAAAAGAAAATATTTAAAGAAAGACGCGGGGGTGGGGCGCAGGGCCCCGGGGCGAGGGCCTTTAACGTTAGCACTCTGGGAGGCAGAGGCAGGCAGATTGATGTGAGTTCGAGGCCAGCCTGTTCTACAAAGCCTGTCCAGGACAGCCAAGGCTATGCAGAGAAACCCTGTCTTGAAGGGGGAAAAATAAAAATAAAAAAATAGAAAGAAAGACACTGATCACCAAGTGTTCTCTTTTTCAAGTAAATGCATTATTTTATAAGTTGCTTTAATTTCCTCTAATGAGTATCATATCATATCACATTATATCAAATGATATTAAGTGTGAGTGGAAAAAGCATCTAGAGACTTTACAAGATAATTCACTGCCCAGTTTATTTCTAAGATATGTTCCAGAAATAATTGAGGGTTGATTTAGTTTTTTCAGTGTGAGGTGACTGTATAGATTCTTTTTTTTTTTTTCTGTATAGATTTCTTAATGAGGTAATTTGCTCTGAACTTTGAAAATGAAAAGGTACTATAATTAGTTAAGGATACGTACTGAAATTGAAAGAGTGTCTTCTTTAGGATAGAGGAAATAAAAAGCTGGTGTGATACAATAAGTGTAAGGTTAATTGCCAAGCTGAATGGAGTTTACAAAATGTAGTGAAGGCCTGCACTTGACACCTTAGTGAGTTGCAGTGCTCGCAGTCTGCACCTGTGGAAGGAGAGCAGCAGCTGCACAGAGTTGTCCTTAGCCCTGATATGTGCAGCATGGCAAGTGGCTACCCACAGGTATGAAATAATGTCACACACAGAGATGAGAGTGCCCGACTCTGAAGCATGGACTTCCTAGTACATGCTGGCAGGTACCGTCAACTTTTGTTTTGTTTGTTTTTCAAGACAGGGTTTCTCTTTGTAGCTCTGGCTGTCCTAGACTAACTTTGTAGACCAGGCTGGCCTCAGACTCACAGCGAACCGCCTGCCTCTACCTCCTGAGTGCTGGGATTAAAGGCGTGCGCCACCACTTATTGGCTTGTTTATTTTTAAGGTATAGTCCTGCCCGCATTACAAACACACCCTTCCTCCCTTCCTCTCTTCAGCGCCTTGGACTGAACTAAGGACCTCCTGTGTGCTAACCAAGTGCTCAACCACGATTCGCTGCCTCTAGCCTTTCTCGTATATTGTAACTTATCTCCAGATTACTAATAATACCTAGTGGAGGGCTTGAACTCACGGAGATCCGCCTGCCTCTGCCTCCTGAGTGAGTCACCACACCTGGCTCAGCTGCTGTCAACTTGAATCATAATTCCAGACTAAGAACTTAGGAAGTATAGTGTTGGGTAATATGTTCAAGTAAATTCTTTAATTTGTGAAAGTGGATTATATTATTAACTTTAGGCCTTTATTAAAACATGCTTGCAGACAAGGAGACAGGTGTTGGAGAAAGTCTTAATAATTAGATTCAGTTCAGGGAGGAAAGTATATACTGCAGTGACTTCCTGCTATCTACAGCATCTGATTCTATTTCATGTGTCTTGGGAACCAAATGTAATTTTCTGGATTTTTCCATAGCTCTACTTAGCACACATTCCAATCTTTTCTGATTTACTTAATTTCCAAGTGAAAACAATAACCAAGTCATAATGACTCCTAACATGGTATCACTGTTCCTTGTACAACTGCAAATTCTACATTTTAGAATAGATGGCTCCATACTTTGAGGGATATTCTTTTAGATAACTATTGATATTTTCTCTTGATGTTATGTTACGTTATAGGATAAAGAAACTGAGGGGAAAGCCATGGATATCTGTACAAAAATTTAACAAAATATGGTGGAAACACTCATGTTAATTATAGCTCTTGCCTCTACAACTGGTCATGTGACCCTAGCTGGTATTTATAACTACCTTCCTCTACTACACATTCTGTGTCTCCTCCACCACAGCAAGCACCTAATTAGGTCTTGTCTGTTCCTGGAGCAGTGACCTATATCTTCATTCCTGAAGGCTCTGTGCCCTTTGTCATCCTGCCTGGTTTAGGCTGCTGTAGTTTCCCAGTCGCTTTAAACACAGGACACAGTAGCAGCAAGAGACGCCCTACAGGATCTCCTGCATCCAGACATGATCTTTCTTAGCTCCTTTGTGGAGAAGCATCCAAAGTTCCCATGGCAATCTGGGTCAGTCACCCTCCTAACACTGCTGTTCCTTTCTTAGCCTGTTGGCTTAAGGACTTCAGATGCCCACAGTGGCCAGGGCTAAGTCTTGAGCTTCCAGTCCAGTGGAATGTTTGTAGTGCCTCCTGACAGGAGAATAAGCCATCAGAATATAAGGTTGCAGGAACAGAAAGCAAAAAATTTCTTAGTGGGTCACTAGGGCTGATAGTGAGTGGAATCATTTCCTCTTCCACCCCGATTCCTAGACCCAAGGATCTTGGCTGTAGGAGAACCCGTACCATGTATTGGACACTGATTCAAAGCATACACTGCATTCTGGAGAACCTGCCCCAGCTTTCCAGACTGCTGCTACCATCTTTTTCTTTTTTCTTCCTTCCTTCCTTCCTTCCTTCCTTCCTTCCTTCCTCCCCACCTCTCTCCATTTGCTTGTTTATTTGTTTATTTATTGGTTTTTTGAGACCAGGTTTCTCTGTGTAGTCCTGGCTGTCTTGGACTCACTTTGTAGACCAGGCTGGCCTCGAACTCACAGAAAGCCATCTGCCTCTGCCTCCTGAGTGCTGGGATTACAGGAGTGCACCACTGCTCCCAGTGCCATTCCATCTTCCTGTCAGGCCAGCAGCCTCAGGATGATGAAGCATGGTAGGACCGGTGGATGCCATGATGGTGGGCTCACTGATGAACTTGTCTGGCTGTGAAGTGAGGTCTTCGGTTAGAAGCCATACTGTGTGGAATACCATGACTGTGGATTAGGCATTCTGTAAGCTCGTGGACGGTGGTTTTAGAAGCATCACGTGCAGAAAAGGCAAATCCATAACCAGGGTAAGTATCTACTCCAGGACAAAGCTTTGTCCTTTCCATGGAGGAAGTGGGCCAGTGTAGTCAACCTGTCACCAGGTGGCTGGCTGCTCACCCCAGGGAATTTGCCATATCTGGGGCTCAGTGTTGGTTTTTGCTCTTGGCATATCTGGCACTCAGCAGCTGCTGTAGCTAGGTCAGCCTTGGTGAGTGGAAGCCCACGTATAACTAACTTATCTCTGCCACTATGTCCACTTTGTTTGTGAGCTCATTGGGCACTGACAGGATGGCTGGAGAAAGACGCTGACTGTCCACAGAATGGGACATCCTGTCTACTTGATTATTAAATCCTCCTCAGATGAAGTCACCTTTTGATGAGCATTTACATGGGAACAAGTGTCTTCACATCCTTGGCCCATTTGCAGAGATCTCTCCACATACTTCTTCCACAGATGGCTTTCTCGCCAACTTTCCAATCCTGCTCCTTCCAAGTCCCCGACTAGCCAGCCAATCCATTGCCTACAGCCCATGAACCAGTGAGCAGTCCCACATCTGGCCATTTCTCCTTCCAAACAAAATGCATGACCATGTTTACTGCCCGAGGTTCTGCACACTGAAGATTTCCCTTTGCCGGTGTCTTTCAGGTTTGTCCCAGAAAGAAGCTGTAATGCTGCAGCTGTCTACTTCTGGGTGGGCTCTGCATAATGTGCAGAACCATCAGTAAACCAGGCCCTAGTCTTCTCCTCCTCAGTCTCTTCCTCATGAGGGCACACCTCATGAGGCCACAGGTGCATGCCTGGCAGCAGACAGCAGTGTAACACGAACAGAAACCATAGGCATTTGGGCAGCTTCTTCATGTGACTTGCTGTGTCTTCAGAACCTGCTTGGGTCCTATCACATGTGTCCCACTTCCATCTGATAATAGATGGCTGCTGTGCGTGCCCTACTTCATGGCCTGATGGGTCAGATAACACCCGGATCATAATGGGCAGCTAAAGTCACAAGGAAAGTTGGAGGTCCATTGTCACCCTTCAGCTTTAACTTAGGCCCAATATCAGCCCCAAAACTGACTCCCAAAGGTAGATTAGTTGTCTGCAGATGATGGTACAGCTTTGCTCCAAAATCGCGAAGGTCACCTCAGTGACTCACCTATAGGAGCCTGCCAAAGCCTCCAGACAGCACCCCTGTCTGCCACTGACACCTCAAATACCATCAGGTCTGCTGGGTCATATGGGCCAGTAGTACAGCAGCCTAAACAGCAGCTGGACCTATTGAAAAGGCTTCTGTTCCAGGCCCCACACAAAGCTGGTAGCTTTCTGAGTCACTTCATATATAGGCTGGAGTAACACATCCAAGTGAGGAATGTGCTGTACCCAGAATCCAAATGGGCTCTCTAAACATTGCAGTGCTCCCTGGTGGTGGGAGGGGCCAAGTGCAATAGCTTGTCCTTCCCCTTGGAAGGAATATCTCTGCATGCCCCACACCACTGGACTCCTAAGAATTTCACTGAGGTAGAAGGTCCTGAATTTGGGTGGATTTATTTCCTATCCTCTTGATGTGCATGTGCTAGCCATCTAACCCTCTTTCTCACTTAGTCCAGTGAGCATAGTGTATTCAAAATAGTGAACCAATGTGATTTTAGTGGAAGAGATAGATGGTCAAGATCCCTTCTGGTTTTTTGGTTTTTGTTTTTATTTTTTCTAGACAAGGTTTCTCTGGGTAACCTTGGCTGTCCTGGACTAACTTTGTAGACCAGGCTGGCCTCAAACTCACATCAATCTGTCTGTCTCTGCCTCCAGAGTGCTGGAATTACAGGTGTGCACCATCATGCCCAGTGTCCAAGATCTCTTCTAAGTATGATATAGGGCAGAGTTAATAAATCCTAATAGAGTAAACCTGTGAAGGTATACTGCTGGCCGTGCCAACTGAAAGCAAGTTGCTTCTGGTGGTCCTTATTATGGACAGGTACCAAGAAAAGGGCATTTGCTAGATCGGTTAGGGTTAGGACCATACCATGTACCAGGTATGTGTTAATCTGCTCAAGTCAGGACACCACACCTGGTACAGCAGCTGCAGTCGGAGTCACTACTCAATTGAGTTTTCAATAGTCAACTGTCATTCTCCACCATCCGTCTGTCTTCTGCACTGGGCAGATAGGAGAAAAGACGGTGTGGTGGGAACACCCCTTGATAGTGGTGCTGGTTTCTATACTTGCTCCAGGGATGGGATACTGGTTTTGATTCACTATTTTTTCTGGCAGAGACAACTCTAGAAGCTTCTATTTAGATTTTCCAACCATAGTAGCCCTCACTCCACAGGTCAGGGAGCCAGTGTGAGAATTCTGCCAACAACCTCTAAGTATATCTATCTGTCTCAAGGTGGGTGTGGTGCACACACCTTTAATCCCAGCAGCCGGACACAGAGGCAGGCAGATCTCTGAGTTCGAGGCCAGCCTGGTCTACAAAGTGAGTCTAGGACAGCCAAGGCTACACAGAGAGACCCTGTCTCGAAAAACCAAAAGCAGAAGCAGCAGTAGTAGTAGTGTTGGTGGTGGGGGGAGGAGGAGTAACAACAACAACAACAACAACAAACAGGATGAGGGACCCAGTGGGCCTGTGAGTCAGACTTTACCAAAACCCCATTAGTCACCTGGGCCCCATAAGCCCCTCCTTTAACTGAAGGGGTACAGTGTTTCTTAGAGTCTTCCATAGTAAGTGTCAAGTTAGAACAAGTATACAGCAGACCCTGGAGAGTCTGATTGTTTCTTTTCTCCCAGTGTAGGTCCTTCTGTGAAGGGACTGGGGAAAGGCTAACAGAAACACGTCAGTATTTTATCAAGGTCCTTCTCAGGAGAACCTGGCCTTCCCTCATTCAAGGGGCTCTGGGTCTGCAGACTGGTTCAGGTCTGGAAATTGGTTCATGGACTGAGATTTCCATTTGTCCCATTATCCAATCTAACAGTCCTTTCATTTGCTTGAGAGTTTTTCTGTTTATACAGATCAAACAATAATACAGTAGGCTTCTTATTTATTTTATGCCTGGAAACACCTTGATTGATTAGCCAGTACCAAAGGTCCACCAGAGTCATGCCACCATAAAAATGACTTTGCCTGTGCTGTTTATTATGGGTTAGGCCGTTAAGGACATTGCTTTGTCTATACTGCCCATTTATAATCATCTTGTCTTTAGTGACTCTCAGTGCTGCCACCTGGCCCCTGCTCCTTCAGTGCCCCATGAAGCCCCTTGTATCTAACTCATCCAACTGAGCGCCAGCTTCTCTTACAGTAAGGTCTAGCAAGGAAAAGGTGACAGCAGAGTTCTTCAGATGTGCTTTGTCTCTCTCACTTGTTGCGTCTTATAGGATTAGTGAAGGGCATGTCTTCTGGGCCGTCCCATTGTGGAAGAGTAAGTTTTACACACTGCCCACTCTAGCATTGCAATTTCCCTCAGCCTTCAAATCCTTTCACCAACACTAAGCCAAGGGATCTCAGGCATCTCCAGCCTTTTTCAGTAGGCCCTCTTGACAGTGCTTCAGCCAACCATTCAAACAAACTTTTGTCCCCTTTTTGAATTGTGCCAGCTTCCATATTAAGTCTAGATCTCCCTCAGTGGGCCGGCACCAGTAAGCTCACCCTGATCCAGTTGTCTAGTCCTTTCACCATTATCCCAACGCTTAAGATCCATTCCCACACATCCCCCAGGCTGCTGCTTGACTGAGTCAGCAAACATAGCAGCTCTTGGGTAGAGTAGGGCACCTCCTTGTGGACCACACGCTCTCTGCCCTCCAGGAGCCAGCTCAGCCTTGGGTCTGGTTAGAGGCCTGGAGGTGGCCTTGAGGGACATCAGTGTTGTCTTGCCTGGCATCTCCTTCAGAGAAAGTCACTGCTGGGGTAGCAGGCAATGCAGGATTAGTTTCCTCAGTTGAAGGGGTGGGGTGAGAGACCATCTTCTGCTGAAAGTGGAAGACTACTTCCTCAGGTGAGATAAACTCTTAAGAGTCTGGGGTTCAGAGTTCTTGGCCTCATTAGGGTTTTTTCATGCATCTTCATTCCAACATATAGGGTCCCATTCTTTACCAAACAATGTCCCTACTTTAACCGCCAGCTCTCAGGGCTGGGACTTTTAATATAGTTGTAATTATGTCAATATTATCATGAGGACTTTGGGTGATTTTCCACAGAGCAGCTTGCATCCTGTGGCTGCTGGAGGGAAAATTCTCTTCCCAGGGCACACTTAGGAAGGTTTTCTCAACCTTCCTAATGCTGGGAGTTACAAACAGTTGGTGACCCCTAACCATAAAATTATTTATTCATTTATTTTGGTTTTTTGAGACAGAGTTTCTCTGTGTAGCCTTGGCTGTCCTGGAACTCTGTAGAGCAGTCTGGCCTCGAACTCAGATCCGAGTGTTTCTGCCTCTCAGGTGCTGAGACTAAAGGTGTGCACTACTACCATCTGTCTCATAAAATTATTTTGAGGCTGCTTCATAACTAATTTTTATATCATTATGAATTGTCATGTAATTATCTTATACGCATGATATCTGATATGTGACCCAGATAAAAGGGTCATTTGACACACATACCCCAAAGGGTCATGAGCCACAGGTTGAGAAACACTGCTTTAGGCTGTTAAATGCACATCTAGAGGTGGTCAATTTTAACCTTGAGTTCATTATTGTCCTTTACTGTATTCTGAGATTCTAGAAGTTGGTTAATTAATTTTAACAGAGATCATTCTTTTTCTTTGTTAATTTATCCAGAGATGCTAGGAAAAACTAACTAGCAGCATCATATTCCTTATTTTTCTACAATTGTCAAAAGTTTTATATACAGAGTCACCAAGTCCACTGTGAATCAGGATAATCAGATAGATAAGTTTGTCTTCTTCAGTTTGTAATATAGTTCATACCATTGGCTTTCAGTTCTCTCTGAGCTCCTAGGAGAGGTTCAGCCTATTCCAGATACTATTCCACCTGGCTCAGAGGTTAAGAGCACTGGCTGCTCTTCTAGAGGTCCTGAGTTCCCAGCAACCACATGGTGGCTCACAACCATCTATAATGAGATCTGGTGCCCTCTTCTGGTGAGCTGGCATACATGTAGACAGAGCATTGTGTACATAATAATAAATAAATCTTTAAAAAAAAAATGAATCCACTAGTTGTTCAGTTGATGAGTCTGGATGTCTCAGCTGGTCTTGAGTGGATGCCAGAATCCCAGAGTATTAGGCTCTAATGCCAGTGAAGGAATGGATTTGCCAGCAAGAGTGGGAACAAGTAGGCAAAGAGCAAGCTTCCTTCCGTGTCTTTTATCTGAGCTGTCATACCAGGTATGGCCCAGTTAAAGGTGGATCTTCCACCTTAGAAAATTTGGAATAAAGATATATCTTTCTACCTCAAAAGATCCAGATAAGCCACATGTGATGATGCATGCCTGTTAGGCCCAGCACTCAAGCAGAGGCAGGTGGAGCCTGGTCTACAAAAGCAAGTCCAGGACCGTTAAGGCTATACAGGGAAACCCTGGGTTTTTTTGTTTGTTTTTTCTTTTTTTTTTTTTTTTTCCTTTTTCGAAACAGGGTTTCTCTGTGTAGCCTTGGCTGTCCTGGACTCACTTTGTAGACCAGGCTGGCCTCGAACTCACAGTGATCCACCTGCCTCCGCCTCCCGAGTGCTGGAATTAAAGGTATGCACGCCCCCACTGAGAAACCCTTTCTTGAAAAAGCAAAACAACAATAACAAAGATGCAGTCTAAGCCAGGTGGTATTGGTGGCTGTGGCATCACATGCCTTTAGTCCCAGCACTTGAGTGTAGATGGATCTCTGGATTCAAGGCCAGCCTGGTCTACAGAGTGAGTTCCAGGCCAGCCAGGGCTACACAGAGAAACCCTTTCTCGTTAGATAGATAGATAGATAGATAGATAGATAGATAGATAAATAGATGGATGGATGATCCAGATTAAAAGTGGGTCTTTCCACTTCAAATGATTTATAAATTATTTGAAAAAAAATTTCTCACAGGTGTATCCAGCTGCTTGGATTGTAAATTTCAGATGTAATCAAGTTGACAACCAGGAATAGCCTTATTACTTTACTTTTTAAAAAATTTTTTTAAAAAAACCTGGCGTGGTGTCATACGCCTTTAATCCCAGCAGTTGGGAAGCAGAGGCAGGTGGATCGCCAGCCTGGTCTACAAAGAGAGTCCAGGACAGCCAGGGTAACACAGAGAAACCCTGTCTCGAAAAACCAAAAAAAGAAAAAGAAAAACCCAAACAAATCTATTTTTCAACAGTTTTATACATGTAAACCAGTGCGCCTTAGTCATATCCACCCCAGCTTCCCTCCCCCATTGCCTGGGAGTGGTTACTCCCAGCTCTTTCTCCTTCCCTCCTCATGTCCTCTCTCTTGTTCCTGTCTTTTGAAACACGGAGTCCAGGTAGTGCAGCGTTGGAATCCTGACTGAGTCTGTTGGCTTCCTTATGCACAGGTAGCCACGGCTGCTGAGTGCATGAGTGCAGTGGCCACGTCATGCGCAGGGGCAGCATCCCGCAGTGCGTTCCTCATTCTCCGGCTCCTGTTTCTGTTCACTATAATAGAAATGTGTTGTATCTTCAGCAACAGGTGGTGTTAGCCATCTTGCTGTAGTAGGTCACGGTGAACAATGGCAATAGCCTGTGGGTCTTCAGTGCCTCATAGAGCTCCTAGTCCAGTAACACACGAGGTTCTTCACCCCTGCCGCTGAGGTTTTCATTTAATAACTCATGTCTTCTGGGAGTAGCATTGTCCACCCAATATGCCATTCAGGCTTGTTATAAAAACTTAATTATTTGTCCCATTTTGAGGCAGGATCTCACAGTGTAGCCCCGCCTGGGCTAAAACTCATTTGGAGCTGTCTGCGTCTTTCTCCAAAGTACAGAGATTAATGGCATGTGCCACCATGCCCACCTAAAACTCCCTTTTAAAAAATCACATATTGGGGCCTGGAGGGATGCCTCAGAGGGTAAGAGGTTCTTACTTTGTTCTTCCAGAGGTCCTGAGTTCAATTCCCAGCAACCACATGGTGGCTCATAACCATCTATAGTGTGACCTAATGCCTTCTTCTGGCCTGCAGGTATACATGCAGGTAGAGCACTGTATACATAATAAATAAAGTTTAAAAGGGGGGGCAGGGCTGGAGAGATGGCTCAGAGGTTAAGAGCACTGTCTGCTCTTTTAGAGGTCATGAGTTCAATTCCCAGAAACCACATGGTAGTTCACCACCATCTATAATGAGATCTGATACCCTCTTCTGGCCTGCAGGTGTACACCCAGGCAGAACTCTGTATACATAATAATAAACAAACAAATCTTTTTTAAAAAATAGGAAAAGAAAAATGATATTAAATTAAGAATTACTTTATTTTGTGTGGGGGGGTATTTTGTCTGCGTGTATGCTGGTACAACGTGTGCATGTAGTTAGTCCCTGTTGCAGCCAGAAAAGAGGGTTAGATCCCTAGAACTGGATTTGCAGACAGTTGTGAGCCACCACGTGGGTGCTTGAAATCTCTGAAGAGCAGCAGTCAGAGCTCTTAACTACAAAGCCATACTTTCAGCTCATAACCATCTGTATGTAACTCCAGCTCCAGGGGGTCTTATGCCCTCCTCTGGTCTCTACAGGCACTGCATGCGTGGGTACATAGACATATATGCAGGTAAAACACAAATGCACATAAAACTAAAATAAATGAATCTTTTTTTTTTTTTTCTTTTGAGACAGGGTCTCTCTGTGTAGCCTTGGCTGTCCTGGACTCGTTCTGTAGACCAGGCTGGCCTCGAACTCACAGGGATCCACTTGTGTCAGCCTCCCAAGTGCTGGGATTAAAGGCATGTGCCACCACGCCCGGCTATGAATATTTTATTATTTTTAGTTATGTCCATATTTATGTGGACATAAGCTGTGGGACTGCAAACTGATAAAAACACTTTCATCCCCAACTTGCTTTTGGCCATGATGTTTTATCACAGCAACAGAAAACCTAAGATATATGGAAGCTATAGTTATAGATGGCTTTTAGCTTCTGTGTAGGTGCTAGCAGTCAAACTTGGGACCTTTACAAGAGCAGCAAAGGTTATCTGTCCGTCCCTCAAGAATCTATTTGTGTATGTGTGTGCGTGTGTGCGTGTGTGCGTGTGTGCGTGTGTGTGTGTGTGTGTGTGTGATTGTATGTACAAAGCAGAGGACAGCTGTAGGGTATTGGTACTTTCACTATGGGGTCAGACTCCAGTGGTCCGGTTTGGGCAGCAAGAACTTTTACGCACTGAGCCGTCTCATCTGACTTCGGTTTTTGTTTGTTGAATTTACAGAGAGGAGTGTTTGTTGTTAGTCTGGTAGATAGACTTGAACCCTGGATAGGATAATCTGGCAGAGCAGGAGTATACGCTGCAGGAGGAGATCTGCAAGGAGGTGGAGTGCTGTTCTATTGGCTGGAATAAGAGACGAATGCAGAGAAGGAGGGGGACTTAATACACACCACTGAGTAGAGGCTGAGCATGCAGCTCTATACATGTGCTTAGATAAGAGACACCAGCAGCAAAAATTGTTAATTTTTTAAAAATGATAAATGGACATAGCTTCAGTAGTAGAGCACTTGCTGCCTAGTAAGAGTGAGTGAGGTCTTGGGTTCAGTCCTCAACTTGGAGTTGTTAGCCAGGGCAGGCATAACAGACACATACCTGTAATCCCAGCTCTTTGCAGGCTGAGCCAGGAGAATCCCCACTAGTTTGAGGTCAGTCTGGACTGCAGAGTAAAGATCTTGTCTTGAGAAAAGGGAGCAGGGATGGCTAATATTGTGATTAAGTCACCACAGTTAGAATTGTACCCCACAGCATGTATTTGAATACTCAGTCCCTAGTTGCTAGTCTACTTAGGGAGATTGCCCTGTAAATTGCTGTTGGTCCTGGTGTAGTATTACACAACAGAAGAGTGACTACTAAAGTACAGCCGTAATAAAGGAAGTAGGTCAAGTAGGTGTGGACTTTGATGGGTTGTAGCTCTCCTTCCTTTCTCTGCTTCCTGTGTGCAGTTGAGGTATAACTTCTCACTTTCCTGTTGAGGTCACCTGATACTCTTCCACTTCTGCCATTATGGACACTAACCCTCTGAAGCAGCTCAAATAAATAGTTTAGTTTGTGTGTATGGAACTTTTGCCTACATACATGTATGTACAGTATTTGTATTTCTGGTACTCAGGGAGGCCAGAAGAGGGAGTTGTATCCCTTGAAACTGGACGTATAGACAGTTGTGAGCTGCTGTCTCAGTGCCAGGAACTGAAGTCAGGTCCTCTGAAAGAGTTGCTGGTGCTCTTAACCTCTGAGCCATCTTTCCAGGGCCTGTAAATTTTTCTTGGTCGTGGTGTTTTATCACACAGCAGAAAGTAATTAATAAATTTACTAGTTTACCAGAGAGATAACTTGCCAGATTTCTTGGAATTTATTTTCTTTTTATCCTCATTTCTTTTTTTCTTCTTCTTATTTTTGAGACAGGGCCTTACTCTGTAGCCCAAGCTGCCTCAGACTACCAAGTGCTGTAATGACAGGGATGAATGACAATGCCTGGCTTAGAATTGACTCAGTTTCCTTCAGTTACGAGTTCTAATAAAAAGCGCAAAATAAAGGCTGGAGAGATGGCTCAGTAGGTAAGAGCACCTGCTCTGAAGATAGGAGGACTTCCGTTCAAGTCCGTAGCACTCATAAAAATCTGGGCATGGCCAGGTATGGTGATGCACACTGTTAATTGCATTAATTGGGAAGCAGAGGCAGGCAGAGCTCTTATGAGTCCCAGCATGGTCCACATAGCAAGTTCCAGGGCAGCTAAGACTTAGTAACCAGATAGGAAGACCTTGTCTCCGAGGGATTTATTTGTTTATTTATTTATTTATGACATGGCAGCATATGCTTTTAACCCCAACATTTGGTGGGTGGTGGGTCCTTGAGAGTGTGCTGATAGCATAGCCAACAAATGGTGAATTTCTGGCTCATTGAGAGACCATCTCAAGATCTCAAGAGGGAGATGCTTAGCTAATGTCTTGCTTGCTTTGGCCTGTACATGGGTGCACATATCTACACAATATGATGTACACACAAATTTTTAAAAAAAGTCGTTTAAAAATAGTGTGTGCCACTGTGCCTGGCGCTAAAAAAATAAAGTCACTTGTAGCGTGCAGACCCTAAAGTCTATACAACTGGTACTTGACAGAAGTTTGCTTTCTTCTGGAAGGCCTTCAGCAGAGCACCTGTTTCCCTGGGAGCCAATGGGGTGTGTGCCTTTGGGCTTAGGAAGCGTCCGAGTAAGCCTGTCTTAGCAGAATCAGAAGGGCTCCCATTCAGTGGCTTTTTTTTTTTAAATCACATCTGCATACTTTCCTTTTTCAGTTTCTGTGACTAGATACTTGATAAGAAGCAACTTAAGGGAGGAGAAGTTTATTTCGGTTTACAGTTTAAGAAGAGAGGAGATCCAGTCCTCGTGACTGGGAAAGCATGGTGCCAGGGTCTTGAGGCAGATAGATGCTCAGTGGCCTCACCAGTCAGGGAGCAGAGAGTCCACAGGAAGTGAGGTCAGGTTACTGAACCTGAAGATCTGCCTCTAGCGACTCTTCCTTCTGTGGTGCTTCTCCTTGAAGGTTCCAAAGCAGTGTGCCCAAGCGTTGAAACACATGAGCCTATGAGGAACCTTTCTTCATATTTTGGTCTCATCAATGCTTGATATATACTATGGTTAGTTAGTTGTTGTCTGGTGCATGGATTTTATTACTTTGAGTCCACAATGAAGTGGTTAGGGTGCCCTCGGGTTGTGTTGTTTAACTGTTGGGGTTCGGATGCTCATTTGCTTGTGCTTGTTTTTGAGACAGCCTCTCTCTATGTAACCTTGGCTGACCTCCTGGAATTCGCTGTGTATGTAGATCAGAATGACCTTGAGCACACAGAGATCTGCCTGCCTTTACTTCCCTTGCCTGGCTGTTTTAATTGTTTAGGACTATACAAATGCTATAACCAACAGAGCGGAAATAGAGCTTACCATGCTGCACAGTAGAATATGTATGGTATACACCAAATTTGGGAGAGAGCCCCTATGGTTCTTGGAATACAAACAGGGATATCCTTTAAGGTTTATGTGCACAGCACACAAGAAACTTTGCTAACCAGGAGTAGTTGTGAATGTCTCAAATGGACTGACTTAATACCTAACATACACAGTTTGTCCTTGAGGCTAATTAGTTCAGAGGCAATGAGTGAGGACTTAACCAGATTCTTACCCTATATTTTTTGCTTTTCTCGTCTATAAAAGGAGATGTAAGAATCTATGCCTTGCTGGGTGGTGATGGCGCACACATTTAATCCCAGCACTCAGGAGGCAGAGGCAGGTGGATCCCTGTGAGTTCGAGGCCAGCCTGGTCTACAAAGTGAGTCTAGGACAGCCAAGGCTACACAGAGAGACCCTGTTTGGAAAAACCGAAAGAAAAAAAAAAAAGACTCTCTGCCTCAGGATTGTTGTAGTGATTAGATAGTGTCACCAAGACTTCAAACCACAAGCTTGGTGGTATATTCCTGTAGTTTCAACACTTGGGAAATGGAAGCAGGAGAACTGTAAATTAAAGGCAAATGTGGGCTATACATAGCTAGACCACTTGTAAAAAGAAAACTCGTGGGGCTGGAGAGATGGCTCAGCTTTATAGAGTGCTTGCTGCTCTTGCAGCACCCACAGGTGTCACCATAACTCAAGTTCTGGGGGCTCTGCCTCATGCTGGCCTCTGGAGGCACCAGGCATTCAAGTGCACATACATACCTGCAGGGAAAATACTCACACATATAAAATAAATAAATGTTAAAAAACAAAACAAAAACAAAACAAAACCCTTGTGGCTTCAGAGACGATTCCTCAGCTAAAAGCACCTACTGCTCTTTCAAGCCCCAAGTTTGGTTCCCAGCACACGTTAGTTCGAAGCTAGCTTAAGCCCCAGAGCATCTGATGTTCTCTTCTAGCCCCTCCAGATGCCTGCATTCATGTGCCGGTACCTAAGCACATGTATAATTAAACACAGCAAGCAGTTAAAATAAACACAAAGCTTGTTAAAGTGCTTTCCATAAGTAAATACTAACTCTGTTACTCCCACAGCCTGTCTTTAGGTGGACTGGTGTTAAGCCACTTGCTCTTGAGTAATAAACAGGGCTTTTTAGTTTATTTGTTTGGTTGGTTTTGGTTTTTTGAACTGGGTTTCTCTGTGTGGCCTTTCCTTTCCTGGACTTGCTTTGTAGACCAGGCTGGGCTGGGACTCACAGTGATCCACCTGCCTCTGCCTCCTGAGTACTGGCATTAAAGGCGTGCACCACCACACTCGGTATAGGTCTTTAAATTTAAATAGTTACTTGTATTAGATATGTTTGCCAACTGTGAAAGATGTCTTTTGAAAAACAATATAATACCAAAGGCCATTAAAATATTCAGTTTTTTAATTTAGGGCATTTACAGAAAATCTAATGTTGAGAAAGATGTGACTAAGGGGAGGGTATGTGTATAAGATGCTCGAGATCACAGGTTCAGTTCTCAGCACCAAGAAAAAGAGAAAAGAAACCAAAAATATTCTCAGAAGGGTTCATGACATTGAGGAAGCTGGGAGCTGGAAAGCTGGGAGCTCAGCAGTTTAGAGTAATTGTTGCTCTTGCAGAGAATCTGGGGAAATCCAGGGTTGCTCCATTAAGTAGCCTTACAGAATGAAATACCATCCTGCCATAAAGGTGACAGGAAGCAGGCAACAACATCTGTGCTAACATTAAGTAAAGGGGTTGCCATGGGAAGGGTATGTATAGGACTTTAAGACAGCCATAAACAGCGGGTGTGGTGGCACACGTTTAACCCCAGCACTTGGGGAGGCAAAGGCAGGTGGATCTGTGTAAGTTAGAGGCCAGCCTGGTTTATATAGCCAGTTCAGCACAAAAATGCATCAGAGGCCAGCGAGATGGCTCAGCAGGTAAAGATGCTCACCATCCAGCCTGGCAGCCTGAGCTTACTCTTTAGAGTCTACATGGTGGAAGGAGAGAACTGCAAGTTATGTGCAGTGAAAAAATGCACCAAATAAGCAAAACATAAAACACTTCAAGTAGTTATAGAGAATATGACTTAGGTCACTAATCAGAAGAAAGAAACGTCCATTAGCTAAGTGAACAAATTAGAATAATACATGAATGGTTAACCCTTCACATCCCATGTCCCTAAGGACAGTGCTAGTATGGGAGTGTGATGCTCTCCGTGCTCTACCTGAGGAGGCGCAGACTCTGATTAAAATTGAGACTCTCTTCGGCACACGCCTTTAATCCCAGCACACAGGAGGCAGAGGCAGGAGGATCACTGTGAGTTCCAGGCCAACTTGATCTGCAAAGTGAGACCAGGACAGCCAAGGCTAAAACAGAGAAACCCCGTCTCAAAGAAAAAACAAAACAAAACTGAGACTCTCAGAGGCAAGTGGTAGATTGCTGTGAGTTCGAGGCCAGCCTGGTCTACAAAGTGAGTCCAGGACTACAAGAGAAACCCTGACTCAGGGGGAAAAACAACAAAAAACAAAAACTGAGACTCTTCAATTTGGTATAGGTTCTGTGCTTCAGAAAACATTGAGAAAGGTAGTGGTAAGTAATTCCCCAAAATCTGGCACATTTGTGTGTTTTCAGAATATTTCTTGGATGAAGAGAGACTTGTATACTAGTTTTCCATAGGCTGTTACTGAAGAGCAGGTCTCATGTAAAACCCTTTTTGTTTTCTTTTAACTGCTGCTGGGGACCGAAGGCAGAGCTTTGTGCATGCTAGGCAAGTGCTGCCATATAATTAAGCTGCACTCCCAGCTGGGATTTAATTTTGTAGCTGGCTCTGGAAGTGAATTCTTCATGGCAAATACATGCTGAGTATGTAAACACAGTGAAAGTAGTGGAGCCTATGACTTGATGGTTATGAATTTTGCAGTACAGCTTTCTTTTTTTCCTTTTCTTTTTTTGTTTTGTTTTGTTTTGTTTTTTCGAGACAGGGTTTCTCTGGGTAGCCCTTGGCTGTCCTGGACTTGTTTTGAAGACCAGGCTGGCCTCAAACTCACAGTGATCCTCCTGCCTCTGCTCCCGAATGCTGGGATTAAAGGTGTGTGCCACCACCGCCCGGCTCAGCTTTTCATTTTAATGGTTAGGTGATGATTTGTATTGAAAACAGCATGTGGGGATTCTTTAAACATTTGGCAAGCATATAAGTCCTTTGCTTGGGTATGTGTGTATGTGTTCATATGTGTGCATGTGGATGGTGCAAGTGCATGTGTGTGCTTGCATGTGGAGGCCAGAGGTTGACATTGACATTGTCTTCCTCAAAAATTGGTCTTCAGGAGCTGGAGAGGTGGCTGTTGTAGGTACTTTTCTATATGCAGTGATGAGACACCTGGATGAGGGTGACTTAGAAAAGAAATGTTTATTGGGGCTCAGTTTAGGGGATTAGAGTCCATTATCATGTGGTGGGAGCATGGCCACAGCTTGTCCTGATCCATAGGCACAAGGCAGAGGAGGGGGGCGGAGACAGACAGACAGATGCTGACTGACTGACTGGAATGGCATGGGCCTTTTGAAATGTGAACGCTTTCCTCCAGTGATGAATCTTTTTCCCTAAGGGCACAAATCCTTCCCACAGGGTTCCACTAACGGGGACAGACAGACAGACAGACAGACAGACAGACAGACACACACACACACACACACACACACACACACACACATACACACACACACACAAATACTCAAATCTGTGTACTCATGGGAGCCATTCTCCTTCAAATCACTACAATGGCTCAGTGGTTAAGAGCATCAAGAGGATTCATTTGATTGCTAGCATGAATATAGTGTCTCACAGCAGTGTGTATGTAACTCCAGTCCTGACAGTTTAGACATCTTCTGGCCTCTGCTAGCACAGCACACACATGGTGCGCAGACATATATACAGAGCACACATACAAATAAGATAATATTTTTTTAAAAACCACTCTACCTTTTGTTTTAACTCATTTATTTTGCAGGGGCTAGAGCAGCACATTACCTCAGCATGCATGTGGCAGTCAAGAGGGTAGCTTGCGAGAGTGGGCTCTTACTTTCCACCTTGATTCGGCCAGGATCGCTCTTGTTTCTGCTGTTTCAAAGAGTACTTTCCCCATTCAGCAACTCCACCTTCCTTTTTCAGACAGGGTCTTAGCCTGCAACTCACTGATTGTCCTATATTGGCTGGCCAGCGAATCCCTGGGCTCTTCCTGCCTTTGCCTCCGCTGTGCTGACCTCAGATTCCTCAGGCCGTCCCTGACTCAGCGTTAGAGGTTCCAACTCAGGTGTTGTGTTGTCACAGTCACTTTAATGGTCATCTTCCTGTCCCATATTTCTGTCTTTCTGTGTAGCCTTGGCTGTCCTGGACTTGATTTGTAGACCAGGCTGGCGTCAAACAGAGATCTGCCTGCCATCGCTCCCAGCTCATTTTTCTTTCTTTTTATTGTTCTTCTTTGTTTTGTTCTTACAGTGAAACTTCCTTAGAACAGTAAAAACAACAGAGAACTGTTTGGAGACTAGCTCAATTTGAATTTTCAAAACTTGCATTAAATGGCATTTATCTGCTTTTGGTCTGGGTTTCATTTGTTAGAGACATCGTCTTTCTTTGTAGTGGGAAATCAAATACATATTAGACAAGCTCCCTCCTCCCTCTTTTTCTTCCTGTGACAGGGTCTCACATGCAGCTGTGGCTGGCTAGCCTGGAACTTCCTATGTAAGTCACAGTGGCCTTGACTTTAGAGATCTGCCTGTCTCTGCCTTCCTAGGCCTGGGACTAAAGGTGTGTGTCACCTAGCACACGCCTTTAATCCCAGTACTTGGGGGATTGGGTAGAGGCAGGCAGATCTGATGTGTGTCACCATATTTAGCTCCCTCCCCCCAAACTCATTACACACTTGGCTTCTTTTTCTGGTTTTTACTAGTTTTTTGTTTAATCAACTGGGAGGCAGGTACAGATGTGTGGGTGTGGTCAAGAGGATAACTTTATGGAGTTGGTCCTCTCCGCTATTTCCACATTGATTTAGAAGATGGAATTTAGGTCATAAGGCTTACATGGTAAACATTGTACCACTGAGCCAGTGAACTAGCCCTGATTTTCTTTTGTTTCTTTTCTTTTGTTTTGCTTTTTTCTATTTGTTTTTTGTTTGTTTTTCGAGACAGGGTTTCTCTTGTAGTCCTGGACTCACTTTGTAGACAGGCTGGCCTTCAACTCACAGAGATCTACTTGCCTCCGCCTCTGCTGTTGAGCGCCACCACTGACTGGTGGTAAATCATTCTCTTATTGAGAATACAATGAAGAAACAGTTCATTATTAGGGAGGGTGGTTTGTATATTTTTGACAAATACCAGTATAGAGTAAGATTTTTCTTGAGAATAATTCTGTTTCTCTCTTAAGGTACCCAAGCCCACCAATGGGTTCCGTCTCAGCACCCAACTTGTCTACAGCGGAAGAAAACCTGGAGTATGTACGGACTCTGTATGATTTCCCCGGGAATGACGCTGAAGACCTGCCCTTTAAGAAGGGTGAGATTCTAGTGATAATAGAGAAGCCGGAAGAACAGTGGTGGAGTGCCCGGAACAAGGATGGCCGGGCTGGCATGATTCCTGTCCCTTACGTTGAAAAGCTTGTGAGGTCCTCGCCACATGGAAAGCATGGAAATAGGAATTCTAACAGTTACGGCATCCCAGAACCTGCTCACGCATATGCTCAACCTCAGACCACAACTCCTCTACCTACAGTTGCCAGTACTCCTGGGGCAGCGATCAACCCTTTGCCATCCACACAGAATGGACCTGTTTTTGCAAAAGCAATCCAGAAGAGAGTACCTTGTGCTTATGACAAGACTGCCTTGGCATTGGAGGTAAAATCTGTCAAGACTAGCTTCTGCACATGGGTTTTCATTTAACTTAGCCGCCATTTAAGGGTACTTAGGTTCTTGGGAATTAGACTAGAGGTTTCAGAGGATGCACTATTAATGTCTTGTCCTTTCCTAGTCATCCTTTCAGCCCAGGTCCTCAGCTTATTTGCTCTTTCCTGCTTCCAAAGCCTCATAGGTAGTTGGTTTTCTTTCCAGCAACGAAAATTAGAAAGACCTGTTACCAGCCATGCCACACCTTTATTCCCAGCACTGTACAAAGTGAGTCCAGGACAACCAAGGCTACAGAGAAAAATCCTGGGGTGGGGTGGGGAGGCTCTTACCTATGAGCAAAATTAGCATTCAGAGATACAGCACTACTTGTGTAGGTCTAAATCTAACATTGTAATTAAGGAGCAATATAAATAAAAGGTCTAGGCAGAGAAATGAGTTTACAATATATCAGTCCTTGCCTGTTACAGACTCTGTAAATCACAACAGTGTGAAATAGAACTTGAACATTTTCATTACCAAGTTACTGCCTTTTGTTTTCTTGTCTTCTTTTTATTTGTTTATTCACTTTACATCCTGGTCATAGCCCCATCCCTCCTCTCCTCCCAGTCCAACCCTCCTTCACCCCCCCACCAAATTCCTCAGAAAAGGGGCGCTCCCCTTCCATTCAACCTCAGCTCATCAAGTCACTATCTTTTGGGTTTTGGGGGTTTTTTGGTTTTTTGAGACAGGGTTTCTCTGTGTAGTCCTGGCTGTCCTGGAACTTGCTCTGTAAACCAGGCTGGCCTCCAACTCAGAGATCATCCAGCCTCTGCCTTCTGAGTACTCTCCTCAAAGGTGTGGGCCACCACTGCCTGGCAGTTGTTGTTTTTTAGCTAAAGACTTTTTATCAGCATTTGCATTGTTTCTGTGGCTTGCTGAAATAAGGCAAAAAGTCCTGAAGGTTAGTGTTGATGAGGCTAGCTGTCCTGGATTTAATTTGTAGACCAGGCTGACGTTGAACTTACAGAGAGCCAACTGCCTCTGCCTCCCAAGTATTGGAATTAAAGTCATATGTCACCTTGCCAGCTTTTTTATGTGGGTTGTGGAAATCAAACTCAGATGCTCATGCTTGCAGAGCAACTTGACAGGCTGAGCTATTTTCGTAGCCCTGGCTAATCTAGAATTATGTAGCCCAGGCTATTCTCAAATAGTGGACAGTCATCCTGCCTCTGAAAACAAATCACATAGTGGACCTCGCAGAGAAAACAGGCAGATCTGAAAAAATAAAGGAGGTTTTAGAATATATTTTGGTTTTGTTTTTCTTTAATAAGATGTAAAATGAGATGATTTCTGGGTATTATTTGAAAATGTGGAATCGTGTCACAGACCTCCATTCTTTCAGCCCTGTCTTCTGTAAAATGCAAATAGTTTTGCTATACCATCCTCAATACATTGTTATGAAACTAAATAACATGCTATTTGTGAAGATACTTTGTAAACCACAAAGTGTATATAGGAATCACTGATTACAGTTGGATATGCTTGCTTAGTGTTGTCACGTTGAATGTGTTAGAGAAACTAAGATTAAGTTAGTTGAATATTTCGTGTATTCACCCGGAAGTAGGAATAGGAGAAAGTTGAGGGAAAACCCAGGTGTCCACAGGAGAAAAACGAAGTAATGGAATGAAACTTACTGCTTTGAAAGCAGAATGTAACCCTCAACGCCTGTAGTTGAAGCTGGCCTTAGTTCCTTTGTTTGTTTGTTTGGGTTTGTTTGTTTGTTTTTTAAGACAGGGTTTCTGTGTCTCAAGACTAGCCCTGGCTGTCCTGGAACTAGCTGTATAGACCGGGCTGGCTTCAAACTCACAGATTTCTGCCTGCCTCTGCTTCCTGAGTTCTGGGATTAAAGGCTGTCCCACACCGCCTTATATGTGTGCATGTAGATAGCACACATACAGCCTGCACGGATAGAAATTACCTACAAGGTTGGAGAGAAGGCTCAGCAGTAAAAGCATATGGTTTTATAGAACACTGGGATTAAGTTCTCAGCATCTACCTTTGGCAGCTCACAACAGTTTGTAATTCCAGCTACAGGGGGATTCAGTGCCTCTGACTCCTGTGGGCACCTGCATACACATACCCCATAAGTAAAACAAATGTGTTTTCTTTGCTTTGCTTTGCTTTGTTTTTTTGTTTTTATTTTGTTTGTTTTGGTGTGTGTGTGTGTGTGTGTGTGTGTGTGTGTGTGTGTGTGTGTGTGTGTGTGTTTTCTCAAGACAAGGTTTCTCTGTGTAACAGAGTCCTGCCTGTCCTGGACTTTCATTATAGACCAGGCTGGCCTTGAGCTCACAGATCTGCCTACCTCTGCCTCCCAAGTGATGGGATTAAAGGCGTATGCTACCACTGCTCGGCTGTTTTGTTTGTTTGTTAATTAGCTATAATTCACTTATACATAACTTTCTACTAATTATTCTTTTATCTTTGGACCAGTAATAGTATCTATAAGTGAGTTACACTTAAAATTTGTTTCAGAGTCAGTTACATATATATATGTATTCATATATATAACAGAGGGATCCAGCTGTGTTTAGAGCAGGCAAGTGGCGCATGCAGTGCCCTTGGAGGCTAGATTTGGTTCCCTGGAACTAGAGTTAACAGATAGTTGTAAACCACCATGTAGATGCCAGGAATTGAACCTGGGTCCTCTGCAGAAGCAGCCAGTGCTCTTACCTGCTAAGCCATCCCTGCATCCTCCATATATCCCTCTTGACTAGCCCACGCCTCACCACTTCTGGATAACATGGCTGTGTTGGCTGTTAGTACCTTCCAGCTTGGTTCTGAGTATGGTTGCACATACTGGCAATCTCAGCACTGGAGAGGTAGAGGTAGGGTTAGGAGTTGGAGGACCCTGTCTCAGAGTAACAACACAGAGTGAAATGCCCTCATGTTTGCATTGTGGTTTCAGCCTTTGGAGATAGCTGTCATCTTAGAATAGGACTCAGAGTACAGTAGGCCACTGGCTGTTGATACTGGGACGAGAGCTTTCAGGCACTTGCTTGTTGAACTCTGATTCTGTTTTAGTTTTTTTTTTCCACTATGCATCTCAGGCTGGCCTCAAACACCTACCTGTTCTCCTGCCTCAGCATCCGGGAGTGCTAAGAATTTGAGAGTACACTAAGTATATCTGCCTTGATCGTTGATTCTAAGATACTGTTTAAGAGTGCAGTGTCTGCTGCACATTCCTTGGGATGTGCACAGTAGGGTCAGAGGTGTTAATGGGGGGGGGTGGCGTAGAGGCCTTTCTGAGTAAGGGAGCCACAGCATTGGTGTATATTTTAAGATAACACACATACTTGGCCATTACACATCTCTGGGCTCTCAAACCCCCTTTCTCATGGTGCTGTCACCGTCATTACAGGCTTTATTTGATGCTTCACTGCAAGAATGTGCTGGTGGAGCCCTGGGAGACCTTTGCTGCTCTACTGAGGATGTTGCCTATAACATAAGAGATAAATGTTTCTCTGTTTGTACTGTTTTCTAAAACTATTGGGATAGTAATGTCTGTCTGATCTTGTTAAAAACAGTTCTCTTGGGGCTGTTGCAATTAGGTTATAAGGGAAAGTATTAAAATTAAGTTGAAGAACACTTTGAAAAGTAGGGCAGAATGTGCCAGGAATTGGAACTTCCTTATTCCCTTGGGTAATAGTGTCAAGGAGAAGAATGGTGGCTGCGCTGAGCAGTTTTCTCTGGATTTCAAAACGTTTTGTGTTTGGTTTTTCCTCATAAAAATAATATTTGAGCCTGGGAATGTAGCTCAGCCTTCAGTTTGACCTCCAGTACTACAAAGTATAAATAAATAAGTTGATTTATGAAAGATTCCCTGCATATAGAGACAATGTTTAAAAGTGTCAGCAAGGGCTAGCGTGGTGGCACACACCTTTAATCCCAGCACTTGGGAGGCAGAGGCAGGCAGATCTCTGTGAGTTCGAGGCCAGCCTGGTCTACAAAGTGAGTTTAGGACAGCCAAGGCTACACAGAGAAACTCTGTTGCCTTGAAAAACCAAAATAGAGAAATAAACAAAAATGAAAGTGTCAGCTATTTTCCTCTTGCTTCTTCTCAAGAAGTGTGGCTTGTTTGTTTTTCGAGACAGGGTTTCTTTGTGTAGCCTTGGCTGTCCTAGGCTCACTTTATATTTTGTGTAGCTTTGGCTGTCCTAGGCTCACTTTGTAGACCAGGCTGGCCTCGAACTAACAACAATCTGCCTGCCTCTGCCTCCCGAGTGTTGGGATTAAAGGTATGCACCACCACACCCGGCTAAGAAGTGTGTTGATTTGTGATATGTAAGAGAAGTAGAGGTGTGTGTCCTCACACTCCTTGAGGTTAAGGACAGCCTGGACAACTCAGTGAGATCTTGTCCCAGAAAGTTAAGAAGAAGAAAAGGGAGGGTTGGTATGTCATTGAGTGGTAGTTTCAGCCTTCAGTGTGAAAGGAAGGAAGGGAGGGAGGGGAAAGGAACGGAACATCAGAGCTCTCCACTGGCTTCAGTGGACCCACAAAGGGATGCTGTGATATGCCCAGACTGAGGGATGCCATCTAGCCGGCCATTTCCAAAAGACCTTGTATGTGGGTTTGTCTACATGAGTGCAGTACCCCCAGAGGCCAGAAGAGGGTGTCAGATCCCCTGGCCCTGGAGTAACATGCAGTTGCAAGCTGCCTGACATGATGTGAGCATTTCAGCTGAGCCCCCTGAAAGATCTTTAACCAGAAGATAATAGCTGGAACAAGATTGCTGCTGTTTGAGAGTATTTGTAGCCAGAGCTGCTTAGCTGAGAAGGAAGATAGGGAAGCAGTATGGGCCTATTTGGTTTTCTTAGACAGGCCTTCTCTTTGTAACTGACTGTCCTGGAACTAGATCTGTAGACCAGGCTAGACTCAGATCCACCTGTCTCTGCCTCCCGATGCTGGGATCAAAGGTGTGCGCCACTACTGCCCTGGTGTAGTTTTGGGCAAATTACTTAAGTTCTCTAAACAGCCTGGCTTGAAGAGTTGATGCTTGTTCATTAGTTATCCATTCATATAACTGTGGCGATGTGTGTGCCAAGTCACTTACAGTGTGACAGCAGCAGAATAGAGAAGAAGGTGTGTGCTGACGCTGCTCTGGAAAGGCTTCCTGGAGAAGGTAACCCTTGGATTGAGTTTTGAAGGGTGAATAGAGCTAGCTGGTAAACCACGGAAGGCGGAGGAAAGCGCATGCGTGAAGAGCCTTGAAACACTACTAAGCAGCCCCAGTAGGTGAACACAGAGAACAAGTTGGGTAAAGGGCCAAAGTGGCAAAAGAAAGGGAGCAGGGGGCGGGTTTTCACATATGACAAAAGAGCTAGCGAGACTCACATTTCCCTTGCCAGTGGTTTATTTGAAGTGTGAGACTACCAGTTTCTCAAGCCTAGTTTTAGGGATTGTGCCTCCTTATTAATTTGTTATTGTTGTTGTTTTGGTTTTTTTTTGGGGGGGGTGTTTTTTTTTTTTAATAAGACAGGGCTTTTCTGTGTAGCCTTGGCTGTCCTGGTCTCACTCTGTAGACCAAGCTGGCCTCAAATTCACAGTGATTCGCTGCCTCTGCCTCCCCGAGTTCTGGGAGTAAAGATGTGCACCACCATGCCCGAGTTCTCCTTAATTTTAAGTTTCACAGAAAATCCTTTTATTTCCTTTTATAGTTACTCTCGTGCACTGTAGGATTTTTACTAAAAAGAAAGGGATGGGCCAGGTGTAGTGGTGCACACCTGCAGTCCCAGCCTTTGGAAGTGGGACAGGAGTACCAGGATTTCAAGATTGTTCTGGGTTACATGGAACATTTTACTTGTCTCCAGGACACACTTCCAGATGTTTGCTGATTTGAGTTTGTATCTTAGATATCTAAATGGAGCTTCAGTCACAGATTCCTATATGGTAGAGGTTAAGAAACAGGGTCGCGGGGCTGGAGAGATGGCTCAGTGGTTAAGAGCGCCGCCTGTTCTTCCAAAGGTCCTGAGTTCAATTCCCAGCAACCACATGGTGGTTCACAACCATCCATAATGTGATCTAATGCCCTCTTCTGGTGTGCAGGTGTACATGCAGACAGAACTCTGTATGCATAGTAATAAATAAATAAATAAATCTTTTTTAAAAAAGAAAGAAAGAAACAGGGTTGAGGCCGGCCTGGTCTACACAGAGAAACCCTATCTCAATAAAACCTAAAAAAAGAAGAAGAAAAGAAGCAGGGTTTAAGGAGATAGTGAAATGTGTGCTTTGCGGTGGTGAAGGCCTGAGTCTGTGCCTATTATAGTCCTGGTGATGGTGAGATGAGAGGCAAGGACAAATGGATCCCTGCAAGCTCACTGGCTCTAGCCACGCCTAGTTGGTGAAGTTCCAAGCCCATGAGGGACCCTAGTGAAATCACAGATGAAAAATGCCTTAAAAATGGCACTCAAGATTGATTATCTTCTGACACACACACACACACACACACACACACACACACACACACACACACCAGTTTGTTACTCGTGGGGAGCATTCATCTCTCGTTTGGAGGAGAAATTAAGTTGTAATGATTCCTTAGTGCTTAGTCCAACATCTCTCGGTTATCTTGACCTTCTACAGTATCTAATTCAGCAGACTGACCCCTTCAGCAGAATTAACTAACAGACAGGAACCTAGGATACTTTAGTGAACAAAATAAAGGCTTCTCTCCTTGCAGAACTAACTTATGAAACAGTTGACAGTGACTTAGTATTGGGCTGTAGTAACAAGTTCTTGCATTCCGATGGTCAGAAACCATTCAAGGTCCATCCCCTTCCCATGCCTGTGTGGCCTCCTGCTTTGTTTTGGAGATGGGGTCCTTTTTGTGTTGCCCAGCCTGAGCTTGAAATCCTGGGCTTGGGCTGGAGAGATGACTCAGACAGAAATTAAGAGCACTGGCTGCTCTTCCAGAGGTCATGGGCTCAGTTCCCAGCACCCACATGGTAGCTCACTACTGTGTGTAACTCCAGTTCCTACACAGATGTGCAATGCTGGCAAAACACCAAAGCACACAAAAGAAGAGCGTCCTGGCTCAGTTCATCCTCTGTCCTAACCTCTCAAGAGTTGGCGCTGGAGCTGCACACCCCACACGGAGCTCCGGGGCGGGCTCGCTGGTGTGCACGGCCCTGCTGGCGTTCTTTTTGAATGTTTGGCTCTATCTTGTTAGAGCTGTTTTCTGAGTCTTTGGTGACTCTCATTAGGTCATCCAGCACCTTAATTACTCTCCTGTTTCTGGCTAACCATTTCACAGAAAGATTGGTATGTTTTGTTTTGTCAATTCAGGGCCTTGTGACCTTGAATTTCTGGTCCTCCTGCTTCCACCTCCCAAGGTTTCTGTGGCTGAGATGAAATACAATAATAAAAAGTAACTTGGGGCCGGGCGGTGGTGGCACACGCAGGCAGGCAGAGGCAGGTGGATCGCTGTGAGTCCAAGGCCAGCCTGGTCTACAAAGGGAGTCCAGGACACCCAAGGCTACACAGAGAGACCCTGTCGCCAACAACAACAACAACAAACAAAAAAGAAAAGTAACTTGGGGCTGGGCAGTGGTGGTACACACCTTTAATCCCAGCACTTGGGAGGCAGAGGCAGGTGGATCACTGAGTTTCGGGGCCAGCCTGGTCTATAAAGTGAGTCCAGTATAGCCAGGACACAGAGAAACCCTGTCTCGAAGGAAAAAAAAAAGTAACTTGGGTGGATGGTTATTTCACTTGTACTTAGACATCACTGTTGATCATCAAAAGCAATCAAGCCAGAAACTGAAACAGGGCAGGTACCTGGAGGTACAGGAGCGAGCGGATGCAGAGGCCATGGAGGGGGCTGCTTACAGGCTTGCTCCTATGGCCTACTCAGATTGCTTCCTTACAGAACCCAGAGTCACCAACCCAGGGATGGCACCACTACGATGGGCTGTGCCCTTCTCCTTCGGCTGACTTTTTTTTTTTTTTTAAAGTATTTCAAGATAAGGTTTCTCTGTGTATCCTTGGCTGTCCTGGACTTGCCTTGGAGACCAGGCTGGCCTCAAACTCCCATGATCCCCCTCCCTCTGCCTAACAGAGCGCTGGGATTGCAGACGTATACCACCGCACCTGGCTCCCAGCTGAACCTTAGGGAGGCATGTAGGCTCAATTTTCTTAACAGATATATTTTATTACGAACTTATTAACCGAGTGTATGTCACTTAGAACCTGACTAACTGAAACAATAGGAAAAGAGGATTAAAGAATATAATAACAAAACTGTAAGGATATCAGTTCTGAGGAACGATGCTCCTGGTGTAATCAGCAGGATTTCTTCTGCTGGAACCTGGAGTGACCAGAACCCAGAAACTCAGCAGGAGCCCAGAACCCCAAAGCCTTCCCTCGAGCAGTTCTCTCTAGGAGCATCTCGAAGTGGAGCGATGAACAGCCAAAACTATCCCAAGTCTCCAAAAAGTGCCTCTTGATTCTGGCTCACTTATGTATCTCCTCCCAGAGTCTGTTCATGGATCTTTTCAGCTGGCAACAATCAAGCTCCCGCACGAGGTGGTTTGCCTTCTAGTGGATTAACCTCACCTGTTCTCTCACAAGAAACGTTCCGATCCCACACTTGGGATCCTAACAAAAACAGGTTTCTCTCTCCTTCAGAGGCATTTTCTTAATTGAGCTTCCTTCCTTTCAGCTGACTCAAGATTGTGTCAAGGTGACATAGAAACTAGCCTGCATACTTGGCCATGTGGTAGTAGGAACAACCCAGGCCTTTGGGCCTTGTAAGCAAACACCCTGTACCGTCCCCTCACAAAAGGATTTTAGAAAGACATGTTTAGACCTTTATACTAAAGTCTTCGGTGCCACGTCTCCCCTGTTATCTTTGGTTTGCTCACCTTTTCTGGCATTTTGTCCATTTCAAGCTTGCCTATAGAATTTACCATCTTCCCTATTTGACACCAAGTAACTCGACCTTGCTTAAGCATGCCACTGTCCTCTGCTGTACTTTGTCTGTGACGGCCATCTTGGACTTTTTTTTTTGGAGGGGAGCCAGTGGGGGTGGGGCTTTTGAGACAGGGTTTCTCACTGGAGGTCAGACATAGTATTGGGATTTCTTCTTGGATTCCCTTTACCATCTCCCTTAAAGACTTAATTATATATTTATGTGTATCTGTGTATCCTTGAGTCTGTGTGAATCACCGCCTGTGTGCAGGGTTCACAGAAGCCAGAGGAAAGTGTCAGATCCCCAGGAGGTGGAGTTACAGCGCTTGTGAGCTGCCCAATGATGATGTGAACTGAACTTGGTCATCTGGAAGAGCAGCAAATGCTCTTAACTACTGAGCCATCTTCCCAGCCTCTCTATTTGCATTATACCTAGTCTTGCTTTTTCAAAGCCTATTGTGCAAGTTCCCTTAACTGACAGGTTGAGAGTCTCGGATTTCTATTTCTTTCTTTCTTTCCTTTTTTTTTTTTTTAAAGATTTATTTATTATTTGTACAGTGCTCTGCCTGAATGTACAACTGCACGCCAGAAGAGGGCATCAGATCTCATTATGGATGGTTGTGAGCTACACAGTGATGTGGTTGCTGGGAATTGAACTCAGGACTTTTGGAAGAACAGACAGTGCTCTTAACCTCTAAGCCATCTCTCTAGCCCCAGATTTCTATTTCATCAGATGATTTTCTTTCACTGGTTAGAATTAAATTAATGTCTGGGAGTGGTGGCACACACCTTTAATCGCAGCACTCAGAGGCAGTCAGACCTCTGTGAGTTCCAGGACAGCCAGAGCTACACAGAGAAACCATTTTAAAAAATAACAAAGACAAAACAAAAAAGAATTAAATTCACATTAACAGTGTTCTGCCTCTGTGTTGTGTTGTTTTGTTTTAGCCAGGGTAATGCTAAGTAGCCCGGATGCCCTGAAGTCACTGTGCACGTGCTTGTGTGTATCCTGCTTCACGGCAGTAGTGGGATGGAGCTGGCCGAGGAGTAGGTTTGGAGTAGGGTCAGAGAAGACAGTTGGTACAGGAAGAAGATTGAGTAGGGCAAGCGAAGAGAAGGCAGCTGATGCAGAGGTGTTGTTAGGAGACGGGAGAAAATCCCACAGAGGTAAAGCCCCCCTTGTACTACCGTGTGTAGCTTACAACAACAGTATCTTACTGTGTTTGCTTGCTGAGATGAAGCAGTTTGCCCAGCATAATGAGGTTTCAGTGTGATAGAATAATCAGTGTCACAAAGGAGCACACAGACAAGGCAGAAGCAGCAGCGCAGGCTGCTCTCTTTGTATAAAGGGCAGGCCAGAACCCAGAGCAGGCTAGCAAGCAGCTGGGACAGGAAATTCACTTGGTTCTTTTTTTAATGCATATGATAAATGTTTTCTCCCCTTGAGCTAGTTTAAAAATAACCGCCACAAAGGAAGTGGGGAAGGAGTTATCTACTGTATGGCCAAGTTCTGGGAGGGCGGGGTTACCATACAGGGGGAGGGTCAGGATTTAAAGATAAGAATTTAACAAGGTGGGGGAAGATTTACAGAATATTGGCCCTTGACAGCAAACTATCTTTGACACAAAACCATTTCTTACAAGTAGCACTAGTTGTAATTTTCAGTCTCAGAGATCATCACGAATTCCAGTGGCTGGGTGACCTGTAGTGGACATCCACATTCTACTGGTCCTCTCCACGCATTCATCGTGAAGTACCTGGCTCTGCCCTGGAGGCCCACACAAGCTCACAGCTCCCTAATATAAAGAGGCTGCTTTCCCTATCGCTGTCACATTCCAGAAATGTGAGGCTTTCCCCTAAGGCTCACAGTGTTCAATGGCCAGTAGTCATCTTCTTAAGAACCTCAGGTGTGTTGTTGTGTGAGTGTCCTGGGCCCGTGGAATCATCCTTTTGAGTTTTCCATGAGGACTGGCCAGGCCTTAATTCTTAATTGTTTTTGAAGTAGGTTTCGCTGTATTGCCCTAGCTGCTTTTGAGTCCTAGTACAGTGGCTGACAATACAGATGCTTGTTTTACACTTCTGTCTTGAGTGTTATATCAGTTCTCATTTGTAGAAGCTTGTTTTTAGAAATTCTATTTTTCTATTTATTTAGTACCAAACTATTTTCCCCCATGATCACAATACCATGTCAAAAGTAAGAATGTTTTCTGGGTGTTGCTGCACACCTATAATCACTGCCTACTGCAGGCTGAAGCACGAGGAGTAAAAGTTGAAGGCTGGCCTGGGTTATGTGGTAAATTCCAGGCCTGTCTTAAACATTGAGGCCCGGCTGCCACAAGGAAAGGTGTGTCTGTCCATCAATACAGACTTTGACCTGGAGCCCAGGATGCTCTCAAGATAAACAATCCTCTCGGATACTAGGATTATTGTGATAGCCCATCACATCCATACTCATCCCCGTTACGCCTCTAAAAAGATGTCTTTAGAAAATCCTTCAGATGCTAAAGCCAGGAAATATTTGAGTGGAGCAAGTGCTCACCTCCTGTTACTACATTTATGTGTATGTGTGGAGGTCTAAGAACCACTTGAAGGAGTTGGTCTTCAACATGTGGGTCCTGGGGATGGAACTCCAAACTACCTGGCAAGTGCCTTTACCTAATGAGCCAGGCATGGTGGCACACTCCTTTAATCCCAGTACTCGGGAAGCAGAGGCAGGCGCATCACTGTGAGTTCAAGGCAGCCCGAGACCCTGTCTCAAAAAACCAAACCAAAACAAAAAGTGCATATTGCTTTTGTAGAAGACCCTGTGTCAGGTGCTTGTGAACTCCTGCTCCAGGGACTCTAAAACCTTAGGCACCCATATTCATATGCAGTACCCGCACACAGACACCCAATTAAAATAATAAAGTAAGTATTAGTGACAGTAAAAGGGAATGAGCCTGGAGCACTGTGGTGGAGCACTGGCTTAGCATGACTAAAACATGTCTCTAGTCCTGGGGGGGACTGGGTTGCATGGTGCTGCAGCCCTGTCTCCTGCCTCTCTGTCCCATGTCCTTAGGCTCAAGCTCCTGTTTTTCATGTGTTTTGTAGTGTTGACTCAATTCTTTATATATATAAATCGGTAACTGTAGTTACATTGTTACCTCACATAGTCAACAAGCATTGGCCACATGGGCACTGCTGACTGTCTACTGTCTGTCCAACCACAGCAGGGATAGGATAAGGAGCTGCCATAAGCCAGTGATTAGGTAGAATCCTGGTGGGGAGGATAAAGTGAGTGTTTGCCAGGGCCTGGCACACTCTGTCCTATCATCCTGTTGTCTGTTGCCTGCTGAATGCATTAGAATGCTTTATTAGTCACTGTTTTCAGGTCTTCCTCATCCATCATTCTGTTTGCTTTTATGGATATTTTTTGGAGGGAGTTGTCTGGTTGGCTATGGTTGGTTATAGCCTCATGGTTGCTGGCCTTGAACTCACTCTAGCTTTTGAGGCTAACCTGATTTCCTGGTCTTCCTCTCTTCCGCCTTCCAAGTGCTGGATTGATGACACTTTGTGTGTGGCTTTCTCTTCCCTACACTTCTTTTAACATATGTCATTCAGAAATGCCATTTTGCTTGTGTATTGTCTCCTCCCCTGGCCTTTGTAGTGCTGACACTCAAACCCTGGGACTTAGGCCTGGTGGACAAGTGCTGTATCAGCACGCTACACACGTCTACCCCTAGCTCCTCTTCATCAGTTTTGATAAGACTCCTGTTATTGACAAAGTTGAGAAATGCGACTTAAGGCCCAATACGTGACTCAGTGGGTAAAGGTGCTGCCCAGCCTGAGGACTTGCGTTCAACCCCTGAGACCCACTTGGTAGAAGACACTGACTCCTGAAAATTGTCCTTTTCACACACATGCCCTCCACCTGCCTTCATACACATGTGCACACAATACACACAAATATGTGACTGTAAACATTTAAAAAATTGTGTATGGGCTTGGGTGTTTTGCCTTCATGTGTATCTGTGCCTGGTGCACTCAGAAGTCAGAAGTAGGCATTGTACTCCCTTGGAAGCGGAGTTACAGATGTCTGTGAGTTGCCGTGTGGATGTTGGGGATAGAACCTGGGTCCTCTGGAAAAGCAGCAGGTTTGTTAATAATGGTTGAGCCATCTTTCCAGACCCAGTAAGACGTTCTTTTTCTGAGGCCCTATCTTTACAGAAAACTATAGCGTGCAGGAAAAATTGGGCAAAAACAAAACAAAATAAGACATAGTCTTTTTAAAAATATTTATTATGCATACAATGTTCGCTTGCATGTGAGCCTGCAGGCCAGAAGAGGGCACCAGATCTCATTACAGATGGTTGTGAGCCACCATGTGGTTGCTGGGAATTGAACTCAGGACCTCTGGAAGAGCAGCCAGTGCTCTTAACACCTGAGCCATCTCTCCAGCCCTACTTCCCACTTTTTTATTGAGCTTTATTTACACATTGTCAGAGTCAGATGTGCATGCATGTCCATTCACTAGTAACACTAGAGATACGGCTGCTCTGCGCTCAGCCGCTTCATGAGCTCTTGCCGACTGAGAAGTGTCCTGGGTGTGCTGGTAGCTTCTTGTGTCTTTGTACTACTTGATTTGCAGGTCCAAATACTAAAGGAAAAAAAATGGTTAGGCTTAGTTTAGATAGTGTTTGTGATGTAATGTAAACTGTCTCTTTCTTATTTGCATAGTGATGCTAATTTTGCCTTCTTTCTCTATCCCCGCAGGTTGGTGACATTGTGAAAGTCACAAGAATGAATATAAATGGCCAGTGGGAAGGCGAGGTGAATGGGCGCAAAGGGCTTTTCCCCTTCACACATGTTAAAATCTTTGACCCTCAAAATCCAGATGACAACGAGTGATTGCTGCTGCTGTCCCTGCTGCTGCCGTGTTCTGCCTGTCCCGGTCTCCCCTGAGTGGGAAGCACTCGCACCCGCTGGTGGCCCACTCGCCGTGCATTGGCGGTCTCCTGCTCATTTGGAATGCCTCCAGCAGCTGCCTCTTGGCATTTGTATCATAGTCATGCTGTCAAAGAGTAGCTGATTTTAGAGTTCTTCTGGACTGTAAACTGGAAATACTGGTGGAAGCACACAAGTAGAAAGAATTTTAACGGAATTCCTTTCCATCACTGCCTTGTCTGTGCTTGAGGCTGACTCTTGTGCTCGCCATAGAGAGCGTGAGCCTCGGCAAGGCCTTGCTGCTGCTGGTCCACAGGGCAGTGGCTTTGCCACCAACTTGTTTTTCTTTGGACAACAGAGGAAGTAAAACCCAGACCACTCTGTCCTGAACTCCTGAAATCTGGCTTGTTTTCACTTTCTTTTGTTTAGTTTTGTTTTGGAAGACTAATTAATTAGAGTTGTGTGTTCTGAACAGATTTCTAAATAGTAGTTTGGATTTTGTGATAGTCAAGGAACAATACGTGTCCCTGAGCTTCCAAACCGCAGCTGCTGTACGTAACTAAAAATATGAAAAGACCCCCTGAAGTAGAGGCCTTTATCATCGTAGGGTTGCCACAGGACCTTGTTTACCATGTGCCAGACAGCGCACACAGCAGCAGCTGTGCTGTGCTGTGCTGTGCTGTGCTGTGCCGTGTGCAGGTGGGGAGCCCAGGGTCAGGGTGATCTGTGGAGCCTGTTGCTGTCACTGTTGGCCACTGACAGGTGTAGAAGGGTGGAGCACTTGGTCAGTTTTGTCTAGCTTTTCGGTGAGTGCACCCCCTTTCAGAACTGAAGACGTTTATGGGGTCACTGGATTCACAAGTTAAACTTGGTTACTGTGTTTCACCACAAAGCCCACTCAGCCCTCCCTGCCTGTGCCCAGCCTGCCCAGGCAGCTTGAAAGTGGTGTCTGCTCTACTTCCACAGCTTAAGTAGAACCAGAGCAAGGCTCACTCCTGAGCAAAGAACACTCAGGCTCTGGGCCCTTAACCTACCTACCACGAGCCATTTACATGCCAGCCAGCTGTTACCAATGTGGGTCTGCTCCCTCGTTCACACATGGCAAGCCTGAGTTCTGGAACCCTTGTGTAGTGTAGTGCTCTGCTTCAGCTGGGCCCTGAGGACAAGTCCACACAGACCAGTGCAGCAGGTCTAGAAGTGTAGTGATGCAGTGAGTAGCGCTGGCAGTTACAGAAAAACTAACAAACCATTTGTCTACTGTATCACACGCCCTTAATCACAGCACTCAGAAAGGCAGAGGCAAGTGAACTTCTGAGAATTCCAGGCTAGTCTGATCTCTGGTGTGTTACAGGATAGCCAGGCCTACATAGCGAGACCTTGTCTCAGAACCCACCCCCACCCCCTAAAAAAAAGCGTATGGGTGTTTAACCTGCATGTATGCATGTGTATCACATGGGTGTGGTGCCCAAGGAGGCCAGAAGAGGGTGATGGATTTTCTGGAACTGGAGTTACTCTGTGGGTGCTAGGAACTGAGCCTGGGTCCTCTGCAAGAGCAGCAAGTGCTCGTAACCACTGAGCCATCTCTTAAGCCCCATCAGTGTCTTTTTAAATCAGCATTCTGTCAGGCTGCCATAGTAAATGCTCACATGACAAAATAATGGTCATTGAGAGTTTGGGGAGGAGTGTCATGTCTCCTTGGGTGTGGCTTTCCAGAAAAAAAGTGGTAGAGATTAGCTCGCTTTGTCTCTGAAAGCTGCCATTTCTAGCCAGACCTCTCAGTGGGCTTTCTCAGAGTTTAGGCCCCAGATTGCCTAGAACAATACTTGCCTTCTGGCCAGTGACCCGGTTCAGCCCCAGGCCTTTGATGCCTGCTCTGGAGTACATGCCTTGTCCATGAAGGGCACAACCCCCAAGAAATCGCACCCCATTACTGGGGCTCACACCTCATGCCTTACACATGCTAGATAAACCCTCTGCCAAAAACCCTGGCCTCTTTTGTAGTTTTGAGATGGGGTCTCCATAGAGTGTCCAAGCTGCCTTCTAAATTTCCATCCTAGCCTCACCTGGAGTTACGAAGGTTTGAGTCACCACACCCAGCTCTTTAGGTCTTAGACTGCATTTAACTTGAGGGCTTGGTGCCTTTGATGATAGCAGCTTGCTCAGCACACGCAGCCATTTTTGAGAGCAGGGTTTCCCTTCTCCGAAGCCTGTTGACCATGAAAACTCCTTGTGGAGTACTTCAGGGTCAAAATGTCCCATACGCCTAGAATTTGGTCCATGTAAATGTCTACAGCTTCCTCAGAGATCCAGAGCCGAGAATGAAGACTCTCAGGATCTGTGCCAACAGTAGTAACTTCCAGCCTTGGAAGCCCATCGATTTCTAATCAGGAACACTTCCTTTCGCACTGATAGAAAGAGGCATCTCGCCTACGTCCCACTTCGGGGAAGACACTCGGTCTCAGAGGGGAATATGAAGCAGGGGGCTTTCCTCATGCCATCATCGCTGTTGCTCTGCGGTGGTGTAGGAAATACCGAGATGGCAAACCCACTCACTATGGGCTGTCTTATCTGAGGAGACAGGTAGTCGACAGCATTGACAGATTAAAATCCTGTTGTCTGCGCAGGACACCCCACTCCCACCCTGTGCAGAAAGCATCCTTGTTACTTCTTCACTGCTTTGAAGCCACCTGTTTCAGGGTTAACAGGGTGCACTGGCTTTGGTCACCCAGCTCAGAACCCTCTGTGCTCACCGGAAGAGACTGTGCCCTCTCTTGGAGTTGCACGTTCCTGGCACTGTGCCAGCCTTCCTCTACAGCTGTTTACAGACAAGATGGGCCAGGACTGATGGCCACTGCTCTTGTAACCTTTGCTCAGAAGAATGATGAGCATTTTTTTAAAAAGGGATGTTGTGGTTTTGTTCCAGGTGTTTATAATTTAATCTTTTAATATTATGTTCATTAACCTCCTAAAATGAGTGAATTCTTGATTGTTTGGACACAGTACCTACGGCTCGTGCTTTCTGTCACCCTCACCATGGACCAGAGACCCACATCTCTGGTAGCTGCCATGAGTGTGGACACCGAGCTGCTTATGTATTGTAAAGGGGCAGGAGGACAGTTCTGAGACGGGAGGAACAGTGGCCTTGCTTCCAGACGGTCTTCACTGTGTGTTTTAAGATGACATGTATAACTTAAAGATCATAAACATCAGGCAATAATATTTTCTGTGTAAGCTTTTAAAATTATTTTTGGGGATCATAGCTTGTTTTATTTTGTGCTATAAAATTAACAGTATTAAATGACTTATATTCTTAGAATACATTGAGTGTCTTTTCTTAACAGATTAGTGCCTTTTTATTTTTGTATTCCATTTTACGTTACTGGTCCCAGCATCAAAACCCTTGTTTCCATGGCCTGTTTGTACATTGTCTCAATAAAACGTGCACCAGCCGGCAGTGGCAGCAGCTTCGGTGTTTCAGTGTCTCCTCAGTCCACCCCACAGGTAAGCTGTGGTGAAGCCCCTGGTACTCCTCATAGACCCACTCACGCTGCTCCTGCCCCCCCTTACCCAAAAAATGGCTGCTTCCGAACCTGGGACCCTCCTCCCAGAGAAAACAACTGTTCTCTGGGTATGGCAGGTGCTGTGAAAGAGCCTAGCACTTGACTTGGTGTTCAAGCAGGAGGTGCAGGGGTCTGCACACTGTGAAGCTGTTTTCCTCCCATCACCTAGACCCGGATGCTCTGCTCTGCTGAGTATTTGCCAAGCGTGAACTAACCGTGAGGAGCTCAGTGGTCAGGGAAAGCAAGCCAACCCCGCCTGATGTCCGCTGCCAGTCCTGCCTCTATAACAATCTCCTGAGCTTTGAGGATCCTTGGGGGAAGAATGTGTGTTGGTGTCTGCCTTAAAAGCCTCGCAAACAGCTGGAGCGTGGTGGTGCACGCCTTTAGTCCCAGCACTCGGGAGGCAGGGGCAGGCAGATCACTGAGTTTGAGGTCATCCTGGTCTACAGAGTGAGTTCCCGGACAGCCAGGGCTATACAGGGAAACTGTCTCAAAATAAATAACAAACTACTTTGGCTGGAGTCACAGCAGTGGAACATGAATGACCCCAGCAAGCACATTTCATCTTTATGCACATTTTATTATGCCTATTTTATGTGTGTTGAGTCATTGAATCATCTTGTGGGAGGTGCTGGTATTGTGGGCATGTGCAGGCATACTTTGTCGGCTGTGTACATGGAGCATCTTAGAAGGGATGAGAAGCCCCGCCCTGTTATAGGCCTGCCTCTGAGATACCCAGACCTTTAGACCCCACACCAGCAGCTATGATGGGGATACACCCATGCCGGTTCTGAGCGCTGGAGGTTTTAGAACCACTGCCAGTGAACACCCCCTCTGGTCCCAGCCCCAGAAATGTCCAAGCAAGGAGCTGTGGTCCATCTAATGCCTCTTGAATTAAAGGGAGCTAGGTCCCATAGGGTTCAGACTGGCCTTTCCCTTGGGGACACCAAGGCCGTGGCTATGGTGGCTGGGTCCTGGTTCTGTGCTTCCCAGCTGCCCACTACCATTTACTTCAGGGACAACCCATCGACGAGCCTTTGACCTGGGGCACCCTATGGCGTGCAAGTAAGGCAGGGAGCTGCCCTCTCCAACTTGGTACAGGAAATGTTTGCTCCAAATCGCTCTGCTGCACAGTTGGGTCACCTGGACTTGAAACAGCCTCACTGGCCTGTTCTTGTGGTGCCCACTTGACAGGACACAGAGCGCTCCTACTCTCCCAGATGCCATAAGCCTGGCCCCAGGAAAGAGCCATGGCATCAGTGACTACCCTTGCCTTCCAGGTGGGGGCATGATGGACATCACATCCTGAAAGGGACACCCTAGCCCAAGGCTGGAGTGAGGGTGAAGGACCCCAGAGAAGGTCCAACCCTCCTAGACATTCCCTATTACCCTTGTGTGGGGCAGGGTGGGTGGGGGTCGGGTGGACAGAGAGTAGGAGGCCACGGCAACTATGTTTCTGCCCAAATGATTTTTGTTTTGTTTTGTTTTGTTTGTTTTTGTTTTTCTAGACAGGGTTTCTCTGTGTTGCCTTGGCTGTCCTAGACTTGCTTTGTAGGCCAGGTTGGCTTTGAACTCACAGCCTCTGCCTCCCCCAAATGATTTCTTACATTAATGCCTTCCTATCTAGAAACTCACCTCACTGCCAGAGGCAAGGCAAACTCACCAGAACCTCCACACCAAACCAGCTTCCATGGGGTGCCCATGCCATCAGTCCCAAAGCTAGCTGCTGGGACTAGCTCACTGTTGCTTTTCCTTTCTGTCTGTTGGTCTTTCTTAAAGAGTGGGGATCACTGAGGTGCCCTGGGGCTGGGGAGCAGCATGAGGGGGTTCCCCATTTTCCCTACATTCATTACTTAAGAAACCAACCCTTCTTCCAGGCTGTACTTTGTGGGCATACACAGCCACTCCAAGCCACTGCCCTGTGTTTGGCATTGTCAGGACGCCAGGGCATGTCCCCTTGCCAGAAGCATCCTTGGAGCAAGATGAGGACCTCGGGCTGCCGGACTCAGCATCTTCCTGGGTCCTTGTGGGTTCTCTTGCCACAGGAGCCATCCTTAAATCAGAGGCCGTTTCTGAGGGTAGCTGTCCTAACTAGTCCTTGGGTTTAGTGTTTGTTCTATGAAGCTTTTTGCCACTTGTGCCCTCTGGGGCAGCAGGAACCTGAAGCTTGGTGCCCTGGGCCCCAAGGGTGAAGAGAGGACTTGGCCCGTGCTGACGCTCTTTCCCTGTGGCCTTCCTCTTCTTCACAGTGGCCACACTGATGTCCTTCCAGCTTTAGCTTCCACACCTCAAACTCCTGTTCCACTTCCGGAAGCACTTCTTACATGCTTGGCACCGCATGTCCTGTCCTGCCAACAGTCCTGGGGACGCTGCAGCATGGTGTTCTCGAACTTCCCTCCAATTGTCATAACACCCCATACACCAGCACAGGGGACTCAGCCTGTCAGCTCAAGTCCCATCCCTGTCACCTGGCAGCTGTGTACTCTAGGGGAGAGGGGTCCCTAACCTCTCTGAACCTCAGTTTCCCCATGTCTGACTAATTGTGAAGAATACATGCTAATCAGCCCTATTGGTTTATGACTAATCTCAGCTACCCAAGAGGTAGTTGAAGTGAAAGTTCCAGGCCAGGCTGGACTACAGAGCCAGTTCAAAGCCAGCCCGGGCAACTTAGTGAGACCGTGTCTCAGAATGAAAAGTAGGAAAACATAACCAGTGGTGGGTGGTGCACACCTTTAGTCCCAGCATTCTGGAGGCACAGGTAGACAAATCGAGTTTGGAGCCAGCCTGGTCTGCAGAGTTCCAAAACACCGAACACTACACAGAGAAACTCTTGCTTGAAAAAACAAAAACGAGCCGGGCGTGGTGGCGCACGCCTTTAATCCCAGCACTCGGGAGGCAGAGGCAGGCCGATAGCTGTGAGTTCGAGGCCAGCCTGGTCTACAAAGCGAGGCCAGGACAGCCAAGGCTACATAGAGAAACCCTGTCTCAAAAAACCAACCAAACAAACAAACAAACAAAAACAAAAACAAAAGCAAAGGGCTGGAGAGATGGCTCAGAGGTTAAGTGCACTGCCTGCTCCTCCAAAGGTCCTGAGTTCAATTCCCAGCAACCACATGGTGGCTCACAACCATCAATAATAAGTTCTGGTGCCCTCTTCTGGCCTGCAGGCACACATGCAGGCAGAACACTGTATATATAATAAGTAAATCTTAAAAAAAAAAGAAAAGAAAAGAAAAAACAAAAAGGAAGAAAAACTAAAGGGGCTGGAGAGAGGGCTCAGTGGTTAAGAGCACTGCCTGCTCTTCCAGAGGACCGAGGTTCAATTCCCAGCACCCACATAACAGCTCACAACTGTCTGTAACTCCAAGATCTGACTCCCTCACACAGATATACATGCAGGCAAATTTTTTTTTAATTATTTTAAAAAAAGAAAGTGAAAAATACAAAAAACAGTTGAGGGAGCTGGAGAGATGGCTCAGAGGTTAAGAGCACTGACTGCGCTGGGCAGTGGTGACACACGCCTTTAATTCCAGCACTTGGGAGACAGAGGCAGGCAGATCTCTGTGAGTTCAAGGCCAGCCTGGTCTATAAAGTGAGTTCCGGGACAGCCAAGGCTACCCAGAGAAACTCTGAGTCAAAAAACAAAACAAAACAAAAAAATGGCACTGACTGTTCTTCCAGAGGTCCTGAGTTCAATTCCCAGCAACCACATGGTGGTGTGCAGACATACATGCAGGCAGAGCACTGTACACATAATAATCAATACTTTGTTTTTCTAGACAGGGTTTCTCTGTGTACCCTTGGCTGTCCTAGTCTCGCTTTGTAGCCAGGCTGCCCCCGAACTCACAGCGATCTGCCTGCCTCTGCCTCCAAAGTGCTGGGATTAAAGGCATGCGCCACAACGCCCGGCCCACATAATAATAAATCTTTTTTATTAAGTTGAGGATATAGGTTAGTGGCAGAGCGCATATCTAGCATGCATGAGACCACGGATTGAATCCTCATAATTTCAGAAATAATAAAAATAATAAATAGCAAATAGTAAGCCCGGAAGCTGAGGCTGAAAGCCTTCAGGTTAGGAGTAAGATAGATGGCACAGCGATTAAGAACGCTTGCTGTGAATGGTTCCTAGCATCTACGCGGCACGTTAACTCCAGCGCCGAGGGATCCAGCGCCCTCTTCTGGCCTCCACAGACACTGCATGTACATGTGCACAGACACACAGGTGGGCAAAACACATGAAATACAAATAAATATATTTTAAAAGATTTCAGGCATGGTGTGGTGGCACACACCTTTCATCGCAGAGGCAGGTGGACCTCAGTGAGTTCAAGGCCAGCCTGGTTTACAAGATTATTCCCAGGACAGCCAGAGAGCTACACAGCTAGACTCTGGTTCAAACAATTCAGTTTTGAGCCTGTAGCTCTCAAATGTACAGGCCCTGAGTTCAATCCCGGGTCGCTAGTATAGGGATGCATAGTCCCAGCATTAGGGAGAGAAGAGGGTCAAAGGTTCAAGGTCATTCTCAGTTACAGAGCAAGTTTGAGGCCAGCTTAAGCTAACTGAGACCCTACCAATAAATAAAAAGTCTCCCACAAAGGCCGGGCGTGGTGGCGCACGCCTTTAATCCCAGTACTCGGGAGGCAGAGGCAGGCAGATTGCTGTGAGTTCGAGGCCAACCTGGTCTACAAAGTGAGTCCAGGACAGTCAAGGCTACACAGAGAGACCCTGTCTTGAAAAACAAAAACAAAACAAAAGTCTCCCACAAAGAATCATTTATTTATCCTTTTATTTCATGTACCTTGATCACAGATATCTCTGAGTCTCTGTTCCCACTCTACCCCTCACCCCCGGTGGCCAGCATGTCCGTCTCCTCCCTTCATGTTTTTTCCTTGCTTTTGCTTTTTTTATTTTGTTTTGCAACGTACTGAACCTTAATTAGTGCTACCTGTGGGTTTTTTTTTTTTTTTTAAGGTTTTTGGAGACAGGGTTTCTCTTTATAGCCTTGGCCTTGGCTGTCCTGGACTCACTTTGTAGACCAGGCTGGCCCGAATTTACAGAGCTCCACCTGCCTTTGCCTCCCGAGTGCTGGGATCAAAGGCGTGCGCCACCATGCCCGGCTTTGGTCGCTTTTCTTTCTTGCTAGGGTGAGGCTAGGGATGCAAATCCTCCATGTGGGTGTGAGGTCAGCTGGTTTGAGGTCAAGGGCACCATGGCTCAGCACCTCCAGTGACGGACCTCTTCAATGGAGGGGGGGTAGCATGGATGGAAGAAGAGGAACCACACTCGGGAAAGACTGTCCTGCGTCCTCCTCTGGGAGAGGCCGCCACCATGTCTGTCTTGAGTGTACAGGCTCTGCATCTGTGTTCCGAGCAAGATTCAGGCCCTAGGACCGTATTTCTACCTATAAAATGGGTTGGGAAAGGGAAGGTGAGCGCTGCTTGCTTACTCCCAGCCGATCTTTGGAGGCACCATACGTTTTAGCAACAACAGAAGTACTTCCCTAAAATACTGCCACCGGTTCCAGTGCTGGAGGGACAACCTCTAGCTGACCACAGTGGCTCAGCCATGGAAGGAGGTGGGCAAAGCAAAATAGTGGGAACACCCAGAAAAGTGGCAGCCCTGGCTAGCCACAGACGGATTCAAGAAGGGAAAGCACCAGGGCAAATCCCAGGAATTCTCCTCGAATACAGGGTGCAAAAAAAAAAAAAAAAAAAAAAAAGTAATAAAACGCGACACGTGTGGGAGTGGGGTGAGATGGAGTTAGGACACCTAGGAGGGGCATGATTTGGTTTTCTTCTTCCGGGACATTTCATCCAGAAGTTCAACCGCCATCCCCTCCCGGCGAGTACCCGGTGCGCAGTGCCTCAGGGGGCTCAGGTCCGCCCCGCAGCCCCCTCGTGCTGCACCGCCGGCAGGTGGCTGGAAGCCTGACGTTGACCTGACTTTTGCTGCGGGGCGGGGTGGACGCCTCGGGCTCGGGCCCGCAGTGTAGCCGCAGCGCCCGCCCCGCCCCCGCCCGCTCCGCCCTGCAGGCCGGCCGCAGCCCGGCGCGGATCCCGAGCGCCCGCCCGCCCGCCCGCGTCCGCCGAGCCAGGTGAGCGCGCCTGGCCGTGTCCCGCAAGCGCCCCGCGCCCTGGGCCAGCGCGCTTGCGGATCTCTACCCTAGCGGCCGAGAGGGGCACTCAGGAGGCTGCAGCGACCCCGGTCCTTGCGGCTGCTCCCCAGCACCCCTTTTGGCTCACCGGAGCCCTCCCTACTTTCTGCTGGTCCGTTGGTTGGCCGCTGCGTCTGCCGAGGGAGCCGCCAAGAAGCCGGTAAGGGTGCTGGAAAAGGCTTCCCAGACCGAGGAAACTGCACGTGCCAAGGCAGGGAGAGTGGACAGGAGGTTACGTCAGGGGCCCCCCCTCCCCCCGAAAAGGAGAACCACACGCTGATGCTCTCCTAGGTAGCAGTCCCCAGGGCAGCTGAAGACACTGAGGGGCCTAGGCTAAGGGGGTAGGGGGGCCGGGGGATGGGGGGAGAAACCGACCTCCCACTCAACACACACCGGGAGCTAAGAGTAGGACCTGGATGGGGGAAAGGAGGCAGGCTTCTAGCTCGTTTGCCCCCAGGTGGGTCCTGGGAGCCATGCTGGAGCCGGGGAACCTCTGTAAGGTGGAGGGTAACTCAAAACCTGTTTCAGGTTGCTGGAGTCCCTGGGACGGGCCATGTAGAGTGTGCCGGGCAATGTTAGAACTTTTCTGGGCAACAAAATGCAGAGTCTCTCCCTGCAGGCCCAAGAAACTTTGCCTTTGAGTTAGGATCCTTGGCTCTAAGCTAGCCTAGCACATCCTAGGTGGAAAGCACGGAGCCTACGGACTCTCCTACCAGGCCTGGGCTCCCGAGAATAAACTTCTGGACACCCGGGAAGGGAGGGACCCCAGATTCAAAAGCCAGTCTGTTTGTAGGACCTCAGGCTCAACAGGTGAGGGCTGAAAGCAGGCCAGAAGGAGGTGAGCCGAGCTGAGGCGCGGTGACGTGAAACCAGGACCTCTAAAACGGCTCTCTAGTTCTCAGGAAGGGAGCAAGTAGGGCGGCTGGCACCAGAGTTTTATAGACAGGCCTTGGTGACAATGAGGAGGAAGGCCCTGGGCTCCTCCTCACCTGTAATTTGCAGCTAAGTTGGGGAGCCCTCTCCCACTCCCTCCTTCCTTTTAGCTTCTGGCTCTTTCCTGGGGGCTGGCCTAAGCAAGTGACTCTCAGCACTACTTCAGTGTAGACTTCAGCAAGAATTTCCAGGTGGAACAGGGCTGACTGTGGGGGAGGACGTGGAGAGACTTTGTAAACAGGGTAGTTACACCTTTGTCCCGAGCCTTGGCCAAAGTCCACATCTTCTAGAAGGCCCACCTATGGCCCTAAGGACACCATGGCTGCAGTGACTTGTTGACCAGGTACTCTTGTCCTCCTGTGTGGAGCCCCAGAGCGACCTCTGCTCATCTTAGGATTTATTAGGCTGAGGAGTGGGCCAGGCCACACTGATACCCCTAACTGCTGCTTGACCTTGACAAGACCTTGGACCCCCAGTCTTTTCTGTCTTTTGTAGGGCATGACCTCAGCACTGCACAGCCAGCATGGGGGTTGGGGAACTTATGGCTGCTGGACACGGGGCAGAGGCACGGCTGGGTTTCCCTCTCTCCCCCCCCCCCCCAACTCCATCAATCCTGGGCTGGCTGCCCACTCTTTTCCCCACAGAGCTGGGTTTCCCTGGGGACCAGTGGCTTGGCCTAGCCCCACACCCACAGCCCCCTTCCTGGCCACAGCTCTCACTAGAAGGAGGGCTGGACCCCCCTGGACCCTGGCCCTCCCTTCCCTGCTGCCTGAGGCCCAGTCATCTTTCTCCATTGCTGGGCTGGGAGCAAGGAACAATGACTCCCCCGGAAGGAGGTAGGTGATAGGGCTTGCTAGTCAGGGCAGCAGCCTAGGCTGGGCCAAGACCCTTGTCATTCTCAGTGGAGGACGCTGGTTGCCAGGGCTTGGTGGTCTTACCTAGGAAAACTGAGAGTCCCCGAGTCCCCCAGACTTGTGGGATTTAGGAAGGGGAAGTCTGGGGCTAGGGCCTCTGTATTTGCAGGCTACTTGGAGAGTGGCAGACACTAGAGCACAGAGGGTCTCCAACAGAAGCGGAGTGTGTGAGTCCTGTGCCTGAAAGCCCCAAAGGGACAGAGCTGCTACCCAGAGCACTCTACAAACCGAGTTCTGAGCTCTCCATGTGGGGCTCTCCCAGGACCCCCTCAGGACGTCTCTGACTCTACCCACACCTGCATGGGTGCCAGAACCCAGTGTCCTGTCTCCCCTCCAGGTCCTAAAGCAGCTGGTATGGCAGCTCCAGCCTCTCTGTGGACCACCGGGGGTCCAGCCTTGCAGGGGACATCCTAGACCTTGGACAGCTGGACAGCCTGCCATCTGTGCTCCTGCCAGCCAGGCCAGATCTCAGGCCATTCACCATGGGCGGCTGCTTCTCCAAGCCCAAGCCAGGTACTTCCCCTTCTCCGGCAGCCTCCCCCTCCCTCTCTGCACTCCACCAACCTCCAAAGTAGGTCAGGCTAGGCAGGAGCCCAGAATGTTAATGCATTGTGGGCAAGAGGGGTAAAAGGCGAAGCAGGCTCTCCTGGGCTCCGCTCCTACAGCAGCCCCTCTTAATCTGGGACTTTGGGTGTTAGTGGTGGGGACAGCAGCTGATCCCTCTTAGAAAGTGGAGGCCCCTACGCCTTATTGGGGAAGGGGCTGCTCCCTCCATTGCTGGAGAAGCGAGGCTCCTGGGGGGTTGTTTTTAGCCCCAGCGTGACTTCTTTGAGTCTCAGTTTCCCACTCTACACAATGGACCTGGATGCCAACCTCTTATAAAGTAGCTGACAGGGTGTGATGGGGGAGGGGAGGAGACTCTTTACCTTTTCTTATCTCCAATGTCATCATCGTCTTCGCTTCTGTGGGCCTTTTCTCCTGTTTTGTTTTTGTTTGGGTATTTGTTTTTGTTTTGTTTTTTTAATTTAATTTTATTAATTTATTCATATTACATCTCAATGGTTATCTCCTCCCTTGTATCCTTCCATTCCTCCCTCCCTCCCATTTTCCCCTTACTCCCCTCCCCTATGACTGTGACTGAGGGGGCCTCCTCCCCCTGTATATGCTCATAGGGTATCAAGTCTCTTCTTGGTATCCTGCTATCCTTCCTCTGAGTGCCACCAAGTCTCCCCATTCAGGGGACACCAGAGGCACCAGAGTACGTGTGAAAGTCAGACCCCACTCTCCACTCAACTGTGGAGAATGTCCTGTCCATTGGCTAGATCTGGGTAGGGGTTTGAAGTTTACGGCCTGTATTGTCCTTGGCTGGTGCCATAGTTTGAGCGGGACCCCTGGATATTTGTTTTTTGAGGCAGGGTCTTGCCATACTGATTGACCACGCTAGTCTCGAACTCACAGAGAGCCTCCTACCTGTGCCTTGCAAGTGCTAGGATGAAGGCACGTGCCATCATCCCCTTGCGTCTTCTCCGTTTATATAAGAGGTCCTGGCCCTCCAGTCAGAGATAGGATCCGTCCAAGGTACTAGAAGACATGGGATCTGCCGTGCCACTGGACTTATGCCTTTGGGTTTCTCCCCTCTTCCTTAGTTATAACATCTAGGAAGCAGGACCCGTAACTGTGGCAGGCATGCAGAAACTGAGGGCTTCAGAGCCCAGCCAGTGTTCCACTCACCCCTACACAACTTGCCCTGGCTGCCTCACCCCTGCTGGCTTGCTCAGCTCTCCTTTCCTGATACCCATCCGCTCGGTTACCTTGGGACTTTTTTCCCTTGCGTGGGTCTGAGGTAGGACTCAGGGGAGGGGGCAGAGCTGTGAGCCACTGGCGGTGTCAGTGGGGACTGCCCTTCCTCGCCTGCGTCTGTGCTGCCGGGCCCTACAGCCTCTGCCATAGGAGCCCACTGTCTTTGCCTCAGTTTTCCCTTCTCAGAGTGGACATGGATGTGCCAGCAGGATGCCACCCCAGTCCCGTCGTACTGGGCACACGTGGGACTGCTCGGCTGGCAGGAGACCATGGAAACAGCCTACAGTGATTTTGAAGTAACCCCAAGAAGCTGGCCTAACCAGGGACCCCCTGACTCCAGCACCTCAGATGCAGAGCTAGCCACTGTCCCCTGGCCCGGCCCTTGTCTGTCTGTCTGTTCTGTCTGTCTGTTTAGTTTTTTAGAGACAAGATCTCAGACAGCCCAGGTTGGCCTCAGACTCACTGTGGAGTTGAGGATGACCTTGGACTTGGGATCCTCCTATCTGCGTCTCCTTAATTCTGGGGTTACAGGAGCGCACCACTGTAATTAACTTTATTCAGTACTGGGGGTGGAACTCAAGGCTTTGGGGGATGCCAGGCAAACACTCTACCAATTAAGCTATACCATAATCCTTTGTTGATGTTTTTTCATGTTTATTTTTATTATTTTAACGTGTGTGTGTGTGTGTGTGTGTGTGTGTGTGTGTACACACATGTGAGTGGGGTGCACGCAGAGGTCACTAGAGTCAGGTCCCCTTGTATAGGTTGTAGTGAGCTGTCAGACGTGGGTGCGGGAACTCACGCTCTGGAAGAACAGCATGTGCTCCAGCCCTTGCTTTGTTTTGTTTTTTGTTTGTTTGTTTGTTTGCTTGCTTGTTTTTTAAAAAAAATATTTATTTTTATTTTATATATCTGAGTGTTGTGCCTGCATGTGTGTGCCTGTGGTCTCCTGAAACTGGAGTTACAGACTGTTAATTGTAAGCCACACTGTGGGTCTGGGAATCAAACCTGGGTCCTCTGCAAAAGCAGCAAATACTCTTCACTCTTGACCTCTGAGCCATCCTACTCCCCTACCTTCTTAAAAAAATACTTATTTATTTATTTATTATTATATATACAGTGCTCTGCCTGCATGTACACCTGCATGCTAGAAGATGGCACCAGATCTCATTATAGATGGCTGTGAGCCACCATGTGGTTGCTGGGAGTTGAACTCAGGACCTTTGGAAGGGTAGTCAGTGCGCTTAACCTCTGAGCCAGCTCTCCAGCCCTCCAGCGCCCCTTTTAAAGACAGAGTTTACTATGTAGCCCTAAATGACCTAGAACTCACTACATAGACCAGGCTGGCCTTGAACCTGCTGTGTGCCTCCCATATGCTGGGGTTACAGGCATGAGCTATCACACCTAGTTTGTTTTTATTTTGTTTTTGTTGTTGTTGTTGTTGTTGTTGTTTCTTTTTCTTTTTTTTCCCTGAGACAGGGTTTCTATGTGTAGCCTTGGCTGTCCTAGACTCCCTTTGTAGACCAGGCTGGCCTCGAACTCACAGCAATCCGCCTGCTTCTGCCTCCCGAGTGCTTGGGATTAAAGGTTTGTGCCACCACACCCGACCAGTTTATGTTTTTAAAACTTTGTATTTTAAAGGAGGAGAGATTTGTTTTGAGTTACAGTTGAGGGCACATATGTGATGAAGGCCTGGCTGTGGGTGGCTTTGAGATGGTGAGAACATTCAATAGCTGGTCACATCTCTGTCTTCCCCTTTCTCGAGGATGTTGCTGTGCGGCTCTGGCTGGTCTCAAGGTGGCTGGCTAGTCTTGGTACTCACAGGCAGTGTTAAAACTTGGACTCTTTAACCCTTGAAACAGGGTTTCTCTGTGTAGCCCGGGCTTGCTCTGTAGAGCAGGTTGGATTTAAAGTCACGGAGATGCGTCTGCTTCTGCCTCCCGAGTGTTGGGATTGAGGGTTTGTGCCATCACTCCTGGCAGCTCTTTGTTCCTTCCCTGTGTCAGAACTGGTGGAGAGTGGCTGAGAGGATGGCTCAGTAAGTAAGGTACCCACACACAAGGTGATGAGGGCCTGGTTCAGATCCCCAGAACCCACATGAAAACCAGGTGTGGTGGTGTGCACCTGTAACCTGGTCCTGGGGGTAGGAAGAAGGCAGTGTGGCCAAGTGGCCAATCACTTGGGAAGCAGTGGCAGGATCTCTGTGAGTTCGAGGCCAGCCTGGTCTACAAAGGGAGTCTAGGACAGCCAGGACTTTTACACAGAGAGACCCTGTCTCGAAACCTCTCCCCAAAAGTGTGTATGTGGCGGGGGTAGGTCTCCTGGTGCCAACTACTGGCCCTCATATGCACACTCAGATAATGTGTATGTACATCCCCCTACACACACACACACACACACACACACACACACACACACACACACACACATCTACCCCCATCTTCAGTGTCCATCACACACTAAAAAAAAAAACCAAACACTACTGGAAAGTACAGTTCTCTTGATCTGGCCATCTATTTACCTTCTCTTAGAGTTTTGTTCTTTATCATCTCTTCAGGAAGCTCAGAGCTCACTGGCTGGGATGTGTAGCTCAGCTGTAGGGTGAGTGTTGAACACGTTAGAGGCCATGGGTTTACTCTCCTAGCACTAAAACCAAACCAAGCCCAATAAAAAAAAACAAACCCAAGGGGCTGGAGAGATGGCTCAGAGGTTAAGAGCACTGACTGCTCTTCCAAAGGTCCTGAGTTCAATTCCCAACAACCACATGGTGGCTCACAACCATCTATAATGTGATCTGATGCCCTCTTCTGGTGTGCAGGTGTACATGCAGGCAGAGCACCGTATACATAATAGTAAGTAAATAAATAAATAAAACAAACCTGAAAAAACTACTGCACAGTTCCAACATGGAGCCTTTGTTCTAGTGACATGATCAGCAAATGGTGCCCTTGGTTCCTCCCTAACCCCTTTAAAAAAATATTTATTTATTCATTATTTATACATATTCTGCCCACATGTGTGCCTGCCTGCCAGAAGAGGGCACCAGATCTCATTGTAGATGGTTGTGAGCCACCATGTGGTCGCTGGGAATTGAACTCAGGACCTTTGGAAGAGCAGACAGTGCTCTCAATCTCTGAGCCCCCTAACCCCTTTTTGAGGCAGGATCTTACCTGGTAACCCAGGCTGGCCTAGAAGTCATGGTGAAGCCCAGGCTAGCCCTGAGCTCATGGCAGTTCTCTACCTCAGCCTCCCAAGTGCGGGTCCCTCCCCTTTGCTGCTGTGCTCAGCGGGAGTCCCTTCAGTGACCTCTCCATACCCTGGTCTCTCATTCTGTGGCTCGAGGCTCAGGAGGCTTGAGGCTCTGGTGGGCTGTTGAGGTCAATAAAGCTAGGGTTGGCCCGGCTCTGTGTGTAGGTGGGGTCCTCCTCCTAGCCTTCCTTTCTGCTGTTTCTCCTGACCTTGTGACTCCCCCAGTGAGCGTGCCCTGGAGTCTTCTAGAAGGAAGCAGAGCTTAGCAGCCTGACTTGCTGGCCGGCTGGCTTCCGGCCAGGCTGTTCCTGTGGACTCCCACAGTTCTCACCACTGCTCTCAGCTGAGCCTGACATATTTTTCTTCTAAACATGCTAACACCATTACATAAAGCGTGTTAGGTGGAGTCCCCACCCCCACGTGACAGGCCCCACAGGGTGGCTGTGTGCTCCTGGGTCCTCCTCACCGTGCCCAGGCAAATTGCAGCTCTTTGCCTTTGTCCCCTGCCTGAGTGGGAGGCTGGGATGCGGAAGAGGGGCACTTGGCCCAAAAATGCAAGGATCCAGGACCCATGTGGGGCCTACAAAGCCGGAGGACACAACTATGGGGACTGTACCTGAGCAGCTGTGTGTGAGCTAGCCACCACTGGAGGGATGGGGGTCCAAGTACAGGCCAAGAGGTGTGTAACTCAGAAGCCAGGCTGGTCCTTCTTGTTTCTGAGGTGGAGGGGTTCAGAGGTACAAACAGGAGAGAGGCTTTGATGCCTGGGGGGATGGGGAGAGGAGCCACCTGCTCCAGATAGCCCATGCTGTGCCAGCGCTTAGCTTCTTCCTCCTCAGCCTCCTCCCTACCGGAGCAGCCCAGGAGACCGGATTAGGGCTGCTCAAAATTCTGTTTATTATTCTCTTCTAATTAAAAAAAAAAAAACATGAAACACCACAGGCATGTCATGGGGATTTTGGGGAATGCAGAAAGTTCAAAGAGGAAAATCTGACTGTCCAGCTCCCTCCAACTGCTCTCCTGGAGCAGGCCCCATGGACACTACGGAGCCTCTGTGTGGTGGCCATGGACCTGCCCCTCTGTGCTGCCCATGTCTACCCTTAGTGGTTGCATTGCCAGGGCTGCAGACACAGAGGCGTCAACCTCATAGGGTTTGGTAAATGCTGAGTAAATCTCAAGCTGATGGATGTGGCTTATATGAAGAAGTGAAAGCCAGGCAGTGGTGGCGCACCCCTGGAATCCTAGCACTTGGGAGGCAGAGGCCGGTGGATCTCTGTGAGTTCAAGGCCAGCCTGGTCTACACAGTGAGGGAATTCAGGACAGTCAAGGGCTACACAGAGACCTTATCTCAAAAAAACCAGAAGAAGAAGAAGAAGTTGAAACTAGGGACTGGAGAGCTGGCTGCTCTTGCAGAGGACCCAGGTTTGATTCCCAGTACTCACGTGGCAGCTCACAACTGTCACTGCAGCTCTAGGAGATCTAATGCCCTCTTCTGTCTCTGTGGGTGCCACACACACACATGGTACCCAGACAGACGTCCAGGGCAAACACCCATATATATAAAAAAATTAAAAAAATTTTTTTTGAGACAGGGTTTCTCTGTGTAGCCTTGCCTGTCCTGGAACTCACTTTGTAGATCAGGCTGGAGAGATGGCCAAGCAGATAAGAGCACCGGCTGCTCTTCCAGAGGTCTTGAGTTCAGTTCCCTGCCGCTACATGCTAGATCACAGCTGTCTATAGCTGTAGTCCCATGGGATCTGATGCTCTCTCCTATGTACAGATAGACATATAGACAAAACTTCCACATATAATAAGTAATTATTAGCTGGGTGTGGTGGCATACGCCTTTTATCCCAGCACTCGGGAGGCAGAGGCAGGCGGGTCACTGTGAGTTTGAGGCCAGCTTAGTCTACAAAGCAAGTCTAGGACAGCCAAGGCTACACAGAGAAACCTTGTCTCAAAAAAACAAACAAACAAACAAAAATAATTATTTTAAAAAATCATGTAGATAAAAAGAAATTGAAGTCATGCCCTGTACTTTACCTCCCTTTTTTTTGTGGCATTGGAGACGTGGTTTCACCATGCTAGGCCATTCTGCTACCGAGCCATGCCCTGACTGGAATATACCTTTTCCCCCAGGTAGGTGCCCGAGGAGGACCTTAAATTCCTGATTCTCCTGTCTCCACCTCCTAAGTGTCAGATCACAGCTGTGTGCTGCCCACTCTGGCTTTTAAAAAATTAATTTGTTGTTGTTACTGCTATTGCTGCAGCTCCGAGGATCTAGAGGCTGCGTGTGCAAGCACTGCACCACTGAGCAATAGACACTCGCTGGCTGTGGTCCAAGCAGGGCCTGCCTGTGAGCACACCGCTTGGGAAGCAAGGCAGGAGGACCAGGAACTCAAAGATGCCATCAGCTGTGTGTTGAAGTTGAGGCTGTAATAGTCTGACTGCACTAGACTGTCTAAAAACCAAACCAAACAAATCCCAAAACAATAGTAAATACTTAAAGCTGCCATCAGGAAAGTTCCAAGGAATGTGGTCCCCGTCCCTACCTCCACCCTTCTTGTCCTTTGATGTCGGGTCTCACTTTGTACTCTAGATCAGTCTGGGGCTGTGACCACAGGTCTCAACCCCATTGACAGTCAGAACAGTGGACTCTGTTCCCCATTACCTGGAATCACGGGAGCTGCAAAAGTGTCTCCAAGCGGGGACAGCATCTTTGTCCATCGTTAGAGAGATGAGTTGGCATGGAGGTTCTTTCCTCTAGTCATTCCTAGATAAAATGACTCCAGGCGTGACAAGAGCTGTGTTCTGTGACTCCCTCACTAAATTTCATCAGTGGGAAAATAAAAGTCTCTGGGCTGGCTGTAGCTCAGTGGTGGGGTGCTGAGCCTGACTGGAGGGAGACCCTGGGTTCTTCAACAAGAAGACCACACAGAGAAGTGAATGAAGCCAAGCACCTCTTGCTGGCCTGTGGGATGGAAACAGGGCTGCTTCGGCTAGGGCTCATGGCTGCTCTGTCCACAGTGGAACTCAAGATCGAAGTGGTACTGCCAGAGAAAGAGCGAGGCAAGGAGGAGCTGTCAGCCAGCGGAAAGGGCAGCCCCCGGGCTTACCAGGGCAACGGCGCAGCCCGCCGCTTCCACGCCGAAGAGCGTCTGCCAGCCCCGCAACCCTACCCCAGCCCTCAGGACTGTGTGGAGGCTACTGTCTGCCATGTCAAGGACCTGGAGAATGGCCAGTGGGTGCTGGGCTGGGAGGGTGGTGGTAGGGCTGGGGGTGGAGGGCTTCAGCTGTTCTGGGCTTCTGGCTTGATCTCTGAGCACAGCCCCTCCCCAGGATGCGGGAAGTGGAGCTGGGCTGGGGAAAGGCGTTGCTGGTGAAGGACAGTGGGGAATTCCACGCCCTGGGCCATAAGTGTCCACACTATGGAGCACCCTTGGTAAAAGGTAAGAAAGTGTGAGGCACACAGGGGAGGTGGGATTATGACCGTCCATGCCTATATAGGGGTTCCAGCAGGCCGCAGGGCCCTTATCCATTTGTGGGGGCTCCTGGGTTGAGCAGAGGTCCAGCAGGATCCAGTTCCAAGGAGCCCTAGAGTGCAGTCACTGAGCATGCGCTAGTCTGGCACCCATTTGCCTCCCCTAGGTGTACTGTCTCGGGGCCGCGTACGCTGCCCCTGGCACGGTGCCTGCTTCAACATCAGTACGGGGGATTTAGAGGACTTCCCAGGCCTGGACAGTCTGCAGAAGTTCCAGGTAGGGCTGGGAAAGTGGTGTGGTGGGAGCCTGCGGTGTGGAGTCGGGGACCGAAGCATCTCAAAGTTTGGTGCTGATGCTGCCGCCCTCTCAGGTGAAGATTGAGAAGGAGAAGGTGACTGTCCGGGCAAGCAAGCAGGTACCAGGGTGACTTGGGGGGTTCCCGAGGCCCAGGTTTGAGAGGAAGGGTGTCAAACAGGCTGGGAGGGTATCCTGGCCAGCAAGAACAAACCTGTGGCATAGCCATGCGGTGGGAGGGAACCTGGCCCGGGAGCGGCATTGAGGGATCGTAGGGTGGAGATGAAGCTGCCCTTCATCCCTGCACCACTCCCAGGCCCTGCAGCTGCAGCGAAGGACAAAGGTGATGGCCAAGTGTATCTCTCCGAGTGCCGGCCACAGCAGTAGCACCAACGTGCTCATAGTGGGTGCAGGTTGGTGTCGGGATAATGGAAGAAAGGCGGAGCTTGGAGGGTGGGAGAGACCTTGGCCGTGGCCCATGGTCCTGTCCCTCAGGTGCTGCGGGCCTACTGTGTGCGGAGACCCTGAGACAGGAGGGTTTCTCAGACCGGATCGTCCTTTGCACACTGGACAGACATCTGCCCTATGACCGGGCCAAGCTCAGCAAGGTAGGAGTAGGATGGGTCAGTACCTGGGTCCTTACCCCTCTGGGTTCCGGTCACGTCCACGTGGAGCCTGGCCTGTCACACACTGGAGGTCTGGCTGACTGTTTTCCCCTGTCTATGGTACTCCTAAGAGATCTGGGTTTGTACAGTTCTGCCCTACAAACCCCACTTGACCAGAATGCCCTCACCCTCCCTGGCCTCTATGTCCTCTCTACAGTAAAGTAGAATGTCAAGAATATAGGTGCTGGAGAGATGGCTCAGTGGTTAAGAGCACTGTCTGCTCTTCCAGAGGTCATGAGTTCAATTCCCAGCAACCACATGGCAGCTCACAACGGTCTGTAACTCCAGTTCCAAGGGATCTGACACCTTCACACTAATGCACATAAAATAAAATTAAATAAATTGTTTTTTAAAAAGATTTATTTATTATTATGTATACAGTGCTCTGCCTTACACCTGCAGGTCAGAAGAGGGCACCAGATCACATTATAGATGATTGTGAGCCACCATGTGGTCTCTGGGAATTGAACTCAGGACCTCTGGAAGAGCAGTCAGTGCTCTTAACTTCTGAGCCATCTCTCCAGCCCTAAATAAATTATTAAAAAAAAAAAAAAGAATGTAATGCATGTACCTCTTACCTTAGCACTTAGGAGGCAGAGACAGGTTGATCTCTATGAGTTTGATACATACAACTAGTTCCAGGACAGCCAGAGCTAAAACCTGAGACCCTGTCTCAAAAAAAAAAAAAAAAAAAAAAAAAAAGTGGAGTAGCCACCATCCTGCCATCTGCCCTGACTCGTGGGCATGGTGGTGTTTCCCCAGTCCCTGGATGCACAGCCTGAACAACTGGCCTTGAGGCCCAAGGAATTCTTCCGGGCCTATGGCATCGAGGTGCTCACTGAAGCCCAGGTATGAGGGAAAGAGTGGGAACGGGTGATGAAAAAGCTCCCAGGGAACCAGAAATGACCCGAGGGCACGTGTACCCCTGGAGATGCCATGGGTGCTCGGCCTTCTGTCCAGGCCTGGGACCCAGCAGGGAGCTGTCTTCCTGGGAGTGGGGGGCTGGGATGGTCTGATCCCGACAGATACTAGAAAAAACAGCTTTGAGGAGTCAGGGGATGCCTAAAGTTTAGAGAGAGGAGCCCAGGCTGTGGGGCTGCCCTGAGGTTGCCGCCCAGAAGTCTAACTTCCGGGTCCTGGGGGGGGGCAGTGTCTTGTGAACAATGGGGGGCCACGCCTGTGCTGAGATCTTGCTCTGCCCACTCCGGGCTACAGGTGGTCACGGTGGACGTGAGGAATAAGAAGGTTGTGTTCAAGGACGGCTTCAAGCTGGAGTACAGCAAGCTGCTGCTGGCCCCGGGAAGCAGGTATGGTGACCGCCTTCTGCCTCCAGCAGACGCTAGGCAGCTAGCTGGCCATCTGCCAGGGCAGCAGCCCCACTAACACTGCGGAATCTTAGCCCTAAGACCCTGAACTGCAAAGGCAAAGATGTGGAGAATGTGTTCACCATCCGCACCCCCGAGGACGCCAATCGCGTGGTGCGGCTGGCCCGGGGCCGCAATGCTGTTATTGTGGGAGCAGGCTTCCTGGGTGAGTAGCTTCAGGGGGAGGTGGGTGGTGTTTAGCTGCCACGGCCCTGTCCTAGGCTGTGTTGGCCCTAGGTGTCCCAAGTGCCAGCCTCGCCACTCCCTGCCCATCACCCAGGGATGGAGGTGGCTGCCTATCTGACTGAGAAGGCCCACTCAGTGTCTGTGGTAGAGTTGGAGGAGACGCCCTTCCGGAAGTTCCTGGGGGAGCGTGTCGGGCGTGCCCTTATGAAGGTGAGTCTGTTCCACTGCTCAGGTGGACTAGCCTGACCCCAGGCTCGTGTCTCACCCATGGCTCATGCGTCTCCTTGCACAGATGTTTGAAAACAACCGGGTGAAGTTCTACATGCAGACTGAGGTGTCTGAGCTGCGGGCTCAGGAGGGCAAGGTGAGCTTTTCTCTCTGCTGCTGCCACTGTTCGTCTCCCCCAGGGCTCAGAAACTGTGCCCACTTGCTCACCCACTCCCTCCCCGCAGCTGCAGGAGGTGGTGCTGAAGAGCAGCAAGGTTCTGCGGGCAGATGTCTGCGTGGTGGGCATTGGTGAGTAGGAAGCTGAGCAGATGCTAGTGAGCAGAACTGTCTATACACCCTCCAGTGACTTGGGACACTACTCGAGCCTCAGTTTCCACATCTGTAAAATGGGACCTCAGTGGTACCCACTCCACAGGACCAGTGGGAAAGGTGTGTCCCTGGCTTAGCCCAGGCCTCTCATCGAGCAGGTGCTTGCTGTCAGCTAATACAGAGGACACAGACAAGTCTTTTATTGGCTCCTATGCCCGCTGACGTAGTAGTTTGGGGAGGAGCTGAGATGGAAGACGGCAACACAGGGTTGGAGAGGCATGGCTGTGGACCCCCATCAGAGAGTTGTATAGCACTTTGTTGGGGCCCAGTGGGAAGCACAGAACCTGAAGATGGGGTGCAGAGGGCAGGATACATGAAGACCCCAGGTGGGCAGCGTATGGGTGATTAATCCTGAGCAGGCAGGTACAGCAAGAGTGGAGAGAGCTGAGACAGGAGCAAGGCAGGACCAGGCTGAGGATGCATGGCTTCTGTCCCCTTAGGTGCGGTACCTGCCACGGGCTTCCTGAGGCAGAGCGGCATTGGTCTGGATGCCCGAGGTTTCATCCCCGTCAACAAGGTGGGGCTGGATGAAGTGGGTAGGGTGCTGGGTGGACCATGGCTGGGCGTCCATGTCAGCCCCGCCCCCACCTGTGCCCCCATCCCCCATCTCCCCTTCCATGCCACCCACAGAACCCTGGCCCTCTTCCCACAGATGATGCAGACCAACATCCCAGGCGTGTTTGCTGCTGGTGATGCTGTCACCTTTCCCCTTGCCTGGAGGAACAATCGGAAAGTGAACATCCCACACTGGCAGATGGCTCATGCCCAGGGTATGGCCAGCCCTGAGGCAAGTTAAGGGCTGGCTGGTAGGCCATCCCAGGGTCTCAGGCACCTTCAGGCCCATTCCCCAGTTGCCGATCCGAGTCTTAAGTTCAAGGCTTGGTGGTGGCTTGTTCACCAATCTTTATCCGGTGGTCTATCAGTGCACAGAACGGGCTGTCTCCAGAGACCCCCTGTGTATACCAATTAGCTGGGCAAACCCCTCCCCAGTCCATTTGTCTTTTCACCATCCTTTTTTGTTCTCAAGGTCATGTATTTGGCAGTTTCTCCTTGGCCAGCAGTCACCACAGAGGGAGAAAGGGTTTATTTAGTAGGCTAGCTTCATACTCAGGGCCTGTCTTTCTTGCACCATTAGACCACCTCTGCGAGCTCAGTTGCTTTATGAATCCCTGGAGGCAGCTGGCTAGCCCAGACTCGGCTGGGTTCTTGTGCCTTTTGTGGAATTGCCTCTCTCAACATCTGGTAGCCACCAGGTTCCCTGAGCCTCATGGACTATGAACAACTAGTCTCAGTCCCTAAGATGCATGTACCAGTGTGTTAACAGCCTCAAGACCTTATAAGCAACCTTCCCACTCCTAGTCTTGAACAAAGGACGTCCCTCATGCCTTATTTACCTTCCCTTTCTTCTTCTGTCACCACTATCTGAAGGTCTGATGATAGTGGCATCTCCTAAGTCCAGTATCTGTTCAAAGTCAAGGTCTAAAGTTGCTATGGGAGAATAAGAAACCAAAGGCTACTCCTTGGCCAAATATAATCAGGACTTGAGGCTCTCCACAGATCTTTCAGTGTCCTCTGCTGTAGATTCAGGTGGAGCTTTAGGAGTGGAAAGCCACCTGTGCTAACTGTGCAGGCACTACATGTGGCTGTCATTTCTCCTCTGGCCTCTGTGTTCCATTGTCCTCTGTCTTTCCACCTGATATGTGTGATTAGTTGTCTGTGTACACAATTGTGGAGTAGCTCACAACCCCGGTAGACCTTTGAGAAGTACAACAGATCATTCAAAGAGGAGTGACGTAAGTGGATCTCTTGGGGCCACCAGTTAACTGGTGGGCTATGTATGGGCTGAACACAATGCCTGTCAAGGGTCCCGAGAGTGGGCTGGGCAGGCCGTGTCAGGTGCAGGTGGTGGGGAGGGGTCCAGCTCTCATCACCTGGGGTCTTTCAGGGCGTGTAGCGGCTCAGAACATGCTGGCACAGGAGGCGGAGATCAACACAGTACCCTATCTGTGGACCGCCATGTTCGGCAAGAGCCTGCGCTACGCGGGTAACTAAAAGCCTGTCGTGCGGGTGGGGGTTGGCCTACAGCTGTTAGGGCTAGGGCCTGAAGGCATTTCAGGTTTAAAGGTGAGGGTTGGGTCCAGTCCGGACTAAGAATTGGCAAACAAGAGCTGGCTTGGTGCAGGTGTGGTTGTGTACTGGAATCCCAGCAGCGTGGAGGCTGAGAAGGGAAGGTCAGGAATCGGAGGCCAATTTGGGCTAAATGTTGAGACTTAGGTGGTGGGGCTAGGAACTGCTTAGGAGCAGAGGGTTAGTGAGATGGCTCGGTAGGTGAGGGTTCTTGCTGCCTTGTTGATGATCTGAGTTTGACTTCCAGGACCTACATAGTGGAAGGAGAAAATCAACTCCTGAAAGTTGTTATCTGACCTCCATACACACACACACTAAATACATATAATAAAAAAAGAGTAGGGAGCTGGGTGTGGTGGGGCACGCTTTAATCCCAGCACTCGGGAGGCAGAGGCAGGCGGATCACTGTGAGTTCGAGGCCAGCCTGGTCTACAAAGGGAGTCCAGGACAGCTAAGGCTACACAGAAAAACTGTCTCAAACACACACACACACACACACACACACACACACACACACACACGAGTAAGGGTAGGAGCCAGGCACAGTGGCACAAGCCTTTAGTCCCAGTACTTGAGAGGCAGAGGCAAACAAATCTCTAAGTTCAAGGCCAGCCTGATCTACGGAGTTCTAGGATAGCCAGGGCTACACAGAGAAACCGTGCCTCAAGCGAAGAGAGGCGTGGGAGGGAAGCTGGTTGTTTGGACAGGAGTTAGGAGGGCAGGCTAGGGAGCCTGTGACTACTCTGTCCCCTTCCCCAATTCACACGGACACCCTCCCACAGGCTACGGCGAAGGCTTCGATGATGTCATCATTCAGGGGGATCTGGAGGAGATGAAGTTTGTGGCTTTTTATACCAAGTGAGAGCGATGGGGTGCAACGGGAGCGTGGAAGAGCGGGAGTGCTGTGGGAATAGGTAGTGTTAGCCAAGCAGGAGGGCCTTGGCGAAGCAAGTGAATGGCAAGGAGGGCTTAGTCGGGCAGGAGCCATTGCAAAGGGAAGATGAGGAGGAAGCAGTAACAGTCCTTCCATGCATCAGACAGTACCGTGTCTCCTGGACATTTCTTTGAGGTGAGTGTCCACACTGAGGTAGGTGTCTACGATGAGGGAAGACGTACTGATAGAGAAAAGGTAATGAACGCTAAAGCGGGGCCCACCCCTGAGCTGTGCTAAGGGCTGGAGCTTCCTAGGGTAGCTAACAGTGCTGGGACCAGCGGAGGGCTGGGTGCTCAGGACATCCTGTTTCCCTGAACAGAAGTGACGAAGTGATCGCTGTGGCCAGCATGAACTACGATCCCATCGTATCCAAGGTGGCTGAGGTGCTGGCCTCAGGTCGAGCCATCCGGAAGCGGGAGGTGGAGTGAGTGCGCGGGTGGGGGGTGGGTGTCCTGGGTGGGAGCTATTCAAGCTACCATGCAGCCTGTTGTCCTCACAGTCCTGTGGAGCTCTTCTCACTGTCAGGCCCCATGGCTCCTGGGTAAGATGAGGGATAGAAGTTGACAGGATGTGATCCCAGGGAACCAGTGTGTGTCCCAGAGAGGAGCAGCGCTGTTAGGTGGAGGCAAAGCCCACTGCATTGAGTGCACCCAGCCCGGGGCTCCTGACCAGTGTGATTTGTGCTAAGCTTGGCAGAAGCTAGGTGGGGAAATAGTGATGTTGCCAGATGTGCCGTACACGGAGAGTCAGGTGGTTACACGGCATCCGGGAGGCAGTGGACACCAGCCCTTTTCTTTATCCCATCACAGTGCCAATGAGAGTCCTCTGTAGCTTGACCTGTCTGTACAGAGCACTTCCAGGGGCGAGGGCCAGGGCCAGAGGTGCTGAGGGGCTGAAGGCTAGGTGACGGGTAAACCCTGGAGTGGAAACAGTGGAAGACTCAGTACACCTGATAAATGACATGCTTTCTCTGGCCTTCTGTTTTTCCCTCTTGCCTTCGCAAAGGTTGTTTATGCTGCACAGCAAGTACGTGTGTTCTCTGTCTTTCCTGTGGACTGCTCTGCGTCTTTCTTCCCCCAGCCCAGTGGAAAACCCTCCTACCCGGCCCAAGTCCTTTCCCTATGGGGCACCCGGCTTTGATCAGTCCCTGCTGGTGTCTTCGAGAGTCATTTGCTCATGGTGCCTAGAGCGGGGAACCGGCCTTCTTCTGCCCTGACCGATCCTCCTCTCGTCCCTGCAGAACCGGTGACATGTCTTGGCTCACAGGAAAAGGATCCTGAGCTCTCACGTGGAGTGGACTTGGGCAGGCCCTGGGGGCACCAAGGTCAGAGGCCAAGTCCTGGTGCAAGTGCCAATCTCCAATATCCCAGGATCCGCCGGGGTGGAATCTGAGTCCTCCCAGGGCTTGCCTTCAACTGTCTGCCTCCCTCAGAGAGAGGTTACTACTGCCTCCAGAAGATGGTCCGTCCCCAAGGCCTCAGCTGTCTCTGACAGCTGGGTTTACAGGCAGGACAGGCTCTGCCGCTGTGTCCTCTACCAGGACCATTTTCCTCAGCAAGACCTTGCAACATTACCTTAAAATTAAAACAGACGTATCTGTAGATGCCTGTCCCAATGTAATTGAGCCAGCACTTAAGAGAGAGTGCCAGGTACGAAGTGATGAATCAGTAATAGCAGCACTCAAGGTAGAGGCAGGAGGATCACAAGTTTGAGTCCATCCTGAGCTACCGGAGAGCTTGTTTTAGCTGTGGTGGCGCACGCCTTTAATCCCAGCACTTGGGAGGCAGAGGCAGGCGGATCGCTGTGAGTTCGAGGCCAGCCCGGTCTACAGCGAGTCTAGGACAGCCAAGGCTACAAAGAGAAACCCTGTCTCAAAAAACCAAAGGTGGGGGGGGGAGGTTTGTTTTTTAAAAGCTTCAGAAGCCTTTGTATTTGCTCATTTAAGAGAGAGAGGAGCTGAGACCTGAGGCTGACTCTATGCTCACAGCAAAGCAGCTGTTATTATTGTTATTTAAAAATCACATAACGCAGGGTGTGGTGGCACACGTCTTTAATCCCAGCACTGGGGAGGCAGAGGCAGGTGGATCACTGCAAGTTCGAGACCAGCCTGGTCTACAAAGCAAGTCTAGGACAGCCAAGGCTACACAGAGAAACCCTGTCCCGAAAAATCAGAAACCAAACCAAAAATAAAAAGCACATAGCTGGAGAGATGGCTCAGCAGTTAAAGCACTGACTGACTTCCAGAGGTCCTGAATTCAATTCCCAGCAACCACATGGTGGCTCACAACCATCTATAATGAGATCTGGTGCCCTCTTCTGGCCTGCAGGTGTACATGGAGACAGAGTATTCATACACAGAGAGAAGGAAAGTGGAGGGGAGAGAGAGTATCACACCTTTAACCCCAGCAGAGGCAGAGGCAGGTGGATTCTGTGAGTTCAAGGACAGCCCGGGCTACACAAAGATACCTTGCCTACAAAAACAAACAAAAATCATGTCATTGTTATAAACTCACAAATAAAAACACTCAACTGGATTACAGGAGCCACTCAAAACCCATCCAATCCCAATCCTGCCCCCCATCTCTTTTTTGTAGAGTTAGGATCGCCATTGTGAAGCTACTCTTGCCTTTTACTATTTTACATTTATATGGCCTTAACCACAAAAGAAAAAAAATACTAACTAGAAACCCAATTAACTTTTATCCATTTTCAAGACTTCATGTGTTCCTTTTGCCTGAACTTTCTGAGCCCTCATTTCACAGGCAAAGAAACGTTTCAGGTGGCATCAGGCTACAACTTAAAAAAATACGGGTTGTGGTGTAGCCTAGTGGCAGAGCGCTTGCCCATCAGTTCAAAGCCCACCGAAGACAATGAAGACCCTGCTGTTAAACAGAAAGGAAAACCCAGAGGTTCCCCTTCACCAAGAGTCCCAGACAATATAATGCAAAGGGGAGAGAGAAACAGCGAAGGCCAGGTTTAGGGGGCGCAAACACAAGGCGGTCAATTGAGCTGCCTGCAAAGCCGGAAACCTCATTCGGGAGGGGGGGAACCTTCCGGGAGACAGCAAAGCCCGACTACAAGGCATGCCGGGAGGGTGTAGCCCGCCGCTGCCTAGGGTATAGAGGTGGCGTTTCCCGAAAGGGGAAACCCAAGCAGAAATACTTTCCAGAATGTGACGTTCTCACTGTATGATAACGTGAGGAGCCCCGCGACTAAGCTCCTCGACAGCCCGCCGTGTCCCGGGGAGCGCGAGGCTTGTCGGGAAAGACCGGGGGCCTAAAGCGCAAGCTGACCGGAAGTGCTACATCGCCGGCGCAGGGCTCTCTGGGAAGTGTGGTCTTTCGTCTCGGCCCGGGCGGTGGCCGAGAGTCCTGAAACCTGGGCGACCCGTCCGGCTTGGACCAGGGATGGCTGGGTCCGGAGGCCCGATTGGGCCTGGGGCCCTGGCAGGAGGGGTGCGCTCTAAGGTGGCTCCGAGCGTGGACTTTGACCACAGCTGTTCAGACAGTGTCGAGTACCTCACGCTCAACTTTGGACCCTTCGAAACAGTGCATCGCTGGCGGCGCCTCCCGCCCTGCGACGAATTCGTGGGCGCCCGGTACGGATCCTGAAGGCTCTAGGGGTGGAGACAGAGCCGCGGAGGTGCCAGGACGGGCTAATCTAGGGAGGAGATCGCGTGTGATGTCAGGAGTATGGACCGGTCGTTCGCGACGCTGAGTTCCCAGGGAGTTGCACAGCAGTGACCCTAGGCAGGGTACCAGACCTGTTGTATTTTCTGAGGATTCAGTTTGGATCCCTGAGGCATAGGTGTGAGGAGAGGAGTCAGAAGAGTCCCTGATGTGTCAGGAATCTTTGCTGTCTGATGGGATTGAAGGATCTCTGTATATCTTGGCAGTTGAGAGGCTGCACCCAAACTTAGGTGGCAAGCCCCCTGTGTAGTCTCATTCCTCGGGTGCCAGCCAGGAGAGTGTCACCACCCTTCACTCTTTCTTTTTTTTCTTTCTTTCTAGGCGCAGCAAACACACAGTCGTGGCCTATAAGGATGCCATCTATGTGTTTGGTGGAGACAACGGGTGAGTTTGCCTGTTCTGATGGGAGTGGGTGGCAGGGGATGATGGCAAAGCGACAGACTGTTGTCTGTGAACGGCCCCATTAGCCATGCCCTGTGAGCCTGTTTGTCCATCTCTGTGGTGCTTTGCACTTGGTTCCAAAAGGTATGAACTCAGGTTTGCAGACTTGGTGGCAGCTGCCCTCACTTGCTGAGCCATCTCACTGCCCCCCCCCCAAACAGTCTTATTGGTGCTCTGGGTGTCTTGCTTCTGGTAGAGATTTCCCTGTGTTGTTTTAACCTCCTGGAAAATAGTCTCCCTGGAAATGACCTTCGAGCCCCTCTCCATACTCATGGACTCCACCAGTTCTGCTGAGGTTATATGTTGGCATATGACCCCTTCCTCTCAGGCCCAGAACCTGGCTAAAGGCCAGGAAGGGCACGACAGCCTTGATCCTGTACACTACCTGGGATAGCTGATCTAGAGCAGGTGAGATTTTTCCGGAACTCTGGTAGGACATGCTAACTTGGCATTTAGCTCATCGCCCCATGTCTTTCCCCAAGAGCAGTTGGAGATCCATTTACAACTGCAAGGCAGAGTGGGTTTCCCCCCTCAGCTGCCAACCCTGCAGTGTCTCCACACCTCTGTGTAAAGCCCAGTCCTCACAGGAGTTTATGGCCTGCTTGCTCTGCGTTCCTGTTTCTCAGCCAGCCCTCTGGATGCCTTGCAGCTCGGTTGTTCCAAACACGCTGCTGCCCAGCCCTTTGCAGCTTTGTTCCTTCCCTTCCACTGTGCCTTACAGATGAGGCCTTTGTGACCTCCCTTACCTCTTACTAATTCCATTTGCACTTCCTGCCCCCAGCCTGAGAGTGCTGGCCATAATGCATGTCCTCTGCCAAGACAAGGCCACACTCTTCTCAGTTCTCTACACTGTTGCCCGGTCCTAGTCCGCACTGACTGACTGAAAGGATGGGCCTTAGTGAGAATTCCCCACGCTGAGGGAGATCCGCGGCCAGCATGGGGGGCCGGTGTCCTCAGCATTAGGATGAGCCTTAGTGAGAATTCCTCAGCATTTTCTGTAGCAGGTAGACAGCTGTGTGGTGATAAGCAGAAATGTTGGTATGTAGCTTCAGAAGAAAGTTAGAGGAAGTTTACTTACGCATCTATTTGGGTATGAGTTACGATAAGCCAGAGCAGCCTCCATCAACACAGTGGGAAAAGGGTTTCTCCTGGGCAGCAGCAAGTTTCCACATTGGAAGGTAGGAGCAAGTGGGAGTGGGGCCTGGTCTGTTAAATTAGACTTCTTCAGGCTTCCAGCAGGGGGGCTTCCTCACCACACCCGCTCTCGTAGACTGCAGTCATGGGCTTTCATGGAAAACTGGTAGGTTCTGGGCTCATCTGCATGCAGGCCTGAGTTTATGAGACATTTGGCCCCAGTTACTGTTCTGGTTTGCACTGATCTTTAGGGGCCTAGTATAATAACTTAGTTCAAAACAGCAGCCTCCTATAATTTTGTTTAGCAAGTGCCACTAAGTTTAAGTGGGGAGTTAACCGAGGGAGGGCAGGAACGAGGCAGGAGAGCGGCTTCTAAGCATCGACTTCCTGGCTGTTTGGTCATGCTTCCGCTCCCATAAAATGAAGTGTGGGGGTGTTGGAATCCCCCTAGCACAGACTGCGCGAGGCAGGGAGGGATGCCTGAGGGAACGCTGAGACCGGTTGGTTGGTTCACCCTTCTTCCACATCCGCAAGTTGGTAACAGGCGAGAATGTCAGCTGGCCCAGTGAGCAGGGAGTTATCCTGAGTGCGCAATGCCAGATGGCAGGCAGAAAAACAGCATGCAGGGCTCCCTGATGCTTGAGCCAGACTGTCATTTTACTGCGGCCTTGGAAGGGTTAAGTGGAGGAGGAGGACATCATAGTGGGCTGCTGCTGGTGTGGTCACGGTCACACTGGCCTTGCCTGTGTGGGAGCCCTAGTTGCCAATATCAGCTGGCCGCTGCTTTTGAGCTTTGGGCACTGATGGGTTGCTTGAGCCCTTCCTGCTGCCTTCGACCCTGGGTGCATCCCTTGACCATCCTCGAGATCCCGGGAAGGTACCACCTTGCAGAGTAGCCTGGCTACCACCGCCCTCTCTCTGCCTTTCAGAAAGACGATGCTCAACGATCTCCTGCGCTTTGATGTGAAGGACTGCTCCTGGTGCAGGTGAGTTGCCGCCGCTGGAGGAGCCCGCCTGTCCCGAAGAGCCTCAGCAGTGCGCCGGAGTCACTGGCCGACAGAGCCAGCTCATCATGGAGGGCCGGGGAGAAGTAGGACCAACGAGATCCTAAGTGAGAATTCCCCACACTGAGAGAGATCGGTGCCTGGCATAGGGTGCCGGTGTCCTCGGCATTAGGATGAGCCTTAGGTGGCTTCCCTCCTTCTCATGGCCTTCTGTGAGAATGCGTATCCTAACTCCTGTGAGCAAAGGGATATGCGCGGTTTGCTTGGAGGTCCAGAGATTCTGACTTGGGAGGGACCTTCAATCAGCAGAACTTGTCCTGGGCTGGGAGCTGCTGTGGGATCTCAGACAGGCCATGGACAGGCCTCAGCTAATTAGTTTTCCCAGAAGCCACCTCAAAACTGGCAGCAAGGCCTCTTGTCCTACCCTTGTCTCAGAGGGCTTAGTTGTCCACCGGTCCACACCACACAGGTATTGAACAGCATGCAGACCCTATGAACCACAGCCTCAGCTGTGTGGCCTTGGTCAGGAGCTACCTGCTCTCTTTGAGTGCCACATATTTGTGTTACCTACAATGGTGCCAGTCTGGGAGCAGCGCACACAGCTGATAGGAGACACAGACCTGAGGGTCAGGATGTACTGGGCTTGCTAACTCCCATAATCTGCGCACACAGGAGCAAGGCACCGCCCAGCCCCTCTTGGTGCATGCTCTGTGGTCTGTGGGACAGCCCCCTTAGTCCCCAGAAGCCTTCTGGGGTGGGGTCTCTTTTCATAGAGGAGGATGCAGGGCTTGGGAGATGGTGTGACTGGCCTGGACACTGAGCCAGGCAGGACAGCTCCACTTGGTGCCGTGCCCTGTCTTAGGTAGGGTTTCCGTTGCTGAGCTAAAACACCATGATCAAAAGTAACTTGGAGCCGGGCGTGGTGGCGCATGCCTTTAATCCCAGCACTTGGGAGGCAGAGGCAGGCGGGTCGCTGTGAGTTTGAGGCCAGCCTAGTCTACAAAGTGAGTCCAGGACAGCCAGGGCTACACAGACCCTGTCTCGAAAAACAAAAACAAAACAAACAAACAAAAAAAAGTAACTTGGGCAGGAAAGGTTCTCTCAGCTTATAGTTCCTGTCACAGTCCATCACTGAGGGAAGTCAGGGCAGGAACTCAAGGCAGGTGTCTGGAGTCAGGAACAGAAGCAGAAACCATGGAGGTGTGTGTGTGTTGCTCACTGGCGTGCTCCCCATGGCTTGCTCAGCCTGCTTTCTTACAGCACCCCGACCACCTGCCCAGGGTGGCTCTACCTATAATGGCCTGGGGCCTCCCACGTCAATCACTAAATAAGGAAATGCCCATAGGCTGGCCTGCAGCCTGATGTTAAGAAGACGGTCTTCTTTATTGTAGTTTTCCTCTTCTCAGATAACTCCAGCCAGTGTCAAGTTGACAAAAACAAACAAAAGCAACAAAACCCCACAACCAACTAGGGCCTCACCTCCCACCCCGACCCCCACCCCTGCCGGGGCACTGGCGTAGCAGCTGAAGGCCTTTCTCACACTTGGTCTTAATACAACTGCTACCAATTCTTTTAGTTCTTTTTTCTGGGCTGGATATAAAATCCAGGGATTAGTGCATGCCAGGCAAAGACTCCACCTCCGAACCTCTGAATTTTTTTTTCTTTTCTTCTTTTTTTTTTTCTTTTTTCTTTTTTCGTTTTTTGAGACAGGGTCTCTCTGTGTAGCCTTGGCTGTCCTGGACTCGCTCTGTAGACCAGGCTGGCCTCGAACTCACAGCGATCCACCTGCCTCTGCCTCCCCACTGCTGGGATTCCAGGTATTTGCTACCATGCCTGGTTTATGCAGTGTTGGGTATCTAACTCAGGGTTTTGGCTAGTCATGCTAGGCAAGCGCTTGACTAGCTAAGCTCCATTCCAGGTCCAGTTCTCAATTAATTTAAAAATTCCTTTGACTGGCCAGCGAGATGGCCCGGCAAGCCTGTGGCCTGGGTCCCATCCTCAGAACGTGACAGAAGGCGGGAGGAGAGCACCAGCCATCTCTACAGGGCTGGCCTCTTGCCTCCACACACGAGCAGGAGCACTGTGACAGATGGAAGTGAAAATCACTTTGAAGACTTTGTGTTAGTCAAAACTTGCTTAAGAAAGGCAAAGTGGAGCCAGGCGTGGTGGCGCACGCCTTTAATCCCACACTCGGGAGGCAGAGGCAGGCAGATCGCTGTGAGTTCGAGGCCAGCCTGGTCTACAAAGTGAGTCTAGGACAGCCAAGGCTAACATGGAGAAACCCTATCTCAAAAAACCGGAAAAAAAAAAAAATAGAAAGAAAGAGAAAAGAAAAAAGAAAGCAAGGCAAACAAGCCAGATGGCAGGTGGATTTCTATGAGTTTGAGAATAGCCCAAAGTGAGGTCCAGGACAGCCAGGGCTACACAAAGAAACTCACCCCCAAAACAAAGAAAACATACAAACAAGCAAAAAGAAAGGTGAACAAGATGGCATACACCTATGATATAGCACCCGGGACGTTGAGGCAGACGGATCATAAGTTCAGGGTCGGCCTGAGACCAAGACCCTCTACTCAAAAAAACCACAAAAAAACAAAAAAACTTTAGTCCCAGCACTGGGAGGCAGAGGCAGGCAGATCTCTCTGAGTTGTTGGCAAGCCTGGTCTACAGAGCGAGTCCAGGACAACTAAGGCCATTCTACAGAGAAAGACTGTTTTGAAAAAACACAAATTCTAGGAATGTATGTAGCTTAGTGGTAACAGTACCTGCCTAACATGAACAGATTCCTGGGTTCATTGCCCAACACTGCAAAAATTCACATATAGCCAGGTATAGCAGACGCTTAACATTCTAGTTTTGAGAAGCAAGCAGGAGTGTTGCAGATCTGGTACCAGCCTTGGTAACATAGCAAGAGCCTCTCAAAAACAAGTAAAAACAAATTACTTGGGCTGAGCATAGTGGTGTAAGCCCACAAGCCCAGCATCCTGAGACCAGGACCAAGTCAGAATCTGTTGCCTACTTGAAAAAGCAAATTGTACAATATCTTCCAAATGATTCCATTAAAAACAAAAACACAAACAAACAAACAGACAAAAAAAAAAAAACCCTCAGCTCGGCATCACCAGTGGCTCTCACCTTTAACCCCAGCAGGTAGGCAGAGCTCTGTGATCTGAGGCCAGCCTGGTCTACACAGTGACTTCTAGGGAAGCCAGACCCTATTTAAGGAGGAAAACAAACAAACAAACAAAAAAATCAGGCCTGGTGGCCTTTTAGTCCCAGCACTTGGGAAGCAGAGGCAGGTGGATCTCTGTGAGCTTGAGGCCAGCCTGGTCTACAGAGTATGTTCCAGGACAGCCAGGGCTACACAATGGGTTTTGTGTCTCAAAAACACAAAACAAAACCCTTCCGGGAGAGGCCTCTTAGAGGTGTGCAGTAACAGTGCAGAGCAGTGGCCTCCCTCCAGGAGGGAGTTGTGTGCTGTTCCTTTGGTTTCCTCCTGATCAGTGATGTTTTAAAGTGCTCCATGATGGAAGCACAGAAACAAAACAAAGCTGATGCCGGGACATCCCATCTCTTTGGGCGGCTGAGGTGAAAGATTGCATGATCCACAAATGAGAGAACCTGCCCAAAAGGGTTAACAAATTACTGTAGTCATGGCGATGCCTCCCTCTAGTTCCAGTGTTCGGGAGACTGACAGGATGATAAATTTGAGGCCAAGCTGGACTACATAGCAGAGTGCGTTACATGGCAGCCAGCGCTACGTACAGCAACTCTGTGAAAAGAAGGAGAGGGAGGGTAGGTAGAAGTGGGGGAGGAAAGAGAAAGGGAAGAAAATGGGAAAGGAGGGGAGAGAGGCCAGAGCATAGAGGTTGCCTGGCTGACCCCTCACTGACCTCACCCTGTGCCTCTCCCAGAGCCTTCACCACGGGGACCCCACCAGCTCCCCGCTACCACCACTCGGCTGTTGTCTACGGGAGCAGCATGTTTGTTTTCGGTAAGCAGTCCCCTGTCCTCCTCGACCCTCAGACTTCTTGCCGCTCAACACCTCCACCTGCTATGAGGCTCTGAGCCGAGCTGGGGTCTCTTCCCCGCTAACTGTCCACTGGAGCGCCCGCCATGAGGCTCTGAGCCGAGCCGGGGTCTCTTCCCCACTAACTGTCCACTGGAGCGCCCGCCATGAGGCTCTGAGCCGAGCCGGGGTCTCTTCCCCGCTAACTGTCCACTGGAGCGCCCGCCATGAGGCTCTGAGCCGAGCCGGGGTCTCTTCCCCGCTAACTGTCCACTGCAACACCCGCCATGAGGCTCTGAGCCGAGCCGGGGTCTCTTCCCCGCTAACTGTCCACTGCAACACCCGCCATGAGGCTCTGAGCCGAGCTGGGGTCTCTTCCCCGCTAACTGTCCACTGCAACACCCGCCATGAGGCTCTGAGCCGAGCTGGGGTCTCTTCCCCGCTAACTGTCCACTGCAACACCCGCCATGAGGCTCTGAGCTGAGCTGGGGTCTCTTCCCCGCTAACTGTCCACTGGATCACTGGAGCGCTGGCTTGAGGGGCCTGCTTTTCTCTAATGTCCTGAGCTCACAGGGATGGGTGTGTCCTCTCTGATGGCTGGGGCAAGAGACATCAGTGTGCCCATCTCTGCATCCCCAGAGCCCAGTGCAGGGTTAATTTGGGTGTGTAGTCAGTACCTGGGGTGGGGGGCTTGTACATGTTAACCAGGGACCCCACATTTCTACCCAGCCCCCACACTTAAATACTAAAGTAGTACCCTAGATGTAACAGTTTACTTGCATTCTTCTCATCCAGGGGGCTATACTGGAGATATTTATTCCAATTCTAACTTGAAGAATAAAAATGACCTCTTTGAATACAAGTTTGCAACTGGCCAGTGGACAGAGTGGAAAATTGAAGGGAGGTAAGAGATTCATTCTGCTGAGAACTTTCACAGTAAGAGCTGCCGAATGGTCTTCAGCCTGGGATGTCCCTCCCACACTTCACATGGGAGTCTGTGGCTGGGAGACTTCCTCTCTCTTTCTTTCTTTTCTTTCTTTTTTGTTTTAGTTTGGTTTTGGCTTTTAGTTTTTCAAGACAGTGTCTCTCTTTGTAGCCTTGGCTGTCCTAGACTCACTTTGTAGACCAGGCTGGCCTTGAACTCACAGTGATCCACGTGCTTCTGCCTCCCAAGTGCTGGGATTAAGGGTGTGTGCCACCACCGCTTGGCTTTTTTTTTTTTTAAGATAATTTTGTAATTATATTTATGTACAGAAAACTTAGCAGTGTACATTTAACCCAGTTTAGTGGCGAGTTTTTTAGCCTTTGCCTTTTCCAGCTTGGCAATGTGAGCCACAGATTTAAGACCCAGGATGTTGCCTCCCCAGTGGCGACAGATCTCATCATATTTGTAGTTATTAATTGGTCCTACTAGCTCCCATCAGCTAGCCAGAGCACCCTTGTCTTCTGAGTTACCTTTTTTTTTTTAAAGATTTATTTATTATTTATTGAGTATTCTGCCCGCGTGTGTGCCTGCCTGCCACAGGAAGGCATTGGATCTCATTACAGATGGCTGTGAGCCACCATGTGGTTGCTGGGAACTGAACTCAGTGCTCTTAACCACTGAGCCATCTCTCCAGCTCCTGAGGCTTTCATTAATTGCTTAATTTTCATCACTGCTGAGTCAGCTGGGGCTCGGCTGGCTAGGCGGGTGTCTGCAGCAGTCAGGGATCGGTGCTAAGTCCCCGTTGCCACAACCTGCTCCCCTTTTCCTGTGAACTGCTTTGTAAGTACACCCTACAGCATTTTCATAGCTGCTGGGCCACCAAGTTGGTTTTGGTTATATTTTGTTTTTCAGCATGGGGTTGGAACCCAAGGCCTTGTTGATACTGGCAAGCTCTCTGCCATCAACCTTCAACCCAGGTCTGCGTCTGATTCTTTTTAGATCTCATATAGGCTAGGCTAGCTTTGAACCTGCTGTGTGTCGCTGAGGATGACCTTGAACATCTGATCCTCCTGTCCAGGCCCTGAGTGCTGGACTTATAGGTGTACCGTGCCATGCCTGGTTTTTTGTTTTTTGTTTTTTTGTTTTGTTTTGTTTTTTGTGGCGTTGGGATCAAACCTATGGCTTCCTGTATGCTAGGAAAGCAATCTACAAACTGGGCCACATTCCCACCCCTTAGGAGGGTTTTAGTTTAGTTTGGTTTTATCTTTGTTTTTCGCTGTTGTTTGTTTTGAGTCAGGGTCTAACATAGTCCCACTGACCTCAGGCTTGCTATGTAGCCAGGGCTGGTCTTGAACTTCTGACCCTCCTCCTTTCATTTCTATAGTGCCAGGATTTACAGACATGGACCATTATGTTCGTTTTCAGCATCTGAACTTTTTACACATCTGCTGCCCAGACCTCTTGTGCTATTGTTTGCTTCTAGTGTCCCAGCACCGGCCCCTGAGCTCAGTGTCAGTGTCAGGCAGATGTGGCCCTAGCTGCTTGATACGTGACACATGGAGCCCTGTCTTCCAGCCTGTCCTGATGACTCCTTTCCTCATTAAAAAAAAAAAGTGTGTGTGAGTGTGTGTGTGAGTGTGTGTGAGTGTGTGAGTGTGTGTGTGTGAGTGTGTGTGAGTGTGTGTGTGAGTGTGTGTGAGTGTGTGAGTGTGTGTGTGTGAGTGTGTGTGAGTGTGTGTGTGAGTGTGTGTGAGTGTGTGAGTGTGTGTGTGTGAGTGTGTGTGAGTGTGTGTGTGTGAGTGTGTGTGTGTGAGTGTGAGTGTGTGTGTGTGTGGTTTTTTGTTTTAATTGTGTTTGAGTGTTTTGCAGGCATGTATGTCTATACTACCACATGCATGCCTGGTACCTGAGGAGACCGGAAGAGGGCTTCAGATCCCCTGGGGCTGGAGATACAGGGATGGTCGTGAGCTGCCACCTGTGTGCTGGGAACTGAACCTGGCCCTTCTGAAGAACAGCCAGTGCTCTTCTGTGCAGAGACTTTTTCCTTTGTGTTCTAGGTTGCCTGTTGCCAGGTCAGCTCATGGGGCCACAGTGTACAGTGACAAGCTCTGGATCTTTGCTGGCTATGATGGCAATGCCAGGTAGGCAAGCATGGTCACGTGTCCTACCTTTGCATGTCCCCAGGCGCGGCATAAGCTCTCTCGGCACTGGGTGCCCAGGCTGGGGTTAGTCACCTTGCTAGGTTCTAAGTTTCTCAGGAGAGAGTGGGGTGGCGAGGCTTCTGAGTGGAGCTCCCAGCCAAGGGTGTGATCCCTTGATTTCACAGATGGGGGTATTTGAGTGACAGGCAGGGCTTAGAGGCAAGAAGCATCCCAACTCAAGTCCAGCTCTGGGTTCCTCCCTGTATTACAGTTTTCTCTTTATTTACCGTATTTTTCGGACTATAAGACGGACTTGACCATAAGACACGCCCAGTTTTTAGAGCAGTAAAACAAGAAAAACAGCAATCGGACCATAAGACGCACCCTAACTTCCCCCTCTGACTTTTTTTGGGGGGACGTGCATCTTATGGTCCCAAAAATACGGTATTTATTGTTTTCTGTTTTGCTTTTGTTTGAAGACAAGGTCTCTATGTAGCCCTGGCTGTCTTGGAACCCTATGTGTAGATGTGGCTGGCTTCAAACTCAACAGTGATCCTCCTGCCTCTGCTTCCTGAGTGCTGGGATTAGAGGTGTGGGCTTTCACACCAGGCTTCCTCCTTACGTTAGAAAAGTAATTTTGTTATATTTGTCTAATTACCAAAGCAGCACGTGCTTACTCTAGACTTGAACACTGAAGAAACTAATAATGGCACAGTGGAGTGGTAGGTTTTATGGGACACATACCTTCTCCCTGCTCCAGGTAGCTGGTCCTGTCTCATTCCCCTGGTTGTTGTGTGTAAAGCTATTTCTTTCTGTCTTGGCTGGTCAGACAGCCAGCAGCAAGTGAGAACTGCTGGGGCTGGGTGTAGGGATTTGACATACCATCTTCTTCCCCTGAAGTTCCCGTCTCTTCAAGGAACATGGCACAGTGTCCCCTGACCCACATGGCAAGTGGTTCTTTGCTGGAGCTAGCCCTCCCAGCCAGGGTCAGGACCAAAGGATCCTGCCTTCTCTGTCCTGATGCAGGTTGAACGACATGTGGACAATTGGCCTCCAAGACCGAGAGCTCACATGCTGGGAGGAGGTGAGGGGTGCAGGTGGGAAGTCGGGGCACTCGGGGCTGCATGGCAGCATCCAGAGGCGCGAGATGAATGAAGCTGGTGAGCAGATGAGGAGGTGCTAGGGTGGGGTCAACAGCGGTTACCTTCTCCCCCTTACCAAGGCCGAGCCTCTTTCCCCCTTGACCTTCTCCCAGCCCAATTCCATTATTAACTAGAGATGCCAGTTGGCCAGGATGTAGCTTAATTGCTAATGGAGCTTGGGTTTGATTCCTAGGCCCACATAAACTAGGTGTGGAGGTGCATGCCTGTAACCCCAACACGGGAGGTGGGTCAAGGTGACCCTCAGCTACAGAGTGAGTTTGAGGTCAGCCTGGGCTACCTAGAGAGTTCTAGGTTAGCCAGACCTGCACAGTGAGACTCTGTCTCCAAAATGAATGAATGATAAAAGCTTTGAGTCTGAGGCTGTAGTCCAGTGGTAGCATAGCACCTGCACATCCCTGCCTTTGACCCTTAGTGATAAGAGCAGGGTGAGAGAGACAGAAGCTCTAAGTCCCGGATGGGCAGAGTGCCACACGTGCCACACGTGGATTGTTCCAGTCTACCCTCGTGTGAACACGGGCAATGTTTTGCCCGTTGCTTTTCCTTGGAGCTTCATTTCTCTTGTAGAAATTATATTTTTAGCTCCAAATGAAGCTCCTGATTTTAGCTTCAGCTGATCAGAACTGGGCCCATGTGGGTAACTGATGTGAGGCTGTAAGCTGTGTCTTTATTCATTTCAAAGTGTAGGATAGCGTAGCCTCGGGCCTGCGAGGCCCCGACTCACTGAGCCTCAGGCCTGCGAGGCCGAACTGAGCTGCTCTCCTACCCCAGGTGGCCCAGAGTGGCGAGATCCCCCCATCCTGCTGCAACTTCCCCGTGGCTGTGTGCCGGGATAAGATGTTCGTGTTCTCAGGACAGAGTGGGGCCAAGATAACCAACAACCTCTTCCAGTTTGAATTCAAGGACAAGACGTGAGTTCTCAGGGTCTGGGGACATGTTCATGCCTGTGTTTGGTAACCGTTGTGATCCCCTCCTAGTTCCAACACACAGCAGGAACAGACAGTCTGGAGGATGGGTATTTGGTACCCACAAAGACGCCTGGGGTATGGCTGTAGCTCAGCAAGATATGGCTGACCTGGGTGTGGAGGATGCCCTGGCCATGTGTATAGCTTGCTCATTGCCACTGCTAACAAGTGTGGCTGGTACCAACCAGTCTCATGTGGTAGCAGAAGACAGACAGGGTAAAGTAGGCTCTCTACTCCCTTTGGCTGCTGGCTAGCCTTGGACCCTATGATGGGGCTAGCCTCTGGCACTGGAGGTAACAGAGGAAAAGGAATAGGGCCTGGGAGGGGACACAAAAGCTGTCTGACAGGTCAAGGTAGAAGGAAGAGCCAGAAATCCTGGGTGGAGGGATCAAGTCCTGGGGCTGGCACGGAACCGATGGGATACTGCATCTGTTTGCCTTCTTCCACTAACCTAGCAGAGGGAGTCTAGTGTTTGGGCAGTGAGCCAGTACCTGAGCTAAACAGGTCAAGGGATGCTGCACATTCAGGCTGGTGCCTTCCCTTTAGACCATGGGTTGACAGTACAAGGACTTTAGGGGGACTTCCAAAGAGGACTGCACACACAGGAGGAGTGTGTGAGAGAGTCGAGCCTCACCCCAGTGTTGGTTCATGGTCCATGGCTCTAGGTGGACACGCATCCCTACTGAGCACCTGCTCCGGGGCTCCCCACCCCCACCACAGCGGCGCTACGGACATACCATGGTGGCCTTTGACCGCCATCTCTATGTGTTTGGGGGTGCGGCAGACAATACACTGCCCAATGAGCTGCACTGCTATGATGTGGACTTCCAGACCTGGGAGGTTGTCCAGCCCAGCTCTGACAGTGAGGTGAGTGATGACTGGGTTCCCTGGGCTCCATAGAGCCAAGCAGAGCCACCTGAGACGCCTCACGGCCCTCACTCTTTTCATGCCTGCATTGTGTCTCGCTGCACTGGGCTTGAAGACCTCTGGGAAGCATACCAACCACCCTCATGGCCTTACTCAGCATCTCAGCCCTCCTCTGGAACCCATAGCAAGCCCTGGAAGGGATGATGGCTTGGTTTATTTCCTTTTGGTGTATGTTTTCCCCAAGGTTGGTGGGGCTGAGGTGCCGGAGCGAGCGTCCTCTTCTGAGGAGGCAGCCCCCCTAACCTCAGAGGAGCGGAGCAGCTTTAAGAAGTCCAGAGATGTGTTTGGCTTGGACTTCGGCACTACCTCAGCCAAGCAGCCTGTCCACCTGGCATCAGAGGTGCGTGCCAGGACCTTTATTAAAGTGCTGTTACTCCCTCCCGGAAGCAGGAACTCTTATAAATGTGTAGAGCAGGGCTCCTGGAAAAGCTCGCTCAGGTCACACACCTGGCTCTGGGAGTCCCATGCTTTCTCCTTTACAGCCAGTGTGGCACTCCGGACTAAGTACTCTCTTTCCCCGGGGTTCCCTGCAACTAGCCCTGCCCTCTGCCCCGCCTCACAGCGCCAGCTTCCCTCTGCACCTGCAGGAGCACCCAAGAAACCTCTGCCCAAGGGACTGGGAGTTTTAGCCTTGCCTCTTTTATGGCCACATGGAGCCATGACCTGGCCACAGCTTGGCCAGTGTTGGAGACTCTGCCCTGTCCCATGGTGGCTTTGTCTATTTGTGCTTCTCAGCTGCCCAGCGGGAGGCTCTTCCATGCAGCTGCTGTCATCTCTGATGCCATGTACATCTTTGGGGGCACTGTGGACAACAACATTCGCAGTGGGGAAATGTACAGATTCCAGGTAAGTAGCTAATGGTTCTGTGAGGCCTGCTGGGGTAGGTGGGCCCCAGGGAGGCAGCTGAGGCCCAGTGCCTGTTGATACAGCTAAGCCTGTGGAATGGTGGCATCTCTGAGTAGCCTGGTAGAGAGGGTTGGGTTGCGAGGGGCATAGGTCTAGGTAAACAGAGATGACACTAGGAATAAGGGAGCCTTAATACAGAGCGAGGCAAGCAGAGCCTCAGCCTAGAGGAGAGTGGCGGGTGAGTTCACAGGACCAGCAGAGGAGTGGGCCAATCTGGGCTCTATGCTGGGGCCTCCAGGGAAATCAGAGTAGCTCCATCCCAAACCTGGGGAAACCACTGGTTAGGACAGGGGCTCCTGGCATAGTGGAGGCATAGGTAAATTTGTCTCAGTGGAGAGGAGAGGTAGGATGGAGTTGCCTGAATTTCTGGGTCTAGGTTTATTAGAAATGGCGCAGCCTGCCTAAAGCCTGGGGACCTCTGTCAAAGAAAAACAGTGGCTCAGGCAGGACAGTCCTCAGCCAGGCTCACGTGAGCCCGGGCTGAGGGTCCCAGGGCTGGCTGGTCTCAGGATGACTTTTGTTGCTTGCTCACCGGTTGTCTCTGCAGTTTTCTTGCTACCCTAAGTGCACACTGCATGAAGACTATGGGCGCCTATGGGAGGGCCGCCAGTTCTGTGATGTGGAGTTTGTGCTTGGTGAGGTAGGTGTGACTGTCCTGTATCTGCTGGCCTCTGTCCCCTGGGGTTAGGGGTTCTGGGCTTTTGCCCACATAACATTCATTCTTTATGCAGAAGGAAGAGTGTGTGCAGGGCCACGTTGCCATTGTCACTGCACGGAGCCGCTGGCTCCGTAGGAAGATTGTGCAGGCTCGCGAGTGGCTGGCCCAGGTAAGGTCTCTGTCCTTCAGCCCCTGTGACTGGAACGCTTTGTCCACTGTCTACTGGGGTCCTCTGAGCTCCCTTTTCCCCCACAGAAGCTGGAGGAAGATGGGGCCCTAGCTCCCAGGGAGGCCCCTGGTCCCGCTGTGGGCAGGGCACGGCCACCTCTGTTACGTGTGGCCATTCGTGAGGCTGAGGCCCGGCCATTCGAGGTGCTCATGCAGTTTCTCTACACAGACAAGATCAAATACCCACGGAAAGGTCGGCCTGGGGGGTGGGTGGGGCGGACCAGGGTGGGCGGGGCGCGGGCAGCCGAGCCAGGGGTGGGCGGGGCGGACCAGGGTGGGCGGGGCGTGGGCAGCCGAGCCAGGAGTGGGCGGGGCGGACCAGGGCGGGAGGAGCATGGGCAGCTGAGCCAAGGGTGGTGCCGCTAGGGCTGTTAAAGATGTGCCTGAGACACAAGCCGTGGCCACCCTTGATGATAGCAGTTGGCATGCAGTCCAGCTGCCCTCTTGCAGCCCTCTGCCTTGGCCATGGCTGGAGCGCTGGGCTCTGTTCTAGGCCCTCCTTTCCCGGGCCCCTAGGCTCAGGGGCTTTTTGGTGCAGGCCATGTAGAAGACGTGCTGCTCATCATGGATGTGTACAAGCTGGCCCTGAGCTTCCAGCTGTGTCGCCTTGAGCAGCTGTGCCGGCAGTACATTGAAGCCTCTGTGGATCTGCAGAACGTGCTGGTGGTGTGTGAGAGCGCTGCCAAGCTACAGCTGGGCCAGCTCAAGGTACAAGTTGGGGTTAGCCTGGTTGCCGAGAGCGCTGGCCAGTCCAGGCCTTCCTGGATAAGGCGGGGTACGTTCCCTCGCTCCCCACAACAAGCAGTGTTGCCTAGGCTGGGCCTTGGCCTGACCCCACTTGCCTGCTGTGCCTTGTCTGTCCCAGGAACACTGCCTGAACTTCATAGTGAAGGAGTCCCACTTCAATCAGGTGATCATGATGAAGGAATTCGAGCGCCTCTCGTCCCCTCTGATTGTAGAGATTGTGCGGCGGAAGCAGCAGCCGCCCCCTCGCACACCCTCCGATCAGCCTGTGGACATTGGTAGGGAACTGCTCTTACTGTCTTGAGTGCAGGGAGGTGGTGCTGGGAGACTTAGGAATCACCTACCTGCCAGGCCCTTGGGGTAAGGGTGGCTCTGTGGCCCACCCAGGGGCTCCCAGGCACAGAGGCAGACATGTCTCCGAGAACTCGGGCTTTCAACAGCAAGCTGTGTGCCAGCGAGCCTGAATACCCATGAAACCCACTCCTCGGGGTGACCTGTGCCTTCTCTGGTTGGCTGGTCACATCTGATGTTTTGGGGTCCAATGGGGCAGGTGTGGCTATGTATCACCGGGTGCTTCTCCTCCTATCCCGCAGAGAAGATTGATAGCACCTTCACTTCCCCAGCTCTCTTTGGGGCGTGTTCTGACCCTGCCACTGGCATCAGAGTCCAAAAGTTGGGCTTGTTGGGGTGTCCAGCACGAGACCGGGAGCTGGTCACACAGGGCACATTGTGGGACATCAGCTATTGGTGCAGCACCCATGAGGGTCGTAACAAGGCCTGCAGTGTCCAGGCGGATGAACTGATGGCTGAGGGAAGGAGAGACTGGCACTCCTGCCTTGGAAACTTTGAGCAGTGCAGTGACAGGGTCACTGTGGAGAGGCTACACAGAAACAAAGGTAGCCTCTTCACTCAGGGTTGAAGTGGCATCTTCTCAGGTTCTCCCACACCCTGCAGGTACATCTTTGATTCAGGACATGAAGGCCTACCTGGAGGGGGCAGGCTCAGAGTTCTGTGACATCACATTACTGCTAGATGGCCACCCACGGCCAGCCCACAAAGCCATCCTGGCTGCCCGCTCTAGGTGTGTTGAGGACCTAGGAGGGAGGGGAGGAGGGAGGGGAGGGCAGGGCAGGGCCTTGCTGCTGACTTCCTTCTGAGAGCTGGGCTCTACGTCCCTGTTTGCAGCTACTTTGAAGCCATGTTCCGTTCATTCATGCCGGAGGATGGGCAGGTGAACATCTCCATCGGGGAGATGGTGCCCAGCAGACAGGCCTTTGAGTCCATGTTACGCTACATCTACTATGGCGAGGTCAACATGCCCCCCGAGGACTCTCTGCATCCTTTTACCTGTTGGTGCTCCTGGGCCACCACTGAGGAGCCCTAGAGTGTCCAGGGCCAGTGCTGGGACTACTGGTCTCCAAAGGCCCCAAGCAGGTGGGCAGCTGGAGGGGGCACTCTGCAGCTAGCACAGTTGGGTCCCGACCTTGCCAACGGCCCGGGACAGGCAGGCTAGTTACCACTGTTTAACAGGTAAGTGGACTTCCTGTCAGTCATGTCTCCGCCTTGGTTGCAAGGATACCTGATAGAGCCAGAGAAGGGCTTGGAAAAATTCTGTGAACGTGCACATGGCAGTCAAAGCACTTGGGTTTCCCTGGGTCTTGAACAGGGCCTTTGAGACTGAAACGGTTCAGAGCCAGTTCAGAGCGCAAGCTGGCTGGGGCCCTGTCTGGAGCTCTGGCTTCTGGGGTTTGTGCACTTCTGGCAATCTCCTCCCCAGGAGGACAAGGGATGCAGCAGAATAGGTGGATGCAGGCGTATACATGTCCTTTGACTTGGCAGCTCCTTAACTTGTACCCAGCTACCTGTTTGCAGCGCCCTACTACTATGGCTTCTACAACAACCGACTGCAGGCATACTGCAAGCAGAACCTGGAGATGAATGTCACGGTGCAGAATGTGCTACAGGTAGGTAGGGCCTCAGGACCTTCAGGCCACACCTTCCCGTGGGGGAGGTGGTGCAGTGCCTCATGGTTCCTGCCCTTGCAGATTCTGGAGGCGGCTGACAAGACACAGGCACTGGACATGAAGCGGCACTGCTTGCACATCATTGTACACCAGTTCACCAAGGTCAGGCTCTGGCCCCAGTGTCCTAAGTCCCAGCCCTCCCCAGCTGGCCTGGGCTCTTGGCCATTGCCCATTGTCCTTAGACAGCCAAGCCCTAAGCAGGCTAGGCCCCAAGAGGACTCAGCTGCCTACCTTGGTCCTCCCGGGAGTCTGGTTTCATCTAGTTTTGGTCTGTGCAGGTCTCTAAGCTGCCAACACTGCGGCTGCTGAGCCAGCAGCTGCTGCTGGACATCATAGACTCCCTGGCCTCCCACATCTCTGACAAGCAGTGTGCAGAGCTGGGTGCTGACATCTGAGGACCCTGGTGGGGACCCTGCCTGTTGGAGAGTGACGACACCCAACTGATTGGCCACATCTCCACCTGCAGAGTGGCCACTCCTGTGAGGTCAAGGCAGGGCAGAGGTGTACAGGAACTCCCAAATTCCTGCACTTCCATTGAGGACACAGGCCCTACGGGGAATGGCAAGTGAAGCAGGCTCCCTTTCCAGCTGGCATCTCTCCCTAGGAGACCAGGGCTCAGGGACACCACCGAGCAATAGAGCAGTGATGGCTCTGTGTTGCCCACGGCTGTGTTGCGGAACCAGCATGGAATCCTATTGTCAGGGGATGAGAGGAGGCAAGTTACTCTAGCAAGAGGCTGCACCCAGGTGTTGTGCATGGGACCAGTGACAGTGTTCTGCTCCTACACATGAACTTTGGAAGGTTTTGCTCCCAGCTCCCAGGGCAGCAAGCCTAGCTCGGCCTCCCAGAGAGGCTGAGTATTCTGGCCCCACCCAGTGTGTATCTCTGGGCCAAGGAGAAGTCAGCAGAGATGATCCTATGCACGTGTTCTGTCACAGACATGCCTCTGGCACAGCTCTACCAATGCTACTGACACACTTGGCTGGCATAGTTGCCAGCACGGGTCTGCCTTCTGTAGCACATGATAGTTCCATGGCTTAGGAGAGTCCCCAGATGTGGGCTTAGCATATCTTCCCTGTTGTGCTCATGTTAACACATGGTGTCAGCTATAAGGGAAGGAAAACTGCATACCTGTGACATCGCCTCAGAACCCTGGGCTGCCCATCCTTGTTAGACAGCAGGCCGTTAAAGCCTACATCTCAATACAGGACAGTAGACCTTTATTTGCATACAGGAACCTATTCTCTTACTTCCTAGCAAGCCACTACTCATTTAGGAGAAATGCTTGGCTCTTCCTGGCCTTAGAACACACTTCCCTGCTGTGCTGCATTCACCTATGCTGTGGGGCTCCAGGTAGAAAGGTGCACTGGGTGGCCGTCCCATACGGACAGCCAGGAAGTGGGACAAGATGTGCTGGGAAGAGAGAGAGGGACCAGGCACAAGCTGAGCTCAAGAAGCAGCTAAGCTGAGTGAAGGGCACCAGCCTCTGGTGGGCAGCCAGGCAGGTGAGGGTCAGCTTGCCACTGTGTGAGCCAGTCCCCCACATGGCCTCGTCCAAACCTCTCTGGGGGAACACGTGAAAGCTTTGGTCTACAGCTCTAAATGCTGATGCCTGTAACTGGCCCTTCAACTATCTCCTCTACACAGGATATGAATAAACATATACAGCCAGGACTCCAACGAGAACCTTGTGTACCAACCACAGCCAGAAGCTCGTGGCCATGCAACAGTAGGGAGAGGGCACTTGGTATTTGCTACAGACACAGCTGTAGTAAGAAGCCTAGGTTCCCAAGGTAAATACAATACCAAGGCCGGGGGGCCGGGCGTGGTGGCGCACGCCTTTAATCCCAGCACTCGGGAGGCAGAGGCAGGCGGATCGCTGTGAGTTCAAGGCCAGCCTGGTCTACAAAGTGAGTCCAGGACAGCCAAGGCTACACAGAGAGACCCTGTCTCGAAAAAAACCAAAAAAAGAAAAAGAAAAAAAAAAAAAAAAAAAAAAAACAATACCAAGGCCGGGACCTCAATGCTATATCCAAAACAGACACCTGACAAGTGTAGTGCCCTATGTTGGTTTTGAGGGCAGCGGGGCCGGGGGCAATGCAAGGGACTAGCCAATCAGATGAGGCCTGTGGACAGAAGCTTGTGCCCCTACATAAGTTCGAGTCTGACAATGGCCATGACAGCACATGTCTATAATTCTACCCAAGGAGGGACAAGTAGGACTAGGAGTTTAAGGTCCTCTCTGGCTACAAAGACACCAGCCTGGACTACATAAACCCCTGACTCAAAAAGGAAGGGTAGGGTATAGAGCTGCACTCAGAGGAGTTTGCTTTCTTACCTCAGAACTTGAAATCAAACTTCCCTAGGGCCAGGAGCCACTGTCCAGGGACGAACTGGAACCCCCGCCCCCCACCCCAGCTGAGCCAGACAGCAGAATCTCTTTGTAGCATCCACTTTATTGTGGTATCTGGCCAGCCTGGTGGACGCAGCGCCAATCAAGTCCCTCCGAGGAAGAGAGGCCACAGCCCTGGTGTGTCCCTCCCTCATGCCATGCTGCTGCTCAGCTGCATAGCAAAGTCCTGTACGTGGTCCTTCAGCGTCTGCCGAGCATCTGCCTGTGCTCGCTTCTCCCGTGCCCGTTCCTGCTGCAGTTTGGTCAGTCGCAATCTAAGCCGTTGCTCCCGCCGCTTGCAGGCCTGCAGCTGGCGCTGGGCCTTGTCCAAAGCGTCCAGAGCCGCCTCAGCTCTCCTCTTCCAGAGCAAGGCGCTCCCCACTTGGTAGCTGTGCTCACTCTGGATGTAGGCTCCAGCTGGTGGGGGCAGCCGGAGCATGTAGGCAGATGGCGAGACGGGCCTTGGCTGAAGAGGGGAGGGGTGCTGCTCTGGTGAAGGCTGGGTGCTACAGCCTGCCTCATCTGCTTGAGCACCTAGCGGGCCCAGAAGGTCTGAGAAGGGGCTGGTAAGGCCAGGGTCCAGCCTCACAGCTGGAGATGCAGGCAGAGTGGCAGGTGCGGAGGCCTCTTCCACAGGAAAGCAGAGGATGTCGGCAGGAGGAGGTGGAGAAAATGGAGTCGCAGGTCCTTGATTTTCAGAGCAGCTGGAGGGGAGACAGAAAGAAACTGACTAGCCGACTCAGGGCATGCCACGCGCCTCTCAAAAGCCCACTTAGTTCCCCTAACACCCAAGTGCCTTCACTGGGTCTAGGCAGCAAGAAGCCTGTTCAGTGAAGATGCTGGCATTCCCAGCCCCTCAGCCCTGGGACGGGGGTGGGATGTACCCCATCCTGCAGCACATACCGCTTCCTGCATCGCCGGAGCCGGCTGACATCAGGCAGGCCAGGTGGAAAACCATGCCCCTTGGTCTTGGGTGTTCGACGCAACTTGGAGAAAGACTCGAATATGGTGGGGACTGCCCCTTCCTTCAGCCTGTGATACCCACTGTGGGGAAAAGCAGCCCAGATGAGCTGAAGAAAAAGTACTGCCACTTCCCCTGGAATCCCAACATGGGCGCCTCAGCTCTAGGGGCTGACAGGCTCCAAGGCACACTGCCAGGATGAAATCTGAAGAATGCTAAGTTTAGTAAAGAGCAAACAAAGCTTCTGGAGTTGAGGTGAGTGGGAAAACTCCACCAGCAGGGATAGGTGGGCCACTCAAAGCAATCCTCATCTGTACACCTGCTGGAAGGACTAGGTGCCCAAAGTGCCATAGAAAAACTTTTTTTTTTTTTTTGAGCCCAGGGGCTAATCTCAGGTGTCTTCCTTAGTCATTCTCCACATTTGTTTTTAATGATTTTTTTTCCTTAAAAACTTTTATACAAAAACAACAACAACAAAACCCCAAAACTTTTATACCTGTAGGTATGACTGTTCACCTAGTACACCCACAGAGGTCAGAATTAGTTTACTGACTGTTGTAAGCCACTCTGTGGATGGTGCGAAATGAACCCAGGTCAGCTTGAAGAACAGCCAGTACCCATACCCTCCGAGCCAGCCCTATCTACTTTACGTATATGGATGTTTTGCCTGCATTTATGTATGTGTGCCATCCGTGTATCCGCGCCCTCAGAGGTAGGAAGGTGAGGAATCCCCTGGAGCTGGGAATCAAATCCATCTTCCGTAAGAGTAACAAGTACTCTAAGCTGTTAAGCCATCTCTCCATCCCATCCACCTTAGTGTTTACTTATTTTTTTAAAGACAATTTCTCTTAAACAACTTATTAATACTGGCTTGTCAGTAACCCCAAGGCCCCTTTTGTCTTCTCCAGGCCTGGGAGTAAAAGAACAGGCCATCGCATGTGGCTTTTTTACTTGGGTACTTGAATCTCAACTCGGGTTCTTCCTCATGTCTTTACTAAGGCCCCAGCCCAGACAGGCTGTTTGTCTCTGACGTCACTGGTACGGTGATCCGGTACAGAACTGAAGGAGGCAACAGCATCCTTGACACTAGGTCTATCTGTGAGCATGCCAGTCCTAAGTTCATGGACTTCCCCAGGGCCAAGAGCTGCCCCACTTGACCCCCTGCTCTGATGCCTCCCTCACAACCTGTCCTGGTGTTGGCTGGCAGAAAGACCCACCTGATTCCCACCAGCTCAAAGCAGTTTTCCTCGAAGTGTTTGGAGCAGAAGTAGATGTACTCAGAGGCCGGGTCCCACAGGCCCTGGCCGCTGGGGTCCAGCCGCTGACAGTTGGCCAGCCACAAGCCGCGCCTGGGGTTGTCTTTCTTGGGAAGTCTGCAGAGCCACAAAACCGTGAGCACCAGACCGTTTGCAGCCCTGCGATCAGGATGCCCAAGCTCCCCAGGCAGAAGGGCAGACTCCCCGAGACCCTTTCGGATTACGTTACCACCCGCTAGGGAAAAAGAAAAAACTGAGGACGAGCGAAGGAACCGGGCCTGCTGAGCATCTTCTAGCAGGACTGAGTCAGAGCTGCCAATCCACGCCAGGTAAGCGTCCAGTCCTTTCTGGCTGGACTCGAGACTACTCGACCGCCCCTCCCACCCTCCCGCTCACATGGTTCGAGCCTCACTTCGACCTCAGGAAGGCGCCGTCTCCCGCGCGGCCTAAGGTACGGCAACACCAGCGCCTGCGCGTGTGAGCCCTCGCGTGCCACTACGCACGCGCGCTGACCTGTGGAAGGAGATGCCGCGGTTGCGAGTCTCGCGCGTATCCCGTGTGCAGCAGCCGGCGGCGGAGCAGTGTCGCGGCATCTGGGGAAGGGGCGGGATCTGAGTCGCGGGCGGCAGGCGGGGGAGGGCAGTCTTCACGCCCAGCCGCCACTCCCTCCAGAGGGCCTGGGCCTGTGGGCTCCCCCGCGGCCCGACCCCGTCCCAGCCCAGTCCTAACTCGTTCTATAGACTCCCGTCAGCGGTACTCACGGTCTTGCCATTGCTGCGCCGCCGAAGTCTCGCGATGGGTGGGTCGATGCGGAAGTGGGTAGCATAGAGACTCCGTAGCCGGTGGCCACTGCCCCCCGCCCCCAGGGGCGGGACCGGAAGAGATCCTGGCGGGGCGGGCCACCGGATGTTGGTCGCTGGCAACTTGAGATTCCTGGAGCTGGAGAGCTGTCATTTGTTTTGCTTGTGTATCCAAGGTAACTGCTGAGCGCCAGCTGTTTGGACGAAGCTGCCCGGTTGTAGTCTCTGGTGCTCCCTGAACAGCGTAAGCTGACACTGGTTGAAAAAGATCCACTACCAAGAAAAACCTGGGCACTTGCTTGAAAGAACCCCAGTCAAAGGGTTGGCGGGGTGGCCCAGCCTTGCTACCAACCGGGAGTCTCTGAGTTTGATCCCCGGGACCCACTTGGAGGAAGGAGTGAACCAACGCCCAATAGTTGCCCTCTGACCCCCACATCTGGCACATATGCGTGCATACATATGCACAAAATAAAATGTAAAGACCAAAAAACAAATTATTAGGGTAATGGAATTAACTGCATAAGTAGAGGGGCTGCAAACATAACAAAGGCCCTTAGCTTTCCTGCCGCCAAGAGGTTGAATGTCAGGGTCTGAGCCCACTGGGATTTTGCCACTGTCCCTGGAGAAACCTGGCTTTCCCAGCTGGGCCAGACAGCAGGATCTCTCTAGCAATGTATGCAATTGTGACAGCAGGCACTTCTGGCGGGTCCACTTAAGATCAAGTTCTTTAAATCAAGACCAGTGCTCTAAATTTACTCCCATACCAGCAAGGAGGTACAGGTCACCCGAGTGCAGTCTGGGGACATGTGATGAGTAGGCCGTGGAGGACAGCTAATGAGGAAATGCATGTCAGAAACTGGGTTCCTACAGCCCTTGGGTGGAGCCCCAGCTGCCCTCTGCTCCTGGGCCTCTCATGGGACCGGGTGGAAAGCCACTTACATGCACCTCATGTGTGGACAATAACTCGTGGTGCCCCAATTCCCTTATGCAGTCGGAAGCTTTTAACAGCACACAGACATGCCCATTAGGATCTTTTGAAAAACATGTGATTTCCTCAGAGGAATTCACTAATTGGCCCTTCCAAGGAAGGCACGTATCTAGACAGGGAATTTTTTTTTTTTAAGGTACAGCACACAGTAAAAGTAATCTTAGTACAGAAAATAGTAAGTAAAAGCACCCAGTCATGTTAATAGAGGAAGGAAATAGAGGGATGGCTGCCAGCCACACAGCCTCTGACTCTGGGAAATTCATGCTTCGTAAGCATTCTCCGATGCTGCAGGTCCCCCCAGGCCTCAGAGGACACCCATAGCTTTCCTCGCATTCCAGTGCATGAAGGCCTCTCTAGCATAAATGAGATTGAACTTGTGATATGAGTGAGCCCGGCTCTCCTTAGTGGCAATGATGTTGTTCAACATGTGCATGGCGTGCTGTACCGTAGCCAAGTCTTCCCCCAGGAACCAAAGAGGGCTGGTGTTAATGCCCACCACTAGAAAGAGGAAACACAGTGATGTTTCTGTTGGCCTTAGAAGTGACAGTTGATTAAAAGCTGGGAACTGTAGACCCACCTTGAGCCATAAAAACTAGTACTATATTTTTGGAAATAACTAACATTTAATATTCTTTGTATGTGTGTGTGTGATATGGAGAGATTTATTTGAGGGTAAAGGGAGAGGAATTAGGACCTGAGTGGGTCATGAGCATAGAGAAGCAGAGAGAGAGAGAGAGAGAGAGAGAGAGAGAGAGAGAGAGAGAGAAAAGAAGAAGAAGAAGAAGAAGAAGAAGAAGAAGAAGAAGAAGAAGAAGAAAAAGAAGAAAAAGAAGAAAGGGGGCACCTTTAGGGGAAGTGCAAGAGAGAAGTACAAGAGTAAGAGACAAAGTCAGAGAGAGACAAAGTGGCAGGTTGCCCATTTTATAGTCTGGCACACACCTGGCGGCAGGTGATGATGTCAGAGGTGGCTAAACAACCTATAAAGAGGCCACTTACTATCTTGTCCATTCCTTCTGACTCCTCCTGCCTGTACTTGCACTTAGTATCCAATGATTGCTTTGGTATTGCTTGTTCTTATTTTTATTTATTTTTTTACTTTTATTAAATGTCTATGATTTACAGGTCATGCACCAAAATCCCTCTCCTCCCCCCAGTAAAATAAAACAAAATACAAACAAAAAATCTTGTCACAGAAGCTGTAGTGTATCACACAGTATAGCCTTTTGTCTGTATATGTTTATTTTCAAATGTTCATTGCTATGAGTCATGGGTCTGGTTTGAGGCCTACACTATTGTTACCAGATCCTCACTGGGATGCTGTTGGATATCCTGTTGTTGCTGGGAGTCAAGGAGATTCTTAATCTTTGAATCTGCAGGTTTGGCCCCTTCATGTGTTCCAACAGGTCATACATAGGGTAGATGTTAGGGTAAGGTCCACTCAGAGCCTTGGATCAGGGCCTGATCCCTGGTCCTCAGGGCAGAGCCTGCTCTCCCGCTCCCGTGTCATCGTGGCAGGGCCGGCTCTCCCACTCCCTTGTCTTTGGGGCAGGATCAGCTCTCCTGCTCCCGTGTCATCAGGGCAGGGCTAGACCTCCCGCTCCTGTGTCCTCAGGTCCAGCTCTCCTGCTTCCGATCTATTCGCCAGATTGTAGCTGGCCTTCAAGGCCTGGATGGCCTCCTACTCCTGTGGGTACTGGATCTTGTGGGCCATCAATCAGGTGGCAAGGGGAGGCTCCTCAAAGTCTTCGTTGAGTTGCTTGCAGAAATCATTGATGTTGGCCCACCTCAGCTTCTTGTCCTGGGGAACTTGTGGCTCTGTTGATTTGTACTTCCCTCGTCTCTGGTTCCATCATGTGCTCCACCAACCATGGGCCCCTGCCTCAGTGCTGCTCCACCTCTGCATGACCCAGCTCTGGGCACTGAGCATGGCCCCGGCCTGTGAGAGGAGGTCCGTGAGGCCTGTGGTGTGGGCTGGACTCGAACAGCACCTCCCTCCTCCAATGCCATCTCCTTGGCCCACACTGGGCTGGGCCACAACCTGACAAGCAGTAGCAACAGCAGCTACCAGGGGTCCGTGGGAACTCACCAGAGCATGGTCTCAGGTCCTGCGGCTGGAGGGCATTGATGATCCACATGACAGGATTTCCTTCTTTCTGGGAAACACCAGCAGTGTGTTTTGGAGCTCTCAGTATTGTTCTTTGGTGGCTGTGCAGTCACTGCTGTTTTGCAGATCAGACACAGTGTGCGGTTGATGCCATCTTGGATGATCTTGGCTTGGATACTTCTAATACATTGTATTAAGCGTATCCTCCCAATCAGGCTGCTCTCAGGGGTGAGTATTTCTGTGTAGCTCTGGAACACAATCATCCTCAGAATGCACTGAGGACATCATCTTTCAAGCCCCATGGACCCGTGCCCCACTGCGTGGACCTGCACCCCACATTTAATATTCTTTAACCCTACACATTTTTTTAAAGATTTATTTTTTATTTATTATTACATACAATGTTCTGCCTGCATGTACACCTGCAGGCCAGAAGAGGGCATCAGATCGCATTATAGATGGTTGTGAGCCACCATGCAGGTGCTGGGAATTGAACTCAGGACCTCTGGACGAGCAGTCAGTGCTCTTAACTGCTGAGCCATCTCTCCAGCCCCTAACCCTACACATTAAAAAAAAAAAGATTTATTTATTATGCATGCAATGTTTTGCCTGCACCCTAGAATCTCATTACAGATGGCTGTGAGCCATCATATGGTTGCTGGGAATTGAAATCAGGACCTTTGGAAGAGCAGCCAGTGCTTTTAACCTCTGAGCCATCTCTCCAGCCCACCCTATACATTTTTATATTTCATATTTACCCACACGAACACACACACAAACACACACACACACACACACACACACAGTATTGCTTGAATTAATAATGTCAAAATGAGCCAGGCTTGGTGGTGCACACCTTTAATCCCAGCACTTGGGAGGCAGAGGCAGGAGAATTGCTGTGAGTTCAAGGCCAGCCTAGTCTACAGAGTGAGTCTAGGACAGCCAAGGCTATACAGAGAAACCCTGTCTTGAAAAAAAAAAGTGAAAATGAAAATAGGACCAGTGTGTAAATAAATCTGGTAGAGATCATGGGCTAGAAGGCCGAAGGTGATGCTCCAGTGTTATGGAGAATGTTGGGTGACTGTTCAGGCAGTAAACTGTCTCAGTCAAATTTTCATTTTGGAAGCTGCCAACCTGCCCTACCAGTTCACTCAGGCATTTAAGTTTTATTCCTTCTCAAGTCTCTGAGGGAGGATGAAGACCAGATAGTTTAGTTTTACGATCAAGTTTAGTTGGTTAGGGGATAGGATCTTTTTAGATCAAGATAAAGGATTTAAGTTAATAGAGATGAGATATGATAGATAGTGAATTTCATTCAGAAATTTAGACCCAACAAGACAGGAAAAATGTTTACTTCAAGTTTGACAAATACAAACAGCCAAATTCCTATGAATGTAACATTGATATAACTCATAAGTGTCTCATGGTTCTCCCTGCTGTATGTAGTTTGTTTTATTCATGTGTAATAAAATAAATGTATATGTTTTTAAAAAGATTTTAAAAAAACCATAGTGACAGAAGAAGGAGGAGGAGGAGGAGGAGGAACTAGGACCAGTGGCATCATCACACACCGTGCACTACAGCGCATGGAAAGAACAGGGGCTCTACCCTGGTACATAGATGGGTATGTTGCATTCATAAAGAAATGGAGTAGAAATGTGCTTATGTGCCAGCGGTGGTGATGCAGGCCCTTCATCCCAGCACGTGGGAGGCAGAAGCAGGTGGATCTCTGAGAGTTTGAGGCCAGCCCTGTATACAGGCTGAGTTCTGAGACAGACAAGGCTACACAGAGAAACCTCCCACTCCCCCAAAAGAAATGTATTTAAGTGTAGAAAACACCTATTGTAATAGTAAACTCAGGCCAAGAACGCTGGAAACAAAAGAGGCTGAAGAGGCGGGAATGTGCTCGGGGGAATGGCCTTTCTCTGGTGAGCAGACAGCGGTTAGCGAGAGCTGGGAAGGCAGCCAAGCTGGCACCCGAAAGACACAGAGACCCAGGATTTTTGTCTTGATCAAGAAATGTTCTCCCCCCAGCTTTCTGGGTTTCCATAGCCCTTGGGCACATACATGCCTAAGGTCCCTGCACCCCTTCCCCAGCCTTCCCTTGAGACTAAACTTAGAGGGCACCACACTGGTCAAGCATGGCATGAGAGACTTGGTCCTTAAATGTAAAGCCACGCACTTACTCCCAGCCCCTTATTCTTTAGAAAGCACAGTAATCCTCTCGGCGTGCCTGCTGGCCTCACTGCCACCCAACATTGCCTGTGCGACGAGCTATAATACTCCACCAATATGCACAGAACACTCTTCTCTCTATGGGAAAAGCAGCAGTGGGCGACAAGGAGAGGAATTTAGCTTCTTAGTCTTCCACACAGTTTTGACATTGTGCCACATTTTTATAATTTAAGATACCTTAATTTTTTTTCTTGGGGCTAGCATCAAACTCACTATGTAGCCAAGGGTGACCTTGAACTTCTCATCTTCCTACCTCTAGCTCCCTAGTCCTGAGATGACAGATGTGTGCCACCGTGTCGAGCTAAAAATCCAAGTATTTCTAAACACGGAAACTAGTGCTTCTCTAAGTCCACATTGAAACTGACAAAAACAGCACAAGGAGAGTTGGCCCAGTGGTTAAGAGTACTAAAGTGGTGGTGGCACTCACCTTCAATCCCAGCACTGGGCAGGCAGAGGCGCCCACATGGGGGCACCTCACAACCAACTCCAGTTCCAGGAGAATCAACACGCTCTTCTGATCTCTTCTGAACTCCAAGGACACCAAGCATACACATGGTGCACAGACATACCTGTATGCAAAATACACATATACATAAACACATCTTCAAAAGAAGAGTGTAAACGGGTCTGCTCAAACTATTGCACTAACCAAGGACAATACAATAGTAAACATCGAACCCCTACTCTGATCTACCCAATGGACAGGACATTCTCCACAGTTATGTGGAGTGCAGGGACTGACTTTGACATGAACTGTGGTGCCACATATTTGACCACCTCCCCTTAGTGGGGAGGCCTGGTGGCACTCAGAGAAAGAATAAGCAGGCTATGTGCCAGGCGGTGGTGGCGCATGCCATTAATCCTAGCACTTGGGAGGCAGAGGCAGGTGGATTGCTGTGAGTTCAAGGCCAGCCTGGTCTGCATAAGCGAGTCCAGGACAGTCAAGGCTACATAGAGAAACCCTGTCTGGAAAAACAAAAACAAAAAACAATAAACAATAAACAAAAAAGAATAAGCAGGCTACAAAGATGAGACTTGATAACCTATGGCCATATAGTGGGGAAGGAGGTCCCCCACAGTCATAGACCTAGGGGAGGGGAATAGGGTAAAAGTGGGAGGGAGGGAGGGAGGGAGGAATGGAAGGATACAAGTGATGGGATAGCAATTGAGTTGTAATCAGAATAAATTAATAAAATTAAATTTTAAAAAAGAGTGTAAACAAAAAACTTGGAGCAAAGAGATTAGCAGGTCCATTTGGTACTGAAGGACATTTCTGTGCGGACAGAATAAGCTGCAACACATACTTCCTGATAAGTGAGATCTTTACCCACTCACAGGACCATACACTCAGCTGAGAGAAAACCTGGGCCAGGTACCAAGATCTAGTGTTTTCCACAACACTTGCCAACAGAGGCTGCCTTGAATGTCTCATTGACTGAGAAAATTCATCCTCTCAAGTCCACAGGCTTGGTAATGGTAGAACAGTAAGTCTCAAATGCAAGACATAAACGCTGGATTCTGTGTGCACTACAACACCTGATTCCCTCTTTAGATCTATAATTTTCATACATAGAGACTTACTATATCCGTGATGGTGAAATCTAGTTTTAGATCTTTCTGTTAGTTAAACTGTCAACTTAAAAATATTTCTTTTGCCAGGAGGTAGTGGCATACGCCTTTAATCCCAGCAATTGAGAGACAGAGGCAGGTGGATCTCTGAGTTTGAGGCCAGCCTGGTCTACAGAGTGAGTTCCAGGACAGCCAGGGAAACCTTGTCTGGGAGCGGGGAGGTCTTTAGAGAGCATCTGTGCTACGGTATCTTTTTATATTTTTTTTCATTTCATGTGCATTGGTGTATGCCTGTGTTGCGTATGTGTCTGGGTAAGGATGTCAGGTCTTGGAGTTACAGAGAGTTGTGAGCTGCCTCTGCTTCATGCTTGTGGATGAGAAGACCAGCGCTTAGCCACGGCTCCAGCAGGTGCCCATGCCTGCTGCCACGCTCTCCACCATGATGGTAACGGACTCCAACCCTCTGAAACTGTGAGCCCCAGTAAACTTTTTTCTTTTCCTTTTCTTTCTTTCTTTCTTTCTTTCTTTCTTTTTTTTTTTTTTAAATTTCTCAAGACAGGGTTTCTCTTGTAGTCTGGGCTGTTCTGGACTCGCTTTGTAGACCAGGCTGGCCTAGAATTCACAGAGATCCTCCTGCCTCTGCCTCCCAAGTGCTGGGATTAAAGGCGTGTGCTGCCACGCCCAGCTTATAAACTTTTTTCTATAAGTTGCCTTGTTCATGATGTCTTATCACAGCAATAGAGAGTAATTAAGATACTATGTGGTTCCTAATCCATGCATACAGTTTGGGTTTTTTTTTTTGAGAAAGGTCTTGCTATGTAGCCTAGGCTGGCCTCAAACACACGGTCCTCCTGTATCAGTCGCCCAAATCCTGGGATTGCAGGCATAAGCCACCTCATCTGGTGTACAAAGCAAGTTGTGGCTTATGAGTGTAAAGTCACAGCATAAAAGCTAGAGGGGCCTGGTGCCTCCCTTGCACTGAAGGGGTAAGCTCCCTGGCATACACAGGCCATTCCACAGGAACGCGGTCCTTGCTCACTCCTACACCAAAGGAAGCCCTTAAACTCCCTGATACACTGGGTAAAGACAGAAGATGTAACTCATTTAAGACATGCTTGACTAATAAGCATAAAGCCTTGGATTCAACCCCCAGCAGCACACCACTGGGTGTGGCGTCACAGGCCTCTAATTCAGAACTGCGGTGGGAGAGGCAGGAAGAGCAGAAGTTCAAAGTCATCCCCGGGGCCAGGGCAACGGCTCTGTGAGTACAGGTGCCTATTTTCAAGAGTGTGAGCCCACTCCTTGGAACCCACATGGCAGAACTACAGCGTCCCAAAGGTTGTCCTCTGAGTGGACCCAAACACACCATGGCACATCGCTCATGCACATAGACAGACAGACAGACAGACAGGCAGATATGTAGATAGAGATGATAGATACATAGATGGATAGAATCATGAGTGATAGACATGTGCATAGATAGACATATAGATAGATAATAATTATATACATAGACAGTGATAGATATATAGATAGGTAGATATAGCAACTTCCTTCTCAGCTACACATAGCCAAAAAAGAAAATACCATAAAAAAGTGAGACTGTTCTAATAGTTCTTTTAGTTTTTATTTTTTTATTTTCCTGTGCATTGGTGCTCTGCCTGCATGTATGTCTGTGTGAGAGTGTCAGATCTTGGAGTTACAGATAGTTGTGAGCTGCCGTGTGGGTGCTGGGAATTGAACCTTGGTCCTCTAGAAGAGCAGCCAGTGCTCTTAAGTGTGGAGCCATCTCTCCAACCCCCTGTTCCAGTAATTCATAATTGTCCACTTGGCCCATCCTAGAGACATCAGAAAGAAGACGTCTTAGGTGAGGAAGTCACTTTGGCCTGTGGGCATGTCTCTGAGGGACTGCCTTGAGTATTAATTTATATAAGAGTTACACAGCTAATTGTGGGCAAAAGCATTCCACAGATATATAGTAGCTCTATAAAAAGTTGGCCAACCACAGGCTAGTGAGCAAGCCAGCAAGCAGCATTCCTTCATGGTTCCTGTCCCCAGCTTCCTGCCCTGAGTACCTCATGATTGTAGTGGATGTAAACATGTTTTTGTTTTGCTCCCAAGTGTGGGATGGGGAGCAGATTTGTGAGAGAACAGGTGATGTTTATCCACTAGAAGATGAACCACTTCCTGGGAGGGGGGCTTGGTTTTTGCAGCTGAAAAACATCCTAGTACAGACTCTGAGAGGAGAGAGATATGAGCCCAAAACAGGTGGCTGGGCTTTCTGGGTCTTGGTACTGTTTGGCTGTTCATCACTCCACTTCAAGATGCTTCTAGAGAGAACCGCTCCAGGGCAGGCTTCAAGGCTTTAGGCTCCGGCTGAGGCTCTGGGATCCAGCAGCAACTTTGGCGGAATTGCTGGTCTGCTGAAATCCTTCTGACTATGCCAGGGGAAGCGTTCCTTGTAACTGATGCCCAGAAGGGTTTCATTCTTGTTTTCCTTAGTCTCCTTTCCCTCCTGTTTAGGGTAGTCGGCCTGTAAGGGAGGTGCATTCATTTAATAAGTTCATAGTAAAGTATAATTGTTAAGAAAAGTGAGCCAACACACAATGACTTCCAAGAACAACAGATTCTCCACTGGAAGTGTAAGCCAAACAAAGCGTTTCCTCCCCAGGGTGATTTGGTCAGGGTTTTGGTACAGCAACAGAAGGAAACTAGACCAGAGATGCTCTCTCCAAAGAAAAGAATAAAGAACAACAAACAAAGAGGGCGATGCCGCTGTTGCCTCTCTCATCTCCCAGGAGGCAATGAAAAGTCTGACTCTTTGATCTTTCACTGCAAATACCTTGGGCTTCTAATATGGGGGAGACAAACTAACGCTCCGTGCTGACCTTCTCCCACCCAAGAGTTGGTCACTTAGGATCTACAGAGCCCCTGACCAAGGCAGAGACAGCCAGACGTAAGTGTCACAGCTCACTTTATGGCTGGCAAAGTGGCTTTGCCCTGCAGGCCAAGATGTCCTGAGTCTCACATCACAAACCTTCTGGCTTATCTTCCAATATTATTACAAACAAACAAATGTCTGTGTGGGGTTTTTTGTTGTTGTTGTTGTTGTTTTGCTGTTGCTGTTGCTGTTTTTTAGAGACAGGATGTCTCTGTGTAGCCTTGACTGTCCTGGATCTGCTTTATAGACCAGGCTGGCCTCGAACTCACAGAGATCCGCCTGCATTTGCTTTCCAGGTGCTGGTGCCATCCTTTCTTCACAGATATTCCAGAGCCCACAGGGCTTTTCTGAGGGGCTGTCACCCTCCCACAAAAGCCTCTGTCCATGACTTCCCAGGCCTCAGATCCACAAACACTGCTCTTGCCACCCCCAGCTTCACTGAAGAGGTGTTGAGTGAGCCATCCATGCCACCAGTGGTTTTGTTGCTTGGCATTTGACCATGAGGCTGAATTCCATGTTCAAGGCTGTGTGTTTCCAAGCAGGCATTGCCAATCTAGACACCTGCCTGCCTCGTGTAGACAGAGACACAGTCTCCCTCAGACCCAGAGCGTAAACAGGAAACATATTCATCCTTAAGCCAACTGGAACTACGCGGCATGAGAAGCGCTGTAACTCAGTATTTGTACAGTGCTCCCGTGTCTAAGCGGTCTCAAACTTTGTTTCCAACAACCTTTATCTCTGTCACAGCTGACTGGCAGCCGGATGTGGGGGTGAAGGCCTAGCAGCCCATGCTTATGAGACTGAAGCAAGATAGGGTGTCAGGTCAAACCTACGCTACACAGTGGGGCCTTGTCTAAGCACTACACACACACACACACACACACACACACATGCACACACTCACTCACACACTCACACAGACAGACACACACACACATGCACGCACATATACACACACACACACAGAGAGAGAGACAGACGCACACACACAGACAGACAGGCAGACAGACACACAGGCACACAAACACACACATAAACAGAAAGAGAGAGACACACACAGAGACAGGTAGGCAGGCAGGAGAGAGAGAGAGAGAGAGAGAGAGAGAGAGAAGAGAGAGAGAGAGAGAGAGAGAGAGAGATCCGTGAACTCATCCTACAGTCATTTTGCCAGTTTCAGAACGCGTAGCTGGGATAGATATTGCTAGGATTTGGCAGAGTCCCACATTAGTTGCCTGATCTGTTGAGTGAGGGTTATTGTGGCTGGAAAGGCCACATGGAAGCCACTACAAGGAAACACTGGTGTTGTTGTTGTTGTTGTTTGCTTGCTTGCTTTTTGAGACAGGGTTTCTCTGTAGCCCTGGCTGTCCTGGACTTGCTTTGTAGACCAGGCTGGCCTCGAACTCACAGCAATCCACCTGCCTCTGCCTCCCTAGTGCTGGGATTAAAGGCATGCGCCATCACGCCCAGCTGTTTTTTTTGTTTGTTTGGTTGGTTGGTTGGTTGGTTGGTTTTAAGATTTATTTTTTATATATACAATGTTTTCCTGCATGTACACCTGCAGGCCAGAAGAGGGCACCAGATCTCCTTATAGCTGGTAGTGAGCCACCATGTGGTTGCTGGGAATTGAACTCAGGACCTCTGGAAGAGCACCCAGTGCTCTTAACCTCTGAGCCATCTCTCCAGCCCGTTTTTGTTTTTTGTTTTTTTAAACGAAATCTCAGTGGTTCAATTTTACCAATAAAGACTCGGGGGCCAGGCTGGGGTGAAAGCCTACTAGCTCAGAGAGGCAGAGAAAGTACGCAGTTGACCTTCCTCTTCAGCCGATGCTCCAGGAAAAAAAAAATCTCTGCTCCCACTCTGTCTCAAACAATCCCTCAAACTGAATGTTCTTCCCGTCTACTTCCTGTGTGCCTTTCTATCTGTCCTCCTCACTTCCTTTTTCTCTGTTTTTTTTTCTTAATAATCCTATGTCCACTTCCTGTCAACTGGCTGCTTGCCCCACCTCTTGACCTATGGGTGATTTAATTTAACCCTGTTAACAATATTCAAGCAGAAAGCTCTTAGATTAAAAATGTGTGCAAGGGCTGAGCCACACCACAACTAGACATAAGGTTTCCCAGTAAATAACACAGTCTCAGGGTTCACAGTGTGATCAAATATCGTGCAATGTAACACAGTGGATCAAAGTCAATCCATCCCAGGAGGAACTGCAGAGACCACAGCACCACTGTCAAGGACTCTAAAGATGCAGGGCTCCCACCGTATCTCCCCTCACTCCCCTATCTGCCCAGGGCAGAAGACAGACGGATGGTGGAGAATGACAGTTGTTGACTATTGAAAACTCAATTGAGTAGTGACTCCGACTGCAGCTGCTGTACCAGGTGTGGTGTGCTGACTTGAGCAGATTAACACATACCTGGTACATGGTATGGACCTAACCCTAACCCTGACTGATCTGGCAAATGCCCTTTTCTTGGTACCTGTCCATAATAAGGACCACCAGAAGCAACTTGCTTTCAATTGGCACGGCCAGCAGTATACCTTCACAGTTTTTACTTCAAGGATGTGTTATCTCTCTCTCCAACTCTGTGTCATAACTCACTTGAAGTGATCTTGATCATCTGTTTCCTACACAAACTATCACAGTGGTTCGCTATCTCGACAACACCATGCTGCTTACCAAGTAAGCCCAGAGTAGCAACTATTTTGGACTTCTGGTCATCAACTTCCCACCGAGAGCTGTGTCATCTGACCCATCAGGCCATGAAGTAGGGCACGCACAGCAGCCATCTATTATCAGATGGAAGTGGGACACATGTGATAGGACCCAAGCAGGTTCTGAAGACACAAGCAAGTCACATGAAGAAGCTGCCCAAATGCCTATGGTCTCTGTTCGTGTTACACTGCTGTCTGCTGCCAGGCATGCACCTGTAGCCTCATGAGGTGTGCCCTGCAATCAGTTGACTGAGGAGGAGAAGGCTAGAGCCTGGTTTACTAACAGTTCTGCACGTTAGGCAGGCGCCACCCAGAAGCAGACAGTTGCAGCATTACAACCCCTTCCTGGAAGAGCCTTGAAAGACACTGGCAAAGGGAAATCTTCACAGAGGACAGACATTGGGCAGTAAACATGGCCATGCATTTTGTTTGCAAGGAAGAATGGCCAGATATGTAATTTCTCATTGGTTCATGCACTGTAGCCAATGGAATTGGAAGGAACATGGTTGGAAAACTGGTGAGAAAAACATCTGGATTGGAAACTTGGTTAGGAAAACATCTGGAGACACTATGTGGCTAGATCTCTATGGTCCTGCTATGGATCCCAGTCTGGTCTTAGGTCACCATCCTTCTGACTAAGTCTCCAAAGGGCCAGAATCACAGGCATGTGCCAACAACTCTACACCTTTTTTCTTTTTTTCTTTTTTTCCGACAAGGTCTTATGTAGCCCAGGTTGGTCTCAAACTCAACTATGTCATGGAGGATGGCTTTGAACTTCTGTTCCTCCTGCCTACATTTCTGAAGTGCTAGACTTTTTTTTTTTTTAAGATTTATTTATTATGTATACAGTGCACATTTGATCACATTATAGATGGTTGTGAGCCACCATGTGGTTGCTGGGAATTGAACTCAGGACCTCTGGAAGAACAGTCAGTGCTCTTAACCTCTAAGCCATCTCTCTTGCCCCCTAGAGTGCTAGACTTGTATGCATGCATCCTGCTTCTTCCTATGGTGGTGTAGGGTCAAACCATGGTGAGCTTTTTACACGCTAGGCAAACACTCCTGAGTCGCACCCCTGGTCTGTAAGCAGCAACATGTCTGCGCAGCTCTGAGTTGTTTCTTTAGAGCAAATTAGTCAGTTGACCAGACTGGAAGCACATGGGTGTTTTTACAATTCGAGGTCATAATGACAAGGTGCCTTCCAATGGGCTGTGGCTGTTTGTCTTCCTGCAAGAAGAGCTTGGGAGGTCCACTTGGTCTAACAAGGTCACCAGAACACAGACATCCTTGACCTTGTGTCCAGGGTTGTTCATGGGAGGTTTTTTTGGTCGGATGAATGAACCGTAGCAGATGAAGGCCAGGTTAAAGCAGACCCTATAGAACAGAAAGGAAGATGCACATGCTGTGTCCTGACTGGGCAGCAACGTGGACGTTAACGTGGCACATTAGACGCGAGGCCAGAGTCCCTTGGGGCAGATGCCGCCTGGGATGCTGTGGAGGCTAGTGGCCAGTCTTTTCTTCCGGAAGTGTTACTCTTTATACAAAGCCCTGGAAGAATTATGTTCAGGGAGCTAACGAGGTCTTCACACTCTCTGCTCACTTGGATATCCTAAGGAGAGGCCATCGGGACACAGTCAGAACACATTCTGAGGTCTTGGTTATTCTCATTTGCATACCCAGGGCTCTGAGAAGTTTTCAGGCATTTTTCTTTCTTGTGGATGACGCTCTCAGAACCTCCTCCACCAGTACTATTAAAATAGGAAAGTAAGTAAAACTCAAGGAGGCCTGCAGGACCTTGACTAAGAATGACCCCCATCAGCTCACGTACTTGCGTATTTGATCCCCAGTTGGTTGAACTGTTTGGGGAAGGACTAGAAAATGAAACCTTGTTGGGGGAGGTGCTTGAGTTTTCACAGTCCCATACTTTTCCCAGGTCGCTCTCTCCTGCCGCACACTGGCAGCAAGGATGTGAACTCTCCGCAGCTGCTCCAGTGCCATGCCTGCCTGCCGCCATGCTCCCTGCCTCGACGGTCGTGGGCTCATTCATGAAACCGTGAGTGCAAAACTAAGTGTTTTCTTTGTATGAGTTGCCTAGGTCATGGTGTTTTGTAAGAGATAGGAAAGCAATTAAGATGGGCATGTTCTGCTTCCTGATGTGGCTCAGTTACATGAATGTGCACTATTTGATAACTATATTTAATCTATGCGTAGCTTTCAGTCTGTTTTTGTTGTTGTTTGTGTTTTGAGACAAGGTCTCTCGTAGTGTAGTCTGGCCTCGGCATCACTTTGTAGTTGATGCCAGCCTTGAGCTTCTGAACATCCAAATTCTATACCTGCCCCCAAGTGCTTAGATTACATGGGGGGGGGGAGGGGAATTAAACAAATGGGTTGAAGAGACCTAGTGCTGATGGGGTCTTTTTTCAGGTAACTGCTTTCCTCTTTTTAATTTTATTATTTTATGTGTATGAGTTTTTGATTGCATGTATGTCTGCACACCACATGCATGTCTGGAAGAGGGCATTGGATTCCCTGGGGTTGGAGTTCTGGATGGTTGTGAACCACCATGCAGGTGCTGAGAACTGAGCTTGGTCCTCTACAAGAGCAGCTCTCTTAGCCGCAGAACCATCTCTCCAGCTCTCATGTCAGCCCTTTCTACAGTTTTATCATTTCATCCCATATTTCAAAAATATAAGTGGTTTTTGTTTGCCTCTTGAGACAAGGTTTAAAAATGTTTAAAGATTTATTTATTTATTATGTACACAGTGCTCTGCCTGCATGTGTGCCTCCAGGCCAGAAGAGGGCACCATCTCGTTACAGATGGTTGTGAGCCACCATGTGGGTGCTGGGAATTGAACTCAAGACCTCTGGAAGAGCAGCCAGTGCTCTTAACCTCTGAGCCATCTCTCCAGCCCTAAAAATGTTTAAAGTATAAAATGAAGGGGTTGACGGCCTGGAGAGATGGCTGAGCAGTTAGAGAGCTTGCTGCTTTTGCAGAGGACCTGAATTTGGCAGTTTACAACAGTAACTCCAGGTCTAGGAGACCTGATGCCTCTTCCGGCCTCTTTGAGCATCAGGCATGCAGGCAATGAACAATATTGCAGGGGAAAAAAATACACACGTAATGAAAACAGATAAGCCTGAGAAAGTATACAAATTGCTAATGGATATGGGATGTCACTTCGATGTTAAGACTTCTCTCACGTGATCCCCTTGTCTCATTCAGTAACCAGAATTAAAAGTGCATTTCACCACACATAGCGTTTATCTCATGTTCATGAAAGAAAAGTGGGGTAGGTGAGGAAGGTGGGCCTTTGCTCTACCTCGCATAATGATAAAACTTTGACTTGATCTATAAGTACACCTCTCAAAGCTGAGGATAAAATCTAGGCTAGTCAGATTGACACCAGCAGCGGACAAAGGGTTAAGTGTGAGGCCACCAGGGAAATGGCAGCTGCAGCATGGTAGCCTTATGTTTAAGCATCCTTGAAGCTAGAGTGGGCTTGTCTCTACTACATCAGAAGTGAGGACACCAGGCATTTCCCACACACACATGCACTAACAAAGAGTTTAGGTCTTCAAGGGACCTCATGCCATCATAACGTCACTTGCACTGTGGCCTTGACATGTTCCCTTTCGTGAGCTTTTCTAGAGGATCTTGGTGGCGAGACACCATGACCAAGGAAACATATAAAGATATTTCATTGGAGTTCACAGTTCTGGAGGGTTAGAGTCCATGCGCATCAGGTGGGGACCATAGCAGCAGGCAGGGATGCAGGGATGCAGGGATGCAGGGATGCAGAGATGCAGGGATGCAGGGATGCAGGGATGCAGGGATGCAGAGATGCAGGGATGCAGGGATGTAGGGATGCAGGGATGTAGGGATGCAGGGATGTAGGGATGTAGGGATGCAGAGATGCAGGGATGCAGGGATGTAGGGATGCAGGGATGCAGGGATGCAGGGATGCAGGGATGCAGGGATGTAGGGATGCAGGGATGCAGAGATGTAGGGATGTAAGGATGCAGGGATGTAGGGATGTAGGGATGCAGGGATGTAGGGATGTAGGGATGCAGGGATGCAGGGATGCAGAGATGCAGGGATGTAGGGATGCAGGGATGCAGGGATGCAGGGATGCAGAGATGCAGGGATGTAGGGATGCAGGGATGCAGGGATGCAGGGATGCAGGGATGCAGGGATGTAGGGATGTAGGGATGCAGGGATGTAGGGATGCAGGGATGTAGGGATGCAGGGATGCAGAGATGCAGGGATGTAGGGATGTAGGGATGCAGGGATGCAGGGATGCAGGGATGCAGAGATGCAGGGATGCAGGGATGCAGGGATGCAGGGATGCAGGGATATAGGGATGCAGGGATGTAGGGATGTAGGGATGTAGGGATGTAGGGATGTAGGGATGCAGGGATGCAGGGATGCAGGGATGTAGGGATGTAGGGATGTAGGGATGCAGGGATGTAGGGATGTAGGGATGCAGAGATGCAGGGATGCAGGGATGTAGGGATGCAGAGATGCAGGGATGCAGGCACTGAGCAGTAGCTGAATGCTTGCATGTGACTCACAAGCATGGGGCAAGGGGCGGGGGTAGCATGCTAATTGGTAATAGTGTGGGTTTTTGAAATCTCAAAGCCCACCTCCAGTGACACACTTCAGCCACACCTCCTAATCCTTCCCAAACAGTCCCACTGGCTGGGGACTAAGCATTCAAATCTAGGAGCCTATGGGGGTCCTTCTCACTCAAACCTCCACATTCCACTTCCTGGCCCCCACAGGCTTGTGGCCACGTCATATCATAAAATGCATTTAGTCCAACTTCAAAAGTTCCCAAAATCTTTTGGTCTCAAGACTGTTTAAAACTCAGGTATAGTGGGGTGCTTTTAATCCCAGAACTTGGGAGACAGAGGCAAGATCTCTGTGACTGTACAGACACAAGTTTTCAAGAGTAGCCTGGTATATGTAATGACTCCCAGGACTACATAGAGAGATTCCATCTCAAAATAAAATAAAAGACCATTTAAAAGTCTGAAGTCTTTCAGGGATTCAAGGCAATCTTTTTTGTTTGTTTTGTTTTGTTTTTCGAGACAGGGTCTCTCTGTGCTGCCTTGGCTGTCTTGGACTCACTTTGTAGATCAGGCTGGCCTCGAACTCACATCAATCCGCCTGCCTCTGCCTCCCAAGTGCTGGGATTAAAGGCATGTGCCACCACGCCAGGCTCAAGGCAATCTCTTACCTTAACCCTAGTAAAATAAAAATTTAAATAATATACTTCCAACATACAGTGGCCCAGCCGGACTGGCCTTATGACCCGCAGGCCTGGGTGGGAGTGCCACGTCTATCGGGCAGTGCATCTGGGCAGGCACTGCAACCAACTCCCACTTTGTCCCTCTAATATGCAGACGTCAGTAGCTCACAGAGCCACTTGGCAGGTCCCAGATGAGGCTAACAAGAAGCTCTTACGGACAAGTCCAGCAGTTCGAGGGCAGACGACCTGTTGCTCCCGACAGACTTAAGGAGACCGACACAGCCTTCATTTCGAATGGGATTCTTGGAAATCTAAGAAAGACAGGTACACTAGAATGCTAAAGCCTTTTATGGTGGCTCTTGTCCATAACCCCAGCACTCAGGACGTAGAAGAAGGAAGATTAACAGTTCAAGTCTAGGAGCTGGAGCGATGGCTCTGTGGCTAAGAACACTGACTCCTCTTCCAGAGGACCTGAGTTCAGTTCTAAACGGTGGCTTTCACTTTCTATAACACTAGCCTCAGGGCATCTAATGCCTTCTCCTGGCCTCAGAGGGCACAAGGCCTGCCTATGGTGCACAGACATCCATGCAAGCACAACACTCATACACAAACAAATCTTTAAAAAATTAAAACAAGCCAGGCGTGGTGGACCATGCCTTTAATCCCAGCACTCGGGAGGCAGAGGCAGGTGAATTGCTGTGAGTTCAAGGCCAGCCTGGTCTACAAAGTGAGTCTAGGACAGCCAGGACTACACAGAGAAACCCTGTCTGGAAAAATCAATAAAATAAAATACAACACCGTTACAGGCCTGGTACTGTGGCACTCCATGAGGTCAGGTGCTGTTAGAAGTCCACTGAGCTGGGTGTGGTGGTGCACGCCTTTAATCCCAGCACTTGGGAGGCAGAGGCAGATGGATTTCTGTGAGTCCGAGGCCAGCTTAGTCTACAAAGCAAGTCTAGCTAGGACAGCCAAGTCTACACAGAGAAACCCTGTCTCAAAAAACCAAAACAACAAACAAACAATAAAAAACCAAACAAACAGAAATCCACTGAACTTGTTATTCGCAAGTTCCCCTTCCACTGTCTGGTGCGAGAAATTGTTCAGGACTTCAAAACAAATCTGTGCTTCCAGAGTGTAGCTATCAGTGCTTTGCAGGAGGCAAGTGAATCCTGTCTGGTTGGCCTTTTTGACGTTAACAATCTGTGTGCTATCCATGCCAAATGTGTAACAATTATGCGAAAAGATATCCAGCTAGCATGCCGCCATATGCTACAAACACCATTTATTTTTATCATACAGTAAATCTCATCCTATACTTTTCTAACTGGGTTGTCCTTCAGGCAAGTCCATGTTTCTAATGTTGTCTCTCTTCTGTTTTGCTCCTGTAAGTTTCCTATTAAAATACATTAATATCTCTCTCTCTCTCTCTCTCTCTCTCTTTCTCTCTCTCTCTCTCTCTCTCTCTCTCTCTCACACACACACACACACACACACACACACACACACACACACACACAGTAAAGCTTAAAAACAAAGCAAAACTAACCTAAAAAAATAACAACCACAGGGCTGGGGAGATGGCTCAGAGGTTAAGAGCACTGTCTGCTTTTCCAGAGGTCCTGAGTTCAATTCCCAGCACCCACATGGTGGCTCACAACCATCTACAATGAGATCTGGTGCCCTCTTCTGGTCGGCAGGGGGAACAGGCAGGTAAAAAACACTGGATACATAATAAACAAATAAATCTTTTTTTTTTTTTAGAGCCAACAACAACCACCACCACAACAAAAGAAGGTTCATAGCAAGGCATGTTTGTTTCTGATGGAGAAAACCACCTGGTATTTGGAGGGCGGGTGGACAGGTCGATAGGACCCAAGGAAGAAGTGAGAAGAGAAAGGGCCCAGTAGGGGGCTCTCTGCAGAAGATATGGGAGAGCAAAGGGTGTCCTCTGGCCCCAGCCTCTCCTTGGTTTACCCTAGGAGGGGGCAGTTCATGCAGGGGGGGATTCTGGGATGTGCTGTGATTTGCTGAAAATGTGGACCCAAGCTTGAACTAGGTCTTGGTCCCCATGTCACGGGAGGTGGGCTTGCTAATGAGGGGAGCTTCCTGCCCCCATGTGTTGGTATAGCTGAGACCTGCTCGGCATCACCTGGCTCCCTCCCTTCTGACTTTGCCCTCACCCTGTCTAGGGGACCCACCCACCAACTGCAAACCCAAAGAAAAGGAACCTTTGGACACAAAAGGCCTGGGGCCTGTCTGAACGGTGGCCAGGCAGTACTCCGACCTGACCCTGGCTTCTAGTGACGACAGGGGAGAAGATGAAAGTAAATTAAGGGGCTGCGCTGCCTGCCGGCCCTACAGCGGGAGCCCTGTGAGCGGGAGAAAGGACCGCGAGGAGCTGGCACCACAGCTGGGCAGAGGGTGGCCAGAAGAAGCCAGGAGGCCCCGTCCCAGAGATTTCCATCTGGCCTCTGGAACCCATCTGCTGTCTCCACAGTGAGGGTTTGCTGGAAGGAAGGACCGTCTGAAGAGGCACTGGGCAGCTTGTGCTGGTGCGCCTCCCCCCTCCCCCTGCCAAGCTTCAAACTTACAGTAAGAATCCGCAGCGTCTGGTTGACTTGCAGACCCAGCCCCAACTTCAGGGCTCCTGCCGCGGAGATCCGGTTGTTTCTGCAACAAGAGAGACACACGCATCATAGTTAAAGCATGAACTCGGCCTAGGTGCCCACTGATAGACGGGCGGATGGATCCAATGTGGTGTGCGCGTTCAGTAGAGTCTATTCAGCCACAAAGAAGGGGGGAGTCCGGTGTCAACTGAGGCAAACGGACAGAACAGGAGGGCACCGTGATAAGTGAAGCAAACCAGACAGAGAAAGCAAAGAGCAAGTTTTCTCTCATACACAAACACTAACAACAACAGCTTGGAAAATATTCTAGTAATTATTAGAGATCGAGAAGGACACGAAGAGGAGGAAAGTAAAATAATAATAATAATAATAATAATAATAATAATAATAATAATAATAAAATAAAGGGACGCTAGGGGTCAGTGTGCTCTGCAGACAGGTATGGAACTTTCACATTTAACTCCATTACCAATGTTAGTCAGAAAAATATGTCCACATTTACATTATGCTGGGACCTGAGCCCATAGCCTCCACGCACACTGCACAGGCTGAGCTACATCCCCAGCCCCCGAGCAATAAGCTAGGAAGGGAAGGACAGAGCCGAGGGCTGTATGACTGAGCAGCAGCCGGATCCCCAAGAGCAGACCCCTTGTCTCTCACCTCATGTTTAGTTCTTCCAACACGTTGTTGGCCTTGAGGGCTTCACCTATTGCAGAAGCTCCAGCATCTCCAAAGCCGTTATGAGAGATGTCTAGAACCTTCAAGAATATATTTGCCTAGAACACAGAGTAAAGATGTGAGATCACATCTGATGATGCAGAAAGAGACAGGGCCACAGCCTCAGAGCCCAGGAGAGCTTGAGTAACAGTGAAGGGCAATGTGCATGGGTCCCAGACAGAGTTAGCCAGAACTCTCAGGCCAGCAGAGGATGATGGGTAGGGCTAATTCTCAGAGGAGAGGTGCAGTGATCAGATCTACGCCTATGGGGAAATTGCCAAGGGGCCCCGAGAGACTGTGTGGACCAGTGACCTGATGGCAGGGTGCTACATGGAGCCTGCTCAAGCGACAGTGATGGGGAGGAGCGGGAGTGCTCTGACCCCCACCTTCTGGGTCAGGAACCCGAGCAGCCAGCTGCTGTAAGAGGGCGACGTAGTGGCAGTTGTTTCCTACAGCCGTTGCCACTGGGGACAATGAAGATGTCCCATGATACCCTGGCAGGGCTTAACCATCGATTGCCAAGTTCTATACACTTGCAGGGAAGCATCGAGCAGGTATGCTGACACACAGGGAAAAGCATCTCTGTGTGTTAATGGTAGCATCACCAGGTTGCACAGATGTTGCCTACGTTTGAAGTTGATGTCTGGAAGAGGCAGCTGATGCTTATCCGTGGACCTAAAAGGTCCACAGAAATGACATGAAAGCCACTGCAGTGTATTATTACTAAAAGGGGGAGGGAAGGAAAGCAGGCTCTGAGGGCTGACAGGGCAAGAGTCCCGTACCTCCAGGCCCCTGGCAAATGCAATGGCTCCCGGGCCCCGAAGATGATTCCAACTCAGGTTAAGCTCCGTGAGTCCTGTGTTTTCTGCCAAGGCAGGTCCAAGTGTCTCCCCTGAGAAGAGATTTTTTTTTTAAGTTGTTTTTTTTTTCCGAGACAGAGTTTCTCCGTGTAACAGTCCTGGCTTTCCTGGACTCGCTTTTGTATACCAGGCTGGCCTCGAACTCACAGAGATCCACCTGCTTCTACCTCCCAAATGCTGGGATTAAAGGCATGCGCCACCACCGCCCGGGTCCTGAGAAGAGATTTTACAGCAAAAAACACAAAAGCAAAAAGAAACTGCTAAGTTCAAAACAACTCGATGTTCACCATATGCTAGAACTTCTGTTGGGTAGGAGGGTCACAAAATTCAGCGTCTGTGCATGCATGCGTGCGTGTGTGCATGACTGCTGGTGTGTGTCTGTGTGTTTGTGTCCCAAGATTGAGTGTTCCCGGCCACCTGCTTGGCTAGCACGTGCAGTGGCAGACACATTGGCACCTTGGAGAGCACCCTGTTCCAGAACTAAGCTTTGGGGCACTGCCCCTCACCTGGAACTGGAACTGATACCTCTGGGTTCTCCGATACAGATGTGCCCACCTTTCCCGCACATGGCTAACGCTGGGAGGGGCCAGCAGGTGCCCTCTAGCCACTCTTTTCTACTGAACAGCCGGGGGGGGGGGGGGGAGGCTCGCACGTCTAGTGGTCTGTAGCGGCAATGCTTTACCGCAGGGACCCATCACCTGCTGCCATAGACCATGGCTGACCGAGGCTCAAGCCCCGTCACCGCTCAGGAACAGCCTCAGATCCCCATGTGGAGAAAGAAAATAGATGGAGTCGGCCCTCCCTGTTTCCTTTTCTCCTTACAGATGTTCACAGGACTTCGGATTCTGGCCCCTCTATTCCCACTGCCTTTATTACTCATCTGCTACGGTTTGTAACGTAGAAGATGATCCACGCCAAAGGTCCTCAAGTGCTTTAGAGACTCAGTCGCTGGGGGTTGGAGAGAGGACTGCGCACCGGCTGCTCTCGCAGAAGTTTCAGATTTGATTCCCAGCACCCACTAGGAGGCTCACAGCTGCCTGTAACTCATGGCAGGGCATCTGATCTCTCGCCTGGCCTCCGTGGCTGCTGCACACATGTAGTACACAGACATACACGCAGGCAAACACACACATGAAATAAAAGTCTTTTCTAAAAGATTGGTCCTCAGCTGGGTGCGATGGCACATGCCTGTGATCCCAGCACTCAGGGAGGCAGAGGCCAACTGATCCCTGTGAGTTCGAGGCCAGCCTGGTCTACAAAGCAAGTCCAGACAGCCAAGGCTACACAGAGAAACTCTGTCTCAGAAAAGCAAAAACAAAACAAAACAAAAAAACTTGTTCTTGAAGATTGAGATGTGGCAGATGACAGTATCTAAAAGTCTTAGGCCACCAGGGGTTCCCCTGAGGAAACTGTGAGACCCCAGTCTCTTCCCTTTTGCCTCTTTGCTTCTAGATCACGAGTTGAGTGGTTTTTCTCTGATGTTTGCTCAGCCACAGGCCCAAATCATCAAAGCAGAAATCTCCAGAACTATCCACTACAATGTGGATGCATAAACTGCAGATGTGTGGGCATCTACGGCTCTGTTTCAGACACTGGAGTGCTGACTGCTCTTCCAGAAGACCTGAGTTCAGCTCCCAGCACCCACCTTGGTGGCTCACAACCATGGACTGCTACTGCAGAGGATGGGAAATCCCCTTCCAGCCTCCACAGGCACCCACACCTATGTGACACACTCAACACACACATATACATAAATAAAAATAAAAATAAAATAAACATTTAAAAGGGGGGATTTGCTTCAGCTGACCCAGGTGCCAGAAACTCCTGACGCAGGGCCCTGGTGGCCCTCCCATGCTGCCAGGATGTCCCCAAGCTTCTGGGCTCAACTGTTCTTCCAAATAGTTGAGCCTATAGTTATGCTTAGCTTCAGTGTGTATAGCTGATTGGCGCATTTAGAGGTGGGGGACATGGGTGGCTATTCATACTCCTAGCAAGGCATACGGCCCATGCAAAGGGCTGGGGAGGCAACGGCTGGATCAAGGCAGCCTTCGCACATCTTTCCTAGCACTTAGCGCGCCCCACACAGTACTGGGGGCTGACGCCGCGACCTCACGTACCTTGCTGTTCAGATACACCACAAGCCCTTTCTCAGAAGGACTTGGAGCGACATCTTCCTGCCTGCTGCCTTGACCTGTAGGCGTACAGTCTCTGCTTCCTCCCCAACCCACAGTGTGCTCACTCTCCCGCGGATCACCAGCCCAACCAGTTACACTGGTGTCTAGCGACCTTGGAAACAGGCCTGCGCTCTAAGAGAGTTCCCTCAGCTCCGTGATCCGGCCGTAGCCGCCTCCTTTCCACCACACACATAGATCTCCACTGAAGCACCCACCCCTCTCTAGAACTGTACACTGCTTGGTTACTGAGAAAGGTCTTGTCAGCATATGTTTCTTGAAGCCAGGAACTTTGTTTTGTTCATAATGCATCACCACCGCAGAGAGTAGTGAGAAGTGCCTGGAACTGAGTGAGTTCTGGTTGGCTGGAGTAGAAGAACAGCCAAGGGAGGTGTGGGGCACAGAAGCCAGCTCTGGCAGAAGCTGGGTGTGGTCCTGCCCATTCTGCCGCCGCCGCGGCCACCACCACCAGGGGGCAATAAGTACTCACAACCCCCGCCGCCACCACCAGGGGGCAGTAAGTTCTCACAACTCACGATTGGCCGGACCAAGTATTACCTACCTGCCAGGTCACTGAGCTGATTGTAGCTGAGGTCTAGGGATTTCAGGCCTGTGTGAAGCAGCAGTAGAGCAGCGAGGTGCTGGGCTGCCTGTTCCTCCAGTCTGTTCCCTTCCAGCTGGATCTTTTGCACAGTAGGGTTTAAGGCCAGGGCAGCGCAGATCGCCTGGAGCCCTGCAGCTCCAATCTGATTCTCTGACAGATCCACATCTGAGGGCAGTAGCACTGCCTTGTCAGAGGGACCCGCAGCCAGGCCCCACACACCCCTGCCTGGCCAGAGGGACCCGCAGCCAGGCCCCACACACCCCTGCCTGGTCAGAGGGACCCGCAGCCAGGCCCCACACACCCCTGCCTGGCCAGAGGGACCCGCAGCCAAGCCCCACACACCCCTGCCTGGTCAGAGGGACCCGCAGCCAGGCCCCACACACCCCTGCCTGGTCAGAAGGACCCGTAGCCAGGCCCCACACACCCCTGCCTGGTCAGAAGGACCCGCAGCCAGGCCCCACACACCCCTGCCTGGTCAGAGGGACCCGCAGCCAGGCCCCACACACCCCTGCCTGGTCAGAGGGACCCGCAGCCAGGCCCCACACACCCCTGCCTGGTCAGAGGGACCCGCAGCCAGGCCCCACACACCCCTGCCTGGCCAGAGGGACCCGCAGCCAGGCCCCACACACCCCTGCCTGGCCAGAGGGACCCGCAGCCAGGCCCCACACACCCCTGCCTGGTCAGAGGGACCCGCAGCCAGGCCCCACACACCCCTGCCTGGTCAGAGGGACCCGCAGCCAGGCCCCACACACCCCTGCCTGGCCAGAGGGACCCGCAGCCAGGCCCCACACACCCCTGCCTGGCCAGAGGGACCCGCAGCCAGGCCCCACACACCCCTGCCTGGTCAGAGGGACCCGCAGCCAGGCACCACACACCCCTGCCTGGTCAGAGGGACCCGCAGCCAGGCCCCACACACCCCTGCCTGGTCAGAGGGACCCGCAGCCAGGCCCCACACACCCCTGCCTGGTCAGAGGGACCCGCAGCCAGGCCCCACACACCCCTGCCTGGTCAGAGGGACCCGCAGCCAGGCCCCACACACCCCTGCCTGGTCAGAGGGACCCGCAGCCAGGCACCACACACCCCTGCCTGGTCAGAGGGACCCGCAGCCAGGCCCCACACACCCCTGCCTGGTCAGAGGGACCCGCAGCCAGGCCCCACACACCCCTGCCTGGTCAGAGGGACCCGCAGCCAGGCCCCACACACCCCTGCCTGGTCAGAGGGACCCGCAGCCAGGCCCCACACACCCCTGCCTGGTCAGAGGGACCCGCAGCCAGGCACCACCCTCTTGCACTTCCCTCCAGGCCTAAGGGAAAGAAGGGGCATGCAATCTGATTATCTAGGGGTTGCATGGATGGTGGCAGCTTTGTCACCCGCTGGCTGGGTCACCTTGGGTCTCTGGTCTCCCCATCCCATGATTGTCTGTGAGGAATGTGGTAGAGGGTCAGCCACCCTGTTGATAGCTGGTGTCTTGTAACAACACAAAGTCCCTGCTCACTCAGGTCCACTTCTGTTGTTTCCTTTGATGTCTGCCTTATTTTGCAGGCTCAGCGTGATTGGTCGCCCTTCATTGGCAGAGCTGGAAGCAGCCTCCCCCCCCCCCCACCTTGCCCTTCCCGGCTCTCACTTTGCGCAGCCCCCCTCCCCCCCCCACCTTGCCCTTCCCGGCTCTCACTTTGCGCAGCCCCTCCTCCCCGCCCCTCACACTTCTAAGCACCTCCCTCACCCTGCCCCGGCGCTGGTATTCTACCATGTGCACAGAGGGAAGGGTGCCCACCAGAGGAAAAGAGAGTGAGTCAGCAAAGAGCAGCACTCAGCATGACTAAACGCCCGAAACGCCGTCTCCTAGCAACAAGCCAAGTGTGGTGAGGGAGCCACTTCCCTGAGGAAAGAGGGGCCCCAAGCTTGCCTGCTGCTCAGACTCAGAAACCCAGCACGTACCTACCAGAGATAACCCTGTTCTTGCACAGGACATCAGCCAGAGCCTCTGCTCCTGCCCTGCGGAGCCCATTGTCCCGAAGATCCAGATGCTTGATGTAGACATTAGAGGCCAACATGGAAGCCAAAGCCTGGGCCCCCTGAAACAGGACAGACAGACACAGGGGACAGAGGGACACAGGGACACAGGGACACGGGGACCTGAGGGATCTGGGCCTTCCCAGGGTTGAGACACAGTTTAAATCCCCAGAGCCCCCACCTCCTCTACCGAACGTCTAGGTGCCACCTGACATCACTTCCGGGAACCCTCATCTCTGCCACAGCCCCCAGCCTGTCTCGCAGGGATCGCCAGTTGAGGAGATGGGACACGCACGGCACAGAGGAAGGCTGTGAGTGTGTGAGATGGACGCGGGGACAAGACGGCCACCGTCTGCATTCCAGTGTCCCTCAGCAGATACCTGGGGCCCCAGGCCACGGTGCCGAAGGTTCAGTTCCGAGGCATTCCCTTGGCGAAGAAGACAAGAAGCCGGCACAACGCCATGGGCGTGGCAAGACTCCAGATAGAGGCTAGCTGCGACTGGTCCTCCAAGGCCATGAGCACCTAACAGGGGATGAAGGACAAAGGAGGAACTCTTCATTGGTACAGCCCAGACCCTTCCGTGTCCTTGCCGTTTCTTCTTGCTGATAGCTGCTATCCTCATATTCCAAATGAGGGCCTCATTTCATACATACACATACACACATACACACACACAAACACACACACTCACAAATACACATACACATACTCACACATACACACACACATACACACACACACACTTACACATACATACACACACACACATACACACACACTCATACATACACTCACATACACGCACATACACACAAGCACATACACGCACATACACACTCACACACACACACACACACACACACACACACATCTTTTCTTGAAGCCACCAAGCTAGTCAGGGCCAAAGGGAGCATTTACCTAATGCTGAAGTGTATGCTGGCATCACACCCTGATCACCTCACCACTGCCACCGAATTTAGCCTCCAACTTGCTATTTAAGGAGATTCTTGAACCCAAGGCTTAAAACATGCTAGGCAAGCACTCTACCAACTGAGCGACATCTTCAGCCCATAGGTCATAATGTCTACAAACACCTTGGGGGAGGAGTGTTGGAAACAATCCTAAATTCAACACATTCATTAGCTAACATTTCCCCATAGGTTCGAACACCCAGCTCTGAACCCTTCCAGTTGGAACACAACCGCCTGTCGGGGTGTTTTATTTACAGGTTATTCCGGAAGACGGTTCTATGTGTTGGACCTCCCCGTACCTCCAGAAGGGCACAGGGCTTGAGTGCTCTCAGCCGCTGATACTGAGGCATGCAACTCCACAGATCGCGTTCCAGCTGCCCTCCCACCTCCTCTGAAGGAAGATCACCAATTGGTGAGTCACACCAGGGCCCTGTGCGGAGTAGGAGGCACCTTCTGTTTCCAGAGCAGAGTGTGAATCTGTGGTGCAGAAATCCTCAACCTCCAGGCCTTCTGCCTGATGCCCAGTGGCCGCCGCGTGTCCCTCTGGGTGTTCATTCTTTGGAGACTCCTCGCAGGGACTCCTCATGCTTTCTCTCATTTCCCAGTCGCAGACACAAGCTAAGAGCGCAGGGCTCACCAAGGGGAACTCATCCCAGGGACGTGGGCGTTTCCTCTGGCCTCCTTGACCAATCAAATCTGATCTACAGCCAACAGGTGGTCACCGGCGGCCCCTCCCACCCCGCGGTCGTCCTGGGAACCGGGTCTTGTATGTGGCTGCAGAAACAATACGCCCTTGGCACGCTCCCCGCCTGGGCTGACTACCTCACACCGCGGGGCCGTGCACACGGGGTCGGGGGGTGGGGGTGGGGTCACCTCCTTCACGTTCCTTTCGCGGATTTTTCCAGTCTGACTGCAGAGTTTGTGTTTTAGTTACTGCGCTTGGGGCAAGAGGCAGCTCTAGAGATCTGTAACCTAGCAACAGTCTTTCTCCGGAGCCACAGCTATGCTGTCACTCACTGCCTGGGGGGTCTCTCAGAAGCTAGTCGTTTGCTCTGGTGCTGGCGCCAGCAGGGACATGTCAAACCCACCTTGCACGGTTGCACTTTGGAATCTGCACGTTTGAGCTCAGAGCCCCTTCTCTGGGCTTCTGTTACCCCATGTTGGTCACTACCCACCCTAAAAGGAAGCAGACTGGGGCTTCAGGGACAGGACTATTCCACTCTGTGTGCATAGAGTCTAGTCTGGGGCGCCAAGGTCAGCTGGGGTTTGCTTGGGGCTGAGCCAGGATCCAGATCCTGTCGAGTTGGAGACGTCCCATTAACAGCATTGGCCTGGATCCCAAGCATAGCCGCTTTACCTCCAGTTCCGCTGCGGCTGAAGCTGCCTGCGGACTCACGCACTAGCAGCCAGCAGGACCGGGAACATGGCTTCCGCCGTGGCAGCCGCACTCGTGAGCTGGGGGTTTCTGGATTACAAGACAGAGAAATATGTGATGACCAGGAACTGCTGGGTGGGCGTCTCTCAGAGGCTGCTGCAGCTGGGAGTGGTGACCTACGTGATAGGGTAAGAGGACAGCTCCTGGCCAGGCTGGCTGCAGAGAGCCCTGTCCGTCCTGCGGGCCAAGGGCTAAAAGCTGGCTCCTTAGGATTCCAGCTGGTAGGATAGTTGGAATGGGGGGGGGGGGTGTAGTCAGTAGGAGGATTTTACTGCATTCAGAGGGCAGCCCAAGAAGCCATGTGCCCACATAAGCTTCATCTTGCTCTCTCTGCGCATCTGCATTAAGGAAGCAGGAATTCTTACCGTGTGTGAGCAACAGAGCACCAAGGCTCCCAGAGACACCACTAGCCGGATTTCGGAAGTCTTCAAGGAAGGGGCTGGGTTTGCTGAGTGTATGGGAGGCGGACGGCACGTGAAAAGTGGCCATGGCGGACAGTGCCGCCTGAGGGCTCCACCTGCGAGGGGTCTATCTAGCGTAAGAGGTGTCGTTGGGCAGAAGGTGCAGGCCCTCTGTGCTGATCTGGGAGCCTCTGGAGTTAGACCAAGAGAGCCTAGCGCTGTGGGCACAGCCACTCCTCACCTGGTCGCATACACTGTCCATCATCGTCTCCCTAGGTGGGCCCTCTTGGCCAAAAAAGGCTACCAGGAGTGGGACTTGGACCCCCAGATTTCTGTCATCACCAAACTCAAGGGGGTTTCTGTAGTCCAGGTTAAGGAATTGGAGGACCGGCTGTGGGATGTGGCTGACTTCGTGAAGCCAGCGCAGGTAGGCGCCCCGGTGCTGCTGTAGGAGGCCCAGTCACATAGCTGCTGTGCATGAGAGACATGGGGTGCCTGGGATGCCAGGGGGAGGTGAGGGCTTGGGAAAGGGCCTGACAGAAGCACTCCCGGAGTGCTGAGTCAAGCTGAGGAAGTGGCGTATAGCTTCCCAAGTCAGAGAGCTGGTGCCTGTAGGCTGTCCTTTAAGAGGGAAGGCTAGAGACGCAGCCCAGTGGCGGAGTGCTTGCTTGGCACGCATAACCTTGTAGCTTCAATCCCTAGTACCACACGCCTAAAGACCCCCACCTCACCCCACCCACCACCCACAGAGATATACCTGAGAAGGACTGAAGTCTCCTAGGCTTGAGATTTATGCTCAGAAGTGAAAGGCAGGGGACAGGAGCTCAGGGGTTGGGCTTTCTGAAGTCCCTTGTTATCGTGTAGGGATCCCGAGTTAAGTTCATTTTTTCCACTGATGAAAGAATTAAAAGGGAGAGGCTGAGCTGGGCGGTGGTGGCGCATCCCTTTAATCCCAGCACTTGGGAGGCAGAGGCAGGTGGATCATTGTGAGTTCAAGGCCAGAGTGGTCTACAAAGCGAGTCCAGGACAGAGAAACCTGTCTCCAAAAACAAAAAACAAACAAAAAGTGCCAGGTGTGGTGGCGCATGCCTTTAATCCCAGCACTCGGGAGGCAGAGGCAGGCTGATTGCTGTGAGTTTGAGGCCAGCCTGGTCTACAAAGCAAGTCCAGGACAGCCAAGGCTACACAGAGAGACTCTATCTCGAAAAAGCAAAACAAAACAAAAAAGAGGAGAGGCTGGAGAGATGACTCAGCTGCTGAGAACACTGGCTGCTCTTGTAGAGGATATGGGTTCTGTTTCCAGCACTCGCATAGTGGCTCACAGCTTTCTGTCACTCCAGTGCCAGGGGACTCAATGCCATCTTCTGGCCTCTGAAGGCACCAAGCACACACACAGCACACACTTAGATACACATTAAATACCTTAATAGAACTGCTCAATTAGGCAGTGGTGTCCCACGCCTTTAGTCCTGGCACTCAGGAGGCAACGGCAGGTGGGTCTCTGAGTTCAAGGCCAGCCTGGTCTACAGAGAGAGTTCCAGGACAGCCAGGGCTACACAGAGAAACCCTGTCATGAAACAAAACACAAGAAAGAAAGAAAGAAAGAAAGAAAGAAAGAAAGAAAATTAAAAGCAGGAAAGAAGTGACAGACACAGCAAATAAACATCTCATTAAAAGTGAAAATTATTGGGGCTAGAGAGGTGCCTCAGAGGTTAAGAGCACTGTCTGCTCTTCCAGAGGTCCTGAGTTCAATTCCCAGCAACCACACAGTGGCTCACAACCATCTAGGATGGGATCTGGTGCCCTCTTCTGGCACTCACATGTACATGCAGGCAGAGCACTGTGTACATAATAACAAATAAATAAATCTTAAAAAAAAAAAAAAGGAATATTCTCACACCCCACATAAAGAGACAGGCTTCCCACCAGAGGGAAGGGAATCCAGAAACCAAAATCCATTCTCCCTTGGAGGGCTGCTGGTCTTAAATATCTGTGCTTGGACAGGATAGGTCCCTGTCCCTGAATTTTGGTTGATCGGCTTAAAAGAGGAAGCAGATAGGCCCATAGGTTCGTGCAAGCTGAGGCATGTTCAGAACCAGCTTTGAACATAACTGGACTGGCCTATATCATTCTCCAGAGGGGGACCCTTCTGGCAGCTGGGGTGGGAGTTGGGGGGGTTGGAAGCTCACTAGGCCTGCCTCTGTCTTGGAAAGCAGTGCAAGGAAGAAGCTGGTAGTTCGCCATCTTGTGGTGCTTGCAAGGCTCCTGTCTGCCTGTCAGAGCGCAGTCTGACTCCTTTCGCCCTTGTCACTCGGGTGCCCCTCCTGCCCCTCCTGGGGAACATCCACCTAGCTGATCTAGCCCCAGTTACCAGCTGTTGTGTGACATTTCCTGAGGAGACATAAACAGATGTCTGTATACCCCAGCTAGGGCACCGACCATGGGCCAATTCCATCCCAAAGTAGTTCAGCAAACCAATGAGTAATTGTGGCCACCAGGAGGCACGTAAGTGAGGGGTACTGAGAGAAGCATGGTGCCCCAAAAGCAGCTGCATCATCTTGGCCACACACCCTCTTGCTCCACCAGTGCTGTCCTGCCTGTAATCAGCAGTCTCCCTCTGTCCCCATTTTGGGGCAAGTGCATGAGAATTTAAAATGAAACTTGTATGGAAGACGTGGTTAGAGGCGTGACATTCTCTGGGCTCAGGGAAAGGCCATAAACCTACCCAGCATTACCCCACTTTCTGCAGGACAAAGATGGTAGCTGGATGGGGCCAGGAACTGTCCCCCACAAAATCCAGGCTTCCCGGGCTGGGCTATACCACAGAGGGCACTGGCCCAGCATGCCTGAGAGCCTAAGTTCCAGTCCCAGCCCTAACAGCAACAAAGAACAAGATAACCAGGCTGTCAACGGCTAGCCCCTGGGCTGGTGAGGCTCGGCCCAGCCCAACCTCCAGCCTTGCCTTCTAGGGAGAGAATGTTTTCTTCCTGGTAACCAATTTCCTCGTGACACCAGCTCAAGTCCAGGGCAGATGCCCAGAGGTGAGTTTGTGCAGAGCTGCTAATACCCCCCCACTTCTCTCACCAGCTCTGTCTCCTTTCTCCTTCCTACATGGCTCAAGGCTCAGTCTGAGCTTGCAATGTCTGTCCTAGGCAAAGGGCTAAACTGTTCTAGAAGTCATTTCATGGAGCCTTTGCACCTGCCCTCCACCAGGAAGACTATAGTTTCCACCAAACAGCTGATTGGGGCACCATAGGTTTTAGTCATTTGCCTAAGGGGACCCCAGGCACGGGTTACAGGCACAGTATCTGAGCAACCTGTGCAGCAGCAGACCTCAGAGTGGGACAGTTCTGCTGCCATGCCCAGTCTCTTTCCCGTGCTGGGCCTGCCTCTGGGCTCCAGCCAGGCACGCGCTCGCCTGGAAGATCAGCTGTCCTCTTTGCCAGCGCGTTTTAGTGTATCCCGAGTCCACTTTCATCCGGGGGGGACAAGCTAGCACACGCCTGCATTTGCTTTTGATCTCTAGGTGTATTTCAGCCTATCTGTGTTCATATTTGAGCCTCTGTCTCATTCTTATCTGCTTCTCGTGTGGAAATGTATGCACCCCACCCATTCACCCCAACCTCACCTTTTCCCTTTGTCTGGGACTATTCTATTCCAGGGACTGTTTCAAAGAGCACATTGGCTCCCACCAACCATGGCTTTTATGTGGACAGTTAGGATCCATTTTGTACATATATACCACATTCAAGGCTCTGGTATGTGGTCACATCACAGTGTCAGAGGATGTCACATGTCCATGGTTGACACCTATCCACAAAGGGAGTGATGTTTATGTACAAACAATGACTCCCTCTCAGGGCACCCAGACAGTGCTCCCACCTCTGTACACTTAGAAGATGTTGGTTACAGGCTTAGTGTGTAGACAGCTCTTGAATGTCACCAACCCTACCCGTCCACTCCTCAGACGGCACACGGTTCGTCCCCTCCCTGTCTGAGGTTTCTGGTTCCTCTCACGAGCTTACCACAACTGGGCAGTTACTCAGCCAACTTGATGGCCAGGTTTCCTGAGAATACCCAGAGTTCCTGCCTGCTCTTCCTAGATGATTAGTGACCTGGTTCCTCAATAATCCGAGTGTCACATCCCTCTGCAAACCTTTCCTGACACTCCCACCCACGCCCCACAGCATCTAGGCTAGGCCATGTGCTGGGCATGCAGAACTCCAACTTTCTCTCTCTCAAGTTGCAGTTACGGTCCAGTCAAGGCAGCAGGTTCCATGATGCCCACACAAGGCAAGAGGCCACAGTCAGGGAGAGGTGGGGGACTACATGGATGAAATTGTAAAGGAGCTGGTGATCTGGATCAGTGTGGCCACAGCAGGATGCCAAGGCAGAGGAGGGTCTCAGACAGACACCTAGGCTGTGTGAGGGGTGACTTGTCTCTGGGGTGCATACCTGCTGCTCACTGTGGCTGGGTGATTAGAAGGACAGCCCAAGAATCTCATGGGCCCTCGGAGTCCTGCCAAGAAGCTGGAATCGATGCATGAGCAGAAGGGAGTCAGGACACGTGCTTGGTAGAGACCCTCCATCTCAGCACTTGGGCTGCTGGGTAGGGACACTCACATCTCACCACAGAGTCTGCTGGAAGGCGCTGGAGACGTAGACGCAGGTCGGGACAGCAGAGGAGAGAAGGTGGCTGAACTCTGACCTCGGCACTGGCTCACAGTCTCATCCTTCACAAGACTCCTGAGTCTCCGTCGTGGCTTTTCAATCCCTCAACCACTCCTGCTTCCGTGGCTCTGTGGTCCTCCCAGAGTTCCTCACAAGCTGAACCTCCATAAGGGTTCTGAAGCTCAAGGCTGCCTTCCCCTCTCAGGCCTGGGACGCTCACCTCATAGTGCTCCCATGTGACTCTTTGGCCATAGACACGATGTCCATGTTTGGCCGAAAAGATTGGCCTCGAGCAAGTATGGGAAGGGGGCTTTCTTCCTGGGATAGGCCCCTGTGACATTAGGCCCCGATCATTGATAGCTACACCTACCATATACTGAGTGTCACCCGTGCATCCTTCTGTGGCTCTTTAGCACCACTGCCCCCTGATCTGTTGTCCTAGCTAGATAGAGCTGGCCCCCAGTGGCCTATCAGGGACAAAACTGCCAGGCGAGCAACGCTCTGCTCTTGGAATGCAGCCCTGTACCACTGTCTCGCCAGGTGGCTGATGGTCCTTCCCTCCCGGCTCATAGTGTGTTTGCATTTCCCTCAGCTTCCAAACCCAGGGTTGTGGTGATAAGTCACAAGGAGGAGGCATCCCCTGTGCTGCTGGTGACTAAGGGTCTCTTTTTACCTACTTCAGCATCCTTCTGTTCCTCTGGCCAACTGCTGGGCTGACGAGGACTGCCCTGAAGGGGAGACAGGGACGTACAGCCATGGTAACACGGTCCCCTGGTGCCTCTGTTAGACCAAGGGAAGGGAAAGAACGCTGGGTGGTCCCCAAATGCAAGCCCTGCTGTGCACCTCCTCATCCTGCCCACAAGACAAGCCCATACCCCGACCCCTCCCCTGGACCCTGGGAGAACTGAGGCCTTGGAGCTCGTTTTGTGTTTTCAAGGCATAAAAACCGGTCAGTGTGTGGTGTTCAACGGAACCCACAGGACCTGTGAGATCAGAAGCTGGTGCCCCGTGGAGAGTGGGGCTGTGCCCAGGTGAGCTTCCTCTCCCTGGGGGCAGGGTCCTATGGTAGGCAAAATGATGGCAATATACCATTGATCTGCAGGAAGCCCCTGCTGGTTCAGGCCAAGAACTTCACGCTCTTCATCAAAAACACCGTCACCTTCAGCAAGTTTAACTTCTCCATGTAAGCAAGGGCGGGTCTGGGTTGAGCCTAGGTTTTCCACACCTCTTGGTTCATCTGACCCCATCACTGTCCTTTCTAGGACCAATGCCTTAGACACCTGGGATGGCTCCTATTTCAAGCACTGTCTGTATGATCCACACTCCAGCCCGTACTGCCCAGTGTTCCGCATCGGGGACCTTGTGGCCATGGCTGGAGGGGACTTTGAGGACCTGGCATTGCTGGTGAGTCATTTGGGGCAGAGTTCCTGCAGCTCAGGGATAGGGGGGTCTCGAGGCCATCTACCAGTGGGACAGAAGTGCGCTGTGTGCAGGGCGGTGCTGTGGCCGTCAACATCCACTGGGATTGCAACCTGGACCCCAGCGGCTCTGACTGCTGTCCCCGGTACTCCTTCCAGCTGCAGGGGACGGGGTACAACTTCAGGTATGGCCCTTACTGCCCCGGGTGCTGGTTGCTGTTCCTGGCCTGGTCCTTGCTCCACCTCTCTCCCCGTGACCACGAGAACAGAGCACATGCAGCTCAGACCTCAGGTCTCCGCTGTGGGTACAAGGGTCCGGGGGGTGTCCGCAGTCCCTTTGCGCTACTCCATCTTCCCTCGGTCACCTGCTCAGGACAAGTTCCTCACCTGAAGATCTTTGCACAGCCTCTTCCAGAGGACCCTACTTCTTCAAATTACAGACACCTCTTATTTTTAATTTCCCTCTAGGACTTTATCTAAAAATTTCCCCACAAAAACAAAACAAAAAAAAACCCCTCTGGACTAGTAGAAAAATTTGGACTAGCAGAGAAAAATATTCATATGCTTCTGACCTGGTGTCTTAGTTAGGGTTTTATTGCTGTGAAGGGACATCGTGACCACAGCAACGCTTATAAAGGAAAGCATTTAACTGGGGCTGGCTTACGGTTTTAGAGGTTTAGTCCCTTATCATCGTAGTGGAAAACATATCAGCTTGCAGGCAGACATGGTGCTAGAGGAGCTGAGACTTCTACATCTTGATCTGCAGGCAGCAGAAGGAGACCGTGTGCCACACTGGGTGTAGCTTGAGCATAAGAGAACTCAAAGCCCCGCCCCCACAGTGACACACTTCCTCCAACAAGGCCACCCCTCTTCATACTGCCATCTCGGCTTGCGGGCTCTCGCTGGCACCCTTCTCTGCTGAGAATGCCTCCTTGCGCCTGCCACAGCACCCACCCTCACTTTCTTCCCCAGTTCTGTGCTAAAGGGAATTCCTGCCTCAGAGTTAACAGCCTTCGTCTCCAACCCACCTTCCTTCTCCCATACCCCTGCTGCCAGTATCTATTCCAGTATCGTCTTCTTTTTCTGCTTCTTTTGTTTGTTTGGTTGGTTTTTTTTTTTTGTTTGGTTTTTGTTTTTTGTTTTTTTGAGACAGAGTCTCTCTGTGTAGCCTTGGCTGTCCTGGACTCGCTTTGTAGAGGAGGCTGGCCTTGAACTCACTGCGATCCTCCTGCCTCTGCCTCCAGAGTACGGGGATTAAAGGCATGCGCTACTACGCCTGGCTCTATTCCAGCATCTTCTGTGGCCCTCTCTAACCCTTAGTAGCAGGGATTTCCATGGCCCCCTCCCTTGCCCCCCTCCCCCGCCCCCCAGCAGACCATGCTCAGACTCTGGTTCCTTTCCCCCTGTCCTTAACACCTACATGGACACTAAGACTTAGGACTCAAGACTGGGGCAGGTAATCGAACCTGGAGTCTCTCCCCCCCCCCCCCCCCCCGCTCTCCTCAGGACAGCCAGTCACTGGTGGGAAGCCTCAGGTGTGGAAGCCCGGAGCCTGCTCAAGCTCTATGGGATCCGGTTTGACATTCTTGTCACTGGGCAGGTAAAGTTCAGGCCAGGGGAAGGATTTTGTGGAGGGTTCGGGAGGACAGCCACAGCTTTAGCCTGGGTCTCTCAGGCAGGGAAGTTTGCACTGATCCCTACGGTCATCACGGTGGGCACAGGAGCAGCTTGGCTGGGCATGGTGAGTGGAACCACTGGATATGCAGACTGTGTCCTGGGGGAGGGACGGGCTGGTGGAAGGTGGGCAAGTTGAGGAACCTGGAACATGGTAGGTCCTGCCTCTTCCAGGTCACCTTCCTGTGTGACCTGCTGCTGCTGTACGTGGATAGAGAGGCCCGTTTCTATTGGAGGACCAAGTATGAAGAAGTGAGTTGTGGGTCCGCTGTGTTCCAGAGCTGAAGTCGCCCTGCCTGAACACTGGCTTTGGCCGTTAGTGTGATCCCTAATCTGTTGTCTTTGTAGGCAAAAGCCCCAAAGGCAACTACCAACACTGCATAGACTGAGCCGGCTTTCGTACACTCAAGCCCTGCTGCCCAGGTGTCTCAGCAGTGGTTTGCAGCTGCCCCATGTCTGCTGCAGCTGGGATCCAGACAGCCATGCGCTGGTGGCCTGTTCTGGGGGGCTAGTATCCACTGGCCTGTCGCTCCTGAGGCTTAGAGCCACTCTCTGCTGCTTAGCATGTAGGGCTTGGGAAGGCCGTGCGTTCTAGCTTGGGAACACTAAGGACAAACTTCAGCAGGACCGGACTAGAGTTGGGGGAATTCCACCAGACTCCCCATGCACACTCACTCCCAGGCTCAGCCTGAGAGAGGAAAAGGCCATGTAGTCGAATGAGTGACTGCTGCTGTCCTTGGAACTCTCTCAATGTCCTCCCGAGGCCCCTGCCATGCAGTTTGAGGCCTCTGGCCCTGTCCACCAGCTTTCTCATGATCTCAGTGTGAGAAGCCGTACACCAAGGATTTATGGCCATCAAGACAGCCCTGGCAGCCTCCGTCTCCTGTGAGGCACCTACCTGCAAGAGGCCCTGACGCTGACCCCAGCCAGAGTGCCATGGTTTGAGGTATACAGCACTGAGGTTCTTTGGGGCCGGCTGGTTTTGGATCTACAATGATTTGAGCCGTTGACTCCTCCATGGTAGAGACTTTCCCCCGTGACTCAGACAGAGCTCATAGGCCGATGTCAGGGACAGGGGCTTCAGAAACTTTCTTGGTCCAAGTATGGGGCATAATTTAGGGAGCATGCACCCCTCGAAGGGAAGAGGCAGCTTTGTCGTGGATACATAGTGATCAAAGGAGCACCAGGGCTGAGCCCAAAGCAGCACCGATATCTGGGGTCACCTGACTTTCAGAGCCTCCAAAAGAAGCCTTTGGAGTTCCTGGTGCCTCTCAGTCCTCAAGGCTGTGGCCTCCAAATGGCTATGATGGGAAGGCCAGCCTACTGGAGGTGCCTTGCATGGACCCAGTAGTCCTTGGCGGGGAGAGAGGGTGGGAGCATCCAAGGAACCCTGATATCACTGCTGAAGTAAAACTTGTCAAAGCAAGCAGCTTTCTGTGTAGTCCTTAAAGGGAGGAACGAGAAAAGGGAAATGGCTACCTTGGCCAGAGCCCAGCCAAGAGGCAGAGGAGACCCAGGACTTCCTCCGTCTCTTAACCTCAGCCCCACACCCAGCGAGTAGACTAGAAAGTAGTAGGTGCAGGCCCAAGTTCCTGTGCATCCTGCACACTCAAGTGCACCACTCAGGTACTAAGTCAAGGCCGCCTCCTACGGACACTGTCGCCCTGGAGATAAATAGGTGAACCCAAAGGCTTTATCCAAAAACCCTTTCAGGAGATACAGAAACAATAAAAGAGGGATCTGTGGTCAGGAGCCTGAATTTGGACACAATGGTCAAGTCAGTCTGTACATACTGTGCACTCTAAGGGTGGCTGTGGGGGGCCATGCAGGAATGTGCTGGGTGTCATGGGGGGGTGTCATGTGGGCATGCGATTGTCCCTAGCAGGCCTGGGGCACATGCTTTGATCCCTGGGAGCCAAGGAAAATCAAAAGACCCTGACACTCAATGCCTTTTTGAGTTAACCTACTTTGTGTCCAGGTTATGATATGTATTTCCTGTTAGAGGACATGTCAGGCACCCAGGGATATAAGTCAGCAGGAGAATGCTTGCCTAACAAACTCAAGGCCCTGGCTTCCATCTCAAGCACCACTAACACACACACACACACACACACACACACACACACACACACACACTCTCACACTTACACACATCCTTACATACACTCACACACTCATGCACTCATTAACTTACACACACACTCACACTCACTCTCACACTTATACATGCTCACACTCATGCACACTCACACACGCTGACTCACACACACAATGCTCACTCACACACTCACACAAACTCACACTTACTCTCACACATATGCACATACTCACACTCACTTTCACATACTCTCTCACATTTATACCCAGGCACATACACACCCACTCACACCCACTCACACCCACTCACACTTACACACATACCCTTACAGAGGACCTGTCAGGAGTCTTTCCCTGTCTTGCCACATTGTGCAATGCAACCTCCCTCCCCAGAGAGACTTTGGCCGACCTTCTGTGTCTCTGCTGTGGAGTGGGGACAATTGCTTGGTTCTTCAGGCAAGTGAGAACTCGGTGCCACAAAGAATGCCACAGTGTGGATGACAGCTGGTCACAACACTAGCCGATTAGTTATTATTCTGGGTCTCAGGGGCTGATGTGTCTTCCCTGCCTGCTCCGTCCCACCTGCCCAGGTATCCAGAGTCGATCATAAACAGAAAGGCACGCGGCATCGAGTCCAGACCAGCGCTGGCCAAGGCCTGTTCCATGACAACCGAGGACTCAGTTCCTGGGCTGAGGTCCTGAGAACACTCCCAGCCCAGCCGAGGCAGGCTTCAAACCCAAGCTCCCTTGGGTAGGCAGCTGCCAGTTCTTCTGGCCTCTGGACGTTGGGGATGTGGGGGCCCCCCCGCCCATGAGCCAGCCTCCGTGGCCAGCTATTCAGTACAGCCTGAGTCCTGCACTGGTGCCTGGCTAGCGGGCTGCACAGCCTGCACTGTTTCCTCCAGGCTGCCGCTAGGGAACACCACGTAGTGCGCAGTGGTCAGCTCCAGTGGCTCCCGCTGGTTCTCCTTGCTGTGCCAGATGCCATAGCCAAAATACACGATGAGTCCTACGGGAGTGGGCATGAGCCTGAGGGGCAAGGTCCCAACCCCACCTGCCCTCTTTGTCCGCTCCCCCCCCCCCCATTGTCAAATACTTGGGTCCAAGCCCAGGCCGAACTCACCGACCAGCAGCCAGAAGATAAAGCGCAGCCAGGTCAGGTAGCTCAGCTTCAGCATGAGACAAATGTTGAGAAGGATGCTCAGGGCTGGAGTCAGGGGCACCAGAGGGATCTGAGGGTGCAAGGGTGAGGCTGAACTTGACTGTAGGATACATATGCCAGCCCAGAGCCTGATTTTGTGGACACTCCATGGAACCCTTCATCTCCGGAGCCTTGGAGCCATATGTACCCTCCCATGCAGGAAGTTGGAGGAAGTGGGGATGGATAAGGTTGCCTCCCCTGCCACATGAGCCCTTGTGCATTTTCAGTTGGCATAAGAGGCTGGGACAGAGGGAAGGAGTTGGACTGGGGGTGGGGGTGGGGGTGGGGTTGTACCTGAAAAGTGTCTTGCTTCTTTTGCTGCTGGTGAGCCCCCAGGACCAGGAGGCTGAGCAGGAAGACAGCACCACTGATGACCAGCAGCAAGACGTAGCCCCACCGCGGGAGGTGCAAGCCTGAGTTCCCGAAGACTACAACACACGCCAGAGAGATGGCTGAGACTATCAAGATGCCAAGTGCCCACGCCACAGCAGTCCCAGGGCTGCATCCATCCAGGAAGGCCAGGAAAGGCTTTAGGGCTGGTCGCAGCTGCCCGGGCTCAGACTCGGAGGCCTGCGCAGCATCCACAAGCTGTACGTGATCCGAGAATGAGTCGTATGTTTTAGCAGCGGGGCCAGGGCTGTCTAGGCAAGGGGAGCTGGGTGGAGAAGATTTCTGGAAACGCAGCACAATGATGCTAGTGGCCACAAAGGTATAGGCCAGCAGGGTGCCGATGGATAGGAACTGGACCAATGCCTCAAGGTCCAGCAGTAGCGCCAGGAGAGCCGTGAGGACCCCAAACACCAAGATTCCCACCACAGGCACCTGTGTCCGGGGGTGCACACGGGCAAAGACCTGGAAGAAGAGCCCATCGGCGGCCATGGCGTAGACGATGCGGGGCAGGGAGAAGAGGTTGCTGAGCAGGACCGTATTCATGGCTGTAGCAGAGCATGGGGAGCAATCAGCGGAGAAGCCCAGCAGGGGGCGCTACTGGCCTCTCAGACAGTGAGGGTATTGGCTTCTCGCCTCCCACCTAGGAATGGGGCGCTTGCCTTTAGAGCCAGGCCCACTAAAGAACCTTCTCGAAGTCAGCTTGGGAGGGACCTATAAGCATGTGCTTCTAAACTGACACTCTGTAAAATTTGTGGGGAGCGGGTCTGCCAACAAGTCTCTGAAAATGAGTGTTTTCACGAGCTCATTAGACAGGTAGTTAAGACAGGGGCCTGGATGGAAGTATTTTGAGAGGTTTGGGGATGGGGCCCTCTACCCTGTCCCCTCCCACCCTGCCCAGAAGGGTCCCTTACCACAGATGGAGCCGATGGCCACAATGAAGCCAGCCCAGCTGTAGCCCCGCCTATAGAAAGCATCAGCAAGTGCTGAGTCGGGGTCCAGGCTGTGCCAAGGTACCATGAGGGTTAACACAGTGGAGACCAAAATGTAGGCACCAGCTGCCAGGCCGAGTGAGATGGCTATGGCCGTGGGCACAGCCCACCGTGGGTTTTTGGCCTCCTCGCTGGAGGCAGCAATGACATCAAAGCCCACAAAGGCATAGAAACAGGTGGCTGTGCCAGCCAGGATACCAGAGAAGCCGAAGGGTGCAAAACCGCCCTCTTCTGCGCTCCAGTTGTGAGGGCGGGCCAGGATGAAGCCCAGGATGATGATGAAAAGGATGACAATCAGACTGATGGCTGAGAACGTGTGGTTAAGCCAGGAAGAAACTCGGGCACCACAGGAGACAAAGGCAGAAGCCACGAGTAAAATGCCGGCAGCCAGAAAATCCGGATAGTGGGCCAGGAAGGGCACTTGCCAGACACCCACGTGAGACTCTGTGAAGTTGCGAATGCTGTGGTTAAAGATGGCGTCCAAATAGCCACTCCAGGCACGGGCTACCGCGGCACCCCCAATGAGGTATTCCAGAAGCACATTCCAGCCTATGAGGAATGCCCATATTTCACCCATGGACACGTAGGTGAACAAGTATGCAGAGCCGGTACGAGGCACGCGGGCTCCAAACTCTGCATAGCATAGGGCTGCCAGCAGGGAGGCTACAGCGGCCACCAAAAAGGACAAGAGCACAGCAGGGCCAGCCATGTCCTTGGCCACTGTGCCTGTGAGCACATAGAGCCCAGATCCGACCATGCCACCCACACCTAATAGGGTCAAGTCCAGTGTGGACAGGCAGCGACGCAGTGACGTCTCCATGCTAGACTCTTGCAGCGGCTTTAGACGGTTCAGTTTCTGGCAGAAACGTGCCAAGCGGGCAGTGCTGGGCAGTCCCCGGGCCATGGCAGACGGAGTACTGAACCAGCTTCTGGAACCTACTAGAGACAGACAGCAGGGCTAAGCAGCCATCCTCCATTCTTTCATAGACTGTCCACCCCAGTCCTCGCCTCCTCTCCCTAGGAACAGAGGACATCTACACCACGGATCTACTTTAGAAGGTTTGAATGGGACGGGCGAGGTGAGAGGCACGCGGGGGCTGGGGGGAGGGGGGGCGGCGGTGTCAGGGTGTGTGGGCAGCAGGGATAGACAGCATGGAGGGCCTTCCTGTCAGCCTTTAAGGCACTGGAAGTGGCTGGGTGGAGCGGACCTGCAAACCAGGTAGGTGGTTCTAAGGGTGAGTGGGCAGTTGCCTAACAACAGGCTTGGAGCAGGCTCCATGAACAAGAAGAAACGGAGGCTTCCTGAAGCAGAGCCAGGCTGCCAGGACCCGGAACAGGAGCAGCCCCTGCAGCCCTGAGAGTGGCCAAAGGGACATCTGGCCTCAGAGAAAAAGCGATCACCCCCACTTCTGCCAGGTTGGAGGATCAGCTCACCTAAGGCCAGGAGGCCAGGGCTGCGTGGGCCCCGAGTCCCGGATGTGGAAGCTGTGGTACACCTCCCCTCGCCACAGGCGCCGCAGCCGCGGCTGCTGGGGCTAGCTGCCTCTGCCATGCCCCTGGCCCCCAGACACCCAAGCCTTCGCTTGCATTTGCATTCCCGCAGCAGCCGTCCCGCCGGACCCGCTGCGACCCACCTGCTGTCGCCGCCACCGCCACCGTGCGCACTGCGCCTGCCCCGCTAGTTTACAACGCCTGCGTGCAGGGCCCGCCCCTGGCTGCCAGGCAGTGGATAAACCCAAGCCTTACAACTCACATCCCCTGTGGGGTTCTGCACAGAGTCCCGCACCGCGTCATATATCAGAATAACCCTCTTAGGCGAGTAAACGTCCACCATCGAGACCAGAGCTGACCAGGGTCATAGGGCTTATTCCATCACTTGGACCTACCTCCCCAGGTAAGGAAGCCTCCTCCACCTCCTGCAGGTGGGGGGTCCAGGTTGTGGGGGGCGGAGCCCACCCTGATGCCGCTGCAGCAGATACTCTTCTTGATCTCCCCACCGCAACTCGATCACTCCAGCCAATTGGGTACCGTCCAGCCCCCCATCACGGGGGCGGGGGTTGGCTATGAGAGGAAGACAGGGGTCTGACAGAGTGGCCTTGGCAATCTCTAAGCCTTGCACAACAGGCAAGAGAGGGCAGCCATCGGGGAGTGTTCCGTGAACTGACAGAATTTACAAAGCTATTGTCCGGTTGTGTCCCATAAAAAGACAGCAGTCAGCATCATAAGACAGCCTGCGGCTCTACAGGTGGGGAGCCCTATAGCCCCTCAAATGCCAATGACCAACTCAGAGCACCTGACAGACCTTGCAGATTCTTAAGGGACTCCAACATCAACTTTCCCCTCGCGATCAGCAGAGCACCCCACACTTTTCACCTGCCTCCGCACCAACAGGTTGCCTGGGCCAGCTCTGGCATCATCAAATCTCCAACATCCATGCCGGGTCATTTGTGCTTAGGTCTGAGAAGTCTTTTTCTTTCTGTTCTTCTCAGATTGAACGCAGAAATGCTAGGGAGGCTTGGTGGCCCATGCCTGTAATCCCGGCACTTGAAATGGTTCAAAAATTCGAAGACCACATATATAAATATGTATATGTATTTTTCATGCATACTACACACACGTGTGGGTATGTGTGTGTGGGTATGAAAGCTGATGTGGTGAGGTGTTGACTTGTTGACAGAGAAGCCAAGCCAGGAAAAACCAAGGCAGGGACCCATTTCTCTCAGAACCCTAATGATTTATTTATTTATTATTGTATGCACATTGGTGTTTTGTCTGCATGTATATCTGTGTGAGGGTATCAGATCCTAGAGTTACAGACAGCTGTGAGCTGCCATCTGGGTGCTGAGAACTGAACCTGAGTCCTCTAGAAGAACAGCCAGTGCTCTTAACCACTGAGCCATCTCTCCAGCCTCCCTCTCCCAGAACTTTATATATTTAATCTATAATACATGTCTGATGTAGCTAGCATGTGATATGTAATAAAATAAACATCCAACTATATAATACATACTTGATTATATATGTTGATGGTAGTGATCATGATACATACATACTACTAAAAATCTATTATGTTCATACAAATATATGCTCACGTTTATTGGTGATTAGTGGGATCTTAGGATGCAGTCTGGATGACTCACTCAGATGAAGACAAAGTGGTGGGTGACATTCCAGATGTGCAGGGGCACTGGGAACACTATGGTTTTAGTCGCCTTCCTGGGCCTCCTGACACTGCAGACACTGTCTGCAAGTCCAGCTGCTGGCTGTGGCACTGCCCTGTCTCCTCACACTCACTGTCTGAGCTTAAGTGAGTGAGGGCCTCCACAGAAGCCTAGGAAAAATCACTCAGACTAAGAGACTTGGCAATTTTGTAACAAGAACCCATCCTGCCAGTGTCTTATCTGCAGCCCAACACCTGACATGCAGAGTGCCTTGAGGTTCTGCCTTCTATGTGAACTCTCACCTCACCTGCGTAACAGATACCAGCGCACATTTGGCACTTGAGGCTAAGGGTGGGCGATGCAGCAGTGAGTTCCAGTTAGGCGGTCGAGCCAGTGCCAGGCCTCAGTGAGCAAGGCCATGACACAGAGCAGCCTTGTGAAGATGCAGGGAAGATGAAGCACCAGGGAAGAAAGAGGAAGAAACATGTTCCTACTTATTCTATAAGGGCAAGAGTACCTGACACAAAAATGGACAAAGACAGCACAAAGCTCCCAGCCAGTATCTCATACCTGGGTAGACTCAGGACTCATCAGCACAGTGCTAGCAAATTGGGGCCAGAGAGACAGCTCAGCAGGCAGACATGGACTACCAATCCTGACGGAGTTCCACTCCCAAAGCATGATGGGAAGAGAAAACTAAGTACAGTAAGTTGTCCTCTCTCTGACTTCCACTTGTGTGCTGTGGCATGTGCTCTCACATGTGCCCTTTACACTAAGAAGTCAGATTTTAAAGTTTTTGCTTTAATTTATTTTCATTATGTGTATATGTGTGTCTGGGGGATATGTGAATAAGGATACAGTGCCCACACCTGCCGTTAGAGGGCGTCTGATCCCCTGGAGCTGAGTTCCAGGCAGCTGTCAGCCACCTGATGTGGATGCTGGGGACTGAACTTGGGTCCTATACAAGAGCAATGTGCACTCTTAACCACGGAACCATCTCTCCAGCCCCTAATTAATTTTTGTATTTTAATTAATTTTTATTTTATGTACACTGATGTTTTGTCTGCGTGCATGTCTGTATGAGGGTGTTGGATCCCCTGGAACAGGAGTTACATAATGTTGTGAACTGTCACGTGGGTGCTGGGAACTGAACCCAAGTCCTCCGGAAGAGTAGCTAGTGCTCTTAACCACTGAGCCTTTAAAAAAAAAATGCTATCAAAGTAAACACACACACACACACACACACACACACACACACACACACACACACCAAGTGGGATTTATCCCAAGAATGCAAGTTTGTTTTGACATATGAAAAGCAATCTGCATAATATACCACATTAATAAAATAAATAATCAAACACAGAAACCATCTCAACTGACACAGGAAAAGTATTTAACAAGCCAGTGTTGGTTCAAATAAGAATGTTTCCATAGCTCGTGTATTTGAATGCTTAGTCACCAGGGAGGGGCACTGTTTGAAAGGATTAGAAGGGTTAGGAGGCGGGGCCTTGCTGGAGGAGGTGTGTCTCTGGGGGTGGCCTTGCTCATGGTGGTTTGGTTTTTTGTTGTTGTTGTTTTGTTTTGTTTTTTTGTTCTTAGCAGCAATAGAACAGTAACTAAGACACACAGTCTTTAGACCATGTAGTGTATAAAAATGTACAGCTACTGAATTAACTGTCACAAGACTGGATGGTTTTGCCTAAGATCAGTAATAGCATAAGGATGTTCACTTTCAACACTTGTCTTCACCTTGTAGTGGTGGCTCTAGCCAAGGCAACGAGGCAAGAAATTCAAAGAAACTTGGAACAGAAATAGGTAAAACTATCTCTTATTTATATAAAGGCCTAAGGAATCTATAATTTAAAAAAATCATTGGAGCTGGGTGTGGTGTCGACATACACATTTAATCCCAGCACTCAGGGAGGCAGAGGCAGGCAGATCACTGTGAGTTCGAGGCCAGCCTGGTCTACAAAGTGAGTCCAGGTCAGCCAAGGCTACACAGAGAGACCCTGTCTCAAAAAAAAAAAAAAAAAGCATTACAACTAATAAGTTCAACAAAGGTGCCAGATATAAGATTGACACATAATAATCAGTTGTATTTCTATACACTCTAATGGATGAGCATGGGATGGAATTAAAGGAGCAATTCTATTCATATACATAAAAATAAGAAACTTAGAATATATTTTAATTGATGTATGTACATGTGTGCACACATGCACATGTCATGGCATGCATACAGAGGCTAGACAACTTTGTGAAGTCCACTCTTGCCTCTGCCTTGCTGAGGTTGAGTTCATGTGGCTGTACTCACCTGAAATCCCAGCACTTGAGAAGTTGAGGCAGGAGGATTGGGAGTTCAAGGCCAACCTGGGTTATCTGAGACCCTTTCTCAGCTAACAACAACAACAAAAAAAAAAAAAAAAAAGAAAGAAAGAAAGAAAAGAAAAGAAAGAAAAAAGAAATTAAAAAATATATATTGCAAACCATTAGACATTATTAAAGATTTAAGATGAACTTTACAATGGCAACCTATACAATGCCTATAGATTGGAGTGTTGCTTGTCCTTTTTGGTGGTGCTGGGGGTCCAGCCCCAGGTCTCCTGCATGCTTCTCAAGCTGCAGTGGCAGCTAAGCTGCTAAGATGCAACACTTCCCAGATTGCGCTGTGTCCTCAGTGCAGTTCTCACAAAACCCCAAGTGTCTGTTTTGCAAAAATTGTCAGGCAGATCCCAAAATTAATATAAAACGACAAGGGACACAGAACAGACAAAACACCCTTGGAAGATAACAGAATTGGAGAATTCACAATTCCTAATTTCTGTGAGTCAGAAAATACAGCTCAGCACAGTGTTTGTCCAACACACACATACACACACACACACACACACACAAGCCTTGGGTTTGGCCCCAGCACACATAAAAAGCAGGAAACAATTTCTTTCTTGCTTGCTTTCTTTCTTTCTTTTTCAAGACAGGGTTTCTCTGTGTAGCCTTGGCTGTCCTGGAATTCACTCTGTAGACAAGGCTGGCCTAGAACTCACAGCAATCCACCTGCCTCTGCCTCCAGAGTGCTGGGATTAAAGGCGTGCGCCACCACCACCCTGCCAGAAAACCATTTTTAATTTTCTTTTCTTTTCTTTCCCATGTTCTTCTCTTCCTTTCTTCTTTCTTTCTTATTTAATGTGTGTATTGGTGGGGGGGGGGGAGGCGTTTAGACAGAATCTCACTCTGTAGTCTAGGCTGACATGAAACATATTACATAGATCGGGCTGGCCTCGAAGTCATGACCATCTGCCTGTATCAGATGGTTATGAGCTGCCGTTCAGGTGCTGGGAACTGAACTTGGGTCCTCTGAAAAAACAGCAATTTCTCTTAACTGTTGAGCCATCTCTTCGGCCCCAGTTTCCAATATATATATTGATCTCAAACTCACGTGATCTGCCTTCATTTTGAGTGCACTACCACACCTGGCCTAAATTTCTGATTTTTATTTTTAAAGATTTATATATTTTATATTTTATTTGAGAGCAGTTCTTAAGCACTGAGCCAGTTTTTCAGTCCCTAAGGTTCTGATTTACAAACTGACTTCAAAGTAACAATATTTAAGGTGCGTATTAACTTGTGGGTAGGCATAGTTTTTTAATTGACTAGAATGAAAAATGCAGAAATTAAGCCAGGTGTGGTGGTCCACACCTTTAATCCCAGCACTCAGGAGGCAGAGGCAGGTGTTTCTTTAAATTCGAGGCCAGCCTGGTCCACAGAATGAGTTCCAGGACAGCAAAGGCTACACAGAGAAACCCTGTCTCAAAAACAAACAAACAAAAACAAAACCAAAAAATAACCAAAGAACCGAACAACAAAAAACAACCCAGAACTCAATCTTTAGACTTCGGACAGTTGATTTTTTAAAAATAGACTTTAATTATTAAGACATTTAAGCTCACAGCAGTATTTGGCAGAAAGCACAGCGAGTTCCTGGAACTCTCTGGCCTCAAGTACACAGCCTTTTTCTCTGATGATATCAGCACCGGAAAGGGCACATTTCTTACTACCGACAACTCTCATGGACACTGTCATCCACCGTTCATGGTTTATAGTTGAGTTCTGCCTGGATGTTACACAGGAGTTCAGGCAGATGCTTATGTCTGCACAACCACAGCAAAATACAGAATACTTCCTAAGATTCCTGGGTGCTCATCTATCCATCCTTCCCTTCTCCCTAAAGTTCCTGGGAAACACTGTCATTATTATTGTCTTCAGAACTAATTTTTTTCTTTCTTACTCGTGCTGGGAATTGAACCTGGTGCTTTGCACAGGGAGGGTGAGTGCTCTACCACTGAGCTACATCCTTAGCTCTTTGATGATGATGATGGTGATGATGATTTTGTTTGTCACTCTGTAGCCCACTTTTTCTGGAACTAACTATGTAGCACAGGATTGACCCTTTGCTACCCACCATCCTTCTGCCTCAGCCTTCTGAGGGGCAGGATTACAGGTGGCCAGCACTATGGCCAGCTGACCTCTGTAGATACTCCATCCTTAGATTATTGAATAGCTGAACGTGTGTAGTAAGGAGAGAGAGATGGCTCAGACGTGAAGAGTGTGAACTGCTCTTGTGCAGGGTTTCAGTTCACTTCCCAGGATTCAGGTGTGTGGTACACAATGGTGTCGTGCCTCCTCAGGCACTGCACTTCCATGCATCACTGCAACACACACACACACACACACACACACACACATACACACACACTTTCTATGTATTTATTTTATTTTATTTTGGTTTTTAAAAATATATTGTTTATATATTTTCATTTTATGTATATGATGGCTCTTTCTGCATATACACCTGTGTGCTGAAAAAGGGCATCAGATCTCATTATAGATGGCTGTGAGCCATCATGTGGTTGCTGGGAATTGAATTCAGGACCTCTGGAAGAACAGACAGTGCTTTTAACCTCTGAGCTATCTCTCCAGCCCGTATTTATTTATTTTTTAAAGTCAGGGCTTCTCAGTGTAACCCTGGCTGTCCTGGACTCACTCTGTAGACTAGGCTGACCTTGAACTCACAGAGATCTGCCTGCTCTGCCTGCCTCTGCTTCCCGAGTGCTGGGATTAAAAGCACTGCCCAGCAGCACAATATACAAAAATTAAAAATAAATTATTCAATGTATCCATTTAGATTAGTTTTGCTGACTAAATAATATGTGTTGCTGATTCTTCTGCATCTTTGTGACTTGATAGCTCATCTATTTGGTCACCTTCTTTGGTGGCTTTCAAGTTTTAGAAATTATGAATAATGTTTTTATAAATATCCATGCAAAGGGTTTTTAAAAACATTTTTTAAAAACTGAAATAGAAGCTTTTGTGCCACTTACCCACTACTGAAGAAGCACAAAGACTTAGCATGCCTTCCCAGCCAGAACCTGGGAGGCAGAAGAGGCAGATCTCTGTGGTGAAGAGTGCGTGCTGCTGTTGGAGACCGGTCCAGTTCAGTTCCCAGGATCCAGCTGGGTGGTGCACACAGCATGTTGCTCCAATGAGTTCCAATGAGACCCTGTCTTAAAAAAGAAAAGACTCAGAAGAAAAAAAAGAAAGAAAGAAAGAAAAGGAAAGAGAGGAAAGGAAGGAAGGAAGGAAGGAAGGAAGGAAGGAAGGAAGGGCAGTGCGTGAGAGGCTCTGTGCTCTGGTACCCCCACCCCAGAGAGAATAAGCAACATTTAACACAGGCTTCATGCTCCCTTTACAAGGGAGACGGACTTGAACTCCCGATCCCCTGCCTCTACCTCCTAAGTAAAACAATGTAAGTTAAACATCATTAAAAGAAGGGATGTGCTTCCCCTTGTGCTGCCCCTGCAAAGGACCTAGTTTGGTTCCTAGCACCTAAATCAGGAAGCCCACAGCTGCCTGTAATCCCAAGCCCTGAGGAGATTCACACACACACTAAATAACATGACATTTAAAGACATTCAAGATGATCAAAGATGGCCGGTTGGTAGAGTGCTTGCCTAGCCTGGAGGCCTGTGATCACAGCACTTGGGAGTCGGCAACAAGAGGATCAGACGTTCAAGGTCATCCTTGACTGCATAGCGAGCATACTGAATCGCAAGGGAGCCTGGGATACCACAAGAGACTGTCTCAAAAACAACTTGCCCTGCAGCCTTGCCGATCTGAATTTGATACCCGGATCCCAGGGTGGAGAGAGAGAACCAATCAGCACTCGACTCGGTTTCCTCCACAACGTCCTAGTTTTCATCAAATGGAATAAAGGAGCAGCTGCCCGCTGGGGTCTTCATTTGCTTGAAATGGTTCCTACATTCCACACAGTGGCATCACAGTACACCTTTTTCCTACGAATCTGTCTCACATCGATTTAATTCTCAAGTCAAGCTGTGACCCTGTGAGTGTGAACAGAGGGCTCCCCTGCTCCCGTGTTTTCTGGAGAAGATGGACTCCCCGCCCTCCTAAAAGAACAAGGCAGGGCCAGAAGAAGACGGCAGAAGACACCTCGGGATTTCTGTCTAGTTGTACTGCAAGAGAAAGAGTAAAACAGCCCCTGTGACAATCAAATCAGCCCATGACATCTTGTCTTTGTGGCTGTGCCTCTGACCATCTGCGGCTCTCAGCCCGTACCCCAAGTGCTTTTCTTATCTCTGTCTTGTGTAATTTATCATGGAAGGAAAACATAAGATTCTTGTCTTGAAGGCTTGGCTTTGTGGCCAGCGCGGAAAGTTCTGTCCTTTACCTGCTGGGGCAGCTTGTCAGACTGGTTGCAGACAACCCACTGGAATCTAACACAAAATGTCCCTTTGTTCCAAGATTGCAAGACTCTGAGTAGTCCTTTTTAAATTATCTCAGTCTTAAGTGCCTTGTTAACAAGGTTCTTGCTCCTTAGGATATCTTGAGAGAGATTTGGTGTGTTTTTGTTGTTGTTGTTTTCTTTCTTTCTTTCTTTTTTTTTTTTTTGTTTCTTCCAAATAGAATCTCACATGTCTCAGGCTGGTCTTGATCTTTTTGTTTGTTTATTTGTTTTGGCAAGACAGGGTTTCTCTGAATAGCCTTGGCTTTCCTGGCCTTGCTTTGTAGACCAGGCTGGCCTTGAACTCACAGCGATCCACCTGCCTCTGTCAACTAAAGCGACCAGGGATGCTGCAGAGATGTGCTTAATCACTGCTTGCTGGAAAGAAGAGGAAAGGGTTAGCCATAATATAGAGAGTGCTTTGCACAGGGTAGAGGCAGTCAGGAGCACCACACTGCTAGCCGTGTGCTTATCTTGGGGAAACCTTTACATGTGGGCAACTCAAGAGCAATGTTAGACTCAGGGTCCCCAAACTTGGTGCCCTCTGTATACTTGAACCCTCTGCTACACAGAGAGAAGCGACAAGGGAAAAGTGGAACCCAAGAGCCAAGCCTGACCAGAGTGGGCAAGATTAACCTTGGGAGTGGTTGCGGCCTTCATCAACACTCCCTGTGTGATCTGCTCCCTGCAGAGAGCTTGTAAGAAACATTAAGTCCAAGTCTTTCTGTCAAACATTGTAAAACTTTTGTTTCTGAAGAGGAATTCAAGTCTTTTTATCTTCCTCACCTTGTAAAATGAATTTCTCCACTTTTGTTAACAGTATGCTTGCCACGTTGCCCTCCCCACCCTGCCCCCATTCACAGAACTTGTTGGCCTAGGGTGGTGACACCTCCCCCCTTTCATGTACTTCCTGATGATTCTTTTAAAACTAACCAATCACTTAAGACAGTTGGGCAGACCTCAGCCAATGGGAAGCAGACACAGTCACCAGGTCCCTTAGAATGAAACCCAAGCATGTTCTCAGTGTGCCCTTGCTCTGCTTTTATGAGCAGAGCATTCTTTTGTTTTGTTTTTGGGTTTTTTTGTTGTTGTTTTTTGTTTATTTGTTTTTAGAGATAGGGTCTCTCTCTGTGTTAGCCTTGGCTGTCCTGGACTCACTTTGTAGACCAGGCTGGCCTGGAAGAGGTCTGAATCTTATACTACCTTTTATTTAATTTTTTTTTTCTCACACGTACAGCTTCTTTATTGTATTTCTTTTTTCAATTTTTCCCCCCAGAATGGGGCTTCTCTGTGTAGCCTTGGCTGTCTTGAACTCGCTTTGTAGACCAGGTTGGACTCAAACTCACAGAGATCTGCCTGCCTCTGCCTTCTAGAGTGCTGGGATTACCTGGCTAGGTTGGCTTTTTGAGGTCTCTAGTAAGAGTAAATTACTGTTACGATTAGTGAAACACTGGTTTAAGGTGAGCTGCCTTCCCAGGGGTGGTCCCCTGACCAAGTGGCCGACGAGGTCCAAGTTGAATGTGAAGTTTTTATCCTGTCCAAAAATCTACTTTTTTGATCAGAGTTTTGTCTCAATGGTCCTTTGCTGACTTTTTACTGTGCTCCTCTCTGGAGTATCCTCTGTCAAGGATGAGGCTGCTGAGGGGCCCAAGAATATCTGTATTTTTAATTTTTTGTTTGGTTTTGTTTTGGCTATTCGAGACAGCGTTTCTCTGTGGCCTGGCTGTCCTGGAATTAGCTCTGTAGACCACGCTGGCCTCAAAATCACAGAGATTTCACCTCCCTCTGCCTCCTGAGTGCTGGGATTAAAGGTGTACACCACCACCACTCAGTCCAAGGACATTTTTAAACTTTTGGCCAAGAAAGAAATTGATGAGTTTTCTTTTGAGTCTTTGTCATTTAAACTGTCTTGCCAATTTCTACCTTCTGGTCATATTATCCCTCTCTCTTTGAAGAGGTAATCCTAACTAGCAGTGTAGGATGGAGGTGATGACCCATCTGGCATCTTCTATTTTAATCTAGGGTGTTGGATGTGGCAGTTTTAGGGCATCCCTCCAGAGAGCCTATCAACAAGAGCCTATCTGTCAGATGTAGGGAAGAAAGGAAGTCAGTGACTGGCATCCGGAAAGAGATATGACAGAAAGAGAAGGCGAAGGTTATTACATGTCCCAGGCAGGGAATCAGGAGAAACCAGCATGGAGGACACGCCCAAATCCACTGGAACCTAGTCATCTGTTGTGTTAATAGATTTCAAAAGAGTTTATCTATTGCCCATATGATGTCACTTCTGACAACCGAGGTGGACAAAGAATGACTACAATTATTCCGAGATAAGGTCATTAGCCTTTTGGGCTCCGAGCAGTTTAATCTCTCCACTGTACTGAAATTTTATAATCAGTCCATCTGTCTCCATGGAAACATTGTTTTCAGGAATTTCTATTTCCACAAGTCAGTGCTGTAGGACTCTGTTTGCAGCTAATAGGACTGGTGATGGACTCCTTCCAGCAGCCTGCAGAGCTGCACTGGGAGGAAGCGTCTGTCTAAGCTTCAGACAGATTCCTCTTTGGCCCTATAAACCAAAGCATGTGGTATCTTCACCCACATACAGACATAGTTAGATACAGATATGTATTATGGCCGGATGTGGTGGCGCAAGCCTTTAATCCCAGCACTCGGGAGATAGAGACAGGTGGATCGTTGTGAGTTCGAGGCCAGCCTGGTCTACAAAGCAAGTCCAAGACAACCAAGGCTACACAGAGAAACCCTGTCTCAAACAAGCAAACAAACAAACAAAACAAAACAGATATGTATTATGCATTTGTAACAGGGTCTTAGATAGCCTAGGCTAGCCTTGCATTTCTGCTCCTCCTGTCCCAGCCTTCCAAGTGATAGAATTACAGACATGAGCCATCATGCCCAGTGTGCAGGTTGAATAAGAATGGTCCACATGGCCGGGAGTGGTGACACATGCCTTTAATCCCAGCACTTGGAAGGCAGAGGCAGGCGGATCGCTGTGAGTTCGAGGCCAGCATGGTCTACAAAGTGAGTCCAGGACAGCCAAGGCTAAACGGAGAAACCCTGTCTTATAAAAAAAGAAAGAAAGAAAGAATGGTTTCCATTCTTTTTTTAGACTCAAACACATGGACTCATATGTGTAGCCTTGTGGGAAGAAGTGTGTCACTGTGGAGGCCCCCAATTAAATGTTTTCTTTTAGCTGGGTGTGGTGGCACACACCTGTGATCCCAGCACTCAGGGAGGCAGAGGCAGGCGGATCTCTGAGTTCAAGCCCAGCCTGGTCTACAAAGCAAGTCCAGGACAGCCAAGGCTACACAGAGAAAGCCTGTCTCAAAACCCCTCCCCGCCCAAAAAAAGAAAGTTGCTGGAGCGATGGCTCATTGACTCAGAGCACTTCCAGAGGACCTAGGTTTGATTCCCGACCCCAGAAAGTCAACCCACTGTAGCTTCAGTTCCAGCAGATCCAGAGCCCTCCCCTGGTCTGCCAGCACCAGGCATACACATAGTGCACAGACACACGTGCAGACAAAACAACCATGAGAATAATATTTTTAAAAAATTCTGAATGGGACTGGAGACATGACTCAGCAATTAAGAGCGCTGTCTGCTCCTCCAAAGGACCGGGGTTCAATTCCCAGCACCCGTATGGCAGCTCGCAACCATCTGTAACTCCAGCCTGAGGGTTTCTGATGTTCTCCTTTGTGTTTCTTTGTCACTATGCACACATGTGGTACACAGACATACGTGCAGGCAAAGCACTAATGCACATTAGATAGATGATAGATAGATAGATAGATAGATAGATAACAGATCTTAAAAAAACAAAACAAAACAAAAAGGAAAAAAAAAGGAGTGGCCCAAAGGCTCAGCAGACAAAAGCATCTATGCCAAGCCTGATGGCCTGTGTTTGACCTCTGGGGAACCACAGGGTGGAAGGAAAGGATGGCTTCCAGCAAGTTGTCCTCTGACCTCTACATGCATGTCATGGCACACGTGTTCGAGAACATACACACTTAAAAAAAAAAAGAAAGAAAAGAAAATACTCTTAATATCGTGTCTTTTGTAAACAGACCAGCATGCTCCCTGGACACGAAAGCTTCCCTGTGGTACGGAGTCACTGCAGCGTTAGCAGACGTGGGAAGCAGGTGGACTCTACAGCAAGCCCAAGGCCACATATGGTGGGTTGTGTTCTGACCTTCTGTAAAGCACACTTACTGCAGAGCACACAATAGCACACCTCTACCACCCGAGTCCTGACCTTTCACATTTAGCTCAGCTTTAGAAATTTCATGAACATGCTCCATCTAGAGATCTCATTTCATTTAAAATTTTTATTATTTTTATTTAAAAATGTTTTTGAGACAGGGTCTCACTATGTAGCTCTAGCTGTCCTAATGACGGGCTACGATTGTAAACAGATATAACTCATTTCCTCTTTGTTTGTTTTGGATGAGAATGGCTTTCATAGGCTCATATATTTGCATGTCTGGTTCCCAGTTGAATTGTTTGAGAAGGATTAGGAGGTGTGGCCTTTGTGGAGGAGGTGTGGCCTTTGTGGGAGGAGGTGTGGCCTTTGTGGGAGGAGACTTGGGCTGTAAGGTTTCAAAAGCCCAGCCAGGCTATCTCTCTCTCTCTCTCTCTCTCTCTCTCTCTCTCTCTCTCTCTCTCTCTCTCTCTCTCTCTCCCCCTCCCTCTCCCTGCTGCCTGTAAATCAGGATATAAAGCTCTCAGCTGCTGCTCCAGCACCATACCTGTCTGCTTTCTCCCATGATGATAATAGATGAATCCTCTGAAACTGTAAGCAAGCACCAGTTGAATGCTCTCTTTTACAAAAGTTGCCTTGGTCATGGTGTCTCTTCACTGCAACAGAATAGTAACTAAGACACTCCCCCAGTTGCTTTTGGTCATGATGTTTACCATAGCAATGGAAAACAAACTAGACACCGGATGTGGTGGTGCACACATTTAATCTCAGTCCTTGGGAGGCAGAGGCTGGTGGATCTCTGTAAGTTCAAGGCCAGCCTGGTCTACAAATCGAGTTCCAGGACAGCTAAGGCTGCACACAGAGAAATCCTGTCTTGAAAACAAAAACAAACAAACAAACAAGCAAACAAAAAGAAATAAAAGAAAAGAAGACACACTAGGTAGGACAAGGTCTGAGAAAGCAAAAAATAAGGGTTTGTTTTCTGGTTTGTGGTGCTCCTGGGCCTAGGAGGGGAGCCTATCAACAGACGACCTCAGGGAACCACTTGAGCAAGATAGCTCAATTTTATTTTGGGATGAACAAAGACTATATAGCTCTTGGGGAGTGGGTGGAGCGTTCCCAGGGTAGGTGCACACCATTGGCTGGGGCTAGGTGTGCCAAGAATACCTTATTTGCATTTGGCATCAAGGTCCGATCACATGGCGGGGACACAGTACGCAACTATCCTGTAGGCAGCAGGGGGAGAGAGTGCAGCCCAGGAACTGAGGTCAGGTTCCAGCACCTACACGGTGGCTCACAACCATCTGTTACTCCAGGTCCAAGGGATCTGATCCATTACCCTCTCAGGCACTGCATCCATGTGGTACACAGACATACATGAAGGCAAAATACATATACACATACAGTAGACATAAACAAATCTGTAAAAAATTAAAAAGACAGTGTTAGCGGCTAGTGAGAGACTCAGAAAATACTACTGCTAAGTTTGGTGACACAACCGACCCCACATATTGTTTCCTGACCTCCACATGTGCACTGAGATGCCCTCATGATCACACAAGTACACACACACACTCACACACACACTCACTCACACACTCACACAAAGTAGAGAACAAGAACTGTTGAAATATTTATTTATTTATTCTTGCTTGTTTTGATACAGAGTCTCATGCACACAATGAACTTGCCCTCGCTTTGGAGCTGAGGCTAGCCTTCCTGTGTGTGTACAATTCACGGCCACTGGCCCGTAATCCCAGCATTCTGGAGGCAGAGCCGGAAGGATTATGTGGCCACGTACAGAGTTTGGGGTAGCTTAGTGGTGGGGTCCTCAGCTGGCACACATAAGGCTCCAGTACCAAGGGTGGGAAGCAAGGCGGAGTTCGGAAGTCCTAGGCCCGCCCCCTAGCACTACAGAAATAGTAATAATGAAAGAGAAAGAGAGAAGCATCTGAGGGTGTGTGCACAGGCCACAGGTAAACAGACAGTGGAAGGGCTTGAGCGTCTGTCCATTTTGGTAGTCACTGGGGAGGCGTGGGCTTAGAATGAAGCCCTGTACAGATAGATATCAAAGGACGACTGTACTGTCATCTCAGAGTGCCATCTGTGTCTATTATTTTGGTGTTTTTTTTTGGGGGGGTGGGGAAGGGTTTGAGACAGGGTTTCTCTGTGTAGCCTTGGCTGTCCTGGACTCTGGCCTCAAACTGACAGCAATCCACCTGCCTCTGCTTCCCAGAGTGCTGGGATTAAAGGTGTGCCTATTTGTGCCAAGTTGAATTGCATCCCCCTATCCATAGCCAGGAAGGAACAAAAGGTCACCTTTGACCTCAGGTCCCTGATGTGGACAGAGATGCAGCCACCGAGTCCTGGGGATCGCTTGCCATCTGCTGCCCAGCACACATGGACTTCAGCACCAGGAAGAAGGCGAGGGGAGCCCTGCTGAGATTAAGCAAGTGTGCCAAGATCCTGGGAAAACAAATCTAATGTTCAGTGAGCTCTGTAGCTTTCAGGACACACTGGCTTGCTCCTTAATCCCATCACTCTGAAGGCGAGGCAGGAGGATCTCTGGGAGTTCAAGGCCAGATTGGTCTTCATAGGGAATTCTAGGACAGCCAGAGCTACGTAGTGAGCCCTCTGTCTCCAAAAGGAGAAGGAGGGAGAGGAGGGAGAAGAGGCAGAAAAGAAACGTGGACCGGACAGAGCCAACAGGGTGGGGAGGGGGTAGGAGGGGCGGGGGGGGGGGCGAAGGAGGGGAGCTTTTTCCAAGTAGCAGATATGGTTTAGAGGCTGCAGGGAATAAGATCCCGAAGCCCCGAATATTCCATCGCCTGGCCAAGCTCATACAGCTCCATCTCCTCGGTGCCCAGCAGCACTCTTTTGCATTCATGCACTAGCACCACGCACAGCTCCCTCCATCCCGGCAGCCTGAAAAAGGCAAATGTTGGACCCAGCTTACTTCCTCCACTTCCTCCTCCCCTCTCCCCACGCCCATCCCCTCCCACCTGGCGGATTTACTTGGGCTAAGCCCGCCAGGAGCCTCCACAGCGCCGACTACTGGCCACTCGTTTCCATGCAGGGTCCCCGCAGGTCCTAGCCAGCAGCTCCAATACATAGGGCAAGTGTGCATAGAGAGAGCTTTACACAGTCGATTGCTTGATTATTACACTGCACAGGGCAGTGTATTAGGTAGGCATGGGGACGGTGTGGTGGGAAGCTGTCTGCTGCCTGACAATCAGAACCCTGACAGACGACTGGTTTAAGTAGCAGCACCCATAACAGTGCCTGGCAGATGCTGGGTATGTGGTAAATGCCTGCTGGATGGCAGGTAGTCATTGTTATGATTAATAAAAAGAAAATATGATAAGATAATAAGATGCCAGGCAACAGATATTATATGAGGTTTACTAAGTGAATATGGGGAGAGAAAGAAAGAGGGGAGGGGTACCCCAGAGAGAAAGAGAGACAGAGACAGGAAGAATAAGAGAGTAAGGGGGTGAGGAGAAGGGGGCAGAGGGCTAAGGTGGGGTAGAGAGAGCCACATGGAGGTTTGTCCTTTCATATGGCCCTGGGCAGGGCCACGCTCCCGCGGCAGTTAAGTGATGACATCACAGGTAGAGGATTGAAGCAGAATCCTAACATTCTTGATTGCATGTGGTTATATCTTTTGAACAAGTTCCATACTTGAAGCATTCCTTAAGAGCTCTAACAAATGGCTTTTAAAATGTTTAATTAGCGGGGCTGGAGAGATGGCCCAGCGGTTAAGAGCACTGACTGCTCTTCCAGAGGTCCTGAGTTCAATTCCCAGCAACCACATATAATGTGATCTGATGCCCTCTTCTGGCCTGCAGATGTGCAGGCAGAGCGCTGTATATATAATAAATAAATAAAATAATTTTTAATTAGCTTATAAAGTATGAGGAGTTTTGTTTTGTTTTCCGAGGCAGGGTTTCTCTGTGTAGCCTTGGCTATCCTGAAACTTGCTTTGTAACCAGGCTGGCCTCGAACTCAGAGACTCGCCTGCCTCTGCTTCCCATAGTACTGGGATTAAAGGCATGCGCCACCACCGCCCGGCCTCTTTGTAGAAACTTTTAAATTTCACATAGCCTTCTTTTTAAATTCTCAAGGCCATTTCTGTGGGTGTGAAGTCCTGTGTAGAAAATTCGTCCCTGTATCTATGTTTCTCGGAGTGTATCCCTTGTTTTCCGCTGCACTTCAGACCTGACTTTGACCCTCTTTGAGTCCCGCCAAACCAAGGGGGCGTGGCTGCCGGCGCAGCTTGATGACGACACGTCGGCGCCAAGCGGCCGAATGGCGGCTCGCATTTTTTGAGAAGCTCGAGATTTGTGCTATCGCCACGGCAGGTGAGTGGCGGGAGCCGCGCGCGAGGCAACCCTGCATCACGCGGTTTTCTCGAGGCCCCGCCGAGGCCGGCTCCGTTCCTCCTCGAGCCGTGGGACTCGGGCCGCCCGGCAGCTCCGCCTGAGCGGGGCGGGCGGGGAGCCGAGGGCCCGGCTGCACCCTCACGCCACCCTCCACGGCCATGCCTGTCTGCCGCCTTCCTACGTGGTCCTCGCAGACAGCCCCCGGTAGGGCCTAGAAGAACGCTCGATGGAGGGGGAGGGAGGACTTGGAGTGAAAATTGAACTTTGGACTCAGCTGGCGATGTTGGACGTAGAACTCGTTGTGGGTCCAGGTTCCACTTTCCGACTTCTCCGAGCCTCGGTTGCCTCCTCTGTTAAAGGGTAGTCTCGAAACTTTTGCGGAATAGGACAATTGGGATCATCAGGAGGGGGCAAGCGGCAGCTTCTCAGAGAGCAGCCAAAGGAGGTTCTTGACTGTGGCGCGATAAGCTTGGCCTGAGGGCGTTGGCTCTGAAGAGTCGGAAGCCAGCGCTTGGTGAAAGTGGGTGTTAAAGGGTCAGCTTGCACACCGGCACGGGGCGTGGCTGACAGGCTCTAAAAGCAAGTGTGTAGGAGTCGTTGCCCCTCTTGGTGGAAAGACCCAGGTTTGACATCTGATCTTTTCAGCGGCCTGCTTCCTGTGAGGAGTTGGTTGTCTTCTCCAGAGCTCTACCCTTATCAAATAGTCCTGTGCTGCCCTGATCGTTTTAGAGTAGCTTTGCAGTGTAGGGCAGGACCAAACCAGTTTACATCTTCCTTAACACTGAGACTGTTAGCTAGTTTAGGAATTGGGAAAACCTGAGAAGTGTTTCTCTTGCCAAATGGTGGTGGTCTCCTCTTAAAACCACAACTGCCTTCAACTGCTGCTGTATAACATCTCTCCTCACAGAACTGCCATTTGCCACCTTGGCACCGTTACTCCTGTAGTGTGCCTGAAAAGCTATCACTAATCCACAGTGGAACGCTGCAGGTTTCCTCTCTGCTCTTTAAAACTCTGATTATTTTGTGTTTGTCGTGCGTGGGTGCTAAGGAGTCTTTTGCTGTGTCCTACCTCTCTTCCCTTATTTGCCTCAGCCCTGTGGGGTCACTGTGAAGATATATTTTCTATTTTTGCCTAAGTCAGTATCCTTTGCATTTGGTCTTCTCATATTCCGTGGTCACAAGTCGAGGCAGACATGGACTTAACCTGCTAAGGGCATTACATGACCCAGATCAAGACTTGCTCTAATCTGTGGGTTCTGGGAACGAATACGCTTCCATGCACACTCAGATTGCTCTCAGAACCCAATTTCTTTGCGGTTCTGACTTCTAGCTGATCTCTGCTCTGTATCTTAAAGTCCACGGACGTTGCACTCCAGTTGGTTCTTTAAGAACGTCCGCGGTGGTACTTCGGTGAGTGTTTGACTGAATAGCCAATCAAGAACAATCTTGGGGGACGGTCAAGAATTCTGCCTGTCACTGGTAGTTAGATAAAGGAAGAAATGGAAAGCTCTTCAGGTCAGTCCTGACATCTTAACAAGTGCTGCATACGATCACCAAGGAGTCACCACCACAAACGCAGCTCTGAAGCTGGTGCCTGCGGTTCGTATGAGTGTTGCCTTTTAAAAATCAAAGGAATATGGAGTGATGTGTGCTCAGTTCACAGATGTTGTATAATCTGTTGTGTAAAAGAGCCTGAGATTTTTGTTTTTGTGTTTCCTCAGTGGCTCCCCAAGGCGGCTGCCGTTTCTGACTCCTCTTGGGAGACCGCAATGGCGTTCCCTCACCTACAACAGCCCAGCTTCCTCCTGGTAGGTGTCTGCTGCCTTAGCAAATACCGGTAGTGATAGTTCTCTGGGGACTCTGAGGGACTTAGAACTTCTTTCCACTGATGGAAGGACTCATTTTTAGGGGATAGGGTCTTTGTATAAATCCATGCTGCCTGCCCTCTGCTTCTGTTTTTTGAGACAGGGTCTCTATGTGTAGCTCTGGCTGTCCTGGAACTCACTCTGTAGACTAGACTGGCTTTGAACTCTGAGCGATCCGTGTGCCTCTGCTTCCCAAGTACTGGGATTAAAGGTGTGCACCACCAGTCCTGGTTGTGCAGGCCTCTTGAACGCTAGTCTCTCCTGTCCTGGTTCCCCAGGTGTCTGTGATTATTGTGGACATGTGTCATCATACTCAGCTGATTTGAAAAACACCAGAATTGGCATTGGAATATGTACTGTGCCTTCTCCTAGTGCAGGGTGTCAGGTGCATTAAATCTCCAAGATCTAATTTTCTCATTTACCAAGCTAGTTGATTCAACCAGTACTGGGGATGCTGAGACTGCAAGGTCCTTAAGAGTTTGAGGCTGGAGCTGGGTGTGGTGGCACACACCTTTAATCCCAGCACTCTAGGAGGCAGAGGCAGTCGGATCTCTGTGAGTTCAAGGACAGCCTGGTCTACAAAGCAAGTCTAGGACAGCCAAGGCTACACAGAGAAACCCTGTCTAGAAAAAGCAAAAAACTAAGAGGAGTTTGAGGCCAGCCTGTATTCCAAGTTAGCCAGAGCTACACAATGAAACTTTGTCTGAAAACAGAAACAAAACAAGAGGTGATTCAGATGTTATATTCCTTAGTTCCCAGAGTAAGAAGAATTTATATCAGAGAGATCACGATATATAAGCTCTATATATGTGTTAAGGGTTCTAATAATTATAATTGTTACCAGTTATAAACAGAGGGTGCCTGCTGGGCCTTTATTTTAGTATCAGAACATGAAGCTGGGAAAACAGAGTGTGAGGTGGAGACAGTGAGGAAAATTCTCTTTTTCAGTTGCCAGAAGTTACAGTTTATAGGCTTTTTTGTTTTTTTGTTTTTCAAGACAGGGTTTCTCTGTGTAGCTTTGGTTGTCTTGGAACTCACTCTGAAGACCAGGCTGGCCTCCAACTCACAGAGATCTGCCTGTCTCTGCCTCCGTTCTGCTGGGATTAAAGGTGTGAGCCCCCTTACCTAGCTTTTTTTTTTTTTTAATATGTCTTAGTGTACCCAGCTGGCTTGACCTATGGCCTGAACTGTCAGATTTGCCTCTCTGAGACAGGCCCATGCAATCCCTTGGTCAGAGCATTAGAGTCCTCAGTCCCAACCTACTTGTTGAAAGTCTGTCGCCTCCTGGTCTTGGTCTGTTTACCCAAGGTCATCTCTCCATGGAGTCGGTGTGTTAACCCACATCCTAGAACCTGGGTAGATCCCCTTGGTTTCTGTCCTGAATTTGTTTGTTTGGTTTTTTGAGACAGGGTTTCTCTGTGCAGCTCTACTTGTCATGGAACTTACTCTGTAGACCAGGCTGGCCTCATAGAGACCCACTAGCCTCTCTCCGCCTCTCGAGTGCTGGCATCGAAGGGCTGCGCCACCACACCCAGCTCTGTCCTGAATGTTCTTCTGGTTTATTCGTTGTCTCGATTAATATTGAGTTGGCTGAGGCTGTCTATAGTTTCAGACTACCTTATTTTTTGTGATGAAAAAAATAAAAAAAAAGATTTGAGCTGGGAGTGGTGGCACACACCTTTAATCCCAGCATTTAGGAGGCAGAGGCAGTCGGATCTCTGTGAGTTCGAGGCCAGCCTAGTCTACAAAGTGAGTCCAGGACAGCCAAGGCTACACAGAGAAACCCTGTCTTGAAAAAAACAAAAAACAAAAAACAAAACAAAACAAAAAGATTTGATTTTAGAGTTTATAATATAATTATATCATTTCCCACTTCCTTTTTTCCAAATACCTGCAGCCTGCACTATTTTTAAGGTTGTGGTTGCAGTAAGTTGCTGTACACTGGTTACAGAAAAGAGGTGTTCTTGCACTACGCTTATTTTTGGTTATTCTCACTGATGATCACAGTGGTGCAATTGTGGGTGGTTGAGGAGGTGGGAAGCTTGCACTTCCTGTGTATAAACCCAGCGCTTGTGTCCTGAGTAAGGGCTCCCATACAACAGGGGTCCCGTCCTGACTGTGGGGCTGATCCTAATGCTCACCCCCATTTGTGCTTCGGTGGGAGTCAGCTTCCTTTTGATGATGCAGCACTTTGAGGTAACAGGATGCTCAAGTGAGAGCACCTGAGAACCTGTGCCCTGACAGTGATGGAGGTGTAGCTTCCCTCCTCCAGCCCTGGGCACATGGGTAAGTGCTGGATCCACACACCACCGTGGGTATTTCTGTTGCTTCTGGTTGTCTTTTGACTAGACACAGACTATGTGCAGACACTGTAGCAAGGCTGTTCATGTTCTTCCACATTGTGTTCTAGGCTAGCCTGAAAGCTGATGCTGTAAATAAGCCCTTTGCACAGCGTTGCCAAGACTTGGTCAAAGTCATTGAGGATTTTCCAGCCAAGGTACAGTTTTGCCTGCAGCTCCCTTTGGGTATTTCCTATAATTATTAGTGTATCTGTAGTAGGTAGACTCCAGAAATGCTAGAAACATCCAACAACTCAGAGGACAGCCTCCTGCAATAAAAGAGTATCCAGCCAAAAAGCCTGGCACAGTAATGGATGCTGTAGTCCCAGCACTTAGAAGGGAGATGAGGAATTTAAGGCCAGACTCTATAGCAAGGTCGAGACCCCCTGTGTTGTGTGAGACCTTGTCTCAAAACAGCAGAGCATTCAGCCCCAAATATCCATGGTGCTAAGATTGAGAGCCTCTGCTGTAAATACTTTGAGATTATTTAATACGAATTTGGGGTTGTTGAGCCCAAGAAATTGGCCTAGACGATGAATTAATATGCTGTTATGGGGCTGGAGAGATGGCTCAGAGGTTAAGAGCACTGTTTGCTCATGCAGAGGTGCTGAGTTCAATTCCCAGCAACCACATGGTGGCTCATAGCCATCTATAATGAGATCTGGCGTGCAGGCAGAATACTTGTATACAATAGAGAAATAAATAAATCTTCTTTAAAAATATGCTGTTATATTTTGGTGATCTGATTTTGAAAAGACTTTTCTTTCTAATAGATGTCTGTTAAGACAGGGATTTGAGGGAGTGGTGTTGTGTGTGTGTGTGTGGGTACACATGTATTTGTATAATATATATATATATATATATATGTATATGTATACATACATATATGTGTATATATACACATATATGTAGGCAAAGGTATACTTGCCTTTGTGTGTGTGTATGCTATAAGTCACCTCAGGCTATTCTTTGGTAGCCGTCCACCTTGGTTTTGAGACAGCCTCACTGGGACCTGGGCCTTGCTGTTTAGGCTAGGCTAGGTCGCCAGCAGACCCCAGGGATGCTCTCGCCTCTGCCTTTTCGGCACTGAGATTATAATTATAAGCGGCACTGAGATTAAAATTATAACCTTTACTTTTGTATGGGTGTTGGGGATCAGACTCAAGTCTTCATGCCTGTGCAGCAAGCCCTTTGCTGACTGAGCTGTATGTCTACCCCATTAGAGGCTTGTTTGGTGGTGGTTGTTGTTGTCAGTGTTTTATTATACTGGGGACCAAACGTCGGGCCTCAAGTATGGTGTGCAAGTGCTCCATCACTGACCTACATCTCCAGCCCCTAAATGTTACACTTACCTGAGCATGATGGCGACACTGGCAGCAGTCTCAGAAGCTGGGAGGCTACAGCAGGAGGATTTCTGTGAGCTGCAGGCCATCCTACTCCATAGCAAGGCTCTGTCTCAGAAAAGCAAAGCAAAACAAAGTGTGAATATTGGCGGAGGGGGTGAGGGAGATGGGAGAGATGGCTCAGTGATAAAGAACACTCGCTACTCTTGGGGTATCCTCTAAGAACCCCAAGTCTAGTTTCCAGGACCAATGTGAGGCAGCTCCTAGCCGTCTGTAACTCCAGCTCCAGGATGTCTCACACCTGCTCCTGGACTCCACAATTTCTTAAGATATTTTAGTCAGAGGCGGACTTAACTGGCCCAGATACAAGGTTGGTGTGTTATATGATGCCGGTGGAAGAATTCATAGCCTTTGGACAAAGCTTCCGTGGGTCTGTATCGAGTGACCTCAGCCAGGCAGTGCAGGCTGCCGACTGGAACAGCATCAGGGATGGGCCCCGGTCCTCAGTGAGCATTTCAGCTACCTTACCATCTGCTGTTTCAGGAACTGCATGCCATCTTCCCGTGGCTGGTGGAGAGCATCTTTGGCAGCCTGGATGGGGTCCTTGTTGGTTGGAATCTCCGATGCCTACAGGGGCGTGTGAACCCTGTGGAGTACAGCATAGCCATGGAGTTTCTAGATCCCAGGTACGTAGGTTTCCTACTTGAGAAGGGACCGAGTGCGTCCCCATGGCGACATTCTCCCTCCTCTTTCCATTTTATGTTCAGTGGCCCAATGATGAAGTTGGTTTATAAGCTGCAAGCGGAGGACTATAGCTTTGACTTTCCTGTCTCCTGCCTTCCTGTAAGTAAGCTGTGGTGGTTAAGTAGCACTGGGGGGCGGGGAGGGCCCGATTAAAAGCCTCAGTGGTGACATTGAATACAGTTCATCACACGCTGCTGGTGGAGACTGTGCCCTAAGGAGCAGGAAAGCCCAAGTGAATGCCTTGCTCTGCCTGGCCGAGTCTCCAGACCTTCTGGGCAAGTTGGAGTGTGCCGCTCAGGAGGAGGTAGGACTCAAAGCACGCAGCTCTTACCCTTGTGTGCAGGAAGCTTTATGAGGACTAGAGGAAAAACTCTAACCCCATGCCTGCCCAGAGCATGGACACTGAGCCTATAAGGCAGGGTCTGTGTATTGGCATCTGCCTCAGCAGCCTCCCCCACAGCGCTGTAACACTTGGAGGTTACCGTGCTCCTGACTGCCCACCAACCCACGTCTCTTTGCAGGGCCCTGTGAAGGCATCCATTCAAGAGAACGTGCTCCCTGACAGTCCTCTGTACCACAACAAGGTCCAGGTTCCCCCCACCGGAGGCCTTGGCCTGAACCTGGCGCTCAGTATCCTTTGGTGGCCTAAGGTGTGGGAGGTTGTGGGTGGCCAGCATGCTGAGGAAGGTGACCCACTGCCTCTGCATTTGGCCCTTGACCGCTCATTAGATCCATTCGAATACTATATGTTCTTCTTTGCTTTGAGCCTCATCTCTCAAAAGGTACAGAAGGGATGCGTCTGAGTGCGGCTTGTCCAGACCCCAGTGCAGGGCCGGGGCTGGGCCCAGGGGTCCCTGTGATCGCCAGTGCACAGGGTGCTGATAGCAGTTTTGGTTTTCTAGCCAATGCCTGGGACCCTCCATGTTCGTACTTCAGACTGTGCCTATTTCATCCTGGTGGACAGGTACCTGTCGTGGTTCCTGCCCACTGAAGGCAGCGTGCCTCCACCACTCTCCTCCAGTCCAGGAGGGTCGAGCCCCTCACCAGCCCCCAGGTAAGGCTGCCTTCACTTTTAACACCTAGTTCTTCTACAGGGAGTGGCCTCATTCATAGCATTGCCCGAGCATTGTCCAGTTAAGAATTGCTATCTACGTCCACGTTTCCCCAATCTTTCTGGGGCCCAATTCTCAACTTCTCTTGCCAGCAGACAGGAGGGAGTAAGATTTGTTTCTGGCCTCACTGCAGATGGGGGTCTGTGTCCTACCAAAGCAAGGAGTAGAGGGGAGGGGAGGGGCGAGCACAGAAATCAGTGGGCCAAAGGGCGGAGGCTGGGCTGCAAAGCCTTTTGAGCCAGGCCACACCAGCTAGGCCTGACACTGTTGGAGTGGAGGTGTGCTACAGCTGCAGCCTGAGAGCGGCTCAGGGCCTTTCTAGCTGCTTGTTCTAAGGTTCTGGTGGGCTGTTAGCCCAGAGCATCAGTCCATTGCTCTTAGGAACCCTTCTGTCCCAGCAGGAGGTGTCTGAGCTCCTCTGCTCCCTCCCTGACCTCACTGCTGACTGCCTGCTCTAGGCTGTAGACAAGGATTGATGCAGATTTCTGGTCCAGCCCATGTCTGCTGGTGTGTGCTTACCAGGCCACGCCTTCATCTAAAACTCACCACGTGGCAGGTGCCCTCAAAATATGGAGGTAGAGCTGTGAGGTGAGGCTGCTGAGGTGGTCATGGCTGGTGACCTGACCTGGATACCTTGGTAGTGCTGCAGCTGAGGAGGAGAGCTTGGAGGCCCAGTGCGTTGAGGTGCTGCATGCACTCAGCAGGCAGATCCCTGTGAGTTCGAGGCCAGCCTGGTCTACAAAGCAAGCTCCAGTACACAGAGAAACCCTGCCAAGAAAAAAAAAAAAAGGACTACGAGCAAAGCAATGTGTGAGGGAAGGTTTTATTTCATCTCCATCACTGAGGGAAATCAAGGCAGAATCCATTGAGGAACTTTTTTTACTGGCTTGCTCCTCATGGCTTACGTAGCTCCCTTCCTAATGCAACTCAGGACCATCTGCACAGGGCACCCCTGCCACCCCCATTGCCTGGGCCTCCTGTATCACTATTAAACAAGAAAATGTGTGACAGACTTGCTACAGGCGGTTTCGTTGGGGGCATTTTTTCAGGTGAGGTTCCTACCAGATACCTCTAGCTTGTGTCAAGTTGACAGAAAACCAACCAGGACAGAAAGCATCTCTGTAGCTCTTTGGCCTTTCCTTGTCCTATACGCTTGACCCTGGCAGAGGCCCCCAGGTGTGTGTGGCAGGGTGCAGGCTCTCGTCGGTGGCTGAATAAGCAGGGTCACAGCAGTGGTGTGAACGCCAGGTTCTTTTCAGTGTCCTGTCAGGTCTTTTCTGTCCTGCGCTCCGTCGGTGGCGACAGGTGCCTGTAATTGTGCTTCAGGACGCTGTCCAGGTGTCCTACTGTAAATCCAAGTCTGTGCTTTGTCCCTGGGACTTGATGGGGAGGAAGGTCAAGCCATCGTTTATGTTAGCATCTCCTATTCTCTGTCACACTTACTAATAGAGCATGTGGTAAGTTGTGGTTTCATCCCTCTTCCATTCGCTAAGTGACAGTCTGTGGTAAGCATGCCAAGTGTGTCAGTATAGACCTTGTGTCGCCGTGATTCGGCATGTTGTAGTTGACTGTTGTGTCATTGAGTTTGGTGTCAGCACAGGTCCCAACTTACTATTGTCTCTGTATCTCCTGTCAGAACACCAGCCATGCCCTTTGCCTCCTATGGCCTCCACACTAGCCTCTTGAAGCGACACATCTCTCATCAGACATCTGTGAACGCAGACCCTGCGTCCCATGAGATCTGGCGGTCAGAAACTCTCCTTCAGGTAAGAAGAAAGGAGGCCAGTGCCCACTTCTGTTTCAAAACAAACTGCTTAGCTACCTTCTACCCTGAGGGGTAGAATCCCAAAGATGCCTAGTCTGTCGGGGCCTGGGTCTAAACGGCATTTTCTTGCTATGGCATTTAGAAAGCAGATGAGGAGAAGCTGATGCCCTCCTATAAGCTAAATGTCGTAGACAGGATTTTCTGCTCCAGATTTCCCTATCCACAGTGTTTTTCTCACAAGGGTCTATTCATCCACAGTCTTCTAGTTTCCAGCAGATCCATCCATGTACATGTTCCGTGTTTTCTACCTGTGGCCTGGAACGCAGTGTCCACGGACTTCAGCCTTCTATGTGCATCTTGGCTATTCTCAAGGGTATTAAGTACATTTGGTGGTTGTGTACGTGGCACACTTTTACAATTTTTATTTATGTGCTTGTATGTGCCTGTGTGTTTATATGTACCACATGCGTGCAGTTACCTGTAGCAGCCAGGAGAGGGCATCAGATTCCTTGGAACTAAAGTTACAGACGGTTGTAATCCACTGTGTGGGTGCTGGGAACTGAGCCACAGCAAGAGTAGCAAGTGCTCTTAATGACTGAGCCCTTCCAAATTGCATTAAACATATGACTTTTATTAATTCTTTGAAAATTCCATAGATGCATACAGTGTATTTGGACACTCGCAGATCCACTCCCCATTCCCTACCCCTTATAGCCTCCCGTGGTTGCTCATCTTTTCCTTTCCTTTCCTGGAACAACCCCCAACTCGGCCCCCTCCCCCAGCGTACACGCTCATGGAAGTCACCAGCTGATGTTAGCTCTTTAGTTAGGGCAGGAGCCCGTGGGTTCCTTGCTCTTTCTGTGCTAGAATGTTGACTGGCCGCGTTCAGGTCTTGTTCAGGTAACCACTGCAGCGGTGAACTTAGGAGTGTAGTGGTCTTGTCATGTCCTGAAGACACTGGACTCCAGTTTTTCCTGACCTTTGCTCTTATAACCCTTTAGCCCCTATTCCACAGGGAAGGGTAAACCCACATTAATCTTTTAGAGGATCTATCTAGATTACCCAGATTATTTTTGTGACTGGTTTGCGTAATTTAGTGTAATGTCCTCAGAAGCTCTAGAGCTGCAGTTATAGGCAGGTGTTGCTGGGAATTGAACCCTGGTCCTCTGGAAGAACAGCCAATGCTCTTTAACTGCTGAGCCATCTCTCCAGCCCCAAATTTCATTTTTAATGGTCAAGTAGTAAGTACTCTGTTGTATGGCTGTATCCATTCATCTGCCTTGCACATTGGGTTATGTCTACTTGTCAGGTGTTAGGAGTATTAGCCTGCTATTATTGTTGATGTGCATGTATCTGCTTTTAGATTTATTTAGCTTTACTTTTATTTGTTTGTTTTTTATTTATTTATTTTTATTAATTTATTCTTGTTACATCTCAATGGTTATCCCATCCCATGTATCCTCCCATTCCTCCCTCCCTCCCATTTTCCTCTTACCCCCCTCCCCTATGACTGTGCCTGAGGGGGACCTCCTCCCCCTGTATATGCTCATAGGGTATCAAGTCTCTTCTTAGTAGCCTGCTATCCTGCCTCTGAGTGCCACCAGGTCTCCCCCTCCAGGGGACGTGGTCAAATATGAGGCACCAGAGTGTGTGTGAAAGTCATACCCCACTCTCCACTCAACTGTGGAGAATGTCCTGTCCATTGGCTAGATCTGGGTAGGGGTTATTTATGTTTATATGTGTGTGTGTGTGTGTGCCATGTGACCACAGAGGACAGAAGAGTTTTGGATCTGAGCTGCCTGAGTGGGTGCTGGGAACCTAACTGAACCAAAGTCCTATAGAAGAGCAGCAAATGCTCATAACCTAAGCAGTCTCTCCAGCCCCCTGCTTTTAGATCTTTGGGATATAATGTATCTAAAAATAGCTTTGTAAAATCACACAAATATTCTGTTTAAGACTATTTTCTGTTTTATAGTGCCCTCCAATAGAGTACATGGGTTCCATTGTATACATGGGAAATCAGTATCATGTTATTTTTTAAGTGTATGGGTGTTTTTTCTTCATGTATGTCTGCACCATGTTCACTCAGAAGAGGGCAGCAGGGCCTCAAAAACAGTGGTTACAGGTGATTGTAAGCCATCATGTGGTGCTAGCAACTGAGTAGCTATCGTAACTGCTGTACCTACTCAGTGGGCATGAAGTAGTACCATTTTGATTTACATTTCCCTTATGATTAGCAATGTTGACAATCTTTATGTTCTATTGGCTTTTAAAATATCTCATTTGGAGCATTTTTTTTAGATTTATTTTACTTGTTATTGTTGTTTTCGGTTTTTGGTTTTTCGAGACAGAGTTTCTCTGTATAGCTTTGGCTGTCCTGGACTGGCTTTTTAGACCAGGCTGGCCTCGAACTTACAGAGATCTGCCTGCCTCTGCCTCCCAAGTGCTGGGACTAAAGGTGTGCGCCATGCTGTTTTACTTGTTATGTATACTGTGTGCTGTCTGTTATGTATGCAGTGCTATACCTGCATGCCAGAAGAGGTCACATTATAGATGGGTGTGAGCCACTATGTGGTGGTTAGGATCTCTGGAAGAACAGTCAGTGCTCTTAACTTCTGAGACATCTCTCCAGCCCAGGAGAATTGTTTTTTTGAGATATTTGTACATTTTAAAAATATAGATCTTTAAAAAAAAATAAAAATAAAATAAAAATATAGATCTTGGGTGTTCAATGTTTTGGGTTTTCCCACCACCACAACCAGTCTTAGGTGCTCTGTTTGTTTGTTTGTTTGTTTTAAGGCAGGGTCTTGCTATGTAGTTCTGGCTAGCCTGGAGCTTGCTATATAGACCAGGCTGACCTTGAACTTAAAGAGATCTGTCTGCCTGCTTATCTCTTGAGTGCTGAGATGCATGTTATCATACCCAGCCTTATTTTTTGTTGTTTTTAGCACAAGATTGAGTTTTTCTGGTTTTGGGTTTGTTTTGTTTGATCACTGTGAGTTCGAGGCCAGCCTGGTCTACAAAGGGAGTCTAGGATAGTCAAAGCTACACAGAGAAACCCTGTCTCGAAAAACAAAACAAAACAAAGTGCCTTTGTTGCATAAAAACTTTTTTGATGACATCCCTGTTGTCTTTTAAAAAAAATTTTGGTGTCACTTCAAAGAAGTTCTGGCTCTGCCCCATATTTTCTTGAAATTTGTGGTTTTAGCTCTTGTCACCATTGCATTTTGTATTAATTCTTGTGTGTGGGATGAAGTACTTTGCAGCTGTCTTCTTTGGCCTGTGGGCAGCCTGTTTCCAGCACCATCTGTTGGAAAGCCTTCTTTACCATTAAATGATACAGTACCCTGTCGACAATTTTCTCAGTTAATGTCCTTTTGCAGGTTTTTGTTGAAATGTGGCTTCATCATTATTCCCTGGAGATGTACCAAAAAATGCAGTCCCCTCATGCCAAGGTATGTTTTCACAGTCACTGCTGCGTCTCCTGCCTCATGCCCTGGCAGCCTGCTCTATCTTGTCCTCAGCATGGCTCATTTGTCTCAGCTTGGATGGAGGGAAGCAGCAGCCCATTGGTCACCCTTCACTCAGATGCTGTCTGGAAGAGGTGGGGTCTGCCCTGGCCGGGGTCCTCCCTGGGCAGCTCCACAGCCCCTTCCTTCCACTGGGAAGGGCACAGGTCTGATGCACTCAGTCTTCTGGGACAGGGAACGCTGTGGTCCCTTTGGGATCCGTGTCTAGTTTCTCCACTGCATTAGCAGTGCCCTGATACTTTCAGTGGCCCTAAGCTGGCCCTGCATGCTGTGGTGACCTTATACCTCTTTGGCCTGCTTGCTGCTCTGAATTGTAAAGCACTAGCAAGTGGCCATTTGTGGTGTGTGGGCTCTGGGACCCTCCTGCATGTGGCCCAGGCTCCTCCTCCTTCCTCTCTTCCTCAGCCTTTCCCTTGCCTTCCTCCCTGGGTAGCACACTCATTTGCAGAGATGTAGAGATGGCAGAGTCCTTGGAACTTCCTGGTGATGGTGTCCCTTCAGCAAGTACTCTAGTGGGCTAGCCAGAGTAAAACAGTTCTGTTCATTTAGTGGGTGGCCTGGAGGGTATTGAGAGTCCCGGAATCATACACAGGCAGCATCACCACACACAGCACGGCTCGCATCCCTTACTCTGTAGACTTGTCTTGTCACTGCTGGGTGGATTCCTGAGCATTTGCTTTAACATGAAGTGTGCGTGGATGGTACTCTTCACATTGAGAAGTGCATCTTGTGACTCAGCAGTGAGCCCTGGGTTCCGCTCCCACGGAGCTCCTGTAGCTAGTTCTGTGACTCGTAACATTCTGCTGTGTTGCTGGGTGCGGTGGCACCCGCCTGTAATCCTAGCACTCCAAGAGGCAAGGGCGGGTGAATCATTGAGTCCAGGACAGCCAGGGCTCCACAGAGAAACAGTCTCAAAATACAAAAGAGAACAAAACAAAATATTCTGCTATGTTGAAGATGGAGTCTCTCCCCATACTCTCAAGAGTGCAGAGCCCCCCAAATCTCCAATCATGGCATCCCATTGGAGGAGGGCAGGGAAAGGCTGAAGCTTCCTCCTGGGCCTTGTGCACTACAGAGAGCCTGTGACACCTTTGCTGCTTCCAGCCAGACTCGTTTATGCTCTGGGTTAGCACATGGAAGGTGGGACTAGGCTTCCCCAGGCTCCAGGGCGCCCAGGCTGGCTCAGCCTTGTTCACATAACTTGGCCTTGCTAAGGCAACCTTGCTTTGCATCTTCCTGTTGTGCCTGCTATCTTTCCAGTGAGTAGAAAGGCCCTTCTGGACTGTCCCCTCTGGAGACTGTCTTCTGTAGTGAGAAGGCAGGGTCAGTGGCTGTCTCTATGTGAGGAAGGAGGCACTGCCCTCTTGTCCCCACAGCTGCTTCCTCTTGGCCAGTCCTCGGGTGGGTGAGATGTGCTGGGAAGGTTGGTGCTTGCTGGCTAGGTTCTGGACTGTTCTGCCTTCTACTGAGACAGAACAGAAAACTCAAAGCTTCCAACGGCTGCCCCTCCTCCACAGTCCATCCTGCTCCTGGGACCTGTACTGTACCTTCCTGAAAACCTTTCCAATACTCACCAAACCCTGACTGCTACACGCACAAAATTTGGTCCCTGACATTCCACTCTGATGAGACCAGGTCCAGAGTACAAGTTCATGGCCAGTGCCTGGGAGCAGTGTGGGTGTGGCCTGCAGGAGCCTGGGAGCCTTGTGTTCTCCATGAGGGAGCCTGGTTCCTCTAAGCTGTGCTGCTGAGCCTGGGCCTGACACAAAGGAGGTCTATGTGGAAGCGCCTCTGCCCCCAGCATGCTGTTGGTGGGATGCTGGTAGGGCGTGGCCTCTGTGGGGAAGGAGTGCTTTAGGGTAGAGGGTGCTTGAGTGGACCCGGGAGGCTTGCTGGCTTGCCTGTTAGCTCTGTCCCCTAGGCTGCCCCAGCCTCTAGCGGTGTGACGGGCAGTTTCTTGAGGGCTCCTTCCCTTGGGAGCCCTGTGTGCTGAGAGTCAGTAAGACAGGCTGTGTTCCCAGTGCAGGGCAGAGGGCAGCCTGCTGGGCCGAGCCTGGGCCTGGCGCTCCTCAGGTCTGGGAGGGTCACTCGTGGCAGGGTGTTTGTGGTTTTGGATACATGAAAACTGATTATTTTATAGACTCACCCACTGGTTTGCTCAATATATTCTCTCTTCCCCTTTCTTGGTACTGGGGGCTGAACCTAGGGCCTCACACATGCTAGGCAAGCTCTTTATCACTGAGCTGTATTTGATTTAAAAAAAAAAAATGGTAAAATCCTTTTCGAATCAACCGTGGAAGTCTCTCAGGACTCCCTCATTCAGTGTCTGAGGGACAACCGCAGTCCCTGGTGTCCCCAAGTCCTTGCATCATTAATTCCCTTGTGTAAAATGCTCTTGCACATGATGACCCTGTCCTGCTTTGGGGCTTCTCCTACCTGTGCCTGAAGCCCGGCACTCCAGAGGCTGTGGCAGAGGAATTACAAATTCCACGGCCACAAAGGCTGCATTATGACACCCTGTCTCAAAACAAAACCCAAATATTGATGCTTACTCAGACCCATGCATTCAGGACAGACGCCTTTCTAAACTTACATTAGGCCCATGTACATGGAAGGCCAGCCACACATCATACCTAAGCACACACCATCATCTTAGGCATAGTATTATACTTTTGAAAAACTGGGCAGACATCAGATCGGCTGAGGCCTTCAGCCCCAGCAACCCAGGCCCAGGTGATGGATCTGGTGGGGGCTGGGCAGCCGTGCAGGTGCTCGGGAGGGTCCTTCTGTCTCAGCTGGGGCTTGCCTGGGGACCCAGGGCTGCTGGGCAGCTTGTGGTGGTTATTATCACTGATGAACTTTTGTTCTTGTTTTTTGTTTTTTCTCCTTTGTTTTTTCTCTTGGGCTCCTGTTTTCTCTCCCCCACCTTCCTTCTTCCCCTTCCCTACCCTGTGTGTCCTCCGGTCTGCCTCTTGGCCTTTGTTTGTTGTCTCTCAGTTGGAGGTTCTACACTACCGACTCAATGTGTCCAGCGCCCTCCACAGCCCTGCCCAACCCAGCCTCCAGGCCCTCCACGCCTATCAAGTACTGGCCTTTTCTTCCCTTCCCCTGCCCCAAGGTGGGCGCAGAGTGTGTGTGTGCGTTGGTACAGGGCCAGAGGAAGGGTCACCCAGAAGCCTGTGAGGCCCGAGCACACGAGCCCCCTGTGCTAGAGGCAGGCCTTCAGTTTGTCCTGCCCTTCAGGCTCGCAGGCTAGCTTGGTTCTAGTGTATGGCCATGTGGCTATGTGCTGCCCACAGGTTATGGGATCTTCCTCCTAAGCCCCAAGCTTGCAGAGCTGTCTCCGCTTCTCTGGTTTTGTGAGGGAGCCTTGTAGTGGTCTGGCTTACCCTCACAATTCAGAGGACGTTTATGAGATGTGCCCTGTACAGCGTTGTTACCCAGCCGGAAGGATGCAGAGGGCAGGGAGAACATCCGGGGTCCCCAGAGCCCTTAGGGCCGTCCTTCCTTCTGCTGAGTTCAGCCACTTACAGGCTCCTTCAGAGGCAAATGAGAGCAAGTGGTGACTTCATGGAGATTGCTGCCTGTTAAGGCAGAAATGACCACTGTGTGAACGGATCTGAGGTCAGTAGAGTGGAGTTCAGACCTCAGGTATTTGGGGAATGGATGTGGTTGACGTGTGAGAAACCGTGGGAATGTGGAGATGTGCTTCCAAACTGGGCTCTGTGTGATTTACCCTGGGGAAGAATTTGAGCAAAGATGAGAAAACAGTGCCTGCTGCTTGCTGGCCTGGGGTAATAAGTGTTTCTCACAGTGGGGTGCCTGCTGGGAAGCTGCAGTGAGAGTGGAGTCCAGGGGAGGGCGAAGCAGTCTCCTGGGTGGAACCCTGGGAAGACGACCTGGGAAGCTGGGCACAGTGGGAAATGCTATGGGCTTTGGGGGAGCACATCCTTCTGTCATTACACAGTGCAGGTGGCACTGGGGGCATGGATAATAATACCCTCTAGCATGTAAGCCTCCACCCAACACCGGGGGAGAGGGAGAAGGTTGCTAGGGCATTTGTATAACTGAGCAGTGTGGCCAGGGCTGGCCATCGGGAACCTTCTAGAGAGCTGGGTAAGCTGCAGCAGTACGTGCTGCTGGGGGGGGGGGGGGGTACGGCTCCTGGGCTTTCGATGTCACTGCTCAGAGTGGCAGGCCAGCTGCCAGGAGAGGAGACTATGAGTGCAGCTAGCCTGACCTGATGGTCTGTCCTGCAGATTATTGCATGTGACGGTTGTGTGCTCTAGTCTATTTTCTCTTATTAAGTGTCCCAGCCTAGTCAATTAGAAGGACAAAAGTGTTCACTCAGCGCTAGTTCAGAGGGTGGAGGTGGGGTTGCATCTCACGCTGGCTTTGGTGCTAGCTGGCATCATGGCAGTAGATGGCATTGAGATGTTATGTGCTATTGATACCAGAGTTGATCAGCACTTGCTTATGAGAAGGCTGCAGGCAGGCTGCCAGTGTGAACCACACAGTGCAACTGTCTCAAAAATCACAGGGCTGGGGCAGCTCCATGCCTGAGACCGTACAAAACCTGCAAGACCTAGGTTCAGTAGTCACTCTGGAGATGACCCATTAGCCCACTGGTCATATGAGATGGGATTGATCCCTCCCGGGGTCAGAGCCCTAATCAGAACCCTCTGGTCTTGAAGATCACCAGGCCCAACTCTTCGTACTGCACCATGGGAGTTAGGTTAGCTCTCCTGCTTCAGAGGATATGGGCTTCGTTGCTGTGCCCTGCCCGTTCCTCCTCAGAAGCAACACAGAAAGCAACTTTCTTCCTTTTTGAGGCAGTCTTATTATGTAGCTGTGAGGTAGGTTGTGATGGCCCAGAACTTATGGCAGTCCCCTGTATTTGTCTCCCAAGTGCTAGGACTCCAGGCGTGTGCCACCAGGCCCAGCCCTTGTGGAGGCATTTTCATGACAGGGAGGCCTAGAGCTTGTGTGTGGTCTCATGGATTCACTTATTGTGCAGGGCCAGGCCCCCTGCTGGCCTTAGGCCCATGAGTCATCAAAGCCCAAAGGCTGTGGGGGCGGGATGCGCCTGACGGTACTTGCCTCCAGATGGCATCTATTCCCTGCCCAGCAAGCCACTCCAAACGCCACCTACACACATGCTCAACAACCAAGAGCCCGAGAGCCAGTAAAAGGCTCCTTGTGGCTCAAAGAGCTTAGGTCTGTTATGTACACCGTTCACCTCAGAAGCTTCAGACCGCTCCTGCCCTGAGGGCTTGAGCTGACTAGCAGTGGTGGAAGCCGCTCCTTGGCTTCCTCCAGGGTTGGGCCCCTAGTTGGCTGTGACCAGGACGGGCAGCTGGGAGGCCTGGGATAGCAGCTGGAGGAGGAGCTGAGGAGAAACACTCCGCTTGAGCCAGGTGAGCCCTGGTGAGCTCTTGGCACATGTTGAGAGACAGGCAGATGGCCGTGGACGCAGATATCAGGCGGGCTAGTAGCCTGCCAGGTTGTCACTCTCGTGCAGCAGAAGGCTCAGTGTGGCCAGACGCAGCCTTGTGGGGTGTGAGGTGCTCTCTGGTGACTTGTCTGCTTTCACCAGCCTACCCAGGCCAGGCACAAGGCCATGAGCATCCATGCTGTGAGCTGGCGTCAGTTCAGATCGGCAGTATGGGATGACCTGCCTGGCCTGGTGGCCGTCTGCTATGGGGCTGCGAAACCGTTAGACATAGGCAAGGTGTGCTGCAGCTCTCATCTCCTCCCTAGGAGTCCTTCACGCCTACTGAGGAGCACGTGCTGGTGGTGCGCCTGCTGCTGAAGCACCTGCACGCCTTTGCCAACAGCCTGAAGCCAGACCAGGCGGCACCGTCCGCACACTCCCATGCCACCAGTCCCCTGGAGGAGTTCAAGCGGTGGGTGGAGGATGCGCCAGGGCTCCTGGGCCTCTGCTTCCCTTATGCCCTCCGTGAGCTGTCCCTGTTGGCCTGTCTGAGGCCAGGGGGCTGGGGCTGCCTGGCTGCTTCTGCTCTAAAAGCCTTCCCTCTAGAGCCATGCTCCCCACCTCCCTAATGCTGCGTGGACCTGTTAACACGGTCCTCACACTGGGCCGACCCCCAGCTGTAACTTCATAACTGATCCTGCTGCTGTTTTGATGTCGCAGCATATCTGGTGTGCGATCTCTGGTGGTCGAGACCTACAGGTTGAGAGCCACTGCGCCACTGTGCAGTGCCAAGAGCCGGCTGCACAGAGGTCATGGCCTTGCCCTTCTGTCTTGTCCCTTACCTCAGCCAGGAGGAAGGCTGGTGCCAGGGTCTGACTCCAAAGGCAGCTCATGTGCTGTGTTCTTGCCCTCTTTGGTCTCTTCTGCAGACCCAGGCTAGAAACACATCTTACCTCAGGCGTGTGTGCTCAGTGTTCCCTGCTGGCAGAACAAACTCACGCCAGGGCTGGCCCTGTGAGCAGGCACACAACTGAGCTAGTGACAGCTGCCGGCCCTCTCATCCCCACAGGGCTGCAGTGCCTCGGTTTGTCCAGCAGAAGCTGTATGTCTTCCTGCAGCACTGTTTCGGCCACTGGCCTCTGGATGCGTCCTTCAGAGCTGTAAGCCATGTCCTCCCCATCGCCCTCACTGTTCCTCTGGGCTGTGCTGTTGGCAGCCTGTGGGGTGGGCTGACGGGACGGGAGGGACTGTCGTCCCAGGCCTTAGAGATGATGCCGTGGCGAGTCTTGTCATTCTGTTGGCTCGGGGTACTCAGCTGCCGTGGGCCTTCATAAGGGCAGGCATGAGGTCCTTGAGTTCCTGCAGGGTGTTCTTCGGAGGATGCAGGCAGAGCCGCTGGCTCACCGGCATCTACACTGAAGGCCGGAAAGAGTCCAGAGCCCTACAGGGCATCAGCCCTTCATCTGGGGCACAGATATTTTACGGATTGTGGTTGGAGCCAGGTCCAGAGCATCAAAATATGACCTGAAAGCCAAGTGCACCAGCCTGCAACCACAGGCCTTCAGGGCACGTATGTTCCTCCTAGGTCCTGGAGATGTGGCTCAGCTACCTGCAGCCATGGAGGTATGCCCCCGAGAAGCAGGCTCAGGGCAGTGATTCCCAGCCACGATGTGTGTCAGAGAAATGGTGAGTATCCCCAACCCACCTGCCCCAGTGATGCCTTTGCCTCCTCGGAGAAGACGCTGCCTGGAGGGACAGGTGCTGAACTAGGCGTGGTGCCAGGGTTCAGGCCTCAAGGAATGAGCACACAGTGACCCTTGGAGCCCCATCCCCTTGCTTTGGACTAGCCTGCCTCCATGGTCACCCCAAGGCCCCCATTTCATCCTCACAGCGCAGACTTGACTGCCATGTCCCCATTATCGTAGACTCCTCGTAGTCCTGGGGTCACTGTGACTGTTCCTTTCCTGGGTCCAGGCTCACCCGTCACACCCTGTTCTAGCAGGCCTTGTTGTGGTGTCCGTGGTCCCTTTGAGAAGGGCCGTGTGTTTGAGGCTCAGTCATACCAGAGGACTGAGGTGCTCTCCTCTCACCTGCGTAGTGTCTGTGACTCCAGGAAGGTGTGCTGTAGGGAGTGAGGACCAGTGCAGGCCCTGCCTCCCACCAGAGGCCTACACCATGGTCTTACTCCAGCTGGCCCCCTCCTGCCACCTGTGTCCAGGGCACCCTTCATCCAGGAAAACCTGCTGATGTACACCAAGCTGCTGGTGAGCTTCCTGAACCGTGCCCTGCGCACAGACCTTGTCAGCCCCAAGAACGCGCTCATGGTATTCCGAGTGGCTAAGGTCTTTGCCCAGCCCAACCTGGCCGAGATGATCCAGAAAGGTGAGTCGTAAGTCCTGGGCCAGTTCCTTAGCTGCTGAGACGTGGCCTGTAGAGGACCCCAAGGATGTCCACTGTGGCTGGGAACAGGCTGCCTGGGGACTCTGCACACTGAAAGGTGGCTAAAGCTCTTAGCTTGGTGAATGTTCTCGAGAGCTGGCAGCCAGGCGGTGGCTGTACTGAGCTCAGAGAGATGGGCAGCAGAGCTCTAAGCTGTAGCTCTCTCAGAACTGCTGTTTGTCCCTGTTGACTGATGGGCAGCGGCAGACATGGGCGGCTGCCACTGTGCCTGCCCTTGTCTACTGTAGGCGTTGCTGGGGTTCCTAAGCATTTAGAGCTGGGTCCCTGAGTTACCAGCCGCCTAAGACGGTACCCAGGGCCTGCAGGTGCAGCACTGCCACAGCTGTTCAGAATCCTGAGGAAAAGTGTAGAACGCTCCCTGGAGCACCTAGGAGCAGGTGCCAGGCTCAGCTTGCATCTCGCTTTCTAGGTGAACAGCTGTTCCTGGAGCCCGAGCTCATCATCCCACACCGCCAGCATCGTCTCTTCACAGTCACCAGCAGCTTCCTGTCACCATGGCCCCCAGTTGTGACAGATGCATCATTCAAGGTGAAGAGCCATGTCTACAGCCTGGAGGGCCAAGACTGCAAATACACCCCCATGTTTGGTCCTGAAGTCCGGACCCTGGTGAGTGGCCAAAGGTCCCTGGTGTGGGGCCTCTGAAGCTGTGAGGACCAGCGGGGCTGGGGGGGAGGGGCAGGACGGCTGGTACTGAGTAGATGCTCTCAGCCCTGCCCTGCTTGGCAATGGCTAGTTCTTTCTCATAATGAAGTTGCCACCCCTTTTCCCTCTGGGTGAGCACTCCTAGAACTGTTTGCCTAGGGTCACCATGCCCAAACGGCAGTGACACCACCTCCTTTGGTGACCCCTTGAACCTGTTTGCTGTGCCTATGCCTTCCTTGCAGGTCTTGCGCCTCGCTCAGCTTATCACACAGGCCAAACAGACTGCCAAGTCCATCTCTGATCAGTGTGTGGAGAGCCCGGCTGGCCGCTCCTTCCTGTCATGGCTGGGCTTTGGCCCCACAGACCCAAGTAGCTGCTATCCGGCCAACGACCTGGACGAGATGTGTCAGGACAGCGTCCGCAAAACAGATGAGTACCTGGAGAAGGCCCTGGAGTACCTGCGTCAGATATTCCGGGTATGTCCACACTGTCCCTCCGAGGGGCTCACCAGTGGCCGAGGCCCGCCCCTCCCTTCCCTTTGACATTGAAAGCAGGGGCCTCTCTCTCCAGCTCAGTGAAGCCCAGCTGGCCCAGCTCACCCACACCCTGGGCAGTGCACGGGACGAGCATGGGAAGCAGCAGCTCCCAGATTGCATCGTGGGGGAAGAAGGGCTTATCCTCACACCCCTGGGCCGCTACCAGGTAAAGCGCGGCCGGCGCAAGGGGGCGTGTGCTGGTCACTTGGCTCTCCCCCGCCCGTGTCGTCTGTAAAGATGTGCTTTTGGACCTGTTCCCACTGTGTGCGTTTCTAGATCATTAATGGTCTTCGGAGGTTTGAAATTGAGTACCAGGGGGACTTAGAGCTGCAGCCTATCCGGAGCTACGAAATCACCAGTCTGGTTCGAGCGCTCTTCCGGCTGTCCTCTGCCATCAACCGCAGAGTAAGTGAGCAGCACGGGTGGCTGGGATGCTTCTGGACAGAGAGGGCTCCTGCGCTGGGTGGGGAGTGAGCCTCTGAGAGAGTCACCTAGTCCCGGAGGTACCCGGAAGGGAAGGCGCTCTGCTGAGTCCTAGCTGTTCTCCAGTTTGCAGGCCAGATGGCAGCTCTGTGTTCCCGGAATGACTTCCTTGGCAGCTTCTGTCGCTACCACCTCACTGAGCCTGCCCTGAGCAACAGACACCTGCTGAGCCCTGTGGGGCGGAGACAGGCTGCCACTCCTGCCCGGGGCCCCAGGCTCAGCCTGCGCTTCCTGGGCAGTTACCGGACACTGCTGCTGCTCCTGATGGCCTTCTTTGTGGCCTCTCTGTTCTGCATTGGACCCCTGCCCTGCTCCTTGCTCCTGGTCCTAGGCTACCTCCTCTACGCCATAGCTATGACGCTGCTCACCGAGCGGGGGAAGCTGCACCAGCTCTGACCCACTGGCCATCCTCTCCTGAGCAGACTTGTGCTTGATGCTCCCTTCTTGGGCCCGAGAGGCCCTGGCCGGTCGCTTCGAAGCCAGAAGGGCATCTTCAGAGTCCTTGGCGGCAGTGTCCCTGCGAAGGAGGGTTATTCATAAGAACACAGAGCAGGAGGAACGTGGTGGAGGCGTGCACAGGGCGGTGCCCGAGGGCCACATCCTCACATGCAGCTGAGCTAGCGGTCAAGGCCTTCCCTACTACTGTGCTGGGCAGAGCTCGGGAAGTAATGTGCCCACAGCAGGCTCTAGGCCTGGGCTCTGTGGGAGCTGACCCAGTGTAGGTCTCTGTGAGGTGGCAGAGTGGGCGTGATGGCCTCCCTCCCTGAAATAGCAGGGCAGTAGCTCAGTATCCACTCCAAAGGAGAAGCAGAGTTGATTAAGAGACTGAGAAAAGCCAGCTTTAAACATCAACTTGGCTCCCGGCTTTGGTCTTTGTTCTTCCAGCTAGTGAGTGCCAGACGACCCTCAGCACCAGGCAAGACAGGCGGGGTGCCATGCAGTGAGCATGTTACTTAGAGTGGGTCCCAGGCCCCACAGTGCCTCATGGCAGGCCAGCCCTGCACATGGCTGCCAGTCCTCAGCAGCAGGGGAGGGAGTGGGGTCCTACCAGCTTCTGAGGACACAAAGCTCAGCAGCACTGGTTTTACCCGTAAAACCGAGGACTTCGGGGGAAGGTCACACCTGCAGCAACATCTATGAAAACACCCAACGCCTTCAAGTCAGCGCTGAGAAACCAAAGGCCTCGTCTTCATCCTGCAGGCAACGCTGCAACAGCACCATCACCTTGGTGTTCTTAAACCAATCCTTAACTTTGGGTCTGTATAGCTGTTTTGAAGGAAAAAACAACTTTTTTTTCAAGTTTTATCACTGGGCTTTGTATCTTGATGTAACTTCAGATTACATCATGGGACCCATGGCCAAAAGTCACCCCACAACGTAACTGACCAAGGCTCCGAATAAACCGTTCTCGCTTCGGAGACTTTGGGTTGGGTCTTCAGCGTATTTACCCGCATGTGGTCCCTGGGCACTTGGGAACTGTGCAGCCAAGGACTGGACACCGAGGCACCTCTTTACCTGCTGATGCGGTCCTTTCCACCTGAAAGTCCCGTTCGTCCCGGGGAACTGTGAGATTCAATGACAGCAGAAACAAGGCTAAGGCAGACATCACTGAAGTGGGGGGGAGCAGGCCCTCTGGTGCCCCAAGACCTGTGACTTCCCTTCTCAAGACCTCAGAACTGGTTCAGGCTGTCATGTAACAAATATGCCCACCCCTGCTTCCAGAAACTGAATTTTTAAAAAGATGTATTTATTTGATGTATGAGTGCTCTACCTGCAGGCCAGAAGAGGGCACCAGATCTCATTACAGATGGTTGTGAGGCACCATGTGGTTGCTGGGATTTGAACTCAGGACCTTTGGAAGAGCAGGCAGTGCTCTTAACCTCTAGCCCCCAGAAACTGATTTAAAACTTTTTTTTGTTTTGTTTTGTTTTTTTTTTGTTTGTTTGTTTTTGTTTTTCGAGACAGGGTTTCTTTCTCAGTGTAGCCTTGGCTGCCCTCTATTTGTAGACCAGGCTGGCCTGGAACTTACAGCGATCCGCCTGCCTCTGCCTCCCTGAGTGCTGGGAGCAAAGGTGTGAGCCACCACACCCAGCTAAAGAACATCATTTTTACTTTATGTGAATGAGTGTTGCCTGTGTGTGTCTGCATCACATGTATGCATTGCTGGTGGACACCAAAAGAGGGTGTCAGTGGGTGTCGGGGACCAAACCCCCAGTCTTCTGCAGTATACTTAACCAACTGCCGAGCCATCTCTCCAGTCCCCAGAAACTTAGAGTCATGAGCAGCTGGATCTGAACTACGGCAGTGACCTCCAGGTCAGCATCACCCCAGCAGTACAGCCCTCTTCTGGGGAGGGGCATTGCCACCTGAGTATCCAGTGTTCCCAATGGTTAGAGTTTCTGACCGACTAGCCCTTATCAATAATCCTGACTGTGAGGTGGGAAAGGGGGTAGAGATAGTTTCTCTGTGTAGCTCAGGCTGGCCTTGAACTCAGAGATCCTCCTGCCTGTGCCTTCCATGTGCTAGGATTAAAGGAGTGCGCCATCACAGTACCCAGCCCGACTATCAGTATTTATGAGATGGATATATGTTTGTTTTTTTTTTTAACTCTGTATTGGTCATATTACCCCAACTACTACTCTAAGACCCCCTTGGAGTTTAAATTTTTTTTGACACCAGGGGTTGGGGGAAGGGAGTGCGTGCATGTGTGTGGGGGTCAGTCTAGAGGTTGAAGGAGCTGGCTGTCATGTGGGTTCACCTGGGAAAGGGGAACTTGACTGAGGAGTTACCTGCTGGGCCTTTGCTGGATTGCTAGTTGATGTAGGCAGGTGGGCCGGGCCGTGTAAGAAAGGAGCCGGGAGTGTAAGCAGTGTTTTCTTCATTGGTCCCGCTTCAGGCTTGTAAGCTAAAATAAACCCTTTTGTCCCATTTTGCTTTTGTTCATGGTGTTTATCACAGCAACAAAAACAAACTAGGATGCTCACCAGGCCAGCTCCCTGCTTGCTTGTTTTTAGGATAGGATCTCACTGTGAGTGTATCCTAGGCTGGGATTATACCTATGCACTTCCAGGGTCAGTTTGAAATTGTCTTTTACTTGTTTGCTTGTTTGTTTTGAAGACAGGATCTCACTGTGTAGCTCTGGCTGGCCTAGAACTCACTTTGGAGACCACCAGCTTTTTTGCTGTGCAAAGGATGGACCTCGGGCATGGATGTGATGGGCAAGTGCCAAACACTGAGCCAGTGAGAGGGGGCTCTTAAATAGCTTTCTCTTAGAAATTTAGTTTCTAGCCAGGCATGGTGGCGCACGCCCTTAATCCCAGCACTTGGGAAGCAGAGGCAGGCAGATCACTGTGAGTTCGAGGCCAGCCTGGTCAAGAAAGTGATAAAGCCAAGATAGCTCTCAAAAAGCAAAAATAAAAAGGAAGGAAAGAGAAGAAAATTTCATTCCCAAACCAGGCATGGTGGTGCATTCCTTTAATCCCAGGATTCAGAAGGAAGTAGAGGCAGATAGGAGTTCAAGGTCAGCCTGCCCTACATAGCTAGACCAGGTCTCACTTAGATGACCTAGTTTCCAAGTGTGTAAAAGAGATGATCCAGCAGTTACGAGAATGTCCTGCCCTTCCAGAGAACCTGAGTTTGGTTCCCAGCACACTCCTCCAGGTCCAGGAGATCAGTGCCCACACATGTGCACAGATAGTATGCACACACACACACACACACACAAGTAACAAAAACTGTAAGCAAGCTGGGACTTCCTCATCTCAGATCCTGCTGGCTGGGTTCGCACTTTCTTCAAACACCCATCCTGGGTTTTTTGGTGGTGGTGGTTGTTTTTTTGGTTTTTTGGTTTTTTTCCTTCAAGACAGGCTCTTGAAATTGAGCCTTGGCACTCATTATCTAGTCTGACCTCTACCTCATAGAGGCCTACCTACCTGTCTCCCAAATGCTGGATTAAAGGCGTGTGCTCACCTGTTCTTCAGATGCTTTTCTTGTGTGTGTTCAGGCAGCTTCCCTCACCTTTCTATTTACACCCACAAAGATGCTGTGAGTGTTGGGGAAAAGATTGAAACTATTACTATGTATTAAAAAAGTGAACTATTAAAATGTAAAGCTTTAAAATGCAGTGCACTAGCGTACACCTATGATCCCCGTGTTACAGGGTGAGTTCCAGGCTAGCTTGCGTTACAGAGTGAGACCCTGTTCAAAAGCACAAGCAGGGCTACGTTGGAGGCTCAGTAAGTAGAGTGGTTTCCGCCCAAGTATGAGCACCTAAATTCGAGTCCCTAGCACCCACATGAGAAGTGAGGTGGAAAAGAGGTGCTGGGAGGCGGGGAGATGGGAGGATCGCGGGGGGCCCACGAGCCTGGCCAGGCTGGTCTCCACATGCTCGGGGCCGCACGCAGAGCACTGTAAAGGCCTACGGTTCTGGCGAGTTCTAGAGCGGCGCATTGGTTCCAGCCGAACGCGGCCGCAGGCCCCGCCCCATGGCGCGCCCCGCCCTCTCCGGTGCGCCCGTTCCCAGGGCGACCGGGCGCCAGGGTCCAGCGGCGGGTACTGAGCGGCGGCCGCGCCTTCATGAGCGGGGCCCGGGTGGTGGCCGGGGCGCGGCCCCTCAGCTCCGCGGCCCCGGGCTCCCGGGGTGCGTCCCGCCCACGGCTGCGCCCTCCCGCCGGCCAGCAGCACGCGGGGCCGCAGCCGGCTTCGATCGGACTCAGCGAGGCGCTGAAGCGCATCCTGGACCTGGAGAAGAGCCTGCAGTTCCTACAGCAGCAGCACTCAGAGACGCTGGTCAAACTCCACGAGGAGATCGAGCACCTGAAGCGGGAGAACAAGGGTGAGTCTCTAGGTGCTGGCCCAGCATTTACAGCCGGAAGGCCATGGTCACCAACTTGAACAGTCTCTGGGTGCAGCCAAGGACGCGGGGCGGCTTTTCTTCCGTAGGCTCAGTCCTCCTGTGCCCACCAGCCTGGGCGAACGCTGACTCTCCTGTGCACTCCGCCCAGGGCAGGGTATGGCCCAGCTCGTTGTTTAAAGCCGTTGCGGAAGTTAAACACAGCAAATCCAAGTGGCCAACTAAACTCGCCCAGATCGTAGGCAGGGATTGCCTGGATGCTTCCCCACATCCCTTCAAGGCGGCGCATCAGCCCTTCATGCCCTCAAACCCTGTCCCCCAGGCCTGGCCTACTCAGAACTTCAGGCCACTCTGTGACTTGACTGTGCTGCCTCACACCTCTCCTATTTCTTCCCACCCCACACCTGTGCCTCAGTTTCTCTCTCCCTGGTGCTTTTATCAGGAGTGCCAAAGGTTGTCTCACTGGGCATCTTACTACATTAGGATTGTTTTCTGGAGGCTTACCCTGTGTTCGACTGACCAGCCCCGTGTCACACCCCACTTACCATTGCCAGGGGCTCCTGGAAGGCTAACCAGCCATCCTGCCTCACTTTCAGCAGCCCTGCAGCCCTGCAGCCCTCCCCCTACCTGGCCTAGTGGATGGGCACCTTGCAGGTGTTGGGGATGACAGGGATCTGCCAGAGCCATTTTTGGTCTGAGATACCTGAGGTAAAAGCTTGGTGGAAAAAGCTGGCTGGGGCCCATGGGAAGGGCAGGCCACACTTGAGCTTTGAGTGGCTGTAGATTTTAGGTGTGATGAGTATTTGCTTACTTTCAGATCTCCACTACAAGCTAATCATGAATGAGAAGCCTCAGAAAAAAGGTAGGACTCACTCAAGTGCTTGCTGGGAGTCACCGATGCTGCCCATCTGGCAGCATGGAGCCCTACATGCTAACTCAGAAGGGGCCAGTTCTGGGCCCTTGGACAGATGCCACTTTGCCCAGCCACCTCTGGCCTGCTTGCTGTCAGCACCAAAGGCATGAGGTCTGTGCAGTAGGGACAGAGGGGAGGCTGCATACCCTCCCTCTACTGCGCCCATCTGAAATAGGAATGGCCCTGTGGCAGCCCCCATCCCCTGGGTCTCATTACCCTGGTGGGCTGATGGTGCTGTGGTGCCTGCCCCTGGCTGCCCAGCCCTGTACCACTGTGCCACTGAAGTTTTTACAATTAAATGAGGTGTCTGTTAGCACACTCCCTTTGGGGACTCCTTCCTGCCGTCCTCACAGCAACTTTAGGGACTTGAGAACTGCAGCCAGTATCTGAAGCCCTCGCCGCTGCCCACAGTGCCGTGGTCTTCTTGCTGGTCCTCCAACACAGCCCAGCCCAAGGACGCATCAGTAGCATTCCTAGGTTCCCTCCTCTGATAAACTTTCAGGTCACATGTGGTCTGATGAGTAAAGAAGTCTGCTTGGAAATATCCCAGCCTGGCCCAGCCAGGTTCCCTCTTCTTGAAACAGTGCAGAGAACAGGTGGGGGGAGGGCTCTTCTCCAGCAGGACATGACTTGGCACGCTGTTTTGAGCCCAGTGCAACCCAAGCTGGTGGCCCTGGTAAGATGTGGAGGTGGGAGTTTGGTCAGAGGTCCTCTGTTTTGCAGCTGCCCCCGCCCCCCCCCCCCCCCAAGAAGTCTTTCCTTGGGTCACTAGGGTATGGAGCCACTGTAAGGGAGTATGGAACCCAGCCCTGCTTGCGCACAGAGGGCCAGGTAGCAGATAGAGGCGGGTCCTCAGGCTGAGCGCTGCACCTCCCCACAGGCAGCATCTCCACAGTGAGCCTTCACTCCGGCAAGTCCATCTCCAATTCCACAGTGTCCGGTGAGCCAGGGCCCAGGCTGGGCAGTAAGTGGGAGGTGCTGCCTACAGGGCTGAAACCCCTTCTCTTTGGCAAAGGGGGTGGCCCCGACGTTCAGGGTGCAGAAACAACCAGAGGCTCTACAAGCAGGACAGGGCCTGGCAGTCAGTGTAGCACAGCCACATGCTGCAGGCCCAGCCAGGAAGGGTAGTGAGTAGCTGTGCCATTAACAAAGGAACCTCCTGGGAGGAGGGGGTGTGCTCCACTGACAGCTCCCACCCATGACATCTCAGGGACAAAGTAAACAGAGCCTCTTCTCCCATTCACCTCCTACAGGGGGCTAGACAGCATCACTAGCAGCAGGCAGTTGACCAGCAGGCCTTGGAAAATGCACTCAGGCCCCTACAGTTTGCTCTCCCCACCACGGTGGTCCTTCTGGCACATTCAGCAGGCACCAGCACAGGGCTCACTCTCTTGCAGCCCTCTGGAGAGCATTCCCCTCATCAGTATTGTGGAGGAAACTGATGCAGGGCAGGGCTTCTTGGGTACATTGACTGATCCTAGAGCACGGGTCTCAGGCTTCCAAGGCCTTTAGTGACCGCCCTGCTGGTGTGCCCTGCAGCCAACTCTCAAGGAAAGACCAGGCCCCATCCCAGCTCCAAGAAGCAAGAGCTGAAGTCTGATGCTCTCCAAAAGACAGACCTGGAAGCGCAGTCCCTCAGCAGTGCTGCCCACAGCAGTAGGCTGGACAGAGTCCCTGGGGCGCAGGGACAGGCCAAGTAAGGCCTGCTTACACCCGATGGGACGTCACCATGGGAATGGGCTCAGGGAGCTGCCAGGCCGCTTGTCCATCTGCTGGGCACTACTTTCCTCTGCCCTGAGGGCCCTGCAGAGATCCCCTGGCTGACCTCACCTACAGGGGACCAGTGGACCCCCCTAAATTACTGCTTTCTTAGAGAAGAGACAAAGTGGTTTGGCCTCCTAATTAGTTTGCTTGGAGGAGGGTTGGAGACCGGGGCCTTTGCAGTGCAGTCCTGGCTGGCCTGGAACTTGCTCTGTAGGCTTTTAGCTTCAGCAATCCACCTGCATCTGCTTCCTGAGTGTGAGGGTTACAGGTGTGTACTACCACACCTGGCTTTTTTTTTTTTAAACCAAGCACACTGAGTTGGATTCCTGGCCGGGCAGAACTGGAGCTGGTGTGTACCTGATCAGACTGCCTTTGGGAGCAGGACCAAGCTCTTTGTGACCCCCCATGTCCTCAGTAATACAACCAAGACAGGCTTCTATTTCTCTGCAGTCCCCACTCCAGGAACCACTCTGGGCAAGCAACATACTGGGTGGGGTTGCCTGGCAGCCAGCTGGTTACCTCTTCACCATGGGGAGAAGAGACAGACCCAGGTCCCAGCTGGCTCCACAACACCCCGGCAATGGAAATAGGCCTCTTCCACACTGGCAGGCACGGGTGCTGCCCCAGGGAGGTGGTGGGTGGGTGGCTAGACCACTCCCACAGGTCGCCTCTGGGCTGCTGTAATGTTTCAGAGACGAAGATGCAGAGGCCTCTAATTCAGGGGCCACATTGGTGGGGGGCAGCCATGGCCGGCAAGGGACAGGGATGGCCCCCTTACTGAGCCTGCCCCCGCACCTGCGCAAGCCCACCACAGTGCAGCAGTGTGAGGTGGTCATCCGTCAGCTGTGGAACGCCAACCTCCTGCAGGCCCAGGAGGTGAGGCCCTGGGCAGGCACATGACCCTGTACGCCAGTGGCACAGCACACTGTACCTACCGGGCCTCTCCCTGCCTTTCAGCTACAGCACCTCAAGTCACTCCTGGAAGGGAACCAAAGGCCCAAAGCTGCAGCTGAGGAGGCTGGGCTGGGCTCTCCAAAGTGAGTGCCTTGTACCCGGTGCCCTGCCCCAGCCCAGATGAGGTGAGGGCTTCACCGCTAACTTCCTTTCCCAGGGACCAGGAGTCCATGCCGTTTCCCAGGGTCGCCACCAAGAGCCTTACTAAGAAGTGGTGAGTCCTAGGCAGTGGGAGTGGCTGCCCCACTGCTTGGTGCCACAGGGACAGCAGGGGAGGGTGTCAGAGGTGAAGTGAGGCAGGCCCTGCTCCCAGCCCAGCCATTGGTTCAGAGCATCCTTGAAGCACCTGGTAGCGACTTATGATCCTCTCCTCCACGCTAGCCTAATTCTGAGCCCCATGCCTGCGGCAGAGCGCGGCATCCTGCCAGCGTTGAAACAGAGCCTGAAGAGCAACTTTGCTGAGCGGCAGAAAAGGCTGCAAGTAGTGCAGAGCCAGCGTCTGCACCGCTCCGTGCTGCTGAGCCGGCGCCCTGGAGCCCGGCCGTCCTCTCTCGATAGCGGTTCACACCAACCCTACTTTTCAGCCACACGGAATTCCAAGGCAGACAGAACCCATGACAGATAAAAGCACTTGCTCTCAGAATTGAGAAAACCGTGTTTTCTCTGTTATTTTACTATTCCTGCATTTATACAAAAGCTCATTATAAAATGTTATCCCCCTTCTACCTGTTGACTGAAAATAAAAACTGTTTCTCCTGCCCTCAGCCTCCTTCCTCACAGCATTCAAGTGGCCTGCTGCTTCCTCTGAAGAGCTCTATGTAGGCAGCCAAGGCTGGCGCCATCTAGGACCATGGCACTACTGGGAATAAGAGCTGCCTGGACACCCAATGCTACTGGGTGGATGCTGTTTGAGGGCTCACAGGATGACAACTGAGGTAGAAAATGTCCTCCCCAGCTGTGCTCTCCCCCAGGCCAGCAGCTGTCACCTAGAGGTAGTCAGCTTTGCCTACTGCCCAGCAGCACAGAGCTCCTGACACCAGTGCCCACTCCCTCAGTAGGATCTCATCAGGACCTGCGCGGAGTCAGGGTATGGTGTCAAAAGGCAGGTGAAGTCCAAGGTTTCACAGGACAGACAGTATCCCTGACAGTGGCCCAGACTCGAAAAAAAGGTAGATGCAGTAAACTCCTGACAAACACAGGAATAATAAATTTATTATAAGAATCATATGACAGAGTAGTGCACATATAAAATTGGGAATTTCTTCTCACCAGAGCACTTTCCATTGCCGCCCAGTGAGGCGAGTGCCATTGGCAGCATCCTGAAGGGATCCCACTCTTGGTGGTGGTGCAGAGAACAAGAGACGATGGTGTTCTGAGGCTGGTGGGTCCCAATGACAGTAACTGGCTAGCCACTTGCTTCTCGTTGCGCTGACACAGCCAAGAGTGGCACAGGAATGTCAGGGACAGCCTCCCCCACCCCAGCCGGCCCTTCTCCTCACAGCGTTGTGAGGAAGCCTACAGAGTTGAGGTCCAGCTGGTGGCAGAGAACCTGTGCCCTGGATTCAGAAGCATTCCTGTGATGTGTCTACGTGCCGTAGGAGGCACAGTCTGAGCCCTACACTGTGATGGAGAACTGTGTGTGTTGTGAGGGTTTCCTATGTCTCCCAGTTCTCCAGATAGGACAAGGTACTGTAACACAGAGATGCTTAGATGGGACCCTGAGTTCTCATGCTGCTGAGTGGACATGGGAGTCCAGAAAGGCTGTAGGAAGCACGGCTGACTTCTGAGAAAAAAGGAACAATGGAAAAACCTTCTGGGGAACATCCCAGGCCCTCATGCGGCCAGCTCCACAGGGTCCTGGTCAATACTGCACAAGCGTGGGGAAACGGCTGGCAGGTCCCCAAGACAAAAGGTAAAAGCAGGAAAGCTAATCTAACCCAGGCCCTCTAAGAAGCCCTCCCCCTTGTAATGTCTGGTAGGCCGTGTGAGATTTTCAGGCAGAAGGGCTGCTGGCAGTCCTGAAGTCCAAGTGTGTTAGGCAGCTGAGAGGCAGGCCTGGTGGATGCTCTGGGCCCAGGTGTTGAGCAGGGCTGTGACTGAGTGCTTGTCCGGGAGCTGCAGCAGCCTGGAGGTCATGCACCGGTGTACTGACTGCAGAAAGGGGTTGGCATCTGCAATACAGCAGCAGCCATGAGTGCCAAGCCTGGCAAGGCGGCAGCCATCTGAGACAGCTCGTGGACCACTTTTGGGAAAGGGCACCACTACTTAGTCTCCTGCGCTCCATGGTGGTGGGATCTTCCAGTCACACTGGCGGTTAAGAACTGGACTTTGTATGGGGTCTGGAGGCCCAGGCCCGTCCTGTGTGCCAGCGGAGCCCAGGTGTTGCTCCCACCCAAGAGGCTGTCTCTCCAGCTGTATTACACGCGAGCTCCTGCTGCTCGCCCTGGGTCACCTCCACAGGAAGGCCATGGACTGTACTGCCCTCCCCACTTGACAGGCGCCCTAGAACTGTTGACAAAGGACACACTGGTCCTTCTCTCTGCAGGAACTGCTGTCCAGCCTGTTCTGCCCAGTCATTGGGGAGGGGATGAGATGTAGCAGCAGAGCTACACTGGATGCCCAGAGACGGCCCTGCCTGCCTCGGGTCTCTGATGGTTTGAGGTTTACCCACCATACTGCCACTGACGGTCAATCCACATTGGGCTCTGGGCAGGGTAGTCAGCAGGCACACTGAGCTCCAGTGGTGGCACACTAGGGAGGTCCTTGTCATCTGTGACACAAATATTATGCCTTGTGACCTGGCTGACAGCCTGGCAAGCAGCAACACAGCCCTGTCCACCTCACCCTCCTCGTGAAATGGCTCTGCACTCCACAGGCTCCAGTGCAGCCTACTGCAGCCCTGTGCCCACTCAGGTGCTCAGGGCTCCAAAGCCAGGAAACACCTCATGCAGAAGTACCCTGACCTTGGTTGCCTGAGGACCACAGCTACTATTGTGGAGAAACATAATAAATACATAATAAGGTCCTGGCCAGGTGAGGTGGTGTTGCCACCACACCTTTAATCCCAGTAGTCAGGGAAGCAGAGGCAGGCAGATCTCTGTGAGTTCAAGGCCAGCCTGGTCTACAAAGTGAGTCCAGGACAGCTAGGGCTACACAGAGAGACCCTGTCTCAAAAACACACACACACACACACACACACACACACACACACACGAAAAAAAGCATAAATTGGGTCAGGGAATGGAGGATCTGGGGAGTTGGGCAGGGACACCGTGAGGAAAGAAGGGAGGCAAGAACAGCAGTGAGCAGGCCGTGAGGGCACAGGACAAGCTCCAAGTGTGGGGCCTGAAGGCCCTGGTGACTGGCCTCCAGCCGATGGCAAGCCACGCCACCCTCAGCCCTGCACACTCACCCAGCTTGCAGATCAGGTGGACAGTGCCATTGTTGCTGCAGTGAGAAGGGTCCAAGTTCACCAGGAATTTGGGATCCAGCCTTGCCACTTCGCCTTGCAGCACGTTGGGAATGCTTTGCCGCTCGTCTTCCTCAAGCCTGCGCTTCCGGGAACACACCACTGGGGACCTGGTGGAGGGGACTGAAGTGATTATGCGAATGTCACACAACCTCTGGGCTGCTGCTTATCACTAGGCCCAGCCTGGGTGTACATACACTATAGGCGGGCCATGGATGGCCATCATGGCTGGCACAAAGGTGCGATACAGGGAATGGTTGAAGACAGGTGAACGGATGTTGGCCAGGACTGCATCTAGGAGTGGCTGGCACAGGTCCTGCTGTTTGGTTGGAAGAACTGGGGGTGGTGGGGGGGTGGGCTAGAGACAAAATGGAAAGGGTCAGTGGCACCGGCTCAGGGCCTCGTCTATTCTGAGGAGTCCTCCGACCCTACGGTGCTCATCAGCACTCGCGTTCCCGAGGCTTTGCCCACAGCCTGCAAACAATGGTGGCTGACTCTAAATACACGTCAGCCTGGAAGCCTCACTCCCACCCATCCCCGCCCCACCCGGGCCTGAACACAACTGCAGATGCAGACGTGGGGTGGGGGTGACCGCCACTGCTCATCCTCCCGTCAGGTCCTGTCTGCAGCAGTGCTAACCCTGCCCATAAAGCCTCCGGTCCAGCAGGTGGGTCTTTGGGCCGCACTCACCACCGCCATGTCATTCTTGAGCTTCTCCAGGGCAATCTCACACTTCTGCAGCGTCTTTAGGGGACACCTAAGGGGAAGCACAGGAGCTGACAGTCTGCTGAAGGGCTAGGGCAGGTCTCTCTTGTCCCGATCGCCATCCTGGTGGCCTCTTGGTCCTCAGCCACTGGAAACCATCCCAGTAGTCCCAGCTAGCTCACTAGCTTCTTCCTGTCCTAGGCCCAGCAGGCTTCCTTCTCACCAGGCCCAGCGCTCGTCCCATCTTGGCCCTGTGGTGCTAAGGATTTAACCTAAGAGGGCCTGGAGAAGCGAGCAGCTCTAACAGGCCACTCAGCAGTGTCTACTAGACAACTGGGCGAACCTTCCTGAAGGACAGCGGAGCCTCTGGCAAGCTGAGCTGTGACACTCGGTAGGTATAGAGACACATCCATGCCCCGAAAGCCGCGCTAGCAGCACCCTACCGCTGGTGGACAGAAGGAACTGGAAGCCTGGCAGCCAAGTGCCATCCATTTTGGGTCGTCGTTACAACTGGTGCACGCAACTGCAGCTGGGCCTGCAGCCCATGGGAGAGTGAGATGTGGCTGCCTGCCAAAGGCTCTCACCTAACCTGTCATGTCCATGAAGGTGGAGGCCACTACAAACCAGGACCTAGCAAACTGGCCCCATGAGGGAGGCTATGGCAGCCATAGGTGCAAGTGTGAGGACCACGGCGCCTTGAACAGGGCTGGAAGGTGGGCACTGGGAAGGTGCAGGGAGGGTTGAAGTCTCTGTGCACAGCTACTTGTAAAGTCACCTGGGCCTCAGGCATGGCCCACAGGGTCATCCACATAGTCACCAAGTGCTGGGGACCTCTGTGAGCTGTGGTACAGCACAGTCCTGCCCAAGGCCCTGCGCCAGTGCTCACCGCTTGGAGGGGTCAGTGAGAATGTCCAGCAGGCTCTTCATCTTACTTAAGTCCTTTTTTCTGTCTGAGAGAGAAAGGGGACACTAAGAAATGGGCCCTGGGTGTCCCGGCGTCACACAGCTCTGGGCCAGCCTACCTTCATTCTTGTCAATCTTGTTGATCATGCGTCGCAGGGGCTCGATGTACTTGGACAGTTGCTTCAGCTTGTCCAGGTACTGCTGCTCCTCAGCCTGGCTGGAGCCAGCTGGACTCATGACTGAGCTGGGGTTCACTGTGGGGACAGGCTGGGTGAGACAGATGGGGACAACCTGTGGGGCAGGTGTCATGACAGGTCTGAGGGATCCACGAGCCCTTTGTACAAGCTGAGACCTTGGGAGGAGGAAGGGATTAGGCACCGGGCCCAGCTTACCAGGGGTGTTCAAAGGTCCAGGGGAGGGGACGCTGAAGTTCTGTGGGGTGCGTGCTGTCACTGGGCTCTGAGAAGGCTGTGGTGAGGGGCTAGGCAGGAAGCTGCCGGGGGACGGAGCAGGGCCGGAGCTGCAGCCAAGTTGAATAAAAGCAGGTTTGAGCCCAGAACACTGCGCCAGCCCTGAGGCCAAATGGGGTGAAGGGAGGAGGGGGAAAGCGCACCTCCCCAGAAGCCTACCTGACATTGGAGTTGGGCTGTGAGCCAGGTTGTGGGGATGGCTGAGGGGGAGGGGGCATCGACTGCGGGGTCTGCACCTGCTGGCCCGGAGATGGTGAAGACAGCATGGTGAGGCTGCTTTGGCTGACCTGGAAGTGGAGAGACTTAGCCAGCTCCATGCTGCACACACCTTGCCCCAAGTACCCACTGGTCTGACCTCCCATCTTATCCAACCATTTTTTTTTTCTTCTTCCTGATACCACACACCCAGGCGCAAGCCTCACCTCTGGGTGCACACAGCGCATAGTGTCCAAGGGGCTGGAAGGAAGGCCAGGTGGGCAGCCTGGCTCCTTGATGGGGCCCTGAGGATTTCAGGCTTCTGGACTGGGAATGCTGTGGGAATGGCCTGCTGCTCAAACATTAGTGTGTAAGGAAGGAGCCGGGAGGCCTTGTGCTGCCAGACTCTGCCTAACGTAGGAAATTCTTCTCTGAGGGCCGGTAAAAAACGCTCCTCTGCTAGCCTAGGAGATAGTCTCCCAGTGTGACTCTAGCCCAGGATGACTGCTCCAAGGACAAGCCTTGGACAAGTGGCTGTGACATGTACAGATGCTGCTGCCTCACATCATCTTGGTTGGGGTAAGGTGGCCAAGAAGTCACACGCATCTCAACAAGCAGCACTGCGCCGGCTCCACAGCACCCGGCCAGTCGGCAGCGCTTCCTTGATGGGGCGAATGACTTCTATAAAGACCCCTGGGCTCACAGCACCTCCAGCTTCAGAGGTGCGGCTCTGTGCACAGACCTGGAGACTGCCCGCAGCTGTCAACGCACATTCACACCGCAGAAACATGGTTGACTCCAGCGCTGCCAGTACAGCATCACATTCAGTTTACCTAAGAACTCCAAGATGGACACTGCAGAACCAGGTAACGGGAGCACTGTGTATGTGCTCCCACCTTTCAGTAAGGAAAGGTAAGACGGCAGTTCCAGACAGGACAAGCTGCCTATTGGCTTCTTGCTATCTGAGGACACCCTAGAGGCCACCAACTCCAAAGGTCCCCAAATATCTGAGGTTGCACCTCTTATACCCCAGTCAATCACTGTGCACCAAGCATGCCCCACACCTGCCTTTCATGACTCATATTCCAGAGCCTGATGCCCATGGGGCCAAACCTCCACGTCTTCCCACACTGACTCTAAATAGGTGCTTAGCATCTCAAATTGGGAATCGGTGCATGTCCGACAAGGAAAACGACAGCTGTACTCCTCACTTGCGCACCCACACTGCCAGGCCCAAGGGGCCCGCATGGTCACCTGCTTGGCCACTCAGAACCACCGGCTAAGCTCACAGAACCCAGTTTAGCTCCCAGAACTCACCTGGAGCAGCTGGTAACCACTGCCATTTTCTGGTTTCTGTGAGCACTGCCCTTAAGTGCACAAATCCCAACATAGACACACACATACATATACATAATTAAAATAAAATCTCTTAAAAAAATAAAAAAAGGAGGACTGGACAATGCCATAACTCTGTGAGCAATAAAGCCCCACGCAGCGGGGACAGGAGGACAAGATCAGCATCTGGCTGCAGGGCAGTTCCACCGGCCTCTCCTCTGAGCAGATTCACTGTGACAGAGGCCAGAGTGTGGCCGGGTAGACACTGCGCAGACCGACCCGGCCCTTCACGTCAGCATACTTGTGAATCCATGGACACCAGGCACATGTCATACAGACCATAAAACCTGCCTGGAATCCACCCATGTCCTATCAAAGCCCCAGGGCCATACAGTCCCATGAAGACTACAGACAGCACACACAAAGGCTGTGGTCCAGACGCTCCTTGCAATGGGTTTTTACTGCTCATATGTTCCCAAGAGGCCCTACAGCCCTTCCTCTTTCTGTCTCAGCTGCCTACTTGCACTTGGTACTGGCGGTAGCCGCTGCTCTGTGGCTGTAGTTTAAAGCTCAGGCCTACTACATTAGGTATGCAGAGCGCCACAGGGCTGAACAGGGCCACATAGTAGGAAGAAATCTCATGTCCCTCCTTACCAGCTGTCCCAGGACATGATGCTTTGGTCTAAGACATGGGAGCAATAGTGGAACATGGGGGACAGAGAGGCCTGCAACATATGGGAAACCCCAGGACCCAGGCAAAGGGTCCTGCTCTTGGGAACAAGCGGGTCTCACTCTTATTGGGAGGTCTGGACTCCAGTGTCATGAGTCCCTCCCCTAACGTAGTCTAGAAACTTCTTCATGGCTCCCAGAGTTCAGACTGTACCCAGCCTATTTCACAAAGGCTCACCTAGACTCAGCATTTCACAAGGCCTGTGATTCCCAGAAGAAGACCCGGCTCATGTCTGCCTGGATTCTTTGGCTGCCCCAGGACAGGGCAGCTGCCATGCCCCAGAGGATGGGTGGTGGTGGAATGATTTCTAACAGGAAGGAAAACGAACCAAGGGCAGCCTTCATGTTTACGATCGGGGAACTCTAGGCCCTAGCAGGAGCTTCTGGAGTGAACGCCAGCTTGCTCACGTCCTAGTCACACAGATACCCTTGGTACAAAGAAGCAGCCCAAAGACCATCTCCACACAAAAGTGACTCAGCAAGGAACAAGGATGTGGGGAAGAACCAGAGGGAGGGGATTCTGCTGTCAGGGAAGGGAACACTGGCTGTGCTCTCTCAGATCACATCCTGTGGCACAGGCATGGGCATGCCACAGCTGCCACCAAAAGCCAGAGTGGTTCACATCAGGAGAGGAGCTTCTGACAGGCCCTTGTATACCTACCATCTGTCACTTGAATGTTAGAGCAGGAACACCCGCAATCGCAGTGAGGAGACTTGCCAAGGTCACAGAGCTAGAAGGTGGTTCACAGGGACAGCCCGGCACTGTATATACCAGTGCCTCAGCAATGGCGACAGTCTGCCAGGTAGCCTGTGTGGGAACTACACAGTATCGCTGGAAAAATGTGGGTAGACGGCCGAAAAAATAGGAGTGCAGCTGGGGAAGGAAGATTAATCCAAAGAGAACCTCAGATAGGCTGGCAGCCTGAATTCTGGTCCTCTCTGGACCATCTATACCTGCCTAGCACTTACAACTGCCTTTGCTCCTGACCAAGAACTGAGCCTGACCCATGGAGCCTGACTGCAGAGAAGCAAGCACACTCTTGCCATGGTGTTGTCTGCCTGCATTCACCATGCGCCACAGACAGGCAATATGGATGCTGTTGTTCTGGCCTCAGAAGAAGGACTAAGATCAGACAGTCGTGCTGTATGACCAAAGGCACGCCTACAGCGATTTCTCCCTCCAGTTTCCCACGGCCATTATACTGAGTAGGAAAGGAAAAAAATACCAAAACAACAACAACAAAACCCAAACCAGCCAGGTGTGGCTTTTTAGGAGACAAAGGCAGGCAGATCTCTGAGTTTGAGGCCAGCCTGGTCTACAGAGTAAGTTCTGGGGCAGCCAGGGCTACACAGAGAAACCTTGTCTCTAAAACAGATAACCCCCCAAAACCCCCAACAACAACAACAACAACAATAATAAAATAAATCAAACCAAAGCAAAGCAAGCACAGCCTTGTCTTAGTTCCCTGTTGCCACAGAACTGCTCCAGATCCCTAAAGCAGCTGCATTTGTCTTCAATAAACTAGCCCAAGGCTTCAAAGACATGCCCCTACCTGGCAGCACTGAACAGGCGTAGAGGATGACGGGCCAATGGGTGGACCTAGGCTGGCATCTACCAGTGATGGCTGCCAACCAAGCCACAACATTCTTTGAGGGTGACCCCAAATTTCCCATGTACCTTTTATTTTAGTCTTTCTCTCTCTTCTCCTCCAATCAAATTCCTTGCCTTGTGGGGTTAGGAAGTACTATAGCTCATAAGACCTGCTCAGGTGACAGCGCAGGAGCTACTCCACAGGAGGCTACGGAGGCAAAATGAGGTTCAGGGCAGAACCTAGTCCAGGGAGACACAGACAGCTTCTGTCACTTAGGAGAAAGAGCAGGGTTGTCAGGCTAGCCCCAAAAGCAGGGCTGAGGGGACTTTAGGAGAACCCTACTAGCAGGACTTGAGTTCTGGTTCTCAGCATGCTGCCTTCCAGTTCCTCCCCATTTGTAAAAGGAGCTCAATGCCACAGTAAGAACTAACAAGACCCTCTACATGAAGAACATAGCTCGAGATCTGGCACACATCACACACAACATGCCGGGGACCTTTAGTTTCTATAAAAACAAAACAAACTCCACAATCTTCTATTGCTGTTAAGTTATTTATCCCCACAATTCCACCTGACTCTGAACCCCAGGCGCAGTGAGCTGGAGGACCCTCCTTTGAAGAAAGCTGCACAGCGTCCTGTCTGACTGTGCACTGAGAGAGTCGCTGTGTGTGGCCTTAGGCAAGGGCTCCACGTACAAGAGTCACAGATGCACTGTCCTGTTTAGGAAAAGGAATTTTAAAGGTCTTTTAGCTATCAGGTTCTTTACAATAAACTCGCAAATAGAAAGTCTGTGATGAGAGAACATTAAGGAGACTCTATCTGCAGAGTCTCTCAGCAAGGCCTGGCCTGTGAGATGCTGTTAAACATGGGTGCAGGGGATGGTAACGCGAAGCCTGTTCCAATGAGAGCATGAAGTGCACAGAGTGTGGTCTGCGAACTCTCTACGCAGCAATGACTCTCTCTTCCCAGGAAACTGACTTGGGTGGAACAATTCAACAGCAGAGAGCACTGACCATGTAACGGTGCTCCTAAGAAGCTGGATGTGCACAGCCTAGAAAGCCGCACTGTTTACTTCTTTTAAGATAGCATGCATTTAGTCTAGGTTGGTTTCAAACTCACTTCAAGCCCACACCTTTAATCCCAGAACTCGGGAGGTAGAGGCAGGCGGATCTCTGTGAGTTCGAGGCCAGCCTGGTCTACAAAGTGAGTCCAGGACAGCCAAGGCTACACAGAGAAACCCTTTCTCAAAAAACAGAAACAAAAACAAACAAACAAATCAAACTCACTTCAAGACTCATTAGAATGGCTGCCGCACTCAAGCGTATACACATAAATTGGTGATTAAAGCCAGGGCCTTGAGGGTGCTACACAAGTGCTCCGCCACCTCAACTACACCACAGCTCGTCTTCTGTTGTATTTTACCACGAAAACAAAACTAGTATGACAATTTTTAAAATTTACAAATTTTAAAGAAAAATCCTCTCAAGAATTACTGCAGGAGCCAGGCATGGTAGCACAAGCCTTTTGTCCCAGCATTTAGAAGGCAGAGGCAGGCAGATCTGTGAGTTTGAGGTCAGTATGGTCTACATAGTGAGTTTAGGACAGCCAGGCTATATAGAGAAATCGTGTCTTAAAAAACAAAAACACAAAAACAAAGACAAAAAAGAAATGAAGGAAGGAAGGAAGGAAAGAAAGAAAGAAAAGAGCCGGGCGTGGTGGCGCACACCTTTAATCCCAGCACTTGGGAGGCAGAGGCATGTGGATCTCTGTGAGTTCGAGGCCAGCCTGGTCTACAAAGTGAGTCCAGGATAGTCAAGGCTACACAGAGAAACCCTGTCTCGAAAAACCAAAAAAAAGAAAGAAAGAAAGAAAGAAAGAAAGAAAGAAAGAAAGAAAAGAAAAAAATACCAGCGGGGCTTGGCCTTAAACAAAATGAACATCTGTTTTATTGCTTTGAAAGCCACCATGAAGAGACTTCCTGAGAATGAAAGGGATGTTTCATGGAGGTGCTCAGCGAAACCCCCAAGATTTTGGGCTGAACCCTGTGGAAAGGCTGATCTGTAAATACCTGTGCCGTGGGCTGTCCGCCCAAAGAGATGGAGCTTGATGGATCAGCAGACATGGTGGAGGTGGGCGGGAACCGGGTTCTTACGTGCATCCCGCCTTGGGCCAAGGCTTCAGCAATCATCTTTGAGGACAGAGGGACAACAGACAAGGTAATCACAACAAGAACTGCAGTGCATGGCAGGTGAGGGTGTGTGCGGCCTCCTGAAATGGGCCACAGCGGCGAGGCCCCTTCAAATGACCCAGATGTTCAGGGGTGCTCAGGGACATGCTCAAGCACCAGAGGTCAGAGACATCAAGAACGGAAGACAGACCCTTCCACTCTACAGCCAGAGTCCTGTGGTGATTGTCCTGGACACATCTCTGAACTGTAGACAGAACAGACCCTATGGCCTGTGGAGTGCCAGAACCAGACTGCTCAGGTGGCAATCTGAGGAGACCAAGTTCTTGGGACAAACTTGCAAAGATGACATGTCAGCCAGGCTTGCAAAGAGCAAAGCCAAGTGTCACTGAAGCAGCACCTGCTCAGCACAGCCATCTCTTAAAGGATACCTGGAGGCCGAGGCTCACTCATCCTTCTGGCCTCCTGGGGATGCTGCTTCTGGAAGCATGGAGGAATGCAGGCGAGCAGCTGGAGAGCTGGGGTTCCCGAGGAGCTAAGGAGGAAGAGCTTTCTCCACAGGACCATAAAAATCACCCGCAGAGTCAAGAGCTTGAAGAGCAACAGAGACGTTCCCCTTGGTCATCTTTTGTTTCTCGACTCATACAGAGAACTAAGGGCAGACTATCACTGCTTTGGGGCTGGCTACCCTTGCTCTGTGTTCCTAGGTAGGGGATAGAGCCAACCTGACTCCTGGAAAGCACGGCCTACATGCACTCAGAATGTTACAAATTATAAACAAAATAGCATGGCCTGGTACAGAAGGGAGGACTCACTGGCTAAAACACAACAAAACCCAGTAACATATGTGAGAGGATCACAACAGACAGCAGTTAAGAGATTAGCAGGGGCAACATGGGAGACCCCAGTTCAAACACAAAACCTCTAAGGCCTGGGAAGCTATGTTAGGCTACAAGGGCAGGACGGTGCTGCAGGTGACTCCATCTGTGCAGCAAGTGTGCTGGAGACAAGGCTACTGAACAGGGTACAGGCCCATGAGGGCCTTGCGGCATCACACACGGGTTCATGTTCACACACAGGAGGTGCATGCACCACAGAGGATTCCAAGGAGGACGTCCTAAGAGCTAAGAAAGGTGCAACTCTCACCATTCCTGCAGCCAGCCAAACAAACCTGCTAGTCCTGATGGTGGCTGACAAGCAGGGGTGCTGTCCCAAACAGCCTGTCCCTCAACAGGTCACTGGCAGACACAAAGAGGGCTGCTGTCCCAGGGCCCTCTGCCTATACTGGGGGAGGAGGAGATAAAGCGAACTTATTCCAGGGTTCGTGACAGAACTGAGGGCCACTAAGGGAGGTGCATTCACAACCATGGCCACAGCACCACTCCCACATGACAGAACATCAAGAAGGTGTGAGAGCTGCCAGCTTGTCTCTAGGAACAAGAAAAGCTGTAACCAAGAAACGCGATGGACTCTTTGACTGGTTTTCTTATTTATTTTACTCTGTAATTTCTTAAAGATTTATTTTATGTATATGAATTTTGTCTGCATGCATGTATGTGCACCACACACAATGCCTGGTACCTGCAGAAGTCAGAAGAGGGCCAGGCAGCAGTGGCAGTGCACACCTTTAATCCCAGCACTCAGGAGGCAGAGGCAGGCAGACCACTTTGAGTTTGAGGCCAGCCTGGTCTACACAATGAGTCCAGACAGCCAAGGATACACAGAGAAACCCTGCCTCGAAAAACAAACAAAATACAACAAAACAAAAATAAAAAGGCAGAAGTCAGAAGAGGCACTGGATCCCTGAAACTGGAGTTACAGATTGTTGTGAGCCCCCATGGGGGTGCTGGGAACTGAACCCAAATCCTCTGGAGGAGCAGCAAGTGATCTTAAGCTCTGAGCCATCTCTTTAGCTCTACTTGTTTTATTTTTAAGGATTTATTTTTCCTTCCTGTGTCTGAGTGTCTTGCCTGCATGTACATGTGTGCACCATGAACACCCTTGGAGGGTGGAAGAGAGAGTTACATATGGCTGTAAGCCATGTGCCACAGGAGCTGCAAACTGAATCCACATCTTTAACTCTTTTTCTTTCTTCCCCGGTTTTTTTGTTTTTTTCTCTTTTCTTTTTGGCTTTTCTTGACAGGGTTTCTCTGTGTAGTCTTGGCTGTCCTGGACTCACTCTGTAGACTAGGCTGGCATCGAACTCACAACAATCCACCTGCCTTTGCCTCCAAAGTGCAAGGATTAAAAGCATGCGCCACCATGCCCTGCACAGCTAATGCTTTTAAGCACTGCAGTTTCTGCAGGCCCTGACTGGTTTTCTTTATGAAAAATTTCTGATAAGGAAAGATTTTGTATTTTTGTTTGTTTGTTTTGTGTTTTATTTTTGTTTGGCTTGGTTTTTCGAGACAGGGTCTCTCTGTGTAGCCTTGGCTGTCCTGGACTCACTTTGTAGACCAGGCTGGCCTCAAACTCACAGTGGTCTGCCTGCCTCTGCCTCCCAAGTGTTGGGATTAAAGGCGTGCGCCACCACACCCGGCGCTTTGGTATTTTTTTATGTTTTTCACCCACAGGTAAAAATCTCAGAGAAAGCCACTGAAAATGTTTACAGGATCAGATGAGCAGCTACCAAGTGCAACTTATTGTCAAGGACCACCCTTCTCTACTTCTCCACACACTACTACCTGAAAGGAATTCTCATGCAGAGCAGCCAGCCAGTTCCCTGCGGTGGCCACTGTATGGGAGGCCTCAGAGGGACACAGGGCCCTCTAGATCAAGGTTCAGTCAAAGAGCACTACTAAGTCAGCTACTTTGTGTGTGCATACATGACAAATGTTTGTCTTGGTTGACAACTCTTTGCCACCTATAGTTTTTTTGTTTTGGTTTGGTTTTTGGTTTTTTCAAGACAGGGTTTCTCTGTGTAGCCTTGGCTGTCCTGGACTCAATTTGTAGACCAGGCTGGGCTCGAACTTACAGATATCCTCCTGCCTCTGCCTCGTGCCATCATGCCCAGCTCTGTCCCCTGTAAGTTATTGCTTAGTCTTATATTACTAGAACAGAAAGTTAAAAGACCAATGGATAGGAAAGTGAAGACATACTCTGTTCTGGCTTTACTGATGGATCCCAATAAATTGCACTGAAGGTGATTTCCTCTCTCAGCATCATGAGTAGATCAAATAAGAGGCCACATGAAACAAACAGCAAGGGTGGCTGACCCTCCAGAACACTTATCCCAGGTGAAGAGCCCATGCCTGCCACCTTGGCCATGGTGTAACCACTGAGGGCACACTCCAGGAAGAAGCATGAAGGATTGCCCATTTAGTGCCCCATGCCAGCACCCCTCAGAGAACTGGCTGGTGGCCTGTTTTGCAGTGTGTGGAGGTTCATATGTACAAAGCTCCAACTCATGGTTTCTGTATATTGACGGAAAGGTAGGAAACTCTAATCTCTGTCTTTAAGCACCTGATTAATTAGGTAACTGGCCACCACTGTGCAAAGGGCCGTCAAAGTCACTCTGTTACTTAATCCTGATAAGCTACAAAAAAACAAACGAACAAAAAACCAAACCAAACCAAACAAACAAAAAACAGTCTTGAACTTATCCGTACACTTACAAAATCACTTCACGATCCTAAAACAAGGTGTTGCTTCAGAACAGCAGCAAGCATTGCAGTCATCAGAATAAGGCTGCCCAGGAGTCTCTGCCCAGAGGGTAATCTTTGATCTGGAATCACAGGCCTTAGCAGCTTGTTTGTGGCTGAGGCTCAATGGTAGAGCACTTGCTTACCATGCTCAAGGTTTAAACACCCTCAACACTGCAAATCAATGTTTTTCACACTCACTCCTCAGGGTGGCATTGCTGGAAGTTGGCTAAAATGTCAGTGTGTGCAGAAGGGATGGTGTTGTCAACTTGATGGTCTCTAGAATCACCTGAAGACAAGCATCCAGTGTAAACAGTGAGGGATTAGCTTAGCTTAACTGAGTCAGTGACAGCCCTGCCTGCGCTGGAGTCCTGAACGACACAAACAAGAGACTATAACCTGAACACAGGCATCCAGTGCTCTCTGCTTTTTGCTTTGTTTGGTAACTAGGTCTCACTGTGTAGCAGTAATAGGTCTGGAATTTGCTATGTAAACCAGACTGGCCTTGAACTCAAGAAATCTGCTGCCTCTGTTTCCGGAGTGCTGGGATTACAGGGTGCACCATCTTTCCTGGCTCCCTGCTTCTTGACTGTAGATGCAATGTAACTGACCAGCTGCCTCAAGTTTCTGAAATGGTGATTCCCCGACATTATGGGATGAACCTTCAACTATGAGCCAGAAAAACTCCTTCTCAAATTCCTTTTGACAGATACTTCATTACAGGAACAGAAAAAGTAGCTACTATAGGATATGACCTTAGAAATGGAACATGGCCCCTTCCTCTCTTTCATGTCCCAGGTACCTGGAATGGCAGCATGCTCCCTGGATCATGATGAGGTGCCCTAGTATGGACCCAAAAGAATGGAGTCAAGCAGCTGTGGACTGAAAATTCCACACCTGTGAGCCAAAACAGGCCTCCTTCTATGGACCCATCATCTCAGACCTTTTGCTATTTTTAACAGAAAGCCAACTAGCACACCTTTAATGTGGAAAAGGTCATATATGAAATTGCACAGCGGACTAGGGATACAGGCGATGGATACTGTGCTTGCCTAGCACACATAATGCCCTGCGTTGATTTACCAATACTGTACACACTGAGTATGGTGGTGCATGCCTGTAAATCCAAACACTCAGGAGGGGAAGGAAGGAGGATGAGCAGTCCACAGTCAGCCTCAGCTACATAGACGTTAAAGGCCAACTAGGTCTACAGGAGACTAAGTCCAAGTAAATAAATCTGCATAGACGATAAACACACCCTCAGTGATGTGAGAAAACTAGAAAGGGCACCACACTGTCCTGCCCTGGGTGCGGCTCTCACACTTTTCTATTCTTTACTTTCTGCAGTTATCACAGCTCTGCTAAGGTTCATAGGTCGGAGTACTAGAGCCCTCTTCCTCACCACTGAGGCAGCATGGATTTCTAAGAAGCCTGGATTCCTTTCAGGAGCGCCTATCACGCCCAAGCCACCCAGCCATACTCTTCTCCCCAGTACTGCCAGAACAAAGCAACAAGACCAGCCAACCAGCCCCACAAAACTGTGACGCAATAGGTAAATACAGAGAAGGTAGGAAGAGGGTAAAGAGAATAGCAGGATACAAGTAATCTGATAAAAGAAATGGGAAAAGGACGGGCTCTTTAGCAAGGAGGAAGCAGGTAGGTAATGTCTGAAAAGGCTCAAAGAATCATTATTAACTATTTAACTTTAAAAAGATAAAACATAAAAAAAACCTACATGTTAATTCCATATATAGATATACACATATAAAACGACACACATAGTTTTAATGAACTTTTCTCATCTGACCTGGCAGTGCTCCTGCTAAGACCCAAAGACCAACCAGGCGTGGTGGCGTACGTCTTTAATCCCAGCACTCAGGAGGCAGAGGCAGGTGGATCACTGTGAGTTCAAGGCCAGCCTGGTCTACAAAGCAAGTCTAGGACAGCCAAGGCTACACAGAGAAACCTTGTCTCGAAAAAAACAAAACAAAACCAAAACCAAAACCAAAAAAAAGACCCAAAGACCACATAACAAAACCCGAGTAGAAGGCATGAGAAGCTGTCTTTTGAGTTGTTGGCCAGGGTTATCCAGGAGAATACCAAAACCCAGAGCCTAGTGCTATTACCCTGGGTTGCCCACCGCCACCACAGGCGGAAAAATAAGCCCACAGATCCCTGAGCTGGAGCTGACCTGAATGCCCCTCCCTGAGGACTAGCTTTCATGGTACCAGAAGGCAGCAGGCACCTCCTTCCAAAGGAGAGAGGCAGTCAACAGTCCTACCCAGCTATGATGCCTGGGAACATGTCAACAACCAGCATGGCAGGGTAACCCTGAAAGTGCAGCAGTGGCACACACACTGTAATGGTAGCCAATAGTTTTCTAATTGGACGTAACACGCATTTAACAAGACAGAAACCATGCCTGGTACTAGAAACCTAGCCCACTACTCAGTGCTAGTGAAGTGTAGTCCTCGGCCCTCATCAAGGAAACGTCTCTTGCAACAGATGGAGATCATTACAGAAAACCACAACCAGTCAATATGTGAAGCCCAGTCCCAACAGCCATATCTACAAAACTCCCTCACCTAAAGTTAAGCAGTCACTGCAGAAGAGGGGGCACAGAGACTGTCAATGAGTTTGCTGTGCAATTGTGTCTCCAAGTAACATCAGAAGACACACTCATAAAGATTCAGCAATATGACCCCCCAAATGTGAACTGACCAAGATGACGCTAATGGACATGCCAAAGTGGATAGGGGAAGCCTAAGAGGCCCAACCCTACCTACAGGCAACGGAGGAAAGGACGTCTTCCCCAGGAAAGAGCACAGCTGGTTGTCACATACACACAAGTACAGACTGAAGAGGTGATATTTAGAAATACACACACACACACACACACACACACACACACACACACACACACACACACACAATTAGTGAGGAAAAGGTCATGAATGTGAAGGTGAGTGGGGAAAGGTAAACGGGAGAACCTGGCGAAAGAAACGGAAGGGAGTGATGTTGTCTTTATATTAATCTCAAAAAGAAAAAGCAAGAAAACCAGCAATGACAGGACTGACTCCCAAGGCATCGTGTTTGGATTGAGAAGCGCAGTTCTGAGAAACACATGGGCTGGGCGGTGCTGGTGCACACCTTTAGTCTCCGCACTAGGGAGGCACAGGCAGGTGGATCTCTGTGAGTTCAACCAGCCTGGTCTACACAGTGAGTTCCAGAAAGCCAGGGCCACACAGAGAAACCCTGTCGCAAAAATGGAACAAAACAAACAAAAAAAGAAAAAGAAAAAAAGAAAAAAAGAAACACAAGGCCCAAAGAAGGCAATGAAGGCAGGTGGATAACACTTCTTAAAACACTGATGGCACAGTCCTCAAAAACCAACTCCATGAGGAAACGAGCCTCACCAGAAAGGACCTGTGTCTACCCTAAGTTGCACCTGCCACTGATCTCACACTGGGCTAACAGGGACCCCTGAGAACCAAGCTCCAGGTGACTGTGCTGACACTAGCAGGGCAGGGAACTAAAGGAAGCCCTGCACTTGCACAGAGCCTCGCTGTGGAGCACTAAGCTTAACACATGGCCACGCCCTGCTTCGACCAACTGACAAGACACCAACAAAGCTGGCACCAGGTTACACACTTCCTCCAGCAAGAAGCCAGCACACAATCAAACAGGCCTACACCACGTTCTGGACTGAGCCAGTGACGAAGAGGTTTCTATCTTCTGAGTCCCAGGTCAGTGGAAGGAGGGTCATAAAGCAATAAGAAAATGGCTTCCAGCAACAGGGCAGTCAGCCACTGTGTGTCACTACTGTGCTGACTCTAAACCACAGCTCCTCTGCACAGTACCTTAAAAGGAAGGAAGCACCTGAAGCCTGAGACACACAGCAGTGATGGTAAATGGCCTGTAATCCCATAAAGTACTCACCTTCTCCAAGCCACGCACAGAAATTCACGGTAGGCTTTCGCACAAGGTCACATGTGAGCATGTACGTAGCACAAGAACCCTGAACCCTGAACCCCAGTCACTTGGTGCAGTGACCAGAGGCTAAGTAAACACCTTTCCTCAGGTACCATCCCAGATCTAACACTGTGGGGGGATCAGGAAGGGCTGTCATTAGCACTCCTCATGATGTCTGACACATCCTGGTGCACGTGACCCACACTGTCATGTAACTGGACACTGAGCTCAGCTGGTTCATGAACCAGCCAGTGCTGGCTTCCTGAGGGCAAAAAGTGTAGTCACAGCATTTTCTGTGGATAGGATCCAGCAAGAGCCTTGCCATAGCTCCTAGCTTAAGCCCCAAGTCAGGACTCAGTGTGCCCACTTGATGGGAAGACTTGTGGCCAGCACAAAGCTGAAGCACCCTATATGTCCAATTCCTCAGACACCAGGAAACCTTGTGCAGGCCATCTGCTTGCTATCGTCCCACTGGCATCTGATATGCAGAGACTGAGTGGGAACTGTCAGTGACAGGGATGTTAGAAATGCTTTCCTTGCACAGCACCTAAGCCCCTGAAGGTGGCAAGCCCAGGATGCTCACTCCCTGCTCTGTTGTGGCATGTACCAACGCATAATAAGATACCCATCTTGTTCCTGTCGTTTTCTAAAGAGCTGCCCTCCATCCTAACCAGCTGTGCTCAGAGGCTCCAGTGGAAGTTGAAGGAGGATGAAACTTCGAAGCTTTCCTCTCTAAGGCATCTTCTCCACACGCTATCAAGCAGGAAAGATGAGGGTACCCAAGCACAAACAACGCACACTACTCGGCAAGTAGGTCCTAACAATAACCAAGCAGAGACAGCCACCCTGAGGGCCTTGGGGTGTCTGTGTATATGTGTCAAAGCAATAGAAGATTTCTATACTTTACCAGCGTAGCCACTAATCCAACCAGAACTCTCATCACAGAGCTTTATGCACAGGCCATCATGCACCTGCCAGTGACTAAAGAAACCCTGGGCTCCCAAGGCCCTCACCTGGACGCCGGGAGCTACCATCTGGGCAGCCTGTGCTGTCTGCACTGCCGCCTGCGGCTGCACCTGGGGCTGTACCTGCTGCACCTGGGGCTGCACCTGCGGCTGCTGGACCACCATCGGAGCACGGACCTTGAAGGAGGAAGGAAAAAGCATCTTGGAACCACCTGCACAGAGAGCAGAGCACCCACTTTGTGGGAGCTTTAAGAACGGAACTTTCAGAGCTGTCGAGATGGGTGAGTGGGTAAAGGTGCCTGCCGCCAAGCCTGAGGGCCTGAGTTAGAACCCTAGGACCCACATGGTAGGAGAGAGCTGACCCCTGAAAAGTTGTCCTCTTGACTTCTACACTCGAATTGTGACACACAGGAAACCCTCTTCCCCCAACCAAAAAAAAAAAAATTTGTTTTAAACAAGAAGCCTCCTCTTGGGATGGGGGATGGGACTGTAATGATACCATGAGCTGTGGTGTCACCTTACTATCCTGAGCACACAGGGTCATAGGAAATATCCCACACCAGCCTACCTATGAGTTGGCAAAGCCAAGTTCTACCTCCCTCAGTTCTGGCAAGAAGCAAGACAGCCCTCCCATGCACACCAACCACAACCACAGCTAAACAAAAATGTCCAAAGCTGAGCATGCAGCCTGCTGCTCAGTCTGTAAGAGTGTCCCTGAGAGCCCAGGCTCCATGTAGGAAAGCAGGCTGGCCAGCTAGAGATGGCTTAGCTAGAAAGATGACCTTGGGCGATGATGGAAGACAGAGGAAACATATAACTGCAGAGCTAGGATGTGGAGACATCACCACAAGGACAGGGCAGGTTCTGGCCAGATCCACATTGGGAGCTTCTCCTTGTATATCTCCAAGCTACCAGGCCCACTCCTAGTAGGCACCCTACTAAGGAGTACAAAGGTTCTGGTCCCAAGAGGCTGGTGCCGAGTAACAGGTGAGTGACCGTGCCTGCAACTCACAACCCTCCCAGCCAACTCTTCTTTGCCCTGACATTCAGCTCAGGTGAGCTCCCGGTCACCATGGCACTTAATGAATCATCATGGGGAGAAAAAGCCACAAAAATCAAGGAAGCAGAGAAGATGCTCAAATTGTTTCTTTTCATGGCAACTAGTTTTGGTGGCAATATTCTGTTCTCTGTAAATACTGAGACTTACTTTATATCAAGATGTACAATGAATGAGGCAGGAAATAATAAAGTTTTATATGAATATTTGTCTCAGAAATATGGTAATGATGAGGCTGAAAGGGCCAGGGCTGGAGCACATGTTTCGTGTGCATGAAGCCCCAGGGTCAAGGCCCAACAGAAAAGCAAACCTACGGAATAGCTGATGGCCGCAGCATATTCTCCCACATGATGAGGCTACCTCTCAATCTAATCATGTGTACCAGATACGCCACAGGCACTGCGGAAATCAGCCATGTAGTTTTGCAGACGTGACATCCCTAAAGCAAGTGAAAATAGGCACACAATCCCTCGCCTGCTTGTGCTGTGGAGCTGCTAAGACGCCTGGTATAGGAAAGGCTGCCTGAAGCCCGTACACAACGGACATGTTCCCTACAGCCAAAGGATCTTAGAAACCTCTGACCCCACACAACACCTGAAGAGATGCGGTTGCTACACCACAGGCCTTGGGTACTCACAAATTTCAGCTGCGGTTGGGCAGGAGCATACAGCATCGGTCCAGGGAGTGCTTGTGCTTGTGACACCAAGGGCTGGCTTTGCGACTGTGGTGGGAGTTGTGGGGATTGGTTCTGAGCAACAGGGGACTGCTGGGCCTGGGGTGGTGGCTGGTGATGCTGTGGATGGTGCATCTGTGACAGCTGCTGGGGCAGGGCCTGAGAAGGGGGAGGCTGTGGCTGCTGCATTGGTGGCTGCTGCATTGGTGGCTGGGCCTGCAAAGCCTGCTGCTGTTGCTGCTGTTGCTGTTGCTGCAGCTGCAATTGTGCCATCCTCTGCAGTTGCTGTTGCTGTATCTGAAGACAAAACAATAACAGTTAGCACCCAGCAGGCTCTGGGGTACTAGTCTTGACCCCACAAAGCCTGGGGAAAGTGAAATGAACACAGCCTAGGGAGACCGGCCTAGATGGCCTCTCATATTGGGAAGGGGAACATGTCATAATCAGGGCGCAGGGCCCTCTAGTCCAACAGCAGCTGTTTTCTAGACACTGAGAACAAACCAAATTTGATCTTGTGCCCTGGCTACTAAAGGCTGGTTCACACCTAGGATGATTCAATGAAATAGGTTCAAGGATGGTCCAGTCCCATTGTAGTTAAGCTTAAAGTTCAGGCAACTGCAGATGCTTATACCTCTCCAGAAAGGGTCTTTGTCTCCCAGAGTGGTCAGCAGTGGTCAGAGGTATGACCCTTATGAGGATGGGCTATGAGGAACACATGGAAGGCTAAAGATTAATGGTCAGCATTGGAAAAGGAAATTCCAAAGCCAGGAGACCAGAAGATGAAGGAAGCCTCCTTGGCTTCTTCCCCGAATCAATACTTGCTAGGAAAATGGATGTGAACATGTGTGACTGCAAAACACAGGAGGATCAAACAACTTGTGACCAGCAGCACTTCTAGTGTGACATACCACAACCCTACAGAACACTAGCTAACAATTTTGATTCTGTACCCAAACCCTAAGAAACAAAAGAGTTGTATGTATCCTCCAAAGCAATGTGCCAACAGCACAACCCAAGCATCCTGAATCTGTGGTGTTTGCCTCCCTTCTTTACTCTGTGAGCTCATATGTACTGTTATAGGCCCTGCTACACGTACAAAGTCAAGAGGCCATCTGAGAGGCTTCCTCCTAAGCTAGGATCTATTTTTCCCACCTGTGGGGAAGCCCAAGGAGGAGGGGCTAGTTCAGCCTTACACCTAACACCCTGGCTGACACTTGCTCCCAGGCTCCTGAACTACAGGACTAAGGCCCAGTACAAGGGACAAGGGAAGTTGGTACCTGTTGTTGTTGGCTTTGGTGATGCAACTTAATCAGGTGTTGCTGCTGCTGCTGGAGCTGCTGCTGTTGTACTACTGCTTGGAACTGTTGCTGCATGGCATTCTGTTGTGCTTGGAACTGCTGTTGCTGCTGCTGCTGCTGTTGCTGCTGCTGCTGCTGCAATGCTGCCTGCTGCTGCTGGAACTGCTGCTGCTGCTGCTGCTGTTGCTGCAATGCTACTTGCTGGAGCTGCAGCTGAGCTGGAGAGGGCATCCAGACTTAGGCTGTGCCACCCTGCAGGTGTCCCAGAGTTACACGACAAGGGAGGCAGCAACAGCCACTGCCTACTGACAAAGCTGTCTCTGGCAGCTAAACATTGTACTACACAGGCACAGATCAAGTAGGAAGTGGCATTTGTGCTGATTACGGAATTTAGCATCATAAATTACTCCCTAATGACCAAAGAGAAAGGGCCAAGTGAGTCTTTTGGATACGCCTGAAGGTGTGAAGCCTCTGGAAACCAGTACTGCACCGTAACTGAGGATCTGCCTATCTGATCATCTTATACAACGGTATTAAAGCCTGTGGGCTCCTTTTACAAAGGTCTCGAAGATTACGGAGGTGATCAACTTTGTTAGCATTATTTTTATTGCCAAATAAGATTCTACTGTACTCCCATATTTTGTCTACTCATTAGTCATTTGATAAAATGTTTGAGCTACTGTGAATACTGATAGGAAACAGTCAGATTCTTTTTTAAATGGTGGTTTTTGGCTTTTTTTTTTTTTTGAGACAGGTTTTCTCTGTGTAGCTTTGGCTGTCCTGGACTTGCTTTGTAGACCAGGCTGGCCTTGAATTCACAGCGATCCGCCTGCCTCTGCCTTGAGTGCTAGGATCAAAGGCGTGCGCCTCCACGCCTGGCAGAAGGCTCCTGAGGTGATGACAATGTTCTAAAACTGATTAGGATGATAGCTGTAAAAGTGTGAATATACAAAAAGCCACTAAATAGCACAGTGAATTTGGAATGAGTGAACTATGTTAATAAGAATTGAATTTCAATAAAGCTAATAGAGAAAAAAAAACCAGAGATCCTCTGTACACTGCCTAGTAGTAACACTGTATAAAATTACAAGATCACAACCAGGTCTCAATGGATTCAGTCACCATCACTGTAAGAGATGCTCAACAGTTCCAACACAAGGATCCCTCGGCTGCTACCTCCCCTCAAAACCTCGTCTTGGGTCTCACACGAACTTCTAAAAGTTGTCTTCTGATCGCCTCATGTATACTGTGGCACACATAACTCCCCAAAATAAATAAAGACATATACAAATATATAGATAAAAAATGAAAATGTGGTAGAGAGTCAAGAGCCCATTTGAGAGGTCTTCCTCTTAAGCTAGGGTCTACTTTTCCCACCTGTGGGAAAGGCCTGAGGAAGATAGCTAGCTTAGCCGTGCACGTAACACCTAGGCTGACACATTTTTTTTTTAACTTTATTTTTTTTTTTTGTCTATTTGTTTGTTTTTTGAGACAGGGTTTCTCTATGAAGCCCTGGCTGTTCTGGAACTCACTATGTAGATCAGGCTGGCCTCGAACTCACAGAGATCCACCTGCCTCTGCCTCTCAAGTGCTGGGATTAAAGGTGTGTTCTACCACTGCCCAGCAAAAATACTATTTTTTAATTGTAAATTAAATTTAATTGTAAATTGTAAATACAATATAAAGAATAGTATGAACTCTTTATGGTTGGTGCTTAACCATCCACATGACTTTCTGGGAACCCAGGTGCAGTGGCATTGGTAGCTGTTTCTTTCTATTTGCCAAATGGCATGGATACCTCCTAGTGTACTATTCACACAGTGCAAGACTTGAGGTGACAGCAGATTCAGGCTAATACGAATAAAACTATAAAGCTTTGTACATGGAGCTTTCATATACAAGTTCATTCTTCTGGGATAAATGCCCCCAGGAGTGTGGCAGCTGAGCTACAGACTTCCTTTTTACTTATGTGTATGTGTGTTATCTATATGAGTGTTTGCCACATATGCACAGGTACCCACCAAGGCCAGAAAAGAGCACTAGGTTCCCTGAAGTGAGAGTTATGGGTGCCTAGGAACCAAACTCAGGTCCTCTGGAAGAACAGGAAGCACACGTAACTGGTGAGCCAAATCTCTAGTTCCTGTATGCTTAACCTTTAATGGTTTGTTAATTTTTTATTTTATGTGTACAGATGTTTTATTTGCACAAATGTTCGTGAACCTCATGTACACAGTGCCTGCAGGCAGAAGAGGTATCACATTCCCTGGAACCACCATGTGGGTGCTAGGAACTGAACCCAGCTCCTCTGTAAGAGCAACAACTGCTCTTAACCACTGAGCCATCTCTCCAGCCCTGTATGCTTAATTTTTAAAGAACTATTCTATTTGCATTCTCATCTGAAATACATGAGTGACTCCATTTCTTTGTCACACTTTGCTTTAGCCACTGTTGGCAGGTTTAAGAACTCCTCAATTTATCTTTGTGTTACAGACTTCTAACGCCAAGGCTCAGAAAACATGCGGACAACCATACTATTCTGATGGAGGCTCCTTCATGGCTATTTTCATAAACATTTATTCCATCCTGTGCTTATATTAAGTTATTCATCACACTACCCAAACCTTTTCTATTATGTAACTCAGTGGTTAAGAGCATGTGTTGCTTGTGTAAGGACAGAGCCGGGCTTCCAGCATCCATGTGGCAGCTCACAACCATCAGTAACTGCAATTAAAGGAGATCTGATGCCCTCTTCTGGTTTTCACAGGCACTAAGTGGTACATATATGGTACACAAATATACATACAGGTAAAAAAAAAAACACTCAGGGAACACTCAAACACACACACACACAATTTCTAATGAACAGTTTTTGTTTGCTTAACTAGCAAACAAAGTAATTGTCTAATAAATCTTCACCATCTATTTTCATGCTTTTCTAGGTCTTACGCTATAAGCAGGTCTCTTAGAATGTAATAGAAGTATCACAGTCTAACTTTTATAGACAAGTTGGGGACGGAGAGATGGCTTAGAGGTTACGAGAATTCAGCTGCTCTTGCAAAGGGCTCGGGTTCTGTTCCCAGCATCTGTGGTGGGCAGCACTCAACAGTCTGTAACTTCACTTCCAGTGAATCCAATGCCCTCTTCTGGCTTCTACTTTTTTGTTTTGTTTTAAAGATTTAGTTTTAATTGTGCATTCATGGGGGTTTGTGTACATGAATGCAAGTATTGCACAAGCCAGAAGCATTGGATCCCCTGGAACTGGAGTTATAGGAAGTTGTGAGCCAGTTCCTATGTGTGCTGGGACCTGAACTTGTGTCTCTGCAAGAGCAGTACAAGTGTTTAACTGTTGAGCCATCCTTTCCAGCCTCTGCTTGTTAGAATTGCAAGGATCTTTTTGGATAATTGTACTGGACTTTATAGGTTGTGTGGACTGGCTTCTTCTGTTGCTTTGTTTCTTTGTTTGTTTCTTTTTATTTTTATTTTTTGTTGCATTGTTTCTTACTCCATTTTTTATTACTTTGAAATTTATAAATTATTTCTATTATTTTATGAATAATTTCAACTTATTACATATAATTAAAAGTACAAAGCTTGCTAATACACTTTTTAAATTTTTACATTTATTTAATGTGGGCCACATGCATAGCAAGGCACACATATGAAGGTCAGAGAACAGGTTGTAGAAGACAGGTCTCTCCAAAATGTGGGTTCTGGGAACTAACCTCGGGTCACCAGGCTTAGCAGTAAGATCTTCTTATCAATACTTTAACTTATTTTCCGAATTTACCTCCTCCTCGCAGTGCTGGGGACTGAACCCAGAGCCCTGAAGAGTTTAGGGCTTTTCTAACACTGGGCTGACCAGCAGCTGTCCCAGCCTCTGACCCAGGCTTGTAGGGACACTGGCTGAAGACCTGAACTGGGACAAATACACAGGAGTACTTGCAGGCATAACGAACACAGACCAGGAAGCCACTGGTACTTCCTTCAGGTGAACCCAGGAGGACCACAAAGGTCAAGGGCAGACAGGAAAAGCAGCTGACAGAGAGCACAGAGGATGTAAGAGTGTAGTAGAGCTCCCCAGTAGACCAGGCCCTGAAAGCTGAAAACAGGATGTGGGCCAAGTCAGACTGGAGAGAGCATTTGGACAAGACACCACAGTCTCTCTACTGAACATCTGGAAAATAGTTTATTTAAGACAAAATCTTAGGAATGGATTACAGGACCAATCACGTGAGCATTCCAACCTCAACATTCTAAAGCAATCTCTTCATGTAAAATAGTAGGAATAGTCAGGATTGTGGCACAAACTTATAATCTATCTCAACAGAACTCTGGAGGCACAGGCAGCAACACTGAGCAAGTTCAAGGCCAACTGATTTACATGGCAAGTTCTAAGCCAGCTATATACAGTAGGACTTTATCTCAAACAAACAACTCTACCAATCAGCTGACTGCAACCTAAGTCCCAGCCGGGGCAACTGCAAGCAGAAATCAGGGCAGGTGCTACAGAGAGGTGTGAGGAGGGCAAACAAGTCCTTCAAGAGAGGGTGGCACAAGTCTTTAATCCCAGCACTCGGACAGCAGAGATCACTTTGAGTTCAAGGCCAGCCTGGTCTACAAAGTGAGTCCAGTACAGCCAAGGCTACACAGAGAAACCCTGTCTCAAAAAACAAACAACTACAAAAGAGGGGGTGGGGGAACCCCAACAGAGAACTGAGTAGCTGTAACACACAGCCAAGACTGAATAAAGTAGCAGCAGGTACCCACAACCTCAAGGCACACTGTGGGTACACAGGGTGCAAATACACCACTTATTTGTGTCCACAAACCTTAATAGACAGTTTCTATTTCACTGATAAAACAAGCCTTGCCAGGCAGTGGTGGTGCAGCACTTAGTAGGCAAAGAGCAGCCTACTCTACCGAGTTCCAGGACAGCCAGAGGTACACGGATTTCTCTCAAAACAAAACAAAACAAAACAACCCCAGCCAAACAAAAAACCCACAAGCCTCCAGATAAACAAGTCTTTCCCCATCCTTATAACCCCAGCTGTTGGCAGGCCAGCACTACTCACTCTAAGCTCAAAGAGGCTTGAGTTTTCCTCTGCTGCCTGCTGTCCATGACAGAGCTACCTGGGGTTCCTAGATACTTTCCCCAGGAACACTGTAAGCATATGAACAGTATGCAGTCACCTGTCAAGGACTATAGTACTCACTTTGTGGAGTTGCTGTAGACACCACAGCCATGCCATGAGGGGCCATCCCAGAAGTTCCAGGGGGTGGCTGCCCAGAGAGAGGCATAGGCTGTCCCATAGCGCCAAGACCACCCATCCCACCCAGGGACTGTCCTGGGCCCCGAGGGGGCATGCCAATCCCAGCTGCTCCTGGGGTGGGTCCACCAGTAAGGCTCTGCAGTGCATTCATGGGATCTGTGGGAACACAAGGGCACAGTGTCTGAGGAGAGGAACCCAAAACTGGGCAATTTCACAGGTAAATGGCTCCTAGGGCATAGACCCCCTCCCCTCTTATGTGCTTGACCCATTCATATTCACAAACAAGTAGGAGCCAGAGGCCTGAAGTCTCCCAAATGCCTGTGCAAAGACTCCGAGTACTGCTGGAACATAAACCTCAGCACCAGGGAACATACTCTGGGTTTCAACCCAGCCTGTGTCACTATCCTAACGCTGTGCTACAACGGACCCTGTGATATGCATAGCTGCACTCAAGATGGCCTGAGCCTTCAATGTCAACTAGCAACCAGACTCTTCTTCGGCCTGCCCAGAGTCTATAAGTAAGCCCATAGCAGACTTCCAGAAAAACAAAGTATGAGGCTTTTCTTCCCAACAGGCAGGAACATAGTGGCTAGATTAGAGACGCAGAGGGCACAGGCAGATACTCCGCAGGGAGAGCACAAGTAGACTCCAGGCTGCATTTTTATAGCCGAGTGTCCATAGATCACCATTCCAACACAGATCTGAGGCCAGGAGCAGCATATTAGAATAAGTGAAGGAGTGTGAAAAGGCTCTACACAGTGCTGAGGGGCAAAGCCATGCTCACTAAGCCTCAGGACAGTAGGTGTCGTTCAGTGAGCAATGCCACAAGCCAGGACAAAGAGCCAGATGCCATCCTCACAGTAGTGTAAATAAACTCACAGCAATTACCTATAGACAGGTATTGCCTGGCTGGTCATCTAGTCATAGACTTGGGTGGTGCTCATTGAGCCTATGCTTCAACACCACAGAGGCCAGATGCATCCGACTAGCTCTGGCTAGAGGGCGCAGGAGCTATTCGGGCAGAGGTTCTTAAAGCTCCAGGCCTAGGGTAGGGCCAAACAGCCCCACAGTGTGTACTTTCTTGTGTGTGTAGTTCTGTAGATGGAGCCCAATACCTCCCACGTGACAGGCAAGCGTTCTCCTACAAATTGCGCACCCTTTCTGACAGGCTGAAGATCAGCCAGCTACAGTGGATCTACAAACCACACCGTGGCAGCTCAGAAGGCAGAGCTCAGGGTCCAATACAGTGGACACAATTCCTCTTGTAATTTAAGAAAGTAAACATAAGCTAGGCGTGGTGGCGCACACCTTTAATCCCAGCACTCAGGGAGGCAGAGGCAAGCAAATCGCTGTGAGTTTGAGGCCAGCCTGGTCTACAAAGTGAGCCCAGGACAGTCAAGGCTACACAGAGAAACCTGTTCTCGAAAAACAAACAAAAAAATTAAACATGCTGGGCAATGGTAGCATACATCTTTAATCCCAGACCTCAGGTGGGAGAGGCAAGTAATCTCTGAGTTCAAAGACAGCCTGGTCTATAGAGCAACTTCCAGGACAGCCTGGGCTACACAGAGAAACTGTCTTGAAAAACAAAAAACAACAACAAAAAGAAAGTGAATACAGTTTAGTATGGTGGTGCACATCTTTTGTCCCAGCACCTGGGAGGCAGAGGCAGACCAATTTCTAGTATGAATTTGAGGCCAACAGAGTCTGTATAGTTACAGGACAGGGATACATAGAGAGAACCTGTCTCAAAACACTTGCCACACACCCAAAAAGAGGAAGTGCATTCCCACAGCTGTTATCTATGATATATTACTATGAGTTATTATACTATGCCACAATGGTTCTTTTAGGTGACGCCTTATAAGTTTTTATGCTCTTTTGCTAAATAAAACAAGATGGAAAAGCACTGAGGTGACTTCAGTGTGCAAGAAAGCACAAGTGGAGAAAAGGCGGCCACCTCACCTGAGGCCTTTGGAATGTTCCCGTCCAACAAGTGGTTGACCCACTCACACGAGGCATGCACTATCTCATTCCTGCCACCCCAAACTGGAGGTCAGGTAAAACTGTATTTCAAAAGTAAAGCTTACCACTGACAGAAGCTTGAGATTTCTTGTTATCTACAGAGAAACACAAAACACAAAACCCCAATGTAAACAGTTTTGCATAAACACACATTTCCTTGGGGAGGTCAGCTCTGCAGGTACCCAACCAGAGGTCATTTGCTAAAACTGAACTGACTTTATATAGGAACAAGGTCAACAGAACCCAGCTCCTCAATCCCAAGGAGCTGCTGGTAACTAGGGTGGAGAGGCCTACCCACAGCACTGCTGCATACCAAGGAGTCTAGGAACAGAGGGGGAGAGAAACTTGAGGGTCTGTCTCAGCGAACTGCATGCACCCTAAGCTTGGAGACTCTGGGCCTTTCCTGAAGTTGCTCAACTGCTGTTCTTTCAGGCCCAGCATGCATTGCTATCACTCCTGTTTGTTTATCACTCAGGCATCTGCACTTTCAGCTCACTCTAGTGTGATTTATCTCCATTTTCTAGGTTGAGGGAAGCAAGATTATCTGAGGGATTGCTCTGTGAGAAGAAGTGCCCTGACAACTGGTGGTCCCAAGCCTCCTGCTTCGTGGCTCCATGTGAGCCTCCAGGCTGTGTGTGTCTCAGAGCACCATCCTAAAGAGCTGGGCATGGACATCCACGTCGGGACGTCCGGCTGCCTGCTCTCCAGACGCTTGAGTCCTTCCCTCTCCACACATGTCCTAAGTTCTTCCCAATAGCTCTAAGAAAGTAACCTGTAACCTGCTCACACCCAGTTGAGACCTACATTAGTTCCTAACATGACTATAGCTCCCCTATGAACACCAGCTCTTTGTATAACAGAAACCATTTTGACTCCACGTTTCCATTTTGATTAGAAGGAGAAATTAAGGTCAAGTTCTCAGGCCCCATGCACCTGAAACCAGGAAGGGTCAATGCTTGCTGCTTAGAATAAAACAATGGATGATAAATGCATGTTCTGCTTGGGTTAAAGTTAAAGAGATGTTAAAGCCACAACATCCAGCCAGCAGTGGTGGTGCATGTCTTTAATCCCAGCACTCAGGAGGCAGAGGCAGGTGGATTGCTGTGAGTTCAAGGCCAGCCTGGTATACAAAGTGAGTCCAGGACAGCTAAGGCTAACCAGAGAGACCTTGTCTCAAGAAAGAAAAAAGAAAGAAAGGAAGGAAGAAAGAAAGAAGTAAAGAAAGAAAAGAAACGAAGAAAGAAAGGAAGGAAGGAAAGAAGGAAGAAAATGTATTACATGTTTGCCCACAGGCCAGTCTGGTAGGGGCATTTTCTCAGTTGAGGCTCTCTCTTCCAAAACAAACAAGACAAAATGACTACAGCTTGTGTTGAGACGAACATTTCCACCAAGTCCAAATCCACATTTTGAGGCCAAGGAATGTGGGGAATCCAGAAGCAATGATGAACTTCCCAGAAACATGGAGTGTTCTTAGTCAAGTGTTGAGGCCTACCGAGAGTTCCTAGTACATAGCCACAAAACAGGTCCCTCAAACCAACCACAATTACTCCAAAATATGAACTCTTACTTACGAATATCTCGAAAGTGGATAATGAGTCGGGCCACAAGGGAAAGGTATTCATCCTAAAAGTGAAAACAGAAGTACTTTAATCCCAAATGGAGAAGCAGAGACATGTGACTCTCCCTAGCCGCCCCTTGAGGGCCCAGACACCTGAGGTTCTTCCTTCAAGCCTTGGCCCCCGGGACTGCTGAGACAGCCACAGCCACTCACCCCAGTGGCTTTCTCTGGGATCCATCTCTTGTAGGGGAGCTGCCAATGAGTTCCCCTCTCAGAGGCACAAATTAAGAAGGGTGTAGAGGCTGGGTGTGGTGGCGCATGCCTTTAATCCCAGGGCTTGGGAGGCAGAGGCAGGTGGACTGATGTGAGTTTGAGGCCAGCCTAGACTACAAAGCGAGTTCCAGGAGAGCCAAGGCTACATAGAGAAAGCCCGTCTCAAAAAAGCAAAAAGGCAGATGGGATCCCACGTTGATGGGAAAGGGTTTCGAGACAGGGTTTCTCTGTGTTAGCCTTGGATGTCCTGGAGTCACTTTGTAGACCAGGCTGGCCTTGAACTCACAGCGATCTGCCTGCCTCTGCCTCCCGTGTGCTGGGATTAAAGGCGTGTGCCACCATGCCCGGCCCAGCTTTTGCTTTTTATGACAAGACTGTGGTAGCCTTTCCCCTGTTGATGAGACAGTTATACAAACACACACACACACACACACACACACACACACGCACACACATCTGCATGAGTGTTCCAAAAGAGAGATGGTCCTTCCTTCTTCTCCAAAGCTCCTCTAAAACTTCCAGGATGACTAACAATGTTCTTCTGTTAGTGGTAAAAAGGGGAGAAAACGCAGAGAGAGAGAGAAAGAGAGAGGGAGGGAGGGAGGGAGGGAGAGAGGGAGAGAGAATGAGAATAAAGCCCTTCTCAAATGTGACACTGCCTGAACAGGCCTTTTCTCTATGCTGTCCAGTTTCAGAAGCTGCGCAGTGGTGCTTGCCTTCTATGGCTGTCTTCTGTGCATCTAAGAAGAACACTCGCTCCTGGGTGTTCGTTCTAGGGAAATCACTACTATGAGTCTATAAGGAAAATCACTACTATGAGGCCAACAAAGAGCTTCCTGGGTTAAAACCTCATGTCATCCATCTTTCCCTTCACTGAAATGCCCACTCTGCCAGCACGGCAGTTCAGAAGAGCAAAGCCCTCAATATCTACCTTTTGTGTGACTGTTCCCCAAAGTCATCCTGACACTGACCAGGTAACAGAGGAAAGACAGAAGATGAGCACAGACTGAGTGAGCATGCCAATCTTAGGACTGTCTACAGCTAGTGTCGCTCCTAATAACCCCAGTCATCACTATCTCCCAGCTAAAGGCACCAGCACAGAGTAAGGGGACGGGGAAGCTAGGGAAATCCTTCACTGAGGGCATTGACTCAGGGTGGGAAACAAGGCACAGCTGGAACAGAGGACGCTGATGAGGTCTTGTCAACACGCCCCTTCCCAATGTCCCACCAATTTCTGGCTGAAAAGACAATCTGCTAAGGGTCTGCTGCAGCCTGGTACCCAAAGTATGATCCTGTGCTGAAAGGGGAACAAGGGGTGTCTGGGGCTAAATGATCAGCAACAGAAATGAGATGGCCAAGGCTCAGCGAAGAAAGCCCTAGAACCAGACAGGTGCACGTGACTTCTTGTTAAAAGCTTGGACTATTTTCTCCTGTAATCTTTAAAATAACCTGGCAAGTTTTTTTTTTCTACTACCATGAAAGACATGAAGGAAGAAGCAGGTTCTAGAAGCAGTGTTTACTTAGACCTAAGACACAGTAGATTAAGCACAGAAGCCATTTCCCCAAAGTCTTTTCCACATATAGGCTGGGACAAAAAAAAAAATCTAGGGCCTAGAGCCAGGTAGGCAGACACACCTTGTTGAAATGACCAGCACCACTCCTGGCTACAGTATGGCAGCCATCAAGGTCTAGAAATCAATTAGTTAAGAGCTGGTCATCTAGGAACATGTTGGGGCCGTGTCCTGGTGAGATGTTGCAGGGACCTTCTGTGGGAGACTTCACTACTGTCACTGCACTCGTGACCCTAAGGCCTGGCTGCCTTTGTTCCCTTACTGCTCACCTCCACTGTGGGCACAGGTGGAGCACTCCCAGCCTCTATTCTAAAAAGAGAGAGTATGGCCCTTCGTTCATCTCCAACGTTCTCTAAATCGTCCAGCGTGGCTGAGAAAAGAGGCTAAGGGTTGTCTCTACTTCTTCTGCCCTGCTCATCAAGACTACATGTGCAGGCTACACCCAAGGAGACTGTAAACAACAACCCCCAAACTAGAGTACACATACCCAAAAGGTACAAAGATCAGGCCCAGTATAAAGACTTTAAATGTATTAATAGCTTTAATACACCAAGTACCACCTGATAAAAAGTCAACTAACATTATCTAGTTTCCAGAGACATGATGAAAAGCTCAGGAGCAGCTGGCTACAGTGGCGCATGCCTGTAATCCCAGTGCTCGGGAGGAGGCGGAAGCAGGTGAATCACTGTGAGTTTGAGGCCAGCCTGGTCTAGAAAGCAAGTCCACAGCAGCCAAAACTACACAGAGAAACCCTGTCTGGAAAAACTAAAAAGCTCAGGAGCAGTTGGGGAATAGCTTGACAGCAGAGCATGTGTGAGGCCTGAGCTCATGCACGACCCCCTCCCTCCCTATCCTCACCACTGGTGAGTGTGGGCGTCAACCTCACAGACTTTCAAAATATCCATTAATCCTGTAGAAAGAACAAACAACAATAGCCTAGAATGAGCTCCCACAAGAAATCAAAAGAGAAACACCAATACCGCCCACCACTCTGCACCACATGCTGCCTTTTGTAAAAGACCCAAGGAATCTGAATACAGTCACTTAAATCTGCAGAAGGTTAGACTAAATCACAGGAAAGTATCAAGTATAAGGAAATAGCCTTTTCCAAACATACCATGTTGCTGGTTTGCACTCAGAAAGCATGTCAAGTTTTCACAACTGAGAAGAGGAAAGAAACCAAAAGAAAAAACTCAAACCTCAGCAGAAACACATGAGTACCAAGTTGTTGGCGGAATACTATAGAAAATAACAACAGCAGAAAAAAAAATTTTTAAATGGTCCTTTTCTGTTAGAGAAGAAGAAGAAGGAGGAGGAGGAGGAGGAGGAGAAAAACCAGAAACAAAACCAAAACTGTAGCAGCTTTCAGGGGAAAGTATATGGACATAAGCAAAGCTGCAAAAGAATCCTAAGCTTAACAGTGGTCACTAGTGGGAACTATCTGGCACTGGTGGAGAGAGCTAGGTATTCACACTACCCTAAAACATACATGGTTCAAGATGAAAGACACTTTCAAGCCTCTCTCTAGGTAAATCTCAACTGAAAACATCAGAGGGAAAGTATGGAGCTTTACGTATTATTTCAAATGCATTCTGTTTTCAGGCCTGATGCACCTTGATGAGCAGGGGTGGATGGGAAAGGGGCTTCCCTTTTCTAAAGGATGGGGAGAGGGAGGGAGGGTGGAACTGGGAGGTAAAGAGGGATGGGGTTACAACCAAGTTGTAAAGTGAATAAACAAACAAAAACAAACGCCATGCTGTTTCATAGTTCTGTTCACAAGAAGACAATAAGGCCCGAAGCAGGCGGGATATAGAGGTCAAGACCAGACTGAGCAACAAAGGGAGACCCTATCACGAAAAGGAGTAAAGAAAGGGAAGACAGGAGGCAGGCACAAACAAAACAAAACTAGCCAACTACAAACAAAGGAAATGAACAACAGTCTCAAGACAGAGCCATGGGACTCAGATACCAAAGCCTCTGGATCTGCGGTCATTTATTACAGCAGCCACAGGAAACTAGTAATTCATCATCAGTCTGCCCATTATAGAGTCTATCAAAATGCAGCTGTTCATATTTTGCTGCTTGTGTGTTTGTTTGTTTTGAGACAGGGTTTCTTTGTATAGCCTTGGTTGTCCTAGAACTACCTCAGGAGACCAGGCTGGCCTAGGACTCAGAGAGATCCGCCTACCTCTGCCTCCTGAGTGTTGCTGGGATTAAGGGTGTGAGCTGCCACCACTACCCAAATGCACTTCAAAATGCAGTTCTTTGTGGAGGTTCTACCTCACATGCAGAATGTCTATCATGCTATTAGGACTCACTTTGTGGCAGCATGAACACTTTATACTTTATATGGCCAAACAATATTGCCAGATATGGACGCATTCTGTTTATCCACTCATCAGCTGACAGGCATTTGGGTTGTCTCTATGGGCTTTTTAAAAGTTATTAGTTTAGTTTGTGTATGGGCATTTTACCTGCATGTGTATCTGTGCATGATGTGCATGCAGTGCCCAAGGAGGCCAGAAGTGGGCATCAGATGCCCTGGAACTGGAGTTACCATGTTGGGAACCACCACATGGGTCCTCTGGAAGAGCAGCCAGCGCTCTTGACCACTGAGCCATCTCTCCAGACTCTCCACTGTCGGCTTTGATCAATGACATATCAGTACAAGTTTGTATCTGAACATGTTTTCACTTATGGTAAGTAATACGTAGGCACACACACGCTACACTGCTCTCCACAGCACCTGCCCCATTTGCATCCCTCCCAGAATGCGGGAGGGCTCTGATTTCTGTACACTTTGTTAACACTACTTCTTGTCCTTTTTATTTTTAGATGAGGTCTTGCTATGTTACCTTGCTGCTCAAGTGATCCCCCTGCCTCAGGTCTCTAAGAACAGGAACTACAGGTATAACATCACTACCAGCTTTAATTTCCTCTTAAGCCACAGCTATAATAGGTATGAACTAGTATCTCACTACGGTTTGGGTTTTGTTGTTGTTGTTGGTGGTGGTGGTTTGGTTTGGTTTGGTTTGGAGGCTGATCTTACTATCTCATTACCCCTGACTGGCCTTGAATTTTGGCAATTCTCCTGCCTCAGACTCCTGAGTGCTAGGATTATCAGAGTATGTCACTATGTTCACCTCTCACAGTGTTTATTCTTTAATTTATTTTACCTATTATTTGTGGGTATGTGTGTCTGATATATGTGTGGGCACCTTGTGTCACTGTACCTGTGTGAAGGTCTGAGGACAACTTTCACAAATTGGTTCTCTTTTATTATTTTTACCCACTGAGTCACCTCAGGAGCCTTAATCATTAGTGGTGTTGAATATCTTTTCATGTGTATAGTAGCCATTTTATACCTTTTGAGAAGTATGTATTCAAATCCTGTGTCTATTTTTTAGTGTTGTCATATAAACTACAGAGTCAATCCTCAAATATTATTTATATTTTCTCCTATGCCAGAAGTTGTTTTTTCACTCTCTTGATGTGTCCTATAATGCACAGAAAGTTTGTGTTTTAATTAACTTTATACACATGTAGGTAGACATGGTATGGACATGCAAATTGAGTTCAGAGAACAACTTGTAGGAGATGCTTCTCTCCTTCTACCAAGCAGATTGCAGGGCTAGGTCTAAGGTTGACCAGGCTTGGGAGCAAGTGCCTTAACTCACCAGCCTGCTGTAGAGGACTTCTAATTCAGAACATAGCTGCGCTGGCAAGAGATCACATGCAAAGACCTTCTAGGTCTCTGTGATGCTGCAGACCAGGTGACAGTGGCACATGCCTTTAATCCCAAGAGACAGGAAGGCAGATCTCTGTGTCCAAGGTCAGCCTGGTATAGAGCAAGTTTCAAGTAATGAAAAGGTTAGGTCCAGGCATGGTGGTAGAAGAGAATATTCAAGTTTGAAAGTGATGTCTAATTGAGTGGCAAACAAAGTGACAAATCAGAGAAAGATTTGACAGAACAGAATATGCCCAACTCCCATGAGAAAAGAGAGGAAAGAGAAGCTACTCAAGGGAGCAGCACAGAGAATGAGGAAGAGAGGAGGAGGCAGCTTTACAAAGCGAGGTTGAAGAGATAAGAAGCTAGACACAGGTGAAGACCAAATGAGCCAGAGAATGAGAAGGAGCCAGAAGATTAGAACAGATTGCCAAATGTTGGTATGAGGCCAAGCAGAGGAATTCAGAAGTCAAGAGAAAAGCCAGATTGGATAAATCAGCTGGGAGAGAAGTTTGAACCACAGTAGCCAGCTCAGAGCTCTGAAGAGCTAGAAAGGGTGAGTGTATTTAGTGGTAAGTCTCTCCAGCTGAAAACTTAAGCCTAGATTAGACTGTATGGAGGTTAGAAGCTTCCAGGACCAGGCCTAGCTTAACCAGGCAAATAAGAGGCTTTAACAGCCTCCAAAGCTTTGCTTCTGATGAATTCGGGAGTGCCTGTTCTCTGTCTCAAAACAAACAAGGCCAGGTGTGATGGTACACTTTTACTTAGGAGGCAGAGGCAGGGGCAGCAGCATCTACATAGTGAGTTCTAGGAAAGCCAAGGCTATGTAAGAGACCTGTCTCAAACAAACAAACAAACAAAAAACAGCAGAAAAACAGAGTTCATGTGGTTCCCACCTAACTCAGATCTAGTTTTCTCAGCTCTTACAGAGAATTTCCAGTGTCTCAACTCTGGGGCAAGTGAGTAGAATAGCAAAAGAGATATTCAAATGTGAAGGCAACTGGACCTAAGCTTTCTATTTGCTCTCTGAGACGCAATCTTGTTCTGTGGATCGTGTGCTACATTCCTGCTACCCACTTGTGACTGCCTTCTCATTCAGCGGATGCCAACCCTGTCACCTTGCCAGGCTTCCATTATCAACGTGAGCCATCAACCCATGTCTCAGCTGTATTTCTCCCTTAACCTCCTTTAGACAGAGAGGAGACCAACCCACAGGTATTAAGGACATCGGGGATAAGTGTGCTTTGGTGGATGGCTAAGATTGGCAGCTCTGCCACCCAAGCCCTGGGTCACTTCCCTACTCTGCTCTAGCCTGGGTAGCAAACGAGAACCTGTGAGCCCGTCTGTAACTACCTGGGACAGTGACTACTGACAGGACCAGGACCTCTGCACATGTCTAGGGGTGCTTATGTACACTAAGTAACCGAGGCAGGAAGGCCCGTGCTAACTGTAGGTGGCACCTGGGCTCGGGTCCTGGACGGTGTAAGGAAAAGAAAAGAAAAAGAGCTAGCTAGCTGAGTACCAGCACTGCTGCTTCCTGCCTGCACATGCCCTCTGCTCCTGCTGCCACAACATGCTGGACGGCATCCCCTTGGGACTGTGAAGTGTTTGAATAAACCCTTCCATCCTTACATTGCTTCTTGTAAGGTATTTGGTCACAGCATGAAGAAAAGTAATCAATCCACCACTTCACAGGGCTGAGTGAGGGTCAGGGGACTCACATAGTTTAATATTCATAGTATCACACTACCATGCACATCACTTTAGAGTCTATAAATGGGTCATGAAGCCTAAAGTCAGAGCATGTCAGTATGAGGAGGGCGTTACGTCAAGCCCACACAAGTGAGGCTGAGCTCCCCACTGAACAAAAGTTTGGTAAGCTCTTCCAAGAACAGTCATAGCTATCCTTGCCTTGAGGCTACACTGGACAGCCAGAGGCCCTGTGGAACCCTGGCTTCCTTCAGGTGCTGCTTCTGGACCTGCAAGCTTGTCAGGATTTCTAGGACAGAGACTTCCTTTCACCATGACTCCAGCAATAGGCACCTGCCCCATGGAGAACAACAGGGGAAGAGGGCAGTCAGATGTCAGTGCACAGACACACTGTCTATCTATAAAACTACAGAGATCTCTGGGGGCAGTGGCACACACCTTTAATCCCAGCACATGGGAGGCAGAGGCAAGCTGGTCTCTGAGAGCTCCAGGCCAGTCAGAAGCTTCATGGTGAGACCCTGCCTCAAAAAAATCAAAACAAAAAACAGATTAGCCAACACTGCTCTTACAAACAGCTCTCTTCCAATTAGCGCCTCCTTGCGGAGTTAGGGAGTTAGACATAGCTTCAAAAGAGATCATTAAAGCACCACTTATGAAAATCAGTAGGCAGTAACTGGAAGACCAAGGCAGAGTGAACTGACTGGTGAGGGGCTGATGAAGCTCTAGGCATCTCCTTTGGGACCTAAGGCTCATTCATATCTCTGAGATGCGTATCTCTGTGGTGGTTACACAACAGTCACTGGACTCCTGTCCACATAGGCTACTGCGCACACCAAAGAGGCAACTTCCCTCCTTGAACCTGCTGAGCTGGCTTTAAACTTCTGGTATCCAAAGAATGTTCTAGTACTTCTGAAGACTAGAAGCTTCCATCTCTTCACCCCAGAAACACAAACACAGTAATATAATGAAGTCTTGGCTGTGCCACTAGAATACCATGTGAAAGTCATCATGAACTAATGAGTTAAACCTTTAATGGATCATCCAGCCCAGCCCAGCCTGCCCCCCAAAACAGCCATAAGAGAAGTCAGAAGTGAGACCAGTAGAAAGAAGTGCCTGGTTAGGTGACCCCAACCACCCCAAACCCGAACCCACACACCAGGATAACCAACGGGTTAGCTCTCTAAGCCACTAAGTTTTAGACTGGTATAAGCAAAGCTGCGCCAACAAAATTTACATTTTATAAATAGAAATAAATGATTCAAGTAAGTTTTGTTTTGTTTTTGTTTCCAAGACAGGGTGTCTCACTAAGTAGCACTGGCTATCCTGAAACTTACTATGTAGACCACACCGGCCTTGAACTCAGAACACCTGCCTCTGCTTCCCAAGTGCTAAGTTCAGAGGCCTGAGCCATTACATATGATTTCAATTAAGTCTTTACCAAAATTCTTTTAACTGTAGTGCACACCTTTAATCTCAGCACTTTGGAGACAGAGGCAAGCAGATCTCTATGAGTTTGAGGCCAGCCTGGTCTTACATAGCAACTTCTGGGACAATCAGGGGTACACAGAGAAAGCTCATCTCAAAACAAACAAAAACAAAGTCACAATTAGGGATGGGAATATAGCTCAATGATAAAAGCACTTTGCCCAAGTCCCTGGCAACAGCAGTAACATCAACAAAACAAAAGATAGACCCAAACAATAAAAATATCCCATCTCGGGGCTGGTGAGATGGCTCAGTGGTTAAGAGTGGTCTGCTCTTCCAGAGGTCCTGAATTCAATTCCTTCTAATAGTTTTCAGGTGAACATGCAAAAATAAATAATCTTTTAAAAAACCCATCTCCCAGATATTTGCAAATTCTATGATTTATATATCCAAATATATAAATAAAAAACCTAAAAGGATCAACAACTCAATTGAAAAATGACTAAAGAGGTAGCACATGCCTTTAATCCCAGGACTCAGGATGCAGAGGCAGGTGGACCTCTGAACGTTCAAGGCCAGCCTGGGCTACAAAATGAGTCTAGGACAGCCAGGACTGTTACACAGAAAAACCTTGTCTTTAAAAAACCCTAGCAGGGCCGTGGTGGTGCACGCCTTTAATACCAGCACTCGGGAGGCAAAGGCAGGCAGATCTCTGTAAGTTCGAGACTAGCCTGGTCTACAAAGTGAGTTCAGGACAGCGAAGGATACACAGAGAAATCCTGTCTCGAAAAACCAAAACAAAAATGGGAAAAAAAAAAAAGACTACAGAATAAAAATAGACATTTCACCACAGAGTGTTTACAAATAGCTCAGAAGCACTAAAGAGATGTGTGGCTCATTACTAAGCAGACAGACAGCAATCAGAACCACTTCTCACACACTGGCAGCTATTGCAACACAGACAGTGACAAAACAGTTTAGAAACTCAAACCCCAAGTATATGTAGGGAGTTTTTGTTTCCCCGAGAAGTGAAATAAATATACATAAAAACTAGTATATGAAGCCAGGTGGTGGTGGCGCACGCCTTTAATCCCAGCACTGGGGAGGCAGAGGCAGGCAGATTGCTGTGAGTTCCAGGCCAGCCTGGTCTACAAAGTGAGTCTAGGATAGTCAAGGCTACATAGAGAAACCCTGTCTCACAGAGGAAAAAAAAAAAAGAGAGAGAGAGAGAGGGCTGGAGAGATGGTTCAGTGTTTAAGAGTGCCACCTGCTCTTCCAGAGGTCCTGAGTTCAATTCCCAGCAAGCACATGGTGGCTCACAACCATCTATAATGAGATCTAATGCCCTCTTTTGGCATGCAGGTGTACATGCAGATAAAGCACTCATATACATTAAATAAATAAATAATAAAAAGTTTTTTAGAAAAGTGTTTACTTTATTTAGTTATTTGGAGATGGTCTGACCTGTAGCTCTGGCTAGCCTGGAGCTTGATATGTAGAGCAGGCTGGCCTTAAAACCACCTGCCTCTGCCTCGTAAGTGCTAAGATTAAAAGGATGCGCCACCACATCCAGCTTTAACTTAAAGGTGTGTTGGGGTGGGAACGAGTGTGAGAGTGGAAGTGGGGCGCGGTGGGTCAGTAATGTGCACGTGAGTGCAAGTTATCCATGGAGGCCAGAAGATCCCATGGATCTGGAGCTTCAGGCCCTGTGAGCCACCCTACACTGGTACTGGGAACTGAACTGGAGTCCTCTTCAAGAACAGTATGGCCTTGTAGTTACTTCCTGGGCCATCTTTCCAGTCCCTGTTCACTTCTGGTCTGCACTCTTGAGAACTAGTATACTAGCAGAAGGTCCCCTAAAGGCCATGGTGCTGCACCAACTTGGAAATTCTTCTTCCAGTTCCATCTGAAAAGTTCCAGCCTCAACTTTTCAAAGCACCACCCGCCTCTCTGAACAAAGAAACCACAGACAACTCTGGACCCCCGCAACAGGGATGGGTAGCACAAAGCCAGCATCTCTTTCTTAGGAGCAATGGGATCTAAAAAGCTCCCTGTGGGAATCACAGGGCTAACTACATACATATGGCAGGGTCAGAGGCAGGGCCTGTGGCTTCAGTGCTCATCCCGGAGTCTTGCCTTTTCCATGGACACACAGGAGGTTCCAGAGTGCTGTGGCAAAGCCAGCTGTATCTAGGACCACTGGACAAGCGCTCGCCTCTCCAGGATCCAAGCAGCAGGGTCTCAGTATCAAGAACACTCCCCTCCTGGAACTACTCTGCTGGGGACTCTGGCCAGCAGGGTCTTACCCGGGTCTTGGCCTTCAGGAACACATGGCTCTCCATATCCTTGCTAGATTTACTGTGGGCCACACCAGCTTTCCTCATGGCATCTTCACTGAAATACAAAAGAAGAGATGTTTACTTACATACACTAGCAAGTCTACCCTGGTAGACTGGTGCTGTCCCCAGGGAGCCAGCTGCTCAGGTGCTGGGGAAGAATGAAGGGAGAGGCGCTCAGCAGAGAGTGGCCTGAGCTGAGCTCAGGGTAACGGGGCCGGGCTAGGCCAAGGTGGGCAGGGGAGGAGAAGCCCCTGAGCATGGAGGACAAGGGACTACCCCAACAGCCTGCTCCCAACCAGCACCGAGTAGATTTTTTTGTTTTGTTTTGTATTTTGTTTTTCAAGACAGGGTTTCTCTGTGTAGCCTTGGCTGTCTTGGACTCACTTTGTAGACCAGGCTGGCCTCGAACTCACAGTGATCCACACGTGTCTGCCTCCTTGACTACTGGGATTAAAGGCGTGTGGGTGGCTGGCCAGCCCTTATTTCTAGGCTGCTGAGTGACCTGAACCCCTACCCTACTTTATATATATGAGTATAATGGGACTGCAGTTCTAGATCCCCATCTGTAAAATGAGCAGTCCACAGAAGTCACATCCCATTCCCCGCAGGATGGAGCAAGCCATGTTTCCTAACAGGGCCAAAGAGACTTTGGCCAACTCTGCAACTTCTAACTACTGAGAACAATAGGCAACAGTTCACACACACCAGTGTAAAACATTTTATATACAGATATAAAACACATTTTATACAGAGATATAAAAAGGACTGTCCTAGTGAAGGGTCTGCTTCACACTGTGGGGGAAAGGGCCATGTACATGTACACAGGCCAAACAGAGCTCCAATTTTAGCAGTGCTGGCTGTTCTTGCTCTGCAGGTAGCATGTGTTTAAGGAGAATTGTATTGGGCTTACATTCCTCATCCCCCTCTGCTTCATCCCGTGGGTTGGGGGGAGGAATCACATATTCGAGTCATAATGATACTCAAATCTTGGGGTGACCTTTAGATTATGGTTCAAAGCTGACGTCTTCTGTAACTAGCTATGAAGGATGTCAGACACTGCTCCTATCTGTGTAGCTCTATTAGCCCTTGTACTGGCAGGCTGCCTCCCTATTAATTATTGCTCTTTCCTAGCTGATGCTCCAGATCGTTAATCACGACCTGTGACTTTGTCACCCACTTATGGGAAGGAAAGAAAACGGCATGTGGGAAATTGGGCTTATGACTTTAGGCTATTACAATTATAATGAAAGTTATTCTGTACCTCCTTTCCCAATGCCATTAAAAAGCTGTGTGCGGAAACACAGCAAGGACAGAGCTTCGTATTCCCTGCCAAAGCAGGACTCTAGTCCTCCACGGCTGCGTGTGGATACGATCATGTTGGAACAGCTACTCATGTTCCTATTAATTCAGACATGAACATTTTTTATTATTCTATTGTATCTCCTGAGACTGACTATCACCATCAGCTTGGTAATAATCTTTTATTTAATTATTATGAACCTCTAGCTGAGTCCATAAAAAAATGGAGTGCTGAAGGCTGGATAGAATCTGTTTATGTTGGTTATAGCCTAAAGTCATAAGCTCTGGCTAGGTGGCAGCAGCAGGTACCTGCTTGCAAGGTGTCCAGGTGTGGAACAGATAAGAGAAAAGGTCCCTGGAGCCACAAGAGACATGATAGTAATGAAGCAGAATAGTACCAAGAACCAGCCACCGGATATAGAGCAGCAGCCGCAGCAAGAGTGGGGCCACTGCAGACCCCATGCACAAGAGCTGAGGCTTCCACGCTGGAAATGGAAACATCACCCGGCAGGTGATAAAGTCACTGAGATGAAGCAGACCCATGTTCAGAGGCATGCCTCGCCTGTGTCCCCAAAGCCCTACCTGTTCCTTTTCCTGCCTTCTGGCAAGTACATAAAAAGGACTGAGAGGTAAACAGCCACAAAACTGTAGTAAGAACTCAGAGGTTGCAAACAGTCTACCAATACCAGGTCCCAAGGGAGGGCAGCAAGTCAAGCACTTGCAGATGAGCAGCACAGGCAGAACATTCATGTGGACACAGAAGAGGGAGCAGGCACAGGAGCCTGACAGGATACAGTCACACGTGTGGGCTCTGTGTCATCACCGAAGGCCAAGCCAGATGCCTGAGAGTCCTCCCAAGCCGCTGCAGGGTACTTTCACTAGATCCAGTTGACACAGTATAGCCTTAGCTTAGTGTTATTTTAAAAATATAGAGATACGTCATGCAACAGATATGATATGAAGAGATTTATTTGGAGGAAGGAAAGGAGAAAGGAGTTAGGCACTGGGTGGGCCATAAAGGTAGAGGCAGAGACAGAGAGACAGTAGGAGAGAGAAAGATGGGGGAAGAAGGGGGACTCTGGAGGGGGCGGGGGGGGAGGAGGAGAAGTGATGGGTCCTCTGGCAGAGGCAGGTGATGACATCAGAGTTGTTAAGCAACCTAGAGGCAGGCTAGCTGGGGCTGCTTATGAACATTCCTCCTTTTCCCTATAGTTTAAAAAAAAAGGATGGAACTAGAAAGTGATGATAAGGTGGAAATGAGGGCATTGTGTTCAGAAAAGACTGCCTCTCGTGCAAAACCTGTTAAAGTATGTAAGTATAAGTTCACTGGGAGCAGCTCTTGGCCGCCATGCAAGGGGCGGGGGAGAGAAAGGGGGGCGGAGAGAGCGCAAGAGCAACAAAATGTCCAGATTATATGGGCAAAGGGAAGGGGAAACCCCATCCCTGGCAAGTTCAGGGTAGAGGGTGGGGTATGGCAGCCATGCCCTGCAGCAGATAGGGACCAGGGAGTGCTGGGAGAACCTGGAGCTGTTTGTCCTGTGTATGAAGCACAGCATTCCAGCCTTTTGTTGATAATAAATGGATACAGGGTGAAGAAATCAATCATCTTTGGGTACTTCCTGCTAATACTGGGGCAGAGATAGGGGAGCAAAAAGGCTGAAATGTTGGCAAGTACAGGAAAAGCAGGCTGTCTGGGGTCTGAGAACGTCTACAGTTAGGAGGGAAAATACAGGTCCAGCTGGCACAATTTGTGAGGTTAGACTGGAGCAACTGTAGTAGCTGCCTTGGAGCTGCCTTAGATGCAGGAAATCTGGCAGGTACTGGAACGTATATATGGGTAGGAAACAAAGTTATGTAGGTGAAGGAAAAAATTCTTTATGTGTACATATGAAACTTTTGGGACAGTGAGCAGAGAGGGAAGGTTTGGAGCGAAGAAGAGAAAAGCTTGAACATAGAGAACCTTCCATTTACCCAATTGCTGGCAATAATTAAAAAGGTCTCATTTTGGATCTATTATCTAAGGGATTTTTGAGGCCAAGTTTGGTTGCAGAGGTGTGTAAGCTTAGAAGCCCTTAAAACCAGCACCGCGAGTAGAAGGCATCGCAGAAGGGAACCTGGAGGGACAGGCAAGCGGACTTCCCATGGGCAGAGGAGCCAGGGGCCATCAAGGTGTGCCAAGAGCAAGGTTTGACTCAAGGAAACTGGTGCAGTCTGTTCTAGTAGCTCATCAGCCAACGTCAGAGACCAAGGGCACGATTGACCTAGCACTAGGATTCCGGGTGCATGCAAGAGGGGAAGAGAAAGATGAAACTGTGCTGGTAGAGGGAAAAATCACCTAAGGAAGAAGGTTCTAGATGAAGGCCCAAAGATGTCTGCCCCCAAGTCAGCAAGAAGCAGCCATTTTTGCATATAACTCCTTCAGTCCCAACCTGCCACTCCTTCCTAGTTCTTCATCCTACCCCCCGCCCCAAAACAGGGTATCTCTGTGTGGCCTTTGCTGTCCTGGACTCGCTTTGTAGACCAGGCTGGCCTAGAAGTCACAGCGATCCACCTGCCTCTGCCTCCCTAAGGACTGGATTACAGTAGTGTGCCACCATGCCTGGGTTAGTTCCTCATTTTTGTTTTTTAATTAAACAAAAAGAAAGGAATGTTAGTTCACAAGCCCACCTCTAGGTTGCTTAGCAACCTGATGTCATCAATCACTGGATAAAAAGCCCTCAGATGTCCCTTCCCCTTGCAGCCCCCAATTCTTTCTCTTCCCCCTTCTATAATAAGTCTTCTTATTCCACACATGTGGTGTGGCATGTATATTTTTACATGTTACAATACTCAGTAAGACCACCAGGCAGCTTCATGCAGCGAACAGACAGATCCAGGATTAGCATACTACAACAGTTGTGAGACAGTAGGACAACAAACCACAGTCAGTGACCTGGTCAAAGACATGTGCTTGGTGACCTACAGGCAAAGTGTACCAGAGATATTTAATTAATATGCCTTCCCAGTAAGAAAATATTGAGTGCTCAAAGACTAATAAAGGAAAAAGAGAAAGGATTTTTTGTTTTTGTTTTGGTTTTTCCAGACAGGGTTTCTCTGTGTAGCCTTGGTTGTCCTGGACTCACTTTGTAGGCCAGGCTGGCCTCGAACTCACAGCAGTCCACCTGTCTCTGTCTCCCAAGTGCTGAGACTAAAGGCGTGTGCCATCACCGCCCAGCAAAGGATCTTTAATAATAGCATACAACTGGTTCTATCTAGTGTACAAAAGAGAACAGAAAATTTTACCTGCTTATATAGGCCTTGGTCTCATACATTCCACACATGCTGTCATCCTTAGATCTCCCTCAGGTCCCAGGTTACACTTGAGCAATATAAACAGAGAGAGGAGACTGCCAAGTCTGGCCACGTGGGCAGACGGAATATTTACACTGCAAAGATTCTGCCAGAATTCATTCTTAATATCAGTGCTGTTCTTTTCACAGTTGTTACTCAGGGATAAAATTATGTCAGAAAACCTACCAAAATTATGTTTCTCCAAAAAAGAGCAGAGGGGACTTACTGCATCAACAACAACCCACTTACAGAGGTTGAAACCCTTTGCTGCCCCTTAAATTGCATTTTAAAGTCCTGTTCTTTGCTGTGGGGATGTGCCTAAGGGCCTGTTGTAAATCAGGGTTGTTTCCTTTTGTTATGAGGTCAATCTTGGAAAACAAACATTAGCAGAAACCCTACACTTCAATTATGGTACAGATTTCGTCCCTACAATTTCTACTAAGTCTGGTTAATGTACTACTATTTAGCTTCCAGTAATATTGCAGGCAGTGTTCCTCAGCTAAATTCCTTTCTTTTTTTCTTTTTTTTTCTATCCCTGGTTTTTGAGATAGAGTTTCTCTGTGTAGCCCTGGCTGTTCTGGAACTCACTCTGTAAACCAGGCTGGCTTCAAACTCCCGAGATCAACCTGTCTCTGCTTCCTAAGTGCTGGGATTAAAGGCGTGAGCCACCACCATTGGCTTCAGGTAAATTCTTTATAGCACCAATTTTATTACTTCATGTTTCTTTTGCATTACCAGGTGCCAGGGGACACTGCCAAAGGACGCTCTCCCAAAAGAGCAGTGTCACATGGTGTGGATGAAGTGGCCGTCAACTGCTAACGACCTAGAGTTTGAGAGCATCAATCTAGTTAGAGGCCAAAGATAATCCTATTCTAACAAGTCGGATATATGGAAATGGGGAGTATACACCACACCACACCACACACACCACAACACACCCACCACCCACACACCATACCACACACACACACACATCACACACTCACCACACACACACACCACACACACACCAACCACACACACACACCACACACCGTACCACACCTCACCACACCTCACCACACCCACCACACCTCACCACACTACACACACCACACCACATCACACCTCACCACACCTCACCACACCTCACCACACCTCACCACACCTCACCACACTACACACACCACACCACATCACACCTCACCACACCACATCACACCTCACCACACCTCACCACACCACATCACACCTCACCACACCTCACCACACCACATCACACCTCACCACACACACCACACCACACCACACACACCTCACCACACACACCACACCACACCACACACACTTCACCACACCACATCACACCTCACCACACCACATCACACCTCACCACACCACATCACACCTCACCACACACACCACACACACCACACCACACTACACCACACACACCACACCACACCACACTACACCACACCACACCACATCACACCTCACCACACACACCACACCACACCACACACACCTCACCACACATCACACCTCACCACCACATCACACCTCACCACACACACCACACACACCACACCACACCACACTACACCACACACACATCACACCTCACCACACACACCACACACACCACACCACACTACACCACACACACCACACCACACCACACTACACCACACCTCACTGCACTGCACCGCATCACATGGACAGGACAAGTCACTGGGACAAGCCAGGTCTGCTGTGAGCTGTGCAGGACGGGCAAGACCATGCTCTGAAATCTCATTTCCCACTCATAGTGCCTGCACAGACAGTCTCTTCCTATTTAAAAAACCCAGACGCCCTGACTTGCTGTTTTCAGTCCAGAAAACCATATTTTGAAAATGTTTCTGCTCAGGGCAGGCGGTAGTAAGCATGCCTTTAATCCCAGCACTTGAGAGGCAGAAGCAGGCAGATCTCCGTGAGTTCGAGGCCAGCCTGGGCTACAGAGCGAGCTCCAGGACAGGCAAAGCTGTTACATAGAGAGACCCTGTCTTGGGGGGAAAAAAAGGCTGGGCGTGGTGACACATGCCTTTAATCTCAGCACTTGGGAGGCAGAGGCAGGTGGATCATCTGTGAGTTCGAGGCCAGCCTGGTCTACAAAGCGAGTCCAAGATAGCCAAGGCTACACAGAGAAACCCTGCCTCAAACCCCGCACCCACACCCAAAAAAAGTTTCTGCTCTGTTTAGTCAGAAAAAAAAAATCACTCTCCAAAAAGCAAAGTTAATAAGTAGAATGGACACTCAGGAGGCAGAGGCAGGAGGGTCTCTGTGAGTTCAAGGCTAGCCTGGTCTACAAAATGAGTTCAGAATAGCCAGGGCTACACAGAGAACCTTGTGTTCAAAAACAAAAACCAAACACCAAAACCCAAAAATTAAACAAGTAGATTAGAAAGCAGACAAGTACTTAGCATTCCTTTACCTTGTACTTTGTCCCTGACAAGCACCTTACCCATTTAGATCTTGGGTGTGGCCCCCAATTCAGACTTAAGCTCAGGCCCTCCCTTACTGTAAGACCACAGGCACTAACTGTTAGAGGTTGTAATCAGGTCTAGTACACCCCAAAATAGACCCAGCAGCTACCTGGTCCCTTCTGATCACCCTGAGCCAGACTTTGCCGCATATAGCCACTTCTGTCTCCCTTCTGGCACCATCCAGTTCTCCTTGCCACAGTTGCCTTGCTGCCTGGCTTAGAATGGAGCCTCCTGGAGACTGATCGATCATTACAGGCCAAGAACTCCCTTCACAAGGATTGGAAGGCGCCCTGACTTCCACAGCTGCCCTTGGAACATAGTGTTTCTGAAAGGCACTGCCTAAGCAGCAATGAGGGAAACATTAAGAAACCCTGCTGGGCGGGGCGGTGGTGGTGCTCATCTTTAATCCCAGCATTCGGGAGGCAGAGGCAGGTGGATCGCTGTGAGTTTGAGGAGAGCCTGGTCTACAAAGTGAGTCCAGGACAGCCAAGGCTACACAGAGAGACCCTGTCTCAAAAAACAAAAAAACCAAACAAACAAAAAAAGAAGCCCTGCGTGACAGAGTGTCCTTCTCCATCTGCATGTCACAACCCTCTGGAAGTCAGCTGACCCTTTCACAGTGATGTATATCAGATGTTTACATTACCATTCATAACAGCAGTAAAATGATAGTTATGAAGTAGCAACAAAAAGAAGTTTATGGTTGTAGGACACCACAACAGGAGGAGCTGTACTAAAGCGTCACAGGGACCACCAGGAAGCTTGAGAGCCACTGCTTTAATCCCAGTACTCTGAGAGGCAGTGGCGGTGGATCTCGGTGAGTTTCGAGGCCAGCCAGATCTATATAGTTCCACACCCGACAGGGCTACCTACCTGAGCAATGAGATGGCATCCTCTAATACTTCCACCACACAGTAATACCAGTGTCTTCTCAGGGATGAGGTACCAGTGAGTACCTGCAGCTCCTTCAGGCAGAGCTGTGCCCCTTTGGACTCTTGACTCATCTGGGTTTCCTGCACAGGGAGGCGCTCCCCCACGCCAGCACAAAGGGCCCTCCCGTGGCTGTGCTATTCTTCCCTGACCCCTCCGGATCCTCTCTTCCAGTCCCTGTTCTTAGGGCCTGGATGTCACCCAAGGACCCCTTCAGAGCTCTCAATTACACCCCACTTTCTACATCACTGCCCTCCACCTCAGGCAATGCCAGGCTCCTTCCTTGGCATACCTTCCTCAACATTGAGGAAGGGAATGGATACCTGCCTGGCATACAAAGATTTCCTTCCCTTTGAGACAGCTTCCCTCATTCTTTTAAAGGTTTTATATTTGTATGTGCTTTTGTTTTGTTTCATATTTGTTGTAGGTGGTAGTTTTTTGAATCTATGTAATTCTGACTATCATGGAACTTGCTATATAGACCAAGTTGGCCTTGAACTCAAAGATCCTCCTGCCTCTCCTTTTGAGTGCTGGAACTACTCGGCCTTGGTTTTTGTTGCTTTGGTTTGTTGGTTGTTTTGATTTTGAAACAGGGTTCATACAGTCCAGGCTAGCTTTGAACTCACCATGTAGCTGAAGATGACCCTGAAGTTCTGATCCTCCTGCCTCCACTTGCCAAGTGCTAGGAAGTTCTGCTCATACCTCATCTGCATGGCATCCTGGCGCGTCACTACCTGTGCATAGTTTGTCACCCACCTAGGACAGAGGCCCACACCCTGCATGTGAGACCTCACGCTGAATGTTTAAAATCCAAACCACTAGTAATAAAGTGCTAGAAGACAAGCGAGGGAGAGTTATACAGTGTCTGGGTGACAGATGGTTTTGAGGGCTTGGAGAGAGAGAGAGAGAGAGAGAGAGAGAGAGAGAGAGAGAGAGAGAGAGAGAGAACATGTTTGCCACCTTTTTACCACCATCTGTAAAGGAGAAAAGGAAAGGTGTCCCTGATGTCCCATGCACTTAGAGAGACGGCTGCCCACCACTCCTACCTCCCTCTCCACAGCATGGAGCCAATCCCACGGAGACCACTTGGGACTTACTCTTTGGGAAAGCCCCTAATGCCAATCTTATCACACTTAGAGGCTCTAGAAGGCAGGTCTCAGGAGAAGACTGTAACTGACAGAGAACCCAGCAGCATAAAGCCCACAGCTAACTGTGCTGAGAGGCAAGTAAAAGGGCATGGGAAGAATTAGCAACAAGTTCACAGAAAACCACACCCTCACCTGCCCAGACTATCCCCTACAGTATCCATCTATGCTCAGAGCACTGCTTGTGTAGGCAGAAAATGTTACCATGCTCCCTGCCTTGAGAACCGACCAAACCTCTAAAGCTGTAAGAAAGCCCCGACTAAATGCTGTCCTTTATTAGAGGTGCTGTGGCCAACGTGAGCGACAGCTAAGACACCTGCTCACCTAAGTTCTCCAGAAAGCTGTACTTCGACACTTTTGGCTCCCTCTGAGCAGCACCCTAGCAATTAGCAAGATGGCCAACAGGCAGGCAGCAAAAAGGGAACCAAGAAGAATCTGCATGTGAAAGCTCTAGCCATGTCCAATATTAGAAACATTGGAAAACAGTAGTCACAGGACTTAAGGAACCAAAATTGCATCTGATGACCTCAAAGGTCGAACATTTGAAGGAAGCCTTTCTGACCTACATTTCAACAAAGTTGCATTTAGAAAATTCAAGCTAATTACTGAGGATGTTCAGGGCAAAACTGTCTAAGTTCCTAGCATGGATCTTACTCAGGACAAAACGTGTTCCATGATTTAAAAGGGGCAGACCATGACTGAAGCTCGTGTTGCTACAGAGAGAACAAATGGTTATTTGCTGGTGTTAATAGCCAGATATGTACGACCTTCCATGCTTCTTCCACCAGAGCTGAGAGAAGATAAAACCCTGACTGAGAGGTGCAGACACACGGCTTGAAAGAAGTGATTCTAAGTTGCTTCCCAAGTTTTAGAAAGACAGAAGAGGCTTGTCAGTCTATTTATCCTCTTCAGGTATCTTCATTAGAAAGGTGATGCTAAGCCGGGTGTGGTGGCACACGCCTTTAATCCCAGCACTCGGGAGGCAGAGGCAGGCGGATCGCTGTGAGTTCGAGGCCAGCCTGGTCTACAAAGCGAGTCCAGGACAGCCAAGGCTACACAGTCTGTCTCGAAAAACAAACAAAAAAAAAAAAGCTAAAAGAAGATGCTGACTCAACAATAAGTTTGAGCTGGGGAAACAGCCCCACTGCTGCAGGTGGGAGTTCTGGGGAGCTGCTGGTGAAGAGATGGGGGCTAAGGGCGAATGAACTGACAGGGAAAACACCTGTCTTCACAATCTGTTTAAAATCGATCTTCACTAATGACACATGCAAAGTTATCTGTGGGGAAAAACAGCAAGTAATAAAAGCTGACCATAGTGGCTCACCCTTAGCATCTCAGGTGTCTGACTAGCAGCTCATGTCCAGTTTCAGGCCAGTCTGCCCCACACAATGAGCTCCAGGTCTACCTGGACTAGAGACTGAGACACTGTCAGCAAATAATAATTATTTGATTTATTGATTTATTGAATTAGTGAGTATGATGGCACTCGGGCAGCTAAGGCAAGAAAATCTAACAAGTTTGAGACTGGCCAGCCAGCCAGAGTTTAGAAAGAACAAAAAAGGGTGAGCTTATTCAAATAAGTCTCAGAGGCTGAAAACATTCTAAGTCTAGATTAGATTGTATGTAGGCTAGAAGCTTCCAGGACTAGGCCAAGGTTAGCAGACGACAATTACCTCGGGTGAAGAAAATTTACTTTTACAGTAGGAAGTAGGGACTAGATACGCCTCTGCGATTAAGAGCACTTGCTGGACTTACAGAGGAGCCATGTTCATTTTCCAGCACCTACATGGTGGGTCACAACCATAAGTTACTCAAGTTCCAGGAACGTGATGCCCTCTTATGACCTCTGTAAGCACCAGAAGTGCCATGGGGTACATACACATAGGCAAAGCACGCATATACATAAAATAAATAATGTATCAGAGAGACAGAGAGCTCCTGCGGCTAGAGAGATGGCTCAGAGGTTTAGACTCTGTACTTCTCTTCCAGAAGACCAGAGTTCAATCCCCAGCACCCATGTTGAGTGGCTCACAAGCAGCTCCAGATTTGACATCCTCTTCTGGCCTCCTCAGGACACCTGCACGCACAACCTCAAGACAATTTAAAATAAATCTTTCTTTTTTTTTTTTTCCAAGACAGAGGTGGCCTCAAACTCACAAAGATCCACCTGCCTCTGCCCCCTGAGTGCTGGGATCAAAGGAGTGTGCCACCACTGACCAGAAAAAACAACTTCTTAAGGTTTAAAGCTAGTTCAAAAACTTGGAAGCGTGCTTGCTCATGGTATGTATAAATGAAAATGCCTTTGTGTTTTTAAGATGAAGAATCTATGCCACAGAGAACTAGGAACACCAGCCACTGCTGAGGAGAATCTGACCATCTTTCTGTGGTGCTCGGAATGGAGTTCAGGGTTGTGCATGCCAGGCAGTACTCCACCCCGGGCTCCACTCCTAGCGATTCACACATCTAGCCCCTCCTAAAAGACACGAAGCTTCTCCTCTAGCTACAAACCACGCGCTCTTCAGAGTACACGTTGGTAGGGACTTGCAGGTAGGCAAGGCCAGCATCCCCACACAGCGGAAAGGTGCCCTCTAGCTGCAGCACCAATGCAGCACCGTGGATGGAAAGGGCTCTCTGTCCTTCCCACACGGGCCTGGTTATCTGACCGCCTCAGGGTCTTTAGCTCAGCAGCAGCCCATGTCACTGTTCACCTTCTAACGACACAGCACACAATTCATTGCCTCGGTATCCAGGTGGTTCAGCTTCAAAGGAGGAAATGATGAGACATCATTTGTTTGGTCACCAACATAAACACCCGGGCTCTAGCCCTCCCAGGTAGCTGAGGCACATCGGCTAAACTATACCACAGCTTCTTCCTTTTAACAGCAAACTTCAGCAGGTTCCCTGACTTTAGACTCATTCATTCATGTGTGTCTAGGAGCACATGTGCGTGGGTGCACATCTGTGCACACAGAGGTCAGAAAGAGAGTGCTGAGCTCTTCAGAGCTGGAGTTACAGGTGCCTTTGTACAACGCTCAGCACGGGTGCTATGATGGAAACTGCAGCAAGCGCTCTCAAGCACCGACACATCTCTCCAGCCCCAGGGACACACAGGAGCAGGGATTTTTGGACTTGAAGAGAGCAGAGACTTGTACATTTTCTCCTCACATTTCTCTCAGCTGCTCAACTGAACTGTCCTCCTGCTCCCAGGAATGCCAGCTACTGAAATCAATGAGGCTGGCCCGCAGGAGAGCCGTTGGTTTAATTCAAAAGCACCCAGACAACGGGAGTGGTGGTGTATGCCTTCAGTCCCAATACTTGAAGGCAGGCAGGCCTCTATGAGCTCATGGTCTACACAGCGAACTCCAGGACAGCCAGAGCTGCAGCGTGGACCCAGCCTCAAACAAAAACAAACAAACAAACAAACAAGAACCAAGGGCTGGGGAGAGCTTTTGCTCCCTGACCTGACATCAGCCTGAGGCTCCAGCAACTGCCAGCAAGCAATCCCACAACACTCTGCCAACATGGTTTTGTAGTCCTGGGGCAGGGAGCCATCTGCAGTCCCAGCCAAATCACATGGCATCCTGGGCGTGAGTTTACACAGTCCAGAAGGGAACAGAAGGTGCACGTGAAGGAACACTGCCCATATGTTGTTATCTCTCAAAGGAATCGGGTAAAGTCTTTACTATTATCTCCACTTCCAGAAGTGCTCAAAAGTCCATGGAAGAACGTTTCTCCAAAAGAGCATTAAACCATATGTTTTTCCTAAGCAGGCAGGAGGGCGATATGGTCTATGCCCCTTGTGAATGGAAGCTGTGGGCATACAGGGAACAGCCAGCACCAAGCCAGAGAGAGAAAACAGCCTCAGGCAGAAAGAAAAAACTACAACTCTGAGCTGAACTCAGAAAAGTATGTGTTTGCACCTACCAGCATAATAGACGTTCGGTCACATGAGAAGCAAACAGGTCTAGGGGAAATGTTCGCCTGTGTCAATAATGGCTACAACTGGGCAGAGAGATTACAGAAACACTTTCCTGTTTTCAATCCCCTATAATGTTATCTGGTACGGAATGAAGTACTACACCCAAATTCTGGCTATGCTGACCCAAGGAGAGAGAGGCAGGGCTGAGGCTGCTACCACAGAGCTACTTCTCTAGGCCCAGGGCTCATGTATCCCTTCATCCCACAGCCCCTCTCAGGGAGATGAGAGATGGAGGACACAGATGAGCTTCTGAGGTACTGATGTACAGAGTAGGAGCTGCACGTGATTAGTCTTGGCCCCTAGTTCCTTCCCTCTCCTCTAGAGTAGGCGTTTGTTTTGCTTACCAAACAGAACCACCTTAAGTAATCCCTTACTCTCTTTTGTCATCATTGTCTTTACTTTTAAAAAAATTTAAAAACAAAATCTTACTGTATTTGTGTGGAAGGGGAGGTGGTAAAGGCAGAGACAGAGAAATGTGGGAAGTGGAGAGTAAGGGTAACTGTAGATTTGAGTCTTCCTTTCTTCTTTATGTAAGTTCCAAGGATCAACTCAGGTCAGTGCCTGAACCATTCACCCCACTTGTTAGTTAAAAAGACAGCAGGAGATGCCCCTTTCAGATGACTGCTTTCCAGGCATACTCTGCACCACTGCTGTTGGGACATTTCTCCTTGGAAGCACTGGTTCTGACACCCACAGCCCAAATCATCTTGCACCCATCTCTCAGAATCAGTACAGCACAAGGCGTTCTCTGCAGGGGTGGGCCCTTGATTGTGCCTCCCTTCTCTCCTCTGCAAGCTCCTGTATGCAGCCACACTCACACATGTACATGTGTACACACACACTCACCAAAACCCAACCCCTCCTTCCTCATAGGCTTTCTCCTAAAACCATACTGTTTGTTGCCACTGTACCTGAGAGGGTCTCAATTTTAAGACTGCTTGCTATAAAGTTAGAAGCTTTGAAAACACTACATGCAAGTATTAAGTAGATAAAATTCCCTGACACTACTGTGAGGCTATAAACTGGTACCACTTCAGAAAGCTGCTCAGAACCATGTGCTAAAGGCCACATCCTAACACAGCCCTGACTCTACTCCTACGTGCATAGCCCAGAGAGTAGTCACAACATCTACCTTGGGTTAGGCTCCCAGTAGCCACATAACAGCTTACAACCACAGTTACTCCAGTTCTGGGAAACCTGGTACCTTCTTCGGGCTTCCATGGGTACTGTATGCACATAGTGCACATACATACATGCAGGCAAAACATTCATACACATAAAAATAAAAAAGCTGAGCCGGGCATGGTGGCGCACGTCTTTAATCCCAGCTCTCGGGAGGCAGAGGCAGGCGGATCGCTGAGTTCGAGGCCAGCCTGGTCTACAAAGCGAGTCCAGGACAGCTAAGGGTACACAGAGAAACCCTGTCTCAAAAAAAAAAAAAAAAAAGCTGGGGGGCTGGAGAGATGGCTCAGTGGTTAAGAGCAGTGTCTGTTCTTCAAGCGGCCCTGTGTTCAATTCCCAGCAACCATATGGTGGTTTATAAACACCTATACTGGGATCTGACGCCCTCTTCTGGCATACAGGCATACATGCAGATGGAATACTATATACATAATATAAATAAATAAATAGATAGATAGATAAATAAATATGTTTAAGTATTTTATTAATTTATTCATATTACATCTCAATTGTTATCCCTTCCCTTGTACCCTTTCATTCCTCCCTCTCCCCCTCCCACTTTCCCCCCATTCCCCTCCCCTGTCACTGTGACTGAGGGGACCTCCCCCTCCTGTATATTCTCATAGGGTATCAAGTCTCTTCTTGGTAGCCTGCTATCCTTCCTCTGAGGAATATCAAATGGCTGAGAAACACTTAAAGAAATTCTCAACGTTGTTAGTCATCAGAGAAATGCAAATCAAAATGACCCTGAGATTCCATCTTACACCCATCAGAATGGCTAAGATAAAAAATTCAAGTGTCACCACATGCTGGCGAGGATGTGGAGAGAGAGGAACACTCCTTCATTGCTGGTGGGAATGCAAACTGGTACAACCACTTTGGAAATCTACCTGGCGCTTTCTCAGAAAATTGGGAATAGGGCTTCCTCAAGACCCAGCTATTCCACTCCTTGGAATATACCCAGAAAATGTTCCACCACACAACAGGGACAAATGCTCAACCATGTTCACAGCGGCCTTATTCATAATAGCCAGAACATGGAAACAACCCGAGTGCCCCTCAGTGGAAGAATGGATAAAGAAACTGTGGTACATTTACACTATGGAATACTACTCAGCTATTAAAAACAAGGAATTTCCGAAATTTGTGGACAAATGAATTGAACTAGAAATGATCATAATGAGTGAGTTCACCCAGAAGCAGAAAGAGTCAAATGGTATATACTCACTTATATCTGGACACTAGCCCAAGGGGCATGTCCTATGAAGTCTTCACTTACCAGGAAAGTGGGACAGATTGGATAAATAAATATTTTTAAAATAAATAAATAAATAAATAAAGTTGGGCAGTGGTGACTCACACCTTTAATCCCAGCACTAGGGAGACAGAGGCGGGCAATTCTCTGAGTTCAAGGCTAGCCTGGTCTACAGAGTGAGTTCCAGGGCTACACAGAGAAACCCTGTCTTGAAAAACCAAAATGAGTAATCAAAGAAACTTTAAGAGCAGAACAGAAGTATCAGGCGTGGTGGTGCATGCCTTTAATCCCAGCACTCAGGCTGAGTTCGAGGCCAGCCTGGTCTACAAAGCAAGTCAAGGACAGCCAAGGCTAACACACAGACCCTGTCTCGAAAAAAACAAAAAGAGCAGAACAGAAGCCCAGGCATGGCTGTAGATACCTATCACCCCAGCATTCAGTAGACTAAAGCTGGAGTATTTTAAGTTCAAGAGCAGCCTGGGCTACACAGCAACACTGTCTCAAAAAGCGGGGAAAGGATTTGGAGATGCAGCTGTGTTGGCAGCATGCTTGTCTAGCACAGGCAAGGCTGCGGGTTCAATTCCCAGCATGCCATTCCTACACGTAGGAGGTGGAAGCAGGAGGCTCAGAAATTCTTGGTGGGTATTCTTAAGAACTATACATAAATAAATACTTTTTAAAGAAGAGAGACATAATCATTATGGGAGGTATCTTCAAAAGTAAAATAATTTAAAGGAAAAAAGTGAAACTAATTGACAGTTGAACGCAGCAATTTCAATTCCTTTGGTTCTCTAGGATTAGCTGTCAATTTGCTTATCTATGCAGCACCTAATAAAAGAGTGTGGCATGGTGGTGCACGCCTTTAGCACTTGCCCTAGGGAGACAGAGGCAGGCAGATCTCTAAGTTTGAAGCCAGCCTGGTCTACAAAGAGAGTTCTAGGACAGCCAGGGCTACACAGAGAAACCCTGTCTTGAAAAAAAAGAAAAAAGAAAAAAGAAAAAGGTTTCACTCTAGAAATTGGAGGTGGCGCACAGATTTAGCATATTGCTTGATTCCCAGCACCTGTGTCAGGCAGCGCACACCCATCTCTAACTTCAGCTCCAGGAGGTTCTGGCCTCCCAAGGCACCTGTATTCAAGTACATCCTACACAGATACACAAATACAAATAATTAAAAATAAAAATAAGAAATAAATATAAAAATAAAATAAAAATGTAAAAAGTTCTGTTCTATGATGTAGTAGTGAACATCGTCATTTCTCCAGGGTATGAACACTCCTGGATTATGTCTTTGGAAGAAGTGAATAAGAAAACAAACGATTTAAAATTACTAGAAGAGAATACTGCCAGAGGACCTTCTAGAAGAATACTCTGTCTTCATTTAGGTACCCCAAGCTGATTTTGTTGGTTGGCCAACATCTTCATGTGTTACTTCTGTCTTTACCCAGACTAACTACCCAACGGTGAGCCCCAGCACCACAGCATCTCAACAGGCCCACACTGGTGTTCACAAACCCTGTGTCAGACAGACTCAACACACACAGCCACATAGGAATGAATGCTAATTACAAAGCATTCACGCTGTTCTTATCTTACAGAGTTGAGAGGCTTGTGGGAAGCAAGCCTTCAAACCATCATGTACCAACTGCTGTCTCTTCACTGACTTTGAGGGACAGCAAGGGGCAGGACATAAGGCCCACTCTCCTGGAGGAAGAGCTGCCCAGCTCCAGCCACAGAAAAGATGAGTCTTTTAGGTAGAACAAACTAGGTCCACAGCAGTCAAGGAAAGAGTAGGGCAGGCAGGTACAGGCCCTACAGGAAGATGGTCCCTCAAGAGTTGAGGCTACAGACAATGGGCAGCCATAAAACACACCCTGGGGCTTGCTGCCAACGTGTCCAGTTGAACCAGTGAGCTCCAAACTCAGGGAGAGATCTTAGCTCAAAACTATGGTAGAAGAGAAATTGAGACAATGTCAATTTGTGGCTTACACACACAGAGAGAAGAACTGAGAAGTGACTGATAATGCCTTTGCATTCACTCACTGCTTATGTATTTACTGTGAACCTAATTAATGTGAGGCATGGACAAGTCAGGACAGATGCACACTTGTTTTCCAAGAGCCCGAAGGCCAGGGACACACAAACATCAATCAAAACATTCCTCAAGGAAAGCCCAAGCCTTACCAAACCCTGCTCAGGAGTAGTTCTGCAGGAAGTATGGGTTCTTCATTAAAAATCAGTATCAACAAATCTTTTCCTGCCCACTTTCCTCCTCTAGGCTCCTTTAAATGTCGCTGCACGCCACTAACTGGGCTCAGGGATTCCACCTTCACCCACCCCAGCCACAATGCCTCCTATCCCTGCAGGCCACTGCAAGTTTTCTGCTCAGCCTTCAGACCCTACAAAGCTCGCACACAAGTCTTTTCATGCTCCCTCCAGCATCCTTGGGAGACTAACATAGTCTAGTATCATTTCACAGATACAGGACCTGATTAGAAAGGTCAAGCAGTGCCTAAGGTCAGAAAGCCAAGGAGAAGGGGAATTTCCAGAGCTTCACAACACGCCCTGGGCCATGGTGGCCCACGCCTTTAATCCCAACAATCGGGAGGCAGAGGCAGGCAGATCGCTGTGAGTTCGAGACCAGCCTGGTCTACAAAGCGAGTCCAGGACAGGTAATGCTACACAGAGAGACTCTGTCTCGGGGGGGAAAAATGGCCATATTTAAACAACAGCATTAACCCTGGAGGAAGTCAGAACTAAAGATGTGTAGATTAGCCCAGTATAAATCTTCTTTAACTATAAACACAGGAAATCAAGTCACCAGCAAAGTAAACCCTAGAGAGAAAACAAGTAAACCTAAGCCTCGAATCAACCAATAAGATTCGTTAGCATTTTGTCAACTTGACAAAGGCGAGGATCATTTGGAACTCAACTGAGAAACGCCCGCCCCCATCAGATGGTCTGCCAGCCTATGAGGAATTTTGTTGATTAGTGACTGCTATAGGCGGGCCCAGCCCACCATGGCAGTGTCACCACTGGGTAGGTGGTCCTGGGGGTAAGGAGAAGCAGTCAGAGCGAGCCATGGAAGACAAGCCAGTAAGCAGCACTCCTCCACAGTCTCTGCGTCAGCTTCTACTCAAATAAATATAAATGATGTTTTGTTTTGAGACAAGGTCTCTCTGCATAATGCTCGCTGTACAGGAACTTGCTTTGTAGACCAGGCTGGCCTCAAACTCACAGAGACCACCTGTCTCTCTGCCTCCCAAGTGCTGGGATGAAAGTCGCGTGCCACTACAGCTGTCTGATTTTTATTTGCTTTTTATATGTACAAAGGTTTTATCTACATGTATGTAGATACACCAGTTCATGTCTGCTACCCACTTAAGTCAGAAGACAACTTCGAATCCCTCGGAACTGGAGGTATCAGATGTCTGTGAGCCACCTGGCAGGTGCCTGGAATTCAACCCCGGGGCCTTTGCCATCGGTGATCTTAACCACAGACTGAGTCATCTCTCCAGCCTCCTGCCTAGTTGAATTCCTCCCTCGGCTTTCCTTGATGGTGGGGGATAAAGTGTAACATGAAATAAACCCTTTCCTCCCAAGTTGCTTTTGGTCATGGTGTTTTTCACAGCAACAGAAATCAAACTAAGCCAATTTTTACACTTAGAAAGCAACCTTTGAAGTGCTCACCCAAATGTGGTAGACAAATGTTGCCCCTTCCACAAAGATATATAGGCCACAAAGAAAGCACAAGGTACAATCTCCAGGAACAAAAACTGGCTTCTGACAAGGGCCAGGAAGAAGGACACCTCAGTCTCACAAGTGTAAGGCGTAGAAATTGGTCAGCAACGTGAATGGGACTGAAAGTAGATTCTGCCCCTAAAGTCTCCAGCCTTGTAACTAACACTCAGCAAATCTTACCTGAGCCTCTGACATAAGGAAATGATCAAGTATAAATCCGAGTTGTTTTAAGATGCTAAATGCATGGTAATTTGTTACTACAGCAAAATAAAATAATACACAAACAGCAGTATCTTCCAGACAGAGGTAGAAGGCACCTCCGTTTCCACAGGGAAGGTACATTATGATGTAGCCAATACAGTTCAGTCTTCCCCCAAACCCCAGACACTTCTGCAGCCCTCCCCTACTGTCTGTGGTAACAACTGGCTCCCCCAGATCCACGGTATTGGGCTTTCCCAAAGAACCCTTGCCCTGGGGCTCAGATCATTCCTCAAGCCTTCACAGAGAGATAACTAACTAGTACAGCACTCGTGGCTGCAGACTTCTCTCGGAGGTTAAGAGCACTCACTGGCTGCTCTCACAGAAGATCCACGGTCAATTCCCAGCACTCACAAGGCAGCTCAAAACCCCCTGTAACTCCAGTCCCAGGGGATCTTACATCCTCTTCTGACCTCCGAGAGCACCAGACATACACGGTGCACTTATTATATACAGGCAAGCAAAACACTCATACGCATAAAATAAATCTAAAAAACAATTTTCAAACAAAACACTTGTTTGCCAAGTGTCTGCAAAACTGTCCAAGGGTTATTTTGTGGTGGTACAAACCACGGGACACAGCTTTCAACTCCTTCTACCACACTGATGCTCCCGCACTTCTGCCCAGCCTCCTTCCACACTACTTGGCCCCACCCCCCACCCCCCATTCAGTTAGTCACCAATGTGCTCACACATTCCCTTTTCTCCGGAATCGGTCTTCCTCTTTCGATTTCCAACATCTAATGTGGGTCTTTATAATCTCTGCCAACTAAGTCTTCTACAGCCAATTCACAAAACCATATGCTAGACACTGCTCTACGGTGGAAACGTAGAGTGGGGAAAAAAAAAAGACAGACCCCCCACACACACACCAACCCCTCCAAAGTAAAAAACAAAACAAAACAAAACAAAAACAAACAAGAAAACCCTCCCCAAATTGCCTACTTGTCCTTTCTTGGGTCCTTAATTCATTTCCAGGGGCTCGGGGGCCCTTACCAACACTAATGTTGCCCCACATCGAGGCAGGACCACATGTAAAATACAGGTACAGCTTGTTTGCTTAAAAGCCCCATCAGTAACCATGCCAACACCTGCTCCTCCTCAGGATGTATCCTTGGCTCCCAGGACCCAGAACTCGCCACCTACTACAGTCCTTCCCAATGCTTTCCCAGTTGTCTGCTGGGAATGGTGACCTGTCATCCTCCGACTTTTCTTTCTAGACCTCAATCTGTCACCTACGAGCTGCTCCAGTCCTACCCAACCGACGCTTTGGCACCCACAACATGACTGCGCATTGGCACAAGCGCACTCTCTGTTCCTTTACCGACAGTGCCAACCCTCAGGGAAAAGGCTGTGCCACAAGCAATTTTCTAAACACTCCAGGAAGCTCGCAGAAAACCGACTAAGTGAAGCAAGCTCTCGGCGCAGCTCCACGGGCGGAGGGCAACCCCAGCCCTTCACTCCTCCAAGTCTCCCCTGCCACTTCCTGCCACCTCCGGCCAAGTTGACACACCTTGTGGAAAGAGACGGGCACACTCCTCTTTGTCCTCGCTGCTTATACAGTTCAAACACAGACTAATCCTCCAATTTCTAGCTACCATCCACCCTCTCCCACCTCACTGATGTTGTCTTTGGTTTGCTGGTTTAAGTTTATCGGAGGAGGAGGAGGGACGCAGGACCCCCAGGGGGAAATCTCTGAACGCCTCGTTCTCTTTCTGTATTCGGTGCGAATCGAAGCAGAGGAAAATCTGCACTCAAGCACGCAAACGACGAGGAGCCTCAGGACGATGACTCACTGGCCAGCGCTGCTAGGTTTGGAGAGCTCGACCCCAGAAAAACTAGGCAGCAGCCCACGGGTGCCAAGAAAAGCCGGGGACACCACACAAGGAACCCCTGCATCTCTCGGGGTCCTGGCCAGGGTCTCCAGTGGGGCTAGCCCAGCCTCCCCCTCCCCGCGGGGAAGGTCCGACCACCTCGCTCCTCGCCCCTGGCCACACACTCACATTTGGCTGACCAGCTTCTGCCGAAAGGCGGCGCTACGCCAGTCGGTCTCTTGCCCCGAAACGTCCATGCCGGTAGTTCGCGTCCCCACCGGCCACCGCCGCCGCCGCCGCCGCCGCCTATACCTCAGCTACAGGCCCGAACGCGGAAGCCGAGCGATCCCGCTACTGGGCCACGCCGGAAGTCCGGGGAGAATTGTGGGAAATAGAGTCTCTCGTCCGCATACGCATGCGCCCGCCCGCACACAGGCTCTGCGAAGTATTGTTGTTAGTGTTAAGATCAGCTAATTTTGCTGTTGGGGTAATTGCTAATGGATAACGCTTTTTTTGGTAAATAATGTTATAACATTTTGATTTTGATATCTAATTTAACATGTATGTACATTCTACAATTGTAAAGAGAAAGCTAGTATTTTCATCAAAAAGCAATGTTAGGTTTCGAATCTCTGCTCATTGTATCACTAAAAGAAAAGCAAAAGCCAATTTCTGTTAATGCTTTTTCTGTGGTTCACATTACTTACTTCTTAGTGGTTCACTTAATACAAGACACTTGGAGTATTTTGACCTATTAAGCGGCTAATTGTTGCTATGCTTGTGTGTCTCGAATTCACCTTTCAATGTTTATATGATTTCAATTGTTTGTTTTTGTTTTTTCGAAACAGGGTTTCTCTGTGTAGCCTTGGCTGACCTGGACTCATTTTGTAGGCCAGACTGGCCTCGAACTCACAGCGATCCACCTACCTCTGCCTCCCGAGTGCTGTGATTAAAGGCATGCGCCACCATGCCCAGCCTTTAGTCTTGTGTTTGTTTGGTTTTGTTTTTGTTTTTACATGATTTAACTTTAGCATTTATAAATTAACTAACCAATTTTCTAAGTCTTCGTGGTTTTTTTTTCCTCCCAACTATATGAAGGGCCTCACTTAAGAACTTTCTTTGTCCCCGCACATGGGAGGCAGAGGCAGGCAGATCTCTGTTGAGTTCAAGGCAGCCTCTTTTACATAGCGAGTTCCAGGACAGTCAGGGCCTATGTAGAGAGACCTTGTCTTTAAAAAATCAAACCAAGCTATCATACTCGCTAATTCAATAAATCAATAAATCAAATAATTATTATTTGATGACAGTGTCTCAGTCTCTAGTCCAGGTAGACCTGGAGCTCATTGTGTGGGGCAGACTGGCCTGAAACTGGACATGAGCTGCTAGTCAGACACCTGAGATGCTAAGGGTGAGCCACTATGGTCAGCTTTTATTACTTGCTGTTTTTCCCCACAGATAACTTTGCATGTGTCATTAGTGAAGATCGATTTTAAACAGATTGTGAAGACAGGTGTTTTCCCTGTCAGTTCATTCGCCCTTAGCCCCCATCTCTTCACCAGCAGCTCCCCAGAACTCCCACCTGCAGCAGTGGGGCTGTTTCCCCAGCTCAAACGTATTGTTGAGTCAGCATCTTCTTTTAGCATCACCTTTTTTTGTTTGTTTGTTTTTTGTTTTTGTTTTTTGAGACAGGGTCTCTCTGTGTAGCCTTGGCTGTCCTGGACTCGCTTTGTAGACCAGGCTGGCCTCGAACTCACAGAGATCCGCCTGCCTCTGCCTCCCGAGTGCTGGGATTAAAGGCGTGTGCCACCACACCCGGCTTAGCATCACCTTTCTAATGAAGACACCTGAAGAGGATAAATAGACTGACAAGCCTCTTCTGTCTTTCTAAAACTTGGGAAGCAACTTAGAATCACTTCTTTCAAGCCGTGTGTCTGCACCTCTCAGTCAGGGTTTTATCTTCTCTCAGCTCTGGTGGAAGAAGCATGGAAGGCCGTACATATCTGGCTATTAACACCAGCAAATAACCATTTGTTCTCTCTGTAGCAACACGAGCTTCAGTCATGGTCTGCCCCTTTTAAATCATGGAACACGTTTTGTCCTGAGTAAGATCCATGCTAGGAACTTAGACAGTTTTGCCCTGAACATCCTCAGTAGTTAGCTTGAATTCATGTATGACCTGTTGGAACACATGAAGGGACCAGATCTGCAGATTCAAAGATTAAAAATCTCCTTGACACATGGCAACAACAGGATGTCCAACAGCATCCCAGTGAGGATCCGGTAACGACAGTGTAGACCTCCAACCAGACCCATGACTCATAGCAATGAGCATTTGAAAGCTAACATATGTTGACAAAAGATTATACTGTGTGATTCACTACAGCTTCTGTGACAAGACTTTTTGTTTGTTTGTTTTATTTTACTGGGGGGAGGAAAGGGATTTTGGTGCATGACATGTAAATCAATAAAAATGAAAAAAGAAAATTAAAAAAAAGAATGTAACATTTATATAATTCCTGATTATGTCATGGTTCTTCTTCCTGTATGTAGTTTATTGTATGTATTATAATAATATAAATGTTTATGTAAAAATTTTTCAAAATATTTAATAAAAAAAGAAAATAATGCAAAAAATGGAAACTTGGAGGCAAAATAGCTTTAGATTTGCTAAATTCAACATCAGGTGCTAACAGAGGAGTCACAGTTATGCTAGGAACTAAAGTAGGCCTCAATGGAAGGGCTACAGAGTTTAAGCAGGTTAAACAAGTTACAACAATATCAGTCTCTTCCTTCCTCCCTTATGGGAAAGAAAGACACAGGTACAAGAGGAGAAGGAGAAAGTGGGTCCAAGATGGGTTAGCATGGAGAGAACCACGTGGCCAGGAGGAATTGACTCTGGATTTGCATGGAGAGGTAACAAGGTCGCGTAGCTTAGGGGGTAAGTTCTGCCCTGTCCGGAGCCAGCCCAGGGTCATTCAAGGCTAAAAGAATCTACTGGCTGAGGCAAAATTCTGATGCCCCATTCCAAAGCTAAACTTCCTCATTTCAGCCTCTGCATAACTTCCTTATTTCAGCCTCTGCATAACTTCCTTATTTCAGCCTCTGCATAACCTCCTCCTTTCGACCTCTGCATAACCTCCTCCTTTCGACCTCTGCAGATGTTGTTTAGCCGGGTTGGCTCGGGACTTTCCAAGAGATAGTTAGCTAAAGTAAGATAGGAATTGTTTCAAGATGAACCACAGGATGTTCCCCTGCTGAGATCACCTGGAGGCATTCTCAGACCCCCTACTGCTTGGCTCCTGCTTCCACCCCATATAAGCTTTTGCTTTTGATTCAATAAACGGACCTTGATAGGAGTTCTACTTGGTCTCGTCTCCTTCTTTCTCGTCCCATCTTTTCAGGTATGGCTCCCCTCGCGACCCCGTAATTACTGGTCCTGCTGGACGGGACACTGCCCAGCGCTAGGGGAAATAAGGCTTATTTAAAATTCTATCTGGTGTCCATGACTTTTATTGGTATGGTAGTGGGTTAATGATAATTGCCATAATACTTTTTTTTAATTAAATTTTTAAATTTATGTATATGAAGTTCTATCTCCATGTACAGCTGCAGGCCAGAAGAGGGCGCCAGATCTCATTATAGATGGTTGTGAGCCACCATGTGGTTGCTGGGAATTGAACTCAGGACCTTTGGAAGAGCAGTCAGTGCTCTTAACCTCTGAGCCACCTCTCCAGCTACTAATTGCCATAATACTTATAGGCAATTAATAGTAAACTTTATTAGCCACTTATATTTTCTACAACAATCACCTCAAAGGGAACAAGAGGGTTTTGTGAGGATTTATAATAACAGAACAAAGAATTTTGTTATATAAATCAAGACACTCTCCAACACATCGGTGGAAATGTCAAAAAGGTTAGAGCAAGACTAGTGGTCATGAAGCTGGGCGTGGTGGCGCACGCCTTTAATCCCAGCACTTGGGAGGCAGAGGCAGGCGGATTGTTGTGAGTTTGAGGCCAGCCTGGTCTAAGAAGCGAGTCCAGGACAGCCAAGGCTACACAGAGAGACCCTGTCTCAAAAAACAAACAAACAAACAAAAAGACTAGTGGTCATGGCACACACCAGGCAGGCAGATTGCTGAGTTTGAGGCCAGCCTGGTCTAAAGAGCAAGTTCCAGGGACTGGAGAGATGGCTCAGTGGATAAGAGCACTGTCTGCTTTTTCAGAGGACCTGAGTTCAATTCCCAGCAACCACATGGTGGCTCACAGCCATCAATAATGGTATCTGATGCCCACTAAATAAATACTTTTTTTTTTTTAAAGAGCAAGTTCCGCCGGGTGGTGGTGGCACACGCCTTTAATCCCAGCACTCAGGAGGCAGAGGCAGGCGGATCGCTGTAAGTTCGAGGCTAGCCTGGTCTACAGAGTTAGTCCAGGGCAGCCAAGGCTACACAGAGAAACCTTGTCTCAAAACAACAACAAAAAAAAAAAACCAAAAAAACCAAACAAACAAAAAAGAGCAAGTTCCAAAGAAACCCTGCCTTGGGTGAGGGTGGGGGGCTGGTTAGAGCAAAGCAGAGATGTCTCTGCTATAGGGCTTGGATGCCATTAACATTCTTAATCTTGTTGGAAGACATGAGTCTGTATATTCCAGAAAGATTTACCTGCTAGTCACAATTATGTTAGGTCATACATATAACTTTGTAACAAATAGCTAGGTATAGTGCTAATGATACCTAAATCTGCTTCCAACATAGAATATTTCAACTCTACATCTACCAGTCTTGTAAAAATCTCTAACAAAGGCTTGGAATTTTTTTTCTGGAAAGTTCAGTTAATGCCATTCAGGTACTTGGCTCTTTTTGGGGGGATGGGGGAAGGGACAGGGGTTCCAGACAGGGTTTCAGGCTGGCCTTGAACTTAAAGTAATCCGCCTGCCTCTGCCTCCCGAATGCTGGGATTAAAGGTGCCACCATGCCCAGTTTTTAACTATATTTTAAGATAGGCTTACTCAAGAGTTAGGAGAAAATGGGAGGGGGGGTTGGGGCTGGGGACTGTGGGGGTGCCTTTAATCCCAGTACTTGGGAGGCAGAGGCAGGCAGATCTCTGTGAGTTCTGAGGTCAGCCTGGTCTACAAAGTGAGTCCAGGTCAGCCAAGGCTACACAGAGAAACCTTGTCTTGAAAAAAAAAACAAAAAACAAACAAACAAAACAAAAAACAACAACAACAAAAAGAGTTAAGAGAAAAAGTGGCGCTCATAAGAAAAGAAGCCACGCTCCACTGCATGGATGGGCACCTCTCAAAGAAGGCATTGCAGAAAATAAGACATAGCCAAGTGTGGTATGCGCTCCTTAAGAGACAGTCAGAATGGATTGCCTTAGCAGTGACCATTGTGAGGGTTAATGTTGACTGAAAATTGACAGAATAAAGAGTTACCTAGGGGCTAGAGAGATGGCTCAGAGGTTAAGAGCACTGACTGCTCTTCCAAAGGACCTGAGTTCAAATCCCAGCAACTACCTGGTGGCTCACAACCATCTGTAATGAGATCTAGTGCCCTCTTCTGGCCTGCAGGTGTACATGCAGGCAGAACACTATATACATAATAAATAAATAAATCTTTAAAAAAAAAGTTGGATGCGGTTGTGCACACCTTTAATCCCAGCACTTGGGAGGCAGAGGCAGGTAGGTCTCTGTGAGTTCAAGGACAGCCAGGGGTACCCTGTCTCAGAAAAAATAATAATAAAATAAAAGAATTACCTATGAGGCAAACTTCTGGGCACTCCTGTGACTGGGCTAGCTTCTGGGTGAGGCCATGAGGGACTGTCTAGACTGGGTTAAACTGAGGTGGGAAGGCCCACCTGACTGTGGGCAGCATAGTTATGTGAGCTACTGTCTTGGGTTGAAGGAAACGGAGGAGAAAGTGAGCTGAGTGCTAGCATTTATTGCTTTCTGGTTCCTGACTGAAGATGGAATGTTAGGAGCTGCCTCACACTCCTTCCACTGTAACCCCACCACGACCAACGATACCAACGCTGGGACAAAATAAACTCCTCCCTTAGATGCTTTGCCAGGATATTTGTCTCACAGTAACTGGAAAATTAAGACAAGTCACATAGCTCATTTTGGCGACTCTGAAGTTACATTTTGAAAGGTTGCAAAGGAAGCTTGGTTGCTCCTTTCCTCTCTCTTCTGCTAAGTGGAATTATAGGGTGGCTTGGGGGCTGAGGTGGACGAAATTAGAATCTTCTAACATGCCAAGCATGATGGCGCACGTCTTTAATCCCAGCACTTGGGAGGCAGAGGCAGGCGGATCGCTGTAAGTTCGAGGCCAGCCTGGTCTACAAAGAGAGTCCAGGACAGCCAAGGCTACACAGTGAAACCCTGTCTCGAAAAACCAAAAAAAAAAAAAAAAAAAAAAAGAATCTGCTAACATACAACCCGTAGCTGTTATTAGATTGGAGGTTTTGGGACAAAGGCATGATGGTCTGAGCCAAAAGGTACCTGCCCTTCTCTTCTGAGCAGGGACTCTGGCTTTCAAACGCCTGTGTAAAACGCTGGACAAAGAGGACACTTAGTTCCTGATTTTTTGGACTAGAGTTACTGGTGGTCACGTGCCATCATGTGAGTGCAGGGAATCAAACTAAGGTCCTTAGAAAGAGCAGTAAGTGATCTTTGTTTGTTTGTTTGTTTTTAGTTTGTTTTTAGTTTTTTGTTTTTTTTGGGTTTTTTTGAGACAGGGTTTCTCTGTATAGCTTTGACTGTCCTGGACACACTTTGTAGACCAGGCTGGTCTTGAACTCACAGCGATGTACCTGCCTCTGCCTCCCAAGTGCTGGGATTAAAGGCAAGCACTCAGGCTTTTTTGTTTGTTTGTTTGTTTTTGTAAGACCCCCAGCACGGTGGTCTTAACGTGGAGACCCCCACCAAGAACCAGCGAGACCAAGGTTTCGGTTGCAACACGCAAGAGGCTTTATTGTAGGGGGAGGGGTACCCGGGCGTCTCAGTCTCTGGAGAGGCTGGCGCGCCGAGCGAGTCTTTTTGGGGGCCTTTTATAGGGATTTTAGCGGGAAGCGCAGTTACAGAAGCGAGAAGCATAGTTACAGGGCTCTGATTGGTAAATTTAAATGAGGCGAGGTTATGGTCCGGTCATCAGATGGGAACAGGGGAGTTTACCCGTTCCCTGGGCCAGATGGCCAACCATAAATATCTTGTTTGACAAGGACAAACTGTTTCTGTTATCTTAGCACGCTTTTATCTTTCTCCTCTGGGCCCCAGGCCTTATCTTATCCCGGGAACCTATTATTCTAGTCTTGCCTTGCAAGATAGCGTTACTGCTGCTATGCTTGCTATGGCGGGTGCACAGGGGAGGGGGTCTTACAGTTTTAATGTGAGTGTTCTGCCTGCATGTACACATGCAAGCCAGAAGAGGGCATCAGATCTCTTTATAGATGGTCGTGAACCACCATGTGGTTGCTGAAGAGCAACACTGCTCTGAACCTCTGAGCCATCTCTCCAACTACTCCCTGCCCCCCCACCCCCCTTTTTTTCCAAGGCAGGTTACTCTGTATAGCTGTTGTAACCTGCTTAACCTGTTTAAACTCCAGCCCCTCCAATGAGACCTACTTTAGTTCCCAGCATGACTGTGGCTCCTCCCTTAACACCTGCTGTAGCTTTTAGCATATCAGAAGCCCCTTTTGCTTCCAACTCTTCATTTTGATCATAAAGTAAAATTAAATTCCGGTTCTCAGCCTCTACCTGCCTGGGAGTTGCATAACCTTTTACTTACAATTCAATACTTGTTGAATGCTCTGCTTGAATTAATGATTTATGTTCTACCTAAAAAACAAAACCAAGCCGGGCGTGGTGGCACACGCCTTTAATCCCAGCACTCGGGAGGCAGAGGCAGGTGGATCGCTGTGAGTTTGAGGCCAGTCTGGTCTACAAAGCGAGTCCAAGACAGCCAAGGCTACACAGAGAGACCCTGTCTCAAAAAGCCAAAAAAAAAAAAAAAAAAAAAAAAAAAAAAAAAAAAGAAAGAAAGAAAGAAAAGAAAAGAAAAAAGAAAATCAAAACAAACAAAACCCAAACCAAACCAAACCACAATATCCTGCTATGTTCCTTTCTCCCAGAAGGGTGGGGAACTGAAAAGTGGCCAAGCCTATATTCTAGCCAATCAGCTTAAATTGCTTTGTCCAGCCACCTGGGAACATTAAGCTCAGAACAAAATCAATTCTTCTTGCATTTAGCTAATCAAAATATTGTAATGCTGCCTTCTCCTTTGCTTCCCACCAGGCTACCTGGTTATTATCTGGTTATCGTTTTTCTTATAAAAAAAAAAGAAAAGCTTGCCTTATAAGCAGACCAGTGTCGCAGTTCAGCTCGTGAGTCCACTGTGTCCCCGGCCACATCAGTCTTGAGGTGTGGCGTTCTAATAAACCATCAGTATCTCACCGAGACTGGTGCCCGTGGTTGTGTGGCACTTCCTGTATTATAACAGTAGCCGTGGCTGTCCTGACCTGGCTCTGTAGACCAGGCTGGTCTTGAACTCACAGAGATCCTCCTGCCTCTGCCTCCCAAGTGCTGGGATTAAAGGTGTGCGCCACCACAGCCTGGCTACACATACACTTAAATAAAAATTAATAATTGAAAAGTTTATAAAATATTCTGAGAATTACCTATCAGTATATAGTGAGATATGATCATATCCACCTTCGTTTTCCCTTTTCAACTCTCCCAAGATTCCTTCAAATGTCTTCTACCCAACTTGATGTCTACTCTTTAAAAAAAAAAAAACAAAAAACAAAAACTTACTGGGCTGGAGAGGTGGCTCAGAGGTTAAGAGCACTAACTGCTCCTTCAGAGGTCCTGAGTTCAATTCCCATCAGCTACATGGTGGTTCATGGCCATCTATAACGATATCTGGTGCCCTCTTCTGGAGTGCAGGTGTACATGCAGATAGAGGACTCATACATAAATAAATCTTTTTAATAATAATAATAACCTACTAAGTCCATGTAGTGCCCATCATATGTGCATCGCCATCACTGAAGCATGGGCAGCCTCCCGGTGGGGACACCCCCAGAGAAGAATGATCCCTAGTAACTGTCGGCAGCTAATCGTTCATTGGTTAGCTTTGGCTGGCTTGATTTATGCAGGTTGTGTGTAGTTGGCCAACGTACCATAAACTCATGGGTGCAATCGTCATGTCACGTCCAGAATTTCACAGCACTCCTCCTCATCCCCCCACTCTCCTTCTCCTCCATGGTTTCTGAGCCTTGACAGGAGAGGGTTGATCTCAGTGACTGCTGTCTAACGTTACGTCTTTTTGTTTGTTTGTTTGTTTGAGACAGGCTAAGGTTCTATCTTGACTCTTAATTTGACACAATTTAGAAAAACCCAGGATATAAGTCCCTGGGACTGTCTTTGAGAGGGTCTATAAAGGGATTTAACTGCGCTGAGAAATGAGGCTGGCACCACCCCCTAGGCTGGGCTGCTGTGCTGATTAAAAAGAAAATAGTGCTGAATTTAATCCCTATACCTCCCTTCCAGCCCACCTACCCTGGCTAGGAGAGAAAAGAGGTCAGTGGACAGGAGAAGTGGACGTCTTCAGACAGTTCCTTGGGCAGATTCCAGTCTTCGTCCTCAGGATTCCAGCAGACCCGTTCAACAGCAAACGAGAAGTTCAGCAAAGGTGACTGCAACCGCAGCAGCTGGAACCCAGAACCTCAAAGCGTTCTCTGGAGTGTTTCTCTCTAGGAATGTCTGGAAGTGATGAACAGCCAAGCGACGTGAAGCGATGAAAAGGCAAAAAAATAAAAAAAATAAAAAAAATCCAAGCCTCTGGTCCCATTGCACCAAAGTGAGGCAGCAAAAGCATCCAGGAGCTATAGGACATCAAAGGAAGAGAACAGGATAAATATAGGATGAATGTAAAGCATTGTATCTGAAAAAGATGAAGGCTCCTTTTAACCAGAGTTTCTCCACAGCATCTAAAAGGCCTTTTTGCGGAAGCATTTGGAACAAATGGAGCTGTTGTTGTAGGGTGTGTGCTATTGCGAGACCTTTGTGAAACATTTTGTGTGAGTATAGCATGAAGTTCAGTAAATAAAACATTTAAATGACAATGAAAAACACAGGTGTATGTGTGAGGCTTGGTGGCCCACACCGTAATCGCAGCATTTAGGAGGCAGAGGCAGGCAGATCCCTGTGAGTTCAAGGCCAGCCTGGTCTACAAAGCAAATCCAGGATAGCCAAGGCTACACAGGAAAACCCTGTGTTGAAAAACATAACAAAACAAGCAAGCAAGCAAACAAACAAACAAAAACCAACATAGGTGTGAGGTAAATAAGGAAGAAGGAGTGGCCAAGGTGATGAACCCAGAAGGAATTTTTGTCTCGTCCCTGCATCTTCATGTCACATTTCAAACCGATTAGGATTTGCTGGCATGGAAGCAGCATTGCCAAAGGAGGGCCTGGGTCCCAGGCTTAGCAGCAGTCAGATCTAGTCCTTTCAGTCTTGGAGTACTGTAGCCATCAAGGAGACAAGCTAGCCTGAAGGATGCTAAGCTCCTCTGAGACGGTGAGGCAGAAGGGCTAATTGATGAAGGAGGTCTTCTGCGCAGATGTTTTAGTTCTGAGTCCCAGAATCAATGTCCACAGTGGCAGGAAGAGGGATGGGTTGGAGAGCCCATGGTGCCATTAGTCCCCTTTCTGAGGTCTCCTGAACTTCTTTCAGGAGTTTGGGGGCATTGATCTCTCAGAAACTGCTTCAAGGCTGACAGAAGGGTGACCAGGGGAGCAGCAGCTAGATTGCCTCAGGAAAGGGTCCTTCCAAGGGGCCATAACAGTTGGCGAAGACTCAACACATTCAGGAGGTAATAACTGTACAACTTTGGAGGGAACATTAAGAGACAAAGTTACAAGCTGGCATGGTAGCTCACACCTATAATCCCAGCACTCAGGAGGCAGAAGCAGCTGGATTTCTGTGAGTTTGAGGCCAGCCTAGTCTACAAAACAAGTCCAGAACAGTCAGGGCTACACAGAGAAACCCTGTCTCCAAAAACCAAAAACAGAGAGAGAGAGAGAGAGAGAGAGAGAGAGAGAGAGAGAGTTATAGGAGGAAAACATTTATGTAAAGATTAACATGAGTAGCCTGGCATGGTGGCGCATGCCTTTAATCCCAGCCCTCAGGAGGCAGAGGCAGGTGGATTGCTGTGAGTTTAAGGCCAGCTTGGTCTACAAAAGCAAGTCCAGGATAGCCAGGACTATTACACAGAGAAACCCTGTCTTGAAAAACCTTTACAAAAAAAAATTAGCTGGGCAGTGGTGGCGGCTAATTCCAGCACTTGGGAGGCAGAGGCAGGCAGATTGCTGTGAGTTTGAGGCCAGCCTGGTCTACAAAGTGAGTCCAGGACAGCCAAGGCTACACAGAGAAACCCTGTCTCGGGAAAAAAAAAATTAACATGAGTAGCCAGTAGCCAGGTGGGCAATGGTGGCACACCCCTTTAATCCCAGCACTCAAGAGGCAGAGACAGGCAGATATCTCTGAGTTTGAGGCCAGCCTGGTCTACAAAGGTGGTCCAAGACAGCCACAGCTACACAGAGAGACCTTGCTTTGAAAAAACAAACAACAACAACAAAAACAAAAGCAAACAAATAAAAAAAGATTAACATGAGTTAAATGTGACTGGACACAATCATACAAACATTACTATAGTTCTGTAGAAGGATAAGGGGACAGCAATCAGCTACTTGTTTATATCAAGCTACCAAATAAAGAACAAGTAACCAAAGCTTTGTAAACGAAACAAAACAAAAACAGTCAGTTAGGGGCTGGAGAGATGGCTCAGGGGTTAAGAGCACTGGCTGCTCTTCCAGAGGTCCTGAGTTCAAGTCCTAGCAACCACATGGTGGCTCACGACCGGCTATAATGTGATCTGATGCCCTCTTCTGGCCTGCAGGTGTACTCACAGGCAGTGCACTGTATAATAAATAAAATAAAATAAAAAAATAAATCTTTTTTTGTTGTTTTTGTTTTGGTTTTTCAAGACAGGGTTTCTCTGTGTAGCCTTGCTCCTGAGCCCAGTCAGAGGTGAGGGTCTTAGAGGCCTGGCTAATCTGTACCTCCACATAGATGGCTGTGGGAGAGCACAGTTGGGCTTTAGACAGAGAGACTCGGTAACCCAGGGAACTAAAATAGTTTAGGAGTGAGGCAGTGTTTCTCTGGGACAGAGGCAGGGAAGGGCTGCAGAGAAAACTGTCCTCTACATAATAAAGAAGTGTGCTAGGATGAAGGGATTAAGGGAGGGCAGGTCCTGAGCCAACGCTCAGCCAAAAAAAAAAAAAAAAGAGGACTGTTCTGGAAGCCCTGAGGCTTCCTATCCACGTGAGTGAGTGAGCTGTGTTGAAGGAAATCTGTGTGTCAGGGTCCTCCCAGGTAAAGGCACAGAGAAAATACAAGTCTCAGTGTAGGGGACAGTAAAGAAGGCATCCCTTAGATCCAGGATGGTAAAGTGGGATGTTGCCAGAGGAAATGTTAGAGAGGAGGGTGTCGGGGCTGCTAGCCACGGGGTGGGGTGGGATAATTGTCTTGTTAATGAGCCAGAGGTCCTGTACTAAGCTATAGGCATTGGAGGGCTTACACCCGGGGAGACCGGGGGTGTTGCAAGGCCAGGCAGTAGGAATTAGGAGTCCCTGAGATAGGAGGTGGGTAGTGATGGGGTTGAGACGTCGGTGGCGGGCTTCAGAGATGGGAAACAGGTCTGGAAGGAACGGAAGAGGGGTCCTTAAGGCAGACGAGGACTGGCCGGGGTAGGTAGCAATCCCTAGGGTGGAGACATTTGAGGGTTGACCAGATCCAGGAGGGTAGGAACAGGGCAGTCCGCAATAAGGATCTGAGAGGCAACTAGGGGAAGAAGGGGAAGAAGGAGAGGAGGAGGAGGAGGAGGAGGAGGAGGAGGAGGAGGAGGAGGAGGAGGAGGAAGAGGAGAGCCAGTAAAGGTCATGGGGCCAGGGAGAGGGTGGCTCCAAAGTGGCTGAGGATATGGCAGCCGAGTAAAGGAAATGGGCCGATAGGCATGGCCAGAAAAGTCTGTGAGCAAAATCATCCTGCAAGAATGCAGGGGAGTAGCAGAGTCTGAGGCGGAAAGGCAAGGGTTAGGCTGCCAAGGGTTGGGGCAGTTGAGGAACCAGTGTCCTTCCTAGCTGCATTTGAACCAGGCCGCTGGTGGATTTAGGCTGGACCCTGGTGGGATGGGCCCTGGCTGACCTGCTTGTTGTCTGCAGAAATTCCCATGGCCTCAGTGCAGCTGTCAAGGCTTGTGCCTGGAGCATAGCCTTCTGCTGTAGCTGAGCCTGTCTGGAAGACTTGGCCACCTCTTATCAGGGGTTAAAGGACTTAAAAATCATTTTCACTAGCTCCTGTATGGGAATTTGGGGACTATTCTAAGCCCTTTTAGTGTTTTATTATGTATACAGTGCTCTGCCAGGCCAGAACAGGGCATCAGATCACATTATAGATGGTTGTAAGCTACCATGTGGTTGCTGGGAATTGAACTCAGGACCTCTGGAAGAGCAGTCAGTGCTCTTAACCTCTGAGCCATCTCTCCAGGCCGTGTGTTTTTAATTTTTAATTTAATTTTTTTGTTTGTTTTTCGAGATAGAGTTTCTCTTATAGTCCTGGCTGTCCTGGACTCACTTCGTAGACCAGGTTGGCCTTGAACTCACAGCGATCCACCTGCCTCTGCCTCCCAGAGTGCTAGGATTGCAGGTGCGCGCCACCATGCCCAGCCTTTTCCTCCCTAAATATCTGGAGATGACTGAGAAATAAAATGGGTGCCAAGGACCGTGGCTCCCGCGGGGGCTGGGTCCAGGTGGGTATATTGAATCACAGTCTCTTGTAATCGACTTACAAAAATGGCGATTTTCATCAGCTTGCTGTATAGTTTCGTGGGGTTTATCAAAGTTAGACAACTTTATTCGAGATCGATTGCATGCCCTGGAGGAGGCAGCAGACCATGAGGTCCCTCCTCTGATGACCATCTTGACCGGGCTGGTAATCCCAGCCGAGCTGCCCACTGAGACTGTAGTGTCCGCTAGGTGGGTCTGATCTGCGCATACCTTGGCAGCCTGCTGACTGAACACGTCCAAATTCCTCGAGAGTGAGAGTGGAAACCTGGATGGCATACATAAGGGTCATGCCATGTTATGTAACAGGCCTGGCAAAGGTAGCTGAACTCCTTAATCTAGGCGGATAGGTCGGCTGAGAAGGAACGTGGGCGCTTTTCAGTCCGGGGGAGGTAAGGAACAAGAACGGAACAAGCCCCTCAGTTCCCGCTGCCTCCTATAGGGGGCAGAGGAGAGCGGAGATCTGCCAGGACTGCGAGCGAGAGGCAGCAGAGGAGAATCCCGGGTTAGGCAGACCAGCGCGCAGCCGCAGCCGGGGACCAGGGCGTGGGCCGTTGTTGGGCACGTTGGCTGGGTGACCCTGGAAAACAGACATAGAGCTAGAGTGAGGTCAGAGATGTGTCTGAACCCTGACAACCTCACCCTTGAGACTGAAAATATCATCCTGAGATCGGCAGGATCGGACGCCTTCCCTGCTTCGGAGCCTGTTTTCCCTGGGGCTGTCAACGCCTGCAAACCTCCAATTCTCAAGGTGGTCATAGGTAGCCACGGAGCCTGGCACCTGGGCGCACACAGAGCATCACCAGCATTCCAGCCCCTGACCCATGATATGCACCCACCCTGGAATCCCCTCCCGCTTCCCGAGATTTGTATAGACCTGGTCTACCTTGAATAAACCGGCATAAGCTCTTTCACTAAGTAGCCCAGGACACCCCAAGAGAGGAAGCAGAACTTGGAACCACAGGTTGTAGAGTTGTAGAAGGGGGGGAGGGGCATTGTAGGAATGGAGGTGGGGGGAGAAGATGGGGGAGCAGTGGGTAAAGGGGAGGGGGTTGATTATTAGATAGAACCCGTGGCTGTAAGGAGTAGGGGCTAGTGAGAGGTGGAAGGGGCGGGTGGATGTAGTAAGGCTGGCCATTAGGGAAAGCGCAGGGCAGGGTAGGAGGGGGGTGAAACAAGTGGCGGCGGGGTGGGGGGGCGGGGGGCGGGTAGGGAAAACAACGACTCAGGTGACTCAGGGTGCCTCAGAGTCCCTGGATAAAAGGGCGCCTGGAGGTGCTATAACCCTGGCTAACAGGACTTGGGCTGTCCAGCATTGGTTACAGAAGGGAGTGGAGGCGGGGGTGGGGAGGTGGGGGGTGGGGTGGAGGCGGGGTTGGGGGTGGTAGCAGTTTCAAAAAACCTGACAAGGGAGTTAAGGCCACTTGACCTTACACTGACAGAAGTTTTCAAGGTCTAGAGTGCCCCCTGGTGGTCATTTAGATAGGCTATCTAACATATGTGTGGCTAGGGCACAGATCCCGAGATCTGATACAAACCCAATTTGGATAAATTTGCAGCAGGCACCCCAGGGGCCATCTGGGAATGGATTCTAAACCCAGCAGCTCTCATTTTCCATAGCCAGAGACCAAAGGCTATGGGCAGCGTCCCTGGGATCAAACAGTTAGGGGAGTGGGTAGCCCTGCGTCAGATGTTTCTGGATCCAAAGGCTGCTGGGAACAGAGACTGTCTTTGTTCACACACAGGCTTGCCCTGGTGCAACTCAGATCCTGGGGGGAGAGGGGGTCTTAGACCTGGAAGACTGGGAAAGACTGAGTCCAAAGTCAGGTGGAGAGAAGCAGTCCCCAGTCCCCACTTGGCCAAGAGTGACTTGGCACACCAGGCTTGGGGCTCAACTGCTCCCAGGTTCTTGGCACCAAGATAATAGGTTTTCTCCACCAATGAAATAAGCCAATTAAAAACGAATTATAAGTAAAAATGAATAAAAAAAAAAAAGGCCGAGCAGTAGTGGCACACACTTTTAATCCCAGCATTTGGGAGGCAGAGGCAGGAAGATTGTTGTGAGTTCGAGACCAGCCTGGCCTACAGTGTGAGCCTCTACATCCCAAGTGCTGGTAGATGGATCGTCATGTCCAACTATAATTTAAGTCTTCAAAATTTGATAAAACTATAACTCCTGTATACACATTAACTCAAGTTTTAAAAAAAAAAGTTCCTTTGGGCCTGGTGGCTACCACTATAACCCCAACATTTGAAAGGTTGGCTGGAGAAATTACCATGAATTTGAAGCCACCTTGAGTTACAGAGTGAGTTCCAGGCCACCCAGAGCTGAAGAGCTAGACCCCATCTCAAAGCAAGCATGGAGAAAAGTGTTAGCATACAGGCAGCCCAGCCACCCCCTTCCAGGTTGCTTAGCAACCTGATGTTATCACCTGTCAGGTGTGTGTGCTCTCCAGCTGCACACTAAGTACAGAGGACTAGACCATCACTAGGCACTCTCTCTCTCTGCCTAGGTTTCTCTCTCCATCTCTGTGTCTGGGGTGACCCTCTCTTTCCCTCCTACTGTCTGTCTGTCTGTCTCTCCCCTCATGGCCCACTCAGGTCCTAACTCCTCTGCCCTCCCCTTCCACCAAATAAATCTCCTATCAGACCTGTTGCATGGCATCACTCTATCTATCTATCTATCTATCTATCTATCTATCTATCTATCTATCAAAACTCCAGGCCTTGGCTGTCCTGGACTCCCTTTGTAGACCAGGCTGGCCTGGAACTCAGGAAGATCCACCTTCCTCTGCCTCCTGAGCACTGGGATAAAAGCCTCTCTAGATTTTTATACATAACAAAAAGAAACAAACTAAGATGCCAACTGAGGGCTTGAGGGTGGCTAGATCACAGGCCCCTGCTGACCATGCACAGAGCACTCGGTTAACCACCACCACTGCAAAACCAAAAGAAACAAGCTAAACACGGGAATTATTGTGGATTTTGTATGAAAGAAAATGAATAAAAATGTGTAAAGGAGAAGGCATTTCAAATATTTAGGAGATTTTCAGGATAGTTTTTTTAAAAAAACATTTATTTATTATGTATACAATGTTCTGCCTGCATGTAGACATGGTGGCCAGAAGAGGGCACCAGATCTCACTGTAGATGGTTGTGAGCCACCATGCCATTACTGGGAATTGAACTCAAGACCTTTGGAAGAGCAGCCAGTGCTCTTAACCTCTGAGCCATCTCTCCAGCCCCTTCAGGACAGTTTTTTTCAATGTCAAGCATGTAATTTGGACAAAGCCTCTAGGATCATGGTCAGGAGCGACAGCCAAGCCAGGTGCGTGTCAGAGCTATGTGAGGAACTTAGGTCTTTCCTAGCCCCAAAGAAAGAAACCAGGAACTAGAAGCCGGTTTTGAAAGATCACAGTGGAAATGGGAGTGTTTCTGAAAGTCTCCAAAATTGTTCCTTGAGGCCACAAGACTTAGTCAATGCCCTGGACAGCACGGCAGGGACTCGGTAGAGCTTTCAGGCCTTGGTGCCAGAAGCAGAGAGCGTGGTGGGTGGAGGACTCTGGGGACATGGCCGCCCTAGGAACAGCTGAGGGAACGGTTCACTGTGTATATGAAGGAAAGAACAGCCAGAGCCACCTGGAAGAGTCCAGAATGAACATGGCCTGCAGAACAGAGGACAGGAGAGAGGGTTAGGAGGGCATGAGAGGAAGAGAAGTGAGAAGAGAGAGGGAGCCAAGAGAACACATGGGAACCGGGAAAGCACGTGCCCAAAATGGTTGAGTTGAGAAATGGCGAGAGGAGCCACAGCTGGGAGAGCCTCCAGGCTCCCTCAGGATAGCAAGTGCCTGTTACATACAGAGTCCATGCAGCATCCTGGCTCCTCTCAGCTCTTTCTCACTCTGCCACCTATGAATGAGAGAGAGAGAGAGAGAGAGAGAGAGAGAGAGAGAGAGAGAGAAATACTCCCTAAGTATGTATAATAAACATAGTAAAAGAACACCTTTTAGACACGTAAGAATAGCTACACCCAAGGCTGCTCCTGCTAACCAGAACTCAGTGACACCATTCACTCAGATAACCAGACACGGTCCTAGAACCTTATTACTCCCACTGGACAGGATATAAGCAGAGACCAGGAGCAATCAACGCTTTGCAGATCTGGAGGGACGCCAACCTGATCTGCCCTGCAGCTGGAGGCTCCCGAGGACCCTTGACCCTCTAAGCAGAGACTTCGGTTAGAGACTGGAGCTAACTCTCCGCAAAGATACATCACACAGGTGAGCACACTGGGGAGACAGGCTTAGGGCTGTAGTGTTTGTTATACTGCCAGAGAATCTGTAGAAGATGTACATTTCAATGCTAACTACGTGTGTGTATCTACCTGCTTGCTGAAGCAGTGTGGGCTGAGGAGAATGTTCGTTGTAGATAGAGAGGAGAGGGCAGCCAGAGGCATCTGGAAGGGTCCAGACTGAACGAGGCCGTGAGAGGAGAAACAGAAGGAGAGAGAGGGAACACAGAGAGTTCCTGGAATCCAGAGCCCACGTAGCCAACGTGGATGAGTTACCTAGGACCCAGAAACCCAGCCCCAGGGCTAGAGAGGGAGGGGCCGAGGGAAGGCTAGTCTGGATGACTCTGCCACAGGTGCTGGTGAGTAGGGACTGGGAGGGACTGGGAGAAACTGGGGCCAGAGTCGGGTTTGATGTGTGTTGGGGGATGGTCTGATGTATTTTGATGCTAATTACTATTTGCTGTCTCTATGACCCCACCTTTTGATTAATAAAAAGCCATCCCACCTGGGCAGGGCGGAGGAGATAGAGGTGTGGCTAAAATTCCCTGGCTTAGGAGAGAGAGGTGTGGCTAAGGGTCCCAAGAAGGAGAGGAATCCTGGGAAGAGAAAGAGAAAGACCAGGAGAAAGACCCGGAGGAGAAGAAGGCCACCATGGGTTAGATGGAGGAGAAGCAGCTCATGGCCGGTGGGGATGGGGATTCGGCCCAGATGAAGAGTATTAACAAGTATTTGGGATTATGGATGGGAGGTAGCTTGGTTGAAATTGGTAGAAACAGATGACATGACATTGGGACAGGCATCACATACCTGCCCCATTACAAGAGGTAGTTTAGAGGATTGATATCTGCCCTGCCCTGGGTTAACTAAGGCTATTTTAAAATATAACAAGTGTCAGTGTCTTAATTGATTGCTAGCTGGTAATACTGATAATACAGATAATTTAAAAAAACAATAGATGTGTTAACTAGACTCTTAAGTTAGCCTTTTATCCGAGGTTTCTTTGAGACTGAACACCCCAGTCTTTTTGTTTATGATAGAGGGGTGACATAATCTCTGGTGTAATTACATCTGCTGAAACTGGGGCGTCATTGCCAGGGACCCAGGAAGGCTAGAATAATGGCTGGGAGACTGGGAGACTTCGGTTTCAATCACTTCTGGCATTCCGTGGAGTCACATGAGGGCAGGGAAGTGCAGGCAGCTTTGGAGCAGTGTCACAGAGGTGCAGGCTGGTTGGAAATTCCATCAGAGGCACCTGGGGCTGACATGTTCAGAGCAGTTTGCAACCTGCGGTTGATTGGAAATCGGCTGGGCCAGATAATAGACTAGAGACAGAAGGTACAGAGGAGCTTAGGGGAGATTTTTCGTCTTGGTGTATACTTGAAACTCCCAGACCCATGGCCCTGGTAGTTGAGGGAGGGGACTCCAAAGATGAGAGAGAGAGAGAGAGAGAGAGAGAGAGAGAGAGAGAGAGAGAGAGAGAGAGAGAGAGAGAGAGAGAGCCACAGCCACAATCTCACCCTCAGGAACAGGCAGCAGGCAGGAAACTTAGGCTGTTGATTGACAGTACTTATCTGGAGTCCCTTTGACCTGTAGATCCAAGTCGACTCCCTGAAGCTTACATGAATTTTTTATGTTTACAAAAAGAGATAACCGTTTTTAGACACACTAACATTACCACTGTTTGCAGTTTGTACTGAAAGCCGGATTATAGGAAAAGCAGTAGTCTTTGAGTCATAATAAAAGCTTGAGAAATTATTTTCTTTTAATTTAATTCATTTTTTTCTTTTTTTTTTTCTTCTTTTCTTTTCATGCCTTGAATCACTTCTTTAGACCTTAACAACTTGCATCTACATACCTGAAAACATTTTCTATTTTCTTAGACCCCGGCAACTTGCTTCAGCTTGAAGACTTTTGTTTTTGTCAAATCATTTACCTTGAGACACAGGTGGTTGATTACTGATCGTAGTCACTGCAAACCAAGTTCCTTTAAATAAGCAATAGCCAAAAGGCTACTCTGAAACCTGTTCTGTGAGTTTATCTAACACTGAGGTCTATCAGCCTGGCAAACCGCATTTGCCTTGCAGGAGGCTGGTGACTCTAGGGAAGGCAAGGCCTGGGGCCTGAGTTTTATGTGTGAGAACTGCGGCAGCTGAAGCCTTGGGGAAGGGCGGGGTTGCTTGCCTCTGTTAGTCACTGAGAGATCTGAGGAGGATGAGCTATAGGAGGAAGTGTATTTCAAATGGCCAGTAGTCACGTAGTCAAGTAATATGACAGAGACTTACGTACTATCTAGACAGTTGCCCCTAGGCTCCTGTGGTGGTCTCAGTGGCTTCCTCGTGGGCAGTGGCCTTAGGTCTTTGGCTGTCACGCAGCAACCTTAAATCATCAGCTGCTGTACCGGAACGGCGTCATCAGCCTTTGACTGCCAGACACAGAAGGTCTGAGAGGTTTCCCTGTGGAGGAGGAACCTGGGAAAACTGAGCTGCTGAGGCAAGGTAGAATCCAGCAGCTGGTCCAATAGTGTCCACAGTGTGGGCAGGTGAGGCGGGGCCAGTTTCCCCGTGGTTAGTGTTGCTATGGTCCAGGTGATGTTGTCCTGCTCCATCGTCTTCTTTAGAGACCTTAGTTGTGTTGCCACACGTCTATCATGGAAAGCTTTTCCTTTTCTCTTTCCTTTTTTTCCTGAGACAGGGTTTCTCTGTGTAGCCCTGGCTGTCCCGGACTCACTTTGTAGACCAGGCTGGCCTCAAACTCATAGTGATTCTCCTGCCTCTGCTTCCGGAGTGCTGGGATTACAGGCCTGTGCCACCATGCCTGGCTTAGGAAACTTTATTTTTTTGTGGGAGGGTGGGGTCGGGGTGGTGAGACAGGGTTGCTCTGTGTAGCTCTGGCTGTCTTGGAACTCACTCTGTAGACCAGGCTGGCCTCGAACTCACATAAATTCACCTGCCTCTGTCTCCTGAATGCTGGAATTAAAGGGGTGCATCACCACACCTGGCTAAGAGATTTTTATTTTCTGAGACAGGGTTTCTCTGTGTAGCCTTGGCTGTCCTGGACTCACTTTGTAGAGCCTCAAAGTCACAGAGATCCACCTATCTCTGCCTCCCAAGTGCTGGGATTAAAGTTTAAGAGATTTTTTTAAGAATAGAGAAATGGTAGAGACAAAAGATTAAAAAAAAACTTTTTATTGATTCTGATAGAGTTGGTCATTACTAAAAGGCCACATACAGACATTCAGAAGTCACATACAGACACTGGCCAGAACCAGCCAATCACAGTTGGAGTCATGTAACAGGATGCTCCTGGTCCAGGAAAGGCAATGTGTAGGAAAAATCCCAGCCCCCAAGATTTCTCCTTAGTCCACCCAATCCAATTAGAAGATAGCACACCCTCTTAGAAGTCCCCTAGTTCCCTATAAAAAGGCCTGTGTGCCTTTGACCAGCACTGTCAACATTTTGTATGAGTGAACGACCCAGCATGCTGGAATTCTCTGCAGAATAAATGATCTTTCTTATTTGCATACTACTTGAGTGTGGGGAGTTTTCTTCAGTGAGTTACAATCCTTAACAATTCTTTGTGAATTTCATATCATGTACCCCAACCCCACTCATCTCCCTGTTCTTTCCTATCTGCCCTTGCAGTCTCCTCTCAAAAAAAAAAAAAAAAATCTTGCCATGGAAGTTGCAGCGTGTCACAGTGGTCACACTGTGTGCCTTTTTGTCCAAACATTACTTGCAAGTGTTCATTGCAGTGAGCCATTCTTCTGGCTCATAGCTCTGGCTTCTGCTACACAAGTGAGTACTGGGTCCTCGCTGGGGCTCCTCTTGGACATCCTGCTCTTGCCCTGGGTCCTGGAGATCCTGCAGGACTGGTCCCTTCATGAACTCCAGAGTTCACGGATGGGGTCAATGTTAGGGTGGGCCAACTCCAAGCCCTGGATCTGGGCTCAAACGTAGCTGCATTGGTCAGCCCAAAAGTTCTCCACACCCACACCACCAGGTTGAGCTCTCTGGCTCTGGGGCCTCTGAGGTAAAAGGATTTTGCTTTTTATTTTGTTTTGTTTTGTTTTTTTGGGGGGGTTCTTGTTTGTTTGTTTTGTTTTTGTTTTAGGAGACAGGGTTTCTCTGTGTAGCCTTGGCTGTCCTGGACTCACTTTGTAGACCAGGCTGGCCTCAAACTCACAGCAATCCACCTGCCTCTGCCTCCTGAGTGCTGGGATTAAAAGTGTGCACCACTACGGCCCAGCTCCTTTTTTTTGTGTTTTCGAGACAGGGTTTCTCTGTGTAGCCCTGGCTGTCCTGGATTCGCTTTGAAGACTAGGCTGACCTTGAACTCACAAAGATCTGCCTGCCTCTGCATCCCGGGTGTTGGGACTAAACATGTGTGCTACCACTACACTCTCTGCAATGAAAGGTTTTTAAGAGTGGGAAATAGACTAGGTATAAGGATCCCACGCCTTTAATCCCAGCACTCAGGAGGCAGATCTCTGTGAGTTCGAGGCCAGCCTGATCTATAGAGTGAGTCCAGGATACCAAACGCTACACAAAGAAACCCTGTCTCGAAAAACAAAAAACAAACAAACAAACAAACAAAAGAATGGGTACTAGAAGGCCGGGCATGGTGGCGCACACCTGTAATCCCAGCACTTGGGAGACAGAGGCAGGCAGATCACTGTGAGTTCGAGGCCAGGCTGGTCTACAAAGTGAGTCAAGGACAGCCAGGGCTACACAGAGAAACCCTGTCTTGAAAAGCAGAAAGAAAGAAAGAAAGAAAGAAAGAAAGAAAGAAAGAAAGAAAGAAAGAAAAGTAGGAAACCTTAGTTATAGGAGACTTCTGGAAGTGTGGAACAGAAAAAGCTTTCATAGAAGAGATTTTTGGGATCATTGGTGCAATAGCAGAAGTTGTTATAATGTGAGAGATTTTGAAAAGTGAGCATGCCAAGCCAGGCAGTGGTGGAGCACGCCTTTAATCCCAGCACTTGGGAGACAGAGACCTGGTCTACAAAGTGAGTCCAGGACAGCCAAGTCTACACAAAGAAACCCTGTCTTGAAAAACCAAAAAAGAAAAAAGAAAATTGAGCATGCCATTTAAGAAATAAAAATTTTGTTTATGTGTGTGTGTATGTACGTATGTATGTATGTATGTATGTATGTATGTATGTTTGTATGTGACTGTGCCCAAGGAAGTGAGAATGGTGTCCATACCCTGATGCTAGGGTTCCACACAATTTTGAGCTGCCTCAAGTGAGTGCTGGGAATTGAACTAGGGTCCTCTGCAAAAATAGTATGTGCTCTTACCACTGAGCCATTTCTCCAGCCAGAATGCCAATTTAAGTTTTATTTATTTGTTTCTTTCTTTGCTATTAAGCTGTATTGAAGCCAAGCCATCTGTAGCAAGACAGCAAGACTTTAATAAAATTTCTGAGTCTAGGGAGGAAAAAAGAGAAAGGGTTGTGAAACTGAGCTCCACAGGAGGAAGGCTTCTCATAAACTCCAAGAGGGACCTGAGAGACAGTGCAGTGGTCCAGGCCTTAGAGAAGTGGCAGAACTTTAAGGAAGTAATGGAGCAGGCAGCTCAGAGGCAGGAACTGGAAACAGGTAGCTCTGAGGGAGAGGAAGAAAGGCAAGGGTAGTAGGCCCTGGGGGGCTAAGGGAAGCTGTGAGACTTAGCAGGCAGCTGTCCTGGGGAGAGGAGAAAGTTTCAAGGGGGAGCTGAGAACAAAGGGAAGTTTTGTGGTGACAAGAATTTTCAATTTGGGGCATTCTCAAATTGGCTGAGAAACTTGTCTGAGGGAGATGTTCCAAATCACAGAGAGGCGTTCCTTTCTATGTGACCAGGGACCTGGTAAGGCAAGGAGAGTATTGGGGCACACTAGTGCGGCTTTTGTAGTAAATAGTAGACAAAACAGGCAGGTGAGGAGAAGAGAAAAAAGAGAGGTGCCCACATGGCTGAAGAGGCACCCACATGGCTGTAGAGGTGCCCACATGGCTGCAGAGGCACCCACATGGCTGTAGAGGTGCCCACATGGCTGCAGAGGCACCCACATTGCTGTAGAGGTGCCCACATGGCTGCAGAGGCACCCACATGGCTGTAGAGGTGCCCACATGGCTGTAGAGGTGCCCACATGGCTGTAGAGGCATCCACATGGCTGCAGAGGTGCCCACATGGCTGTAGAGGTGCCCACATGGCTGTAGAGGTGCCCACATGGCTGTAGAGGCATCCACATGGCTGTAGAGGTGTCCACATGGCTGTAGAGGTGCCCACATGGCTGTAGAGGCATCCACATGGCTGTAGAGGCAACCACATGGCTGTAGAGGCATCCACATGGCTGCAGAGGCGTCCACATGGCTGCAGAGGCGTCCACATGGCTGCAGAGGCGTCCACATGGCTGCAGAGGTGTCCACATGGCTGTAGAGGTGCCCACATGGCTGTAGAGGCATCCACATGGCTGTAGAGGCGTCCACATGGCTGTAGAGGCGTCCACATGGCTGTAGAGGTATCCACATGGCTGTAGAGGCGTCCACATGGCTGTAGAGGCGTCCACAGGGCTGTAAAGGCATCCACGTGGCTGTAGAGGCGTCCACATGGCTGTAGAGGCGTCCACATGGCTGTAGAGGCGTCCACATGGCTGTAGAGGTCCCGTGGGCACAGTAGACCAGAGAAACTGAAGAGAGTGGACAAAGAGAGGCAAATGGTTAGCCCACGTTTGGGAAGAAACTGCTGACGCGCTGGACTCTATATTTAGAGTCCAATTCTGTGGGTGGCAGGAGCCAGCAGACACAAATGATCCCCGCGTGCCGCAGGGAGACAAATCTGCTCGGTTTGGGGAGGTCCAGTCTCTTGGGAGGAGGCTCATTTATGCTACTCCAGCGTTTTGACACCAGAGGAATGAAAAAAAAATGTGGAGATGACAGCTCCTTGGAAGGATCCCTATTAGACCAGGCTGTTGGTGGGTGCGGCCAGAAAGGAAGCAGGAGCTAAGAGGCCAGGAGCGCATAGACCAAAAGGCCAAGAGGTCAAGAGACCATGTAGCCAAAATGGCCAGTTATAAAGGAATGAGAGGCCGCGGGGAGGGAAGCCCAGCCCCTGAGCTGCAGAGGCTGCCGGGTAGGGGGTGGGTATGTTGGTCAGGATGACTCTGTCTCAGGTACTAGCGAAGAGAGACTGAGGGAAACAGGTGGCCAGAGTCCACTTTGATATGTTAAATAAACACCTCAAAAGTTCGTCATTTGTCCTGAGTTTGAGACCTAAAATCTTACCTGAAACTTCTCTAGCCCAGAGGCTTCTCACGCCTATACAACACTCCTGCCATTTCTGCCATGGGTCACTCTCTCTCCCTTCTCTTACCTGCCCCACCTCCTGTGGGGCGCTGGTTAGTGTACTGGTCATGTTTACTCCACTACTTGCTCTGGACTCTTCCAGATGCCTCTGGCTTCACCCTCCCTCAACTCTACAATAACAACTTTCTTGTCATCCATCCCTTGGAGAGACCATGTTCTTATTTTATACGCTAGCCGCGTGCTCTACTATGACCTGGATACGTTCTGAGCCCTTATTTTGACTTTGAGACAAAAATTTCCCTAACTTGCTTAGCCTGGCCTTGAGTCCACTCTGGGGTCCAGCTGGCCTCGGATTTCGGATTTCCCTGTCTCAATTGCTTCAATAGCTGTGTTACAGGCATAGCCCACCAGTCTGGTCTTTGAGATGTATCTTTTTGTTTTTGTTTTTTTGAGACAGTGTTTCTCTGTGTAGCCTTGGCTGTCCTGGACTTGCTTTGTAGACCAGGCTGGCCCTTCAGCTCACAGTGATCTGTCTGCCTCTGCCTCCTGAGTTGCTGGGATTAAAGGTGTGCGCCACCACGCCTGGCGAGATGTATCTTTCTGCATCTTGCCCTGTCACTATCCTACATTGTTAGTTCTACATCCCAGTCCCTAGGTTGCTATAGAGATTAAAAGGGGAAAGTAAAAGCAAAACTGCTTACATTTTAACAACCAAACCTTTACTCCTTGGAGTCTAGTTCAGTGACTTGTGATATGTTACTAGGAGGCTTAATGCCTAAGGACCTGTGATGCTTCACCCCAAATGCCAGTCACAGAAAAGGCAACTGCTGCCTGAAATATGACTTAACAAGACAGTGGGGTGACTGGTGTCCATACACACACACACACACATACAAAAACAGATCTCACGTCAAAGGAAATAAGGGATAGTTTATTCTTGAGTCAAATACGAGTAGCCATGGCGTAGGAACACAGAGCTAGGTTCTATGTCTAATCTAAAAACAGTTTCTGGTTTTCTCCTCGTGCTCCCCCTGCCCTATGCTCCCCCCCCCCCCCGCAGTAACAGAACAAAGAAGCTTAAAAGTCAAGCATTGTAAAAATATGTTGGAGGAAACAGTGAGTGAAGTTACAGCAGGCAGAGGAACCTGAACCGCAAGCCTTGCTGCAGTCTGATGCCTTCTTAGTTAGTCCTTGCGATGGTGGGGGAGAGGGTGGGTTAATACATTCCAAAAGGGCTTTTGTTGTTGTTGTTGTTGTTTCCAGACAGGGTTTCTCTGTGTATGTAGCCTTGGCTGTCCCAGATTCGCTTTGTAGACATGGCTGGCCTCCAACTCACAGCGATCTACCTGCTTCTGCCTCCTTAGTCCTGGGATTAAAGGTGTGCACCACCATGCCAGGCTGCACTTTGATTTATTTATTTATTTATTTATTTATTTATTTATTTATTTATTTTGAGACATGGTCTTTCTGTGTAGTCTTGGCGTCTTGAACTCGCTTTGTAGACCAGGCTGGCCTCAAACTCACAGCGATCCACCTGCCTCTGCCTCCCAAGTGCTGGGATTAAAGGCGTGTGCCACCACGCCCAGCCACTTTGATTTTTTTTAAACCTACTTTATTTTGATTTCTTATATCTCTTTCTTCCTTCTCCATGCCAACCCCTTCCAACATCCCAACACCAGGTAGGAAAGAAAGAAAGGTTAGCAGGGAGAAGCAGCACAGTTCTCTTTGGCTTCTTCCTGCTGTTTAGGGTCTTCAGGTTCTTTGGGGCAAGGCCATTTCTTGTCAGAATATTCAGTCAGCAACAGCAAGCACAGCAGCAGCCTTCTCTTGCTCCTCTGACCATCTGAGTTCTTCCTGGAGCCCTCCTTCCTCTCTCTCTCTGGGCTCTTGTATTTACATCCTCTCAGAGATGTTTTCCAGCTGGCAAGAACCACACCCCAGCACAAGGCAGTCTCCTGCTGACAAAGATCAGGTACCCTCTCATGAGCCTGTTACCAGATGTGGAAAACTGGCGCAGCCCCCGTATCCCACACTAGAGATTAAAACAAAAACATGTTTACATAACATAAGTGAGTTTTGTTTGGTTGGTTTGGTTTGGGGGAGGGTTGAAACAGGGTTTCTTTGTGTAGCCTTGACTGTCCTGGACTTGCTTTGTAGACCAGGCTGGCCTCGAACTCAGAGAGATCCACCTGCGTCTGCCTCCCGAGTGCTGGGGTTAAAGGCATGTGCCACCACCGCCAGGCTCATAAGTGAGTTTTTAAAGAGAACAAAACTTCCACAACATAGCCCCAAAGAAATTATAGTTAGATTATCAGATTAGCAATATCCCAAACTCTCTATAGTCATTAAGGCTTTCATCAGTAGATAGTCAATGCAGACATCTTTCCAGGAATTTGCATTTACACTCCTTATTTTTCCAGGTATGGACCCCACATTAATAGAACATGAGATTGTTAGATAATTTGGGAAATGAGATTGTAAGAAAACTGAGGCACTGGACGTGGTGGCACATGCCTTTAATCCCAGCACTCGGGAGGCAGAGACAGGCAGATCTCTGTGAGTTCAAAGCCAGCCTGATCTACTAGGTGATCCAGAACAGCCAAGGATACACAGAGACTCTGTCTCGAATCACCCCTCCCCCACAAAAAAAAAAAAAAACGAAAAGAAAAGAGAGAAAGAAAACGGTTTCTCTGTGTAGCCTTGGCTGTCCTGGGCTCACTTTGTAGACCTGGCTGGCCTTGAACTCACAATGATCTGCCTGCCTCTGCCTCCTGAGTGCTGGGATTAAAGGCCTGCGCCACCACTCCCGGCGACAAACTGCATCTTGACAGCTGAGACTATTGTATTATAATGAGGGCTCCAACCTTTCCACAGGGTGCATTAAAGCTGAGAATATTTTGGCAGGCTGAGGAATGTGTATGTAGTTACAAGGAAGTTACGGCTGTGTGTGTGTGTGTTTTTGTTGTTTGTATGTTTTTTTTTTGTTTTGTTTGTTTGTTTTCCGAGACTGGGTTTCTCTGTGTAGCCTTGGCTGTCCTAGACTAGCTTTGTGGATCAGGCTGGCTTTGAGCTCACAGCGATCCACCTGCCTCTGCCTCCTGAGTGTTGGGAGAAGGGTGGGTTATTTTCCATACCCAGGCATATTATTTCTGCAGATGAAGTGGACTGGTCAGACTGGAGGCAAGCCATTCTTCTTTTCTTTTCTTTCTTTCTTTCTTTTTTTTTTCTTTTTCTTTTTCTTTTTTTTTTTTGAGACAAGGTTTCTCTGTATAGCCCTGGTTGTCTTGGACTCCATTTGTAGGCCAGGCTGGCTTTGAACTCACAGAGATCCTCCTGCCTCTGCATCCCCATGTGCTGGGGTCTACAAAGTGAGTCTAGGACAGTCAAGGCTAGACAGAGAAATTCTGTCTCAAAAAACCAAAGCAAAACCAAAAATCCAAACGTTAGGATTCTGCTACAGTCTGTCTACCTGTGATGTCACTGCTTACCTGCCATGGGGGCGTGGCGCTGCCCTGGGCCATATAAAAGAGCAGACCCTCCACAAGGCGCTCCCCCCCCTCTCTGCCCCACCCCCCACATGTGTCTCTAAGAGACGATTCCTGTATCTCCTTATTAAACTTCTTAAGTGGATCTGTGATGTGGCGTGATTCCATCCTGGGGGTACAACTTTTAACACCAAAAACCAAGAAACAAAAACAAAAACAGAAAACCAGAGAGAGAGAGAGCCTAGTAAGAGGCAGAGATATCTGGGAGAGTTCAGGGTGAACATGACCCTGAACATGTGAGGAGAGGGGGAGCGGGGAGATGCAGGAGAGTGAAGGGTAGACAAACTGCCAGGTAATCAAACTGGGAGGGGAACTGGGGGAAGCGAAGCCTAGCCCCTGGGCTGGAGAAGTTTAGCATAGGGGGCTTAATATGCCAGCTATACCCTGTAACAGGTAGGGACTGAGAGATTCTGGGAGAACCTGGTGACCGGGTCTGCTTTGATGTGTTAAATAGGCACCTCAGTTAGCCATAAGTACTGGGTTTCAGACCTAAAACGTTCCTCATGACCAGAGCCTATTATCCAGCAGTGAGGAGAGGTGTTCCAAGAGAGATGAAGTGTCTCTGTCTTTGGGGATAAAAGACCTACTAAGAGAGTTAGTCGATGCCACACACAGTAGGGTGGGTTCTGAAGGAAGTGAGGTGTCTGATTTTACAGGTTTCTAAGGGAGGTCCCATACAGCAGCCTTTGTTAATATATATAGTATATACTGGCCTGTGGTGCCAGGCTGTCTGTGACTCCAGGTAAAGAGGTTGGGGGTGGAGAGCCAGCTATTTTGTGAGAGCTGTGAAGAGAGAAAGGCTGCAAGGTCACAGCAGGTGACCTGTCACAGGAATGTGACAGGAATGTGTGTGGCCTGGTTTGTGAGGCTACAGCATCTGTGTGCTGAGAGAGACTGTTCCAGGGAGGTATCCGGTCCACTCTGCTGTTCTCTCTGCCCGAGCAGCAGGCTCTGTATGCTCACAGAGCAAAAGACCCAGAGCAAGAGTTTATAGTGTGGTGGGCCTAGCTGAGCAGCAACAGCACCCATCCTAGTGTTACTCAGGCTAGGAGGCCACACCACCTTAAGCAACAAACCAGAGCCAGAAATTTGTGAGAGAGAAAGCTTTATTTAAGTCCAGACTTGGAAAACTGGATTAAAGACAGTGTGCTTCAGCCGGATGTGATGGCGCACACCTTTAATCCCAGCACTTGGGAGGCAGAGGCAGGTGGATCTCTGTGAGTTTGAGGCCAGCCTGGTCTACAAAGTGAGTCCAGGATAGCCTAGGCTACACAGAGAAACCCTGCTTTGAAAAACCACAACCACAACCACCACGACCATCACCACAACAACAAAAACCAAAGACAGTATAACTCAGAGGACAGCATTCCTCTGTAAAATTAAAGTAAGGGCTTTTCTATGCTTGCCCTAGCTCCTGAATGAATGACACAGAGACCTATTATATTTATTAAAAGCTTTAGGCACTATAGCTGGGCAGATACTGAGCTATCTAACCCGACTCGACTATGCTGGCCTGGCCTACTTCCCAGCCACATGGCGCATTACCTGGCCTCTTGGTCCTGCCCTGGCTGCTCCTGCTCTGTCCGTGTCCTCATGGTGACTCCTTTATGGTGACTTTCTCTCGTTGCCTGCTCCCCACCTGGGACCCTCCCTGAGATCAGAAGTCCCTCCTTAACTCTCCTGTCCAGCTACAGGCTGTTCACCAGAGGTGATGGAGAAGAATGTTTACACAGTATGAGACGGGGAGGCCTCACAGAAATGAGAGTGGCAACGCTGGACTGCGGCCAGATCTCTATACAGAAACCAGCATCTGCATGCACAGTGCACAAAACGCCCTCCACCATCCCTCCTTTTTGAAAGGAAAAGTAGCCTTGAGGTTTTTCTGTAGCAACGGGCAGATGAACCCTGTGTTTAGAGAAATTCTTTGCTTTCTTATGTCAGTTCCAAACCGCAGGGCCTTGCTCTACATTTTCTTTGAAATTTTTCCTCAGGCCGTACTTTCTGTGTCTTTTTGTGTTTTTTTGTTTTTTAACTTTTTATTGGTTCTTTACGAATTTCACGTCCTGCACCCCAATCCCACTCATCTCCCCCTCCTCTCGTATCTGCCCTCTACCCTTGCAACCTCCTCCCCAACAGAGGGGAAAAAAAAAAACCCTGTAGTGTGTCAGTGTGTATACCCTTCCCTTCACACTTCTTTGCTTGCAAATATAGATGACCTTCTTTCACGTTGTATTAAGGTGTGTCTCTGTGTATTTGATTGTTAATTGCAGAATCCACAGAGAGCTAAACGCTAACAGATTCTGGTACTGTCATTGCTCTTGTGGAATCTCCTCCTGTCTCAATGCTGTGTGAAAATTACTCCCCAGTTATCTCTGATTGGTTAATAAAGAAGCTGAAGAGCCTATGACTGGGGGGAGGAGACAGTAGGCAGGACCTCTGCTCCAGTCTAGGGGTTCCAGGGAGAGAAAGAGGGGGGAGGAGTGAAGGAGCTTGGGGGAGGGGCCTTGGGGACAAAGAGGAACCAGAGCAGCTAGGACAAGACTAGAGGGCACGAGACAGAGGCTTGGAGGTGGCCAGGTTAGCCTAGGGCAGGAAACAGGGCACGGGATGTGGAGGTGGCCAGGTTAGCCTAGAAGGGTTAGAATAGACGGGAATCACCCAGCTAAAGAGCTCTAAAGCATCTCAATAAAATGTAACAGGTCTCCATCTCATTATTTGGGATCTAGAGCAGACATAGAAAAAAAACTCTTAAATTCCAAGATCTCTCCTTCATCCACACCACTGCATGGGAGATGAAATGAGCTAATTCAAGACATGTTAAAGTATATACATGTAGGTTTGTTGGGAACAGCTCTTGGTAGGTTCATTGGTCCTAATGCGCACAGAGAGGGAGGGGAAGGGAGGGAGGGAGGGGGAGGGAGGGAGGGAGGGAGGGAGGGAGGGAGAGAGAAGAAACAAAAATGTTTGAATTATATATGGGCTGGAAAAAAAAATCAGGGTAGAGGCAGGGTATGCCAGCCTTGTCCTGTACAGGTAGGGATTGAAGGATGCTGGGAGAACATGGTCCACCTTGGTTCAAAAGTCACCTCAGCCACTTGTCCCGGGTCTGAAGCCCAACTGGCAGGACCAACTCTTTCCCATCTGCTCATCTGGACTAGCTCACCTGAAACTCCTGCAATGTATGTCTACCTTTCTCCTGGTTACTGCAGCTGACTAGGGGCAGGGTCAGCTCTCCTGCTCTTATGCCCCCAGGGCCAGCTCTCCCAGGATGCCTCCATGAGGGGTGGAGCTGGTTCTGCACAGCCCTCAGACATCAACATGACCCGGGGAAGTCTTCTTAGCCTTTCTTTGGTGTTAACCGATCCTGCCTTTGTGGAGCCACAGACCCAGATGTGACCCCTGGTGGCAGCGCAGGCCAGGATTCCACCATGGTCCCAGGCGGCATACCAAGTTGTTACTCACTATCCCCGAGTCTCCAGCTCTGCTTTTTTTTTTTTTTTGTGCCCACATCCTCTGTTTCTTTTCCATTTCTCCAACACTTACTTGCTGCTCTTAGTGGTGCCCGGGGTCTCTGAGTGTCCGGAGCTGTCTCAAGAGTGGCCTTAGGAGTGCTATGCCTCGCTTGTGCCTTATGGCACCGGGCAGGGGACACCTTATGCATCCTTATGCACCGTCTGGCCCCTTAGGCATGTGTGGGAAAGGGACTAATGGTCATCTCAGGCTAGTTCCCTGTTCAGGCGCCTTGTTGCTGGTCTGGTAGTGTCGCAAGCTTGCTCTTCACCCAGGCCGTCCCCCCCCCCCCATGAGTGGCCCCAAGTGAGGGTTACCTGCCTCCTGCTCACTCCCAGGCAGGGTTCTTGTACTCTCTAGCTTGAGCCAGTCTGGGCCTGTGTGACACCAGACTGGTGGTCCTTTCAGGCTATCTCCCTGTCCAGGAACCCTGGCTCCAGACTGGTGGTCGTCTCAGGCTGGGTTTTTTTCAGGGAATATTAGGCTACTAATCATTCAGATGTTCACAGGTCAGACATAGCCCCTCTCTCTCCTCTCTGTCACCTACTGATGCCATGTGACACAGCAGCCATACCTGCAGTGCCTCTAGGGGCAGGTCCCATGTTTCTTATTAACAACCAAATTTCTTTTTAAAGATTTATTTTTTATTTTTTAATGTATACGAGTGCTTTGCTTGCATGCACACCTGTATGCCAGAAGAGGGCGCCACATCTCGTTATAAATGGTTGTGAGCCACCATGTGGTTGCTGGGACTTGAACTCAGGACCTCTGGAAGAGCAGTCAGTGCTCTTAAACTCTGAGCCATCTCTCCAGCACACCCCTCCCCCACCCAACAACCAAAATGGTTAAGATTTTCTTTTAAATTGTGTATCTGTGTGCCTGTGTGTGGATATATGCATATGAGTGCAGGACTGGTGGTGGATGTCAGATTTTTCAGGTGATGACAGGCTCAGGCAGGTTAATTCTTTTTTTCCCCCCCTCTGAACTGGATCTTGCTGCTCTGTAGATCAGGCTGGCCTCAAACTCACAGAGATACGCCTGCCTCTGCCTCAGAGTGCTGGCATTAAAGGCGTGGCCACCACCACCACCCTGGCTCAGGTTAACTCTTAAGGGGTGGCCGGATAATAGTATATAATATTCTACTCTCTGGGGCAGATCAGAACACCATGTCTCCACCAAGGGCCAGATAGAGAACTCCCTTAGTTCCAACAAATTCCAGATACCTTTTCATATGATGTTTTAAATCTTTTGTTTGTTTGTTTGACTGATTTATTTTTGGTTCTGTTGTTGTTGTTGTTTGTTGTTTGTTGTTTTATTTCCCAGGGCTGGAGAAATGGATGACTCAGCAGTTAGAAGCACTGGCTGCTCGTCCAGAGGTCCTGAGTTCAAGTCCCAGCACCCACATGGAATCCGATGCTGCCTTCTGGCATGCACGTGTACATAACAGATAGAGCAGTCATACATAAAATAAATGAATAAAATAGTTTTAAAAATACTGGCTTTCTCTATGAACCCCAGGGTGCCCTGGAACTCTCTCTGTAGACTAGACCAGCCTCAAACACTCAGAGACCCGCCTGCCTCTGCCTCCTGAGTGCTGGGATTGAAGACATGTGCGACTATTGCCTGGCTCCCTTTTCTGTCTTATTTTTGAATAGCAACCAAAATCCTAAGCATGCTGGTTACTTTTTGTTGTTGTTGTTGTTGATGCTGTGACAAAATGACCAAAGTCAACTTAAGGAAAAGAAATTTTATTTTGGCCTGTGTTTCCGGTGAGATAAAAGTCTATGAAGGGCTGGGCGTGGTGGCGCACGCCTTTAATCCCAGCACTTGGGAGGCAGAGGCAGGAGGATCGCTGTGAGTTCGAGGCCAGCCTGGTCTACAAAGTGAGTCCAGGATGGCCAAGGCTACACAGAGAAACCCTGTCTCAAAAAACCAAAAAAAAAAAAAAAAGTCTATGAAGGTGGAGAGGAGGCATGGCCAGCAGGAGCAGGAGGCAGAAGCATCTTATCGATAACTGCAAGGACATGGCAGAGCGCCCTGGAAATGGGTGGTGGCTTTAGATGCTCTAGGCCTGCCCTCAGCGAGGCAGCACCTCTCCACAATCCTTACAGACAGCACACCCACCTTTGGGGGACATCCTGAATGCAAAACAGCACACGTGCTTTCCTTGGCACATGGCTTCCCTGTGCTTCTCTGAAGATCCTCCTCTGACTTTTTCTCCTCTTCTCCACCTCCCCCAACCCCCATCGCTTGCTTTTCCTCCCAAAGTCTAATAAGATGGTCCTTAGGCTTCCTTCTGAGTCCATTTCAAAATTCTCTTATTGCCAGGAGCGTCAGAGCACTCCTGTAATCCCAGCACCCAGGAGGCAAAGTGGCAGGGGAGTCTCTGAGTTCCAAGCCAGCCTGGTCTATAGAGTGAGTTCTGGGCAAGCCAAGGCTACATAGGGAGACCATCTGAAAAAAACAAAACAAAACAAAGCCTCCAAACACATAAACCAGAAGAGAAAAAAATATCAGTGAAAATAAAAATCCAAAGCTGGGCGTGTTGGCGCACGCCTTTAATCCCAGCACTCGGGAGGCAGAGGCAGATGGATCGCTGTGAGTTCGAGGCCAGCCTGGTCTACAAAGCAAGTCCAGGACAGTCAAGGCTACACAGAGAAACCCTGTCTCGAAAAACCAAAAAAAAAAAAAAAAAGAAAGAAAAAAAAAAGAAAAGAAAAGAAAAGAAAAATCCACAAAGGCGGGCCCTGATTCCCCTGTGACACCTCTACTATGACATCTTCTGCTTGTCACCGTCATTCCTAGTGTGACAGTTTGGAAACGGGCTGGGAACTCTTGGTCTTGTGTCATTTCACTTTGGTGCTTGTGGCAGTAGGCGGATCTGCCTGTAAAGGGTGGAAGCTCTGCCTGGTGTTGCTCTCCAACAAGACAGACAAGATAACTGTTGTAGTTATTGCTTTTTCCTCCAGACATAGCATGACATTCCCAGAGCTGTTTAGGAGCAGAGATTGCCTGCTGGCCATGGCAACTAACAGAGCAGAGCACCACGGTAATGTCTAGGCCTGCAATGGTAATGGTACTTCCGCATTAGCGAAAGGGGAGGAGCATAGGTCCCTCAGCTGGCTTCTTGTTACTCCTTCTGGCCCTCCCCCTAGGGGCATGTGATCTTGGGAGATTCTAGAGTGTTTAAGAAACAGAAGAGTCACTGAAACGGAGAGTTTGTGATGCAGCTTCCTGTGAGGTCATCCTGATGTGATACAGCTGTTTGTGGTCACCCATGCTCCTGTTAAGTAAGCCTGATAAACCCAATGGTTCATAAATACGGGCTTCAGTGGAACCCTTACTTTAGTCTGTCATTGGAGGAGTCACGAGACAGAATGGGCACACAGTGCCCTTCAGAATAGCTTTATTAGATGAAGGGCCCTGCAGGCACAGCAGGCCTTTGGGTCTAACAAGGACCTTCCTTAGGAACAGTAGACTATCACGGGCCTTTAAAAAAATTTTTTTTGTTGTTGTTCGAGACAGGGTTTCTCTGTAGCTCTGGCCATCTTGAACTCTCTTTATAGACCAGGCTGGCCTCGAACTCACAGAGATCCACCTGTATCTGCCTCCCTGGTGCCAGGATTCCACGCATGCGGCACCACCACCAGGCACCAAAATGGGGGTCTTGAAGGGTGTGACAACACATTTCCTGGGCAGATGCAACCTCCCATGTCCACTTACTCCAGATAGGGAACCCAAAACAGATCAAAATACAGACACCGGGGCTGGAGGGATGGCTCAGAGGTTAAGAGCACTGTCTGCTCTTCCAGAGGTCCTGAGTTCAATTCCCAGCAACTACATGGTGGCTCACAACCATCTATACTGAGATCTGGTGCCCTCTTCTGGTGTATATGCAGGCAAAACACTGTATATATAATAAATAAATAAATCTTAAAAAAAAAAATACAGATACCACCAAAGTCTAGATTGGTAGACCAATGAGTTTTCTTGGGGTTACTTACAGGAAAATGGGTGAGGAGTTACTTACAGGCACAGAAATGACTCAAAGACAGCTGCATCATCAACCAGCAAGGGCAAAGGCAACAAACAAAGCTGGGGGCCTGGGGCACACTGTACAGCCCTCGGGCAGGTGAGCTTGTTGGAGAATGCCCTTCTTAGGTGCCTCAGTTGCTCTAAATCTCTTCTGGGCAGCTCAGCTGTTTTTGTTTTCTGAGACAGGGTTTCTCTGTGTAGCCTTGGCTTTTCTGGACTCACTTTGTAGACCAGGCTGGCCTCGAACTCAGAGCGACCTGCCAGCCTCTGCCTCCCACGAGCTGGGATTACAGGCGTGCGCCACCACACCACACTTGCTCAGCTGGTTTTGTCCAGGCAGCTGGTCGGCTCTGACCAGGCTTTGCTGACTGTGCGGCTTTTCTCCTCTGTGAGTCTTCTGCGCAGCTCAGCTCACCAGGCTGAGAGGGACTCTGGGCTTTTGTTGTTTACTCTGTCAGGGAGGGACCTAGTGAGGCTGGTCAGTTTTGAGTTGGCTTTACCTTGCTTAAGGAGCTTCCCTGGAGGATGGGATGGTTAGATCTTGGGGGAAAATATTATACAAGGGGAAGGAGAGAGAATCTTTCCTTCTAATCCAGAGACCAAAAGGGGAGTTAGGTTTTTGGGGAGGGAAGAGCTTCATACTACATAAAGTAGTTTTGCAGAGATTGCTTCCTATTCTGCTATTCCCTACTTGAGAACTTTCTAGTGGGTGATCTGATTTGGGTGTATTTTGAGATAGAAATGGCGAGAGAGTACCCCTTTTTGTAATTCTTCATTGGATCTCATGTCCATATATTTATTGATGACATTCCTTGCTAGAATTCTTTTCTCCCTGTCTAAAAGTACTCAGTAACACAGCTGAAGTCACTTGCTCCAGGGAGCCCTCATAGGTGGAAGTCCACCTCATGGGGTGCTGCAGCCTAAAACCGCCTTTCTTTTACTTATTTTCTTCTTCCTTCTTCGCCATCCTCAGCGACATCTTTCCTCTGTGGGTCCTTTCATTCGTCACATTGAGACTACAGCTTGCTCCCATCTGTAAGAAGGCCAGCCCTACAGCTCTGTTCTTGGATGCTGCCATGGGTATGTGCCCCTCAGAGTGCCATCCCCTGGAGGTGAGGCACAGAAAAGTGAGTACCAAAAGACTCCTTAGGGCAGCTAGGCACTGGTAAATTTTGGGATTAGGACCTAAATTAACTCTAGTCTCTGAGAAGAGAAAAATTAGCATTTGTTCCTAAAGCCTTCGTTCCTTTACACTCTCCACAGCGTGCACAGCGGCGAGGGACCTTTTGATGGCTAGTTTACTTAAGTACAATGAGGGAAGAAACAAGAGAGAGAACGCCTCGGCCAGCGAATAAGAAAGTGAGGGAATAAGAGTCAGGGAGGCCTGGTGTGTGGCACCCCGCCTTTAATCCCAGCACTTGGGAGGCAGAGGTAGGTGGATGGATGTGAGTTCGAGGCCATCCTGGTCTACAAAGAGAGCCCAGGACAGTGAGGCTACATAGAGAAACCCTGTGGTGGTGGGGGAAGGAGAGACAGGGGAGGAAGGCAGACAATAAATACGGGAATAAGGGAAAGACAGAATTAATGGGAGGGTGGAAGCCACAGAGAGAGGGAGGAGGGAACAAGTGAGGTAATGAAATGAGTGAAGCAATGAGTAAGAGATGAAGAATGGAATGAAACAATGCAGAAAGAGATGAGCAAATTAATTAAGGCGGGGGGGGGGGGGGGGGATGGGAAAGTGAATGAGTGAGCCAGGCGTGGTGGCGCAATCCCAGCACTCGGAAGGCGGAGGCAGGTGGATCGCTGTGAGTTCGAGGCCAGCCTGGTCTACAAAGCGAGTCCAGGACAGCCAAGGCTACACAAAGAAACTCTGTCTCGAAAAACCAAAAAAAAAAAAAAAAAAAAAAAAAAAAAAAAGGCAATAAAGGAAATACTACATTTGAATGCGTGCAAGGAGGCAACGCGTGAATGGGTAAGTGAATGGATGTGAAGAGACCAGCGAGCAGTTATGAATGAGAGAATGAATGAGGGTAAGAGTGAGGCAAGGAGAAAGGGAAAGGTGGACACAGGTTTGCACGTCCCGAAGCCACCTCAGGGGTGGAGCTTCCTCACCAGCGACCCCAGCCCGGCCCTCCGGCCCCGCCCCGCCCCGCCGGCGCCCCCCATGCAGCCCACTTGCGCCTGCGCGGCACCCCACGTGACGGCGAGGCTCCGCCCTCACCTTCGGCCTCCCGCCTCCCGCCTGCTGCGAGAGCGGCCTCAGCCTCCGGTAGCACCACCAGGTCAGCTGCGAGGCGTGTACCGAGTGGGCCCGGCAGGCCTTCGTCGCCGAGCTCGCGCTGCACGCGGGGACGGGAGAGGGAGCGGGGGCGGCGGCGGGCGCCTGGGACTGGAGCAGGTGGCCGCCTGACGTGGCGGGGGTTCGGCGGGGCGACCCCCTGGCGTCCGTGGGGCGCGGGCCTGGCTGGCTCTGGGGCGCGGGGCCGGTAGAGGCCTGCACGCCGAGGAGGCAGTCCGCTCGGTCCGGCGCCGTTGCCAGCCGCGGGTTCCAGGGTGGCCTCTGGCCTTCCCCGACCCTCGAGGCTACGCGAACAGGGATTGCAACAGGCGCCAGGGCGGGCCTGGCTGCCGCGCCCGGCTTGACCTCAGATCTAAAGCCGCAGCTGCGGTTGCTGAAAGAAGCTGGAGAGCTCTTGCGGCCAGTGCACAATCTCCGGCTTGTACTAGTTTATTTTGATCGCTTTAGATCTTGTACAGGCCGAACGAAACGACCTGGCCGAGCGCAACGGGGCCACCTTCTGCCCGCGGCTGCTTCCAAGGGTCTTCCAGATGCTCTTAGTTAGTGCCTTGGGGAACAAACCACAGAGCACATCAGCACTCGCACATACTTAAAAAAGGACCCACTCCCCCCTTCTGCTCTTTCCAAACTGCTGGTTTTTCTGTTGTTGCACATCTTGTCTTGTACTGCTGTAGATATGGATGCGCTGAATGGGAGCACTACAGAAGGCTGAGGGTGCCATTTCAGTAAAGGATTCCCCGAAGATTCCTCTGAAATAATTTTCGGTGCACAACTGTTGGCAGTAGCAAACAATGGGAGGAAACCCAGATGTCTTGACTAGGAGTCCTTAAATAAAACATGTTTATACAGTGCACCGTGGGAGGGGCATGTAGTTATATAAGCAGAAACCAGTGGAAAGTGGAGAGGAATATTGTATAGATAGATCTGCAGGCACCACAGTATCCTTAGTGTTTTCTCTTAAAAAAACAAACACGTGTCTGTATATGCACCTGAGTGATGGGGTGGAGGTGCCCTGGCGGCCAGCAGAGGGCGTCAGGACACTTGGAACTGTGCCACCCAATGTGGCTGCTGGGAACCAAATTCCGATTTTCGTCGAGAATAGTATGTGCTCTTAACTGCTCTGAGTCTTCTCTCTAACCCTACCCCTTCCTAATTATTTATGACGAAGTCTGCGCTTCAAACGCGTGATGCTCTTGTATCAACACTCTTGAGTGCTGGGCTTACTGACATGTACTGCTGTGTCTGGCGATACCAGAGGTCTTGGATGTTGTTGTATCGTTGGTTGTGCTGAGTTCCTTTTCTTGAGCTTAGTAAATGCGCTCTGTTGCCCAAAGGGGCAGTCGTCCTCTCTCTTTTTTTTTTTTTTAATATTTTATTTAGTTTTAGTCTATGTGCATTGTGTGAAAGTGTCAGATCTTGGAGTTACAGACAGTTGTGAGCTGCCATGTGGGTGCTGGGAATTGAACCTAGGTCCTTTGGAAGAGCAGGCAGTGCTCTTAACCACTGACCCATCTCTCCAGCCCCCAGTCGTCCTCTTTTACTGTGCTTGTTCTTGTGGTGGCTGTTCAGAAAGTAGATGCTCTCCATCCCTTTCCAAGAGGGCAGACAGGCTGCTCAGCTGACAACTGTGGGGACCCCCTCATGTGCATGGGGAGTGGGGAGGTCAGTTCGTCCTCGCAGTCATCCACAGATGAGGAAGCCCTCCGGGCAGCTGAGATTTGTACATAGCAGCTAAGTACCCCGAGTCTAGGGAGCCGACTTGGCCATAGGAAGTGCCCCTGAGATGCTTGTGAGACAAACTGTTACGAGCAGAGAACACAGATTCACCAGCAGGGCGTGTTTGCTGAGATTGTAGGAAGGTGCCAGGCAGATGTGGTCAGTTTGATCGTGGCCAGAATGGGATTATGAGAAACAAACCTGTTCTGTCCAGAGGGTGGCCGGTGTGCCCTCGGGTCTGAGAACTGGTGATGATGGGACAGGAGAAGGAAGGACAGGGAGCCCCGTGTGGGAAGCAGGGGGGCAGCACATGGAAAGAAAACACAGTACACTCAGGAGCAGTGTTGGTCCCCTGTCCATCTTAGACAGAGGAAACTGCAGAGAATGAGGTGAGAGCTAAGGAGATCCACCCGAACAGCATTCCTGTGCCCTGACTCTCAAGCTGTGACCATTGGAAAAACAAGGGGTGGTTATTGCAAGTTACAGAAGAATCAATACCAAAGGACCTTACAAAACAGCCTTAAAAGGGAAAAGAGATCATTGAGACTAGGAGGTTTCAGATTAAAAAATATAGTATAGGACTGACAAAAACAGACCAGTTGCGGGGGATTCTGGCTGGAGATGCCATTGGGAATGTGTGTCCTGTGGAGATGAATGGCTTCTAGGAGAGGAGGAGTTACTATAAACCCTGAGTTTCCAGGCTGGAGAGTTCCTAACCAGAGATAGTTGGTGGGACACACAGCTCTAATTATCTCTAGGGCCTTGTGAAAAAGCAACCCATTCAGGGTAGAAGGAAAGCGTGGGTAAGCCAATAGAGGTCCTACATGCCAGAGATAGACGGATGGGAGGGAGACAGTAGAGGCCTGAGACCACATAGGTCTGAAAGAGGAAGGCTTTTTGCCTACTTTTCTGTTAACATCTGTTTTTCACTTTAAATACGTGTGTTTGGGGGCCTGTTGAAATGGTTCAGAGGTTTAACAGTGCTTACTGCCTACCTGTGTTCTATTCCTAGCACCTCAGCCAATCGCTCACAGTTGCATTCCAGAAGATCTCACACCCTTTCCTGACCTCAGGGCTACACACACACATTGCACATAAGTAAAAATAAATCTTTAACCTTATCTATTGTTACTGTACGCGAGTGTGTGTATGTGTGGAGGACAGAAGACAATTTTGTTGAGTCTGGTCTCTCCTTCCATCTTTATGTGGGTTCCAGGCACTGGACTCAAGTTGCCAGGCTTATAGAATATATGTTTATTCCAACACACACACACACACACACACACACACACACACATACACACACATACACACACACGGTTTCTTTGTGTCTCTATGCAGCCTCGGCTGTCCTGCCTCTGCCTCCCCCCAAGTGCTGAGATTACAGGTGTGCATCACTGTGCACAGCTAGGACAAACGTCTTTACCCACTGAGCCAGTGCACTGACTCTGGGAACTAAGTAAGATGGCATGAAGTGGAGAAGGTTCTTGGCCTTCTAAATGCTTGACCTGTGCCACAGACCGTGTCTTACCTCCTAAACCGCACAGCAGTGTGTCTGTGTATTGTCAAAGGCGTATTTGTAGTAGGTCTGTTTTGTTTTGTTTTTTGTTTTTGTTTTTCAAGACAGGGTCCAGGCTGCCCTGGACTCTCTTTGTAGACCAGGCTGGCCTCGAACTCACAGTGACCCGCCTGCTTCTGCCTCCCGAGTGCTAGGATTAAAGGGGAGCGCCACCACACCCAGGGTAGTAGGTTTATTTTAATGGCTTTTAAACTCGTTTTGCAGCTTTTGAGCATGTTACTTATTTTGGACATTGGATCTCATACAGCCTTAGATTCCCTTTGTAGATAAGGATGGCCTTGATTTAAAAAAAAAAAAAGATGTGTATTAGTTGTATATGTGTGCGTGTTTATGTCTTTGCTCACGTGAGTGCAGGTGCCCACAAAAACTAGAGACAGCAGATCTCTCTAGAGCTGGAGTTACAGTCAGTTGTGAGCGCCTTGACATGAGTGGTGGGAACTGAACTCTGCACCTGTGAAAGGCTCTTAACTGCTTCAGTTGTCCCCTCTTTCCCTCCCACACAAAGACTTAATTGTTGTTGTTTGTTTGAGACAATGTTTCTCTGTGTAGCATTGCGTGTCCTGCACTACTTTGTAGATCAGGGTGGCCTTGAATTCACAGGGAGCCGTCTGCCTCTGCCTACTAAAGGTGTGTGCCTGGCAAAAGATTTATTTTTATTTTATGAATGTGGGTGTTTTGCCTGCATGCATGTGTGTGCACCACATTCATGCCTGTACACCAAGGCCAGAAGGGGGCATTGGATCCCCTGGAGCTAGAGTTACAGACAGTGTGAGGAACCATGCGTGTGCTGGGAATTGAATCCCATCCTTGAGAAGAGCAGCAGCTTGTGTTCTTAACTGCTGAGCCATCTCTCCAGCACCTACTTATTTTTCTTAAGGAATTTTTTTTTGTATGTACAATTGTAAAGTGTTAATGAGATGCATTATTTAGCTTTAGAGATAAGAGCTAATAATTAGCCGGGCGTGGTGGCACACGCCTTTAATCCCAGCAGCACTCGGGAGGCAGAGGTGGGCGGATCGCTGTGAGTTTGAGGCCAGCCTGGTCTACAAAGTGAGTCCAGGACAGCCCAGGCTAACACAGAGAGACCCTGTCTCGAAAAACCAAAAAAAAAAAAAAAAAAAAAAAAAAAAAAAAAAAATTAAAAGAGCTAATAATTAAACTTAAAGGTAACATAGGTTTGGCCTTAAGCAAAGTCTATTTGCTGTTTTAGCACTTTGGTTGTTTTTTTTGTTTTGTTTTGTTTTTTAAATAGGGTCTCACTGTGTAGCCTTGGCTGGTCTGGAGCTTGCTTGCTATGTGGACCAGGCTGACCTCAAACTCAAGAGTGCTGAGTTACCATGGTTGCTCGTTTTAATAATACCCTTGTTTGAGATCTCTCTCAGGAAGGGGAATATTGTTGTAGGCCATTTTTGGTGTTTTGTTAGTTACATTGAAGTCCTTAACTCTCGGCTATTTTGTCCCCCCATGTTCTTCCCCTCTTCCCCGCCCCTGTACCACCCTCCCCCACTGGGTAGCCTTGGCTGTCCTGGAACTTGCTCTATTGACCAAGCTGGCCTTGAACTCAGAGATCCCACGGAATACTGGGATTAAAGGCGTGCATCACCACACCTGGCATCCCCACGTTCTTTTGATTTTCTGTCTCTCTTATCCTGCCTTGAATCTTCTTCCAGAACCCTTGTCTTTGTTCAGTGCTGCGATCCAATGTTAGCCCTCACAGTGCTAGGCATGTGCTTTACTGCACCACACCCTATCCTCTTTTCAAGTCTATTTTAAGACAGGGTCTCTCTAAGTTTTCTGGGCTCATCCAGTCTCAGCCTTCCAAGCAGCTGGGATAACATTTGTGAGTCATTATGCTAGCTTCAGAATACTTCAGTTTTACTGCAGTGCTAAAGGTGGCATAGTAGGGTGAAGACCTTGTGGATGAAGAGAGCGGGTTATGAGACAGAGGTGGGGTGGGACCAGGCTGGGAGGAAACAGGGAATAGAGGGGCAGGGGTCACAGGGAAGCCACGCAGCAGGTGCCACAAGGTGCAGTACTGTCAGCCTGTGTTGCACTGCGCCGCCCACCTTACCCGCTCACCCTTGCTCCCTCTGTCTTGTAGCTGACTGCAGGGGTGCGGAGGCTGCGTCAGGATGGCAGAGGAGCAGGAGATTGCCCAGCTGTGCAAGCTGCCCACACAGCCCTCCCACTCGCACTGCAACACCTACCGAAGCACACAGCACTCCCAGGCCCTGCTTCGCGGCCTGCTTGCTTTGCGAGACAGTGGCATCCTCTTTGATGTTGTCCTGGTGGTGGAGGGAAAACACATTGAGGCTCATCGGATTCTGCTGGCTGCATCGTGTGACTACTTCAGGTAAACTGCCTGTAGTTAGTCCTTCTTCCCTCCCTCCCTCTCTCCCTCCCTCCTACTTCTTTCCTTTTTTGTTTTTTGGCTTTTGTTTTTTTGTTTTTGAGACAGAGCTTCCTCGTAGCCCTGGCTGTCCTGGAACTCGGTCTGTAGACCAGGCTGGCTTTGAACACAGACTCTGCGCCACCACACTCAGCCTATGTTTGTTTTTTTTCCCAGTGTTTTTATTTGTATATATTAACTACGTATAATAATGAGTTTCATTATGATACTCTTATACATGTATATAATATGTTTTGGTCATACTCACCTTAATACTCTCTTTTTCACTTCCAAAGACTCCCTTCTTCTTCCCTACTGGCCCTCCTCCTAGGTTTTGTTTTGTTTGTGGTGACCCACTGAGTGTATTGGGGTCTCTGAGAGGAGATTGTGTGAGAGTGATTTTAGTGAATTGAGCACCTTTCCAGTGGCTATACACTAGAGCAGATGTCTCTCCTTCCCTCAGCAGCCACTGACTAATTACCTGTAGACTGGAGGAGGGAGGGGCCTTAGGAACCCTTCTCTGTAACTGTTTCTGTAGGGCTAAGAACAGGTAGTAGTAAGGGGGCTGGGTCTTCTCTTTCTTCAGTCTCTCCTACAGTCTGCTGTGGAGACTCCATCAACCAGCTTAGCACAGAAGAGGTTTTAAGATTCTGTCTATCAGTTTTTCTCTCTATTGACAGCCCTGGCTGTCCTGGACTCACTTTGCAGATCAGGCTGGCCTTGAATTCACAAAGATCCACCGGCCTCTGACTCCCCAAGTGCTGGGATTACAACAATCCCATCATCAGGTATGTTAGCCTTTGACCTTTCTAATAGGCTCTACAATCCTTCCAGTATTTTCCAGGCTTCTTGCATGGCCCCATGCCAGTACTTGTCACACTGGGAAGAATTGGGGATTGATTTGTCTGTCTTACAACACTAGAGCTGGACTTTGTCACTCTCATCATAGTCCTTAATTTGTGTCATTAGTCTGCGGTCTCTAGAGAGACAGAACAAACACACTGTAGCTAATGTGAGGAGAGTAGGAAAACTGACTCACGATTGTAGAGACTGAGAAATCCCGTGATGGGTGGTCTAATAGCTGAGGATCCTGAGATTCAAACAGTGGGGCTCAGGGCAAATCTGAATGGTTGGACCAGGAAGGCTGACTTTGTAATAGTCAGTGTGAGGATCAAGGCTTGAGAACCCCAGGGAGTCTGGTGTGAGCCCCAAAGCCAGAGCGTCTGAGTTCTCGTGACCAGAGTCAGGAGATGAGACTGATATTCTCCATTTAGTCTACTGACGTCCATGCCAGTCTCTGCAGGAAAAAGGTGTTGCTCTAGGTATCCTTAATCCAGTCATATTGACACCTAAAATTAGCCATCATAGGCTAGGCATGGTGGCGCATGCCGCCTTTAATCTCAGCACTAAGGAAACAGAGGCAGATGGCTCTCTGTGAGTTGGAGGCCAGCCTGGTCAACTGAGTGAGTTCCAGAACAACCAGAGTTACATAGTGAGACCCTGTATCAAAAGATAAATAAATAAGTAAAACAAGCAGAAGCTAAAATTAACCAGTATAATAGTCTTTAGACAGAGCCAGGTGTGGTGGTGCATGCCTATAATCCCAACACTCAGGAGGCAGAGGCAGGCAGATTGCTGTGAGTTGGAGGCTAATCTGGTCTACAAAGTGACAAAAAGATACCAAAACCAAAAAACCAAACCAAACCAAACCAAACAAACAAACACAAAACTGTTACACAGATATTTAATAGCTATATCTACTTTCTCCTGTATGGGTTCCTTTTGTTTTGGTTTGGTTTGGTTTTTTCGAGACAGGGTCTCTCTGAGTTAGCCTTGGCTGTCCTGGACTCGCTTTGTAGACCAGGCTAGCCTCAAACTCAAAGTGATCCGCCTGCCCGTGCCTCCCTAGTGCTGACTGGCTTTTTACATGATCTCCTAACTGAGGTCTTCATGCTTATGTAGCAAGCACTTAACCAACTCTAGCTGTCTCCCAGCTTTTTGTTGTTGTTTTTATGAAACATGGTCTCACTGTTTATAACCTTTCTTCTGGCCTGGAACTTTGTAACCAGACAGGCCTTGAATTTAGAGCCTCAGCTTCCTAAGTGCTGAGATGTTTGATTTTTTTTTTTTTTTAAAGTCCCATCAGTTTAATAACAATAAAAAACCCCAAAAATGGAAAACTGAGGTCAAGGGAAGTGGCCCCTAGGCAGGGGCATAGGGATCCCTGCTCATGGCACCAGGCCTGGCTGCAGGGTCCCCTGGTATTGCTGTTGCTACGAGGTTGGGGGGCAGCGATTGTCCTGTGGGAGCCACGGTCATGAGTCAGGACCTTACTTCTTCTGGGGTGTGCTCAGCTTCTGCATGCCCCGGATCTTGTCCAGCAGGCCAGAGATGAAGGCCTCAGTGGGTTTGTAACAGTCAACTAGCAGCTCCTTGACTCTAGCAGCCCGGGTATCATCACTTTCCATGTCCAAGAGTTCATCCACATCTATCTCGAGCTCTGGGATCTCCTCTTCCTGGCAGTCGTAGAGACGCGTGAGCTGTTCTAAGATCCACTCCTCCAGGTTGAGGCGCTTCCGTAGCTCCTTGCGGTCGTACTTGACGGTGACCTTCCCTTGCCGTCTCACCGGGCCATCGTCATCCACGCCCCCCCCCCCCCCCCCCCCCGGGCCTTCGCCTGCGGCCCCAGGGGGGCTCTGGAAGTAGACTCGGGGCCCTGTGCTGCCACTGGAGCAGCCAACGCCGCGCCCCCCGCGGGGCCGCTGTCCGCCATGGCGGCCGCCGGGGCTACGTGCGCGCTCGGGCCCCTCCCTGCGCCGCCGCCTCCCGGACGCCCGCCGGCTGGCTCCGGGCCGCAGGCTCCGGTTAGCTCGCGGGCTACGCTCCGCGCGGCGAGGGCGGCGGCGGGGGCGCCGGGGGGGGGGGGGGGGGCAGCTGCCGATGTTTGCTTTTTGAGATGGCGTCTTGTTATGTTGCCCAGGCTGGCCTCGAACTTTAGACCTTACTGCTTCTGTGTTCTGAGGACTGAGATAAGCAAATGTCAGCCTCCTGGCAACACACATGACTTCGAGTATTTTACTTCCCCCGTTGTCTGCATAGGTCTGTACTACCTCCTTTGCATAGTCTGGGAACGAGGCTCAGAAGGAGGGTGGACCTGCAGCTAGTTTGTGGGATTTACTCCAGTGCAGTTCCAATTCTTGTCCTTTTTTTAAAAAATTAAATTTTATTTTATGCACATGAATATTTTGACTGCATGTAGGTATGTGAACCACAGGCATGGTGGGTGGCTGATGAGGCCAGAGGGAGCACTGGATCCCCTGTTGAGAAGGCTGTGAGCTGCCATGTGGGTGTGGTATTAAACGCATGTGCACCATGCATGCCTTCCTTTCTAATGGTGGCCATCCTAAAGAGCATAAAACACGAGCAACTTGAAAAACATTTCCCCCCTCCTTTTTTTTGTTTGATTTTTGTTTTTGAGACAGTAAGATTATGAGTTTGAGGCCAGCCTGGGCTACAGAGCAGAGGGAGACGCAAAAGAAAACAAACAAAAAAGATTTGTATGTTCTTTTTCTTTGGGAACTTTTTTTCCTATTGATTTTTTTTTGTTTTTGTTTTTTTTGTTTTTTGAGACAGGGTCTCTCTGTGTAGCCCTATCTGCCTGGACTGGCTTTGTAGACCAGGCTGGCCTCTCAGAGATCTGCTTGCTTCTCCTCCTCATGCTGGGATTAAAGGCGTGCACCCCTATGCCTAGCTCCTACTGGTTTTTATTTGTGAGATATGTTGATTATGTATAGGGAGCAGCTGAAAGACAAGCACTTCACATTTATGAACTTTTAAAAGACTTATCTCAGAGGAACTGTCAGCTATCAAGACTTTTGTGTTTAGTTTTTGTTTTTTTTTGAGACAGGGTCTTACTATGTAGCTCTATTGGTCTGGAACTTGGTAGACTAGGCTGGCCTTCAGGCCACACAGATCTGCCTCATGAGTGCTGGGTTCAAAGGCGTACACTACTATGCCTGGCTTGATTCTGATTTTTTTTTTAATCTCTAGACTACGCCAATATGCTTGAGGATGTTCTCACACATCTATAACACCCTTTTCATCTAAGAAAATGTAGCTGAGCTGGGGTATAACTCAGTCGAGGGTTTGCCTAGCATGCATGGAGCCCTGCGTTTGACCTCCATACCATGTAAACTAGGCATGCTGGTGCTGGGGCGTTGGAATATTGGAGACAGGAGGATTAAGTCATCCTCAGTTACATATTGGGTTCTAGGCTATCCTGGGCTACCTGAGACTTTCTTTTCTCCTCTGAGGGACAGGATCGCATGTAGCCCAGCCTGGCCTTGAGTTCCTTAATTGTGCCTCCATTACCTCAGTTTTGGGAATTTCAGGCATATGTCACCATGTGTGGTTTTAAGTGTGTATGTGGGTGAGGGTGGGGATGTCTTAGGCTTTCAGCTCAAGATGGCTTCATCCTCACTGTGTAGCTCAGGCTGTTCCCAGTTTGTGTAGGGATGACAGATGTAAAGCACCATACCTGATGCGTTTTGTCACTGTGTTATTTTTAGACCTGGGTTTCACTATGTAGCCCAGGCTAACCTGGGCTTCCTGCCTCTGTCTCTGGGATTAAAGGTATGTGCCACCATTCATGGCCCCGGGCCCGTTTTTTTTTTTGTTTGTTTGTTTTGGCTTTGCTTTTTGGAGACAGGGTTTCTCTGTGTTATCTTGGCTGTCCCAAACTTGCTTTGTAGACTGGGCTGGCCTCTGCCTCCTGAGTGCTGGGATTAAAGATGTGTACCACTAAGTCTAGCCCCTGGCCCAGTTTTTAAAATTTTACTTTTGTTTGTTTTTGGACAGGGTAGTATTAGTTTATTAGAACTCCTCAGGTAGACTAAGCTAGCCTAAGACTGGCAGCATTTCTCCAGCTCCTGTTTGTAGAGCTAGGATTAAAGGTGTGTGTGAGCCATGCCCACTGCTCACAGGCAGTGCCCTTACTAGAAGCACCCTAGAGATCTGCAGAGAAAATCAACAAGGGAAGCTATGTAACAGCAGCTCTGGAAAGCCCAGACTTTAAAATGCAAAGAGAGATGGCAAGAGGCTGGCTAAATGTGGACTGTCTGGAAATAGGTTTAACAGTCTATAGGACATTGGAAGCTTGCCAGGGCTCTAAAGAGAACCCAGGCATAGCTGGACAGAGAAAAAGCCATTGTGTTGCAAAGAGCGAGTTCTCTCTGTATTAATGTGAATGTTTACTGTGTTCCCAAGAGATTTATTGGGGGTAAATTGCACAAACTGGTTGTAAACATGAAAAGGAAAAGCAGTCACTGGTTAGGAAATTATTGACAACAAGAGTAATTAATGAGAGGAATTGGCCCTATCCTATATTGGCTATAATACGAATGTGCAGCATTAGAAACTGTTTCTGTTGGTGAATAGAAGGAAATACAGAAAAAGCCAGGAGATTCAGACACATCATAAATACAGCAGGAACTCTGCATGACAATGACATTGTAAGTCAAGGGAGGGTCAACAGATACCAACATTGCCACTAGAAGAACAAAGTTGGACCCAAAATACATATACATACCTTATACAAACATTAAAGGCAAGTTTTTGTTTTGTAGAGTTAAGGGTCAAACCCAGCAGTCTTCGCATATGCTAGACAGGTGCTCTGTTAGAGGCTATACCACCAGTCTGGTGTGTGTGTGTGTGTGTGTGTGTGTGTGTGTGTGTGTGTGTGTGTGTGTGTGTGTGAGAGAGAGAGAGAGAGAGAGAGAGAGAGAGAGAGAGAGAGAGAGAGAATCCACCACCCATGTAGAGGCCCAAAGTCAACCTTCTACATCTTCTTCCATTGTTTCCATCTTAATTTTGGTTTTTAAAACAGTCTCTTACTGAACTTAAAACTCACTGATTGGTCAGACTACCTGACCAGTGAGCCTGTCGGGTCCTTCTGGCTCTGTTTTGAATCACTGGGATGGCAGGGGTGTGTTGCATTGCCCAGCTTTTAGTGTCTGTCCGACATCTGACTCAGGTTTTTATGCTTGTATATTAAGTATATTACCCCTTACCTCTAGCCCTCAAACCTGAGGTGGTTTTTTGTTTGTTTTTTAAGAATTTTTATTTTGGTGTACAGTGTTGTGCCTGCCTTACATGTACATCTGCAGGCCAGAAGAGGCACCAGATCTCATTATAGATGGTTGTGAGCCACCATGTGGTTGCTGGGAATTGAACTGTGGACCTTTGGAAGAGCTGCCAGTGCTCTTAACCTCTGAGCTATCTCTCTAGCCCCAAGCCTGAGTTTTAAATGTTTAACATTAAATAGCAAACAAGAGGAGAATACAGAGAAGTATTTTCTAGTATAATCTCAGAAGGAAAAAGTCATTCTAAGTTTGACACAAAACATAGTGACACGAATTGAAACTGATATATTTGATTATATTTAAAATAGACAGCTAGTCATGGTTCTATGTACCTGCAGTCCCAGCATTCGCAAGGTTGACACAGGAGGGTCTTAAATTTGGGGCTGACCTGGACTAGTTGAAGTTGTTTTTTTAAAAAAATAGGCAGAGCTGGGCATGGTGGCACACACCTTTAATCCCAGCCCTCAGGAGGCAGAGACAGGCAGATCGCTGTGAGATCGAGGCCAGCCTGGTCTACAAAGGGAGTCTGGACAGCCAGGGCTGTTCCACAGAGAAACCCTGTCTTGAAAAACAAAACAAAAAACAGGCATGTAGTGGTGGCTCACGGCTTTAATCTCAGTACTTGGGAGGCAGAGGCAGGTGGATTTCTGTGAGTTTAAGGCCAGCCTGTTCTACAAAGTGAGTCTAGGACAGCCAAGGCTACACAGAGAAACCCTGTCACTAAAAAGCAAAAACAAAATTGGAAAAAAAAAAGCTGGGTGGGGTGGTTCCTGCTTGTAATGCCAGTACTCAGGCTGAGGCAGGTGGATCTTTGTCAGTTTGGCCCAACCTTGTCTACAAAGCAAGGCCAAGACAGCCAAGGCTACACAGAAGAACCCTGTCTTGAAAAAACAAAAACAACAACAAAAAAGAAGTCTTCATAAAAGGATGGAAGAAAGTTTAACTCACCCCTGAAAGAACCAGTCCCTTCCAATAGATAAGAGATTATAGCAGAAAACTAGCAACGTTCTAAGATGTTCAGAAAGACAATTGGGATGGCTTTTTGTTTTGTTTTGTTTTGAGACAGGGTTTCTCTGTGTAGCCCTGGATTCACTTTGTAGGCCAGTCTGGCCTCGAATTCACAGTGATTCACCTGTGTCTGCCTCCCGAGTGCTGGGATTGAAGGCGTGCCTGGGATGGCTTTTAACAATGTGTGTGTGATAAAATTTTCTGTTCTGTTTGTAGTAATATTTCTTCTCATGGTAGCAGATTTAGAGCCAGTATTTCCTGGTACTTAGCACATTTGTAGTTGGTGTGGGGGCTGGGCTCCTCACTCCAGTGGGGAGTGATGTAAGGACTTCCGGTGGGTGGGACTGTTCAGTTGTGAATGTATGTTAACTTTCTGGCCCAGCATCCACATTTGTAGAAATAAAGCATGTCAGATACAGTATGACATGGGGGTGGGGCTAGAGCTGTCGTATCAGATAAACCTGAATGTCCTTGAGTTGGAGTTGACTTTACAAAGAGTGAGGATAGTGCAAAGCAGCTGCGTCCCTGAAAAGCCCCTCCCAGCAGGGCGATCACTCCCAAGAGCTGCACAGCTCTGCACAGCTTTCAAGCTGCTCCATTGGCCCAGCATTCTCGTCTCCGAAGTCCAGCCTATCAGAATCTCCTTGGGCAGCACTTGTTTACTGCTTCTAAAGCTGGGGAGGTGCCTTGGAGACTAAGAGCTTCCTCTTCTCTCTGGAGGGGATATTGCTAGTCGGCTAGACCAGTAGCAAATTACAGTTAAGAGGTAGCAGAGGAAATAAGTTTATGGTGTGTGTGTGGGGGGGGTCACCACAGCATGGGGAACTGTCTCAAATGGTCACATGTAGCATTAGGAAGGTGGGAACCACAGTGCCTGACAATGATAGGTAAGAATTTATTTCTCAGATGTGTCTGAAATAGAAACAAAGTAAAATACAGAGTCCTTCTCCTCTTGGGGTGACCCAGGGTGGTTGGGGGTGGGGGGCTACCAGCCAACCTTAGGCTAAGAGACAAGTGCTGAAGAGTTTTCATCATAATTTTTTATAGATTTTTAATCAGTTGTTTTGGGGGACTGGGTCTCAGTGTGCCACTGTGTATCCTTGGCCAGCTTAGAATTGGAATGAAGACCAGGCTGCTTCCAAAGTACTGGGATCAAAGGCATGCATTGCCACACCTTGCTCAGATCTTTTTTATTTTTTTATATTTTTTAAGATTTGTTTATTATTTATATAGTATTCTGCCTGCATATATGCCTACGTGCCAGAAGAGGGCACCAGATCTCATTATAGATGGTTGTGAGCCACTATGTGGTTGCTGGGAATGAAGTCAGGACTGCTGGAAGAACAGCCAGTGCTCTTAACCTCTGAGCCATCTCCCCCACCCCCTTTTTAATGAAAACAATCTAGCAACATTGTCACATGAGCATAATAACATAAGGGCCCACAAAACAATATTAGTAAATGTTTCAGACTGTATGCCTTTGTTTGTTTGATTGTTTCTTTCTTTCTTTCAAGGCAGGGTTTCTCTGTGTGGCCATCCTGGAACTTACTCTGTAGACCAGGGTGTCCTGGAGCTCACAGAGACCTGCCTGTCTCTGCCTCCTGAGTGCAGGGCTTTAGTTTGTGCACTACTTACTGCCACCCAGGTGCAGAAAACACATTATTGCCATCTTAACTTCTAATTTGACCATTTCTAGTTGGAAACACATTGTAGCAAGAGTGATATTATCAGATCTTACATCTATAACTATTTGTTACCTAGTCAAAATATAGGTGAAAAGTAAAAGTTCTCAGAGTTGCTGGTTGTGATATTTAGTCTTCTGTCTTAAAGCTGGCGGGGTAGCTCAGCAGCAGGAAACGTGTGAGAGCTTGGGGTCTACCTACAGCGCAAAATAATATAAGGACGGTGGTGATAGCAAGTGGTCCAGCTCTGGGGAGGAAGGCTTCCAAGGCGTCCCCGTCGTGAGTGCCACAGCTCTGAAGGGAAAGTGTCCTGGGAGTCCTGAGCCAGGGAATACCATAAAGTCACACTGCACGACAAGCCTCATGTGAGAGATTTATGGGAGAGACACAAAATGATGGCTGCCTCTGCTAGGGTGAGAAGCAGCAGGGAACAGCAGGAGACAGGGTTGCTTGTGGGAGGAGGGATTGCTAGGTTTTGGTAAGTTCTCAACCTGGAAGTGGGCTCAGACCTCTTATCCTACAGTAATTAAAACGTTGTTTGGTCCTTGTCATTTGCCTTAGAATATCTAGTCATTGTTTCTGCTTGGGTGTCTTTTGTTTGTTTGTTTTTTTCTGGACAGGGTTTCTCTGTATAGCTTTGGGTGTCCCGGACTTGGTCGGTAGACCAGGCTGGCCTCGAACTCACAGTGATCCACCTGCCTCTGCCTCCCGAGAGCTGGAGTTACAGGTGTGTGCCACCACAGCTGGCTTCTGCCTCGGTATCTTCATGTGACATAGAAAGACCCAGTTGTTTTGTTTATCTGCCCAGCTGCTTTGCCCAGCGAAGGGCCTTAATCCTCAAGTGCTCCTGGAGTCAATCTGTTAGCAGTCTCTTAGCTGTATCTTGACATTTCAGCTGCAGTTCTCCAACTACGTTGTCCTTACAGGACCTAAAGCCTCCCATCTAACTGAGTTTCTGCCTCTTCCCCAGGTCATTCTCCAGCCTCTCCCTGTAAGCCACTTTATGTAAGGACCCCTCAGCACACTGAGATTTCAGTACACACACTACTCTGTCCTAGAGATGGAGCTGGGCTGCCAAGTGTGCCTTGCTCACCTTACTTTTTGCTTGCTTTCTCTTGACTGTGTTGAGGAGAAAGGTCTTTCAAGCCCTGACGCTGTGTGCTGACTCCTCTTTGAAGCCCTCTTGCACTTTAGATATACACTGCTCTTAGCTCTTCTCACTTTCTGAGCGAGCCCTGTCTACTCCTCTCGTGTACTCCACTGAGTTACTTTCAAGTGAGACAGATGCCCTTGAGCTTTCTCTTAGTATTTTAGTATTTTTTCAACCCAAACAAATATCATCCGCCTGTTCCCCTTTCTCTGCCTCCCAACCTCTGTCCTTCCCACCTCTGTGCTGGAAATGGCACTTAGGGCCTTGTGCATTCTGGGTATGCACTGTGCTACTAAGCCATACCTGCCTGTCGTCCCCCCTTCATTGTCATCATTGAATTTGTATGTCAGGAAGCAAGGGAAATGGCTCAGCAGTGAGGAGCACTGGCTGCTCTTCTAGAGGACAAGGGTTCAAGTCTCAGCAACCATATGGCAGCTCACAACCATCTGTAACTCAGTCCCATGTTATCTGACTACCTCTTCTGGTCCCCGAGGAGACTTGGCCACTGAGCGCAAAGATGTTAACATGCGTGTACATAAAAATAAGTATAATTTCAAAAAATTAAAGACGTATAGGCCAGAATCTTAGTAGTTTACGTCAAAGTGGTAGCAAGAGAGAAGCCTAGCACTGCCATCAGCAGCTTGAAGAGTGCCCTTCTCCTGAGGGGCTGGCTTCCAGTTATGCAAACCTGGATCCTGGACTATGACAGAAGGGAAATGAGGAGGAGTCACAGTGAAGCCAGGATGGATGTCCAGCTCGGTCAGGCTCCTTCCATAGGCTGACTCCCTTTGCAGACTGTTTACTCAGAGCACAGAGCAATCAGTGTTCCCACAGGCAGACTGTTATCCGGCCAGCCCCACCACCAACTCCTGGTCCCTTCTGAATGCTTTTTGTGGCTCACATTCCAGCCCTGACTAGCTCTCTATGCCTTGTCTCCTTGCCTTGCAGAGGAATGTTTGCTGGGGGACTGAAGGAGATGGAGCAGGAGGAGGTCCTGATCCATGGTGTGTCCTACAACGCCATGTGCCAAATCCTGCACTTCATATACACCTCTGAGCTAGAGCTCAGCCTCAGCAATGTGCAGGAGACGCTGGTTGCTGCCTGCCAACTTCAGGTGAGAGTTGCCTTGTTGAACAAGAAGATTCATGCCTGAGGGGGGCTTCCCACATTCCTGTGATGACTGCTGGCTGCCATGAGGTAGGTCAAGACGGCCAGAATACCAAGTAGTAAGGGACACAGGGCACCTACTGCCAAGCCTTGGGAACTGACGCACAGTGGCTCCAAATGCCCTGGCCTACCCTTCTCTTCTGCTCTCGACTCTTTCTCTACTTAGAAAAGATTTATTTTATGTGCGTGAGCATTTTGCCTGCGTGCATGTATGTGTGCCGTGTGTACGCCTGGTGCCTGTGGATGTCAGGACAGGGCATTATATCCAGTGAACTGGAGCTGTGGATGACTGAGCAGCCATGTGGGTGCGGGAGCAATACATACTTCCAACCGCCGAGACATCTCACAGCCCCTTCTCATCTTTAAAAAATTTATTTATCTATCTTATTTTATTTTATGTGTATGCTTGTCCGTGTGTCACACGTGTACAGTGCCTCTAGAGTCCAGAAGGTATTGGGTCCCTTGAAACTGGGGTTACAGGTGGTTGTGATCAGCTATGCAGTTGTTGGGAATCACACCTGGGTCTTCTGTAGCTCCAGTGCTTTTTGACTGCTGAGCCGTCTCTCTAGCCCCGTCTTTTCCCCCCAGTTTTGGAGACGACCTCACTATTTAGCACAGCCTGGCCTAGAATACATGTAGCTTAGGATGGCTGATCTCGTGGCGGCCTTGCCACAGCCCCCAGTGTTGGCACTGCGGGCATGAGCCAGCACTCCCACCTGGCCCTCTCCTCTTGGCCGCTTACTTCCTGTGGCCTGGTTCCCTGCTAGGAAAACACCCCAAGGTGGCCAACCCCAAGGCTTGTGCTGTTTATGATGGCCCATGTTCTGTGATGTCCAGCAACTCTGAGAATCCCCTGCCCTATAGCACACACAAGCTTCTTCTGCCACAGGCTGGACTTGCCCTCCCCCCATCTTCTCCTCACCCCCAATCTTACTGTGTTACCTACACACAGGCCTTCAATTTACAGTCTGGCCTGAGCTACCTGAGTAGCACAGTGCATAGTTCCCCCCCTTTATTGTTGTATGTTTTCTGCTTTGCTTGACTGTGTGCATGTGTGTGAACCACACATTTGCCTGGTTCTGGCAGAGGCCAGAAGATGATGATTCTGGAACTGGAGTTACAAATGGTGGTGCCCATGTGGGTAGTGGGAACAAACCTCTGTAAGAACAGTAGCTGATCTTTTTTAAAAAATTGTTTTAGATTTATTTTATGTATATGAGTGTTTTGACTGTATAGTATATGTGCCTTATACCTGAAGATGTCAGGAAAAGGCATCAGAATCTCTAGAGTTGGAGTTAGGGATGGTTGTGTGAAAAAGCATGTGGGTTCTGGAACTTAACGTAGATTCTCTTCAGGCAAAACTCATACATGTAAAATGTTTTTTCCCTTGAGGCAGGCTTTCTTTGTGTAGCCTTGGCTGCCCTGGACTCTCTTTGTAGACCAGGCTGGTCTTGAATTCACAAGTGTGCCACCACACCCAGCCACATAAAATCTGTAAACATTTCTCTTAACATATAAAGTATATATTGTAGGTTTTTCCTATTTTGTTTCCTTAAATAAAAAGTCCAAAACTAACTTTTAGGTAATGCAGCTGGAAGGAGTGGGAAAGACAAGGAGGAAGATCACTGGTGGCTCCCTCCAACTAAAGAGCCACAGGAAGTCCATGGGAGCATCCAGGCAGGGCAGGTGGCCCAGGAACCTGCCTAGTGCATAGGCTCAGCTACTTCAGAGCTGAAGGAGCAGAGAACAGCTGTTGAAGAAACCTTATCTCCTCACCTGGGCTCAGCTAGAGGCTAGAGAGAGGGCCCCAATGGCTTCTTCAGGGGAAGACACAGTGCTCAGCCCCACAGAAGGCCCATGAGTGGGAAGGTGAGGCAAGGGTCCCATTGGGTAAACTAATACCAAGCCAAGCTACCTCCACTGCAATGACAGGCAGATCAGGAAGGAGGGAAGGTGAGGGAGAGCAAGCCAGCCCATTTCTGCAAGTTTGAACACATGCAACATTGTTGTAAAACAAGTTATGACTTGATAGAGCTTGGTAGAATATGCAAATCAAGTTTGGCTATTGCAGCTGGTAGTTTGTCTCCATTTGTTATGTCCTGAACTAGACCTAGTGACTTTTCACAGTGTCCCAGACCAGGTCATGGCTCTGAACCCTAGCAAAACCAGCCCCTAGGCTGAGTCTGTCTGGTTGGGGGGGTCCTGTACTAGATGGGCCTCAGCTGTGTCTGTTTGGGATTCCACCCAGCAGAGAACACACTGTGCAAGGGGGTGGGTTAATCCAGGGCGCCACTGCTCACTCCTGCTCAGGGCCATTGGCTCTTACACTTTGTCTTCAGAGCTGAGGCCCATGGCAGAAGCAGTATTTTAGGGAAAAGAGGAGGAGGATTAGAAGAATGGGCTAGGAAATCAAACAATGGCAAGGGACGATGTTCAGGAACCACAGAGAACCCAGGAGAATCTAACCTGGGATATGATTGTTTGTAAGTACCCACTCAGGCCCTGCTTAGCATATTATCTGGCAAGTAGGCATGAGTTGTCTTTTTTTTTTTTTAAGATACTTATTTATTACATATACAGTGTTTTGCTTGTATATATGCCTGCATGCCAGAAGAAGGCATTAGATTGTAGATGGTTGTGAGCCACCATGTGGTTGTTGGGAATTGAACTCAGGTCCTCTGGAACCTGTCAGTGCTCTTAACCTCTGAGCCATCTCTGCAGCCCCAGCATGAGTTGTCTTTTAAATGGAAAAAAAAAAAAAAAAGTAGTCAGGCACATGGTGGCACACTGGTAATTCCAGTACTTGGGGAGGCTGAGGCAGGCAGATCTCTGTGGGTTCAAGACCAGCCTGGTCTACAAAGCGAGTCCAGGACAGCCAGAACTACACAGAGAAACTCTTGTCTTTTTGTTGTTGTTGTTGTTGTTTTGTTTTTGTTTTTTTGAGATAGGGATTCACTGTGTAGCCTTGGCTATCTTAGACTCCCTTTGTAGACCAGGTTGCCCTGGAACTCACAGAGATCCGTCTGCTTCTGCCTCCTGAGTGCTGAGATTAAAGGTGTGTGCCACCACGCCTGGCCCCTGTCTCTTTAAAACAAAACAAAATCTAAGCTTTTTTTTTTTTATGTGCACTGGTGTTTTGCCTGCATATATGTGTGTGATGTCTGTGTGAAGACATCAGATCTTGGAGTTACAGACAGTTGTGAGCTGGGAATTGAACCAGGGTCCATCTGGAAGAGCAGTCAATGCTCTTAACCACTGAGCCATCTCTCCAGCCCCCTAGACATTTATTTTTTATTTTTTTTATTTTTTTATTTTTTGGTTTTTCAAGACAGGGTTTCTCTGTGTAGCCTTGGCCATCCTGGACTCACTTTGTAGACCAGGCTGGCCTCGAACTCACAGCGATCCGCCTGCCTCTGCCTCCCGAGTGCTGGGATTAAAGGCGTGCGCCACCACGCCCGGCTTTTAGACATTTATTAATAGACTTAAAATATTAGTAAAATTTCTCTGTATACAGTAGTTAATTTGTTGGTAATACTAGTTGAGTCAGGGATAGGTGTTTTGTGGTACTATCAGAAAACTGGTTCCAGGATTTCCCCTGGATACCACAATTCATAGATCTGTACCCTTTATAAAATGGAACATTGTTGGTATGTCACTTACCTGTATGTGCCATGTGTGCCTTAGGTCATCTCTAGAGTACTGTAACACCGTGTCAATTAAATACTGTACAAATAGTTGTCCTGTGGTGCTCACCTTTAATCTGAGTGCTTAGGAAGCAGAGGGAGGCAGATCTCTGTAAATTCAAGGCCAGCTGGTCTACAGAGTGAGTTCAGGGCAGCTAGCTACAAGTGAGGGCTGGAGGCAGGAGAAGTCATTTCCATACCTAGTCTGGGGCTACATAGTGAGTTTGAGGACAGCTTGGACTCCATAAAGCAAGACTTTATTGCAAACAAAAATGTGTGACATAATCTATAGGCAGTTTTACCCTCTGCAGTAGAACCTGTAGGTAAAGAGAGCCACTGCCTGTATTTTTGTTTTTGCTGAGACTCCAAAATCTTGTTCTGCTGAAGAACATGTTAGATGTGGCAGTGCATGTGTTTAACCCCAGCCCCTGGGGGGCAGAGACAAGTTCCTGTGAGTCCAAGGCCAGGGCTACTTAGTGAAATCTTATTTAAAAATAAAAGATTTTCTCTGTACATAGTTTGTGATACAGAAAGTTTCCCTTTTGTCTTTGCTTTGTCCTGCTTTGCCGGTCAAATCCAAGGTGTCCTTGAACAGCCTTCAGGGCTGTGTTGCCTGCTTCTCAGCTTCCTCCTTCCTTGGTGCCTCCTTGGCCTGCTTTCCCTCCCTCAGTGCTTATGTGCAGCTAGGACAGGTAATGCTGCCACCTGGGAGCCCTGTACCCACTGGAGCTGAGTGAGTCTCTCAGCTGAGGCAGAGGCCCCAGGGTAACGTGACAGCTCTTCAGGAATTCTGAATCTGGGTCTTGGCACTGGTGCTGGTGAAAGTCTGGAGGTGCCTTGCTGACAGTTCTGAGTGCAGTGCTAAGTGGCGTGGCCTGGGTCTGGCAGGGCCTGCTCTGCAACTGCAGCTGATTGTGCTGGTTCAGAGAATTCTGTGAGGAGAAGTGAGCCAGCTGTGCTTTTACTGTAGCACCTTGGCTCTTCTGGAGAGCCAGGGACAGGGTGTGGCCACAGGCTCCTTCCAGACAGTGCCGCTCGGCTGTGGCGTATCCTGCTCCTCACCACATGCGCTTTGGATCTGAGAGCACTGTCTGTGGTGTTTGCGTTCACACTCAGGCTGTTCCTACTTCATCCTTCTTTTGTAGATGAGGGTTGAGGGTCTGAGAGGTGAAGACCGTGCCCTGTGTTACCTCAGCAGGCTTTAAGTAAGCCTGCAGGAAGTCCCAATTTTCTGTCAAAAAAAGAGGAAGTCCCACTTTACTTTCCTTAACTCCAGAAGGCCAGCTCCTGGGACCGGCCAGCTGTGTAAGGCTTATTTCTGCTCACACCCTGTTTCCCATACCCAGATGCCGTTCCAGCTTAGGCTTGAGTGTGTGTCCTTCTTTTTCCAGATCCCAGAGATCATCCACTTCTGCTGTGACTTCCTCATGTCCTGGGTGGATGAGGAGAACATCCTTGACGTCTACCGGCTGGCAGAGCTCTTTGACCTGAACCGTCTGACCCAACAGCTAGATACCTACATCCTCAAGAACTTTGTGGCCTTCTCAAGAACTGACAAGTACCGCCAGCTGCCCATGGAGAAGGTCTACTCCCTTCTCAGCAGCAATAGCCTGGAGGTCTCCTGTGAGACTGAGGTGTATGAAGGGGCCCTGCTGTACCATTACTCCCTGGAGCAGGTACAGGCTGACCAGATATCACTGCATGAGCCCCCCAAGCTCCTAGAGACTGTGCGGTTTCCCCTGATGGAAGCTGAGGTCCTCCAGCGGCTGCACGACAAGCTTGGTCCTAGCCCACTGAGAGACACCGTGGCCAGTGCTCTTATGTACCACAGGAACGAGAGCCTGCAGCCCAGCCTTCAGGGCCCACACACAGAGCTTCGCTCAGACTTCCAGTGCGTTGTGGGCTTTGGGGGCATTCACTCCACACCATCTACAATCCTCAGTGACCAGGCCAAATACCTGAATCCCCTGCTGGGAGAATGGAAACACTTCACTGCCTCTCTGGCTCCCCGAATGTCCAACCAGGGCATTGCAGTGCTCAACAACTTCGTGTACTTGATTGGAGGGGACAATAATGTCCAAGGATTCCGAGCTGAGTCCCGATGCTGGAGGTACGAAAAGGGCACTTCTCATCATTGCCTTGTCCTTAGACAGCTCCGTGGTGCAGGAGTTGTGGGCTGTGTGGGCTGTTGAGGGGACACGATACAAAGGGCACGTCACCACAGATCTGGTTCCTGCATCTGCCTTTCACATGAGTGTTATAGCTTCTCTGGCCTATACTTGGTTCTAATGTAATGAATCCAGATGAATTCAGAGAAAGTGGACCACAGTGAAATAAGGAAAAGGGGCATCAAAATTGCTCTCTTGCCCTCTGTCCCTGCTTCCTGGTCACCCTGAAGCCAGCCAACTGTCATTGCTATTGTAGGTCACTCAGCTGCCTGTGCTCAGGGAGCATGCGTTATCATTCAGTGAGGAGCTGGGAGTGCTGTGTGGGCTTAGGCAGCTGCCCTGCCATCCTCAGCCTACCTCTCAGTTGCCTTGCTGGTCTCTGCTCCTTTTCTTCAAACTGCCAGCCAGGATGCCTTCCAGATGCTGCCTGGGAAGGACCAGTAAGCATCATCGCGCCTTCACTAAATTCGCCCTTGGCCCTGTAGTCAGATGAGTATGTGCTCAATAGATACTCTGTGAGGGGCAGGTTTTCCTGAGGGGGTTGTGGACTGTTTGGCTCTGCAGGTTGCTTCTAGCTGTGATCCCGCAGATCTATTTTTGGACAGAACAAGAGACATTAGTTCAAGTCTCCAATGGCCTCAGCTACCAGTGGATTTTGAAGGGCCTCTTCATCATAACCTTGGTGCATGTGGGAGCCCCGCCATTCCCGGTCCCCACCACAAGCTGAGATGCTGTCTTAGAGAGCAGATCTGGGCTGGGTGCTGATGCAGTTCTGTTTTTGGCTACAAGGGGGAGGCTGAACTCTGGCCTGGCCCTGCCACATGAATCAGGCAAGCATGGGGATACTGAACAAGAACGAAACAGCCTTTTCTTGGTCATTTCTGGTCTTCTGGCCCTAGGAAGCAGTTTCTGTTGGTAAACTGGTGAGACTTAAGCCTGCCTAGAGCATTCTGATTGGATGGTTGGAGTGGCAGAGTTCTGAAAGAAGGAAATGACTCACTTCCTTTCTCAGTGAATACTGTGTCCAGTGAGCGTGTCTGAATTTGACTTTCCTCAGCTCAAGCCTGAGGGCTCTTCTCCTAGCTGTGGGGCTAAGGTCAGACTGCCCTGCCTTAGCCATTCAGAGCTGCAGAGCAGATCTCTCCAGAGCACTGACAGCTGGGAGCTGAACTTGGACCATGGCACGTGGGATCAAAGGAACAGAAATGTATAAGGTTGCAGTGGCATCTGGGGCCAGGGCCTGCCTGGCAGCTGAGGAGGGTGTCTGTCATCCAGGGCCTGCCTGGCAGCTGAGGAGGGTGTCTGTCATCCGCAGAGTGAAAGCGTCACTTATTTCCTAGCTTCTGAAAACTGGAGGGTGTGTGTGTGCGGCTCAGCCTTGGATGCTTCCACCCCAGCACTGTGTTGTTTTGGATTTGGTCAAACTTACACTGGCTGAGCAGTGAAGATGACCCGACTTCATGATCATTCTGTCTTCATCTCCTGGTTGCTGGGAATATCACAGCGGCTGAGTCCCTAAAATTGTGTTTGTTCATGTTTCCTTTTCACAGTTTACCAGATTTAAAATCTATAAGCTCTTAGAATATCAGAGAACAGTATTTTACAATAAATAAGGTTTTTCAATCTGAGGTTATAAAAACTATAACAAATTGTCTTGTGAAGCAAACTTATTTTGTCTTTGTTTCCCCGGTTCTTCTCCCCCCCCCTTTCTTTTTCTTTTTCTTTAAATTAATATACAGGACTGTATGGGTTCATATCACTACTATGAAATATCTAAAGCAACTAACTGATAAAGAGAAAACATGTGTTTACTGCATACTTTGAGAACCTTAAAGCCCAAGACCATGCACTATATGGGTATGCCCACTGCTTTGCCCTTTGTGAGGCAGATGGCAACCAGGACGCACTGAACCTGGGAGTCGCTCCTTGGCCCAGGACACAGAAAGGGGAGACCAGAGATCCAGAGTTACACAGTTTTGTTTTTGTTTATTAAAGAAAGGATCTTACCACCCCCACCTCCCCCCCCAAAAAAAAGAAGAAGAAAAAAAAAAAGAGAAAAGAAAGAGCCAAGTGTGGCAGTGTACGCCTGTAATCTCAGCATTCGGGGAGACAGAGGCAGGCAGATCTCTTGAGTTTGAGGCCAGCCTGGTCTACAGAGTGTGTTCCAGGATAGCCAGGACTACCCAGAGAAACCCTGTTTAAAAAAAAAAACCCAACCCCTCCCCCCCAAAAAAAGGGTGGTGTCTTATTCTGTAGTTCCAACTGGCCCAGAAATCTACGGAGACCAGGTTGGCTTTGAGTTTGGAGTGATCCTCCTGTCTCTGTCTCCCTAGTGCTAAGACAGGAGTTATGTGCGTCTAGAACAGGACCCAAGCAGGTTCACAGAACCTCCCAAAACTGTCGCCCTGAGGACCAGCCCTGTCTTAGTCAGGGTTACTGTTCCTATGATGAAACCCCGTGACCAAAAGCACCTTGGGAAGAGTTTATTTCACTCACAGTTCCATAGAGCAGATCATCGTCAGAAGCAGTGAGGGCAGGAACTCAAGCAGGACAGGAACCTGGAGGCAGGAACTGATGCAGAGGCCATGGAGGGGTGCCGCTTACTGCCTGCCTTCCTGTGGTTTGCTCAGCCTGGTTTCTTACAGAACCCAGGACCACCAGCCCAGGGGTGGCCCTGTGCACAATGGGCTGAGCCCTTCCACACTGATTACCAATTAAGAAAGTGTCCTACAGACTTGCCTACAACCTGATCTTATGGAGGCATTTTCTCAGTTGAGGCTTCCTCTCTGATGACTAGCTATGTCGAGTAGGCAGTACAAGGCCTATAATTTCCCATGTTTAAAAGACTGAGGCAGGGGGCTGCGGAGGTGGCTCAGAGGTTAAGAGCACTGTCTGTTCTTCCAGAGGCCCTGAGTTCAATTCCTAGCAACCACATGGTGGCTCACCACCATCTATGATGAGATCTGGTGCCCTCTTCTGGCCTGCAGGTGCACATGCAGTCTGTACATTGTATACATAATAAATAAATCTTAAAAAAAAAAAAAGGGGGGCGCTGAGGCAGGAGTAGCATTTCAAGATCTGCCTGGGTTACTGAATGAGTTCAGATCCAGCCTGCGCAACTTAGACACTGGAACCACATAGTGAAAAGAAGGCTGGAAGCATAGTGCATGCCTTTAGTCATAGCATCTATGAGTCCCAGGCGAGTCAGGCTTACACAGTGAGACCTTATCTCAAACAAAAAGAATGGTGGGCTGGGTATGGTAGAACTCTGATAGTGTGCACTCTAGGTGTAACCCCTGGTACTTCAGGGCATACCCACCACACCACTACCAGTTTGGAAATACAGGAGAAAAAAAAACCAATTTGTGAAATTTGACAGAGACCCCTAGAACATGTTTTACCTCTCAGTTTATAATAGTTTGGCAATTCAAATATGTGAATTAAAATTATCATCTTAGAAAAATCTGGCTGCTGTAACAAATACAGTAGAGTAGGTGGCTTAAATACCAAACACCTGTCTCATAATGTTGGTTCTGGAATGTCAGCTGATTGAGTCTGGTGAGGCCTCTACTATGTGTCCTCACATAGTAGAGAGACCAAGAGTTCTCATCTCTTCCTCTTTTTAAAAAATGGTTTTTCCAGATAGGGTTTCTCTGTGTAACCCTGGTTATCCTGGACTTGTTTTGTAGACCAGGCTGTCCTCGAACTCACAGAGGTCCGGCTGCCTCTGCCTCCCAAGTGCTGGGATTACAGGTGTGTGCCGCCACACCCAGCTTCATCTCTTCTTAACAGGCACTAACTCTATCCTGGTCTCTGCATCTTCAATATCTAATTACATCCTAGAGCATTGTCAAAGTGGATGGTAGGGCTTTCACATGGATGGTTTTTGGAACACAGGCATTCAGGCCACAGTCATGGTAGATGAATTACCCTTACGTGTTACCTTTACATGTAGTGACTGGTGAGATGGCTTAGTCTGTAAATAGCTTGCTTTACAACCTGAAGACCTTCATTCAGCACCCTGGTGCCCATATAAGATCCAGATGTGACAATGTTCATCTCTAGTGTGTGGCAGGGCTAGAAGCCGGAGGATCCCGAGGGCCTGCTGGCCAGCCAATGAAGCCAAAAACGAAATCCAGGTTTGATGAGAGACCCCGAAAATAGACTGTCAGAAGTGGTAGAGGAAGACACTGGACATTGACTTTTGTCCTTCACAGGCACATACAGGAGCATATCAGCACACATTTGGTGTGTGCATGTGCACGGGCCATCGCCCTCAGAGATCAGAGGACAGCTTGTAGGCATGTGTTCTCTTGTTCCACCATGATGGCTCCAGGGACAAAGCTCAAATCATCAGGCTTGGCAGAAAGCACCCTTATTGAAGGAGCCAGTTTTCCTGATGCTTGAATCACAGAGATCCACCTACCTCTACCTCCTGAATGCTGGGATTAAGGGATTAAAGGCTTGAAGTTTATTTTTAATTAGAAGAAGTACTACTTAACAATCTATTGTAGCTAGACCTGGTGGCTCACGCCTTTAATTCCAGCACTTAGGAGGCAGAGGCAGGCAGATTGATGTGGGTTCCAGGCCAGCATGGTCTGCAAAGAGAGTCCAGGACAGGCAAGGCTACACAGAGAGATCCTGTCTTGAAAAAAAAAAAAAAAGACCAACCAAAAAAACAAAAACAAAAACAAAAACAAAACCCCAATCTATTCTAAGAAAAAAATTTGGACCAAGTATGGTGGTGCATACCTATAATCCAAGTATTTGAGAGGAGGAGACAGGAGGGTCAGACTATATAGGGAGTGCGAGTCCAGCCTGCGTTTCATGAGACCCTGCATGAAAATAAAGAACAAACACCCTAAGAGGCCAGTGATACGGCGCAGCAGGTAAAGGTGCTTGCCGCATAATGCTGGTGATCTATATGTAATCCCTGGAACACAGAGGTGGAAACAACAGACTTCACAAAGTTGTCCTCTGCCCGTCCCGTACAGGCTGTGGCATGGGCTGTCAGCTCCTCCCCCAGTCGTGTACACACACACATACTAATACAAACAAAAACAAGGTAGAAAATGGTTTGGTAAAGAGGACCTTGGTCAGCTGAGCATGACCATGGACACCTGCACTCCTACCTAGTGCTTGGGAGACTAAGCAGACGTGGGGGTTAAAGGCCTGCTTGGTCTATTAGCAAGTTCAAGGCCAGCCTTAGCTATGTAATAAGACCTTGTGAGGAGTGGGGAGGAATCTATAGTTTCAGTGAATGTGTGTGTGCTTCGTTAAGTAACAAGGTCCAAAGAAATTCAGCCTAAGAAACTGAGGCTGAAGACCAGAATCAGGTGGAAAGCTCCAGAGAGTCTTGCTTCACTGTGGTGGGGGCCAGATTCTGGGAGGAGTGGGGTGCACAGACATAAAGAAGGTCACTGTATAGGCAAGGCAGCAGACAGCCCCACCTAACCAGATGGCAGGTTTGTCAGTCTGCCTCAGTAATTTCATGAGACCCTGTCTTAAAAGTTTGAAAAGGTAGGACTGGTGAGATGGTGCTTGTAGAGGACCCAGATTTGCTTCCCAGCACTCGTATGTTGGCTCACAACCATCTATAATAAGATCTGATGCCCTCCTGTCATGCAGGCACACATGCAAATAGAGTACTCATACATAGATAATTTTTTTTTAACTTAAGGTAAAAAGAGGGGGTGGGGAGGGGGCTGGAGAGATGGCTAAGAGGTTAAGAGCACTGGCTGCTCTTGCAAAGGTCCTGAGTTCAAATCCCAGAAACTACTTGGTTGCTCACAACCATCTATAGTGAGATATGGTGCCCTCTTCTGGCCTGCAGGCACATGTGCAGGCAAAACACTATATATATAATAAATCTTTAAAAAAGAAAAAAGAGGGCTGGGAATGTGGCTTGGTGGCAGAATGCTCGCCTAGTATTCCTAATGTGGCAAAAGAAGGAAGAAAATGAGGATGGGCTCAGCCTGGGAAGGGCCTCAGGGTGGGCCCAGATGTTTGGGTGTCAGCATAGGGGCATGGGGTTGATGGGAACAGAAGGACATGGGGAGGGCAAGGCTCTATTGAAGACAGTTAAGTGAACAGCCAGGCAGATCTAAAGTGCAGGAGAGACCGGTGGGTGACTGTCGAGAGTGCCCTGGTAGGCATTGGAAGACATGTTTAGGCGAAAGTGGGTAAGAGACATATCAAAACAAAGGGGGAGGGTGTCCTGGGCTGACTGAGGTTGGGTAGCAATGATGGGATGGCTGTGCAAGACGGGGTGATTCCTGTTGTTTAAGACAGTTGTCAGGGAAACAGAGCTGGGGACACTGTTTTCTCTGAAAGTGACATAGTGTGGCCTGATATCGGCAAAGTGATCTGCGGTAACAGTGCTTGAGAGTTCGGCTCTCAGCCATGGGTTAACAAAGGAGAGAGAATGCTGCTCCTCTCCTGCCTCATACCCTTCACTTTCCCATGTGCCTCTTGCCTGGACTGTTCGCCATTGCAGATTTACCTCCAGGGTAGCCTCAACCCAGCAGCCTTCCTGGGCCTGCACAGAATCCCCTGGCTTCATGTAGTCAACCTCATATTTTTCCTTTAGTGGGTTCCATTTCCTTTACTGGGGTTCCCTGGAATCTCACAGGATCCCGCTCTCTAGTGACCAGAGTTCAAGGTGAGAGTTGACATGCCCACTTTGGCAAGATGGATACCCTGAGAGGGTGGGGCGTGGAGAAGGCTTCCCTAGCTGGGGCTGAGGGGAACTTATGACTATCAGTAAGAGCAAGGGTGTTATGGTGCACAGTTGGAAGAGGCTGGTGTACCCATCTGGGTGAGAAACTATTATTTTGCCCTTCCTGTACACAAGTAAGAGGAAGTCGGCTGTAGAAATACCTGGTGAGCAGCCTGTGATGGACATCTGGGTAGGTACAAACCCTAGAGGCTGTGCCTGTGAGGGAGGTTCCAGGCCACGTTGTAAATATTCTGTTTCCACTGTCGGCTGTCATAGCTCTAGGCCAGCGAGTTCTAACTGCCAGGATGGTGTTCAGACCAGGCTACAGCATAGAACTGGGGAGGAGGAAGTATAGGCCTGAAAGGCAAGCTGCTCTCCTTGTCAGTGACGTATGGTCCTCATGTCCTCCAAAGGTACGACCCGAGGCACAACCGCTGGTTCCAGATCCAGTCCTTGCAGCAGGAACATGCAGACCTGTGCGTGTGTGTCGTAGGCAAGTACATCTATGCTGTGGCTGGCCGTGACTACCACAACGACCTGAGTGCTGTGGAGCGCTATGACCCCGCCACCAACACCTGGGACTACGTGGCCCCCCTCAAGAGGGAGGTAAGGAAGCCTCACAGTAGGCACCCCCTCTGGTTGCTTTCTGTGGGCCATACTCAGAGGCCCAGGTGTCAAGGCTGGTCCTGGTCAGGGTCAGGCAATCAGGCCTGGTGGGCAGAGCCTTGTCTACGCCAGGACTGTACGGAGTGTGTGGGTGAGCCTGTTAGGAGGCATTGGTAAGCATTCAGACCTCATTCTTCAGACCAGCGCCCCTTGCAAGTTTCCTGTGAGGAGAGAGCTACTCATCCTGTCCCTGTACTTCTGTATAGATACAAAGTGTCCCCTTAACTATTGCTGACACAAGCTGGGAGATTTCCAAATAGGTCAAAACACCCGGACTCTGAGAGACTGTAGTGGGGCCTGATTCACAGGTCTTCACTCAGACTCTTCTGCAGGAAAACAGCCACAGGACCTTCCAGAGGTCACAAAATGCTTTGGAGGGTTTATTTTTATTTTTATTTATTTATTTATTTATTTATTTATTTATTTTGGTTTTTCGAGACAGGGTTTCTCTGTGTAGCCTTGGCTGTCCTGGACTCTCTTTCTCTCTTTGTGGACCAGGCTGGCCTCGAACTCACAGCGATCCACCTGCCTCTGCCTCCCGAGTGCTGGGATTAAAGGCGTGTGCCACCACGCCCGGCCCTGGAGGGTTTATTTTTAAACACAATAATAATCATGTCCATAAAGCACAGTACTTGGTTTAGTCCAGTTTAGATATATTTAAAATTATGTACATAACACAAAGGTAATGGTTTTTCTTGTTGTTTTGTTTTGAGACAGGGCTTCTCTGTGTAGTCCTGGCTGTCCTGGAACTCACTGTAGACCAGGCTGGCCTTGAACTCACAGAGATCTCCTGCCTCTGCCTCCCAAGTGCTGGGATTACAGGTGTACACTGCCACCACCACCTGCCTGCAAAGGTAATGCTTTATTGGAGTACTTCTTGCTTTTTTTTTTAAAGAGATTTATTTATTTATTATGTATAGTGTTCTTCCTGCTTGTACCCCTGCAGGCCAGAAGAGGGCATCAGATCACTTTGTAGATGGTTGTGAGCCACCATGTGGTTGCTGGGTATTGAACTCAGGACCTTTGGAAGAACAGACAGTGCTCTTAGCCGCTGAGCGATACTCTTTCTATAGTTTTGAGGAACTTTGGCCTAGCCCCAAACCACCTGTGGAATCCCAAGGCAAGAAATAGGTCATGTTGCATCAGCTCTGAAGCCTCAGACTCTGAGAAACCGTGCGTGGGGCTGTTTGATGTGCAATGGCTCCCAGCTGACACCTTAGCATCCCCAGGCACTCCAGATCAGGACAGTGTAGTGATCAGCATACATACTCAGCCCCGACCAGAGTTTCTTCTGTGCAGAGGCTCTGGCCTTGGAGCTCTTTCCACTACCTGACATTTTCTCTCTCACCTTTCCTCAAGCCACTGACCTCAGTGGATTGGGATGGGGCTCCTCTGCACAGGTTACAAACCACCATCCTTTCTTTCACAGCCCCAGCCAGGCCAGATCCTTGCTTCTTTAGGGAAGACAGCCCTGCCCTAGTTCTGGAGAAAGGAGCAGATTTTGAACGGAAAGTGTCTGGGATCTCTGGATATCTCAGCTTGTATTCCAGAAGTTCAGAAGGGTTTGTGGGGAGGAAGGGGGCAGAGCTGCAGTTCTTCATCTTGGCCACAGGGCAGCAGTCTTGAGCTTGACTCAGCTTATGGGGCATGTGGTCACCTTGTTCACTATTAGCCAGCTACTGTGTACTACACCAAGGAGACTTAGTGGTGACAGATGACTAACCCTCCTCCTCCAGGTGGGCTGCAAAAGAGACCAGAAACCACTAAAGTAGCTACAATTACAGTAAGTGCATGATGGAAATAAAGAAGACGGAAGTGTTCTGTAGGAATCAGGACTCTTGAAGGATCAAGTAGAGATGTTTTATTTGGGGAATATCTATCTGAGTGTCAGAGCAAGGTCTGAAAAATAATCAGCCATTTTCAGAGGACAGAGGACCTCCTAGGTCAGAGGGTTACTAACCGATTTTGAGAGGGACAAGGTTGAAGACCCTTGTGAAGAACAGAGAGCCTAAATAGCCTGAAAAGACGTGAGGAGGGCAGTGCTGGACCTGTGTCAGTCCACGGCTGGACCAGGCCTGCAGAGGTAAGGGAAGAGTGATTTACAGGTCACTCAAAGTAGTTCATAGGTTTAATGTAAAATGTAAAACAAGACCTTTTAGACAAATGAAACTAAACCAGACCCAGATGTGCTGACATGTGTCTATAATCTCAGCATTAGGGGACAGGCTGGCGGAGCTCAGCCAGTTTGAGATCAGCCTACTCTACATGGCGAATTCCATGGCTACATAACATAGCAGGACTCTTTTTGTTTGTTTTTTCAAGACAGGGTTTCTCTGTGTAACTCTGGCTGTCCTGGACTCCCTTTATAGAGTAGGCTGGCCTTGAACTCACAGAGCTCCACCTGCCTCTGCCTCCTGAGTGTTGGGATTACAGGCATGCTCTGCTGCCACACCCACACCCAGCAATAGTATGTTTTCCACAAGAGTGGAAGCATCTTCTAGCTGCCGTGTGACTCAGTGCTTGCCATCCTGGGGATGTACCCTGGAGAAATGAAGACCTTTACCACAGATATTAATAGCCACTTTTTTTGGATAATAGCCAGAAACTATGAACAAATGAGATGTCCTCCAACAGGTGAATGGCTAAATAAACTGCAGTAGAGTCACAGCAATAAAAAGGATCCAACTGAGGGTATTGGAGAGGCTGGACAGGGACAGAAAGCCAGTTGTAAAAGGTTCTATTTTCAGACTGGGTGAGATGGTGCATGCTTTAATCCTGGTGTCTGAGAGGCATACACAGAGAGTTCCAGGATAGAAAGACTTTATTTGAAAACAAAACCAAACCTATTCTATTTTATCTTACCATTTTTTTCTCTTGTTTTTATTTTTTTCGAGACAGGCTTTTTCTGGGTAGCCCTGGCTGTCCAAGAACTCACTCTGTAGATCAGAGTGTCCCTGAGCTCACAGAGATCCACCTGCCTCTGCCTCCCAAATGCTGGGGTTAAAAGCGTGCGCCACAGCATCCACCTCATGTCTGATGTTCTTGAAATGGCAGTATTGGAGAAATCGGGCAGGAAAGACTGGGGTTGGAGCCAGCAGAGAAGTGGTTGTGACTAAGGTCAACTTAAACTGAATAACAGAGAGACCAACTCTCGAAAGCCAAGTGTTTGTTTACTCAGGAACAGCAAGACATTGCAATCGAGGGTACATGTGCGGTGGTGGACGGTAGACAGCTATGTCCAAAGCGGGGGAAGTCTGTAAAGACAGAAACCCAAGGCTGGTGAGTTTGCTTGATGGATAAAGATGCTTGCTGTGTCCGATAACGTGGGTTTTATCCCTGGATTTCACGGAACAAGGGAGAACTGACAGACTTGAGTGGGCATATGCGCACTGTAGAATGTTTATTAAACTCTAAAGGGCTGTTCTATGGCCCAGCTAGCCCTCTAGTAATTTAGGCAGAGACTTATAGATCTATCATAATAAACAGCTTTAACACAATGGCTATCGCAGGCACAGTTTACACTAAATTTCTAAGTGAGTCTCGCTACCTCCCAGCTGCATTTTCCAAGCTATTTGCCAATAAGTCGTCCTGTCTGGATGGGATCTGTTCCATCAGGGCCACTCTTTCTCCATCTCTTCCTTCTCTCTCTCCTCTCTTGGTTTCCTGGGAACCGAAGTTCCGCCTGACTCTATTTCGCCCAGCTACAGGCTCCGACCTTTTCTTTCTTAGCCACTCAGCGATAATGAAGGAGCAGAGGTCATACATCATCGGTGTGTGTGTGTGTGTGTGTGTGTGTGTGTGTGTGTGTGTGTGAGAGAGAGAGAGACAGAGAGAGACAGAGAGAGAGAGACAGAGAGAGAGTCAGAGACAGAGAGAGAGAGACAGACAGAGAGAGAGTCAGAGACAGAGAGAGAGAGAGAGAGAGAGAGACAGAGAGAGACAGAGAGAGAGAGAGCTCCTCTGGTTGGCAGCCAGACAGTGGAGGCCAGTGTTCAGCATCTGAGTACACAGCCTCCACCCACACAGATGATAAGGATACACGTGAGCTCTTAGAGAGTAAACTCCTTTGGCTTCAGGGGCTTCCTGTAGGAGTTGTGACTGTGGCTGGAGAAGTCTCCTTTTAGGAATGACCTCTCTGGAGTTTCTGGTTTAGATCTTATTTTCAGCATCTATGCCTGAAGACCCTTCATGGTCTCCAGCTCCATTGTTGTTTGGTTCTGATATAAGTGTTTCTACTTTAAAAGAGCACCTAGAAGATGCTAGTGATAGCAGGGACGTTCTGGAATGACATCAGTACCAGTAACCTGATCAGGATGTTGTACTATACTTATGTAAACTCTGACTATTTAGAGAAACTTTTGGAAGAAAGCAGGAGAGCTTTTTGGTTTGTTTGTTTGTTTGTTTGTTTGTTTGTTTTATTTTGTTTTGTTTTTGGAGACAGGGTTTCTATTTAGTCCTGGCTGTCCTGGAACTCTCTGTGTAGGCTGGCCTCAAGCTTACAGAGATCCACCTGCCTCTGCCTTCCGAGTGCTGGGATTAAAAATTTTAACTAGAAAATATAACCTGCCCAGACTGCTACCTGTGAGAAAGAAAATCCAGACCCTGCGCACACTCTGCCTGCTGCTGCGCCCCTCCGGCCTCTCATGCTGCTCATGTGACTTCCTACTAACTAGTCCCGTGTCACAGCCCTGGGGTCTCCAGCTCTCCAGGGGAGCTCCTTTCTTCCCATCAATCAGGGTCTTCTGTTGGCTGCTGGGTGTGAGTCAGTAAGACTTGGGCCAGTGCTGGCACATGTGGGCGGGTGGGTGGGTCACAGTGACACAGCTGTCAGCAGAGGGGTGGAAAACCCCTGAGCAGTGCAGTCTAGAGTCAAGAGCATTGGACGTGTCTCCTCTTACCACACATACGCCGTCGCTGAAGTGGGAGTATTCCTCATGTCATCATCCTCTGTGATCCAAATGGGTTAGCTTCAGACTCCCCCAAGGGTAGTGAAATCCATGAAGCTGAAGTCTCTTGGGTAAAGTGGTATTTGTGTAAAACTTACACATCCACGCTGACTGTCACAGCCTAATCCAGTTACTTGGAAGGCAAGATCAAAAGTTCAAGGCCAGCTTGGGCTACAGAGTGTAAAGCCAGACCTTTTCTAAAAGTTAAAAAAAGAAAATGTAGGGATTGCTTGGTGTGGCGCCCCACTTTTAATCCCCGTGGTGCGGCAGAGCCGGGCAGAGCTCTGTGAGTTCGCAGTCAGCCTGGTCTACAGAGTGAGTTCCGGTGCCAGCTAGAATTGCACTGTGAGACCTTGTCTCAGAAATCACCAAGAGAGAGGTTCTGGGAGGAGAGGGGGGAGGGAGAACTATGGTCGGGATGTAAGATATGAAGAAGAATAAATGGGGGAGGGGCAAGTGGGGGGAGGAACGTAGTTCAGTTGGTGGAGGGCTTGGCCTGAAACGCATGAAAGCCCTGGGTTCAGCGCTCAGCATCAAGTGAACCTGGTGTCATGTGCACGCCTCTAATCCTGCCTAACGTTGGGAGGTGGAGGCAGAGACTTCAGAGAGTCAGGCTCATCCTTGGCTACATAACATGTCCTAGGCCAACCTGGGATACAAGAGACTCTGTCGTGGCCCCCACCCCCCAAAAAAGACTGTATGGCTCGGTAGTAGGACATTTGCAAACCTATGTGTTTGGTCCCCTACATATCTACAAGTCTAAACTTTAGTAAATCACCTCTATATTTCTTTTTTTTTAAAGTTTATTTATTTTTTAATAGTTTATTTAATTTTAATTTGTGTATGTTGGTGTGGGGGTGTCAGATCTTGGAGTTACGGACAGTTGTGAGCTGCCATGTGGGTGCTGGGAATTGAACCCGGGTCCTTTGGATGAGCAGGCAGTGCTCTTAACCACTGAGCCGTCCCTCCAGCCCCACCTCTGTATTTCTTATACTACCTGGTGCTATATAAATGATAATATAAGTTATTTTATATGGAAGACTGAACCTCTGTACAGATGCAGGCTATTGATTTGAGTATTTTTTAATCCTAGTTTTGGTTGCGCCCATGGGTATAGAGGGCCAGCCATACTTGATGCTTTGTCTCAGCCTTCCCTTTACCCCACTTCCTGCGGGGTGGGGGAGGGGCGCGACGCAGACAGTGGGAAGCTGTGGCCACCAAGGGCAGGTCTTCCCTGTGGGTATGCTTCTCTGGCAACTTGGGAAGTGGTCCTTGATCCTGTTGCTCCCCATTCAGATGTTTCCTTTAGGGAAACAGAAAGATTACATTTAGTCTCTGGAGGTCTGGGGTCAACAAGTAGGGTAGCATATCCAGATGGAAACTGGGCACGTTCTCCAGGGCCTGAGGGCACATCAGATGTGGCGGAGCTGTGATTGCTGTGCTGTCAGGCATGTGCGGAGCGCTGGTGGCAGCCTCTACTGCCTTCTTGCTCAGTCCCTGCCTTCCCTGGCTCTCTTGGACAGGTATATGCCCATGCAGGCACCACGCTGCAGGGGAAGATGTACATCACCTGCGGCCGCAGAGGAGAGGACTACCTGAAAGAGACACACTGCTACGATCCAGAAAGCAACACGTGGCACACCCTGGCCGACGGGCCTGTGCGCCGGGCCTGGCATGGCATGGCTGCCCTCCTGGACAAGCTGTTTGTGATTGGAGGCAGCAACAATGACGCTGGCTACAGGAGGGATGTGCACCAGGTGAGCTGGGCCCAGGCTGCCCACTTTAGAACTGAACAGAAGGTCTGGGAGTTCCTTTGTGCCCTCTGGTTCCATGCATGCCTCACTGTACATGCCTTTCACCTCAAAAATCCCATCTGTAAAGTCAGGGTCTCTCTGTGTAGCCTTGGCTGTCCTGGACTCACTTTGTAGACCAGGCTGGCCTCGAACTCACAGAGATCTGCCTGCCTCTGCCTCCCGAGTGCTGGGATTACAGGCGTGTGCCACCATGCCCAGCTTGAAGAAGAGATTTAAATGTCTTACTACACAGTACTCAACTTTTGTGAGACACAACCAGTGCTGCCTTCCGCACACTGACTTATGATCTCTTTCCCTCCATGATGGGGTTGCCAGATGCCATTTTGGTTTTACATTTCTTGGATAAGGAGTAGATTATTCTCTTTCCAAGCCTTTGTTTGCTGACTTGGCAACTTATGAAAAGAAGGTTGGTGCTCCCGATTAGTCAGCAAGTAACTGTTCCATAGACGCTCCCCATGAGTATGAGGACGGGGTGCTACGAAGGAGAAAGAGATGTTAGGTGGGGCCCATGGCTGCAGCTTCAGGCCTGCGAGGGAAGTGAGGCAGGACTGGGTATGGAGCTGAGGAGAGGAAGGCACCTTCACTCTCGGGAGCTGAAGGCTGGGGAGGCAGGAAGTAGGCCTGTGGCCAAAGGAGGCTGGACAAAACAGTGCCATCCCGTGTGAGCATCCTCCAGTGGGCCTGCTGTAGACCTGGCCGTGGACAGAAGTAACCTGGAGCGGGCTGGCGACCTGTCCCAGAAGCTGCCTGGGTTAACCCTGGTCTTGGTTTTACAGGTGGCTTGCTACAGCTGTACATCTCGACAGTGGTCATCGGTCTGTCCACTCCCAGCTGGGCACGGTGAGCCTGGCATTGCTGTACTAGACAACAGGATATATGTGCTGGGTGGCCGCTCGCACAACCGAGGCAGCCGCACAGGCTATGTGCACATCTACGACATGGCGAAAGACTGCTGGGAGGAGGGGCCCCAGCTGAACAATTCCATCTCAGGCCTTGCGGCCTGTGTGCTCACCCTGCCCCGCTCCCTGCTCCGAGAGGCACCCCGAGGGACCCCCAACCGCAGCCAGGCAGATGCAGACTTTGCCTCTGAGGTGATGAGTGTGTCAGACTGGGAGGAGTTTGACAACTCTAGCGAGGACTAGGGTTCTCCCTGGTGTTCAGGAGGGGTAACTGGGACAGTGAAGGTCACAGGGCCTGGGTTAGAACACCAGGCTCCAGGGTAGGGGCCCTTACCCAAGCCATCCTGGTTCACCAGCTGCCCTTTTCCACTGTCTCTTTAGCCAGCTGCTGGCATTTGCGAACTCTATGGCTGTGAATTCCATTACAAAGGGACGTGCTAGGGGAAAGGCTGTTATCGTCAAATGAATGGCCAGGCCCATCCTCCATACACTCTGAAGGGCTGGTATCTCTAGCTGGCCTTCTCTTCTCCTGACTCTGGCCCCTGCAAGAGGTCCTGGGGCTCGCATTTCCCAGCCATCGTCCAAGCTCATGGCTCTCTTCTTTCTGTGGGCCACATGGTCTGGTGACCAGCTCAAGCTGCCTGAAGCCAGGGCCTTGAGCAGCTGGGGAGCTCTCAAGAGACAGAAGAAATAGTATATCTGGAACTGGTCCTAGAGATGAGGAGATGCCCCCATTTCTGTGTGTTTCTGACCCAATATTGTTGAAAAATAAAATAAAACATTATGCAAAAGGTGTTGTGTCTAAATGTGGCCGCAGCCTGGGTTTCTTTCCTCTCCAGTCAATGCCTCTGAGTGGCATCCAGAGAGGAACAGGTGTCAAGTCAGCCACCTGGCAGATGGGCTTGGCATAGGAATTGAGGCACTTCTCTGTGTGGTCTTGGCTGTCCTGGATTCACTTGTAGACCAGGCTGGCCTCCAACTCACAGCAATCCACCTGCCTCTCCCCCCCCCCCCCCCCCCAGTGCTGGGATTGCGGGCATGCGCCACCACCGCCCAGCAGGAACCGAGCACTTCTCTATACCAAATGGCAGCAGAGGTCACTCCCCTGCTTAGACATGATGAGCTAGCTCCGCAAGCTGAAAGAATGGTGGGTCACAGAGACCAGGGCCAGCCCCACTGAGACAGCAAGCAGCTTCCCTTCCCAGTCAGGGCATCTAGAATGTGCTCTGTGGCTCACCAGCGCCTGCCACCCCGTATCCACTCTGGCCCCTGGGCAGCCTGCCACTGGCTGTGGTGTTAGAGAGCCCAGGATGGTTCACTTCGCTGGATGTCTTAAGTCAGAAAGCTCTGGGGACTGGGGTGCAAGGCAGTGTGGGGCAGTAATGCTGGCCTGTGTCAGGAAATGGCTGTGAGGCACCAGGGAGGAGTGGCTGCCGAGTGTATCACTGGAAACCAAGGCAACAGGCCCAGTTGTGGGTACCTGTACAGGGCTTCTTTCTACTTCCTGGTCTCCCAAAAAGTTTGTCAGGTGACTTGACTAATCATCTTGGGGGACATGGGGGTGATGTTAGCAGAGCGGGTGAGACCTTCCCTAGTCACCCTTTGGAAGATGTCTGGAATGGCCTCTGCCCAGCATGAATGGACTTGGGGTCCAAGCATCCAGAACACATTTCCTGATGCTACAAGGTCTTCAGCTGGAGCTGAGGCCCCCTGGCAGGTGTGGGCAGCTGGCAGAGTGAGCAGTTTTCCTACTGGTATCCTTTCAAGGTAGGGGAGAATACATTGGCCGAATGGATCCATGAAGACCGTGGCCTAGACACTTGGAGCTGATGTCCACTAGCATGTATAACCTCACTATCTTAGGGCCTGGGGCCCCTGGAGAGACATGACATCACACACAGATGCCTCAGGGTGACAAACCCCACCCAAATGCTGACACCTGCCTGAAGTGAGTCACTTTTAAAAAACAAACAACAACAACAACAAAACCCCATAGGGTTTCTCTGTGTATCCTTGGCTGTCCTGGACTCAATTTATAGACCAGGCTGGCCTCAAACTCAGAGATCTGCCTGTCTCTGCCTCTGCCTCCCAAGTGCTGGGATTACAGGCGTGAGCCACCACGCCTGGCTGAGTCATTTCCTTCAAGAGCAGATGGCCACATTCTCCAGTGTTATCCCCCCAGTTACTAGTAGGAACATAATTCTGCAGGTCTTGGAGTTCTCACATAGTGTACTAGTTGGGTAGCACTATTGTCACTCAAGGCAAACATGGCCATGGCTTACAGAAGGGATCTCTGGTTGGCCAAAGGGTAGGGAGAGCCCTAAGAGGCCATATGGGTTTTTCTGGTCATGTATCCTGGCTGTGTCTGTGTCTGCATTGCACTCTCAGGACAAGAACTGTCCCTGGCCTCATCACAGTCCCATGCCCTCTGCTTGCAACCTAGAAGAATATACAGTCTCTGATGTCTCCTCCAGTGCCCAGTGTCACCACTCCCAAATCTCAAACAGAACCAAAGTAAACCTTTCTCTTTTCTAAAAATATTTTTTATCTGTTTGCTTGTATCGAGGCAGGATCTTTATGTAGCCCTGCGTGTATTAGAACTTTGTTGTAGGTAGACCAGGTGGTCCTCGAACTCATAAAGATCCTGTCTCCACCAGCTAATGCTTTTGTCAGCATAGTTTTGTCACAGGAGCAGGAAAACTAGAACATTCAAAGTCGCCATCCACAGTTGGACCTGCAAGGCTGCAGTGTGTCCAGGTACGAGGCAGAGGCTGACCCTGGCTTAGGGAGACCAGAAAATGGGGCATGCGGGTGACCCTGGGGAGCTCTTGTAAGGAGTATTAGGCCAGGGTTGCATTCAGGCGTGCCCTTCACAGACATCAACCATGGCAGTTGCTCTATGGGAAAAGGATAAGTTGATACCATTGGAATTTGGCCTAGTGAAGTTTCCCCTCGAGTCCAGTAAGGTCGGTACCTACAAAGCCTGGGATGAACACTGCAGCTACAGGAACCTCTTCTGGGGGAAACCATGCAGCCTCCTTGGGGAGGGCACTGCTGAGGTCAGGGCTTCGCTCAAGCTCCACTTCCCAGAAGGTGGTTGCCTAATTTACTTGTTTCAGAGAAGTGTTTGCATTTGTGACCACATAGGAAGACTTTTCCTTTTACCTCCATGGCACCTCTCCCCTGCACCACCAGCTTAGCTGGGCTGAGAGCTGAGAAGAGGCTGGAGGGCCCTCCTCCCCTCCTGCTATGGCTGGGGCCTGTCCATTGCTCAGGTTCCAAATCAGTCCTTTGGGCTTTCTTTCTGCCCCTGGTACTCAAGCTGCCTTCTGCTTGCTACCCAAGTCAAAAAGACAGGCTCCTTCAGGGTGGGGCCTGGGTGCTAGCAGGAGTGTGTGAACTTCCTTCCTGGCAGAGTCCGCCTCGCCTCGGGAGCTCCTATACAGCTCCAGCACTCTCCTCTCTGACCTAGGCTGTGGTACCCATAAGTCTGTGTTCTGCTATGCCTGTGTGAAACCAGTGATTCAAGGTAGTGATGATGAAAGAAGTGCTTTACTGAAACTGTAATGGGCTGACAGAGGGCTCCTGCCCTAAGCTGCCATCTCACCTAGGCTAAGCTTACGTAGGACTTGCAGGAAGGAAATTTTTAGATGGCGCTAGGAAGCTCACTCACTGATGCTGCAGGCTTGCTGACGTCATACTAAGGTTGTCAGAGGTTCCTGGTGAAGAAGGCTTACTGACAGATCTCAGAAGACTTTTCTTGTTCCCCATACCTGACGAGGCTCACTTCAGCAGCTGTTTAGGGAGTGGAGTGCACAGGAAACAAAGGTGAACAGATTTGTCAAGAGATGATCAACCTACCCAGTAGCTTCCCTGTGGCCCTAGTCCAGCCTTGACTCCACCCTCAGGACTTTTCCCTCTTGGCAGCCAATAACCCTTCTCAAGCAGAATTCATGCCCTGGGCACCCAGTTTTTTCCTTTAGCTGGGCTTCTGGGTTTCAGTTTCCAACTCCAATGTACCTTTCCGAGTCTTTACCTCCACATTATATCTGAGACCTTGGCTGGTTCTTTCTGCTCCCACCTCTCCAGTCTTTTTTTTTTTTTTTTTTGGTTCGTAGCCTTGCCTGTCCTGGACTAACTTTGTAGACCAGGCTGGCCTTGAACTCACAGCGATCCGCCTGTCCCTCCAGTCTTTTGTCTCAGCTCCTTTCCCTAGGTCTCCCGTCCATTCCCACAGGGTCTTTGCCAACATCTTCCTTAGTTGTCTCTTAGATGCGGCAGGAGATGCTGATGGCACACCACGGCTGGAGGTTCTTGACGCGAGCTCAAGGCCAGTGTGCGACCCAGGGCCTTTGCAGGGTTCCCCTTTCTTCCCGGGCCTGGCGGCTCCAGGACTGTCTGAAGAAGAGGAGGAAAGGCGGGGACCAGGACTCCTTCGCGGGCTCCGGGCAGCTCTTTCTTCCCGCAGCGCTCCGCCGTCCTCCACCAAGTTCGCTCCGGAGTTCGTGCGTGGCCAGGTGGGGGCGGGGGCCGAGCAAAGGGGCGGAGGCGCGGCCAGAGGGTGGGGTCTGGCGCGCGGGGCGGGCGCTGCCGCCTGGCCGGCCGCGCTGGCCCAGGATCAGGGAGCCGATGTGGAATTTCCTGCCCGGCCCGGCGCCCCTCCTGCCGCCCCCCGCCCGGCCTCGCACTCCGCTTCCGGCCGCCCTTGCCGCGGCCGCACCCGCGCCCACCCGCGCCTGCCCCGCGCCTCATGGAGGGCGCAGGGTCCCGGGGGGCCGGGCCGGCGCGGTGCCAGGGAGCCCGAGGGCCGCCGCCGCTGCTGCTGCTGCTCTGGCTGCTGCCCGGTCTCGCGGCGCCCCAGGAGTTGAACCCGCGAGGCCGCAACGTGTGCCGCGCGCCCGGGTAGGAGCTGGGCCTGTCCGAGGCGTGGGTGCGAAGCGGGCTGGGGGGAGCGGTGCCCCATTTCGTCCCGAGCTATTCAGGACCTCCCTAAAGTAGCTACGCGAGCCCCTCGGGCCTCCCTTGCGTCTTGGGCTCTGTTCCAGGCCAAGCCTGGGCCCCCGGGGTGCGTCGAGGCGCGGCTGGACCAGAAATCACCTGAGGGGATAACGGGGTGCTGTGGGCGCCCAGAGGGGTACTATGTGGTGCCCAAAATGTCAGGAAAGACCAGGAAAGAGCTACTCGCAAGCCGAGAAAGAGCATTCCGAGGGAGAGAATAGCGTGTGCATAGGCTCCAGGAGCCACTGGCTTGAGCCTGGAGTCGGGGTTAGAAGGACGAAGTTGGGCACCGGGAAAGCTTTAGACTTGGAAGGACAGATTTGTCTTGGTAGAGCGAGCGCGGGGTGGACGTGAGCACGGAAAAGCCTCCGCTCACGGTGGACCATAAACCGGAGTCCTTGAGGACAATGATGGACACGGGATGGGGAGGACGTGGAAGCCCCTGTCAGTTCCTTGGGACACCGAGTGCGCGGAGGTGAGTCTCTGAGAGGGCCTTGCTGGGGAAGCCGTGTGGGTCAGGCCCAGGCAGAAGGCAGTGGAACCAGAGCTTGCGCGGAGGGCGACGAGCGACGAGCGACGCCAAATAGGCGCAGAAGCCTACTTATCATCGACTGGTCCCAGCCACGAAGCAGTCAAGGCATCTCTGCAAGGAGGCGAGGAACCCGCAGTGGGGCGCCTCTGCTGGTCCTGGGGAGGCTGTTTTGGGACTCCAGGATGGGGTCCCCTGGGGTGCGAAACATCAGCCAGGGTTTGGGAGAGTCAAAGTAGGCAAGGGGCTGTTAGCCGACCGCGCGGTTTCCGAAATCGGGTCGAGACGACACAAACCACTCCCGGCAGTGAGCCCCGCCTCGGAGGCGGGGGCCTGCTTGGCTAGCCATCTGCTTCGCATCGCAGCCGCCGCTGCCGCCTCGTCCCGGGCCTCCCGGCCCCAGGAATGCAGCGGCTGAGGCAGGCGGGGCGATGCCTGGGGAGGGCGGTCTACCCCGCACTAGGCCTTCTTCTTTTCCGACAAGCTGGCGGAGGGCTCGGGTGGTGGGTCAAGCTTTTTTTTGAGCTGGAGTGGAGGAGCCCTTGGCCTCTAATATTCCCGCCTGCAGACCTCGCAGGAGGGGGGGGGCTGTCTCTGTAACCCACAACCACGATACGTTTGCCTTTAAACCCTGGCGGCAGACTGCCCCAGCTGTCTGGATCTGAACAAATACTTGGATTTTCTGGGTCTGTCTCCAACTCTGCAAAATAGGGTTGCAGTGGACTTCTGCTCTTGGTGTTGGAGATGGGAGTGGGGGTCGTGACTGTGTGTGGAACGTTTGTGGGAAGAATGGTCCCTGGACTGTGCACACCCGAGGTCTGGCCCATCCTTTTGGTTACAGTGCAGAAAGCCCAGGAGAGGGAAGTGCCCACGGCCTGTTAGTGCAAGGACGCTGCAGCAGAAACCAGTGCCCTGTCTCTCTCTCAGGTGCTTTTGGAGTTGAGAGTGCCATTTCCTTTAGTATGATCAGCGCTGATGAACACAGGCCCGCAGGAGGAGACAAGGAGGCAGTCCTGAGGGCGTTTGGGGCACAGCTCAACCCACACTCCCTCCCCTTTCTAGAACATACCTTGGAACCACTGCAGATGCTGGGGGTGGGTGGGCGGTGTCCTGAAGAGATGCGGGGACCACATGAGGGGTGCCTGCTGCTCACAAAGGGGATCCCTAACCAGGCACAGATGAGAATGTGGGTTAGCTAGGAGGTGAAAGGAAGCTGGAGCCCAACTTTGACAGAGTCTGGAAGAGAAAGCAGGTCTAAGTAGATCCTAGCATGAAAGGGGCAACCTGAGACAGAGGAGACAGAGTACAGAGGAGGCTGGTTTGTTTGTTTGTTTGTTTGTTTGTTTGTTTGACACTCCAGAGCTCTCTGGGTTGTGATGCCATTCCATGGGCATTAGCATGTTTAGCATTGAGGAAACAGCCCACACCGGAGCAGATCCCAAGGCATTGCTCAGTACATGGTGGGGTCTGGGGGAGCTCCTGGATAGGACACAGAAGAGCCATGTCGGGAAGCAGTAGGAGAGCTAGACAGGTGGGGGACCCAGAGAAGGGGGTGGGCACAGAAGCCTCCTTGGTTGGATCTGGGAGTGGCCCGGGGACAGACACTGAGCTAATGCATGGGCTCTAACATGGGAGTCTTAGGGAGTCAGCCCCAGGCATCACTCTAGCAACACACACACACACACACACACACACACACACACACACACACACACACACGGGCTCTTGGAGTCTGATGCTCCTCACTCAGAGAGCAAGTGCCTGCCTTTGTGAGATCTTGAATGAGCTCAGCAGGCTGCCCTGATCACCGTCGAAGATTGGTGGTGCCCCCCCCCCTGCTCTTGGTGAACCCTCAAGGGCTTGGGTCTGCTCATGGCTGCCAGCTGTTCTCCAAGGCATCCTGTCGCCTCCTTCCATTACTGTAAATTGCCGCCTTGTGCAGGCCAGGAACCTAGCTTCTCTGAGCTGCAGGCCCCTGAGCTGAAGAGTGGGGCCTGAGGGGGCTGAGCTCACCCAATGGGTGAAGGAGCCTGATGACGTGAGTTCAATTGCCAGAGCCCTCGTGGTGGAAGGAGAGAAGTGACAAAGTTGTCCTCAGTCTCGATGTGCACAGAGTGGTTTGTGCGCTCCCTCTTTTTCAGACACACACATGGGGGGGGCGTAGATAAATGGTTGTTGTTTAAAGAATGGGACCCATGGATTTGGCAGGAGGGAAGAGCTCAGATGCACACAGTTTACCGCAGTTTGCTTTCCAACCTGTGCTGGCCCACCTATCAAACATCACTGGGTGGGGCCCTAGAACCAGGCTCCCAGCCACAGAACCATGTACTTGGCCAGCCATGTAAGGCAGGAACCAGTGTCTTCCCCTTCCCACCCCTGGCTCACAGCAGGCCACCCCCCAGGGGCTCACAGCAGACCACCACCACCACCACCACCATGGTGGGGGGCTCACAGCAGGCTACCACCACCACGGGGGGGGGGGGGGGGGCTCACAGCAGACTACCACCACCACCCCTGGGGGCTCACAGCAGGCCACCACCACCACCCCTGGGGGCTCACAGCAGGCTACCACCACCACCCCTGGGGGCTCACAGCAGACTACCACCACCACCCCTGGGGGCTCACAGCAGGCTACCACCACCACCCCCAGGGGCTCACAGCAGACCACCACCACCACCACCACCATGGTGGGGGGCTCACAGCAGGCTACCACCACCACCCCTGGGGGCTCACAGCAGGCCACCACCACTACCACAGGGGCGGGAGGGGCTCACAGCAGGCCACCCCCCAGGGGCTCACAGCAGACCACCACCACCACCACCATGGTGGGGGCTCACAGCAGGCTACCACCACCATGGGGGGGCTCATAGCAGGCCACCACTACCACCACCACGGGGGGGGGGGCGGTTCATAGCAGGCCACCTGGCAAGGGAAACAACTATGAAAGAGTCTGGTCCAGACCAAGTGGGAGTGAGAGGGTCTTTGGCATCCCTGGGGCAAGGTGGGTGGGCCAGTGGGGGCAGCAAAACAGGTCTGTTTCATTTTTTCTGTGGTTTCCAGTTCTCTCTGTGCAAACTATGCACAGCCTGTTCCCCTAGTTTAAAGTCTTTATGGGCCCTGTCCCCCAGGTCCCAACTTTGATCCAAGGGAGAACCACACTTCTTTGACTGGGAGGGGAACCTATTCACAGTGTGACCATTACCCCACACTGGTCTGGGGGCACAGATTCGTTCCTTTCAGCCTGCCCCCACCCCCTTTTGGGCTCTAAATCCACACGCCTCAGAGGAAGCACACCCGTCCCCCCAAAAAATGTAGATGGGGTGCTACATTCCTGTAGGACTGAGGCAAAATTCTGAGCCTTACGGAGCTCTAAGAAGCAACAGCTTCCGTTCAGCCCTTCTGTCTTAATGATGGGCACACCCCAGCTCAATCCCAAGGCACCCTCCCTAGCTTCATCTTGACACCTGGGGATTTTCCAGGCTGTACCACCCTGAAGTGTTGCAGTGAGAAATTTGGCCTCTGGGGTGATTTCATCCTCAACAAAATCCCCTGAAAAACTGACATACTATGTGTTGTTTAAGGTCAAACAAACACGAGTAAGCCATTAAATATATGTAGATACTCCAGGCTCCGTGCCTCTGTAAGGCACTGGGCCTCAGTCTACATTCCTTATTAGAGGAGGGGGCGGTAGAGGGGAAGCCTCCCGTGCGTGGTTTCCCTTGCCTATAGCAAGGTCCCAGGTGCCTGCCTCCAGGAGACCACTGGAGGAACTCTGCAGGGTCCAAACTTGGCTCCCTCTCAAATGATCTTCCGCCCTGGGTTTTAGCCCCACGTGGATATCCAGGTGGCCCTTGGGACCATCTGTCAGTGGTGCCAACACAGTCGTGTCACATTTGTATCCCAAACACCCATAAGCCCTTAAAGATATGCTCGACCTGTTTCAGAAGGTCCTAAGAGTCAGATGGCTCCCTATTTAGAATTCGCTGCTGCCCCTGTTTCTTAATCTTGTGGATGACAGTTCGTAGAGGTACGCCTTTCACCTACCACTGCCTGGCGTCAGGCTGGGCATCCACTGCCTCCCTAAGGCAGGACTCCCGTGAAAGCTGGGGGAGGAGCTAGGAGGAAGGCGTCCGGCTCAGACGCCCCTCCCCTCTGCTTGCAGTTCCCAGGTGCTCACGTGCTGCGCTGGCTGGAGACAGCTAGGGGATGAGTGTGGAATCGGTGAGTGGCGGCATTTTGGGGTGCTGGGCAGGCGGGTCCAGGGCGGAGGTGGAAAGACATTCCGCCGCAGCTCAGCGCATCTTCTTTGCAGCTGTGTGTGAAGGCAATTCCACGTGCTCAGAAAATGAGGTGTGCGTGCGCCCAGGCGAGTGCCGCTGCCGACATGGCTACTTTGGAGCCAACTGCGACACTAGTGAGCGTGGGGCGAGGTGGGGTTGGGTAGTGGACGTTTGGCGGGAAACTAGAGAAATTAAATAGGGAGGCGAGATTGGAGTGGGTTGGCCTTGGGGGTCTGGCGGAGCCGAGGGTGGGATGTATCAGGCTAACAACTCAACTTCCTACTTGGTTCTTGCAGAGTGCCCGCGCCAGTTCTGGGGCCCCGACTGCAAAGAGAGGTGCAGTTGCCACCCTCACGGACAGTGCGAGGACGTGACCGGACAGTGTACTTGTCACGCTCGCCGCTGGGGTGCCCGCTGCGAGCATGCGTGCCAGTGCCAGCATGGCACGTGCCACCCGCGGAGCGGCGCGTGCCGCTGCGAGCCGGGCTGGTGGGGTGCTCAGTGCGCTAGCGCGTGCTACTGTAGCGCTACGTCGCGCTGCGATCCACAGACTGGCGCCTGCCTGTGCCACGCAGGCTGGTGGGGCCGCAGCTGCAACAACCAGTGCGCCTGCAACTCGTCGCCCTGCGAGCAGCAGAGCGGCCGCTGCCAGTGTCGCGAACGCACGTTCGGTGCGCGCTGCGATCGCTATTGCCAGTGCTTCCGCGGCCGCTGCCATCCGGTGGACGGCACGTGCGCCTGCGATCCGGGCTACCGGGGCAAGTACTGTCGCGAGCCATGCCCCGCTGGCTTCTACGGCCTGGGCTGTCGCCGTCGGTAAGCGAACCGGCCCGGTGGCGGGAAGGCGGAAGGGTGAAGCGGAGTTCCATCCGGCCCAGCTTCCTGACCCTTCCCTAGGTGTGGCCAATGCAAAGGCCAGCAGCCGTGCACGGTAGCCGAAGGCCGCTGTCTGACGTGCGAACCTGGCTGGAACGGAACCAAATGTGACCAACCCTGTGCCACTGGTTTCTACGGGGAGGGTTGTGGCCACCGCTGCCCACCGTGCCGCGACGGGCACGCCTGCAACCATGTCACCGGCAAGTGTACGCGTTGCAATGCGGGCTGGATTGGCGACCGGTGAGCAGCAAACACGCAGTCCCTGCACGGTGGGCTCTGTAGGCCTTTGGCTTACTTTTCACCTCATTCCTCCTCTCTTGATACCAAGGTGCGAGACCAAGTGCAGTAACGGCACTTATGGTGAGGACTGTGCCTTCGTGTGCTCTGACTGCGGCAGCGGCCACTGTGACTTCCAGTCCGGGCGCTGCCTTTGCAGCCCTGGTGTTCACGGACCTCAGTGAGTGGGGATCTGGAGAGGGATAGGGAATATGTACCTGACCGGGGGTGGGTGGGGGGGGGGCGGGGCCTCCAGCCAGACCTCAGGAACCCTTACTCCAGTAGGGAGTGTCAGCAAGCACTTGGGGGCAGTGTCAGATTTGAAGCCTGTAGATCGAGTCAGTGGTCTGGATTGGGATCTCCATTTTCCACTCAAACGACAGACAGACCCCGGTACCCCACATTTCACCCTTCAGACTCCCTCCTGCAGATAGCACACACATTTATTACTACACTAGTTATCAAGTGAGTGCCCGCCCGCAGGTGGGGGGTGGGGTTCAGTCTCTAGAGGATGGGGTCAGAGGCTTGGTTAGGGTACCCGGGCCCGGTGCTGTGGGGAAAGCAGGCATTCTGGAGAGCCACCGCGGCCTTCCTTAATCCCCAAAACTTTGCAGCTGTAATATAACGTGCCCGGCTGGGCTCCACGGCGTGGACTGCGCCCAGGCCTGCAGTTGTCACGAGGAATCATGCGACCCGGTCACCGGTGCCTGCCACCTGGGTGAGTGGGTGAAGAACGTCGGGCCAGGGAATGAAGTGGGGTGCTTGATCCTGCGCTGAGCCGCTGCTCCCCACAGAGACCAATCAGCGCAAAGGTGTGATGGGCGCGGGCGCGCTGCTCACGCTGCTCCTCGGTCTGCTGCTCTCGCTGCTCGGCTGCTGCTGTGCCTGCCGGGGCAAGGACTCCGCCCGCCGGTGAGGCCCCAAGCCAGCCCCCACCCACTGCTTGGTTTAGGTCGCACGCTTTCTGTGACTGGGTGTGCTTCTTGAACCCAGACCCCACCCCTGGGGCAGGGCCCAGCCCTCTTTTTCTTCAGGCCCTCCCCTTTCTGTTCCCACCGAGACTGAACTGCCCCTCCCAGTCCCGCCCCGCCCCGCCCCTTCGCTCAGGCCCCGCCCCCACAGGGAACTCACGCTTGGAAGGAAGAAGGCACCTCAACGCATTTGCGGGAGCTTCAGCCGCATCAGCATGAAGCTGCCCCGAATCCCGCTTCGCAGGCAGAAGCTGCCCAAAGTCGTAGGTGAGAATGTAGGCTCCTGGACTCAGGGGAAACCCACTACAGGAGGCTTCTAGAAAATGGTATAACGGGCTACAAGACTCAGTGTAGAAGTGTGTGTGTGTGGGGGGGGCGACCTTGAGTTTTAATGTGTGTGGGAGTGGAAAGGTGCGATTAGAGGAAGGAAGGGAGGAGTCGTAGATGTGTGGGAAGAGGTAAGGATGCGGGAGGCATGGGGACCCAGGAGTGCTTGCCTGGTGGGCTACCGGACCTGTAGGTCTCTACATTGAGATGTAGAGCTGCAGGGGCGTCTGTGTGAACGGTGAACCGCGAAGTGACGCACACCCAACAGTTTGGCTGGTTCCCAACGTTCCTGGAGCCCTCCCCGGGAAAGGGCAGGCCGGTCCCCTTCCCCTGCGGATTTTCTAGTAGACGCTCTGACGTGATGACAGGCAAGGAGGTAGCCCCTCCCTTTAGGCAACTTTCCTTCTGAAGATTAATGGGGACCGTTCGGTCTCTTAGGAGGTAAAGAAGACAGCTCAAAAATGCTCCGGTTCATTTTAGCAGCAGGACTCCTCCGAGCGCAGGTGCCAGGGCTGGACCTTCACCGCAAGGCTGCTGAGGGCCTGAGGAGAGGCAGCCTTGCCCCAGGGTTCCCCAGCTCCCACAAGGCGCAGTCTGGAGCTGGCTGGGGAGTGTGGGGGCCTTTCATGGCCACGAGTGCTAGAGTCTCTGTCTTTCCTAACACCTGGTCTACTCTTTCTGCTCTCTGGCTGGCTGCATTTGGCTTGCATCTTTTCCTTCTTGTTTATTTTTAAATTATCTTTTAAAACTCTTTTAGTTGTTTTGTGTGTATGGGCATTTTACCTTCACCTTTGTGTGCAACACTTGTGTGCCTGGTGCCCATGGAGGCCAGAGGAGAACATCAGATCCTCTGGAACTGCAGTTACAGATGGTTGTGAGCTTGAGGGCCCTGGGAGTGGAATCCAGATCCTCTGAAAGAGCAGCTAGTACTCTTAACCATTTCTCCAGCCCATTTGTTTGTTTGTTTAGAGACAGGGTCTTCTGTAGGCCAGGTTGTCCCGGAACACAGCTGTGTAGCCTAGGCTAGCCTCCGGCTCCCAGTGGTCCTCCTTTCTCAGACTTTCAAGTGCTGGGGCTGCAGGCACGCACTACGAACCACACCCAGCTCTCTCCGTGTTTCCCTTCCCCATTCTCCAGCCCACCCGTTGCTTTCTGTAGGGGCTGCTCATGACCACGTGGTTCACACTTCGCTAATGAAGGGTATGAGCTGGGAAAAGGCAGGGTCCCCAGCAACCCTGTTTCACTCAATTTTTTTCCCCAGTGGCCCATCACGACCTAGACAACACGCTCAACTGCAGTTTCCTGGAACCGCCCTCAGGGCTGGAGCAGCCCTCTCCATCGTGGTCCTCCAGGGCTTCCTTCTCATCCTTTGACACGACAGATGAAGGCCCCGTGTACTGTGTGCCCCACGAGGGTGAGTGTGGCCCCGCATGAGCACCCACCCCACCCCCACCCCCCGTCCATCTATGCTGGAGGTGGAGGCACGGGATCAGGGCCCAAGAAGCTAAGAACTAGGAGTTGTTGGCTACAGAGCTGCAGCTACAAAGCTGAGCGATTGTCCTGTTGGGGTAAGTCGTGCAGGGATAGGCAGGTGGGCTCGCTTGTTCCCAGTCAGTCGTATTAACTTCTGGGACTGGATCTGCATAGGGAATGGCAGAGGAGAACACAGATAATGAGGAGGGACTGGCCTGTCCTACTTTGGTGCCGCTAGGTGACTTTGGGCTGACTCCTCACCATCAGAAACCTTACTTCGTAAAGGGCATGAATCCACTTCAAGTTCATGACTGTGATGCTGGAGACCGGGGGTGTTGAGGGAGGGGCACAGGGTCTGAAGCCCGCAAAAGTATCCCTCCTTCTGCAGCAGTCAGCCCACACCCTGAGGATTCCCACTGAGTTTGTGGTAATGGTCCGAGAGTCCCAGGCCTGCCTGAATGGCCACAAAGGGACAGCTGGGCCTCCGGCAGAGGAGGGAGGGCCCCACGTGGAGGTTGGCTCCACTAGCGCTATTCTTGGATGTTGTGACTCGCTTGTCCTTCCCTTGTTAGAGGCGGCTGCAGAGAGCCGAGACCCGGAAGCTCCTGCTGTCCTCGCAGAGGTGCCCGCTGCGTCCCCAGCGCCCACGGGCACCCGGGCGCCCGCGGAGGAGGCAGCGGCGCTCCCTGCGTCCTCCGACAGCGAGCGTTCGGCGTCAAGTGTGGAGGGGCCCGGCGGGGCGCTGTACGCGCGCGTGGCCCGGCGCGCTCGGGCCCGGGGTGAGGCTGGGGGCTTGTCACTGTCTCCGTCGCCCGAGCGCAGGAAACCGCCGCCACCAGACCCTGCTACGAAGCCTAAGGTGTCCTGGATCCACGGCAAGCACGGCGCAGCGGCCGCTGCACCGTCACCGCCGCCCGCGGGACGCAAGGCTGCGCCGAGCCCTAGCGAGAGGAAACGGACCCCCAGCAACACGTCGGTGCAGCCCCCCGGCCTGACGGAGGAGGCCCCCGCCCCGGCCGCACCCACGCCGCCCCGGGCCCGAGCGCGAGGCCGCGGCCCGGGTCTCTCGGAGCCCATGGACGCGGGTGGTCCCCCGCGCAGCGCGCCGGAGGCCGCCTCTATGCTGGCAGCTGAGCTGCGCGACAAGACTCGCAGCCTGGGTCGCACCGACGGGCCGCAGGCGCCGCGCGAGAAGCCGCCGCCGCCGCAAAAGGCCAAGCGCTCCGTGCTCCCGGCCTCGACGGCCCGCGCATCCGAGGCGTCCGAGGCCACGGCGCTCGAGAAGGCGGCGGCCAGCGCGCCTGCGCCCGACACCCCTCGGAAGAAGACCCCCATCCAGAAACCTCCTCGGAAGAAGAGCAGGGAGGCGGCGGGGGAGCCGAGCAGGTCGGGCGCGGCGCCTGCAGCTTCCTAGGCTCGCGGCCCCGGGAGCCACCGCGTTGCTCGCCGTCGTTTCCCGGCGCGGCCGCAACGAAGGCATTTCATTGGCCCCTACCCCGGCCGCGGCTTGGTCGGATCTCAGGCCTGACAGGACACTTTAGCTGCCTACTTGCTCCCACTAGCAGTGATGTGGAGCTTTTCTAGTAATCTGCGTCTCAGGCCATGGCTTAGAGAACCTATAGACTTTTTACTGGCCAAGAGCGTGCTTGGCTGAGCTATCTCGTCATTGGCTGACGCCAGCAGCAGCGCTTCTGCCTCTTGGCTGCCTCTCATTTGCCAAGGCCTGGTGCCTGTGGCTGTACGGTTTTCTTCTTGAAGATAATCAGAGGTTGCTTCCATTGACGGGGCTCCCGAGTATTTGGTTGACCTGAGCCTGAGGAGGAGAGCTGGTCTCTCCTCCTCAGGGGTCTCAGCCCATCTTGGCTTGTCCCTTCCCACTGACACCAGACCCCCGCCCCCGCGTCCTTCAGCTGTCAAGCTGGTATTGATGGCTTTCCCTCACCCCCACAATTGTGGGAACCCCAGGGGCAACTCTGGTGGCCTTAGATGTATTTATAGGCCCCAGGCAGGGCTGCTCCCATCCCATCTGGGGCCTCCAGGATGGGCTCCTCCTAGCAGGGCCAGGCCAAAGCTTTCTTAATAAAATGCTTCTCCCCATATCCTGTACTCTGATTACTTCCTGCCTGAGGTTGTGGGGGCACGGATGCCCTTCTTATGGAACTTGTATGTAACATCTTCTAGACTCCTCCAGCTAAACGGAACCTTGGAGTCCTGGTGTTGGTCTCCCGGAACACTGTGAAGTGTATCACTGTGAAGTGTGTCAAATCCACCAGTCTTGAGCGGTCACTTGGGAAGAAAGGTGGATCTGAGCTAGGGGAATCCACAGGCCACAAATGTTTCTGGTCAGACAGAGGTGAGGACAAGGGACATTGGGCAGTTGGGCTCAGCCTCCAGCCAGCCACGCTTTCACCAAGCAGCCTGTCACTGCACAGAGCCTGCTGTCTGCCCCAAGAGGTGCCTTGTCCTCAATGACAAGGCCCCATCTTCCGCATGCTGCGAGAGGGGAAATAGAGGGAAGACAGCCTGCTTGGCCTTCTCTGGAGCCATTTGTCTGTCCCCACCCCACCCTAGCACCTGGCCCTTCTGAGCCTTGGACCTGTGCTCCCTCACGGTTCCTACTGACCTTCTTGGTTTCTGAAAGCCAATCTGTTCTGGTTCCTCCTACCCACCCCCCACCCACCCCCGCCTCTAGCAGACTCTCTTCTTGTCTCTACCATCTTTTGTTGTTGTTGTTGTTGTTGTTGTTGTTGTTGTTGTTGTTGTTGTTGAGACAGGGCCTCATATTGCAAGCCAGTGTGACCTCGAACTTATGGCCCAGCTTTCCAAGTATGAAGTCATGTGGACGCTGGGAATCCAGTGTGGGTCCTCTGCAGGAGTTTGTTTGTTTTTAATGTTCTTAGCTGCAGAGTCGACTCTCCAGTGTTTTCTCTTATCTCTTGGTGCCCAGCTCAAAATCTGGCTCTGCCAACACCTTCCTCGCCTCCTATATCTCCAACGCTGGCAACTCAGGGCCTCTGTTTAGCAGGGGCCTTGTTCTCTGGCCAGGTGCTACTTTGAGGTCAGCTTTGGTCCCGCACAGGGATCCAGCCACTGGCGTGGAGACGGTGTCCAGAGCAACACAGTGCCTCAGGCCAGCCTGGCTGGGCAATATGTGGTTGGCATCCTGATGTCTCTGCCAGATGCTTTCCTTTGGCCAGCAGGCATCTTCCTGCTGTGGTCTTGTGCTTTGATTGGCCTCTGGTCCATTGAGGCAGCAACTCATACTAGCTACTGGGGCTGAAGTCAGGCTCAGCGTCACCCAGGAAGGGGCAGAGGCCACGGCAGGAAGTCAGTGTAGTGTGGAGCATTGTTAGGCCTCACTCTAGCCCAATCTGTGCCCCAACCTGTCACGATGGCCCCTCATTTACTCAATTCCTTACTCTAGCTCTCTGTTTCCCTAGTCTGGCCTGGTATGCTTAGCCTAAGAATGTCTCAGTGCTGGCTGGCCTGGGGCCTCTTCTCCCACTGTCCAAGAAGGCTGACCTGCAGAAGCCCCTTGGTGAGTCCCTCCCAGAGCGCAGACCAGCACTTTCCATCAGCCAGTCCTGCCGCCTGTCCCCCTCCCCAGGAGATTTCCCCTTAAATGTCTTCCACCACCCAGCATTCCCCACCCCCTCTGGGCTTGCAGTAGTGCCAGCTCCCAGGGCAGGCGCCACAAAAGGGAACCACAACTGCTGGAACCTCTGTTGCCATGGAGACGGGGACCACAGAGCTCACATCTGGTAGTGATTGAGGAGGAAAAATTATGAGTCGTGGAAAACGCAAATATTTTTTTGTAGCACAGAGCACAAAGGAATGTGGGGGCTGGAGAGGGGCCTGGGCTCCGTCTGGTTGCCAGCAGGAAGTAGCACATATCACTCAGAGAGGCCAGGCTGTGCCAGACAGGACACACATGCACACACACCAGCAGTTGCTTGTCTTGGGGCACACATAACTTTGCCACTAGATGCACAGAAATACCAACACACTTGATGCAACACACACACATATGTATGACAAGCCAGAGTGGCCCAGAAACACAGAACATGCAGCAGCATGCAACCTACATGTAACTGCATTGAAAAAGAAGCAGAGACACATACTGATCAAGGCTCCAGAATTCCCTGGGACACACAACAGCAACTAGACATACCACCCACTAGATAGAAATGCACCATCATGTCCAGTACAGGCACACTGCAGCGCTGCACAGGCACACTGCAGCGCTGCACAGGCACACTGTAGTGCTGCCCAGGCACACAGCAGCGCTGCACAGGCACACTGAAGCGCTGCACAGGCACACTGCAGCGCTGCACAGGCACACTGCAGCGCTGCACAGGCACACTGAAGCGCTGCACAGGCACACTGAAGCGCTGCACAGGCACACTGCAGCGCTGCACAGGCACACTGAAGCGCTGCACAGGCACACTGTAGCGCTGCACAGGCACACTGAAGCGCTGCACAGGCACACTGTAGCGCTGCACAGGCACACAGCAGCGCTGCACAGGCACACTGTAGCGCTGCACAGGCACACAGCAGCGCTGCATAGGCACACTGTAGCGATGCACAGGCACACTGTAGCGCTACACAGGCACACTGTAGCTCTGCACAGGCACACTGAAGCGCTGCACAGGCACACAGCAGCGCTGCACAGGCACACTGTAGCGCTGCACAGGCACACTGTAGCGCTGCACAGGCACACTGTAGCTCTGCACAGGCACACTGTAGCGCTGCACAGGCACACAGCAGCACTGCACAGGCACACTGTAGCACTGCACAGCACACTGTAGCGCTGCACAGGCACACTGCAGCGCTGCACAGGCACACGGCAGCGCTGCACAGGCACACGAAGGGACACATAACCTGCCACACATGTCTAGCCAATCCACAGTAGTGCAGAGAGGACTGTCAGCCCTCAAAACACACAAACAAGGGGCAGGAGAGACACAGTAAATCCAGAAGACATAGGAACACAAGACATCCTACAAAACACACACTTCAGGCATGGTGAAAGAATTGGATATTATCATATAAATCACATGGGCTACCAGCTACATGGAAACTAAATTCCTTGAAGCATGCATACACACAGTTCATGATATGATGACCAAAAAGAGGCAAGGACGGATCCCATACCCATAGCTACCTTACACAGAGCACAACACAAACATGCATTACACTCAGCAAACACACTTTCTGTAACACATACCATTGTCCTTCACACATGCTGACACACACCCAGCACCTCACTACACCCAGGACACTCAGGAGAGTTCATCCAAACTTGCAACATACACATTACTAGCATCTGACGAAAAACTTCTGCCACCATCTCCAGCCCTCACCGAGGGCACACACACACACACACACACACACACACACACACACACCAGACACAGGGACACAGGGACACAACCTGTAATATGCACACAGTCTACCAAAGCCAAGTGGACACCAAGAACACACACACACACACACACACACACACACACACACACACACACACACACCATGGCCTGATATTATGCAGACAC